>NC_141158.1:34479166-35738333 GCF_053477565.2 Lygodium microphyllum
CTTCAATATATGTATTTTCTAGATGCGTTGGCTTACCAATTAGTTTTAAAACTTTCTCATTTAGTTGATTTCGAGCCTTCTTCACGTGAAATGGTTTTGGCAAAGACATTACTCACTTAGTTTTGAAGACTTGCTTAAAACCTCTATCCAATTGTTGATAGAGCATACTGTATGACTTAGAACTCATTCCCAGTTTGTTAAATAATCCTTGAGCATCCGTAGCACTAAAGAAGTTGATCACACTTCTAAGATATTCACTTGTGATGCCATCTACAATGTCCTTGAACTTACGATTTTCCAATGCATTTTTTACCATATCCTAGCTTAGGACTTTGGCAATAGTATTATCCTCTGCATGAGAGAGCATATTTTTTTTTGTAACAAATTGAGCACATATCCGTCAATGATATTGTCTACTTCCTTTGGATAATTGTTGAATTAGTTTAAATAATTGGATTCACCGATATGCTTCTTTTGTTTCTAAAGTGAGCCCAATCTCCAAAGATTTTTTGAGCTTCCTCTTTATGTTTCGATTCTCCTTCTCCAAGTCAATAACTTTAGACTATAACTCTATATTCTGCATGTGTGTAGGATGAATAGCATCTTCAATGATAGACATTTCTTGTTGTAGGCTCTCAGCTTCTCCCTATCCTTCTCAGCGAATAATCTATCATTTTCCATCAAAGACTACATATTCCCTTGTAATCTTGTCTACATATTTGTCAAGGCTTGACGAACCCTTGCTAATCCTTGTGTGACAAGTGTGCATGTGTATCCATACAATCCTTCATTACCTTAACAAACAAACTTTACAAATTATGTAAGCCCTTTAAATTGTGGTGGCCTTTGAGTGATTGGATTGAGTGGATAAATGCACCCATCAACCCAAAGGTCCACATTTTTTTTCCTTGCATTTTCTTGTTGTTGCATCCTATATCTTATTGAATCATCCCTTTCCACAGTTCTTTTGAACATTGTCTCATTGTCTTGAATTCAGTCATGATAGACCCTAATCAACCCCTAATCATTTTGTAATCTTAGCTTTTAATTTACATCTAGTTAGTATCAAATCTTATCTTCTGTTCTATTCAAAATATTCTCTCTCTCTCTCTCTCTCAACAAGAATTGATCAAAGATATTTAAACACATTTATACATAATCTTGGCTATTTAAGAACAATAACATTATCTTATCTTCTGCCCTAATTTACTATCTGTCACTCTATCAATTATTTTCTTAGTTCATCTTACATAGTCCTGTCTCTTCCCCCCTTCTCCCTCTCTCCCTCCCCCCCTCTCTCTCTCTCTATGAATTGATGCTTAAGGATTGAACAACTATGAAGAATAATAACATTGTAGAGATTAAAAAAATAAAGATAACTCCATTATCACTTGATTGTTTGTAGTATAGACTATTGAAGAGAAAGATATCTTGTAGCATAGTACTAATGAAGAGGGAGATTTCTTGTAGCAAGGTAGAGAGTGTTGTAGATAGAGACTATTTGATTTTAGCAAAGGGTAATGTAAAAAACAATCTTAAAATATGATGTGTACATCATTTTATATCGTTTCCAAACTTTTTCTCTTTTAAGAAGTAAGAATGAGAATGATTCTAATATATTTTAATGTTGAAAAGTCATGAGGGCATTAAAGAGTCGTATATTAATGATTGGCTCAATTTTTAGAAAAAATAGAATTGTATTTTTTTAGTTATGAGCATTTTGAGAAAAAGTGACCTTATCTTACAGTTTGGGAATAAAATAATAGGTGAAATCTATTGAAAATACAAATACAAGATTTGCTTGATTGTAAAAGATATCTTATTATAATATTATTTTGGAATCTCTTTTTAGAGAGAGAGAGGGATGAGAGAAAATCCTTAAGGGAAAAAAAAAGAGATTCCATATTTCTCCTAATGATGTTGTGCTTATGAACCCTCATCTTCGGAGTGCTAGTTAAGCTATCAAAAGTTTGCTCGATCTTCCTTGATGTTCAACTCATTGAATCTAGCTTCTTTGTTCCAACCCTTAAAGAAAAATGCATTGGCTAATGATGTTAAGTATACCACAGGACTCACAAGTGAAGTAGAGTCTGGACTCCTAGCCTATCAAAACTCTAGTATGCATACCTCTCATGCAAACAATAACCTAGATCTTTCTCATTTAATAAAAAGGGAAATATTTCGTCCTCTCCTAGTTTGCAAGAATTCTTATACCTCATCTATATTACTCTAAAATCCCATTAAAAATCCAATCCAATCCATGCTCACTTTTCTTTAACCCTACAAAGGTTTCATTATATCGCACTCAACTTGAGGAAAACTAAGAGAACTATGAAAGCCTTTCAGAAAGGTATTGATTCCATTGTTATGGCCTTATAACTTTTTTTTTCACCCACACTCATGGAGATTTTCTAAGTAAGCTCTATCCAATTGCAAATCACTCTCATCCTCACAATTACACATAATATCAAGTAGAGTCTCTCCATGTCTTTGAATCGTACTAAAATCCATCTCTAGCACCTTACTAGTCATACATAAGTGAAAAAATGCATCAGCACATATAAGATCCCCATGTGTAATGCTGCACTAAATAAAAAAGTGTAATGTTGTGCTTGTGAACCCTCATATTGTGAAGTGCTAGTATAACGTAACAAAAGTTTAATCGATCTTCCTTGACGTTCAAATTCTTCAATCTAGCTTCTTTTTTTCAACCCTCAAAGAAAAATGTATTGGCCTATGATGTTGAATGTACCATAGGAATCATAGTTAAAATAGAATCCAGGCTCCTAGCCTATCAAAACTATCAATACCCTAATATACAAACTTGTCATTCAAACAAGGACCTAAAACTGACCTTCCTAGAGCAAACTTAGGAGATTTTCTCGTTTAATGAAAAATGTGTCATATCCTTAGTATCTGTACTCTCTCGTAGACTCTAAATGCATCGAATTTATTATCTTTATCTAGGTCTCCATTACTTGCCATCTCTCTCTTGGGTTGGCGACCATTCTGCATGGTGTTGTCTAGCTTGGCTATTTTCATATCTTGCTTCTATTAGTTCATATATTGCCCTACTTATAAATTCCACTTAAGAGGTTTTGGACTTCCTTTCTTTTTTCTCGTACCATATCTCTAATCTCCTAGACCACCATTGTAATAATTGAATCATAGAATTTTAATCATTGATGCCACCTCGATGATCGATTCGCTTTTGAAAAGCACAATGAGCTTATTAGTGAGATCATTCCATGCCTTGAATTGACCATACCACCAAACTTCCTTGATCTGCAAAGTATGGACCATGTGGACCATATGCTTCAAATATATGCTGCATAAGAGGAGAGATTAGAAACACAAACTAATTTGAAATTATGATATTTTTTTGAAGTGATGACAATATTGACCATTTATTCTGTTATGCTTGTTTGTAGTCCATGCCTTCACCATGGACTTATGAAATCTAGCAACTCTCTCTTTAAACATATTGGCACCATCATTCTTAAACCTCAACTTTTGTAAGAGAGCTCTTTATCTATCTACGTATATCCACATTTTTGCCTTCGCAATCCTCGTTCATCCCCCATTGCGCCAATTTGAAACAGCAAGGTGTAACTTTTTCCATGCTTCATGATACTTCTTTGGTTGTTTTACAAGTAGATTGCCTTCCTCATCTCGAGGTGGAGATATAATTTTGCTAGCCTTGGGTCCACAAAAGCATGGTTTACAAGGAATATTTCCACTCTTGCCCAATTTTTTCTCGCCCTTTTCTATTTCTACTTGGCCATGGTGCAATCCAACTTCAAAGAGCACTTATTCTACCTTCTTGCATGCAGCACCAACTTCTAATACGGGTTTCATGTTGTATGCAAAGCATATATATTCATATACTAGCTTCTCAATTATTGTAACCAATCAATACAATGTGCAAAAGTGAACCCTTTTAGTGGTATTTCCAAAATAGGGCACCAGTTTGGATCCATTAGAACTAGCATTCCATTTCTCATTACCTTTTTATCATGTGTTGGAGCATCTTGCTGTCCGGCCTTGGGAAGCCATTTTTTCTTTCCACCTTTCCCTTTCTTCCTAGTTGGCATGGTGTATATGCACATAAATTTTGCATTCACTACATTTGATAAACCAAACATACACTTCAATGTTTTTCAATCACTTTCAAGATGCCATTCAACTTGGTAGTCCCCAAACCCCCCGATATGTAAAATTGCTTCATTGTTTTGCTATTGAATAACACTAGGTATATTAGTGAGGTTAAAAAAAACTTTAAGTATTTCATAGTCCTCCTTTACTTCAAATGCTGCAACCCACCATATTTCATTCTCTAATGTACACTAAAGTATAAAGGATGGTTTTCATCGATGCTGAGATCCAAAGATCAATTCATAAATGTTATACTCACACGTTCAAGTTTTTGCCCCTTAATAATCTCACTCTTATCAAGTTTTAGGACAAACTGAAGCTTGCCTCTACGTTCTTTCATAGACATATTGTAGAACTTGACAATAGCAATATGAACCCTACATATATCCAATACAAAGTTGTTGAATGCATTCAATACAAATGCAACTTCCTTGGAACCATACTTCAATATGTGTATATTTTTGAGATGCGTTGGCTCACCAATTAGTTCTAAAAATTTCTCATTTAGTTGATTTTGAGTTATTTTCACGTGAAGTGGTTTTGGCAAAGACATTACTCACTTAGTTTTCAAGACTTGCTTAAAATTTGTATCCAATTGTTGATAGAGCATACTTTATGACTTAGAACTCATTTCCACCTTGTAACATAATCCATGAGCATCTGTAGGAGTAAAGATGTTGCTCACATGTCTAAGATATTTACTTGTGATGCCATCTACAATGTCCTTGAACTTACGATTTTCCAATGTAGTTTTTACCATATCCTTGCTTAGGCTTTGGCAAAAGTATCATTCTCTTCATGAGATAACATATTTCTCATTGTAGCAAATTGATAATATTTTGTCAATGATATTGTCCACTTCCTTTGGTTAATTGGTGAATTAGTTTAACTAATCAGATGCACTAACGTGCTTCTTTTGTTTCTAAAGTGAGCCCAATCTCCAAAGTTTTTGTGAGCTTCCTCTTTATGTTTCGATTCTCCTTCTCCAAGTCAATAACTTTAGACTATAACTCCATATTCTGCATGTGTGTAGGATGCATAGCATCTTCAATGATAGACATTGCTTGTTGTAGGCTCAGATTCTCCCTATCCTTCTCATCCAATAATCTATCTTTTTCTATCAAAGACTACATATTCCCTTGTAATCTTGTTTGCATATTTGTCAAGGCTTGATGAAACATTGCTAATCCTTGTGTGACAAGTCTGCATGTGTATCCTTACAATCCTTCATTTCCTTCACAAAAAAACTTTACAAATTATGTAAGCCCTTCAAATTGTGGTGGCCTTTCAGTGACTGGATTGAGTGGATAAATGCAACCATCAACCCAAAGCTCCGAATCTTTTTTCCCTGCATTTTTTTATTATTGCATCCTATCTCTTATTGAGTCATCCCTTTCCACTGTTCTTTTGAACATTGGTGCATATTCATCCTCCAAGTGAAAGTGAATATCTCTCTTTCTCTTGGTAAGTCCTGCACTTGCATTCTACAAAGCGAACTATATACCAATTTTAACTTAGATTAACATTCAAATCACACAATTATACCCCTTTGATTCACTATATATGTACTCTTTCTTACCTAGTTGGATCTTGTCTCATTCTCTTGAATTCAGTCATGATAGACCCTAATCAACCCCTAGTCATATTGTAATCTTATATTTTAATCTACATCTAACTAGTATCAAATATTATCTTCTATTCTATCCAAAATACTCTCTGTCTCTCTCTCTCTCTCAACAAGAATCAACCAAATATATTTAAACACATTTATACATAAGCTTGGCTATTGGAGAATGATATGGAATAATAGTAGGGAATAATCAAGAGAACGGTGTGTGTTGGAGGACATGTATTACTAGCTGGAGCCATAGTGGGAGGTGGAGCAATTCGAGTATGTGGACCACCATTTCTGGACAATGATGAACCATCATTATTGAACACACTAGGGCCAACATTTTTCGCCATAGTAGCACCACCATTATTAGCTGCAGTAGGGCCACCATTGTCTGCCACTAAGGGACCTTTATCAGTCGTTGTACACTCACTAGATTTGGAAGAGTGTTGAGCTCTTGCTCTTGTGGTCGCCTTCTTGATAAGAAGCTTCGAACGTGCCATGGTTGTGATGATGAATGATAGAAAGGTGAAGGGTAGAGTGAAGAGTAACGTGAAAAAATAAAAGGAGAAACATGACTTAAATGTGAATCTTTTAAACTTACTATGGTTTAAATGAACTTTAAAGTTATCATTTCATTTCATTTCTCCACCCCGTCATTGCATCTCTCTGTCTCCTACCACTCCCCTCATGCTTCTCTCTCTCTCTCTCTCTCTCCCTGTAGGTCAGTCAATGTTCCAAGGTATTGGCAACTCTCTCTTTAAACGTACTCGCACCACCATTTCTAAACCTCAACATTTGTAGGAGAGCTGCTTCTCTATCTAGGTGTATCCACACTTTTTCCTTTGCAATCCTCGTTCATCGCCCATTGCACTAATCCAAAACAGCAAGGTGTAGCTTTTTCCATGCTTCATACTTCTTTGGTTGTTTTACAAGTATATTTCCTTTCTCATATGAGGTGGAGATATAAACATCCTAGCCTTGGGACCACCAAAGCATGGTTTACAAGGGATATTTCCCCTCTTGCCCAATTTTTCTCGTCCTTTTCTATTTCTACATGGCCATGGTGCAATCCAACTTTAAAGAGGACTTATTCTACCTTCTTGAATGTAGCATCAACTTTTGACACGGGCTTCATATTCATATACTAGCTTCTCAATTATTGTAACCAATCAATACAATGTGCAAAAGTGAACCCTTATTAGTGGTATTACCAAAATAGGACACCAATTTGGATCCATTGAAAGTAGAATTCCATTTCTCGTTACCTTTCTATCACGTGTTGGAGCATCTTGTTGTCTGGCCTTAGCAAGCCATTCTTTCTTTCCACCTTTCCCTTTCTTCCTAGTTTGCATACTATATATGCACGGAAATTTTTCATTCACTACATTTGATTAATCAAACATACACTTCAATATATTCAAGTCACTTGCAACATGCCATTCAACTTGATAGTCCCCAAACCCCCCTAATGTGTAAAATTGCTTCACTGCTTTGCTATTGAATATTACTAGGTATATTAGTGAGGTTAAAAAAACTTTAAGTATTTCATAGTCCTCCTTTAGTACTTCAAATGCTGCAACCCACCGTATTTCATTCTCTGATTGTACCCTAAAGTATAAAGGATGGTTTTCATTGATGTTGAGATCCAAAGCTCAATTCATAAATGTTATACTCACATGTTCAAGTTTTTGCCCCTTAATAATCTCACTCTCATTAAGTTTTAGGACAAGCTTGCCTCTACATTCTTCGATAGACATATTGTAGATCTTGACAATAGCAATCTGAACCCTACATATATCCAATACAAAGTTGTTGGATGCATTCAATACAAATGCAACTTCTTTGGAACCATACTTCAATATGTGTATTTTCCAGATGGGTTGGCTCACCAATTAGTTTTAAAACTTTCTCATTTAGTTACTTTCGAGCCTTCTTCATGTTAAATGGTTTTGGCAAAGACATTACTCACTTAGTTTTGAAGACTTGTTTAAAACCTGTATCCAATTGTTGATAGAGCATACTGTATGACTTAGAACTCATTCCCACCTTGTCACATAATCCTTGAGCATCCGTAGTAGTAAAGAAGTTGTTCACACTTCTAAGATGTTCACTTGTGATGCCATCTACAATGTCCCTGAACTTACGATTTTTGAATGCATTTCTTACCATATCCTTGTATAGGACTTTGGCAATAGTATCATTCTCTACATGAGAAAACATATTTCTTTTTGTAGCAAATTGAGCATATATCCGTCAATGATATTGTCTACTTCCTTTGATTAATTGGTGAATGAGTTTAACTAATCGGATGCACTAACGTGCTTCTTTTGTTTCTAAAGTGAGCCCAATCTCCAAAGTTTTTGTGAGCTTCTTCTTTATGTCTCAATTCTCCTTCTCAAAGTCAATAACTTTAGACTATAACTCCATATTTTGCATGTGTGTAGTATGCATAGCATCCTCAATGATAGAATTTGCTTTTTATAGACTTAGGTTGTCCCTATCCTTCTTAGCCAATAATCTATCATTTTCCATCAAAGACTCCATATTCCCTTGTAATCTTGTCTACATATTTGTCAAGGCCTGATGAACCCTTGCTAATTCTTGTATGACAAGTCTGCATGTGTATGCATGCAATCGTTCATTGCCTTCACAAACAAACTTTACAAATTATGTAAGCTATTCAAATTGTGGTGGCCTTTGAGTGATTGGATAGAGTGGATAAATGCACCCATTAACCAAAAGGTCCACATTTTTTTTTCCTTGCATTTTCCTGTTGTTGCATCTTATATCTTATTGAATCATCCCTTTCCACAGTTCTTTTGAACATTGTCTCATTCTCTTAAATTCAACCATGATAGGCCCTAATCAACCCCTAAACATCTTATAATCTTAGATTTTAATCTACATCTAATTAGTATCAAATCTTATCTTCTGTTCTATTCAAAATATTCTCTCTCTCTCTCTCTCAATAAGAATTGATCAAAGATATTTATACATAATCTTGGCTATTGGAGAACAATAACATCATCTTATCTTTTGCCCTAATTTACTCTCTATCACTCTATCAATTATTTTCTTAGTTCATCTTACATAGTCCTCTCTCTTCTCCCCTTCTCCCTCCCCCTCTCTCTCTCTCTCTCTCTCTCTATATATATATATATATATATATATATATATATATATATATGAATTGATGCTTAAGGATTTAACAATTTTGAAGAATAATACCATTGTAGAGATTTAAAAAATAAAGATAACTCCACTATCACTTGATTGTTTGTAGTATAGATTGTTGAAGAGAAAAATATCTTGTAGCATAATATTGATGAAGAGGGAGATTTCTTGTAGCAAGGTAGAGAGTGTTGTAGATAGAGACTACTTGATTTTAGCAAATGGTATCAAAACCACTCTTGAGATTGCTTCTAGTAGGATAGAGAGTGTTGTAGATAGTACTGAGTGCTGCTTCAAAAGAATTCCTATGCAAGAAACCATATTCTAGAGCGAAGGAGAGCAGTACAAAAAATTTCGGACAAAATTAGAGCTTTGAGAGGGAATGAAAAATGCCTAGAAATAGGAATATACTTGTCCAAAAAGATAGAAATTTACAAGGAAACTCTCGAGTAAAAAAGGTGTCTCTAAGTCAAAAACAATCTTAAAATATGATGTGTATGTCATTTTATATCGTTTCCAAACTTTTGCTCTTTTGAGAAGCAAGAATGAGAATGATTCTAATATATTTTAATGTTAAAAATTCATGAGGACATTAAAGTCGTATATTAATGATTGGCTTCTTTTTAAGAGAAAATAGAATTATATTTTTTTAGTTATGAGGATTGATTGTAGAAGATCTCTAAGAGAAAATAGAATTATATATTTTTAGTTATGAGGATTGATTGTAAAAGATCTCTTATTATAATATTATTTTGAAATATCTTTTTAGAGAGAGAGAGGGGTGAGAGAAAATCCTTAAGGGGCAAAAAAGAGATTCCATATTTCTCATAATGATGTTGTGCTTATGAACCCTCATCTTTAGAGTGCTAGTTAAGGTATCAAAAGTTTACTCGATCCTCCTTGATGTTCAAGTCATTGAATCTAGCTTCTTTTTACCAACCCTCAAAGAAAAATGCATTGGATGATTATCATAAGTGTACCGCGGGACTCACAAGTGAAGTAGAGTCCAGAATCCTAGCCTATCAAAACTATCAAGACTCTAGTATGTATACCTCTCATGCAAACAATAACCTAGATCTAACATTCCTAGTGTAAAATTAGGAAATTTTTCTCATTTAATAAAAAGTGAAATGTTTCATCCTCTCCGAGTTTGCAAGAAATCTTATACCTCATCTATATTACTCTAAAACCCCATTAAAAACCCAATCCAATCAATGCTCACTATTTTTTGAACCCTACAAAAGTTTCATTGCATTGCACCCAACTTGAGGAAAACTAGGAGAACTATGAAAGCCTTTCAGAAAGGTATTGATTTCATTGTTATGGCCTTATAACTTTTTTTATCACCCACACTCATGGAGACTTTCTAAGAAAGCTCCATCCAAGTGCAAATCACTCTCATGCTCACAGTTACGCATAATATCAAGTAGAGTCTTTCCAAGTCTTTTTATAGTAGTAAAATCCATCGCTAGCACCTTACTACTCATACATAAGTGAAAAAATGCATGAGCACATATAAGATTCCCATGTGTAATGCTACACTAAATAAAAAAGTTTAATGTTATGCTTATGAAACCTCATATTGTGAAGTGCTAGTGTAATGCATTTGCCTATGATGTTAGATGTACCATAGGAATCATAGCTCAAATATAATCCAGGCTCCTAGCCTATCAAAACTATCAATACCCTAATATAGAAACTTGTCATTCAAACAAGGACCTAGAACTGACCTTCCTAGAGCAAAATTAGGAGATTTTTTGGTTTAATGAAAAATGTGACATATTTATCCCTCCCTAGTTTACAAGCATTTATATGTTTCATTTATACTACATAGGAGAATCCATTAAAAATCCAACCTAATTCATGCTCAATAATGTTGAAAGCTTAGAACGCATGCATTTTATAACATCCTAGTTGAGGAAACCAAAAATTTATCAAAGCCTTTCAAAAGGTATTGATTCCATTGTTGTGGCCCCATTCACTTTCTTCTTCACCCACACTCATAGATATTGTCTAAGTAAGGTCCATCCAATTCGGACTCATTCCGATCCTCACAATCACTCATAATATCAATTAGAGTCTCTCTAAGTCTCTATTCATAACTATAACCTATCTCCAATACCTAATTAACCATACATAAGTGCAACAAGTCATCATAATCTAAGAACCTACTCAAGGATTGGTGACCACTTTCCTTTGTACTCCCATTACTTGCTTTTGCTCCTAGACACTCATTCAAAAGTCTCTCACATTATAAACATTGTCACAAGGTAAAAACTTAGAGAAAAAACAAATTCTTCTAGCCCCTTCATGTCCTTGGAGGTTGGATTAATGAAGTTTCTAAACTCTTTTTGCAATTTTGTTTTCTATTCACTAGTTTCTATCTTCAAAACATCAATCATATGGTAACTCTTAAAGGTCCATTCAAGTTCCTGATTATTAGACCCAAGCTAGAAATATACCCTCCATGTGTAGCTCCTACAAAATAGCCTTCTACTATGCACCAAGAATGTATTTATTAGTTGTTATATCCTTGTAACTTATCTTGGAAAACTCAAATTCAACCTAATCCAAGAAACCCATGAGATTATCATTGCTTGATGATATCATGGTCTCTCACATTTTTACCTACCAATATATCCTTTAATCAATGAGGTGGAATTTCTTCACTTGAATCACTCTATAGTATTTGTGCATTGTCACTCTACACTCTTTGATCTAAGTAAGCATGACCCTTTTCTTCCTCCTTTTCCATCTTAATCTCTTTCTCAGCTTGTCTTATCTCTTCCCATTTATTTAAGTAATCATAAATATTATCTTCTCTTTTTTCCAACTTAATCTCTTCCTCATTTGTGATTTTCTTTTTCTTAAAGATTTTCTTGTCACTTCAGTATGAGATGACAGAGATATGGTCATAAATCTAGTTAATGACTATGGGGATATTTGTGGGGGAGAAGGCAAAGGACCATCTATTCATAAACACATGTACAACTCATTTGTAAAAGAAAGATGTCCCCCAAGATGCATGATAACATACATTTACAAAAGCACATTGCATTAGAATTAGTGGCATGACATAATGTATGGCATTGCACATGCAAAGGTACACATATAGGTAATACATAGAGATAGGCTATGCATAGGTATAGACATGAAGTACAATTATGCATAAGCCACACATACATATTCACATACATATATGCATTCATATGTTTATGCATATACATGTGCCCATGCACATAGACTATGCATAATGTATATGCAACTACTTTCTTTATACAATGAAGAATTACGAGTTACCCAATCCGTCTCTAGGTCCTTAGCTCTCATTGTTTATTCAATGATTTTGGTCCCTATACACATGATCTCACCTTTAAATTTTTTTCGTTTGAGTTCTTACTTACTCATAGGGTTCCATGTTTTCAGATTTCTTCTATAGATCTCCATGTTCTTCCTCAGTATTTTCAAATGAAAACTGGCTATCTCCATCTACAACAAAATCTTGTAATGGTAACTTCTTCATTTATTGTTCTTTAGTATCAGTAATTAAGGTAGATTCCTCGTCTTGTTAAGTTCCTTGTTTTATCTCATCTCCTTTTAGGTTTTCTTCTCTAAGTTCTAGATTTATCTTTTGTGCCTTTTCCTATCTTGTCTAAGGAGTACCAGTGAGCTCTCAAAGTCATTCAATCAAGTATCCACCCTCTCTTTATTTTTTATATTTTCATCAATCTCAAAAACTACTTTAAAAAATCTTAGCATCACATAAGTCACTCCAAAACCCCAAATATAACCAAACCACTCTCACGAAACCTTTCTGTGCATCAAATTGAGCCTCTCCAAGGATTTTGAACAACCTAAAAAAGACTTAGCATAACATAAGTCACTCCAAAAGTCCAAATATCACCAAACCACTCTCAACACGAAGAATCTCTCCTCTACTCTAATTAGGATTCAAGCCAAATTGCAATAACTTAAGCTCAACCAAGCATGACTCCATTAAGTAATTACCATCCTCATTATCCAAATCATGAGCACTATTTTCGTCAACATCCTCACATCATGCATCTAGATCTATCATTTAGTCACCACCATCAACATTATCCAAAGAGTGAGCATTACTAGCCTCAACATCTTCACATCATGCTTTCTAGACTGTAGTAGCTCATCTCTAAACTTGGTTTTCAAGTCTATTAGCTTTCAACACAACCAGCTTGACTAGACAATCATATTTAGCCATCATGCTTCTAGATCTAGAAGCTCATATTCAAACTTTCTTTCAAAACAATTAGCTTGACTAGACAACCATGTAGAGTTTGCAACCTCATATTTGAATCTCTCAAACTTCCAACTCCCTTTGAACTTTATAGATGGTATATTTATACCCTCCTTCCAATCTTTCCTAAAAAACAATAGGAAATATCTATTTCCTTCTTTCTTATTTAGTTTTCTCTCTAGCTATCTCATTAGCAATCCCATCCAGAAAACTAGTGTATTATGAAAAGAAAAAATTATACCAATAGGAAGTTTTGGTTTTTGTTCTAACTCTTCTATGACAATATCATCCTTTGATTGCCCAAAACATCTATCTTTCTCTCATCTTCACCCATAGGAAGTGTTGGTTCTGTTTCAATCCTTTTATGACCACATCAGCCTTTTGATTTTCCTCTTTGCTAAATTCAAATATTTGACCATTTGAGGCAGAATTACTTCCCTTTGTAGCCTCTGTACGGGAACTTCAAGCCAAATACTTGGAAATTCTTCCTTAGTCCTCTTAACATGTATATATATTCATCTCATATCCCCTTGACAAAGGCTTTGGAGATGGCCTTGGGATTTGGCCTCTCAATAAGAGGGAATCACTTGTACAAGCTTTGAATCTTGGAAAAATATTCACGCATGATTTCATCCTTTTGTTGGTGTAGATTCATGAGTCACATCTTGAGGTTCTCCTCATGTTTGTCTTTGGCAAACTACATGATGAATACGTTCTTGAGAGTGGAAAAGCATGCTTTATCATTATCGTCCAATCTCATAAACCAACTCCTATCCTAACCACCTAAGAAAAGGCAGAAGGCATCAACCTTCTTATCATCAACTATAAGGTTATGCACCTCACACACATGCTTGAATTTCTCTACAAAGTTACATGGGTCATTGTGTGCTCTATGTTGTTCTTCTTGCTTAGCAATCAACAGGATTGTATCATATCTAGAACCTAGTGTAGCTCCTATACCTATCAGAGTAGCATGTTGCTGACTTGGAAGCCAACGTTTTGGAAAATGAATTGTATATTAACCTTCAGTATAGCGGGTTAGTTTACCTTTAAGTCAAAGTAGGACTCCATAACATTTATGCCAATCAACATTCTTCTTTTTTTGTTTATGTCTCTCTCCATGTCTTCTTTCCCTCCTTGGGAACCTAGGGCAATGTCCAATAGCTCTTTTTATTTCATTCATGGCTATGTGCATGTCGTCCTTCTCTTGTTAGGAAACTTGGTTCATATGTCCAACAACTTATCAATTGTATCCTTGCTTTGTTTTGCCAACGTGGTGTAATCATCCTCTAACACAAGATATGCAACCTTGCTCATCTATTTATTGGTAGTAGTGCCATAGTTTTCAAGTGCCATTTTCGACTCATTGGGTGCATCTCTTAAGAATGACTCCTTATCCATCATGCTAGTCTTCAATAGTGATGCATTTTCTTAATGTCTCAATCACATCTCTTCTGGAATGGAAATATTTATCATTCCTTGAGTTTTCTTATTTTGTGCTTTCTGTTATGGTGCTCTAACATTCTACATAAGATGGCTCTGTATTATTCCTTGAGTTTTCTTGTTTTGTGCTTTCTATTATGGTGCTCTAACATTCTACATATGATGGCTCTTTAGAGATCCTTTTTCTCTGTAGATCCAAATTACGATACTCTTTAGGTTGTGAAGTTTGTGTCTATTGGTGAGAACGTAGTGTTGACACACTTCCCTTGTGTTGAATTTTTTTCCTTGTGGACAATTCCTATACATTGGCAAGTTTGTATGATGAATTGTAATTGACATTGATGCATTTTGTGTTGCTCAAAAGAATATTCTCATTATTATTGGGTTGAGGCTATCTCTATCTAATCAAGGAACTTTGTTTGCATTTTGTAAGACACACGAGCATATGTATACAGGCTAGGTACATTCACTGCATTCATATTTTTTGTGTGAGCATTGATTGATTGGTTTCATATCATGGATTGGACATTGCATTTGACCTCAAATCATGAGTGAATGAGCATGAAGTCCTAATCCAAAGCAAATTCTTGCTAGGGCACATTACTTAAATAATAAGTTCATATCAAAGAGAAGGTTGTTGAAGCAAGGAAAAATAGAAAAAAGTAAATGAAGCTAGAATACTTTTCGTAAAAAGGAGCTACCACAGGAGTCTTTAAAAAGATGAGCATGCAATCATGTTTACAAGATCGATTGGAAAGAGAGTTTACATCTTGTTAAAGTAAACTCGTGATCTTACTCCATATCACAATCTCGAGGGGTTCACTATATATATATTCTCTATATAACGTGCGTTCATGGCCTATTTATAAATATCGTAATCTGTGAAATTTTCTTGAATAAAACACAATCCTTTTCTATTGAATCTGTAAGTAACCGATTTATATGACACCCTCCTGTATGTAAAAAAATATATAAAAATGGTGTTTTAAAAATCCCTTATTTTGAACTCACATTATATATACATATATTCATGAGTGACCCCCCGGAGATCACAATGCTTCCTCTTGAAAGTAGGATTAAAGGCATTTCTTGGAGCTTTCAAAGATGATGGGGGCTATAGAGAAGGCTTGAAAGTGATAAAGAAACAGATGGGGAGAGACTATAGCATTGCCAGCATGGAATTGTGCAAATGATGAATTTAGTAAGTTTCTACAAAGCATGTAATTAAAAGCCATTTTACACAAAGGTATTCTATATAGGAGAATCATATTGTTGAAAGTAAGAATAGCCACATTATAGAAATTGCACAAATCTAGATAGCTCAAAAGAATATACTAATTATTATTAGGTTGAGGCTATCTCTACAACTATGTATATTATGAATATGACTCCCTCTACTACAATGGGTGATGCGATACCAAAGGAGAGGTTTACCTACAAGAAACAAGAGTTTTCATATGTACATATTCTAGAGGAGCTAAGAAAGAATTTTGATCTAAAATTTGAATAGTGTGTATTTGTTAGCTATTCCATTGGGCAGAAGGGTTACATGTGTCATAATCTAGTTACACACATTTTACAGGTGAGTAGAGATGTGTTTGTTGAGATGAGCAATTGGTATACTATTGAAAAACCAATTGTTGCAAATGATGTAAAAGAAAAGTTCCATAGCCAAGCATACTAAGTGGGATCAAAAGAGTTCTCCTCTAGTAGGTCTATTGAGAGACCATAGACTAGCATACCACATATGAATAGAACTCGTACAAATTGAAGAACTGCTTTACAAAAGCAAAAAGAAAATGTGGATCATAGATGCGTGTGAGTAATGAGATTGCCCCTATTTTTTCCCATAAAGGCCACCACACAAGCTCTAGAACCATGATATTTACCTTTGCTTGTGTTAGATTAGATGACCTATTCTAAACCATTATTACTTTGTGATGAAGACGTACAAAGACCTAAATTTTCTCTTCTAATATCAACATAGATATTAGATCTAAAAAAGAAGGGATGTTGTCTGTTGCGTTAATGGAGGTTCAAAACTATTTTTACTCCTTACCCAAGACATCCAAACATACAACCACTGTATCATCATCATCAATATGCACTTTAATAGACCCAATGCTTCAACAATATTATTGGTCTTCAATGCATTTCCATTAATAGAGAGATTGCCATGATTGACATTGTTTAACTCAAACTTCAATTGAAACCTTTTAGCTTTGAACTTTGTACCAAATAGTATGACTACGTTATTCTATGCTTCTGCAAGACTATCTACATCTTGTTATACGTAATCATTTTGTCTAACATAGTGATGGAAAGCAAATACAAAACTTTTCAAGCACCCTAGTTCCATTCCTTCAATGCATTGCCTTGCTTAGATGTGTCCTTTTCGTCCCCAGTAATTCTAGAGATTGGGTATTATCTTCTTGAATCTAGGCCCAATAACCTTTACCTGTAAGGAAATTATGCTTGTAAAGTTTTTGAATCAAGCTTGTGATTAGTATCACCGATATGACGGACCTTATCTAGGCAACTGTTGTCTTAGCTGTCACTCTACATGTGTGTTGTAATAACTAAGTCCGTCTGACTCAACTACAATTAGTGGTATGGTTAGTTAGTGACCTAGTGTGTTTATCAGCTATGTGTTATTAGACTCTAGTAAGTATTATGAAAGAATGACAAAAGGAGAACAATGAGAGTTCACTACTCTCTATTATAGCTCCATATCTTTGTCTCTCTCTCCCTCCTTGAATCTTGAACATGGTATCAGAGCTTGGATGCCTAAAGTCTAAACGTTTGGTAGTCACCATGTGACATCAACACATAATATCTAAAGAAAATGTCGTCAAAGGAAATTGTGCCAGCATCCTATTTTGTGGAAGCTATATCTTGCTATAGAGATGGGTTTTGGAGAAACAACCCACTATGCTTGACCATTTTGATGTGCTTTAGAATTTGCAGAAGAAAGTCTTTTCAAATTCTTCACAAATTTTGAGATATTTAGCACAGACTTGTCTAGACTACTTGTTAACTATAGTAAACAGCATGTGGTTCCAAGGCATTGGTGGCTTTCATCTCCTAAAAGTGTATATGCCCTTATTCTCATGCATTTGAGCATGACACTTGAGGGTTAAATGCTTAGTTTTGGAGTTTATTTGCAAGTTGGAAATAGTGAACCAGTTGTTGTCTTGAATTTGGAAACACTATACATATATGGTTGAAGTATCTGTGACGCTTATTTGCTACTAACAAATTCTCTTCTCTTTTCTTCAACTTTATCTCTCGCTCATTTGTGATTTTCTTTTCCTTAAAGATTTTCTTGTTACTTCAGTATGAGACGACGGAGATATGGTCATAAATCTAGTTAATAACTATGGGGATATTTGTGGGGAGGAAGGCATAGGACTATCTATTCATAAACACATGTACAACTTACTTGTAAAAGAAGGATGCCCTCAAGATGCATTAACAAAGGACATTGCATCAGAATTAGTAGCATGACATTATGTATGGCATTGCACATGCAAAGGTACACCTATAGGTAATACATAGAGATAGGCTATGCATAGGTATAGACATGAACTACAATTATGCATAAGCTACACATACATACTCGGGTAAGTTACTTATGAATATATGTGTGCATCATCTGGGTTCAAAATAAGGTATTTTTAAAATTCCATTTTTGTATATTTCTTACATATGGAAGGGTATAATATAAAGGGGTTATTTACAGATCGAATAGAAAAGGGTTATGTTTTATTGAAGAAAAATTTATAATACAGATATTTATAAATAGGCCTTGAACACACGTGATATAGAGGATATATATATATAGTAACTTCCCTGAGTATATATATATATACATTCATATGTCTATGCATATACATGTGCTTCTATGCATATACATGTGCCCATGCAAATAGGCTATGCATAATATATGTGCAACTAGTTTCTTTATACAATGAAGACTTATCAATTACCCAGTCTCTCTCCAGGTCCTTAGCTCTCATTGTTTATTCAAAGATATTGGGCCGTATACACATGATCTCACTTTTATATGTTTTTTTGTTTGAGTTCCTACTTCCTCATAGGGTTCCGTGTTTTTAAAGTTCTTCTATAGATCTCCATGTTCTTCCTTAGTATTTTCAAATGAAAATTGGCTATCTCCTTCTACCAAAAAACTTGTAATGATAACTTCTTCATTTCTTGTTCTTTAGCATCATTAATTAAGGTACATTCCTTGTCTTGTTAAGTTCCTTGTTTTGTCTCACTAAAACCATTTGCTACAACTTGGTATGATATAGAAAATTTCAAATCATCTTGGGCAATAGAATGTGAAAGCATCATTAGAAGACTAACAATGTGTACATCCTATGGTATAGTCACAATGTAATATCATGGTACCAACTCGTAAAGAAGTAATGCATCTAGAGATGAAATACAAGTTACAATGCCAATACTACAGAGTCAACATAGTAATAACTAAATGCCAACAATGTCTTGCGAAGAAAGAGAGAAAACAATACAAAAGAAATTCTCAATGCAACACTGTTACAAGATCAACTATTGAGCAGCATTGATACATCCATCTCGGTCTGCGAAATGGCAAGAGTGATTGCGAATATAATCTTGGACTGTCGATCTATTCTCGATAACCATCTAGTCTCTTGGAATGATGGATCGCTTTCGGAGTCATCTAGTAGAATTGACTTGACCACATTTGATATTACGGATGTGCTTGCTTTCAATATGCTACATAATCCACTATTCTAGAAGTAGATGGCTATAGCAAAACATTTACATCCAATGACTTGCCTTCTATCCTCAACAGGTAATCCATCGTGAAAGCTCTCCATTCGACCCAATGCTCCAAGCAGATCAAGAGAATGAAAGATGTTATAGTTTACTTGAAAATATAGTCGGACCAAGCCGATGATAGGTGTTTCAAAGAGCCGATTAGCATGAGTTCATGTGCATCATATTACGGAATAATAATTGGATCGTTGAAAGAATAACAACATTCAAGACGGACGGCTTACCTACCAACAATCTCGCCTTGCCTAGATATCACCTTGAAAAATGTTATATTTCCGTTCTTATTCCTACTTGGCAATGGCGCCTACAGCCAAAAAACATGTGAACGTTGAAAATTATGATCAATGACTAAAAGTACATATGCATACATATTCTCTTCTCCACATCCTCCATGTGTTTAAACAATGCAAAAATTTATCTACGAACATGCTTCGCTTTAAAACACGATGCATGTCTAAACACCATGAGTAAAACTATTACATAACAAATATGCAAAAGTTGCATATAGAACTTCAAACTCCTTTATTGAACTACACATGTTGACCTAGTTTATGTAAAAATTTCATATGACCAAAGATAAGATTATTCCAATCAAAAGAAGAGGAAAGAAAAAAAAGGGAAACCAAAAAGAAGCTCTCGTTGTCGGAAGCCATCAAGGCGAATGTAGGCACGGATGATAAGCTTAGATCGTTACGTCGGAAAGCATGAGGTTTCGTGCTTATAAAGAGGCTTACCGGATGCGGGTGGCCACTAGAGTTAGTCAATCTGAGAAAACTAAACTTCGTACTCAAGACACGTCGTGATCCGCGAGACCAGTGCGTTGATTAGATCTTGGATGGCGGGGGAGACTTCAGCTGCAGCGGCAGCCGTGCAGGAGGAGCGGAGCCAGGTCGTGGAGCAACTGGAAGGGGAGTGGTGGCTGAAACCCCAGTTTCGGCATGCCAACCTGTTTGTCAAGGTATGTAGTACGTGGAGGTGTTATCTGTGTAGCACATTTACGTGTCAAAATACGTGGCCGTATACGTATAGTAATACGTGCGGCTTGCTGGCTGGCGCAATCTTTACAGAACCTGGACAGGCGGATAGATAACCGGGCGTTGCGAGACGCCTTCTGCAGATTTGGCTGCGTGCTGAGTTGTTGCGTGGCCCGCGACGCGGCGGGGAGCACCAAAGGATACGGGTTCGTCCAATTTAGCAGCAAAGAAGAAGCCCATAAGGCGATGGACGCAGCTGCTCACGCTGATCACGAGGTGCTCAGAAGGTTGCGCAGACCTGGAAAAACCTTGTTTGTGGGCGTGTTCGCCAGGAAGGAGGAACGAGGAATAATACGCCCTCCACGGGGTAGGAGCACCAGTGCCACTGATCCTCCACCAGTTCCTCCTTATCCCAGCACCTTGTTCCAGCTGCCTGTAACCTTGTTCGTGACAGGCCTGGAGGAGGCATACATGAACTGGCACGGATTCCTTAGGGCTCTCTTCACCGCGTTCGGCAACGTATTAGAGATCTATTGTGGCGATGTGGTATGTATTCTGAAACACTTAGCATCTAGTGTGTACGCTGTATAACACGCTGTTCTCTTACCTGCGCCAACTGTGCTATGAATGCAGGACGTCGTACCCCTCGGCGTGACGAAAGGTGCTCTCATTACAATGGGGAGCGAGGGTGAAGCTAGACATGCTGTACGGTCGGCTAATTTCTTGTGCATCGTCTTCTCTAATTTTCAAGATATTTAAATAATGATTGGTTCAGCTAACAACGAAGCTAATTATGACATCGGTGCTACAGATCCGAGCATTACACGGCACTATGGTTGCCACCACATCCATAATATTCGTGGAACTTGTCACCCAATATCATCCTTCGCCATCCTCCCCGTGCTACCCCGTGGCACCCCTTGCTGACCCAGAAAACCGCTTTGAAGATGTGTACACACCTACGCTTTAGGGATATGCATGCACGTCGAGTTTCCCTCACCTCTCTTTCAATTCTTGATACTTATAGTAATAATTTGCTCGCTTTGCATTTTCTTGGTTGGTATCCAAGATATACCTCTTGACATGTGGCTTTACTTCATTGCTTGGGCAGCCTTGTTACCAAGCGGCCAACTCGCTGCCTATTGGAGCTCCATGCCATAGCTCTTATGAGCAACTAATTCAATGTCGACAGGAACAAGGAGATCTTTCTTAAGGATGACTTCATCATGTCCAATGCTTTGTCAAGCTATTTGGGCATTATTTTTATTTGAAATAAGTGTATATTATGCTTTTGAGGATGGAGGGCATAGGGTTTGAACTTTCACACCCCTTAGACTCAACCCACTCTCAAACCACCGCACCACAACCCTAATGGCTACCATTTGGGCACTGCTAATGCATCTCAGGAAAAATATTTCAAAAAGTCTCGAAAAAAGAACATCTATTTGAATAGCATAACTTACAAACACAATACATCTTCTGAGCAACAATTCTAAAAAATGAGAATGTACAGCCCTATCTTAGTGAATTGAGAACAGTTTTTATCACAAAAAATGTAGAAAAGTGAGAGCCAATGACAATATCAACATCAAGAGCACCTTTTTCTCGTCGACGATTATACTTACTTCTTCAATGTTAATTCACCACCAAAAATTTTGACTAGTTCAACTCCTAAACACATTGAGATGCGCTTTTGAGTAACTCCACCTCAACATCAAAGGTACACACAATCTTTCAATGATTCATAGATTTGTGTTGTTCGTTCTCAAGAAGCAATGATGCAATGGCTTCATAATTTCACTCTATTTAGGCTAAGAATATAATATCCAAGTCTTGCTTATTTTCAAATAAGAAAAAATGAGGAGGCATTACTGATATATGTATGCATATTATGTCTGTGTGTGTGTGTACATAAGTACATACATATGTATATATGTGTGTGTAAACTAAGAAAGTTGATAAGAGTGAAATGTAAGGTAACTGCATGGTATCAAGCGCCACTTAGTGAGAATCTTTCTCAACTCCATATGGTTTGTAGGGATATGGAATCCCACAACATCAAGTCAAAAAACTTCTTGGGTCATCATGAGGACACGTCATGTAAGTTAAGAATCAGTAGGATAGATTAGGTGGGCAATATGCTTGTCCTCTCAAACTTGACTTAATCTTTCATTAGCTTCCTTCTTGTAATCCTCTTCTTCCACAAATGGCATGTTGAGCATGCTAGAATATGCATCTATTGTTGCTCATTATTAATAGGTGTGGTTTTCCAACTTTTCATTTCTATTGTCACTATATCTCACTAGTTTGCTAATAAGACTGCCTTGTATATCCAACGTGCATTGTGAATCAATAGCCCAAGTGGTATTGTCAAGTTGATCAAGGCCAAGGTGGCAACAAGTCTATGTTTAACATTTTGCAATCAAATCATTAGTTTAGCAGATCTCTAGTTTATTTAGGGACTGTGAAACATTGGCTCAGTCCACCTTTAGGTGGGTTAGGGCTAGCTTTTCCATATCAATTCCTTGTCTCATGTCCGAGATTGATGCAATGCTCAACATCCCTCTACCACTCTTGTCAAAACTAGGTTCTGGTACTTACTGAACTTGTTGACCTTTTTGCACCCACTTCTTGACCTTGTTAATTTTATCCAATTGTCTTTCATATATTGGGATATTTCTTGATTTTAGAGGCTTCCATCTTATTAGTGTGAGGAGTAATGTTTGTGCTCTAAGTAGTAGACATGACTTTATTCATCAATTTTATTGTAATCCCTTTGGTTTGAAATAGAAGATTTTTTGTCGTTCTTTTCCTTCTCTTCTTGGCATTTGTTGCCCCAATCATGTATCCATTGGTGCTGAATGGGCTCCAAATTCTAAAACCGGATTTTTCGCTCTGAGATCTTGTAATCACATCTATAGATATCGATATAATATCATCATTGTGAATCACATCTATCCCTTATGAATAACCTCTACCTCAAAGAGTGTGCAAGGCAACTTGAGGATATGTTTACTTGTGCTAGGCATTCTTCTTAGGACAATCACTGTAATATTTATTTCTAGCCTTATAATGGCTCAGACATTCAAATTGATGGGTTTACTTATTTTTAAGAGTGGACTCACTATAGGAACTATCGCTGCAAGGATTGCATGAGTGCGTGTAATTGTAACTACCTTTGGATCTTTATACTAGCATAAAATAGCATACATCTCAATATATACTCTTGTATGATAGAATACTATTAAAGTTCCAAGAGCTATTGCAGGGTTGCTACTATAGGATTGCAAGTATTACTAGAGAAAATACAAGATTATGGGTAGCAAACTATATCTTTCTAATCCAAATGTGTACTCAATAAGAAAATACATGTGTTTCATCATTCTCTTGCAAGATAAGCACTACGAAGCTTTAGAAACTAAAATTTTTTGAGAGTTAAAGAAATTCAAATAATGGAGTATTAAACATTAGCATGTGAAAAAACCTTTTCATTTCCAAAGAAACCTATGATTTTATTACTTTTGTTGCTATAATTTCTCCAAAATTTTCACTTACTCAAATTAATCTTCAATCACATTATATAAGATTTGCATCATGCCAATCTTTCAATTTAAAAAACTCTCATTTTTCTTCTCTAAGTGATGAGAAATATTTTAAGTTTATTATTTTCTCTCTCTATTTTTGTTTCTGGAGAGATGAATTTAGGGAGGGGGATGAAAGGAGAGAGAGAAATAGAGAGAATAATAAAGGGAGAGAAGGAGAGAAAGAAAGAAAGAGTCCCAGAGAGGGGGCTTCATGTAAAATAGAGAGGAAGAGAGAAGGGGGGAGCTCATGAAAAATAGAGAGAGGGACATGAAGAGAAAAATGGATAGAGGGAGAGGGAGGGAAGGTGAGGGAGAAATAAGGAAGGGAGAGAGAATAAAGAGAGATGGAGGGAGGAGAGAGAAACGAAGGTGAGAAAAGGAGACGGAGGAGAGTGAAAGGAGAAGAGAGGAAGGGAGAGACAAATATAGAGATAGAGGAAAAGAGAGAGAGAGAGAAAGAGAGATGGAGAAAAATAGAAAAACAGAGAGAGAGAGAGAGGCCGGAGGAGAAAGAAATAGAGAGGAGGGGGATAGAGATATAGAGATGGAGGTAAAGAAAAAATAGAGAGAGAGAGGGGGAGAGAGATATAGGGAGACGAAAGGAGAGATGGAGGGAAATAGAAAAATAGAGAGGGAGAGAGGAGTGAGAGGAAGAGAGAGGGATTGGAAAGAAATAGATAGGGAGGGGCACACAAATAGAGAGATGGAGGAAAATATGAAAATAGAGAGTGAGAGAGAAGAATAGAGAAACAAAAAGAGAAGGAGAGAAGAGAGAGACAAAAGTAGAGAGAGATGGGGGAAGAGAAACAATGGGGGCAACCAAGGCATATCTCTCTTGTAACATAGAAGAAAAGGATAAGGATGATGGCCACACTATTCAAGATCATGAGGTGTATCTTGATAAACTTGTGTTGTACTCTTGCACTTAGTGTAAGCTAGAAATTCGGGTATGCTCACAATACAAACTCATGTCCTAGTATATTTCATGGGTGAAGTGGAGATTACACAACCCGTCCATACTTGACAGATGTTCTTATTGGAGTACTTAATGAAAATTTGAAGGGCTTTGTGCAAAAATGAGCTCATCCAAAGGATATCATAGCTAAAGTCTAGCTAGTTTGGGGGCATTGATACATATTTTGGAGTGGTTATCAATGGTGGATTCAAATAACAATATGCTAAGGACGCAAATAACGAACATAGATTGAGAAGAGACATGGTTGAAAATGGAATAGAAAAGAGAATGGACAGTTCCATAGAGTCAAAAGTGAATAATTTTCATATATTACACCATGCATCTATGGAGAAGTAGCTTGCTAGGTATGAGTAAGCTGGAAGAGAACCGGAGGGATCATGATTAAAATTTTGATGTAGCACACACTATTGATCAATTCAATATCACAAGGGCATAGAGGAGATACTGGAGTTCATGCCTATGTAGTGGTTACATGATGCCTTGACTAGAACTTCATACAAAGGGATAGAAGTGTCTAGGGAGAAGTGAAAATTATCGAGGGGATATAGAACAAAGGTGACTTCATGCTTTCTTTATTGTTGTATCTAGATTTCTTAACATGACAACTAACCTAGCCATTTTGGTGTATAGTATAAAACTTACACAATGGCCTAGTCATGTGGGTGACATTTTTTAGTAAAGCGCATTAACAAAAGGTGCTCCATGAGGGACTATAGTATCATGGAAATGTTTGAGCAAGAGAGTCGATGGTGGGCTACGGATCCAAATACTACAGTAGAAGAGATAGAGTATTTTGGCAACTTGCAAAGGGTTATCTAAGTGGATTACTATAGCATCTCCACAATTACAAGAAGAACCTCACTATCCACCCATAGACCCCTATCGATGATCATGGTGACTCTCCTTGCATGCATTGCTGCATAGACCCAATCTCCAAAGAAGTTGATGAGGTAAGCTTTGGAAACTTCCTGTAGTACAAGGAGCACTTGGGAAGTCCAACGATCGGGTTGTTACAAGTGTGATTCATTTGGGAAGTGCCTCCTTCTATTCTTCATCAGTATGCTATCCATAATCTCTGGCACGAGCTTTTGGAATGGAGCCTTTGGTATCAGGACGTGCGTGGTCTTCTAGTAATGGCATATCTCACAAATAACCAATGTGCTTGGCCTCCATCGATGCTTGTGATGCTAGCATGGTGGTGGTGGAGCTGGGGGAGGTGGCATGTGCATGGGATTGTCTAGGGGGTGCCTTCGAGCCCGTTGCTTGGTGCATACCATGTCTTCTAGGAGAGAAAACTCAAAACTAAAAAGTGAAATGTGTAAAATGAGATGAAACTTTAAACTTATAGCCAAACTTTCTAAAAACCCTTAAACTTGAATTAATGTATCAAGGCTTTGGAGAACTATGACCAATGATCTGATTGATGTGAAATTTTACTTGTGGACTCCTCTACCCAAAAAAATTTGGCTCCATCAAAAGCCTCTGGCACACCTTTTCAGAGACTCATGTCTGGGGCCCTAAATCTGGGGGACTTGTATCTTCGGCCCTAAATCTCTTGAATTAGGGCCATAGATGTGAGCCTCGGAATAGGTGTCCCAAGGGCTTTCGATGGGGCTAGTTTTTTAATATCCATGAGGTTTTATGATGCTCGACATGTGGGTGAAGTTTTACCATGTTTCCATTTATAAAATTGATGGTTCAATAACTTTTTGAAAATACATTAACTAGATTATACTTCACTGATAACAAAATGCTCACCCATTGAGTGTGTGCAACTATATATTAAATGTGTTGTCAACCAAACTATGTAAAACACTTAAAATTTCATAGAAAATAAGTCATGGGTCCAATGGAATATCTCATATTGGATATAGTGTTGCCAAACTACTAAATACAGTAAAGATATAGTGCACCGGCCCATGTACAGCTGATCAATTGACATGTGTGTGATTGCACATTGAATTTATCCTCAACTAAACTACTTTCAAAATTGGAAACTTGAAAATACGCACAATGCAAAATATGGTCAAAATAGAATATCATGTATCAGATTTGGCATTAGGAAACCATGAAATACACTGTAGATAGTCGCGTCGCACTAAGTACAACCAAAACTAGGCAAAATTTAGATCCTTACAACCTACAACCAAACCTAAGCTAAAAACATAGATCCAATTACAAGGTAGCTTCTCAAAGCATGTTGTTGACATTAAGATTAAATGCATCCTTGTTTTTGCAGGTCCTACAAAGAATAAGAACCATAATGGGCTTAATAGTGATACGAACAAATATGAGATTTGATTGATTGTAGAAGATCTCTTATTATAATATTATTTTGAAATTTCTTTTTAGAGAGAGAGGGGTGAGAGAAAATCCTTTAGGGAAAAAAAAGAAATTCCATATTTCTCCGAATGATGTTGTGCTTATGAACCCTCATCTTTGCAGTGCTAGTTAAGGTATCAAAAGTTTACTCGATCTTCCTTGATAATCCATTCTCACTATTTTTTGAACCCTACAAAGGTTTCATTGTATTGCACTCAACATGAGGAAAACTAAGAGAACTATGAAAGCCTTTTAGAAAGGTATTGATTCCATTGTTATGGCCTTATAACTTTTCTTTTCACCCACACTCATGGAGATTTTCTAAGTAAGCTCCATCCAAGTGCGCGCAAATCACTCTCATCCTCACAATTACACATAATATCAAGTAGAGTCTCTCCAAGTCTTTTTATAGTACTAAAATCCATCTCTAGCATCTTACTAGTGATACATAAGTGAAGAAATGCATCAGCACATATAAGATCCCCATGTGTAATGCTGCACTAAATAAAAAAGTGTAATGTTGTGCTTATGAACCCTCATATTCTGAAGTGCTAGTGTAATGTATTGGCCTATGATGTTAGATGTACCATAGGAATCATAGCTAAAATAGAATCTAGGCTCCTAGCCTATCAAAACTATCAATACCCTAATATACAAACTTATCATTCAAACAAGGACCTAGAACTGACCTTCCTAGAGCAAACTTAGGAGATTTTTTGGTTTAATGAAAAATGTGACATATTTATCCCTCCCCTAGTTTACAAGCATTTATATGTTCCATTTATACTACATAGGAGAACCCATTAAAAATCCAACCTAATTCATGCTCAATAATGTTGAAAGCTTACAACGCATGCATTTTATAACATCCAAGTTGAGGAAACCAAAAATTTTATCAAAGCCTTTCAAAAGGTATTGATTCCATTGTTGTGGCCCCATTCACTTTCTTCTTTACCCACACTCATAGATATTGTCTAAGTAAGGTCCATCCAATTCCAACTCATTCTGATCCTCACAATCACTCATAATATCAATTAGAGTTTCTCCAAGTCTCTCTTTATAACTAAAATCTATCTCCAATACCTAATTAACCATACATAAGTGCAACAAGTCATCATAATCTAAGAACCTACTCAAGGATTGGTGATCACTTTCCTTTTACTCTCATGACTTGCTTTTGCTCCTAGACAATCATTCAAAATTTTCTCACATTATAAACATTGCCACAAGGTAAAAACTTAGAGAAAAAACAAATTCTTCTAGCCCCTTCATGTCCTTGGAGGTTGGATTAATGAGGTTTCTAAACTCTTTTTGCAATTTCGTTTTCTATTCACTAGTTTCTATCTTCAAAACATCAATCGTATGGTAGCTCTTGATGGTCCATTCAAGTTCTTGATTATTAGACCAAAGCTAGAAATATACCCTCCATGTGTAGCTCCTACAAAATAGCCTTCTACTATGCACCAAGAAGGTATTTATTAGTTGTTATATCCTTGTAACTTATCTTGTAAAACTCAAATTCAACCAAATCCAAGAAACCCATGATATTATCATCGATTGATACTATCATGGTCTCTCACATTTTTGCCTACCAATATATCCTTTAATCAATGAGTTGGAATCTCTTCACTTGAACCACTCTATAGTATTTGTGCATTGTCACTCTATACTCTTTGATCTAAGTAAGCATGACCCTTTTCTTACTCCTTCTCCATCTTAATCTCTTTCTTAGCTTGTCTTATCTCTTCCCATTTATTTAAGTAATCATGAATATTCTCTTCTCTTTTTTCCAACTTAATCTCTTCCTCATTTGTGATTTTCTTTTCCTTAAAGATTTTCTTGTCACTTCAGTATGAGATGACAGAGATTTGTTCATAAACCTAGTTAATGACTATGGGGATATTTGTGGGGGAGAAGGCATGGGACTATCTATTTATAAACACATGTACAACTCATTTGTAAAAGAAGGATGTCCCCCAAGATGCATGACAACATACATTT
This sequence comes from Lygodium microphyllum, assembly GCF_053477565.2. Taxonomy (NCBI): domain Eukaryota; kingdom Viridiplantae; phylum Streptophyta; class Polypodiopsida; order Schizaeales; family Lygodiaceae; genus Lygodium; species Lygodium microphyllum. Next base: position 34,508,505 of record NC_141158.1, read on the forward strand.
ACAAAAGCACATTGCATTCAGATTAGTGGCATGACATAATGTATGGCATTGCACATGCAAAGGTACACATATAGGTAATACATAGAGATAGGCTATGCATAGGTATACACATGAAGTACAATTATGCATAAGCCACATATACATACTCACATACATATATGCATTCATATGTTTTTGCATATACATGTTCCCATGCACATAGGCTATGCATAATGTATATGCAACTAGTTTCTTTATACAATGAAGACTTACCAAATATCCAATCTGTCTCTAGGCCCTTAGCTCTCATTGTTTATTCAATGATTTTGGGCCCTATTATATACAAATGATCTCACCTTTAAATTTTTTTTGTTTGGGTTCTTACGTCCTCATAGGGTTCCATGTTTTCAGAGTTCTTCTATAGATCTCCATGTTCTTCCTCAGTATTTTCAAATAAAAACTGGCTATCTCCATCTACAGCAAAATATTGTAATGGTAACTTCTTCATTTATTGTTCTTTAGTATAATTAATTAAGGTAGATTCCTCGTCTTGTTAAGTTCCTTGTTTTATCTCATCTCCTTTTTGTAGAGAGAGAGAGAGAGAGTACGAGAGAGATATACAAGACATGCTCCCAATGAATGATTCATATTGATGTAGAGTTAGTATATATAGGTGAGACCCAAGTCAAGTGAGAGATGATATATATAGTTGTAACATCCCCACTCAATCAAAGGTCTCTAGCTGCGAGTGAAAAAACTGTTGGGGAGAACAAGGGAAAAACTCGAGCCCCTATACATACATACGATACAAAAAATGATTTACTATAAAGTTTTCTTGAATACAATGATACATGCCTCAATCAGTGAGACAAGAACTTGGAACAATACCAAGTGCATGTCTTAATGAACTAAAGCGAGCTTCACTAAGAGGTTTTGTGAAGAAGTCTGCAACCATTTGATCACTCGGACAATGCTCCACCATAATGAAACATTTCTTGACTTCATGTCGAACATAATGATAATGAATAGCAATATGCTTTGATTTACTATGTTGTATATAGTCTTTGGTAAGACTAATAGCACTTTGATTATCGCATCAAAGAGGTGTACTAGATGATAAAGGATGTCCCAAATCTGCAAGTAGTTGTCGAAGCCAAACTAGTTGGCGAGCTGCTAATGATGCATCAACATATTCGGCCTCAGTTGTAGAAACTGCAACACATCGTTGTTTCTTGCTGGACCAAGAAACCAAACATCCATTTACAAAGAAACAATTCCCACTTGTAGATCACATGGATAAGTGTGAACTTGCCCAATCAGCATCTGTATATCCAATAAGGTCAAGAGAAGTTGAAGAAGATAAAGAAGAATCCTCTCAACGACGATAAATCATACCAAATTCCTTAGTACCCTTGAGGTACTTAAGAATACGTTTTGCAGCACTCCAATGAATAGTAGAAGGGGAACAAAGATACTGTCCCAAAAAGTTAGCTGCAAATAAAATATCTGGTCTTGTGTTTAAACCAATAAATTGAAGACAACCAATAAGATTAGCAAAAGGTTGATGAATGGATGATTCTTCATTGTGTGTTGTAGACGTACCCTTGGTAGAGCTTGAAAGAATGGGAGTGTTGGCAGAGTGCACATTTGTCAACCCAAACTTCTTAACAATATCATTAATAAACTTTGTCTGGCGAAGAAGAAGAATGCCTTGTTGTTGGTGTCGTTGAACTTGAATACCCAAACAAGAATGTATCTCACCAAGATCCACCATTTCAAATGCAGTCGATAAAAGCTTCTTCATAGCATCCAAGAAAGCAATATTATTTGACACAAGAATAGTATCATCAACATATAGAGCAAGAATAATAAAATATTTGTCCTCCCTTTTGATGTAAAGATTTGGGTCAGCAAAACATGCAACAAAACCTTTAGATGTGAGGAACTGATCAATCTTAATATACTAAGCACGAGAGGCTTGCTTCAATCCATATAATGCATGATGAAGCTGGCATACAAGATGCTCCTTTCCTGCAATCATAAAATCTTCAGGTTGCTCCATATAGATTTCTTCTTCAGGATCTCCATTGAGAAAAGCCGTTTTAACATCCATTTGGTGAATTTCTAGATCAAATAGTGTTGCAAAAGCCAAAATCATAAGAACAGTTGTGGAGCGCACAATGGGAGAAAATGTTTCGTGATAATCTACTCCTGCAATTTGTGAGTAACCTTTTGCAACAAGTTGTGCTTTGAACTTATCAAACGAGCCATCAGCTTTGGTCTTGGTTTTTATACACCCATTTATATTTGATAGGAACACGATTTGGGGGGAGTTCAGTAAGAATCCATGTACCTTTGGAGATTAAAGAATCGTACTCAGCTTGCATAGCTTCTTGCCATTGATCCCTTTGAGATGAATTGATAGCTTCCATATACGATATTGGATCCTCTTGGACAGACATAGCATCATCAAAGACATCATATTCAATAGAATAGAATCCATGCTCTATCTCAATAGAAAGATCGACATAGATCTCCAAATTTTCATCAATCTTCTTTGGAGGTGAAGGAGGTTTATGATCATCAAAATTAGTAGAATCACAAAGCAAGTAAGGAAATGCATTAAGCAAAGACTGTGTATCATCTGAAACATCTGACGACCATGTGCCACCCATAGTCTTCTCATCAAATATAGCATCACGACTAATGATAACCTTTTGAGTAGAAGGATCATAAAATTTGTAACCTTTGGAATGATCTGAATAACCAAGAAAAATAACCTTCAAACCTGGAGGATCCAACTTATGTCGAGTGTCCTTGGGCACATGAATATAAGCAATGCAACCAAATGTGCGAAAGTGAGAGACTGAAGGTGTCTTCCCTGTCCAGATTGTTATAGGAATTTTACCAGCAAGTGCAGTAGTTGGAAGATGATTTTGAATAAAAACAGCTATTAGAAGTGCTTCAGTCCAAAACTTTCGAGACAAACCAGAGTGTATAAGCATGCAATGTATAGCATTAAGAATAGTGCGATTTTTGCGCTCAGCAACACCATTTTGCTGAGGAGAATAAGGAACTATAAACTCATGATGAATACCTTGATCCTTATAGAAGTAATCAAATAGCTTCGATACATATTCACCGCCATTGTCACTGCGAAGCATCTTTATAGAGAATCCAGTTTGAAGCTCCACACTTATCTTGTATTGTTTAAATATAGATAAAGCCTCAGACTTATGTCGAAGAAGATAAACATGTGTGTACCGTAAGAAATCATCAATGAAAGTTATAAAATATCGATATTGAGACTTTGAGGCAGGAAAAGGACCGCAAATATCGATATGAACCAAATCCAAGAGAGCACAGGAATGTGATGAAGTAGAAGTGTGGAAAGGCGAGCGATGGTGTTTTCCAAGTGCACAGTACTCACATATTCCCATACGTGGATGAGATTTAAGATCCACACCTTGCACAAGACCATGACGATGAAGATCAAGAATTTTGGAAAAATCGGAGTGTGCAAATCGTTGATGCCATAATTTGCAATCTGCATCTCCAGGGGCAGTAACAACATTTGCAACTCTATCGTTCAATGATAGCTCAAATAGATTACCATGTCAAGGAGCCACTGCTATAGTATGCCCGTCTTTCTCTATACGACATTGATTATGATCAAAGCCAACAAACAAACCAAGATCAACTAGACGAGCAACAGAAAGAAGATTTCTTTGCAAATCTGGAACATGAAGAAATCCTCTTAATATTCTAGTGGATGAAACAGTCCCCAGATATAAATCACCCACTCCTTTGACTTGACAAGTCGTATCATCCGCAAGGTAAACAAACTTCTTGACAATAAGAGAATGATAATTGTGAAGCCACTACGATTGGTATGTCATGTTTCCAGTGGCACCTGAATCAACGATGAATAGAGAACCATCATGAACATGAAGTACCTTTTCTGGAGAGATATCATGATGGACGAAATTGAGCTCTTGATGAGTATGATCATCATCAATTGTAGTTTGTTAAACAATATAAGCTCGAGAACTTTCTTCATCATATCTGCGTTTATAACAACGACGAGATGGATGATCTGTATGTGCACAGTAATCACAAGGAGCAAAACTTTTGGACGAGCGAGGTTGCTTTGTAGTAACTCCATGCTCCTCATCATATTGACGTGCCCAGCAATGAGAAGCCACATGGCCTTTCTTATCACAATAAGAACAATGTTTGTTAGGATAAGAAAGGTGAGAAGATTTACTACCTTGATTAGGGCGTCCACCCTGCTAAAAACGTGAAGCGGGACGCTTGCGAGCAACAAAAGCAGCATCAAAATCCCTTTGTTCGCGAGTGACCAAAACATCATCAGATTTTTCCAAATGATGCTCATGATGTTGAGAGTATTCAATAAGAGATATACATGCTTTGTCAAAGTGGATATCATCCTTGTTAGACAAAATAGTGATGATATTGTCATATAAAGGATCTTTGATGGTATGAAGAAGTTGAGTAACAATCTGATTTTTACCAACAAGAGCGCCAGTAGCACCAACCTGATTGATAATGTCTTTAAAAGCCTCGATATGAGAGTGCATAGAAGTACCAACTATATATTGAAGATTCTTCAAACAAGTTTGGAGATATAAAATTTTGGTGACTGATTTCTTCTTAAACGTTGAGATAAGATACTCCCAAACAACATGAGAGGTTTCCAGATGAAAGACATCCAACATAAGTGAGTCAGGAAGCAAACAATATATAATGATGAGCGGCTTTGTCATGACGAATCCAATCAGTATGATCAATTTTCCATTGTTCAAATAATGGACCATCAGTAATCATAGAATTGTTATTCATCACATCAATAGGTTGAACTGGGCAAGACAGGTCGCCCAAAACAATATCAAACAATTCGTCACCTTCAAGAATTAGCATCATCTTTGCTTTCCACCTAGGAAAGCCTTGTCCTTGGAAGAAGGGACCCGCGTATAAAATATTACACGGCGCAGCGAACAGAATCTGAGAAAGAGATAGAGAGTACACAACAGATAAGAGGAGAATCAGTAAAATCTTTAACTCCAAACAACTGATACAAAGATGGCTCTGTCCACCCGTGCGCTTCCACTGTGTGAAGCTTAGATGGCGATCTAGACAGAAGATAGGTGAAGAGATTAAGGCTAGCTAGAACAACAACTCTGACTGGGTGAAAGATGAGTGAGTGATGGCTGCGAAGGGGTTTAGCTTTTATAGCCCGCGAAGGTCGTTAGGTCGGCCTGCTGACCGACCTACCATATGAGCCTCCACTAGTCGGCTGGAATATTCCCTTTACCATCGGGCCGGGGGCGCTGCCCCCCAACCCCCGGACCCCACAATAGGGGCCCCTTTTAACTCCCTTACCATGCAGCTCAATGCAATGTGCCTCGAGTTGCTACCAGCTTAACCACTCCGTCTAACCCAAAGATTAGACCCACAACAATCACCTTTTTGCATCCGGTCACATAGACCTCATCTGATATACAAGTCAGGACTCAACCAATGTCCGGGCTCACATTTGGCTTCTCCTCATAATGGGGGCCTTACAACTTTGAGCACCATGGATCATTGGTAGCACCTAATGAGGGTGGGGCATTGATCATATCTAACACCCCCCCTCAATGTCCACCCATAGGTGAACTATCTCCTCGGCCCAATGCCGAGTCTCTGAAGATGAACTTGAAGCAGATCCTTCGTAAGTGCTTTGGTGAAGATATCTGCTCCATTCTCCTCTGTTGGACAGTAGACCAATTCCACTATCCCATCCTCCATCAAATCACGCACATAGTGATACTGGATCTCTATATGTTTGGTGCGTGCATGAAACACTGGATTTTTGGCAATGGCGATGCAACTCTGATTGTCACATCTCAGCACAGTTGGTTCTTCATCCTGCACTCCCCTATGCCATAGAGTCTTTCTCAACCATACGGCCTCACATGCAGCAAAACAAGCTGCCTTGTACTCTACTTCGGTAGAAGACAATGCCACTGTTGGTTGTTTCTTACTAATCCAAGAGAAAATTCCTGAACCCAAAGAGAAACAATAATCAGAAACTGACTTCCTAGAATCAATGTCTCCTGCCCAATCTGAGTCACAGTTCCCCACAAGAGAAGTTCCGAAACTGTACGTGATACCATAGTCAAGAGTTTTCTTCAAGTATCTGAGCACCCGCATCCCAGCCTTCCAATGACTCTCATGAGGTTTGTTTGAGAACCTGCTCAAAACACCAATAGCAAAACTGATATCTGGTCTGGTGTTACACAAGTAGATCAGACTGCCGACCAACCTCCTATACCTCCCAATGTCTGCTAGTGCTGATGTATCCTCGACGGATAACTTTACATTCACTTCCATAGGTGTAGCTATCTCCTTGCACTCGGTCATGCCAAATGCCTTCAAGATCTCCCATGCATACTTCTTCTGAGAGATGAAGATATTTCCTGGCTCTTGCCAGACTTCAATCCCCAAACAATAGTGCAGCAAGCCTAAGTCTGTCATTTCAAACTCAGAACTCAAAGCCTTTCGAGTTTGGTTGATCATATCTTCATAGTCACCTGTAATAAGAAGGTCGTCCATATATAGGACAATCACTACAGACTTTTTACCATCCCTGTAAACATACAAGTTAGCATCTGAGGCACATCTTTGGAAGTTTAGGTTTAAAAAGAACCTATCTATCTACTGGTACCATGCTCTGGGGGCTTGTTTCAGCCCATACAATGCCTTCTTCAGTTTACACACTTTGTTCTCAGAATGGGGGGCCTCAAACCCTGGTGGCTGAGCCACATACACCTCCTCCTTGAGGTCACCATTTAAGAACGCTGACTTAACATCCATTTGGTACACTGGCCACTTCTCGTGGGCAGCCACTGCAAGTACCGTGCGAATAGTGGTCATTCTGGTAGTTGGGGCAAATGACTCTTGAAAATCAAACCCTTCAACTTGTGAAAATCCTTGGGCAACCAGTCTAGCTTTGTACTTTTCTAAGGTACCATCAGCCTTGTACTTTACCTTCCAGATCCACTTGGTGCCAATAACCTTCCGCTTTGCTGGTCGATCCACTAGCTCCCAAGTGTCATTCTTCATTATGCTGTCATACTTTGCCTGCATAGCAACTTTCCATGATGGATCTGCAAGTGCTTCTTCTAAGTCAGTTGGCTCCTTTACTTCTCTCATAATCTCAACCATCAAGGCCATATTGACTATGTGAGCAGAAGCCCTCCTTTGCTCCTCTATTCTCTGAGACCTCCTTGGTCCGTCTACCTTCTCCTCAACAGATGCAGGCATAGGATTATTGTGGTCATAGAGCTGCTTCACCCAGCGCGGCAATGGCTTTTTCGGTGGGGTGATGTCAGGTTGGTGAACTTTTTCCTCATCATCTGAAGATGATGCTTCCTCCTCCTTAAGGATAGGGATAGCTCTCGGGACAGGTTCATAGTGGACTACTTCTTCGCTTGATGATAAAGTGGAAGAACTTGCCTTCTCCTCCTCCACTGTATCCGGCTCCTCCTTGAACACCACATCACGGCTCGCGATGATCTTCTTTGCCTCTTGGTCATATAATTTGTAAGCCTTCTGTTCATCACTATAACCCAAGAAGATACATTTTCTGCTTTTTGGTTGTAACTTGTTTCTCTTCTCATCTGGAACATGTGCATAACGTTCACATCCAAAAATTCTGAAATGTGAGACAGATGGTTTCTTACCAATGTAAGCCTCATGAGGTGTTTTTCCCTTGAGAGCCTTTGTATAGCTCCGATTTAGAATGTAGACTGTAGTATTAACAGCTTCAGCCCAAAAATGGTTAGGCAATCCCTTGCCCTTTAGCATGCATCTTGCCATCTCCACAATGGTGCGATTCCTGCGTTCCACAACACCGTTCTGCTGAGGTATGTGAGGCGTCGTCAATTGACGCTTGATCCCTTTGCTCTTGCAAAAGCCTTCAAACTCCTTTGAGTTAAAATCACCACCACCATCTGTTCTAAATTTCTTCACACTTTTCCCTGTTTCATTCTCAACAAGTATTAGCCATTCTTTAAACTTGCCAAAAGCTTGAGCCTTATCACGAAGGAAGTACACCCACATCTTCCTACTGTAGTCGTTGACAATCAACATAAAATAAGAAGATCCCCCCAAGGCCTGTGTAGGCATCTTACCACACAAGTTAGCATGCACCAACTCTAGAGGAGCCTGTGCTCTATTCTTGCTTTCTTGTGGAAATGCCTTTCTTTGTTGCTTGCCCATCATACAAGCTTCACATGGTTCCTTCAATTCAGTTATTGTAGGTAGGTGAGCAACCATACCTTGCTTTTGCATCTCCTTCAATACTGCAAATCCGATGTGTCCAAACCTTTCATACCAAAGCTTACTTGTGCCCACTCCAGCGGTGGCTGTAAGAGCACTTAGCTCATACAGGTTGTTCCTTCTTTCTCCTTTGCCAACAATTGTGCCAGCACTATCAATAATTTCTGCACCTGTCTTCTTGAACCTCACTTCATGACCAAGATCAGTTATGGCAGCAACTGATAAGAGATTTCTCCTGATTTCGGGAACATACAACACATTTGAAAGATTTTTGACTTCACCATTTGCAGCAACAAAAGAAATAGTACATGTGCTCGCAGCAGGGCATTTAGCATCATTTCCAACCATCACAGTGATGGATTCTTGTAGAGGCTGCATAGAACTGTATAGAGCTTTCTTGTTGGTCATGTGACGGGAGGCCCCACTATCCAACACCCAAGAGTCAGTGGTAGATTCTTCTTGCGCCGAGGAGCATACTTCCTTAATGGTCGCCATGAATAATTCCAACTCTGCTTCAGCCGTATTGGCTCTCTCTTTCCCTTTACTTTTAAGGGTACCATTCTTTTCATCTGCCTTCTTGACACGACAATCTGCAATTGCATGTCCTTTCTTCTTACAGTAGAAGCACTCTCCTTGAAACTTCTTCTTGCCGCCCTTCTTCTTTTTGTCACCATCATTTTTGGTGGAGGAAACGCCTTTGCCTTTTGCATTGGCAGAGAATGCAGCATCTCCATTGTTGTTTCCTTCTCGGGCTTTCAGCCTCAACTCCTCCTCCATTAATAATGCACAAAACTCCTCAAAAGTCAAAGCTTGAGGTCTCACCTGAGTATTAAGGGCAGTTACTAGTCCATCAAAATTTTGTGGACAAATCCGACGACACCTTCGAGCTAGCTCTTCGCTAGTCTTTTGTATCCCAGCGCCAGCCATGTGGTCGCGCAGATTCTTAATCCGAGTGATGAATGCTTCAACCGTCTCTCCTTCAGCAAACTTCTCCGCTGCTAGTTGATTCTCCAAGTTTTGAATCCTTATTTGGTTTCGCGTTTCGTACTGACTCCTTAGTACATTCCAAGCCTCTAACACTTTGGTTGTATGCTGAATCAGAGTCAAAACACTGTCAGAACAGCTTGTAACTAAGGCACACAATGCATCTACATTCCTTCGTTTCCAAGCTCGTAGAAGATCTACATTCGGAGGAATCATCACACTAGAATTTGATGGGTCGAGGGTAGGCTGTGGTTCTGCGTCAGTCCCCAGCACAATCTCCAGAAGCTCATAAGAATCAAGGATAGTTGTAATTTTGAACTTCCACAAGGTGTAGTTTGTACCATCTAACTTGCCTTCCCTGAAGGTTGGTGGACGAATCCTCAGTGTTTGAATAGCCGGTACAGTAGCACCACCTCCTGCACCGCTTCCTGATGCGCCAGAACCGCTTCCCGGAGTCGACATCATTTCTCTTTGCTGTTGAAGCCTCATGCTCTCCGATCTCTAGAGCCCCCTGGGCTCTGATACCATGTAAAATATTACACGGCGCAGTGAACAGAATCTGAGAAAGAGATAGAGAGTACACAACAGATAAGAGGAGAATCAGTAAATTCTTTAACTCCAAACAACTGATACAAAGATGGCTCTGTCCACCCGTGCGCTTCCACTGTGTGAAGCTTAGATGGCGATCTAGACAGAAGATAGGTGAAGAGCTTAAGGCTAGCTGGAACAACAACTCTGACTGGGTGAAAGATGAGTGAGTGATGGCTGCGAAGGGGTTTAGCTTTTATAGCCCGCGAAGGTCGTTAGGTCGTCCTGCTGACCGACCTACCATATGAGCCTCCACTAGTCGGCTGGAATATTCCCTTTACCATCGGGCCGGGGGCGCTGCCCCCCGACCCCCGGACCCCACAATAGGGGCCCCTTTTAACTCCCTTACCACGCAACTCAATGCAATGTGCCTCGAGTTGCTACCAGCTTAACCACTCCGTCTAACCCAAAGATTAGACCCACAACAGTCACCTTTTTGCCATCCGGTCACATAGACCTCATCTGATATACAAGTCAGGACTCAACTAATGTCCGGGCTCACATTTGGCTTCTCCTCATAATGGGGGCCTTACAACTTTGAGCACCATGGATCATTGGGAGCACCTAATGAGGGTGGGGCATTGATCATATCTAACAGCGCGAACGTTGGCCAGACGGATATCCGTTAACAATTACGCAATTGGCCATGCCTGTACGTCGAGAGAAAACAAATAAGATGAGATCGCAGAATCTGCAAACCATGATCAAGACGAGCGTAGTTGAGTTGCATGACAATCAAAATAGGGAGATGCAGGTAAGAACGACGAAAAGTATTGAGTGACTAAAAAGAAAGCCCGAAATAGAGAGGCGTAACGTGCAAGACGAGATGACGCATATAAGAAAAGTGCTATTTCGGTTGAGCAAAGAACATGAACGATAATAAAACATCACTAAAAATAGCAAGATGTTTGCTTGTCATAATCAACATCATTAACGAAGATGCAAATTGTAATTGGGGATTAACGAACTGTAATTAGAATTACAGTTTTAAATAAAGAATCGCATATTTGAGCAGAATTGTTGTCTTGAATCCTGAACTGTCATAATTTTTGATCCAGAACTCCGATTGACAAGCGGTTTTGACAGGATTCGAGAGCACGACAAGAGCTACACACCTAGAAAAAATTAACTAATACTTCTAATTTGAACAATTTCATGTATCGAATCATCACTTGTGCAAACAATTCAATCAAGTATAAATAATGAAACAACTTATCTTCCTTGTTGTTGCTACGCATCCATAGCTCTGAAACCATGTAGTGAGAGAGAGAGAGAGTACGAGAGAGATACACAAGACATGCTCCCAAAGAATGATTGATATTGATGTAGAGTTAGTATATATAGGTGAGACCCAAGTCAAGTGAGAGATGATATATATAGTTGTAACACTTTTAGGTTTTCTTCCCTAAGTTATAGATTTATCTTTTGTTCCTTTTCCTATCTTGTCTAAGGACTACTAGTGAGCTCTCAAAGTCATTCAATCAAGTATCCACCTTCTCTTTATTGTTTAGATTTTCATCAATCTCAAAAACATAGTTAATAGCATGTACTAAGCAACTCCCACTCTTCTCAACATCGAAACCTTTTTGTACATCAAATTGAGCCTCTCGAAGGATTTTGAACCACTTAAAAAAATCTTAGCATCACATAAGTCACTCCAAAACCCCAAATATCACCAAACCACTCTCACGAAACCTTTATGTGCATCAAATTAAGCCTCTCCAAGGATTTTGAACCACCTAAAAAAGTCTTAGCATCACATAAGTCACTCCAAAAGTCCAAATATCACCAAACCACTATCAACACGAAGAATCTCTCCTCTACTATAATTAGGATTCAAATCAAATTCCAATAACTTATCCTCAACCAAGCATGACTCCATTAAGTCATTACCATCATCATTATCCAAAGCATGAGCACTATTTCCCTCAACATCCTCACATCATGCTTCTAGATCTATCATTGAGTCACCACCATCAACATTATCCAAAGAGTAAGCATTACTAGCCTCAACATCCTCACATCATGATTTCTAGACCATAGAAGCTCATCTCTAAACTTGGTTTCAAGTCTATTAGCTTTCAACACAACCAACTTGACTAGACAATCATCTTTAGCCATCATGCTTCTAGAGCTAGAAGCTCATATTCAAACTTTCTTTCAAAACAATTAGCTTGACTAGACAACCATGTAGAGTTTGCAACCTCATATTTGAATCTCTTTGTAACGTGTCCCCTAGTATCATCCAGGACACATCTTAGCAGTCCATCGGAAAGGATGTCTAGAAAACTCCGCCCGACACTCCCATGGAATGTTACGGGTTTTGCGATCTAGGTCTGTGTGCGTCTGCCACATAGCGGAAGTATCCTGGCCGTTTCCACTTAGAATCGACCGGAATTAGGGTTTTCCTGATTGATCATTAGCTAACAGCAACTAGCGTCAGACCCGAGCGGACTACTTTACGCAGAAACTGTAGGTCCGAAGCGGATTCACGCTGCACTTGGTTCAAGGAGAATGGGAAACAAGAGGGATGCAAAGCTCAACCTCTCTGCCATAAGGCATAGTCCCATTCCGTTCCCCTAAAACAGCGTAAATCGGGTAAGACGTAACTCTAGGTCATTGTTCTCGTTATTCATTTTGATGACGATGATCATTCCGCTGTTCTTTGAGATTTTTGAGAAAAGTTCCCGGCTAATCGGGACCACCCAACCGTAGGACGGACCCATGGCCCATCCTCCGCACTTTCCTCGGTTTGTTTTAGTTATGTAATTACCTAACACATTAATTTGACATATAACAATCAGCTTCTTTAATTAACCTTGTTAAGCACTGGTTCCTTCACGTAATCTTATCACGTGACATAGAAAAACAATATCAAGCAAGTTCTTTTTTTACATTTCATCATTTTATCATTGAAATACAAGGAGTTCCACCCGTAGACTTGTCCATAATCCGCCCGAAGGCTATCTAGTAATCCCCAGGGATCACTATTCCAAGCTTCCGCCCATCAACTAGTATGTGGGCCTCGAGATCCAATCCCGAGTCATGTTAGCCTCTTGTGCAAGACCCGGAAGGCGAGGGATTTATGGCCAGAGCCCCCCCTGGCACCCAAGCGTCCTCCTCCTCCAAGTAGAGCTCAATGGAGAGACCTCTCGCGGTGGGTTCGGTCCACGTTCCCGGTGCGGTGAACAACTCCCTTGGTTAGGGTTAGGCAGGTAGTCGGGGGTAACTAAACTACCTCTTCCTTCAGGCCTTTAACCTGAAGTATAGGTACTCATTTAATTTGTAATTCAATTCAAACAAAGCCCTAAAATCTCTAGCAAGCACAAACATTTCCATTAATCAACCCAGTTGTTTGGCAAACTGCTAAGGAAGTGTTCTTTCCCTTTGAGTGTATCACCACTTGTTCCCAAGGTGTCTTGTAAATTGGCAAGATCCTTTACATTCCGGTGTAGGGCGTACCTTATTAACCCAACTTGGTCAACCCTAAAGTTTCTTAGATATGCTAGTTTCTGGTTTACAACTTTCCTTAATTAGGAGATTATGCAAAAACACGTCTTTTTGCAAGATAACTTGCGTAGGGATCTGCCATCCTTGATGAGGGTTTTTACCCTTCCTCCTTGTGAATCAATCACAAGACTAAATGATTTCGTACTTGCTGCGCAAGTCCTCTGATGGAATAATCTATTTTAGATCCTTCAACCTGACATATGTTAGGCCTAGGGTTTCTTTTTTTAAGAACTTTAGGGACAAACCCTAGTTCCTTATCTTTACGAATTTATTGTCCCTACAGTAAGGAAAGTAGTCAAGTGCTTAGGGTATGAATGTTTTTATGTTTAGATTGGTTTAGTTATCTTTTGGAAGGTAATATTAATCGTCTTGTCACGGTTTTGCTATCCTTGTGACAATTTACTTTCCAGTCAATACAGTTTAATTTAACTTCCATTTTCCTAAAAGATGAACTCATGCCAAATAACAACATTTGCCTTGCTAAGATATGCAATTAGCAAAGATAACTTCCTAGTAATTTGAGCATCGAAAGAAACCTTTCATGAATTTAACCATTTACAATGATTTGTTGCGAAAGGAACAAGACTACTGGTGCAAGATATAATTTCTACACCTTTAGGATTTAACTAAAATATACTACTATAGTAAATGGATAATCTCTCTTGTAATTTATAATGCTTGATGCAACTCCAAGGAAACTAAGTTCTATTCATTATCATTCATTCAAATAAGCTAAACTTCTATATTACAAATAACTCGGATAAATATATCCTATCCCTAACCATTTCTCTTTGCATGATCGACTTAAACCCGAATTAAAGCCAAGAAGAAAAACCTGGTTTTGGGGTGAGATATCCACATGGATACCAGGAGATGATCCTCCCGCGGCTACGCCTTGGACTTTCTTAGGAGGCATCGCAAGTGTGGTCCTTCGAACGTGGAAGCAGCTTTACCACTCCTTCTTAGAATTCCACCATCGCTCCCTTGCACCGTTCGTCAAAAGTAGTTTTTTTTTTTTGAACGCTCCCTCCTTGAATTTGGGAATTCGAAAGGGTGTTTTAGAAACTTTTACAACTAAGACCCATTGAAGCCATGGGGAAGGCTTAATGGCCTTTGTAAACTCGCACGAACGGAAATAACAAGGTGTGGAGAAGACACAAGGTGTAGGAGAGCTTTAAGGGAAAATAATAGCCGTAAAGGTTATAAGTAAGGGTCTAAGGACCCTTAGGTCAAACTTGAAGAAAAAGGGCTTATGGGGGCTTACACATTGGGGAGGGTGAAAGATTTTGAAGCCAAGGTAAAGGCTTAAGGGGTAATCACGGGAGAAGTGGTTTTAAGAGGCCACAGGAAGGGGATGATTCCAAAGCCAAGGGAATAGGTCTTTAGGGATTATACACAGGTAAAGAAGTAATAAGACCCTTAAGGCCTTTGTGCTCATGGGGGGAGAAGTGACTCCAAGGTGAAAGGAAAGGGGTTTTAGCACGAGGGTGAAAGGGGAATTAAGGGATTTTTAAATCCCAGCAGGGAGGGGGGCTCTAATACCCATGGAAAGGGGTTTTAGATATGGGGGTTAATAAAAAAAAAGGGCTTCATACAGCACAAAAAGGGGATGAAAGGCCCTTAAGAGAGATTAAAACCGGGGGGGGTAGGGAGAATCTGGTGAGGCACAAGAAGGGGGTGAAGGTTTTTGAAATCCAGGGAAAAGGGTTTTAGCACGGGGAGGGGGGGGTGAAAGGGGGCTTAAGGGATTTTAAACCCGGGGGGAAAAAGGGGGGAAAAGGGGGTAGTAGGGTATAGGAAGGGGGTTTAAAGAGGCCCCCCCTTTGGAAGCTTCCAAACTTCCAGAAGCTTGGGGGGGTGGTTATGGCCGTCCGTCCTGATGGCAAATTGGAGGCGGCTCCTCCCTCCCTCGACGGCGACGCCTATCTACTGCCCAGGCGGCCAGCAACAGCGTCCCTTCTCAGTCTTCAAGCAGCAGCTCACGTACCTCCTTCCCCTCTCTCTCACGGCTACAGCGTCATGCTCTCCGGCGGCCCCCTTTACATTCCTGCTGCCCCTGATTTAAATAGGGGAGGGGAGGGGGATCCTCCCTCCCCTGCGTGTCATCACGCATGCTTCCCCCTCTCGCTCCAAGCTCCACCAAGGAGCTTACTCACTCCTTCTTTTCCCCTCCCCCTCCAGCTCGTCAGTCGGCTGTGGGGATAAGGGGAGTTTTAAAAAAATTCATTATCCAATTCGTTTTTATGGAGGCGGTACATGCGGCCTTTCGGAATATTACATTCTCTCCCCCTTAGAAGAATCGAGATGTCCTCATCTCGAGATAAACTGGGGATACTGATGGATGAGAGTGCCTTCATCTATCCAGGTGGCATCCTCTTCGGAATAATCTTTCCACTGGACGAGGCATTCTCTTAAGGTTCTAGATCTTAACGGTCTCTCCCTAACATCTAAGATCCTATCCGGCCTTAGTTCAAGGACTCCTTGACTAGGCATGACAATTTGTTGGTCATCGAGTACATGATTAGGGTTGGGTACATATTTTTTCAAGAGGCTGATATGGAATACATTGTGAACTTTTAGGATCTCAGGGAGTTGCAATTTATAAGCATTAGGTCCTAGGCATTTGAGGATTGTGTACGGCCCACAATACCTTGGACTTAGCTTCTTGCATTCTCCTAGGGATAGAGAACTCTTTTTAGGGCTGTAATGTGTCCCCTAGAATCATCTAGGACACGTCTTGGCAGTCCATCGGAAAGGATGTCTAGAAAACTCCCCCTCGGCACTCCCATGGAATGTTACGGGTTTTGCAGTCTAGGTCTTCCCGCGTCTGCCACGTAGCCGAAGTATCCTGGCCGTTTCCCACTTAGGATTGACCGGAATTAGAGTTTTCCTGTTTGGTCATTAGCTAACAACAACTAGTGTCAGACCCAAGCGAACTACTTTACGCAGAACGCCAGGTCCGAAGCAGGTTCACGCTGCACTTGGTTCAAGGAGAATGGGAAACGAGAGGGATGCAAGGCTCAACCTCTCTGCCATAAGGCATAGTCCCATTCCGTTCCCCTAAAACAGCGTAAATCGGGTAAGACGTAACTCTAGGTTATCGCTCTCATTATTCGCTTTGATAATGATGATCATCCCGCTGTTCTTCGAGATTTTTGAGAAATGTTCCCGGCTAACCGGGACCACCCAACCGTAGGACGGACCCATGGCCCATCCTCCGCACTTTCCTCGGTTTGTTTTAGTTATGTAATTAACTAACACATTTAATTTGACATATAGCAATCAGCTTCTTTAATTAGTCTTGTTAATCACTGGTTCCTTCACGTAATCTTATCACGTGACATAGAAAAACAATATCAGACAAATTCTTTATTATCATTTCATCATTTTATCTTTGAAATACAAGGAGTTCCGCCCGTAGGCTTGTCCATAATCCGCCCGAAGGCTATCCAGTAATCCGCCAGGGATCACTATTCCAAGCTTCTGCCCGTAGACTAGTATGCGGGCCTCGAGATCCAATCCCGAGTCACATTAGCCTCTTGTGCAGGACCCGGAAGGCGAGGGATTTACGGCCAGAGCCCCCCTGGCACCCAAGCGTCCTCCTGCTCCAAGTATAGCTCAACGGAAAGACCTCTCGCGGCGGGTTCGGTCCACGTTCCCGGTGCGGTCAACAACCCCCTTGGTTAGGGTCAGGCAGGCAGTCGGGGGTAACTGAAGCTGCCTCTCCCTTCAGGCTTTCAACCAGAAGCATTAGATATCATTTCATCCTTTAGTTCTTTGAGCAAACAATGCAAACAGTGCTTCCTAAACTGTTACAAGCACAATCAATTCCAGTGGTCGTTTAATTTGCCAACTGATTGATCATTTGCGTCCAAGCAAATACCTAACTTCCCTTAACTTGGCAAATTATCCCAATGAGGGTGATGTAACAGGATGACTACTCATCCCCTTGCAAGTTAAACTTGCGCAAGACCCTGCCAACCTCATTCCAAGGAATGGCAAAACTTTTCTTGTGATCAAACCACAAGGCTATGCGATGTTGCAACTTGTTGCACAAGTGTCGCCTCCATTTCAAGGGATCATTTCACCCATTGAACGGTGTTTTCTGGTCAAAGAATTATGTTTAGACTCGAAATAGGGTTTAAGGTGTCTTCTTACTCAACCCAATCCTAATTGCACTAGACCGACAACGTTCGGTCCTAGGGATTCCAACTCAATCCAAGTTCTAGCATTAGGTCGAATGATCCTTAGGGTAGAAACCCTAGATCATTATTTGCGTGCGCGTCCTATTGACTCAACATTCCGGGAAGGTGGGTAGGACCTTTGGGTTTGAGGACTTCGACTTGGCGTCCAAGTACGATACTTGGCTGCATTTCTGACGTGCCAAGCCCTAGCTAGTACTTGAGGTTTTTATTGAATCGGCTAATTATGCCCATACGAAACCCTAACAGTCATGATACCACAAATGACTTGGGTAAGTTGACCTACTTGTCTTATGACAAGGACAATTCTTTCCTAGAGATGATAAACTTGATCTAAAGTAGAAAAATAGTTGCAAAATGTTACAATACATGTAAACATGTAACTCATTATTTCTACGCACCATAAGATCCGCAATAGCCCTATCCCTTTTTTTTTTGCTAAAGTCAAAAGGGCATGATAATTTGAAGAATAACTTACATAGGGCCTACTAGGATTTACATCAAGGAATAACACCTACAACCTTTTGTCTAAGTATTTCATGCTTTGATAAGCCATGCAATCATTCCTAAATGCAACTTGATGAAATGAAATTTGCGAAAGTATAAGTGCTACCTTGGATACAACAACATTGTGAATGAAGTTCATGCAATACTAAGGCAAGTGTCGATTTAATCTATTTGCAAGCATCTTTTCCCATGCAACTTATATAAGTTCGGGGTTCTTTTTCATGCCGTGCAACAGAAATTAACACTTTCCTCATGCGAATCCTAACGAAAGGAGTTATTGCAAAAATACCCCTTTCCTTCATGACCAATGCACTTAACAATTTCCTCTTTAACCCTAGGCAATATGTGGCTTTCCTTTGAAAAATGCACGACAAGACAATTTACTATTAAGGTCGTAAGATGGCTAGACAAATAGCGTTTATATTGAAAATACCAATTTTTCCCAATTGCATTTAACTAGGCTAGGTGAATTTGAACATACACGGGTGCTTCTTAATCCGTGGAGTCGTCATGCTTAATGCATTACTTTAGTATGAAATCACAATAGAGAAAAAAAAATAAACCTGGGTCTGTGGGCTCGGGGAGATGTCCACTTGAATGCTAGGAGAAGAACCTTCCGCAGGTGCGCCTTGCGACTTCTTGGGAGCCATCGTTAGCGTGCTTAGGGACTTCCGGTTTGCCTTTACCCTTACGCGATCGATGAGTCTTCTCCAACCGTTGCGAGCAGCTTCAAGATCTTTCCCCTTTTTCCCTCGTACGCCGGAGATCCTTCCAAAGTGCGGATCCTTGAGAGTACCGGGCTCGCGGGTTTTTGGGCTTATGGAAGGCCCGGTTTTAAAACCGAAAAGGTCGCGTAGGACCAAGGCTTATGGCCTTATCCTTAGAAGCTTCTAGGAAGCTTCTGGAGATCAGCAACGACGTCGGGGGAGGAAGGCCCAATGATTGGGAAGAAAAAGGCGTCGAGGACAAGGGAGAGGACTTGATGGCGATGGCGAGGATGGGCGGCGGCCTGGTGGTCTCCAGCAAGGCAGCGGCGTCCTCCTTCTCTCCTAGCATCGACAACACTCCACCCTCCAACGCGGCGATGGCGGCAGCCGTCTGTCCTTCCCTCCTCCTCTCCAACACCTTAGTGGGTGTTTATATAGGCATGGGGGGGGGGAGAGAAGGGCTCCACCACGTGGCCCCCTGCATGGGTTCCCCCCTCCCCATGCAGCCCACGACTCCTCCAAGTCCCATCCCCCCACACTCCCTCTCCTCCAGCCGTGCATCGGCTGGGGAAAAGGGGTAAAAAATAAAAAAAATTGCCTTGATAATATTCAATTTGCCCCTCCCAAGAGGGTGTTTACGTGCGATTTGTGGGTTTGAATCCTCGGGTTTGCTTTGCCAATGCGGAGGTCCCGACTTCTCGCGCGTAGGTCACAGATTACACTGCCGGTAATTCCAATATGACAGATAACCTTTGCACGACGTTTACGCAGTGTGCGGGAAGTCAATTTTTCATGAGTGGGAATATTACAAGGGCGTACACGAATGAAGACCATGTCTCCTTCTTCGAAGACTCTTTCTTGACGTTTCAAATCTGCGTATGCCTTTTGTCTATCCTTGGTCGCTTGTATGTCTTGTCTTATTGACTTTATTTGATCATCCATGTCTTCCAACATCTGTCTTGACGCTTCAACTCTTAGGGTTGGATTAGAAAAGTTTAGGGGACTTCGACAATCATGACCATACAATGCCTGGAAAGGAGTCATCTAAATGCTCTGTTGGTAAGAAGCATTGTAGGCAAATTCAACCAAAGGCAAGAATTGAATCCACCTCTTCGGCTCTCGACAGCAGTATGCCCTAAGCATATCCTCAATGACTTGATTTACTCGCTCTGTTTGGCCATCCGTTTGGGGATGGTAGGCGGTGCTAAAATAGAGTTGAGTCCCAATATCTTCAAAGATAGCTCTCCAGAAGTGTGATGTGAAGAGAGAATCTCGATCACTAATGATTCTTCTAGGTAACCCATGTAGCTTGAATATCTCCTTGATAAACAATCTTCCAATGTCGAAGGCTTTATAATTTGTATTTACTGGAATCAGGTGTGCAACCTTGGTAAGCATGTCAACCACAACCATAATGGAATTGTATCCTCCTTGGACTTGGGGTAAGCCCACAACAAAATCCGTACTGATAAATTACCATTTCATTTGGGGAATGTCAAGCGGTTGCAGTTTTCCTGGCATCATGACATGTTCGGCTTTGATACGTTGGCAAGACAAACACTCAATGACATAGTTGAGAATGTCACCTTTAAGCCTCTCCCAATGATAGCTCTTCCTAACTGCATTAAGAGTCTTAGCATAGCCAGGATGTCCTGCGAAAGGAGAATCATGAGCTTCCCATAATATCTTCTGCTTAAGTGACTGGCTTGCTGGTATACACAGCCTTGTTCTGTAGTAGACAAGTCCATTATCAATGGAAAATTCCTGATACTTAGCTTGCAACTTCTGATTCTGCTCCTTGGTAGATATTTCCTTTATCATTGTTTGGTAGGCCAAATCATGGCATGCTTCCTCTCTAGCTAGTTCAAGTATAGGGTTGTTTGGTATGGATACTTTTGTAGCCAGAGATCTCGCCATTGATGGATTCTGCAAGATTAGGGAATTTAGGAATGCCTTGCGACTGAGTGCATCGGCAACTACATTCTCCTTCCCTGGTCGGTACTTGATTTCAAAATCATATTCCTCCAATACTTCAATCCACCGATGTTGTCTCATGTTGAGCTCGTTCTGGGTAAAAATCCATTTGAGACTCTTATGATCGGTTACTAGAGTAAACTTGTTACCCAACAGGTAGTGTCTCCAAAGCTTTAGAGCATGGATGATAGCTAGTAATTCCAGATCATGCATGGCATAATTCTTTTCATGACTCTTCAATTTCCTTGAAGAGTATGCTACTGGATGACCTTCCTGCATAAGTACACACCCCAAGGCCAGAATACTAGCATCAGTTACTACCTCGAACTCCTTATTGAGGTCAGGAAGTTTTAGAATAGGTGCTGATACCAAACTTTGCCTCAATTTGTCGAAGCTATTTTATTCGGAAGTTGACCATGTAATGGAAGTCTGCTTCTTTAATAAGTCTGTAAGAGGTGCTGCAATCAAAGCATAGTTTTTAATGAAGACCCTATACCATCCTGTCAATCCAAGAAAGCTGCGTATTTCTTTGACAGATACTGGTATTGGCCATTCAAGCACATCTTTGTGGGTCTACTGATATTCCTTCTGATGATACTGTGAATCCCAGATATTCAATCTGACGCTTGAAGAATGCACACTTCTTCATTTTTGCATACAGCTTATGAGACCTCATTGTCTCAAGGATAATCCGAAGTTGAGGTTCATGATCTTCTTCCTGTTTAGAATAGACTAAAGTGTCATCGAAGAAGACAAGCACAAAATCATCAAGATATAGTCTAAAAATATCCTGCATTAATCTATTGAAGGTGGCAGGTGCATTGGTAAGCCCGAATGGCATAACCAGGAACTCAAAGTGCCCATATCTTGTATTGAAGGCTGTCTTTGGAATATCATCTTCCTTGATCCTTATCTGATAGTAACCTGACCTGAGATCAATCTTGGAGAAGATCTTTGCACCCTGAAGACGATCAAGAAGCTCATCTATTCTAGGAATAGGATACTTGTTCTTGACTGTTGATTGATTCAACCCCCGGTAATCAATACATAGTCGAAGGGTCCCATCTTTCTTTTTTTGGAATGGTACTAGAGCTCCCCACGGTGAATTGCTAGGCCGGATGTAACCATAATCTAACAGTTGCTCGAGTTGTTCCTTCAACTCAATTGCTTCTGGTATGGACATTCTATAAGGTCTCTTTGCAATTGGTGCAGCTCCAGGTACTAGCCTACTAATCTCATGATCTACTTCTCTTTGAGGTGGAAGTTCAGTTAATTCCTCAGGGAATATGTCAGCGTATTCCTTTAGCCAAGAAGGTCTCTCATGAGACTCTTGCTTTTGATCCAACTTGTTGAGTTTGATCAGGTAAACGGGCAATCCTTTTCTAACTCCTTTTATGATCCGAGATACTTTGGCCAATTGGATTCTTGGCACTCCTAGCTCACCTTGAGTTGTGACAAATTCCCTTTCAGAGTTTCGAAAGGAAACTTGACCCTTTCCACAGTGAATGTGGGTGTCGTTGGGCTTAAGCCAATCCATTCCGAGTAGACACTCATGGATACCTAAATTCATGACTCTGAAATTGACTGAAGTCTTCTTTCCTCCCAGAAAGAATTCCACCTTAGCAGTTTGCTTAGTACAAGTTACCTCACGACCGTTTGCTAATTCCACAAGCAGGGTAGATGCTTCTATTGTGGCTATTCCTAATCTTTTTGCACATGCTGGTGAGATAAAGGAATGTGTACTGCCACAATCAATCAAGGTTTTGAAACCTTTACCTTGATAGTCCGACGGTGTTTGAATCACCGAGAACTGGCGATTCGGCCCTTTCTTGTGTAAAGCGGCATGGACAGTCGCTCTTTCAAATTCTGCTTCCATAGTCGGATCTTCCTCTTCTTCTTCTTCGCATCTTTGCCTATTGGCAATGCAGGCAGTTCTTCCTCTTCCACGGGTGGCAGCTCCTTGACCGCGGCCTGCACCTTGGAAAGGCATTTGACAATGTCCCCCGCTGAGCTTGGGACATTGCCTCTTGAAGTGACCGGGTTCGTTGCAGTGGAAACATCGGAGGTTTCAGCCATTACTTTGAGTAGGAACAAAGTTGTTGTGTTATTTGTCCTTGCTTTCTTCCTTTGTCCCTAATTGTGACCTTGAACTCTCTTCACTTGAGGTCTGAATGCTCCTCTGTTCGGGTCACTATAGGACCAAGTTTTGTCACCCCTTGGTCTAGCTTGCACCTCCTGAATTATAGGCGCCGCTCGAATGAGTGCATCCTGCAGATCTAATGGACGCATAGATTCGAGACGGGTATTTACGGGTGGATTTAAGCTTGCGCAAAATTTGGACACCTGCTGTGTCATGTCCATCTGTGGCGCATATTTTAAGAGTGAGACAAATTTAGAGTAGTATGCGTCAAGGGTGAGTCCTAGCTGTTTTAGCTCGTAGAACTCATTCATTTTCTGTGTACGATATGCAGGTGGAAAATATCTCCCCTGCACGGCTTTCTTTAACTTCTCCCAGGTAACGGACCCCTCTGAAGTCCCTTGATCCCTGCACCATGGCTTCCACCAAAGTCTGGCTTTGCCTGTGAGTTTTAACTTGGCGAGCATGGCCTGATTGGTAGGTGCAGTACCAGCTGCTTCAAAGTAATCCTCCAGGATTCAATCTAAATTTCAGCATCAGCTTGGACGAATCTACCTCTCTCGTCAAACTCGGGTGGTTTTATCTGTTTAAGGAGGAACTTCTTCTCCTGGGTCACAGCAGTACTTGATGTAGGAGGCGAATTTGGAACCTGTACTTGGGGTTGTGCCTGGATAAATGTTTTCTTAATGTTATTATATGATAATCGACGTTAGCTTATCTTTCATTTTTAGTTCAGCTATCTCGTAAAAAATGTAGCTACTTAACTTTTTAACAACTCTTATGCACAGCTAGATATTGATAAAAGAAGCCTTTATTTGTATTTACATGGGCATAGCCTTATACAACGTTTCGTGTGATGATAATCCAATCATTACATTCAGTTTGGGGAGAACAACGTTGTTTTGCATTTGTCTACAGGAACTGTGTAATAGTAGGGTTTTGGGTCATGGATCTTTAGGAATCGATAATTCATTGGAAGTTCAAGATACCCTTTCCGTTGGAATCCATACTTCTCATGGCGGCCCAACACTTTAATCGTGTCGGCTGGGATTACACAGGTTACTTCCTCATATACATATGAGTTCATTTCAACCCTCCGACCTTGAATATGTAAAGTCGAATTTACGTGAGCTTCCACAAAAATGAACAGCCTCACGACTTTCAAGTCTTCCAACCACTTGATCCTCTTTAGGTTGGTCTGTAGATAAGCAAACTGGTGGGCAGCTATATAGTAGATTCCTGAAGACCCCATCCATCTTCGTTCTATGTATAAAGGTGGTGGAT
This sequence comes from Lygodium microphyllum, assembly GCF_053477565.2. Lineage (NCBI taxonomy): Eukaryota > Viridiplantae > Streptophyta > Polypodiopsida > Schizaeales > Lygodiaceae > Lygodium > Lygodium microphyllum. Next base: position 34,532,723 of record NC_141158.1, read on the forward strand.
TATAAATCTGCTCCAGGATGTTCACCATCCCAATTCTTTGTCTATAAAGGGGAGAATGCATTGCAGTCATAAACATGACCCGAAATACCAAAAACTTGTTCAACGCTTCATAATTCTGCAAGACAGGATTGAAGATGAGAAAATGTTTGGACAGCAACAATTTCTTTACTTCATTTTATTGAAATCTCATAAAAACAATTACATTGTTGGTCGGCTCTGATACCAACTATAACGTGTCCCCTAGTATCATCCAGGACACGTCTTAGCAGTCCATCGGAAAAGATGTCTAGAAAACTCCATCCGATACTCCCATGGAATGTTACGGGTTTTGCAATCTAGGTCTTTCCACGTCTATCACGTAGCGGAAGTATCCTGGCCATTCCCACTTAGAATCGACTGGAATTAGGGTTTTCCTAATTGGTCATTAGCTAACAGCAACTAGCGTCAGACTCGAGCGGACTACTTTAGTCAGAAATGCCAGGTCCGAAGTGGATTCACGCTGCACTTGGTTCAAGGAGAATGGGAAACGAGAGGGATGCAAAGCTCAACCTCTCTGCCATAAGGCATAGTCCCATTCCGTTCCCCTAAAATAGCGTAAATTGGGTAAGACGTAACTCTAGGTCATCGTTCTCGTTATTCGTTTTGATGACGATGATCATTCCACTGTTCTTTGAGATTTTTGAGAAAAGTTCCCGGCTAACCGAGGACCACCCAACCGTAGGACGGACCCATGGCCCATCCTCCGCACTTTTCTCGGTTTGTTTTAGTTATGTAATTATCTAACACATTAATTTGACATATAAACAATCAGCTTCTTTAATTAACCCTGTTAAGAACTGGTTCCTTCACATAATCTTATCACGTGACATAGAAAAACAATATCAAGCAAGTTCTTTTTTTACATTTCATCATTTTATCATTGAAATACAAGGAGTTCCGCCCGTAGGCTTGTCCATAATCCGCCCGAAGGCTATCCAGTAATCCCCAGGGATCACTATTCCAAGCTTCCGCCCGTCAACTAGTATGCGGGCCTCGAGATCCAATCCCGAGTCACGTTAGCCTCTTGTGCAGAACCCGGAAGGCGAGGGATTTACGGCCAGAGCCCCCCTGGCACCCAAGCGTCCTCCTCCTCCAAGTAGAGCTTAACGGAGAGACCTCTCGCGGCGGGTTCGGTCTACGTTCCCGGCGCGGTGAACAACGCCCTTGGTTAGGGTTAGGCAGGTAGTCCGGGGTAACTGAATTGCCTCTTCCTTCAGGCCTTTAATCTGAAGTATAGGTACTCATTTAATTTGTAATTCAATTCCAACAGAGCCCTAAAATCTCTAGCAAGCACAAACATTTCCATTAATCAACCCAGTTGTTTGGCAAACTGCTAAGGAAGTGTTCTTTCCTTTTAAGTGTATCAGCACTTGTTGCCAGGGTGTCTTGTAAATTGGCAAGATCATTTGCATTCCGGTGTAGGGCGTACCTTATTAACCCAACTTGGTCAACCCTAAAGTTTCTTAGATATGCTAGTTTCTGGTTTACAACTTTCCTTAATTAGGAGGTTATGCAAAAACACGTCTTTTTGCAAGATAACTTGCGTAGGGATCTGCCATCCTTGATGAGGGTTTTTACCCTTCCTCCTTGTGAATCAATCACAAGACTAAATGATTTCGTACTTGCTGCGCAAGTCCTCTGATGGAATAATCTGTTTTAGATCCTTCAACCTAACATATGTTAGGCCTAGGGTTTCTTTTTTTAAGAACTTTAGGGACAAACCCTAGTTCCTTATCTTTACGAATTTATTGTCCCTACAGTAAGGAAAGTAGTCAAGTGCTTAGGGTATGAATGTTTTTATGTTTAGATTGGTTTAGATATCTTTTGGAAGGTAATATTAATCGTCTTGTCACGGTTTTGCTATCCTTGTGACAATTTACTTTCCAGTCAATACAGTTTAATTTAACTTCCATTTTCCTAAAAGATGAACTCATGCCAAATAACAACATTTGCCTTGCTAAGATGTGCAAATAGCAAAGATAACTTCCTAGTAATTTGAGCATCGAAAGAAATCTTTCATGAATTTAACCATTTACAATGATTCGTTGCGAAAGGAATAAGACTAATGGTGCAAGATATAATTTCTACACCTTTAGGATTTAACTAAAATATACTACTATAGTAAATGGATAATCTCGCTCGTAATTTATAATGCTTGACGCAACTCGAAGGAAACTAAGTTCTATTCATTATCATTCATTCAAATAAGCTAAACTTCTTTATTACAAATAACTCGGATAAATATATCCTATCCCTAACAATTTCTCTTTGCATGATCGACTTAGACCTGAATTGAAGCAAAGAAGAAAAACCTGGTTTTGGGGTGATATATCCACATGGATACCGCGAGATGATCCTCCCGCGGCTACGCCTTGGACTTTCTTAGGAGGCATCGCAAGTGTGGTCCGTCGAACGTGGAAGCAGCTTTACCACTCCTCCTTAGAATTCCACCGTCGCTCTCTTGCACCGTTCGTCAAAAGTAGTTTTTTTTTTTGGAAGGCTCCCTCCTTGAATTTGGAAATTCGAAAGGGTGTTTTAGAAACTTTTACAACTAAGACCCATTGAAGCCATGGGGAAGGCTTACTGGCCTTTGTAAGCTCGCACGAACAGAAATAACAAGGTGTGGAGAAGACACAAGGTGTAGGAGAGCTTTAAGGGAAAATAATAGCCGTAAAGGTTATAAGTAAGGGTCTAAGGACCCTTAGGTCAAACTTGGAGAAAAAGGGCTTATGGGGGCTTACACATGGGGAAGGGTGAAAGGTTTTGAAGCCAAGGTAAAGGCTTAAGGGGTAATCACGGGAGAAGTGGTTTTAAGAGGCCACAGGAAGGGGGTGATTCCAAAGCCAAGGGAATAGGTCTTTAGGGATTATACACAGGTAAAGAAGTAATAAGACCCTTAAGGCCTTTGTGCTCATGGGGGGGGAGGGGGGGAAGTGACTCCAAAGTGAAAGGAAAGGGGTTTTAGCACGAGGGTGAAAGGGGACTTAAGGGATTTTTAAAACCCGGCAAGGGGGGGTTCTTATACCCATGGAAAGGGGTTTTAGATATGGGGGTTAATTTAAAAAAAAGGGCTTCATATAGCACAAGAAGGGGGTGAAAGGCCCTTACGAGAGATTAAAACCGAGGGGGGGGTAGGGAGAATCTGGTGAGGCACAAGAAGGGGGTGAAGGTTTTTGAAATCCAGGGAAAAGGGTTTTAGCACCGGGGGGGTGAAAGGGGGCTTAAGGGATTTTAAACCCGGGGGGGAAAAAGGGGGGAAAAGGGGGTAGTAGGGTATAGGAAGGGGGTTTAAAGAGGCCCCCCCCTTTGGAAGCTTCCAAACTTCCAGAAGCTTGGAGGGGTGGTTATGGCCGTCCGTCCTGATGGCGAATTGCAGGCGACTTCTCCCTCCCTCGACGGCGACACCTATCTACTACCCAGGCAGCCAGCAACAGCGTCCCTTCTCAGTCTTCAAGCGGCAGCTCATGTACCTCCTTCCCCTCTCTCTCACTGCTACAGCGTAATGCTCTCCGGCGGCCCCCTTTACATTCCTGCTGCCCCTGATTTAAATAGGGGAGGGGAGGGGGATCCTCCCTCCCCTGCGTGTCATCATGCATGCTTCCCCCCTCGCTCCAAGCTCCACCAAGGAGCTTACTCACTCCTTCTATTCCCCTCCCCCTCCAGCTCGTCAGTCGGCTGGGGAGATAAGGGGAATTTAAAAAAATCTCATTATCCAATTCGTTTTTATGGAGGCGGTACATGCGGCCTTTCGGAATATTACACTCTTAAACTTCCAAGTCCCTTTGAACTTTATAGATGGTATATTTATACCCTCCTTCCAATCTTTCCTAAAAAACAGTAGGAAATATCTCTTTCCTTCTTTCTTATTTAGTTTTCTCTCTAGCTATCTCATTAGCAATCCCATCCAGAAAACTAGTGTATTATGAAAAGGAAAATTTATCTCTCATATTTACCAATAGGAAGTTTTGGTTTCTGTTCTAACTCTTCTTGGTTTCTGTTCTAACTCTTCTATGAAAATATCATCCTTTGATTTCCCAAAACATTTGTCTTTCTCTCATCTTCACCCATAGGAAGTGTTGGTTCTGTTCCAATCCTTTTATGACCATATCAACCTTTTTATTTCCCTCTTTGCTAAATTCAAATATTTGACCATTTGAGGCAGAATCCAAACTTACTTCCCTTTTTAGCCTCTATCCGCGAACTTCAAGCAAAATAATTGGAATGTCTTCCTTAGTCCTATTAACATATATATATATCCATCTCATATCCCCTTGACAAAGGCTTTGGAGATGGCCTTGGGATTTGGCCTCTCAATAAGAGGAAATCACTTGTACAAGCTTTGGATCTTGGAAAAATATTCACGCATGATTTCCTCCTTTTGTTGGTGTAGATTCATGAGTCACATCTTGAGGTTCTCCTCATGTTTGTCTTTGGCAAACTGCATGAAGAATACGTTCTTGAGAGTGGAAAAACATGCTTTATCATTCTTGTCCAATCTTATAAACCAACTCCTATCCTAACCGCCTAAGAAAAGGCCAAAGGCATCAACCTTCTTATCACCAACTATAAGGTCATGCACCTCACACACATGCTTGAATTTCTCTACAATCGTTGCGTGCTCTATTGTGGGAGCTTTTGCTCAACCGCCAAGACCCACGGATGGCTTATTGTTTCAAGCATTCCAAGTGAGCTCTAATGGCTACCTCTCACATAGCCAACGCACTATCAATCCTACGAGTGTAGTGAGCTTACCTTGATGCAATATGAGTTGCCTTCTCTCACACATAGACTGGTAGCTCCACAATCCTAGATGATAGCTCAAGCATCCTCAAGCCTCCTCCATCTTCAAGCTCCATCCAACATAGCCCCGCGCGCAAGAGAAGAGAAGAGAAGATGATGAAGAGCTTCACCCCCTTGATCCCTCACTCTCACACACTCCCTCTCTCAAGAGCATACACAAGCAAGAAGAGGAAAAGAAGAGAAGAAGAGAAGAGCTCTTGTTAGCCACACACAGAAGAATGAGTTTCCATTCACTTTTTGAACTTTATATACAGAAACCCTAAAACCCCATGGGCGCCCATCCCTTTTTACATGACTGACCATTGTGGCAAGGTCCCTTTCTCTAATTCCCTCTTCTTGCTTCATGCCCTAAGCCTATACCCGTCTATTCTTTTACAAGTGGCACAGGAGGGAGCCTGACGCTCTTTTACAAGAGTTTTTAGAGTTTTTGAGGCACCTTTCATTTAAAATTACACTTTTGGCCCTGGCTTAACTTTAGAGGCTACCTGCGTGTCTTTTGCTCCTTTTTCATCTTCTTCCCGCTTTTTCATTCATTCTTCCGCCTTCTCGGCTTGGGGTTAACATTACCCCCCTCCGAGACGGGTTCTAGTCCCATGGCACTCTTGGCGGCTGTTGGTGTTTAAGAGGCAGTTGGCGAAGTAGTCATGTAAGGGCAAGGCTACGTGTAAACTCGAGTGCTCATGGAAGCTTGGTAATAAGGTTTGTTGGAGAAGTCAAACGGATAGCAAGTGGTTGACGGGGGCCTCTAAAGTTGGTGGTTGGTCTCCTTTGTGATGCTTGAAAGGAAAGGGTGCAATGCTCTACCTAAGGGGGGCGTCTACCTTATTGTATAGTGCATTGTGCTTGTGCTAGTGGAATTGGGAGTTGGGTCTAACCGCAGGCTAGCATGGGTGATATCCCATGCTTGGGAACCCCATTCATGCAAAGGGAGGTGCACTGCAAGTAGCTTAGGGTGACAGGTCTAACCATAGGTGATTGTTACCTCCCTAGGTATATCCTGCCCTTGATGGGCCCTAAGCATGAAGTGGGGAAGCAAAAAGAGCTAGGGGGTTAGGAGCGGAGCCAGCCGACCGAAGCCACTAGGCACGTCTAACTTGAGGAACCCTAGGTGCAGTGATCGTACTTTATATGGTGCTAAGTGCTTCTGTATGTGAGTTCTTTTGTCCATTCCATGCGTAATGTTTCGTGCTTGCTCTTCCTTCGATGCTCTTTCTTTGTCTTTTTTTCTTCTTCTTTTTTGGAATAGTATGACACTAGTAGAACGACAGTCCATACCTAATCTTCCTCATCTTATTTAGGCAAAGAAGGGGGTCAGATGGATTTGCTCAAAAATTGATGGCTTTACATGTATCCTTTGAGGTTTATGTGGACGTGGAGGGAGGTGGTGGAGAGGAAGCGATGGTTGCACCTAGTGAACTGGTTGTCGTTTATATCCTCTAGGAGGGCTAGGAAAAAGGATGGGAGAAGGCTAGCTCTCATCATTAAATATGTCATGGCACAGCTATCAATGGCGTTAGGGTCAAAAAAGAGGGGAGGCAGGCCACGCTCTTGTGGGGTCAGGTCCTACTTGAGTAGTAACTTAAGTAACCTAAGATAATTAAAGGTAGTTATTGTTAGAATATCAAGCTCTTTTATATGTGTTTGACCGACCGACATGAGCTGGACACAGCTAGTCTAGCTATATTACTCAGGTATATTAAGTAAGTCAGTACTCTAGTCGTTATGGTTGGTGTGAATGGTCCTTCTGGACTTGTAAATACTTTACCTATGTCTTTTCAGTAGATGAGAAGAATGAGTGAGGAAGCATGTTGCTTCACTCTGTGTGTATTGCTCTCTATCTACATCCATGAAAACTAACATGGTATCAGAGCCATGGAACTGTGAATCGCTGGAGTGTGAGAGCCTGCAATGAAGTTGCGGAAGAAGCTGGAGCTCGAAGATTGAAGTAAGCCTGCAGTGTTGACAGCCATAACTCTCATCTGGAAGGTATGTATCTTAGCTGAAGTCTCTAACAGAGCTTTTAGAAGGTGGTTCAAAGGGTTAATGGCATGTAATGGATCCTATCATTGAGCCTCCTAATGTTTAGCATCAGCAAATTTGGAAAAATGTGAGCTGTCAACAAAAACATGGACCTACTGGTTGCGCCTGTTACTCTAGGGTGGACTGTCAATGAACAATAATGCCGAATGGAATGCCAAGACCATGTGAATCATGCATAAGGTATTGATGGTAGGTATGAGAGATTATTGATAAGATCACTGCTGATCAAAACAGTAGCAGATCTGAAAAAAAAAAACTAGCCTGGATGAAAAAAACGCGACCTGCTAAAATGTGCCTGGTTTATGGAGGCTTGAGCACCAAGTATGGCTGAATACAATCATGGATGTGATACTTGATGGGATGCTTGAAGAATTGGGGAATATTATCAAGCATTAGAGCTTGCATTAGCAAGCACTCATGTTCATCATAAGCAACAGATATAAAAACGTGATCTGTTAGTTTGCGCCTACTTTCTTGAAGCACAGAAGCTAGCAGATCTACCCATGATTAATCACTCATTTACTTGAGCAATAGCTACAAGATAAAGCACTTGGACATGAGCATTTGAGCCTCCATCTAGATCAGTATATTCAGCAGTGATTTGACATGTCTGTGGAAGGAGAAATATGCATGGTACATGCACTCTTAGATCAATTTACTACAGTAGTGAATGCTTCATGAATGTCACACTTGATCTTCAGGGATGCTTGGTATTTAACATAGTGGAAGTGAGATACATCTGAAGAAGCAAATGGTCAAAGTAGGGGCTGAACAACAAGGCTGGAAACTGTCATTTGTGCTCATTGACTATGGGCTAGTTAAAAATAGTTGATGCAACTTGCCTCTTCCAGGACGGATTTGACTCCTTGAAGACGGGTTGTCTTTAGTTACCCGAATGCTCATGTATTGAGTTTCTCATCAAGCAGTGAATGGATGGAATGTATTTGCAGTTCTTGGACTGAAATACACTGTGATTGAATGCCTTTGGCTGATTGAAATCTGCAGCCAGATTACTATGTTTTTGTACTTGCAATACATGTATAAAGTGTCAGATTGACTTGTTTGGAACCTTATATGCAGAGGTTAACATCTGGACTGCTGTAGGTGTATTTTTGGATAATATACACTCAGTGGTAGGGGCTATGGATCTAGCAGAGGAGGTCAGTAGAATGCATCCTATGGTAATAGCAATTAGCAGTCATCAAATGCAAGAGCTGGTGGAAATTTTCGAGGCAGGGGGAGATCTAACTCCTGTGGCAGAGGCTCCTGGCAGCAGCAGCACTCATCTGACAATCCGAACAAGGACAAGGATTGTCATTACTGCGGAAAGTATGGGCATATAGCAAAGGATTGCTGGAAGAAGCAAGGAAACCAGAAGGGCAAACAGCATGGACACTATGCTACGTCCAGTCAGGCAGATGATTCTGGTGATAGACTGTTTGCCATGCAATATGTCAAAAATAAGGCTACTGAAAAATCATCTGATGATGCAGTGTGGTACATTGACTTAGATGCATCGAATCACATGACTCCTCACGGTGACTAGTTCACTGATATGGTAGCTGAAAAGCATGGCTATGTATGCACAGGTGATGACACGCAGCATAGCATTGAGCATAAAGGCAAAGTGCCTCTTGTGGTCCATGATGGCAGGAAGAAAAATTTGCATGATGTATTGCATGTCCTATCGATTACGAAGAACTTACTGTCTGTCGATCAGATGACGGAGCAGAACTTGTAGGTTAGATTCAATAAGCATGGTTGCTTTATTGAAGAGTTTGGCAATGGCTGCAAGTTGATAGCTCGTGGTCACAGGAATGGCAGAATGTTTACTCTTGATGCTTCTTTGCCAAAGCTGAATTCAGTTATGTTTGCCCATGGTTCTGGCACTGTTAGGGATTTGGAAATATGGCACAAGAGAGTGGGGCATGTCAATTTGCAAAGGCTACAAATTATGCAGAAGAAACAATTGGTTACAGGTTTACCCAAGTTCCAATATTTAGATATTGGTCATGTATGCGATGCTTGCCAGTTCGGTAAGCAGTCTAGATTGCTATTTGTCAAGCATGTAAGGCAGAGTACACGTCCATTGCAGTTAGTGCACTCTGATGTTTGGGGGCTAGCTCATAATGCATCTATGGGAGGTTCCAGATATTATGTATCTTTCATTGAGGACTACAGTCGCTATACCTGGCTTGACATATTAAAAACAAAAGATGACGTCTTTGCTATGTTTCAGCAGTTTAAAGCACTGGTTGAGAAGGAGTTTGAATGCTACATCTCTTGCTTGAGATCTGACAGTGGTGGGGAGTAGTATCAAATGAGTTTGATGATTTCTTGGCTGAAAATGGCATTCGTAGGTAGCTAACCTACAGCTACACTCCGCAGCAGAACAGAGTAGCTGAAAGAAAGAACAGGGTTCTGATGGAAGTTGCTAGGGCATGATGAATGAAAAGCATATGCCGCTTTACTATTGAGAGTGGTTTGGTGATATTTGGACATTTGGAGTGACTTATGTTATGCTAAGACTTTTTTATGTTAGTTGTGTTTTTGAGATTGATGAAAATATAAACAATAAAGAGAGGGTGGATACTTGATTGAATGACTTTGAGAGCTCACTCTAACTCCTTATGTAACATGTCCCATAGTATCATCCAGGATACGTCTTAGCAGTCCATTCGGAAAGGATGTCTAGAAAGATCCACCCGGCACTCCCATGGAATATTACGGGTTTTGCGATCTAGTTCTTCCCGCGTCTGCCACGTAGCGGAAGTATCCTGGCCGTTTCCACTTAGGATCGACCGGAATTAGGGTTTTCCTAATGGGTCATTAGCTAACAGCAACTAGCGTCAGACCCGAGCGAACTACTTTATGCAGAAACGCCAGGTCCGAAGCGGATTCACGCTGCACTTGGTTCAAGGATAATGGGAAACGAGAGGGATGCAAAGCTCAACCTCTCTGCCATAAGGCATAGATCCATTCCGTCCCCCTAAAACAGCGTAAATCGGGTAAGACGTAACTCTAGGTCATCGTTCTCGTTATTGTTTGTGATGATGATGATCATTCCGCTGTTCTTCGAGATTTTTGAGAAAAGTTCCCGGCTAACCAGGACCACCCAACCCTAGGACGGACCCATGGCCCATCCTCCGCACTTTCCTCGGTTTGTTTTAGTTATGTAATTATCTAACACATTAATTTGACATATAACAATCAGCTTCTTTAATTAACCTTGTTAAGCATTGGTTCCTTCACGTGATCTTATCACGTGACATAGAAAAAACAACATCAAGCAAGTTCTTTTAACATTTCATCATTTTATCTTTGAAATACAAGGAGTTCCGCCCGTAGGCTTGTCCGTAATCTGCCCGAAGGCTAACCAGTAATCTCTAGGGATCACTATTCCAAGCTTCCGCCCGTCAACTAGTATGCGGGCCTCGAGATCCAATCCCGAGTCACGTTAGGCTCTTGTGCAGGACCCCGAAGGCGAGGGATTTACGGCCAGAGCCCTAAAATTTCTAGCAAGCACAAACATTTCCATTAATCAACCTAGTTGTATGGCAAACTGCTAAGGAAGTGTTCTTTCCTTTTTGAGTGTATCAGCAGTCGTTCTCAAGATGTCTTGTAACTTGGCAAGATCCCTTATATTTCGGTGTAGGGTATACCCAACTTGGTTAACCCTAAGGTACCTTAGATATGCTAGTTTCTATTTTACAACTTTCCTTATTTAGAAGGATATCCAAAACTACGTCTTTTTGCAAGATAACTTGCGTAAGGATCTGCCGTCCTTGATGAGGGGTTTTTTTTTCCTTTGCTCCTTGTGAATCAATCACAAAATGATTTCATACATGATGCGCAAGTCCTGCGATGGAATAATCTGTTTAGATTCTTTAAGCTGACGTATGTCAGGCCTAGGGTTTCTTCGTTTAAGAATCTTAGGGACAAACCCTAGTTTCTTATCTTTATGAATTTATTGTCCCTACAGTAAGGAAAGTAGTCAAGTGTTTAGGGTATGAATGTTTCTATGTTTAGATTGGTTTGGTTATCTTTTGGAAGGTAATCTTAATCGTCTTGTCACGGTTTTACTATCCTTGTGACAATTAACTTTCCCAATCAATACAGTTTAATTTGGCATATAGCATAATGCCAAGGTGATACAAAGAGCGACAATACTCCTTGGGACAAAAAGGCCTAGCTGTGAAATTGGTGTATACACACTTTATTAGTCCCAAGTCCTCAAATAGTAAAGGAAAAGTGTTAATAGAGTGTCATCCAGCAGTCCCCTTTTACATTTTCTTTCCAAATGAGTTCGTATATCTAATTTTTATACTTGTTAATTCCTAACATTTAACTTCCGTTTTCTTTAAAGATGAACTCATGCCAAATAACAACAATTTCCTTGCTAAGATGTGCAACTAGCAAAGATAACTCCCTAGTAATTTGAGCATCGAAAGAAACCTTTCTTGAATTTAGCTATTTACCATGAATCGTTGCGAAAGGAATAAGACTAATGGTGCAAGATATAATTTCTACACTTTAGGAATATATTACTATAGTAAATGGTTAATCTTGCTTATAATTTTATAATGCTTGATGCAATTTGAAGAAAGCTAATTTGTATACATTGTCATTCATAAGCTAACTCCTTCGTTAAAAATAACTCGAACAAATATATCCTATCCTTAACAATTTTTCTTTGCATGATCGACTTAAAACAGAATTAACACCAAGAAGAAAAACCTGGCTTTGAGGTGAGATATCCACATGGATACCGGGAGATGACCCTCCCGCAGCTACACCTTGGACTTTCTTCGGCGGCATCGTAGTTCGAATGTGAGATAGCCTTTTCCTTTTCCTTCTTGGAATTCCACCGTCTTCTCCTTCCTTTTCTTTTACCTTTTTCCCACTCTTCCTCCTTCACTCCCTCTTTTCACTCCCTCTACTTCCCTCCGTATCTTTTATCTCACCGCTATTTCTTCCTTACGGGATACCATACGAGGCCATGATGATGAATTGGATTTTTAGGACATGGGAGTGTGTGGACACCGGCTTGTTTGATAAAACTAAGAACACAAAGCTCAACTAAGAGAGCACTTGCACAAAAAGATCTTAAAAAAAAGTGAGTGAAGGAATTAATGCAAGAGAATGGAAGTCTACAAGGTAGCCTAAGGACAAAGTAGGCCTATGGGTGTGACTTGAATAGTCTAAACCAAGAGGGGAAAAAAAGAACAAGGGCTTAGGGGGGAAATTAAAACCCGGGAGGGGAAACAAGGGGGCTTAGGGGGGGGAAAATTTAAACCCGGGGGGGGGGGAGGATAATAATAAGGTTTTTGGGGGGATTAAAATCCGGAGGGGGAAAAACAAGGCTTAGGGGGGGGATTATACCGGGAGGCGGGGGGGGGAAACAAGGCCTTAGGGGGGAATTAAAAACCCGGGAGGGGGGAAACAAAGGGGGTTTAAAGAAAAAAATAAGGGGGGGGTGAAAGGGGGCTAAGAAGATTCTTTTAGAAGCTTCCCCCCAGGAAGCTTCTAAAGCTTCCACGTGGGGGGGAAAGCTTATTCAGCAGAACGGTGGGACTGGACGGATTGCGACAGTCGATGGTGATGTGGTGGAGGGCAGATGTCGGCGTGGCAATGGCGACTCGTCTTCCTCCCTTCAACTCGGAGTTATGGCGGCGCTTCCCCTTGTCTTGCTCGGCCTCTTCTCTCACGGCCCAGCCTCCTTCTGTACAGCGGCCCCCTCCCGTCGTTTAAATAGTGGAGGGAGGGGGATCTTCTCTTCTTGCGTGTCAACACGCATGTCCTCCCTCCCTCCACAGGCTCCACCAAGGAGCTTAGTATCTCCTTCTATTCCCCTCCCCCTCCAGCTCGTCAATCGGCTAGAGGGATAAGGGGGGAATTTTTTAAAAAAAATTCTATTTAACTAATTCATTCTTATTAACGGGGGATATTACATTCTCTCCCCCTTGGAGGAATCGAGATGTCCTCATCTCGAGATAAACTGGGGATATTGATGGTTGAGAGAGCTTTCATCTATCCAAGTGGCATCCTCTTCGGGATAATCTTTCCACTGGACAAGGCATTCTTTCAAGGTTCTAGATCTTAACTGTCTTTCCCTAACATCTAAGATCCTTTATGGCCTTAGTTCAAGGACTCCTTGACTAGGCATTACAATTTGTTGGTCATCAAGTACATGATTAGGATTGGGTACATATTTTTTCAATAGGCTGATATGGAATACATTGTGAACCTTTAGGTTCTCAGGGAGTTGCAATCTATAAGCATTGGGTCCTAGGCATTTGAGGATTTTATATGGCCCACAATACCTTGGACTTAGCTTCTTGCATTCTCCTAGGGATAGAGAACTCTTTTTAGGGCATACCCGAATGAAGACCATGTCTCCTTCTTCGAAGACTCTTTCTTGACGTTTCAAATCTGCATATGCCTTTTTTCTATCCTTGGCTGCTTGTATGTCTTGTCTTATTAACCTTATTTGATCATCCATATCCTCCAACATTTGTCTTGAAGCTTCAACTCTTAGGGTTGGATCAGAAAAGTTTAGGGGACTTCGACAATCATGACCATACAATGCCTGGAAAGGGGTTATTTGAATGCTCTGCTGGTAAGAAGCATTGTAGGCAAATTCAACTAATGGCAAGTATTGAATCCACCTCTTTGGCTCTTGACAGCAGTATGCCCTAAGCATATCCTCAATGATTTGATTCACTCGCTCTGTTTGTCCATCCGTTTGGGGATGGTAGGCGGTGCTAAAACAGAGTTGAGTCCCAATAGCTTCAAACATAGCTCTCCAGAAGTGTGATGTGAAGAGAGAATCTCGATCACTAATGATTCTTCTAGGTAACCCATGTAGCTTGAATATCTCCTTGATAAACAATCTTGCAATGTCGGAGGCTTTATAGTTTGTCTTTACTGGAATCAGGTGTGCAACCTTGGTAAGCATATCAACCACAACCATAATGGAATTGTATCCTCCTTGGACTTGGGGTAAGCCCACAACAAAATCCATACTGATGAATTCCCATTTCATTTGGGGAATATCAAGCGGTTGCAGTTTCCCTGGCATCATGACATGTTCGGCCTTGATACGTTGGCAAGACAAACACTCAGTGACATACTTGAGAACGTCACCTTTAAGCCTCTCCCAATGATAGCTCTTCCTAACTGCATTAAGAGTTTTAGCATAGCCAGGATGTCCTGCGAAAGGAGAATCATGAGCTTCCCATAATATCCTCTGCTTAAGTGACTGGCTTGCTGGTATACACAGCCTTGTTCTATAGTAGACAAGTCCATTATCAATGGAAAATTCCTGATACTTAGCTTGCAACTTCTGATTCTGCTCCTTGGTAGATATTTCCTTTATCATTGTTTGGTAGGCCAAATCATGGCATGCTTCCTCTCTAGCTAGTTCAAGTATAGGGTTGTTTGGCATAAATACCTTTGTAGCCAGAGATCTGGCCGTTGATGGATTCTGCAAGATTAGGGAATTTAGGAATGCCTTGCGACTGAGTGCATCGGCAACTACATTCTCTTTGCCTGGTCGGTACTTGATTTCAAAATCATATTCCTCCAATACTTCAATCCACCGACGTTGCCTCATGTTGAGCTCGTTCTGGGTAAAAATCCATTTGAGACTCTTATGATCGGTTACTAGAGTAAACTTGTTACCCAACAGGTAGTGTCTCCAAATCTTTAGAGCATGGATGACAGCTAGTAATTCCAGATCATGCGTGGCATAATTCTTTTCATGACTCTTCAATTTCCTTGAAGAGTATGCTACTGGATGACCTTCCTGCATAAGTACACACCCCAAGGAAAGAATGCTAGCATCAGTTACTACCTCGAACTCCTTATTGAGGTCAAGAAGTTTTAGAATAGGTGCTGATACCAAACTTTGCTTCAATTTGTCGAAGCTCTTTTGTTCGGAAGTTGACCATATAATGGAAGTCTGCTTCTTTAGTAAGTCTGTAAGAGGTGCTACAATCAAGGCATAGTTTTTGATGAAGACCCTATACCATCCTGTCAATCCAAGAAAGCTATGTATTTCTTTGACGGATACTAGTATTAGCCATTCAAGCACATCTCTGACTTTGGCTGGGTCTACTGATATTCCCTCTGATGATACTATGAATCCTAGATATTCAATCTGACGCTTGAAGAATGCACACTTCTTCATTTTTGCATACAGCTTATGAGACCTCATTGTCTCAAGGATAATCCGAAGTTGAGGTTCATGATCTTCTTCCTGTTTAGAATAGGCTAAAGTGTCATCGAAGAAGACAAGCACGAAATCATCAAGATATGGTCTAAAAATATCCTGCATTAATCTATTGAAGGTGGCAGGTGCATTTGTAAGCCCGAATGACATAACCAAGAACTCAAAGTGCCCATATCTTGTATTGAAGGCCATTTTTGGAATATCTTCTTCCTTGATCCTTATTTGATAGTAACCTGACCTAAGATCAATCTTGGAGAAGATCTTTGCACCTTGAAGACGATCAAGAAGCTCATCTATTCTAGGAATAGGATACTTGTTCTTGACTGTTGATTGATTCAACCCCCGGTAATCAATACATAGTCGAAGGGTCCCATCTTTCTTTTTTTGGAATGGTACTAGAGCTCCCCACGGTGAATTGCTAGGCCGGATGTAACCATAATCTAACAGTTGCTCGAGTTGTTCCTTCAACTCAATTGCTTCTGGTATGGACATTCTATAAGGTCTCTTTGCAATTGGTGCAGCTCCAGGTACTAGCCTACTAATCTCATGATCTACTTCTCTTTGAGGTGGAAGTTCAGTTAATTCCTCAGGGAATATGTCAGCGTATTCCTTTAGCCAAGAAGGTCTCTCATGAGACTCTTGCTTTTGATCCAACTTGTTGAGTTTGATCAGGTAAACGGGCAATCCTTTTCTAACTCCTTTTATGATCCGAGATACTTTGGCCAATTGGATTCTTGGCACTCCTAGCTCACCTTGAGTTGTGACAAATTCCCTTTCAGAGTTTCGAAAGGAAACTTGACCCTTTCCACAGTGAATGTGGGTGTCGTTGGGCTTAAGCCAATCCATTCCGAGTAGACACTCATGGATACCTAAATTCATGACTCTGAAATTGACTGAAGTCTTCTTTCCTCCCAGAAAGAATTCCACCTTAGCAGTTTGCTTAGTACAAGTTACCTCACGACCGTTTGCTAATTCCACAAGCAGGGTAGGTGCTTCTATTGTGGCTATTCCTAATCTTTTTGCACATGCTGGTGAGATAAAGGAATGTGTACTGCCACAATCAATCAAGGTTTTGAAACCTTTACCTTGATAGTCCGACGGTGTTTGAATCACCGAGAACTGGCGATTCGGCCCTTTCATGTGTAAAGCGGCATGGACAGTCGCTCTTTCAAATTCTGCTTCCATAGTCGGATCTTCCTCTTCTTCTTCTTCGCATCTTTGCCTATTGGAAATGCAGGCAGTTCTTCCTCTTCCACGGGTGGCAGCTCCTTGACCGCGGCCTGCACCTTGGAAAGGCGTTTGACGATGTCCCCCGCTGAGCTTGGGACATTGCCTCTTGAAGTGACCGGGTTCGTTGCAGTGGAAACATCAGAGGTTTCAGCCATTACTTTGAGTAGGAACAAAGTTGTTGTGTTATTTGTCCTTGCTTTCTTCCTTTGTCCCTGATTGTGACCTTGAACTCTCTTCACTTAAGGTCTGAATGCTCCTTTGTTCGGGTCACTATAGGACCAAGTTTTGTCACCCCTTGGTCTAGCTTGCACCTCCTGAATTATAGGCGCCGCTCGAATGAGTGCATCCTGCAAATCTAATGGACGCATAGATTCGAGACGGGTATTTACGGGTGGATTTAAGCTTGCGCAAAATTTGGACACCTGCTGTGTCATGTCCATCTGTGGCGCATATTTTAAGAGTGAGACAAATTTAGAGTAGTATGCGTCAAGGGTGAGTCCTAGCTGTTTTAGCTCGTAGAACTCATTCATTTTCTGTGTACGATATGCAGGTGGCAAATATCTCCCCTGCACGGCTTTCTTTAACTTCTCCCAGGTAACGAACCCCTCTGAAGTCCCTTGATCCCTGCACCATTGTTTCCACCAAAGTCTGGCTTCGCCGGTGAGTTTTAACTTGGCGAGCATGGCCTGATTGGTAGGTGCAGTACCAGCTGCTTCAAAGTAATCCTCCATAGATTCAATCCAAATTTCAGCATCAGACTGGACGAATCTATCTCTCCCGTCAAGCTCGGGTGGCTTTATCTGCTTGAGGAGGAACTTCTTCTCCTGGGTCACAGCAGTACTTGATGTAGGGGGCGAATTTGGAACCTGTACCTAGGGTTGTGCCTGGATAAAAGTTTTCTTAACGTTATTATATGATAATTGACGTTAGCTTATCTTTAGTTCAGCTATCTCGTAAATAATGAAGCTAATTAACTTTTTAACAACTCTGATGCACAGCCGGATATTGATAAAAGAAATCTTTATTTATTTTTACATGGACGTAACCTTATACAACGTCTCGTGTGATGATAATCCAATCATTACATTCAGTTTGGGGAGAACAACGTTGTATTGCTACAGGAACTATGTAATAGTAGGGTTTTGGGTCATGGATCTTTAGGAATCGATAATTCATTGGAAGTTCAAGATACCCTTTTCGTTGGAATCCATACTTCTCATGGCGGCCCAACACTTTAATCCTATCGGCTGGGATTACACGGGTTACTTCCTCATATACATATGAGTTCATTTCAACCCTCCGACCTTGAATATGTAAAGTCGAATTTACGTGAGCTTCCACAAAAATGAACAGCTTCATGACTTTCAAGTCTTCCAACCACTTGATCCTCTTTCGGTTGGTCTGAAGATAAGCGAACCGGTGGGCAGCTATGTAGTAGATTCCTGAAGACCCCATCCATCTTCATTCTATGTATAAAGGTGATGGATTATAAATCTGCTCCAGGATATTCATCATCCCAATTCTTTGTCTATAAAGCGGAGAATGCATTGCAGTCATAAACATGACCCGAAACACCAAAAATTTGTTCCACGCTTCATAATTCTGCAAGACAGCATTGAAGATGAGGAAATTTTTGGACAACAACAATTTCTTTATTTCATTTTATTGAGATCTCATAAAAACAATTCCGTTGTTGGTCGGCTCTGATACCAACTGTAACGTGTCCCATAATATCATCCAGGATACGTCTTAGCAGTCCATCGGAAAGGACGTCTAGAAAGCTCCGCCCCGCACTCCCATGGAATGTTACGGGTTTTGCGATCTAGTTCTTCCCGCGTCTGCCACGTAGCGAAAGTATCCTGTCCGTTCCCACTTAGGATCGACCGGAATTAGGGTTTTCCTAATGGGTCATTAGCTAACAGCAACTAGCGTCAGACCCAAGCGAACTACTTTACACAGAAACGCCAGGTCCGAAGCGGATTCACGCTGCACTTGGTTCAAGGAGAATGAAAAACGAGAGGGATGCAAAGCTCAACCTCTCTGCCATAAGGCATAGACCCATTCCATCCCCCTAAAATAGCGTAAATCGGGTAAGACGTAACTCTAGGTCATCGTTCTCATTATTCTTTGTGATGATGATGATCATTCTGCTGTTCTTCGAGATTTTTGAGAAAAGTCCCCGGCAGATTGGTTTGGTTATCTTTTGGAAGGTAATCATATCGTCTTGTCACGGTTTTACTATCCTTGTGACAATTAACTTTCCCAATCAATACAGTTTAAATTGGCATATAGCATAATGCCAAGGTGATACAAAGAGCGATAATACTCCTTGGGACAAAAAGGCCTAGCTGTGAAATTGGTGTATACACACTTTATTAGTCCCAAGTCCTCAAATAGTAAAGGAAAAGTGTTAATAGAGTGTCATCCAGCAGTCCCCTTTTACATTTTCTTTCCAAATGAGTTCGTATATCTAATTTTTATACTTGTTAATTCCTAACATTTAACTTCCGTTTTCTTTAAAGATGAACTCATGCCAAATAACAACAATTTCCTTGCTAAGATGTGCAACTAGCAAAGATAACTCCCTAGTAATTTGAGCATCGAAAGAAACCTTTCTTGAATTTAGCTATTTACCATGAATCGTTGCGAAAGGAATAAGACTAATGGTGCAAGATATAATTTCTACACTTTAGGAATATATTACTATAGTAAATGGTTAATCTTGCTTATAATTTTATAATGCTTGATGCAATTTGAAGAAAGCTAATTTGTATACATTGTCATTCATAAGCTAACTCCTTCGTTAAAAATAACTCGAACAAATATATCCTATCCTTAACAATTTTTCTTTGCATGATCGACTTAAAACAGAATTAACACCGAGAAGAAAAACCTGGCTTTGAGGTGAGATATCCACATGGATACCGGGAGATGACCCTCCCGCAGCTACACCTTGGACTTTCTTCGGCGGCATCGTAGTTCGAATGTGAGATAGCCTTTTCCTTTTTCTTCTTGGAATTCCACCGTCTTCTCCTTCCTTTTCTTTTACCTTTTTCCCACTCTTCCTCCTTCACTCCCTCTTTTCACTCCCTCTACTTCCCTCTGTATCTTTTATCTCACGGCTATTTCTTCCTTACGGGATACCATACGAGGCCATGATGATGAATTGAATTTTTAGGACATGGGAGTGTGTGGACACCGGCTTGTTTGATAAAACTAAGAACACAAAGCTCAACTAAGAGAGCACTTGCACAAAAAGATCTAAAAAAAAAGTGAGTGAAGGAATTAATGCAAGAGAATGGAAGTCCGCAAGGTAGCCTAAGGACAAAGTAGGCCTATGGGTTTGACTTGAATAGTCTAAAGAGCCAAGAGGGGGAAAAAAAGAACAAGGGCTTAGGGGGGAAATTAAAACCCGGGAGGGGAAACAAGGGGGCTTAGGGGGGGGAAAATTTAAACCCGGGGGGGGGGGGGGGGGGGGGGGGGGGCGGGGGGGGTAATAATAAGGGCTTTGGGGGGATTAAAATCCAGAGGGGGAAAAACAAGGCTTAGGGGGGGGGGGGGAAACAAGGCCTTAGGGGGGAATTAAAAACCCGGGAGGGGGGAAACAAAGGGGGTTTAAAGAAAAACATAAGGGGGGCGGGGGTGAAAGGGGGCTAAGAAGGTTCTTTTAGAAGCTTCCCCCCAGGAAGCTTCTAAAGCTTCCACGTGGGGGGGAAAGCTTATTCAGCAGAACGGGGGGACTGGACGGACTGCGACAGTCGATGGTGATGTGGTGGAGGGCAGATGTCGGCGTGGCAGTGGCGACTCGTCTTCCTCCCTTCAGCTCGGAGTTATGGCGGCGCTTCCCCTTGTCTTGCTCGGCCTCTTCTCTCACGGCCCAGCCTCCTTCTGTACAGCGGCCCCCTCCCCTCATTTAAATAGTGGAGGGAGGGGGATCTTCTCTTCTTGCATGTCAACACGCATGTCCTCCCTCCCTCCACAGGCTCCACCAAGGAGCTTAGTATCTCCTTCTATTCCCCTCCCCCTCCAGCTCATCAGTCGGCTGGAGGGATAAGGGGGGAATAATAATAATAATAATTCTATTTAACTAATTCATTCTTATTAACGTGGGATATTACACCTTAGACAAGATAGGAAAAGGCACAAAAGATAAATCTAGAACTTAGAGAAGAAAACCTAAAAGGAGATGAGATAAAACAAGGAACTTAACAAGACGAGGAATAATCTACCTTAATTAATGATACTAAAGAACAATAAATGAAGAAGTTACCATTACAAGATTTTGTTGTAGATGGAGATAGCCAGTTTTCATTTGAAAATACTGAGGAAGAACATGGAGATCTATAGAAGAACTCTGAAAACATGGAACCCTATGTGTAAGTAAGAACTCAAACAAAAAATATTTAAAGGTGAGATCATGTGTATAGGGCCCAAAATCATTGAATAAACAATGAGAGCTAAGGACCTAGAGATGGATTGGGTAACTTGTAAGTCTTCATTGTATAAAGAAACTAGTTGCATATATATTATGCATAGTCTATGTGCATGGGCACATGTATATGCATAAACATATGAATGCATATATGTATGTGAGTATGTATGTGTGGCTTATGCATAATTGTACTTCATGTCTATACCTATGCATAGCCTATCTCTATGTATTACCTATATGTGTACCTTTGCATGTGCAATGCCATACATTATGTCATGCCACTAATTCTAATGCAATGTGCTTTTGTAAATGTATGTTATCATGCATCTTGGGGGACATCCTTATTTTACAAATGAGTTGTACATGTGTTTATGAATAGATGGTCCTATGCCTTCTCCCCCACAAATATCCCCATAGTCATTAACTAGATTTATGACCATATCTTTGTCATCTCATACTGAAGTAACAAGAAAATCTTTAAGAAAAAGAAAATCACAAATGAGGAAGAGATTAAGTTGGAAAAAAGAGAAGAGAATATTCATGATTACTTAAATAAATGGGAAGAGATAAGACAAGCTAAGAAAGAGATTAAGATGGAAAAGGAAGAAGAAAAGGGTCCTGCTTACTTAGATCAAAGAGTGTAGAGTGACAATGCACAAATACTATAGAGTGATTCAAGTGAAGAGATTCCACCTCATTGATTAAAGGATATATTGGTAGGTAAAAATGTGAGAGACCATGATATCATCAAGCGAAGATAATCTCATGGGTTTCTTGGATTAGGTTGAATTTGAGTTTTCCAAGATAAGTTACAAGGATGTAACAACTAATAAATACCTTCTTGGTGCATAGTAGAAGGCTATTTTGTAGGGGCTACACATGGAGGGTATATTTCTATCTTGGATCTAATAATCAAGAACTTGAATGAACCATCAAGAGTTACGATATGATTGATGTTTTGAAGATAGAAACTAGTGAATAGAAAACGAAATTGCAAAAAGAGTTTAGAAACCACATTAATCCAACCTCCAAGGACATGAAGGGGCTAGAAGAATTTGTTTTTTCTCTAAGTTTTTACCTTGTGACAATGTTTGAGAGACTTTTGAATGAGTGTCTAGGAGCAAAAGCAAGTAATGAGAGTACAAAGGAAAGTGATCACCAATCCTTGATTAGGTTCTTAGATTATGATGACTTGTTGCACTTATGTATGGTTAAATAGGTACTGGAGATAGGTTATAGTTATGAAGAGAGACTTAGAGAGACTCTAATTGATATTATGAGTGATTATGAGGATCCGAATGAGTAGAAATTGGATGGACCTTACTTAGACAATATCTATGAGTGTGGGTGAAGAAGAAAGTGAATGGGGCCACAACAATGGAATCAATACCTTTTGAAAGGCTTTGATAAATTTTTTGGTTTCCTCAACTTGGATGTTATAAAATGCATTCATTGTAAGCTTTCAACATTATTGAGCATGAATTAGGTTGGATTTTTAATGGGTTCTCCTATGTAGTATAAATGAAACATATAAATGCTTGTAAACTAGGGGAGGGATAAATATGTCACATTTTTCATTAAACCAGAAAATCTCCTAAGTTCACTCTAGGAAGGTCAGTTCTAGGTCCTTCTTTGAATGACAAGTTTCTATATTAGGGTATTGATAGTTTTGATAGGCTAGGAGCCTGGATTCTATTTTAGCTATGATTCCTATGGTACATCTAACATCATAGGCAAATACATTACACTAGCACTTCACAATATGAGGTTTCATAAGCATAACATTAAACTTTTTTATTTAGTGCAGCATTACACATGGGGATCTTATATGTGCTCATGCATTTTTTCACTTATGTATGAGTAGTAAGGTGCTAGAGATGGATTTTACTACTATAAAAAGACTTGGAGAGACTCTACTTGATATTATACGTAACTGTGAGCATGAGATTGATTTGCACTTGGATGGAGCTTTCTTAGAAAATCTCCATGAGTGTGGCCATAAAAATGAAATCAATACCTTTCTGAAAGGCTTTCATAAGTCTCTTAGTTTTCCTCAAGTTGAGTGCAATGCAATGAAACCTTTGTAGGGTTCAAAAAACAGTGAGAATACATTATTGTATGGTGGATTGATGTGTACTTGTTTCTTTTTTTGTAGAGTCCGTTCGATGCTCCTTTGTGATAGGATTGTTGAGAATCAGCAATCACACTCAAATAGCCTCTTTGTATGGAATCTCAGGGTCAAGGATATGCAGGCTAACTTATCCCATATGCACAATAGTGCCTACTGCAGTTTCCTACTTTCCTATAAAGCATTGTACTTGCTTCCTTTCTTAATGCAATGATAGTACTCTTTTCATTTCAGTAAAGTGTCAAAATGAGAAAATTTTCCCTAATTTTACACTAGGAATGTTAGATCTAGGTTATTGTTTGCATGAGAGGTACACATACTAGAGTCTTGATAGTTTTGATAGGCTAGGATTCTAGACTCTACTTCACTTGTGAGTCCTGCGGTACACTTAAGATCATCAGCCAATGCATTTTTCTTTGAGGGTTGGTAAAAAGAAGCTAGATTCCATGACTTGAACATCAAGGAAGATCGAGTAAACTTTTGATACCTTAACTAGCACTCCAAAGATGAGGGTTCATAAGCACAACATCATTATGAGAAATATGGAATCTCTTTTTTGCCCCTTAAGGATTTCCTCACCCCTCTCTCTCTAAAAAGAGATTTCAAAATAATATTATAATAAGAGATCTTCTACAATCAATCCTCATAACTAAAGAAATACAATTCTATTTTCTCTTAAAAAGGAGCCAATCATTAATATACGGCTTTAATGTCCTCATCAATTTTTAACATTAAAATATATTAGAATCATTCTCATTCTTGCTTCTTAAAAGAGCAAAAGTTTGGAAATGATGTAAAATGACATATACATAATATTTTAAGATTGTTTTTTACCTAGAGACACCTTTTTTACTCGAGATTTTCCTTGTAAATTTCTATCTTTTTTGGACAAGTATATGCCTATTTCTAGGTATTTTTTCATTCCCTCTCAAAGCTCTAATTTTGTCTGAAATTTTGTATACTGCTCTCCTTCACTCTAGAATATGGTTTCTTGCATAGGAATTCTTGTAAAGCAGCACTCAGTACTATCTACAACACTCTCTACCCTACTAGAAGCAATCTCAAGAGTGGTTTTGATACAATTTTCTAAAATCAAGTAGTCTCTATCTACAACACTCTCTACCTTGCTACAAGAAATCTCCCTCTTCATCAATATTATGCTACAAGATATTTTTCTCTTCAACAATCTATACTACAAACAATCAAGTGATAGTGGAGTTATCTTTAATTTTTAAATCTCTGCGATGTTATTATTCTTCACAGTTGTTAAATCCTTCAGCATCAATTTATATATATATATATAGAGAGAGAGAGAGAGAGAGAGAGAGAGAGGGAGGGAGGGAGAAGGGGGGAAGAGAGGAGACTATGTAAGATGAACTAAGAAAATAATTGATAGAGTGATAGAGAGTAAATTAGGGCAGAAGATAAGATGATGTTATTGTTCTCCAATAGCCAAGATTATGCATAAATGTGTTTAAATATCTTTGATCAATTCTTGTTGAGAGACAAAGACAAAGAGAGAGAGAGAGAGAGAGAGAGAGAGAGAGAGAGAGAATATTTTGAATAGAACAAAAGATAAGATTTGATACTAATTATATGTAGATTAAAATCTAAGATTATAATATGATTAAGGGTTGATTAGGGTCTATCATGATTGAATTTAAGAGAATGAGACAATGTTCAAACGAACTGTGGAAAGGGATGATTCAATAAGATATAAGATGCAACAGCAGGAAAATGCAAGGAAAAAAAAATGTGGACCTTTTGGTTAATGGGTGCATTTATCCACTCTACACAATCACTCAAAGGCCACCACAATTTGAATAGCTTACATAATTTGTAAAGTTTTTTTGTGAAGGCAATGAACGATTACATGCATACACATGCAGACTTGTCATACAAGAATTAGCAAGGGTTTATCAAGCCTTGACAAATATGTAGACAAGATTACAAGGGAATATGGAGTGTTTGATGGAAAATGATAGATTATTGGCTAAGAAGGATAGGGAGAACCTAAGCCTACAACAAGCAATTTCTATCATTGAGGATGCTATGCATACTACACATATGTAAAATATAGAGTTATAGTCTAAAGTTATTAACTTTGAGAAGGAGAATCGAGACATAAAGAGGAAGCTCACAAAAACTTTGGAGATTGGGCTCACTTTAGAAACAAAAGAAGCACGTTAGTGCATCCGATTAGTTAAACTCATTCACCAATTAATCAAAGGAAGTAGACAATATCATTGACGGATATATGCTCAATTTTGCTACAAAAAGAAATATGTTCTCTCATGTAGATAATGATACTATTGCCAAAGTCCTATACAAGGATATGGTAAAAAATGCATTGGAAAATCGTAAGTTCAGGGACATTGTAGATGGCATCACAAGTGAACATCTTAGAAGTGTGAACAACTTCTTTACTACTACGGATGCTCAAGGATTATGTCACAAGGTGGGAATGAGTTCTAAGTCATATAGTATGCTCTATCAACAATTGGATACAAGTTTTAAACAAGTCTTCAAAACTAAGTGAGTAATGTCTTTGCCAAAACCATTTAACGTGAAGAAGGCTCGAAAGCAGCTAAATGAGAAAGTTTTAAAGCTATTTGGTGAGCCAACGTATCTTGAAAATACACATATTGAAGTATGGTTCCAAAGAAGTTGCATTTGTATTGAATGGATCCAACAACTTTGTATTGGATATATGTAGGGTTGAGATCGCTATTGTCAAGTTCTACAATATGTCTATAGAAGGATGTAGAGGCAAGCTTGTCCTAAAGCTTAATGAGAGTGAGATTATTAAGGGGAAAAAACTTGAACATGTGAGTATAACATTTATGAATTGATCTTTGGATCTCAACATCAATGAAAACCATCCTTTATACTTTAGTGTACAATCAGAGAATGAAATATGGTGGGTTGCAGCATTTGAAGTACTAAAGGAGGACTATGAAATACTTAAAGTTTTTTAAACCTCACTACTATACCTAGTAATGTTCAATAGCAAAACAATGAAGCAATTTTACACATCAGGGGGATTTGGGGACTATCAAGTTGAATGGCATGTTGCAAGTGACTTGAAAATATTAAAGTGTATGTTTGGTTTATCAAATGCAGTGAATGCAAATTTCCGTGCATGTACAGTATGCAAACTAGGAAGAAAGGGAAAGGTGGAAAGAAAGAATGGCTTGCTAAGGCCGGACAACAAGATGCTCCAACAAGTCATAGAAAGGTAACGAGAAATGGAATTCTACTTTCAATGGATCCAAATTGGCGTCCTATTTTGGGAATACCACTATTAAGGGTTCACTTTTTCACATTGTATTGATTGGTTACAATAATTGAGAAGCTAGTATATGAATATGAAGCCCGTGTCAGAAGTTGATGCTACATGCAAGAAGGTAGAATAAGTCCTCTTTGAAGTTGGATTGCACCATGGCCATGTAGAAATAGAAAAGGACAAGAAAAATTGGGCAAGAGGGGAAATATCCCTTGTAAACCATGCTTTGGTGGTCCCAAGGCTAGGATGTTTATATCTCCACCTCAGATGAGGAAGGCAATATACTTGTAAAACAACCAAAGAAGTATGAAGCATGGAAAAAGCTACACCTTGCTGTTTCGGATTAGTGCAATGGGCGATGAACAAGGATTGCAAAGGAAAAAGTGTAGATACACCTAGATAGAGAAGCAGCTCTCCTACAAAAGTTGAGGTTTCGAAATGGTGGTGCGAGTACGTTTAAAGAGAGAGTTGCCAATACCTTGGAACATTGACTGACCTACAGGGAGAGAGAGAGAGAGAGAGAGAGACACAGAGAGAGAGAGAGAGAGAGAGGCATTAGGGGAGTGGTAGGAGACAGAGAGATGCAAGGATGGGGTGGAGAAATTAAATGAAATGATAATTTTAAAGTTCATTTACACCATAGTAAGTTTAAAAGATTCACATTTAAGTCATGTTTCTCCTTTTATTTTTTCATGTTACTCTTCACTCTACCCTTCACCTTTCTATCATTCATCATCACAACCATGGCACATTCGAAGCTTCTTATCAAAAAGGCGACTACAAGAGCAAGAGCTCAACACTCTTCCAAATCTAGTGAGTGTACAATGACTGATAAAGGTCCCTTAGTGGCCGACAATGGTGGCCCTACTGCAGCTAATAATGGTGGCGCTACTATGGCAAAAAATGTTGGCCCTAGTGTGTTCAATAATGATGGTTCATCATTGTCCAGAAATGGTGGTCCGCATACTCCAATTGCTCCACCTCCCACTATTGCTCCAGCTAGTAATACACGTCCTTGAACACACACCATTCTCTTGATTATTCCCTACTATTATTCTATATCGTTCTCCAATAGCCAAGCTTATGTATAAATGTGTTTAAATATATTTGGTCGATTCTTGTTGTGTGTGTGTGTGTGTGTGTGTGTGTGTGTGAGAGAGAGAGAGAGAGTATTTTGGATAGAACAGAAGATAATTTTTTATACTAATTAGATGTAGATTAAAATATAAGATTACAATATGACTAGGGGTTGATTAGGGTCTATCATGACTGAATTCAAGAGAATGAGACAAGATCCAACTAGGTAAAAAAGAGCACATATATACTGAATCAAAGGGGTATAATTGTGTGATTTGAATGTTAATATAAGTTAAAATTGGTATATAGTTTGCTTTGTAGAATGCAAGTGCAGGACGTACCAAGAGAAAGAGAGATATTCACTTTCACTTGGAGGATGAATATGCACCAATGTTCAAAAGAACTGTGGAAAGGGATGACTGAATAAGAGATAGAATGTAATTTATCCACTCAATCTAGTCACTGAAAGGCCACCACAATTATCATTTCATTTAATTTATCCACTCAATCTACCCACAACCCAGTTTAAGAGATAGGAGCTTTGGGTTGATGGGTCCATTTATCCACTCAATCTAGTAACTGAAAGGCCACCACAATTTGAAGGGCTTACATAATTTGTAAAGTTTCTTTTTAAAGGCAATGAAGGATTGTAAGGATACACATGCAGACTTGTCACACAAGGATTAGCAATTGTTCATCAAGCCTTGACAAATATGCAAACAAGATTACAAGGGAATATGTAGTCTTTGATGGAAAATGATAGATTATTGGATGAGAAGGATAGGGAGAATCTGAGCCTACAGCAACCAATGTCTATCATTGAAGATGCTATACATCCTACACACATGCAGAATATGGATTTATAGTCTAAAGTTATTGACTTGGAGAAGGAGAATCGAAACATAAAGAGGAAGCTCACAAAAACTTTGGAGATTGGGCTCACTTTAGAAACAAAAGAAGCACGTTAGCGCATCTGATTAGTTAAACTAATTCACCAATTAACCAAAGGAAGTAGACAATATCATTGATGAAATATGATCAATTTGCTACAATGAGAAATATGTTCTCTCATGCAGAGAATGATACTTTTACCAAAGCCTAAGCAAGGATATGGTAAAAACTGCATTGGAAAATTGTAAGTTCAAGGACATTGTAGATGGCATCACAAGTAAATATCTTAGAGATTTGAGCAAAATCTTTACTCCTACAGATGCTCATGGATTATGCAACAAGGTGGGAATGAGTTCTAAGTCATAGAGTATGCTCTATCAACAATTGGATACAGATTTTAAGAAAATCTTCAAAACTAAGTGAGTAATGTCTTTGCCAAAACTATTTCACGTAAAAAAAACTCAAAATCAACTAAATGAGAAATTTTTAGAACTAATTGGTGAGCCAATGCATCTCAAAAATATACACATATTGAGGTATGGTTCCAAGGAAGTTGCATTTCTATTGAATGCATCCAACAACTTTGTATTGGATATATGTAGGGTTCATATTGCTATTGTCAAGTTCTACAATATGTCTATGGAAGAACGTAGAGGCAAGCTTCAGTTTGTCCTAAAACTTGATAAGAGTGAGATTATTAAGGGGCAAAAACTTGAACATGTGAGTATAACATTTATGAATTGATCTTTGGATCTCAACATCGATGAAAACCATCCTTTATACTTTAGTATACAATTAGAGAATGAAATATGGTGGGTTGCAGCATTTGAAGTAAAGAAAGACTATGAAATACTTAAAGTTTTTTTAACCTCACTAATATACATAGTGTTATTCAATAGCAAAACAATGAAGCAATTTTACATATCCGGGGGTTTGGGGACTACCAAGTTGAATGGCATCTTGAAAGTGATTTAAAAACATTGAAGTGTATGTTTGGTTTATCAAATGTAGTGAATGCAAAATTTTCGTGTATATACACCATGCAAACTAGGAAGAAAGGGAAAGGTGGAAAGAAAAAATGGCTTGCCAAGGCCGGACAGCAAGATGCTCCAACACATGATAAAAAGGTAATGAGAAATGGAATGCTAGTTCTAATGGATCCAAACTAGTGCCCTATTTTGGAAATACCACTAACAAGGGTTCACTTTTGCATATTGTATTGATTGGTTACAATAATTGAGAAGCTAGTATATGAATATATATGCTTTGCATACAACATGAAGCCCATATTAGAAGTTGGTGCTGCATGCAAGAAGGTAGAATAAGTGCTCTTTGAAGTTGGATTGCACCACGGCCAAGTAGAAATAGAAAAGGGCGAGAAAAATTTGGGCAAGAGTGGAAATATGCCTTGTAAACCATGCTTTGGCGGACCCAAGGCTAGCAAAATTATATCTCCACCTCAAGATGAGGAAGACAATCTACTTGTGAAACAACCAAAGAAGTATCATGAAGCATGGAAAAGTTACACCTTGCTGTTTCAGATTGGCGCAATGGGGGATGAACGAGGATTGCGAAGGCAAAAATGTGGATACACGTAGATAGATAAAGAGCTCTCTTACAAAAGTTGAGGTTTAGGAATGATGGTGCCAATACGTTTAAAGAGAGAGTTGCTAAATTTCATAAGTCCATGGTGGAGGCATGGACTACAAACAAGCATAACCGACTACATGGTCAGTATTGTCATCACTTCAAAAAAATATCATCATTTCAAATTAGTTTGTGTTTCTAATCTCTCCTCTTATGCAGCATATATTTGAAGCATATGGTCCACATGGTCCATACTTTGTAGATCAAGGAAGTTTGGTAGTATGGTCAATTCAAGGCATGGAATGATCTCACTAATAAGCTCATTGTGCTTTTCAAAAGCGAATCGATCATGGAGGTGGCATCAATGATTCAAATTCTACGATTTAATTATTACAATGGTGGTCTAGGAGATTAGAGATATGGTACGAGAAAAAAGAAAAGAAGTCCAAAACCTCTTAAGTGGAATTTATAAGTAGGGCAATATATGAACTAATAAAAGCAAGATATGAAAATAGCCAAGCTAGACAACACCATGCAGAATGGTTGGCAATCCAAGAGAGAGATAGCAAGTAATGGAGACCTAGATAAAGATAATAAATTTGATGCATTTAGAGTCTACGAGAGAGTACAGATACTAAGGATATGACACATTTTTCATTCAACGAGAAAATCTCCTAAGTTTGCTCTAGGAAGGTCAGTTTTAGGTCCTTGTTTGAATGACAAGTTTGTATATTAGGGTATTGATAGTTTTGATAGACTAGGAGCATGGATTCTATTTTAGCTATGATTCCTATGGTACATCTAACATCATAGGCCAATACATTTTTCTTTGAGGGTTGAAAAAAAGAAGCTAGATTGAAGAATTTGAACGTCAAGGAAGATCGATTAAACTTTTGATGCGTTATGCTAGCACTTCACAATATGAGGGTTCATAAGCACAACATTACACTTTTTTATTTAGCGCAGCATTACACGCGGGGATCTTATATGTGCTGATGCATGTTTTCACTTATGTATGACTAGTAAGGTGCTAGAGATGGATTTTAGTACGATAAAAAGACTTGGAGAGACTCTACTTGATATTATGTGTAATTGTGAGGATGAGAGTGATTTGCAATTGGATAGAGCTTACTTAGAAAATGTCCATGAGTATGGGTGAAAAAAAAAGTTATAAGGCCATAACAATGGAATCAATACCTTTCTGAAAGGCTTTCATAGTTCTCTTAGTTTTCCTCAAGTTGAGTGCGATACAATGAAACCTTTGTAGGGTTAAAGAAAAGTGAGCATGGATTGGATTGGATTTTTAATGGGGTTTTAGAGTAATATAGATGAGGTATAAGAATTCTTGCAAACTAGGAGAGGACGAAATATTTCACTTTTTATTAAATGAGAAAGATCTAGGTTATTGTTTGCATGAGAGGTATGCATACTAGAGTTTTGATAGGCTAGGAGTCGAGACTCTACTTCACTTGTGAGTCCTGTGGTATACTTAAAAACATCAGCCAATGCATTTTTCTTTAAGGGTTGGAGAAAAGAAGCTAGATTCAATGAGTTGAACATCAAGGAAGATCGAGTGAACTTTTGATAGCTTAACTAGCACTCCAAACATGAGGGTTCATAAGCACAACATCATTAGGAGAAATATGGAATCTCTTTTTTTTCCCCTTAAGGATTTTCTCTCATCCCTCTCTCTCTCTGAAAAGATATTCCAAAATAATATTATAATAAGAGATCTTCTACAATCAAGCAAATCTTGTATTTGTATTTTCAATAGATTTCACCTATTATTTTATTCCCAAACTGTAGGATAATGTTACTTTTTCTCAAAATGCTCATATTAACTAAAAAAGTACAATTCTATTTTCTCTAAAAAATGAGCCAATCATTAATATGCGACTCTTTAATGCCCTCATGACTTTTCAACATTAAAATATATTAGAATCATTCTCATTCTTGCTTCTTAAAAGAGCAAAAGTTTGGAAACGATATAAAATGACATACACATCATATTTTAAGATTGGTTTTTACATAGAGATAATTTTTTTTACTCGAGAATTTTCTTGTAAATTTCATCTTTTTGGGACAAGTATATACCTATTTCTAGGCATTTTTTCATTCCCTCTCAAAGCTCTAATTTTATCCTAAATTTTGTGTACTGCTCTCCTTTGCTCTAAGACAATGAGACAATGTTCAAAAGAACTCTGGAAAGGGATGATTCAATAAGATATAGGATGCAACAACAGGAAAATGCAAGGAAAAAAAATGTGGACCTTTGGGTTGATGGGTGCATTTATCCACTCAATCCAATCACTCAAAGGCCACCACAATTTAAAGGGCTTACATAATTTGTAAAGTTTGTTTGTTAAGGTAACGAAGGATTGTATGGATACACATGCAGACTTGTCACACAAGGATTAGCAAGGGTTCATTAAGCCTTGACAAATATGTAGACAAGATTACAAGGGAATATGTAGTCTTTAATGGAAAATGATAGATTATTGGTTGACAAGGATAGGGAGAAGCTGAGCCTACAACAAGAAATGTTTATCATTGAAGATGCTATTCATCCTACACACATGCAGAATATAGAGTTATATTCTAAAGTTATTGACTTGGAGAAGGAGAATCAAAACATAAAGAGGAAGCTCACAAAAACTTTGGAGATTGGGCTCACTTTAGAAATGAAAGAAGCACATCGGTGAATCCGATTAGTTAAGCTAATTCAACAATTAACCAAAGGAAGTAGACAATATCATTGATGGATATATGCTCAATTTGTTACAAAAAGAAATATGTTCTCTCATGCAAAGGATGATACTATTGCCGAAGTCCTAAGCTAGGATATGGTAAAAAATGCATTGGAAAATCATAAGTTCAAGGACATTGTAGATGGCATCACAAGTGAATATCTTAGAAGTGTGAGTAACTTCTTTAGTGCTACGGATGCTCAAGGATTATGTAACAAGGTGGGAATGAGTTCTAAGTCATATAGTATGCTCTATCAACAATTGGATAGAGGTTTTAAGCAAGACTTCAAAACTAAGTGAGTAATGTCTTTGCCAAAACCATTTCACGTGAAGAAGGCTTGAAAGCAACTAAATGAGAAAGTTTTAAAACTAATTGGTAAGCCAACGCATCTAGAAAATACATATATTGAAGTATGGTTCCAAAGAAGTTGCATTTGTATTGAATGCATCCAACAACTTTGTCTTTGATATATGTAGGGTTTAGATTGCTATTGTCAAGTTCTACAATATGTCTATGGAAGAATGTAGAGGAAAGCTTGTCCTAAAACTTAATGAGAGTGAGATTATTAAGGGCAAAAACTTGAACATGTGAGTATAACATTTATGAATTGAGCATTGGATATCAACATCGATGAAAACCATCCTTTATACTTTAGTGTACAATCAGATAATGAAAGATAGTGGGTTGCATGATTTGAAGTTCCATAAGAGGACTATGAAATACTTAAAGTTTTTTTAAACCTCACTAATTTACCTAGTGTTATTCAACAACAAAATAATGAAGCAATTTTACACTTTGAGGGGTTTGGGGAATATCAAGTTGAATGGAATCTTGCAAGTGACTTAAAAATATTGAAGTGTATGTTTGGTTTATCAAATGCAGTGAATGCAAAATTTTTGTACATATACTACATGCAAACTAGGAAGAAAGGGAAAAGTGGAAAGAAAGAATGGCTTGCTAAGGCCGGACAGCAAGATCCTCCAACATGTGACAAAAAGGTAATGAGAAATGAAATGCTACTTCCAATGGATCCAAATTGGCATCCTATTTTGAGAATACCACTAACAAGGGTTCACTTTTCCACATTTTATTGATTGGTTACAATAATTGAGAAGCTAGTATATGAATATATATGCTTTGCATACAAGATGAAGCCCGTGTCAGAAGTTGATGCTGCATGCAACAAGGTAGAATAAGTCCTCTTTGAAGTTGGATTGCATCATGGCCAAGTAGAAATAGAAAAGAGCGAGAAAAAATTGGGCAAGAGTGGAAATATCCCTTGTAAACCATTCTTTGGCAGACTCAAGGCTAGGATGTTTATATCTCCACCTCAAGATGAGGAAGGCAAAAGTGTGGATACACCTAGATAGAGAAGCAACTCTCTTACAAAAGTTGAAGTTTAGAAATGGTGGTGCCAATACGTTTAAAGAGAGAGTTGCTAAATTTCATAAGTCCAAGGTGAATGCATGGATTACAAACGAACATAAGAGATTACATGGTCAGTATTGTCACCACTTCAAAAAAATATCATCATTTCAAATTAGTTTGTGTTTCTAATCTCTCCTCTTATGCAGCATATACTTGAAGCACATGGTCCATACTTTGTAGATGAAGGAAACTTGGTATTATGGTCAACTCAAGGCATGGAATGATCTCACTAACAAGCTCCTTGTGCTTTTAAAAAGGCAACTAATCATGGAGGTGGCATCAATGATTCAAATTCTACGAGGCAATTGTTACAATGGTAGTATAGGAGATTCGAGATATGATAAGAGAAAAAAGAAAAGAAGTCCAAAACCTCTTCAACAAAAATTTATAAGTATGGCAATATATGAACTAAGTAAAGAAAGATATGAAAATAGCACAGCTAGACAACACCATACAAGAACGGTTGGCAACCCAACAGAAATATGGCAAGAAATGGAAACCTAGATAAAGATAATAAATTTGATGCATTTAGAGTCTACAAGAGTGTACAGATAATAGTAAGGATATGACACATCAATACTCCTATCTTTAACATGAGATGTTTTGCCTTTTTTTTTTGAAAATTTGAAGGTTTAATTCTAAACCTTGGAACATTCACTAACCTAGAGAGAGAGAGAGAGAGAGAGAGAGAGAGAGAGGCATGAGGGGGGTGGTAGGAGACAGAGAGATGCAACAATAGGGTGGAGAAATGAAATGAAATGATAATTTAAAAGTTTATTTACACCATAGTAAGTTTAAAAGATTCATATTTAAGTCATGTTTCTCCTTTTATTTTTTTCCGTTACTCTTTACTCTACCCTCCATCTTTCTATCGTTCATCATCACAACCATGGCACGTTCAAAGCTTCTTATCAACAAGGCAACTACAAGAGCAAGAGCTCAACACTCTTCCAAATCTAGTGAGTGTACAGTGAGTGACAAAGGTCCCTTAGTGGCCGACAATGGTGGCCCTACTACAGCTAATAATGGTGGCGCTAGTGTGGCAAAAAATGGTGGCCCTAGTGTGGTCAATAATGATGGTTCACCATTGTCCACAAATGGTGGTCCATATGCTCCTGTAACTCCAACTCCCACTATCACTCCAACTAGTAATACACGTCCTCTAACACACGCCATTCCCTTGATTATTCCTTACTATTTCTCGATATTGCTCTCCAATAGCCAAGCTTATGTATAAATGTATTTAAATATCTTTGGTCAATTCTTGTTGAGAGAGAGAGAGAGAGAGAGACAGAGAGAGAGAGAATTTTTTGCATAGAAGAGAAGATAATATTTGATACTAATTAGATGTAGATTGAAAGATAAAATTACAATATGATTAGAGGTTGATTAGGTTCTATCATGACTGAATTCAAGAGAATGAAACAAAATCCAACTAGGTAAAAAAGAGCACATATATAGTGAATCAAAGGGGCAGAATTGTGTGATTTGAATGTTAATCCAAGTTAAAATTAGTATATATATATTTTTGTAAAATGCAAGTGCAGGACATACCAAGAGAAAGAGAGATATTCACTTTCAATTGGAGGATTAATATGCAGCAAAGTTCAAAAGCACTATGGAAAAAAATAATGCAATAAAATATAGGATGCAATAAGAAAAAAAGTAAGGAAGAAAAATGTGAAGCTTTGGGTTGATTTGTTCGTGAAAGCAATGAAGGATTGTATGCATACACATGCAGACTTGTCACACAAGGATTAGCAAGGGTTCATCAAGCCTTGACAAATATGCAGACAAGATTACAAGAGTTGATGGAAAATGATAGATTATTGGTTGAGAAGGATAGGGAAAACCTGAGCCTACAACATGCAATGTTTATCATTCAAGATGCTATGCATCCTACATACATGCAGAATATGGAGTTATAGTCTAAA
Source organism: Lygodium microphyllum (assembly GCF_053477565.2). NCBI lineage: Eukaryota > Viridiplantae > Streptophyta > Polypodiopsida > Schizaeales > Lygodiaceae > Lygodium > Lygodium microphyllum. Next base: position 34,568,576 of record NC_141158.1, read on the forward strand.
GTTATTAACTTGTAGAAGGAGAATCGAAACATAAAGAGGAAGCTCACAAAAACTTTGGAGATTGGGCTTACTTTAGAAACAAAAGAAGCACATCAGTGCATCTGAGTAGTTAAACTAATTCACCAATTAATCAAAGGAAGTGAACAATATCATTGACGGATATATGCTCCATTTGCTACAATGAGAAATTTGTTCTCTCATGCAGAGAATGATTCTATTGCCAAAGCCTAAGCAAGGATATGGTAAAAAATGCATTGGAAAATCATAAGTTCAAGGACATTGTAGATGCCATCACAAGTGAACATCTTAGAGATGTGAGCAACATCTTTACTGCTACAAATGCTCAGCGATTATGTAACAAGAAGGGAATGAGTTCTAAGTCATACAGTATGCTCTATCAACAATTGGATATAGGTTTTAACCACGTCCTCAAAACTAAGTGAGTAACGTCTCTACCAGAACCATTTCACATAAGAAAAAAAGGCTCAAAAGCAACTAAATGACAAAGTTTTAGAACTAATTGGTGAGCCAACGCACCTGGAAAACATATACATATTGAAGTATGGTTCCAAAGAAGGTGCATTCCTATTGAATGCATTCAACAAATTTGTATTGGATATATGTAGGGTTCAAATTGCTATTGTCAAATTCTACAATATGTCTATGAAAGAATGTAGAGGCAAGCTTCAGTTTGTCCTAAAACTTGATGAGAGTGAGATTATTAAGGGGCAAAAACTTGAACATGTGAGTATAACATTTATGAATTGATCTTTGGATCTCAACATCGATGAAAACCATCCTTTATACTTTAGTGTACAATCAGAGAATGAAATATTGTGAGTTGCAACTTTTGAAGTACCAAACAAGGACTATGAAATACTAATATACCTAGTATTATTCAATACAAAACAATGAAGCAATTTTACACATAGGGGGGTTTGGGGAGTATCAAGTTGAATGGCATCTTGCAAGTGATTTAAAAACATTGAAGTGTATGTTTGGTTTATCAACTGCAGTGAATGTAAAATTTCCGTACATATACTGCATGCAAACTAGGAAGAAAAGAAAAGGTGGAAAAAAAAAAGGCTTGCCAAGGCCGAGACAATAAGATGCTCCAACACGTGATAAAAAGGTAATGAGAAATAGAATGGTAGCTCCAATGGATCCAAACTGGTGTCCTATTTTGGAAATACCACTAACAAGGGTTCACTTTTGCACATTGTATTGATTGGTTACAATACTTGAGAAGTTAGTATATGAATATATATACTCTGCATACAAGATGAAGCCCGTGTCAAAAGTTGATGCTGCATGCAAGAAGGTAGAATAAGTCCTCTTTGAAGTTGGATTGCACCACAGTCAAGTAAAAATAGAAAAGGGCGAGAAAAAAATTGGGCAAGAGTGGAAATATCCCTTCTAAACCATGCTTTGGCGAACCCAAGGCTAGCAAATTTATATCTCCACATCAAGATGAGAAAGGCAATATACTTATAAAACAACCAAAGAAGTATGAACACCATATTGGAAAATATGGGAATTTCCCATAAGTTTGGGACACGTGGTCAAATCTTTAGATTTGTCATAACTTGAACACCATAGCTTCAAAAGGAGTGCTCTATAGCTCAATAGATTCCATTTTTCAAGCGCTTTTCAATGATAGGTCACATCATATAGTTTTGAGAAACTTATAGGCATATTATCCGGGTGCCACTTTTTTAGTATTCAAAAAATGGGAATTGGGAGATTCCCAAACTCACTAATATTGTGTTTATGAAGCCTGGAAAAAGTTGCACCTTGCTGTTTCGGATTGGTGCAATGGGGGATGAACGAGGATTGCGAAGGCAAAAGTGTGGATACACATAGATAGATAAACAACTCTCTTACAAAAGTTGTGATTTAGGAATGATGGTGCCAATACATTTAAAGAGAGAGTTGCTAAATTTCATAACTCCATGGTAAAGGCATGGACTACAGACGAACATAATAGACTACATGGTCAGTATTGTCACCACTTCAAAAAAAATCATCATTTCAAATTAGTTTGTGTTTCTAATCTCTCCTCTTATGCAACATATACTTGAAGCACATGGTCCACATGGTCCATACTTTGCAGATCAAGGAAGTTTCATAGTATGGTCAATTCAAGTCTTGGAATGATCTCACTAACAAGTTCATTGTGCTTTTCAAAAGGCAATTGATCATGGAGGTGCCATCAACGATTCAAATTCTACTATTCAATTATTACAATGGTGGTATAGGAGATTAGATATATGGTATGAGAAAAAAGAAAAGAAGTCCAAGACCTCTTAAGAAGAATTTATAAGTGGGGCAATATATGAACTAAGAAAAGTAAGATATGAAAATAGCCAAGCTAGACAACACCATGCAGAATGGTTGGCAACCCAAGAGAGAGATGGCAAGAAATGGAGACCTAGATAAAGATAATAAATTTGATGCATTTAGAGTCTATGAGAGGGTACAAATACTAAGGATATGACACATCAATACTCCTATCTTTAACATGGGATATCTTGAAAATTTTGTTTAAAATTTTGAAGGTTTGTCACAATGTTTTTCAAAGTAAATTTCCAACTATGTTTTTTAATTATGAAAAGTTGAACTCGAAATCCTAAGAAAAAGATATAAATATTTCAAACCTTTGAACATTCACTGGCCTAAAGAGAGAGAGAGAGAGAGAGAGAGAGGCATGAGGGGGGTGATAGGAGACAGAGAGAGGCAAGGATGGGGTGGAGAATTGAAATGAAATTATAATTTTGAAGTTCATTTACATCATAGTAAGTTTAAAAGTTTCATATTTAAGTCAAGTTTCTCCTTTTATTTTTTCGCATTACTCTTCACTCTACCCTCCACCTTTCTATCCTTCATCATCACAACCATGGCACATTTCAAGCTACTTATCAAGAATGCGCCTACAAGAGCAAGAGCTCAACACTCTTTGAAATCTAGTGAGCATACTGTGAGTGACAAAGGTCTCCTAGTGGGGCTGAAAACGGTGGCCCTACTACAACTAATAATGGTGGCAAAAAATGGTGCCCCTACTGTAGTCAATAATGATGATTCAGCATTGTCCGGAAATGGTGGTCCATATGCTCCAATTGGTCCACCTTCCACTACCGCTCCAGCTAGTAATACATGTCCTCTAACGCATAAGAAGCAAAGATAGAGACTAGTAGAACATGTGCACTATGTGTGATAAGGAAATTCGAGAAGAGTGCCAACTTGATTATTTCTTAGGCACCATTTGCTAGGTTGGTGCAAGAAATATTGCAAGATCTAGAGTTAGGGCACCATCACAACTTCTTTTCAAGGAACTAGGCAAGGAATGTGGAGCGATGGTCAAGTCAAGCCTTGCTTCCTCTCCAACAAGCAACTGAATGTTACTTGAGTGATCTAATGAGTGATTGTCAACTTTTAGCCATTCATGCCCGACATATCACTATTAAGCCCATAGATATGGTTCTTATTCTTTGTAGGACCTGCAACAACAAGGATGCATTTAATCTTAATGTCAACAATATGCTTTGAGAAGCTACCTTGTAATTGGATCTATGTTTTTTGCTTAGGTTTGGTTATAGATTGCAAGTAGCTAAATTTTGCCTAGTTTTGGTTGTACTTAGTGCGACGACTATCTACCGTGTATTTCATGGTTTCATAATGCCAAATTCGATATGTGATATTCTATTTTGACCATGTTTTGTATTGTGTGTATTTTCAAGTTTCCAATTTTGAAAGTTGTTTAGTTGAGGATAAATTCAATGTGCAATCACAGACATGTCGGTTGATCAGCTGTACATGGGTCGATGCACTATATCTTTACCGTATTTAGTAATTTGACAACACTATATCCAATATGAGATATTCCATTGGCCCCATGACTTATTTTCTATGAAATTTTAAGTGTTTTACATAGTTTGGTTGACAACACATTTAATATACAGCTGCACACACTCAATGGGTGAGTCTTTTTGTTATCAGTGAATTATAATCCAGTGAATGCATTTTCAAAAAATGATTGAACCATCAGTTTTATAAATGGAAACATGGTGAAACCTCACCATCATGTCGAGTATCATAAAAACTCATGGATATTAAAAAATTGGCCCCATCAGAAGCCTCCGAGACACTTGTTCCAAGACTCACATATGCAGCCCTGAATCAAGAGATTTAGGGCCCAAGATGCAAGTCCCCTAGATTTAGGACCCTAGACATGAGTCTCAAAAGGATTCCCAGAGGCTTCTGATGGGGCCAATTTTTTTTGGGTAGTTGATGTTATCGAGAGGAGTCCACAAGTAAAATTTAACATCAATCGGATCATTGGTCATAGTTCTCCAAAGCCTTGATACATTATATCAAGTTTAAGGGTTTTTAAAAAGTTTGGATATAAGCTTAAATTTTCATCTCATTTTACACATTTCAATTTTCAGTTTTGAGTTATCTCTCCTAGAAGACATGGTATGCACCAAGCAAGTGGTCCGGAGACACCCCCTAGAAATCCCATGCACATGCCACCTCCCCCAGCTCCACCACCACCATGCTAGCATCACAACCATCGATGGAGGCTAGGCATATTGGCTCTTTGTGAGATCCACCATTAGCAGAAGACCACACACCTTCTAATACCAAAGGCTCCATTTGAGAAGCTTGTGCCAGATATTATGGATAGCATATTAATGAAGAATAGGAGGAGGCACTTCCTAAATGAATCACACTTGTAACAACCCGATTGTTGGACTGCCCAAGTGCTCCTTGTACTACACGAAGTTGCCAAAGCTTACCTCATCAACTTGTTTGGCGACTGGGTCTATGAAGCAATGCATGCAAGGAGAGTCACGATCATCATCGATAGGGGTATGTGGGTGGATAGTGAGGTTCTTCTTGTGATTATGGGGAAGCTATAGTAATCCACTTAGATAACTCTTTGCAAGTTGCCAAAATACTCTATCTCTTCTACTATAGTATTTGGATCCATAGCCCACCACCAACTCTCTTGCTCAAACTTTTCCATGGCACTACAGCCCCTCATGGAGCACCTTTTGTCAATGCGCTTTACTCAAAAATGTCATCCACATGACTAGGCCATGGTGTGAATTTTGTACTATACATCAAAATGGGTAGGTTAGTTGTGACGTTAAGAGATCTAGATACAACAATAAAGAGAGCATGCAGTCACCTTCCTTTTATATCTCCTCGATAATTTTCACTTCTCCTTAGACACTTCTATCCCTTTGTATGAAGTTCTGGTCAAGGCATCATGCAACCATCGCATAGGCATGAACTCCAGTATCTCCTCCATGCCCTTGTGATATTGAATTGATCAATAGTGTGTGCTACATTGAAATTCTAATCATGATCCCTACGGTTCTCTTCCAACTTACTCGTACCTAGCAAGCTATTTCTCCATAGATGCATGGTGTTATATATGAAAATTATTCACTTTCACCTCTATGGAACCATCCATTCTCTTTTCCATCCCATTTCCAACCTCCTCTCTTGTCAATCTATGATCGTCCTTTGGCGTCCATAGCATATTGTTATCTGAATCCACCATTGATAACCACTCGAAAATATGTATCAATGCCCTCAAACTAGCCAGTCTTTAGCTATGCTATCCTCTAGACGAGCTCATTTTCACACAAACCCCTTTAAAGTTTCATTAAGTGCTCCAATAAGAACATCTGTCGGGTATGGACGGGTTGTGTAATCTCCACTTCATCCATGAAACACTACAACAAAAAGGCCCCATAGACGCGCTTGTAGACGCAATATTTAAATTGTGAAAAACAATGTCGGGCGCGTTTATTACCGCGTCTATTTCTGTGTCTACCATATCGCATATAAAAGCGCGCTTATGATCAGAGTTACACGCACACTTAGATGCTCATATAGACGCGCTACGCAAATATATAATCATATTTATAAAAAAGTGGACATATTCACATTGTGCGTCTATACACGTGTGTATCTACGCATCTAAAACCGCATTTACTCTGCAAGTTTTTGACGAGAATAGACGCGCATTTATCCTGCAATTTAGACGCGCTGATAGACGCACAAAACAGAGGTATGAAAAAAAAACCAGAGAGCATGTGGCTTTGCGAGCCACATGCTCTCTGTTTTTTTTCCCCCCATCAACATCAAATTGTATGCTTAGGAAAAAAAGAGAAAGATTATTTCGAAGATTGGATACTGAAAACAAAACAATGTATGTAGAATACGAAATTTCATATATATAGATGAAACGTTTTTACATTATGAGTTCTAGTGCTTGTGACATCATGGCTCGCAAGCACTAGTTGAAAGTAATACATATTAAAAATGAAAATTACAAGCCAAGGGGAGGCATGCATGCATGGGGCTCCTCTATATCTCCTCAAAAGAGGCATCATTATCGCTACCACCACCGCTGCCTGTGCCGCTGCCATTGCCGCCACCGCTACTGCTAGTCCCCCCTTCGCTATCCTCAACTACATCAAGGTTTGCCTACACAAAGGATTAAGGTATATAGATACCGTTACAAACAATAAATTAGAGTTATCTATACTTTTCATGTAAAAAATAAAACATACCTCTTCTAGTGGTGGAATCCTCATGGCGCGATTATATTGCTCCTCCATGATGAGTCCTTCCTCAGTAGAAATATTGCCAAGTGGATGCCCGATTATGACCTCGATGGTAGCCTACCTCTCTAGGAGTAGGTATCCTACCAACGATATGATACTACAAAACAATTTGAACATACAACGTATTAAAACACACTACATAATGAAGTGAAACAAATTACAAAATTTAATTAAAAAAAGAAATCAAATAATACTTACAAACTCAGCCTCCCATGACTCCCTGCCACCCGATCCATAATGCGACGATCCCATGGTTGCCATCTGGATACGTCGCGCCTCTGCATGCTGGCGACTTGTCATTTTCTCCACTGCTCTCTTCTTTGCCTCTTTCCACTCCTTGCGGTGGCAATTGGGTGGTTGGCCATATCCAGGGTGCCCCTGCTCTTGTCTTCGCAATGACTCCTTGGCGTGCGTCATAAGGTGAGACCTCTTGTTATGAAGCGCGTCTCTCACCTTTGACCGTCCCCAATCATATGAGAATCAGGAATTCTCGGGATTAGGGTACCTTTTATGTACTGCCCGCAGCACCTCTTGCCACAAACCATTTTTTTGGTGCTTGAAGGGAATCATGCAATCTTTGTATGTGGCATGCACGACACTCCTCAAGTAGGCTATCACTTCCCTTCCCTCAAAGTCATGCAAGATACCACCAACATCAGTGATAGAGTAGTACATTTGTGGAGGCTCACCTCTCTCATTTTCCGGTGAGGGTGATCGAGAGCCACCACCTAGGCAACCCCCACAAAGCCCTCGACCTCCTCGTCCTCCTGCACCACTCTCCCTCCTCCCTCGACGTGCACTACCCTCTACCTCACTCGATACACGTGCTTCTACAGATGCACGTGCTTCGGCCGATCCATGTACCTCAGCTGATCCCTGTGTAGGCAAAGATGTGATAGGCGTCCCAGACATCACACTGAAAATCTCCTCTGCAGTGGGAGGGCGACCAAGATAATTGGTCATCTCCCCCATGAATTGCTCCTTGTTGAATGGGGTGCTGGAGGATCCAGGATTCCACATCTATACAAGAAAAATCATATTACCCTGTGCAGATAAAACATATTACATGCAGCGTCTATACATGCGTCTTTGTGCGCGTCTATATCTATGTCTCTGTGGGCATCTATTAGCACGTCTCTGTGGGTGTCTCTGTGGGCATCTATCAGTGCGTCTATTTCTGCATCTATACCTGCATCTACACTGTCATCTTAACGCGCTGACAGATGCGCACAGTAGGACTATTTCTTTTCAAACTTGCTTTAAAAACGTGCAAAAAAACCTCCATAGATGACAAGATCCAGCATGTGAAGAGAGACAAGAGAGAGACAAACAAATAGAGAAAGCAAACAAGATTGAGAGAGAGAAGAAGAACTCACCTTCTTTGCTTATTCCAACGGGTGGCGGCTAGGTTGCAAGCTCCTTGTCCTCCTTCTCCCTTCCCTTGGTAAGTTGCTTGAATCTTCTTCTCTTCCTTGCTGTTTGGCTCTTGTTCTTTACTCTTTGGCTCTTCTTTCCTCCTGTCCTCTTTTTACTCTTATTTCCTTGCCTCATTGTCTTCATGAAGTGATAGATAGACACGAATAGTGATGTCAAGCTCGAACTGTAGAAAACGCGCAAAAAATGCAGGAAAGCACAGGTTTGAAAAGAAAGCCACAAATTTTTTTAAATTTTTCTATACCTGTGTGGCGCGTCTGTAAGCGCGTGTAATTGCGCGTGTATATGCGCAGATCATTCCTGTTACACGCGCTTACAGACGCGTAGGAACAATTTAGGGAATCAATGCATGCATTTAGGGAATCAATTGACCTATGTGGTGACATATATAACAAAGCTTGAGGATAAGAGATAACACATTGGCAAGTCAATTGGTACATATGTAGTGACTTACTAGACCATCCCACTTACAATTGCATGCAAGTATCAATAGGTGGATAAAGCACTAATTGGTGCGCAGATCGGTCGCTGAATGCTCACGTAGTGAATCCCGGAAGGTCCCCAAGAACAATGAAATCTACCTTTTTTCACAAAAAACAATGTAAAAGCATGCACGACAAGAGGCAAGAGACAAATTGGGTTCAATCTCCCCCCATGCCTTGTGTGAGCGCTTCACAAAGCATATATTTTATGTATATTTCAATCTTCATGCTCAATAATAGCCCAATTTACAAAAATATGACAAGCTTTTAGCTTTTGAGTTTGCTTTCTACAAAAATAGGAAAATAAAGCTAATGGACGGTGCCCATAGAGTCTGGCACGCCCAACACAATGTCCAAATAGAAATAACATATCCGTACGCATAGGCACATACAAAATAATAATCAATAATCAATGTCTCAATAGACATAACAAAATATAGGCGTAGCGCCTATCAAAATATAGTCCAAAGGTCGAATACTCGCTAAAGTCCAATGCTTTCCTCTGCCACTGCTGCTATCTCTACACATCAACTGAAGCATTCACAATCGTTAGTAAAATAATACAATTAAACCGACAAAAGTGAATACCTAGCAGTCTTCAGCTACATAAATAAATCAACTGGTTAGAAATAAATCCTAACCTTAATTTATTACGAGTGCACACTCTAAACTTATTACGAGTGCACACTCTAAACTCATAAACGTTTATTAATTTAATATGCATTTTGCGGAATCACCCGTTATGGAATCACCCATGTACACACTAAATTAATGAAACGCCCAAAAAGGACAGGCGTCCCCATCAACTTCTCGCACAAAGAATCCTCTTTGTGTATGAGCCCCGGTCATCTAAGTTTACAGAATCCACCGTAAAACCTCACGGAATCCACCGTGGCACGGAATCCACCGTGGAATATGCCTCCTGGCATCATACCCCCGGGGTGGGATAGCAATTGACCTCAATTGCTATTAGCTCAATGTGGAGCTAACAGAGTGGGGAAAGCATTTAAGTCTCTAGCGTGCATCCATTGTGCTTCCTCTACAGGATGGTTCTTAAATTTGACTAGATATCTAGAATACCTGCGGCCAGTTCTAGTGGTCATGTAGTCAGTGTCTATGATGGCTTCTGGTTCAAGTATTTCAGTCTCTTCCTCTAATAAAGGTGGGTTTTCATAAACAGGATGGATAGGTAATTGGCCTCTAAATGGTCTCAATAAACTAATGTGAAATGTATTATGAATTTTCCAATGAGATGGCAATTCTAACTTGAATGCATTATCATTAATCTTATGAATGATTCTAAATGGTCCATAAAATCTAGGAGCTAATTTGACAATTGGATGTCTATCTACACTTTGCAGTCTACGCTTTTCTATTCTAAGCCAAACATAATCATCAACTTTGAAATTCATGGCTTGTCTTTTCTTGTTGGCTTGTTTGGTATATGATTGTTGGGCTTTAGCAATCATATCCTTAACCTCATCAAAAATACTGTTATGCATACTAGCAATATCATCAGCACTCTGAATTCTATTAGACAAAGATGCAACAGGTGTAGACAATCTATATCCATAAATGACTTCAAAAGGTGCTTTCTTTGTAGATGTGTGCGGTGTATTGTTATATGCAAACTATAATAAATGCAAATGAGTGACCCATGTCTGAGGTTTAGAGATAGTATATGCACGTAAAAGATCTAGAATGGTGCTATTTGTGGCTTCTGTTTGTCCATTTGTTTCTGGATGAAATGCAGATGAGAAATCAATCTTTGTTCCTAAATTTTCAAACAGTGTAATCCAAAAATTATTACAAAATCTAGAATCTCGATCGGAAATAATCACTTTTGGCAAGCCATGGTTAGTAAAAACAGTTTTCAAAAATAACTGTGCTGCTTGTGATGCTGTTAAAGTTTTCTTACATGCAATGAAATATGCTTGCTTACTAAATCTATCTACAATTGTCCAAATCATGTCATGGTTAGATTTAGTATTTGGTAAACCAGTAATGAAATCCATAGAAATATGTTCCCAAGGTTTAGATGGAATAGACAAAGGCATTAGTAATCCATACTGTTTACCATGATGTCTCTTTATTCTTTGACAAATCAAACATTCAGAAACGAAATTAGATACATCTGCATCCATATGCGGCCAATAAAAATCTTCAGTTAACATGCGTAATGTAGAAATGATACCTCTATGACCTTGATATGGGGGACAATGAATTTCATTCAAAACAAAAGATCGGAGCTAGCATCGGTCACAACTAGAAAGAATGGTCTATTAAAGTCAGGCAATTGTAGAACAGGGGCATTAGTTAATGCGCGTTTCAGTAAGTCAAAGGATTTCTGCTGAGTTTCAGTCCATTGATAAACAATTCCTTTCTTAAGAAGTTTGGTTAATGGTAAAGCAAGTAATGAAAAATTACGTACAAACTTCCTATAGAAACTAGCAAGACCAAGGAATGAGCGTAATTCATGCACATTTTTAGGAACAGGCCAATGCAATATTGCATCAATTTTCTTAGGATCAACTTTAATTCCTTCTTTTGATACAATATGACCTAAATATTCTATTTCTCTCTTAAAGAATTCACTCTTTTCAGGATTTGCAAACAATTGATTTTCTTTCAGTAATTGAAAAACTAATGATAATTGCTCATAATGCTTTATGAATAGATAGTCCTATGCCTTCTCCCCCACAAATATCCCCATAGTCATTAACTAGATTTATGACCATATCTCCATCAACTCATACTGAAGTGACAAGAAAATCTTTAAGAAAAACAAAATCACAAATGAGGAAGATATTAAGTTGGAAAAAAGAGAAGAGAATATTCATGATTACTTAAATAAATGGGAAGAGATAAGACAAGCTAGGAAAGAGATTAAGATGGAAAAGGAGGAAGAAAAGGGTCATTCTTACTTAGATCAAAGAGTATAGAGTGACAATGCACAAATACTATAGAGTGATTCAAGTGAAGATATTCCAACTCACTGATTAAAGGATATATTGGTAGGTAAAAATGTGAGAGACCATGATAGCATCAAGGGATGATAATCTCATGGGTTTCTTGGATTAGGTTGAATTTGAGTTTTCCAAGATAAGTTACAAGGATATAACAACTAATAAAAACCTTCTTGTTGCATAGTAGAAGGCTATTTTGTAGGAGCTACACATGGAGGGTATATTTCTAGCTTGGGTCTAATAATCAAGAACTTGAATGGACCATCAAGAGTTACCATATGATTGATGTTTTGAAGATAGAAACCAGTGAATAGAAAACGAAATTGCAAAAACAGTTTAGAAACCTCATTAATCCAACCTCCAAGGACATGAAGGGGCTAGAAGAATTTGTTTTTTCTCTAAGTTTTTGCCTTGTGACAATGTTTATAATGTGAGAGACTTTTGAATGAGTGTCTAGGAGCAAAAGCAAGTCATGAGAGTACAAAGAAAAGTGATCACCAATCCTTGAGTATGTTCTTAGATTATGATGACTAGTTGCACTTATGTATGGTTAATTAGGTATTCGAGATAGGTTTTAGTTACGAAGAGAGACTTGGAGAGACTCTAATTGATCTTTGAGAGCCTCTAATTGATATTATGAGTGATTATGAGGATCAGAATGAGTTGGAATTGGATGGACCTTACTTAGAAAATATCTATGAGTGTGGGTGAAGAAGAAAGTGAATGGGGCCACAACAATGGAATCAATACCTTTTGAAAGGCTTTGATAAAATTTTTGGTTTCCTTAACTTGGATGTTATAAAATGCATGCGTTGTAAGCTTTTAACATTATTGAGCATGAATTAGGTTGGATTTTTAATGGGTTCTCCTATGTAGTATAAATGAAACATATAAATTCTTGTAAACTAGGGGAGGGATAAATATGTCACATTTTTCATTAAACGAGAAAATGTCCTAAGTTTGCTCTAGGAAGGTTAGTTCTAGGTCCTTTTTTGAATGACAAGTTTGTATATTAGGGTATTGAAAGTTTTCATATGCTAGGAGCCTGGATTCTATTTTAGCTATGATTCATATGGTACATCCGAGGGTACATCTAACATCATCGGCGAATACATTACACTAGGACTTCACAATATTAGGGTTCATAAGCACAACATTACACTAGGACTTCACAATATTAGGGTTCATAAGCACAACATTACACTTTTTTATTTAGTGTAGCATTACACATGGGGATCTTATATGTGCTTATGCATTTTTTCACTTATGTATGACTAGTAACGTGCTAGAGATGGATTTTAGTACTATAAAAAGACTTGGAAAGACTCTACTTGATATTATGCAAAATTGTGAGGATGAGAGTGATTTGCACTTGGATGGAGCTTACCTAGAAAATCTCCATAAGTGTGGGTGAAAAAAAAAGTTATAAGGTCATAACGATGGAATCAATACCTTTCTGAAAGGATTTCATAGTTCTCTTAGTTTTCCTCAAGTTGAGTGCAATACAATGAAACCTTTGTAGGGTTCAAAAAAGAGTGAGTATGGATTGGATTGGTTTCTACGGGGTTTTAGAGTAATATAGATGAGGTATAAGAATTCTTGCAAACTAGGAGAGGACTAAATATTTCACTTTTTATTAAATGAAAAAAATTTCTTAAGTTTACACTAGGAGTGTTAGATCTAGGTTATTGTTTTCATGAGAGGTATGCATACTAGAGTCTTGATAGTTTTGATAGGCTAGGATTCTAGACTCTACTTCGCTTGCGAGTCCTATGATACACTTAACATAATCAGCCAATGCATTTTTCTTTGAGGGTTGGAAAAAAGAAGGTAGATTCAATGAGTTGAACATCAAGGAAGATGGAGTAAACTTTTGATACCTTAACTAGCACTCCAAAGATGAGGGTTCATAAGCACAACATCATTTGGAGAAATATGGAATCTCCTTTTTCCACCTTAAGGATTTTCTCTCACCCCTCTCTCTCTAAAAAGAGATTTCAAAATAATATTATAATAAGCGATCTTCTACAATCAATCAAATCTGATATTTTCATTTTCAATAGATTTCACCTATTATTTTATTCCCAAATTGTAGTATAAAGTCACTTTTTCTCAAAATCCTCATAACTAAAAAAATACAATTCTATTTTCTCTAAAAAAGGAGCCAATCATTAATATACGACTTTAATGTCCTCATGACTTTTCAACATTAAAATATATTAGAAACATTCTCATTCTTGCTTCGTAAAAGAGCGAAATTTTGGAAATGATATAAAATGACGTACACATCATATTTTAAGATTGTTTTTTACTTAGAGACACCTTTTTTACTCGAGAGTTTCCTTGTAAATTTCTATCTTTTTTGGACAAGTATATGCCTATTTCTAGGCATTTTTTCATTTCGTCTCAAAGCTCTAAATTTTTTCGAAATTTTGTGTACTGCTCTCCTTTGCTCTAGAATATGGTTTCTTGCATAGGAATTCTTCGAAAGCAGCACTCAGTACTATCTACAAAACTCTCTACCCTACTAGAAGCAATCTCAAGAGTGGTTTTGATACCATTTGCTAAAATCAAGTAGTCTCTATCTACAACACTCTCTACCTTGCTACAAGAAATCTCCCTCTTCATCAGTACTATGCTACAAGATATCTTTCTCTTCAACAGTCTATACTACAAACAATCAAGTGATAATGGAGTGATCTTTATTTTCTAAATCTCTGCGATGTTATTATTCTTCATAGTTGTTAAATCCTTAAGTATCAATTCATAGAGAGAGAGAGAGAGAGAGAGAGAGAGAGAGAGAGAGAGAGAGAGAGGGAGAAGGGGAGAAGAGAGAGGACTATGTAAGATGAACTAAGAAAATAATTGATAGAGTGGTAGAGAGTAAATTAGGGCAGAAGATAAGATGATGTTATTGTTCTCCAATAGCCAAGATTATGTATAAATGTGTTTAAATATATTTGATCAATTCTTGTTGAGAGAGAGAGAGAGAATATTTTGAATAGAACAGAAGATAAGATTTGATACTAATTAGATGTAGATTAAAATCTAAGATTACAAGATGATTAGGGGTTGATTAGGGTCTATCATCATTGAATTCAAGAGAATGAGGCAATGCTCAAAAGAATTGTGAAAAGGGATGATTCAATAAGATATAGGATGCAACAACAGGAAAATGCAAGGAAAAAAAATGTGGACCTTTGGGTTGATGGGAGCATTTATCCACTCTATCCAATCACTCAAAGGCCACCACAATTTGAATAACTTACATAATTTGTAAAGTTTATTTGTGAAGGCAATGAACGATTGCATGGATACACATGCAGACTTGTCACACAAAAATTAGCAAGGGTTCATCAAGCCTTGACAAATATGTAGACAACATTACAGGGGAATATATAGTCTTTGATGGAAAATGATAGATTATTGGCTGAGAAGGATAGGGAGAACCTAAGCCTACAAAAAGAAATTTCTATCATTGAGGATGCTATGCATACTACACACATGTAGAATAAGGAGTTATAGTCTAAAGTTATTGACTTGGAGAAGGAGAATCGAAACATAAAGAGGAAGCTCACAAAACTTTGGAGATTGGGCTCACTTCAGAAACAAAAGAAGCATGTCGGTGCATCCAATTAGTTAAACTAATTCACCAATTAATCAAAGGAAGTAGACAATATCATTGACGGATATATGCTCAATTTGCTACAAAGAGAAATATGTTCTCTCATGTAAAGAATGATACTATTGCCAAAGTCCTAAGCAAGGATATGGTAAAAAATGCATCTCAAAAGAAAAGTGCAAAGCACAAGAACAAACTAAGAGAAGGTAATGTACCTACCATGAAGGCTTGAGGATGGATTCTTCGCCTCCTCTTCATGGACATCCCTCTCTTTCTCCCTCATGCACTTCTCCATGTTCTTCGTGTACGTTGATAGTGGCTAGTGATAGTGAGAAGCACTCATTATCTCTCTTTCTCTCTTTATTTAAGAAAATGGCTTTGCTTCATTTTTCCTTAATTAGCCCGTTAGACACCGCTTCCTTCACGTAATCTTAGCACTTGACATAGGAAAGCAGTGTCAAACAAGTTCCTTTTCAACAGGTTATCATATTTATCTTTGGAATATATTCATAAAGTCCAGCCCGTAGGCTTATCCATAATCTGTCCAAAGGCTATCCAGCAATCCACAGGGATTACTAATCCAAGATTCCGCCCGTAGAGTAGTATGCGGGCCTCGAGATCCAATCCGAAGTCACGTTGGCCTCTTGTGCAGGGCCCGGAAGGCGAGGGATTTACAGCTAGAGCCCCCTTGGCACCCAACCGTCCTCCTCTCCAAGTAGTGCTCAACAGAGAGACCTCATGCAGCGAGTTCGGTCCACCTTCCCGCCACAACTAACAACCCCGTTGGTTAGGGTCAGGCAGATAGTTAGGGGTAACTGAGGTTGCCTCTCCCTTCAGGCCTTCAACCTGAAGCATTAGATATCTTTTCATCCTTTAGTTCCTTGAGCAAACAAAGAAAACACTGCTGTTTAAACTGTTACAAGTGTATTCTCTCTCTTATTTATTTATTTTTTGTATAATTTGTATATAATGAGAGAGGGAGAAGAAATGAGGGAGAGGGAGAGGGAGAAAGAGAAGGAGAGGGAGGAAAAGAGAGAGGGAATGAGAGAGGGAGAGGGAGAGGGGAGGGAGGCGAAAACATAATAGGGAAATGAGAGAGGGAGAGGGAGGGAGAATAAATGAGAGAAGGAGAGGAAGAGAGCAAAAGGAAATGAGAGAGGGAGAGGAGAGAGAAGAAAAGAGAGAATGAGAGGAGAGAGAAAAAGAGATAAGATATTAAACATAATAGGCAAAGAGAGAAAGAGAGGGTGTGGCTGAGGGTGAGGGAGAGGGAGAGAGAGGAAATGACAAAGGAAGAGGAAGAGAGAAAAGGAAATGAAAGAGGGAGAGGAGAGAGAAAAAGGGAGAAATATCATTAAACCTAATGGAAAAATAGAGAAAGAGAGAGTCAGGGTGAGGGACGGGGAGGAAATGAGAGAGGGAGAGAAAGAAAGAAGGGAAATGAGAGAGGGAGAGGAGAGAGGAAAAAATGAGAGAGGGAGAGGAGAGAGAAAAAGAGAAAAAATTATCAAATCTAATAGAGAAAGAGAAAAAGAGAGGGTCAGGTTGAAGGAGGGACAGGAAAGGAAAGAGGGAGAGAAAGAGAGAAAGGTAAATGAGAGAGGGAGAGGAGAGAGAAAAAAATGAGAGAGAGAGAGGAGAGAGAAAAATCATTAAACCTAATAGGGAAAGAGAGAAAGAGAGGGTGAGTGTGAGGGAGGAAGAGAAAATGAGAGAGGGAGAGGAAGAGAGAAAAGGAAATGAGAGAGGGAGAGAAGAGAGAAAAAAATTGTGAGAGAGAGGAGAGAGAAAAAGAGAGAAAGATCATTAAACCTAATGGAAAAAGAGAGAAAGAGAGGGTCAGGGTGTGGGAGGGAGAGGAAATGAGAGAGGGAGAGAAAGAAAGAAAGGGAAATGAGAGAGGGAGAGGAGAGAGAAAAAGAGAGAAAGATCATTAAACCTAATGGGATAAGAGAGAAAGAGAGGGTCAGGGTGAGGGAGGGAGAGGAAATGAGAGGGAGAGAAACAAAGAAAGCGAAATGAGAGAGGGAGAGGAGATAGAAAAAAATGAGAGAGAGGGAGAGGAGAGAGAAAAAGGAATGAGAGAGAGGAGAGAGAAAAATAGAAAAATCATTAAACCTAATAGGAAAAGAGAGAAAGAGAGGGTTAGGATGAGGGAGGGAGAGGAAATGAGAGAGGGGGAGAAAGAGAGAAATGAAAATGAGAGAGGGAGAGGAGAGAGAAAAAAATGAGAGAGGGAGAGGAGAGAGAAAAAGAGAAAAAAATCATTAAATCTAATAGAGAAAGAGAGAAAGAGAGGGACAAGGTGAGGGGGGAGGGACAAGAAATGAGAGAGGGAGAGAAAGAGAGAAAGGAAAATGAGAGAGGGAGAGGAGAGAGAAAAGGAAATGAGAGAGAGAGGAGAGAGAAAAAGAGAAAAATCATTAAACCTAATAGGGAAAGAGAGAAAGAGAGGGTTAGGGTGAGGGAGGGAGAGGAAATGAGAGAGGGGGAGAAAGAGAGAAAGGGAAATGAGAGCGGGAGAGGAGAGAGAAAAAATGAGATAGGAAGAGGAGAGAGAAAAAGAGAAAAAATCATTAAACCTAATAGAGAAAGAGAGGGAGAGGAAATGAGAGAGGGAGAAAGAGAGTAAAAAGGAAATGAGATGGAGATGAGAGAGAAAAATAAATATGAGAGAGAGAGGAGAGAGAAAAAGAGATAAAAATCATTAAACCTAATAGGCAAAGAGAGAAAGAGAGGGTTTCCTAGCACCTGCTACATATTATCATAGTACTAGGTACTTGGCACTATGATACTAGAGTACTAGGTGCTAGATACTAAGATGCTATGATATTACATGCTAGGTACTGAGTACTAGGTACTAAATACTAGTGTTCTATGATACTATATGCTAGGTCATAGAAAAAGGGAGATAGAAGGAGAGGATAACAATCTAAGAAAAGAAAATAATGATAACAAAAACAAATGGTTTATTGTAACGTAGACAAAATGGAAAACAAAGAAGGTCTTGTTGTTCAAGATCGCGAGGTGTATCTTAATCAGCGTGTCCCATGTCCTTGCTCTCAATGCAAGCTGGCAATTAGACAAAAACGTCGATTGTCTATAGAACACGTACAAGGATTTGGTGAGTTTCAATCTGAGATCATTGATTAGGCGATTGCAGATTTTCAGCAAACGGTAATTTGAAGTTAATATCAATCATGCATTATACTCACAAGCTAATTGAATACCATATACAATAAGATTGGGTCTCGCTGGCAAATTTTCTATCCAGGGAGGTGATGTCTCATCCCGAGGAGGAGTGCACCCTTTGCGGCTAATTAGAAGAGTACGTGAGCGTGCGATGGATGGACTGCAGGAGCCAATCCACCACTTGCAAGGCCAATCTATACCGTCAATGCCAGAGGAGACAGGCAACCTTCCAGACCTACCTACAATCTTGGAGCCTGAGATGGAGGCAATGATCGATGCATTGATTCCCATGGATGTCGAGACTTCTGATCCATACCATTATATGATGGGTACCGAGTATCTCGGCTGAAGACACTGCTTGCACTCTTAAGTGTGCAAGCAAAATACGAGTGGAGCGATACGAGTGTGACCGAGTTGTTCATGTACCTTGTACATACGCTTCGTTGATTTATTTTTTTGGTACTATTATTATAAATATTCGTGCTTTTTCAAGGTGTTTATGATTTTTTTCAGGTTATTGAAATATCACATATTACCACCTACAAATACCATGTCTGAGTCTCGTGATGATGCACGACATGTTTTAGGAAATCTCGGCATGGACTATAATAACGTCCATGCATGTATCAACGATTGCATACTGTTTCTTGGAGAATATCAGACTATGGAGACATGTCCAAAGTGTGGTGCTCACAGGTATCGACAGGACTTGCAAGGGCAAATCATCCCTAAAAAAGTTCTCAGACACTTTTCGCTTATTCCCCGCATAAACCACATGTTTCGTACGTTCGACATGGCGAGCTTGACAATGTGGCATGCACAGAATAGCTCTACGGATGGAGTTCAACGAATATCAGCGGATTCACGCGCATGGAGCCACATTGACTCTACCTTCTCAGGCTTTGCCCGTGAGCCAAGGAATCTTCAGCTTGGTCTTGCAATGGATGGCGTGAACCCATTCGGTCTGCGCTCAACTTCTTACAGTGTGTGGCCTATAGTCCTTATCAACTACAATATCCCTCCATGGCTTTCTTCGAAGAAAGGACATCTCATCCTTAGCTTACTCGTCCCCGGCCGCTACAAAGTCAAACATATGGACGTGTATCTTCATCCATTAGTCGATGAGCTTAAGATTTTGTGGGGGGAGGGGTTCACCATGCAAGATATGAGCAGGCACGATGGTCGGCAGTTAGCCAATATTCGAGCCATTCTCATGTGGATGATGCATGACTTTCTCCACTTCGGAGAGTGCTCAGGTGAGGAGGCCTCCGTTCTCGTTGGTAATATCTATATTTTATCTCGTTCAAGCAAGTATTCACTGGGTCGTGGTATTGCAACAGGCACTACAACAGAAACGAGGCATAGAAGCGCATGTTAGACGCGCAAAGTCGGGCACGTCTATCATCGCGTCTGTATATGTGTGTAAAAGAGCGTGTAAATAGACGCCAATTTTACGTCTATATATCTGTGCAAATAGATGCGAAAATAGACGTGTTTTCAGACGCGTCACTACAACAAGCAACAATTATAGACATGCGCATAGACGCACACTAAAATTTTTAAAAAATTTGAAAAATATAGACGCAATTGCGCGTCTATATTTGCATCTAATTTGCAGGTGAAATCGCATCTATGTGCGCATGTATTTGCACATGTATATGTGCATGTATAAGCGCGTGTACATGCGCATCTATAAGTGCGTTTAACTGTGCGTATATAAGCGCGTCTATAAGCAATTCGTGCTCTATATACACGCGCTTATAGATGTGCGCACAGACACGCACTAAAATTTTAAAAAATTTTGAAAAATCTTGTTGGTGTGTCATTCTTTTTAAAGTAGTCCCGTCTTGCGTTTCTTTTGGGTTTTTTTGACAGGCGCACGACACAAAGAGAGGAGAAAGGAAGAGGCAAAGAAGAAAGGGTAAAGAGAGGAGGAAGCAAGAGGCAAAGAGAAAGGAGAGGGAGGAGAAGGAGTTTGTAGCCCTGTCGCCGCCCATCACAACACCGATTCAAGGTGAGTCCTTCTTCTTGTCTCTCTCACTCACTCACTCACTCTCTCTCGCACTCTCCCTCTCCCTCTCCCTCCCTCCCTCTCTCTCTCTTTCTCT
The DNA here is from genome assembly GCF_053477565.2 of Lygodium microphyllum. Taxonomy (NCBI): domain Eukaryota; kingdom Viridiplantae; phylum Streptophyta; class Polypodiopsida; order Schizaeales; family Lygodiaceae; genus Lygodium; species Lygodium microphyllum. Next base: position 34,589,021 of record NC_141158.1, read on the forward strand.
CTCTATCTTTGCTTTGAGTTGTATTTTGCTACCTTCTTAGCTTTTGGTATGTTTGTTGCGACGAGGAGAACAACCAAAGAGCAAGGAGATGGAGGAGAAGAAGGAGTTTGTAGTTGTGTCGCTGCCCATTACAACAAATATTCAAGATGAGTCCTTCTTCTCTTCTCTCTCTCTCTCTCCCTCTCCCTCTCTCTCTCTCTCTCTCTCTCTCTTTCTCTCTCTCTCTGTGTTTACTCTGAGTTGTATTTTGGTTCCTTCTTAGCTTTGGATATGTTAGTTGTTGCTTGTTTTTCCTCGTTTTATTTTGTGCTTCACTGCTAATTCGTGTCTATAAGTGCGTCTAATATACAGAGTAGACGCTCTCGTAGACGCGCAAGTGTTAAAGATCCATAAAACCTCTTAGGTTTTTTTGAGTTTTGTGGAGCTGGCGCGTGTAAGAGCGTATCTGATCCACAGAGTAGATGCGCCTGTAGACGCACTCGCATTGAACAACCACATCTCCTTTGAGATTTTTTTTCATACACTATTTTCCGCATCTATATTTGCGTCTAATTTGCAGGTGAAATTGCATCTATGTGCGCATGTATATGCGCATGTATGTGCACATGTATGTGCGCATGTATGTGCACGTGTATATGCGCATGAAGGGCATCTATAGGAGCATCTATATTCGGGTGTATATGTGTGTCTATATGCGTGTGTAGTTTTCACTATAAGTGCACTTGTAGACGCGAAATTGTAGATGCGCTAGTAGACGCGGTAATAAACGTGCCCGATATTTTTTAACACAATTCAAATATTGCGTCTACAAGCGCGTCTATGGAGCCTTTTTGTTGTAGTGAGGTTTGTTTACCTCAAGTTATCATGCATATCCATTGTGCAGGCCACAGTTAGACTCCCAAAGGTCACCAAACCATGAAGAAGATGGTATATCAAGGACACACTACTTTCTTGCCAAAGAATCATGAACTCAGGTAAGGTTTCCTTGGACTACCTTCAATACATATGAACACCACAAGCTGGTACGAGCTGAAAATAGTCCACGCAGAATCACATCCAAACGGAATGCGACGGTTCTCAATTTTCTACGAGTTGCCATATTGGACTCACTTACAGGTCAACCACTTGTAGGATCCCATGCATATTTTCAAGAATGTGGGCAGCTTACTATGGGACCACATCACAAGAAAGAGAGACACTATAGGGGCATGAATGGATTTGAAGGACGTAGGCAAGACGGAGGCACTTTGGCCACAGTCGAGTGCTAATGGTCACGTGCAGCTACCTCGCACTCCTTGGGTTTTATCCACTAAAAAAGAGCGCATTGTGAAGTAAGTAATCAAGTCTATCCGCACTCCGAGGGGTATGATGCGTTCTCTCAGGTCCGCATTTTCTAAAGACAACCAATTATCAGGGCTAAAATCCCATGATTGGCATAAGATATGTCAAGTTTATACTACGAATGGATTGTAAATGGCGTGCACATTTTGCTATTTGGAGTATAGCCATTTTTCATAATGCTTTCTCATTTGTGGCAGTTTGTACTACTGATCGCGATCGCAAGATGTCTTACTCCAAAAATACGCAGGGCCATTTATAAGTTATCGACTTTGGTACAATGGATCTCACAGAAGGAGATTAAGACATCCTCTATTGAATCCGCGAGGCGGGGAGCAGTGGAGACGGTCTATCTCTTTGAGAAATACGTGCCTACCAGCATGCTCACGATACAAATCCACCTTCTTGTGCATCTTGTAGATGAAGTGGAGATTGCTCGACCTATCCATACGCGATGGATGTTCTTCTTGGAGTGCTTCATGAAAACCCTGAAAGTCTTTGTGTGACAACGAGCTCGGCCCGAAGGTAGCATGACTGAAGGTTGGTTGGTGTCTGAGGTGCTAGTGCATATTTCACAATGGCTACCAACGGTGGATCCAGACAATGAAATGCTATGGCTGCTGAAGAACGATGATAGACTGACTGGAGATGTGGTGGTTGGAAATGGGGTAGAAAGAAAAATGTATGCCTCAATGGAGGATAAGGTGAATTGCTTTTATATGTTGCACCATGCCTCTATGGAGACGTGGCTCACCAAGTACCAGATTGCTAGGCAAGATTGAGAGGAAGCGTGAGCTGAATTCTGACGTAGTACACGTCATCGAGACTGATTCGATGTCCCGAAGGCATGGAGGAGATGTCGCGGTTCATGTCAACGCGATGGTTGCATGGAGCTTGGACCGCAACGTCTCGCGAAGGGACAAAGGTCTCAATAGAGGAGTGGGAATTCTCGAGGGGATGTACTCCAAAGGTGATGAGAATCTGTTATATCTAAATTCTATATGCAACATCTAATTTGAGTGTTTCAATGTACAGTACAAAATATATAGTGCAGCGTGGTCATGCGGACGGCATTTTTGCGTGGAGCATATTGAGAAAATGCGCTCCACGATGGACTATGGTATCATGGCAAGGTTCGAGCAAGAGAACCGGTGACGAGCAATGGATCCAAACTTGATTGTGGATGGGATGGAGTATTTTGGGACCTTGCAAAGTATTGTTACGGTGGATTACCATAGCTTCTTCATGATACTATTTGATGTGTAGTGGTTCAAAGTGGTACTTGGAGGAGCTGGAGCAACAGTTCGATGAGGTCTATCTGGATTTCTCGAAATAGATTCCAAAAAAAAATGGAAGGATTTGCGCGACACCTTTGTGTTGCCGGTCCATTGTGAACAGGTGCATGGACTCATTTGCTTGCTAATTGTATTATGACATGGTTTATGTCACAATGGTTTGAACTCTCTTGTACGTGTTTGTGAACAGGTAATCTTCTATCCAAACCCCCGACAACCTCGATGGTGATATGTTATACCTTCAACTCCCCGAAGTGCAAGAGTATATGATCAAAGCGATGTTCCGAGCATAGATGAAGTTAATATGCAAATAGAGGGGTTGATATTGCAAGGGGTGGAGGCCGTCGAAAGCTTGGAGCTAGCATCGGCTAACAATGATGGAAATACAGGAGTCCAAGAATTCTTTGAGAACAAGGTAGACTCATTCTTTTGTGGTGACATGTCTATCGACCTTCCAGTGTATGTGGAGTTGTGTCAAGAGATTAACATGGGACCATAGGATACTTCATACTTGGAGCATCCACTTACTCAATTCGTTGACCAATCGCTTATAAGGGTACATAAGATATGTATTTTAAGTGAGATTTTTTTTAATGATTTATATTACTGTGCTTTGTATGATTTAAATTGATTATTCTAACATCATTTTTTATCTGTGCAGGTGACATTTTCAGGATGAGTCAAGGGATGAGCAATGATGAGTTACATGACATCTTCACACGCATGTCTCCATACCAGATAGCAAGATTCAGAGATATGGCAGACCAGGAGTTGTCTCGGTCTTCGTGAGGGTGCTTTGCTAGATCTACTTCAATGCGATCAGATGCTTCACCTTCGAGCAGATGAGCTTGACGCTCTAGACTTGGGCTAGAGGAAGGGAGTGCTTCGGGGTCAGGAGGAAGCTGTAGAGATACAGAGGTAGTGAGCCCGCAATCGATACGGGATATAAGTGCGACTCCTCGCTCTCGTGGTCCTTCTAGGGAGCGTGGCTCAGGCTTAGGTGGATGCTATGGAGGCACGGATGCGGTGTCTCCGTCTCATCGTTTAGCTGGAGCTACATCACCTCAGGGATTTGTCACACCTGTGGAGACGTCTACTCCAGTTACTCTGGCTTTTTCTTAACCGTCAGCAAATGCCACCCCTGTGGGTGTCACTACGAGAGATATTACCCCGATCGGTACATCGGATGCACAAGGGTCTCCTAGATATGCCCAGGAGCATGGACACAGATGGGAGAGGACCCATCTTAGGCAAACTCCAAAGGGGGATATGGATATCTAGTCGATGGTAGGTTAGAAGCCATCATCATGAATGATGAGGGGAGGAGAGTGATGGCTCGCATGAGAGATTTGTGCCAACAAGTTTTTCGGCACAACGTCTTCCATCATTAGAAGTACATACCGGAAGGAAGCAAGGACTACATAGTAGCACCCATGCACGAGGAGTTTCCGGTGCCAGCCTCAGTAGATAGATTCCCTATGGGCTGGATGATGGATTGCATACGTGCATACATGTCACATAGACGATCCGACGCACGCAAGGTAATCAAGAGTGGGGCTGCAAAGCCCGAGTGGTTAGATGCAGACAACTGGCACCAATCGAGGGAAGAGGCTACAGATTCTCCAAGACGTTGGAGTCAACAGCATGAGGTGACGAGGGCACGACTGGAGGCCAGAGTGGTCTATCATCTTGGGAGTGGCGGCCACAGGACATATTTGGAGGACTTTGTAAGTTTTTATTTTGTTTTGCTTGTTTATTTTTTTGCAATATTCTTTGTACTGACAATCATGTTTCTAACAGTTAGCATTTTGTTTTTTTTGCAGCACTCCATTACAAATCGCGATCCGACTGGCCTTGAGACTCGATATGTAGAGAGGCATGGTCTCACTTCATTGATCGACTGATTGTATAGACGCGGTGGCCATGTAAATCATGCATCTTTCTTATCCGTAGTTACCACGTTTAATTAGAATGCATTATTGTATGGTGGACTGATGTGTTGTTTCTTTTTCTGTAGAGTCCATTTGATGCTCCTTTGCTGCAAGACAAGCTTTCGAGGGACGAGGATATGTAGCTCGCCCTTGGATCCCTGGAGCTCACACACATTTATTTCTGAGTCGCCTGATCTATGTAGATATTTTCAATGTATTAGTGATATGTTGTCATGATTGTACCAATCGCTTATTATGCGATCATGTATTTATTTCATGTATCAGTGTTATGATTTCAGTATACATTGTTTTTGTTTGCAAGCGCATTGTACACAGTGCAGAAACTATTTTCTATGGCACTAATAAAGCACTTCCACAATTTTTCTTTTCTTTATTACCCTCACTATTAGCATCACAAATTTTACTACTCGCGTCGTTATTTACGTCGCAAACCGTCGCTATCAGTGTCGGTATTGGCATCGGTATCATACTGACGCCAATACCGACGCTAATAGCGATGATGATACCGACTATTCTATGGCGTCGCCAATAATGACACTTTTTGCGACGACGGCGGAAAATTTTGTTATTTGCATTTTCGTCGCTTTAAACGTCGGTATAAGGCCTATATCTTGCAGTGAAACTCAATCTGAGTTTCATTTTTTTAACGAGTGATCTTTAGGGTAGAAACCCTAGATCGTTTCTTGCAAGTACGTCCAATTGTCCCTACATTCCATGAATGTGGGTAGGACTTTAGGGTATGAGAATTTTGACTTGGCAATAAGTGTGACTAGGTCAAGTCCTTAATGTGCTAAACCCTAGTTATCACTTGGAGTATATTGTATCGATTTAACCATCCTAAGTGAATCCTTTGTGGTTTAGGTGTTTTGGGTAATCCAATTTACTTGTCTTACGATAAGGACAAACTATTCCTAAAGATATTTTCTTGATCAAAGAGGGGAAAAACTAGTTGCATTATGTCATAATCCATGTAAGCACGCGATTCATTTCCTCTAGATTCGCAATCCCTAACTTTTCTTGTTAAGACCAAGCACATGTTAAAATTCGCATAACTTCCATTAATCCTATTAGGACATGCATTCACGATTCATGCTACTAAGCTTTTAAGGTTTTATGTTAAAATGAACCATGCAGCCTTTCCCTGACTACATTTTTGAATGAAATATTTGTACTTTGAATGAGCATTACGCAACCTTTCCTAACTACAACGTAGTTAAATGAGATTTATGCCAATTGAAACTAGAGTTAACCTAATTCACGCAGCCCTTAGAATCTTTTCCATGCCTTGCAATTTCCTATGGTTGATAACGACCTTTTTCCAAAGGTGTACTACAATAATTATGACTTTGTAATGATAGTCATTAGTTGTTCTAGATTCGTTACTTTGCAGTGCACAAAAGCAACTTGCTAAAAATGCATAGACATCTTATGTTCTTTTTCGTTCATTCCATTGAAAAATACAAATGACCAATCTTCAATCGTGAGTTACTTCTTTAAAAATAGCCAATGTAATTCATTTGCATCAAACTAGGTGGATTTGACAAGCATAAGTACATCCTAATTCCATGAATTAACCATGCATAATTGCAATACTTCCACGTAAATAAAAAATAGGAAGAAAACCTGGACTTGTGGGTTCGATAAAATATCCACATGAATATTAGGAGATGATCCTCTTGCGGTTGTGCCTTGTGACTTTTTAGGGGCCATCGTGAATTGGACCTCCGGTTAGCCTTCGCAGATTTGAATTACTTGCCTTGGTTTGCAACCTTATGATCTTTGGCCGTCTCCTTCGTTCCCACAATTCCCTTTGAGATACGGCTCCTTGACAGAAGTACCGACTTGCAGAATTTGGCTTTGGAAGGCCTTAGGGTTCTTATGAAGGCCTTGCGGCAACAGAGGCTTGAGAGCTATTATTCTCCTTGAAATTCCAAGGAAAAAGGGGGTAGGAACGGACCTATGTGGAATCCAGTGGGGAGGGGTCTAAGGAAGCCCTCTTCTTTTCCACAAAGACCCGGGGGGATAAGGATGGGCTTATTGGGGGATCTAGTGAGAAGGGAGTTTATGGTCTTTCTCCTCTTCTTTTCAAATCCCGAACTAGGGATGATTGGTGGGAAGGGCTTTGTAGCTTCCTCTCCTTCAAATCCCAAACTAGGGATGATTGGTGGCAAGGGCTTTATAGCTTCCTCTCCTTCAAAGTCCCGGAAAGGGCATATTGGGAAACTAATGGGAAGGCCTTATAGGCTTCCTCTTCGAAGCTCGGGGGGTAAAGATGATTGGTGGGAAGGGGGCTTTAAATCCCAAGGGTAATATGGATTTATGGAGATCTAATGGAAAGGGGGCTTTAAATCTCGGGGGTAAAATGGACTTTATGGGGTATCTAATGGGAAGGGGGCTTAGAGAAGCCCCCTTAGATGTTGGAAACTGAGAGGAAGACGAGAGACAAAAGGAAGAGAGGAGAGAAGAGAGATATGATAGACCGGAAGTGTGTCAACTAAGCACACATGATAAGAATATATAGAGGGGACCTGGGGCACTATATATAGATAGACTATATATCGCGCTATATATAGACAAACTATATATAGGTAACACCCCCACTCAAATAAAGGTCCCTTACTATGGATGAAAAAACCCTTGGGGGCTCAAGGAAAAAACCCACAGCTCTATATAGACCTACTATTATATTAATATTCAAAATATAAAATTACAAGGTTGAACTTACAAGAGCCTATTCATAGGCATCAAAGGAGCTACATCACTCGTGAATTACAACATCAACGGAGAAGGAGCTACATCACTCGTAAATTACAACATCAACGGAGAAGGAGCTACATCACTTAGGAGCTACATCACTCCTGAATTACAACAGCCTATTCAGAGGCATCAAAAGAGCTTTATCACTCCTAAATATATAACATGTAAAATAAGGATAAGCGACATCACTGCAAAATATAAAATCTCCAAGAAATTCCTTCAACTGAACTTGGGATTTAAGTAGTATATCTGTCACATCAAAACTTAAAGAAAAACGTTACAGTGACATTAGAACAACACAAGGTCTATAGAGACGGTTCGTGACGCCGCTCTATAGACAATGTAATACATGTGGAGCCCCATGAACAGAATATAAATAAAACAATTTATCATCAGCTAGAATATAGACAACAAAACATGAGTTGAAATAACTCAACAACTAGAATAAGGAATGAAACATCAGCTGGAACAACTCAACTGCTAGAATAATAATGAGACATCAGCTCAAACATTTCAACAGCTGGAATAAGAATGAAATGAAATATCATCCCATAAACTCAAAATATTTCTTATAAACAAAGCGTGGAATAATTTCTTATAAGAATGAAACGTAGCATAGATCCAAAAATCAGCTGGAAGAAGCATTGGATTACTTATCCACAATGTCCAAGACATGCAAAAGCATAACTAAAGTTACAATGATCTTCATTTAATATTGGCCACTAGCACACCTTGAGCCTGAAGATTGTAGCAGAGGTTCTCAAAAGATACAACCAACCTGTGCTGCCTTTGAATAATCTGTTGTCAACAGGCTTATGGATGTATGGTATGTTCCAAACTCTGGATGAGGTTGCACACTTGCAAGCCTTCACAAAATGACCTCAAGCTGAATTCAGCTCTGAGCAATCTGCAATCACACTTAGCTTAAGCAGTGATTGACAATAATTAAAATCATGCAGAGCCAATTTCAGATATTCTGGCATAGGATGGTGCCTTATGTACCACATCAATCCAATCATTACAGCTCTGTATGCAGCATCATATACACCTATGTAGCATCATATACACCTGGAAGATCGACCACGTTGATATGGCAAACTCCTAAATATAGCCACTCCAAGATGCCTATTAGGACAGAATCTGTCCATGTCAGCAATCTGATGACAAACACTTTACTACGTTTTTCTTTTTCCTCAGATTCCTTCATGACAATAACCTCTGTATGTCTTCTTTTGATGAGGGGTCTGGCAAAGTACTTCAACCTTAATGTAACCAATGAGGCCTGGATGTGTTGCCCATGTGCCATCAAGCCCAGCTTTTGCATTATCCCTGATGGGAATTTGAAAGTACTTCAACCTTAATGTAACCAATGAGACCTGGATGTGCTGCCCATGTGCCATCATGCCCAGCTTTTGCATTATCCCTGATGGGAATTTGAGCAGCCATCCCGCCCATTGCATGCACTCCATGTCTATGGCATGTTTGAATCAGCAACTCAGTGTAGCTCTTCATGAAGTGCTGGCTCATGCCGACAATAACACGGTCAGGAAGGAGCTGTCTAGATGTCCCTGGAAGGTTTTTACATAGCTGAAGATGTAATCCCAATGCCCGCAGGGCTCACCCTGCATCTTATTATCTACACCAGTAGCTTTCTGCTTTGACCCTTCTGTAAGCTTACAAGTCATCTGGTGTCCTGCCACAGTCTTCGTAGGCTTTTCTAGAGCACGCTTAATAGACTCTGCTGACTTGTAAATAAACAAAGCATATCCTTTTGACTTACATGTCTGCTTATCAAACCCTAGAGGACCTTCTTTAATTTCTCCGTACCTGGAGAACACAGCTAGGAGCTTCTTAGCTGGCATGTCACGGGGAACATTCGCCACATAAATCTTGTGCGCACTGGTAGATGCTGCTTGTGCAAGTTGCGATTGAGTGGACGAAGGCCCCGTGGATGCAAATTGACATACACATTTACGGCCATTGGTCTTCTTGCTAGGCTCCTTGAGCGATGCTAGGAGATCATGCTGGTGCCGTTGCCACGGGTAGATTCAAGGCCCTTGATCAGTTTCTTGATCCTCCAAATTTCGATGTTGTGGTTGCGCCTGATCTGCGCCGTGATCAGAGGCCATCTCGTGATGAAAGATAACCGAATGTGATAGATATGAGGGATTCTACAATGTCTGTAGAGGCGAGGTCAGGTATCTCGATTCGATTGGATGATGAATATCGGCAGACAGACGAGCGGTTAATAGCAGAGGCACACAGAGAAGCTGGTGGCTATGGATGGTAAGAGGATAGCTATTATTAGGTTATCACTGAGCTTACAAGTCTTCTTGTCAGGGATGACGAGGCATTCTTCGATGTCATCGTAGGGTCTCTGCCCTAAGACTGCCATGGTTTCGTCAGCTGCCAGAGGCGGCATCAACAGCAGCAACACCTCCAGCAGTCAGAGGGACGATGATGGCGTCTGCCTCTATAACCCTTTCCAGGAGTATCGTGGCACTGCTTGACCCACGGTCCGTCAACACCCTCTATCGCCTCCCCTCGTCTCCTGAATTCCTCTACTCGGAGGAGGCCACCCTGCAGCACCGCAATTGGAGCGAGAACTTAACCTACTACACTGGCTGCGGCTACCTCAGAGTGGGCTGGAGGCAGGGAGCGAAGGCCACCTTGAGAGTCTCAGAGGAGGTCTCCCAGCCGAGGCCATGGACGAACAATTTTTGGTGCCAGGGGCCTTTGTCAGTGTCAGTGAGATCTTTGATCTCCTGTAATATCGGCATGATCCATGGCTGCTTCTTGTAAAAGGGTCCATGAGCTGCTCCTTGGAGAGAGGCTCCATGAGAGAGCGGACGTCCTCAGTGCAAAAATCAGACTCGCCGCCCCCCTCACACGACAGCATTGCTCACCTCATCTCCGCCACTGCAGCTAATGGATTGGAAGACGATGCCAACAACATGTATCAAGCGTAAACACTAATGTTGGAAAGCTCTTTGTGATGTTGTAGAACCTCACTCTGATACCATGTTGGAAACTGTGAGGAAGACGAGAGACGAAAGGAAGAGAGGAGAGGACCTAGGGCGCTATATATAGGCATACTATATATAGGTAACATTAGAAGCTTCCTAGAGAAGCTTCTGGCAGCTACGTACAGCATGGAGATAGAGGACTTGGGAGGCTTTATGGCGACCGTGAGTTCCACGATAGCAGGCGGCGTTAGCAGCAGCCTGCCATTGGCGTAGTGAAGGCGGATCTGGCAGCGTTCTCAACTGGTGACTCCCTCCAGCACGGCGGCTTCACGGACTACAACAGCTCCTTGCTCCTCCACGCACAGATTTTGCAACTTCTCCCTTCCTTTACTTCCTTTCACCTCCTTCCCTACCCTTCCCCCCAAAGGGGGGTTTTTATAGTCTAGAGGAGAGGGAACCTCCCCCCCACGTGGTACCTTGCATGGCTCTCTCCCCCCCACCTCCTCATGTTGCCCTTACTAGCCCATCGATCCCTTCCCATAGTCATGCATCGGCTGGGAAAGGTAAGAAATTTTTTTTTGCAATAATTCCACCTTTATCCCCTTAACCTCCTCCCAAGAGGGAGTTTTCCTGCAGTTTTGAACCCCGGTCTCGATTTTCCAATACAGAGGTCATGATTCCTTGCATACCGTTTACAGGTTGCACTGTTGCTAACTCCAATGCCGGAAATAACCTTTGCATGAGTTTCACATGAGGTGTGGAAAGTTAGACTAGTAATATTTTTCAAACGGGAATATTATAGATCTATCGTTCTTACATGGCTATTGTGCGTATTTTTTCAAGTTGGAAAGCGGCTACTGACTCCTTTTCCACCACCAACTTAGCCATAGCCATCCTCTTTTCCTCCTTCGCCCTCTCCAATTGGGAGAGAAAATCAGCGATGTACTCATCGTAACTGGCTGGTGGCGTCATTGTTATGTGGGTTGGGGTGGTCGAGGCTTCCACTCTCGGACGCTTCTGGTCCTGTCTCGACTCAGCATCTGTGGGTAGTCTCTTTTGCCACATGGCTGTGGTCTCCATGCTCTTTTCCTGGGCCGTTTCTTTATTGATAAAATACTGCATCCATGCCACGAAGTTGGAGACCTCCATGCTGGTGGGGATGCTAGAGGTGATGGTGGTTGGTTCGGTGGAGGGCACCATGAGCGTGGGGATAGGATGGAGGAGGGCCTTGCCTTTGCCTTCAAAGACAGTGGGCGGCGTGACTTTTGGTACCTACATGCTAGAGCTAGGCTCTTCTTCCCTCAATGGGCTCCAAGCTCTTGGATCATCAGCCCTGCACTGCTGCTCAATGGACCGTCGTGTGGCTTCGGCCAAGTCCTCCTCCTCCTTCCTTCTTACTTCCTCTTCTTCCTCAGTAGCTCTTCTTTGCCTTTCTTTGTCAGCTTTACTGTACTCTTCCTTCAGTTTCTCTTTTTCTTCTTGTTCTTCCGTTTTCCTCTTCTCGACCTCCTATTTTGACACCTTTTTATCCCTATTGACTTCTTTCTTTGTTTTTTCTTCTTCCTGTTTCTTCTTCTTCTCCATCTCCTCGGCCTCCTTGAGGGATTGTCTTTTTGCCTGTTCAAAATCCTCTTTCTCCTTCTCGTGGCCTTCTTCCGGCTTCTTTTTCTTTTGTGCAGTTTTTTTTTTGGGTTTCTTGGCCTGCTTTTTTCCTGTTTGCTCTTCTTGTTCCTGCCCTTCCTTATCAATCTTGGTCTTGTAGCTTGACCCCTCTTGGTCCTGGTGAGGGGGTGACTTGTCAGGCATTTCTCCTTCCCCGTCCCCTGCATCTTGTGTCTCTTTCACTGCCTTCTAAATGAGCACAGTCAAAATACTTCAATAGGCAATAAACAAGGCCTTGGACGAGGCCTTCTTTCTTTCCGTGGCCTTGGAAGCTAGGGACTCTCCTCCTGCTGGTGTGCTTCCTCAAGCCAGTGCTTTAGCCACTTGGTCGATGGTTTTGTGTACATAACTATTCCAGTTGACTTCATGCAGGGTGTGAGCCACTATGTTCTCCAGCACAGGCACGTTGATTCGAGGTATCAAGGTGTTGTAGCACTGGCTGGAGAAGAGTGCGTGTACTAGCTTTGCTTATAGTCTGGCTTCTACATTAGGGATGTCGTGGATGCTGATGCCGTTGTTAGTAAGCACTTCCTCCTTTTTCATTTTCAGCATGGCTTATACATCCCTCTTCTACTTCTCTATCTTTGGCTCCAGTCCTAACGCCTTCTCCACCAAGGCAGGGGTTAAGTGACCTGTTTGGCGTTTTTCTCCCCTTCCTACCGTGAGAGTGCCGAACTCATTGTCAGGGTCGTAAGACCTAACAAAATCCACACACTTTGTGTGGTCAAGTTCTTGCGCAAATTTTTCGAGGTACTTGGTGAAGTTGCATTGTTCAATGACTCTCTTGGCCACATTCTTCTTAGCCACCACACCCTCTACATTGTGAATGGTTCGAAACTTAAGCTGGTTGTAGGCGCGGCTATCAAGAGTGATGATGTATTGTGCTCTTTCCTCTTTTGTGAATGGAAGTCGGTGAGCACAGTCTTGCTGTGACATCTTTTGTTCCTGCCATAATCCCAAGTTTCCATTATTGCTTCCAAATTAACAATTCGCAAGAAAAGTCATAGTTTAAAAAGAAAGACTCTATATGTTTATTGAATGAAAGCATTCAAATCCCATCCAATGTAGAATCTTCCCTTCCGGCTTTAACTTTTTTCCCTTTATTTCAAAGTTCTCTTGTTATTTTTCTACCTCCCTCGTTGTTTACATGTTTATATGTTTTGCTTGATTTTCCTTGATTTTAATTTGATCATCTCACTCTCCTCCCCTCCTAGCGCGAGAAGAATCCTTCCTAGGATTGAAGATTTTGGAGGTTGAGGACATTTTGTAATGGGCCTAGGAGTCACCGACATAGGAACCAAGTGTAGAAATCGGGGTCGTACTCTAATTGAGCTGCATGGTCTAGATCAAAAGGTCAAGTATCCACATTTGTAATGTAAGTGAGAATATCTGTTAGAAAGTCACCGAAGGCAACGCGGCTAGCAATATGTAGCTCTTCCTCAGTCAGTAGGCAATCGAGGATCTTTTAAACTTACTATGGTGTAAATGAACTTTAAAATTATCATATCATTTCATTTCTCCACCCCATCATTGCATCTCTCTGTCTCCTACCACTCCCCTCATGCCTCTCTCTCTCTCTCTCTCTAGGTCAGTCAATGTTTCAAGGTTTGGAATTTTCATATCTTTTTGTTAGGATTTCGAATTCGACTTTTCATAATTAAAAAACATAGCTCGAAATTCACTTTGGAAAACATAGTGATAAACCTTCGAAATTTTAAACAAAATTTGCAAAACATCTCATGTTAAAGATAGCAGTATTGATGTGTCATATCATTAGTATCTGTACTCTCTCGTAGACTCTAAATGCATCAAATTTATTATCTTTATCTAGCTCTCCATTTCTTGCCATCTCTCTGTTGGGTTGCCAACCATTCTTGCATGGTATTGTCTAGCTGTGCTATTTTCATATCTTGCTTTTCTTAGTTCATATATTGCCCTACTTATAAATTTTGTTGAAGAGGTTTTGGACTTCTTTTCTTTTTTCTTGTACCATATCTAATCTCCTATACCACCATTGTAATAATTGAATCGTAGAATTTGAATCATTGATGCCACCTCCATGATTAGTTGCCTTTTGAAAAGCACAATGCGATTGTTAGTCAGATAATTCCATGCCTTGAGTTGACCGTACTACCAAACTTCCTTGATCTACAAAGTATGGACCATGTGCTTCAAGTATATGCTGCATAAGAGGAGAGATTAGAAACACAAACTAATTTGAAATGATGATTTTTTTTGAAGTGGTGACAATATTGACCATGTAGTCTCTTATGTTCGTTTGTAATCCATGCCTTCACCTTGGACTTATGAAATTTAGAAACTCTCTCTTTAAACGTATTGGCACCACCATTCCTAAACGTCAACTTCTGTTTTAGAGCTGCTTCTCTATCTAGGTGTATCCACACTTTTGCCTTCGCAATCCTTGTTCATCTCCCATTGCACCAATACAAAACAGCAAGGTGCAGCTTTTTCCATGCTTCATACTTATTTGGTTGTTTTACAAGTATATTGCCTTCCTCATCTTGAGGTGGAGATATAAACATCCTAGCCTTGGGACCACCAAAGCATGGATTACAAGGGATATTTCCACTCTTGCCAAATTTTTTCTCGTCCTTTTCTATTTCTACTTGGCCATGGTGCAATCCAACTTCAAAGAGGACTTATTCTACCTTCTTGCATGCAGCATCAACTTCTGACACGGGCTTCATCTTGTATGCAAATCATATATATTCATATACTAGCTTCTCAATTATTATAACCAATCAATACAAAAGTGAACCCTTATTAGTGGTATTCCCAAAATAGGACGCCAATTTGGATCCATTGTAAGTAGCATCCATTTCTCATTACCTTTCTATCACGTGTTGGAGCATCTTGTTGTTCGACCTTAGTATGCCATTATTTCTTTCCACCTTTCCCTTTCTTCTTAGTTTGCATGATGTATATGCACGGAAATTTTACATTCACTACATTTAATAAACCAAACATACACTTCAATGTTTTCAAGTCACTTGCATGATGCCATTCAACTTGATAGTCCCCAAACCCCCCAATGTGTAAAATTGCTTCATTGTTTTGCTCTATTGAATATTACTATGTATATTAGTGAGGTTAAAAGAACTTTAAGTATTTCATAGTCCTCCTTTGATACTTCAAATGCTGCAACCCACCATATTTCACTCTCTGATTGTACATTAAAGTATAAAGGATGGTTTTCATTGATGTTGAGATCCAAAGCTCAAGTCATAAATGTTATACTCACATGTTCAAAATTTTTCCCCTTAATAATCTCACTCTCATTAAGTTTTAGGACAAGCTTGCCTCTACATTCTTCCATAGACATATTGCAGAGCTTGACAATAGCAATCTGAACCCTGCATATATCCAATACAAAGTTGTTGGATGCATTCAATACAAACGCAACCTCTTTGGAACCATACTTCAATATGTGTATTCTCCAAATGCGTTGGCTCACCAATTAGTTTTAAAACTTTCTCATTTAGTTGCTTTCGAGCCTTCTTCATATGAAATGGTTTTGGCAAAGACATTACTCACTTAGTTTTGAAGACTTGTTTAAAACCTATATTCGATTGTTGATAGAGCATACTGTATGACTTAGAACTGATTCCCACCTTGTGACATAATCCCTGAGCATCCGTAGCAGTAAAGAAGTTGCTCATACTTCTAAGATGTTCACTTGTGATGCTATCTACAATGTCCTTGAACTTACGTTTTTCTTCAGAATGAGATGCATTGAGGGAGACAAAGAGGAAAGGAGAGAGGGAGAAGCAAGAGGAAAAAGGAAGAGAGAATGAGAGAGAGAGAGAGAGAGAGAGAGAGAGAGAGAAGATTAAAGAAAATAAAGAAAGAGAGAAAGAGAGAAAGGGAGAGAGAAAAGGTGGTAGAGAGGAGAATGGGTGAGAAAAGAACAAGGGGTTAGAGAGAAAGAAAGAGAGAGGGAACTAAGAGAGAGAAAGAGAGAAAGAAAGAGAGGGGGAGAGAATAGGAAATTGAGAGTGAAGGGAGAGTGGAGAAAAAAGATAGAGCTAGAAAGAGAAGGGGAGAGAAAGAGACTAAAAGAGAGAGAAAACAACAAATAGACAACGATAGAAAGAGAAAAATGAAAAAAATGAGAAAATTAGAGAGAACAAAATAATAGAAATAGATTGGCAGAGGGGGAAGAGAGGCACGAAGAGAGGTGGGGAGAAGTCTTTCAATGTCTTGTTTTATGAGTTTTTTATTTTTTATCTTTATTTTTTATTGTAGTGAGATGCATCAAGTGTGAATGAAGAGGAAATGAGAGAAAGACATAGAGAAAAGAAGGGAGGGAAATGAAAAGAGAGCAGAAGTGAGACTGGAGAGGGAAGATGGGGGGACAAAGAGATATTTATAGAAATAGAGGGGGAGAGAGAAGCAAAGAAAGATGAAGGGAGGAAAATAAAAACAAAAAAAGAGAAAGAGAAAAAAAACCTATTGTTTGTTGTAACATAGACAAAATGGAAAAAGATGTCCCATGTCCTTACTCTCAATGCAAGCTGGCAATTAGACAAAAGCGCCGCTTGTTTATAGAACACATAAAATGCTTTAGCAAGTTCCAATCGGAGATCATTGATCAGGTGATCGCAGACTTTAAGCGAACGGTAAAAAAAGTGTGTATCAATCATGCTGTACATTTGCAAACTAATTGAATATCATATACAGAAACATTAGACGTGCCCATAAATTTTATACAAGGAGATGACATCTCATCCTAAGGAAGAAGGCACCTATTGCGGCCAGTTAGAAGAGTTCATGGGGGTGATAGAAATGAATGGAGTGCCTATGCCAATCCACTACTTGAAAGGCACCATAGGACGACTCAGTATACATCCTTGATACCAGAGGAGAGAGTCAATCTTTCGGACCTTCCTCCAATATTGGAGCTTGAGATAAAGGCAATGATTGATACATTGATACCGATGGATGTTGAGTCATCTAATCCACTAATAAAGGAAGTATGCATATCATTATATGATGGATGTTGAGTATCTCACTTGAAGATGATACTTGCACTCCTAAGTGTGTAAAAAAAATACGGGTGGAGCGATACGAGTGTGCCCTAGTTGTTCAGGTACTTTCTATGTATGCTCAATTGATATTTTTGACTCCATTATAAAAAACACTTGTGCTTTTTAAAGGTATTTACGATTTCTTTTTAAGTTTCTAAAGTATCATATATTACCACTTGAAAATACCATGTCTGAGTCTTATTACCCAAAGCTAGTACGAGTATAAAATGGTTCACACAAAGTCGCATCCAAACGGAATGTGATGGTTCACACAAAGTCTTATTACCCACTTATAGATCAACCACTTATTGAATTGCATGCATATTTTTGAGAATGTGGGCAGCTTATTAAGGGACCAAGTCATAGGAAAAGAGAGACACTACAGGGGCACAAATGGATTTAAAGGTACGCAAGATGGAGGTGCTTTTGGCCACAGTTGATGCTTGCAACTACCTCACGCTCCGTGGGTTGTATCCACTAAAGAAGAGCGCATTGTGAAGCAAATTATCAAGTCTATCTGCATCCGCACGGGTATGGTGCATTCACTCATATCCGTTTTTTCTAAAGACAACCAACTATCAAGGCTAAAATTCCATGATTGGCATAAGATATGTCAAGTTTATACTAGAGACGTCCCTCTACCGCTTGTATATGACTACTCATGTGAGTAACGAGATTTCCCCTATTTTATCCCATAAAGGCCACCACACAAGCTCTAAAACCATGATATTTACATTTCCTTGTGTTAGAGTAGACGACCTATTCTAAACCATTATTACTTTGTGATGAAGATATACAAATATCTAAATTTTCTCTTCTAATATCAACATAGATATTAGATCTAAAAAAGAAGGGATGTTGTATGTTGCATTAATGGAGATTCAAAACTATTTTTACTCCTTACCCAAGACATCCAAACATACAACCACTATATCATCATCATCATCAATACGCACTTTAATAGACCCAAATCTTCAATAATATTTTTGGTCTTCAATGCATATCCACTAATATACTGATTTCCATGGTTGACATTGTTTAACTCAAACTTCAATTGAAACCTTTTAGCTTTGATATTTGTACCAAATAGTATAACTATGTTATTCTATGCTTCTGCAAGACTATCTACATCTTGCTATACCTAATCATCTTGTCTAAAATAGTGATGGAAAGCTAATACAAAACTTTTCAAGCACCCTAGTTCCATTTCTTCAATGCATTGCCCTGCTTAGATGTGTCGTTTTCATCCCTAGTAACTCTAGATATTGAGTATTATCTTCCTAGATCTAGGCCCAATAACCTTTACCTATAAGGAAATTATGCTTGTAAAGTTTTTGAATCAAGCTCGTGATCACTATCACCGATATGACCGGCCTTATCTAGACAACTCTTGTCTGAGCTGTCTCTCTACATGTGTGTTGTAATAACTGAGTCGGTCCGACTCAACTACAATTAGTGGTATGATTAGTTAGTGACCTAGTGTGTTTATGAGTTATGTGTGATTAGACTCTAGTAAATATTATGAAATAATGAGAAGAAGAGAACAATGAGAGTTCACTATTCTTTGTTATAGCTCCATGTCTTTGTCTCTCTTTCCCTCCCTGAATCTTGAACATGGTATCATAGCTTGAACGCCTAAAGCCTAAACGTTTGGCAATCGCCATTTGACATCAAGACATTAGATCTAAAGAAAACATCATCAAAGGAAACTGTGTCGGCATCCTATTTTTTTGTAGAAGCTATATCTTGCTATAGAAATGGAATTTGGAGAAACAACCCACTATGCTTGACCGTCTTGAGGTGCTTTAAAAATTTGTAGAAGAAAGTCTTTTCAAATTCTTCATAGATTTTGAGATATTTAGCACAGACTTGTCCAGACTAGCGGTTAACTACATTAAACAACATGTGGTTACAAGGCATTAGTGACTTTTATCTCCTAAAAATGTATATGCCCTTATTCTCATGCATTTGAGTATGACAATCGAGTGTTAAATACTTAGTTTTTGAGTTTATTTGCAAGTTGGAAACAGTGAACTAGTTGTTGTCCTGAATTTGGAAACACTATACATACATGGTTGAAGTATCTGTGACGCTTATTTGCTACTAACAAATTCTCTTTTCTTTTCTTCAACTTTATCTCTTTTTCGTTTATGATTTTCTTTTCCTTAAAGATTTTCTTATTACTTCAGTATGAGATAACAGAGATATGGTCATAAATCTAGTTAATGACTATGGGGATATTTGTGGGGAAGAAGGCATAGGGCTATCTACTCATAAACACATGTACAACTTATTTGTAAAAGAAGGATGCCCTCAAGATGCATTAACAAAGGACATTGCATCAGAATTAGTGGCATGACATCACGTATGGCATTGCACATGCAAAGGTACACATATAGGTAATACATAGAGATAGACTATGTATAGGTAGACACATGAAGTACAATTATGCATAAGCTACACATACATACTCGGGTAAGTTACTCATGAATATATGTGTGCATCATCTGGGTTCAAAATAAGGTATTTTTAAAATTCCATTTTTGTATATTTCTTACATATGGAAGGGTGTAATATAAAGGGGTTATTTACAAATTGAATAGAAAAGGGTTATGTTTTATTGAAGAAATTTTTATAGATACTGATATTTATAAATAGGCCTTGAACACATGTGATGTAGAGGATATATATATAGTAACTTCCCTGAGCATATATATATGCATTCATATGTCCATGCATATACATGTGCCCATGCACATAGACTATGCATAATATATGTGCAACTAGTTTCTTTATACAATGAAGTCTTATCAATTACCGAGTCTCTCTCTAGGTCCTTATACAATGAAGACTTATCAATTAACCAGTCTCTCTCTAGGTCCTTAGCTCTCATTGTTTATTCAAAGATATTGGGCCATATACACATGATCTCACTTTTTTATGTTTTTTTGTTTGAATTCCTACTTCCTCATAGGATTCCCTATTTTTAAAGTTATTCTATAGATCTCCATCTTCTTCCTCACTATTTTCAAATGAAAATTGGCTATCTATTTCTACCAAAAAACTTGTAATGGTAACTTCTTCATGTCTTGTTCTTTAGCATCATTAATTAAGGTACATTCCTTGTCTTGTTAAGTTCCTTGTTTTGTCTCACTAAAACCATTTTCTACAACTTGATACCATATAGAAAATTTCGAATCATCTTGGGCAATACAATGTGAAAGCATCATTGGAAGAATAACAATGTGTGCATCCTATGGTATAGTCACAATGCAATATCATGGTACCAACTCGTAAAAAAGTAATGCATCTAGAGAAGAAATACAAGTTACAATGCCAATAATATAGAGTCAACATGGTAATAACTAAATGCCAACAATGTCTTGCGAAGAAAGAGAGAAAAAAATACATGGTACCACTCTTACGAGACTACACAAAAGAAATTCTCAATGCAAAGCTTTTACAACATCAACTATTCAGCAACATTCATACATCCATCTCGGTCTATGAAACGGCAAGAGTGATTGCGAATAGAATCTTTGACAAGAAGAAGCCCATAAGGCCATAGACGCAGCTGCTCACGCTGATCACGAGAAGCTCAGAAGGTTGCGCAGACCTGGAAAAACCTTGTTTGTGGGCGTGTTCGCCAGGAAGGAGGAACGAGGAATAATACGCCCTCCACGGGGTAGGACCACCAGTGCCACTGATCCTCCACCAATTCCTCCTTATCCCAGCACCTTGTTCCAGCTGCCAGTAACCTTGTTCGTCACAGGCCTGGAGGAGGCATACGTGAACTGGCACGGATTCTTTAGCGCTCTCTTCACCGCGTTCGGCAACGTGTTAGAGATCTATTGTGGCGATGTGGTACGTATTCTGAAACACTTGGCATCTAGTGTGTACGATGTATAACACGCTGTTCTCTTATCTGCGCCATCTATGCTATGAATGAAGGACGTCGTACCCCTCGACGTGACGAAAGGTGCTCTCGTTACAATGGGGAGCGAGGGTGAAGCTAGACATGCTGTATGGTCGACTTTCTTGTGGATCGTCTCCTCTAATTTTCAAGATATATAAATAATGATTGGTTCAGCTAACAACGAAGCTGATTATGACATCGGTGCCATAGATCCGAGCATTACATGGCGCTACTGTTGCCACCACATCCATAATATTCGTGGAACTTGTCACCCAATATCATCCTTCGCCATCCTCCCCGTGCTACACCGTGGCACCGCTTGCTGACCCAGAAGACCGCTTTGAAGATGTGTACAAACCTACGCTTTAGGTATATGCAGGCACGTCGAGTTTCCCTCACCTCTCTTTCATTTCTTGATACTTATAGTAAAAATTTGCTCGCTTTGCATTTTCTTGGTTGGTATCCAAGATATACCTTTTAACATGTGGCTTTACTTCTTTGCTTGGGCAGCCTTGTTACCAAGCGGCCAACTCGCTGCCTATTGGAGCTCCATGCCATAGCTCTTATGAGCAACTAATTCAATGTCGATAGGAACAAGGAGATCTTTCTTAAGGATGACTTCATCATGTCCAATGCTTTGTCAAACTATTTGGGCATTATTTTTATTTGAAGTAAGTGTATATTATGCTTTTGAGGATGGAGGGCATAGGGTTTGAACTTTCACACCCCTTAGACTCAATCCACACTCAAACCACCACACCACAATCCTATTGGCTACTATTTGGGCACTGTTAATGCATCTCAAGAAGAATATTTCAAAAAGTCTCGAAAAAAGAACATCTATTTGAATAGCATAACTTACAAAGACAATACATCTTTTGAGCAACAATTCTAAAAAATGAGAATGTACAGTCCTATCTTAGGGAATTGAGAAGAGTTTTTATCACAAAAAATGTAGCAAAGTGAGAGCCAATGACAATATCAACAGCAAGAGCACCTTTTTCTCGTCGATGATTATAATTACTTCTTAAATGTTAATTCACCACCAAAAATTTTGACTTGTTCAACTCCTAAACACATCGAGATGCGCTTTTGAGTAACTCCACCTCAACATCAAAGGTACACACAATCTTTCAATGAATCATAGATTTGTGTTGTTCGTTCTCAACAAGCAATGATGCAATGGCTTCATAATTTCACTCTATGTAGGCTAAGAATATAATATCCAAGTCTTTCTTATTTTCAAATAAGAAAAAATGAGGCATTGCTGATATATGTATGCATATTGTGTGTGTGTGTGTGTGTGTGTGTGTGTGTATACATAAGTACATAGATACGTATATATGTGTGTGTATACTAAGAAAGTTGATAGGAGTGAAATGTAAGGTAACTGCATGGTATCAAGTGCCACTTAGTGAGAATCTTTCTCAACTCCATGTGGTTTGTAGGGATATGGAATCCCACAACATCAAGTCTTGGGGTCATCATGAGGACACGTCATGTAAGTTAAGAATTAGTAGGATAGATTAGGTGGGCAATATGCTTGTCCTCTCCAACTTGACATAATCTCTCATTAGCTTCGTTGTAATCCACTTCTTCCACAAATGGCATGTTGAGCATGCTATAATATGCATCTAGTGTTGCTCATTATCCTAGTAGCAGAGGATGTTTTTGTTGAGAGACTTCACCAAAGTAGTGACATTTTTGCATCTCCTTTAAGTACATCAAATATGAGTGTGAGATCAATGGGTGTGGTTTTCCAACTTTTCATTTCTATCATCACTATATCTCACCAGTTTCCTAAGAAGACTGCCTTGTATATCCAATGTGCCCTCTATATAGCGTTGAAAAGTTTTTTAGAGGTCAAGGGTATTGTGAATCAATAGCCCAAGTGGTATTGCCAAGCTGATCAAGGCTAAGGTGGCAAAAAGTCTATGTTTAACATTTTTGTAATCAAATCATTAGTTTGGCAGATCCCTAGTTTATTTAGGGACTGTGAAACATTGGCTCATTCCACCTTTAGGTGGGTTAGGGCTAGCTTTTCCATATCAATTCCTTGTCTTATGTCAGAGAGTGATGCAATGCTCAACATCCCTCTACCACTCTTATCGAAACTCGGTTTTGGTACTTACTGAACTTGTTGAGCTTTTTGAACACAACTTCTTGACCTTGTTAATTTTATCCAATTGTCTTTCAATATTGGGATATTTCTTGATTCTAGAGGCTTCCACCTTATTAGTGTGAGGTGTAATATTTGTGCTCTAAGTAGTAGACATGACTTTATTCATCAATTTTACTGTAATCCCTTTGCTTTGAAATAGGAGCTTTTTTGTCGCTCTTTTCAGAAACGTGTCCACTTGTATTTTCAGGACACGTCTTAGCAGTCCATCGGAAAGGATGTCTAGAAAGCTTCGCCTAGAACTCCCATGGAATGTTACGGGGTTTGCGCTCTAGGGCTTTCCGCGTCTGCCATGTAGCGGAAGTATTCCAGCCGTTCCCACTTAGGATCGACTTGAATTAGGGTTTTCCTGATTGGTCATTTCTTAACAGCAACTAGCGTCAGACGCAAGCGAACTACTTTACGCAGAAAGCCCATGTCCGAAGTTGATTCACACTGCACTTAGTTTAAGGAGAATGGGACATGGGAGGGATGCAAAGCTCAACCTCTCTGCCATAAGGCATAGTCCCATTCCATTCCCCTAAAATATCATAAATCGGGTTCAATCATAACTCTAGGTCAACGCTTTTGTTGTTCATATTCTTTGACGATCTTCCTGCTATCCATCGTGATTTGATCCCGGCCACCCGGGACCACCCATCCGTAGGACAACCTATGGCCCATCCTCCGCACTTTCCTCGGGTTGTTTTAGTTATTTGATTACCTAACACATTAGTTGGACATGTAACAACCAACTTCTTTAATTAACCCGTTAGGCGCTGGTTTCTTCACGTAATTTTATCACTTGACATAGAAAAACAATATCAGACAAGTTCATTATTAAAAGGTTATCATATTTATCTTCGAAATACAAAGAGTCCAGCCCGTAGGCTTATCCACAATCTGCCCGAAGGCTATCCAGCAATCCACAGGGATCACTATTCCAAGTTTCCGCCCGTAGACTAGTATGCGAGCCTCGAGATCCAATCCCGAGTCACGTTAGCCTCTTGTGAAAGGCCCGGAAGGCGAGGGATTTACGGCCAGAGCCCCCCTGGCACCCAAGCGTCCTCCTGCTCCAAGTAACGCTCAACAGAGAGACCTCTCGCAGCGGGTTCGGTCCACTTTCCCGGCGCAGTCAAAAATCCCCTTGGTTAGGGTCAGGCAGGCAGTCAGGGGTAACTGAAATTGCGTCTCCCTTCAGGTCTTCAACCTGAAGTATAGATATCCATTTATATTTTAATTCATTGATCAAACAAAGTCAAACAGTGCTCTAGAATCTGTAGCAAGCACAAACATTTCCATTGATTGTTTTTGTTGGCAAACTGCTATGAAATGAATCCTTCCTTTTGAATGCATCCAGCACTCGATCCGGGATGACTTGCAACTTGGCAAGATTCCCTATATCCTGGGTTAGGGCATACCCTATTATCCGACGTGGTCAAACCTTAAGTTCATCAGTTATTTCAGTTTATCGGCTGGTATTTAGTCCAATTAATCTTCCTTACTCAAGAAGGATACTAAAGTATTCATCCTCTTGAAAGATAACTTGCGTAAGGATCCGCTAACCTCATTGTGAGAATGGCCATTCTCTTGTGATCCAATCACAAGATCATATGACTCCGCACTTGCTACACAACCGTCGCATCAAACTATGAGACAATGGAGTCACGAAACAATCTGTTTTAGGTTACTAAGCTGACGTCGTTAGACCTAGGGTTTCCAAGTTTCATCCTGTAAGATTCTAGCTTACTTTCCAATTACATTTTCACTGTCCCTACATTCAGTGAATGTGGGCAAGTATTTAATGTATAGATGTTTCTTGGAACTTAACTTATTCCGAATGAGTACTCCGTGGCTTAGGTGTTTTAGGTTTATGCCAATTTGGTTAACTCTTAGAAGATAATTTCGAGATTACTTCCACATGATTCGTTGACTATGCGTAAATTGATTTTTCCACCCTAAAATTTATGGATTTGAGGTCAAGCATAGGTTAGGTTAATTTCAACTAATCTTCCATTTTCTTCGCGAACAAAATTTATGCTAAATAAGCAACCTTTTTCTTGCTAATTTGTGCAGTTGACAACGATAATTTCATAGAGTTTATGCATCGTAAGAATCGTTTCATGCTTTGCACTTTCCATGATGATTCATTGCGATATGGGTTAATAGTGCGAGATGCAATTTATACTTCTAGGCTCAACCGAAGTATACTATTTTAATGGATAATAATCTAGTCTTATAATTCATTTCAATGCATAAGCTATTTGCTAGAAATGCGTTTATACTTTCTTAATTTGCATGTTTCATTTAAAAGTATTGATGACTAAGTTCATTCGATGTGAACAACTAGGACGAAAATATATCCTATTTCTAACAATTAACCTTGCAAGATTGAATTCCAACAATATCAAATAATAATTTAGGAAGGAAAACCTCGATTTGGGGTGAGATATCCACGTGGATGCCAGGAGATGACCCTCCCACGGCTACGCCTTGGACTTTCTTAGGAGGCATCGCAATTGTAGTCTTTCGGACGTGGAAGCCGTTTTACACTTCTTTTTGGAATTCCACCATCGCTCCCTTGCACTTCAACACTCTTCTTCTCTTTTTCGAGTGGGGGAAAAAACCAAAGTCCCAAGGGTATTGTGAAAAGGGCAAGGAATGGCTAAGGGGTTTAACCACGAGAAGGGGGGTAATAAGACCTTTTAAGGCCTTAGTACTTTTGAGGGGAAAGGGACTTATAAAGCCCAAGAAAAAGGGCTTATAGGTGGTTAAAGCATGGGAGGGGGGGGGGGGGTGAAAGGGTTTTAAGCACGAAGGGGTGAAAGGGGCTTAAGGTTTAAACTGGAGGGGGGGGCAGGGGGGGAGGTGATTCCAATATCCATGAAAAGGGGCTTAAGGGTTTATAAAAACACGGAGGGGAGCCCAAGGAAAGGGAGCCTAAGTGAACTTTAAAAATCTCGAGGGAGGGGTGATAAGACCTTTTAAGGCCTTAATTTTTTTGGGAGGGGAAGGGGTGTTTCAACATTCATGGGAAAGGGCTAAGGGGCTTGTGATGGTTTTAAACACGCGGGGGTGAAAGGAAAGAGTTTCAAAGCCCATAAGAAGGGCCTTAAAGATTTAAATCACGGGGGTTCCAACACGCATGGGAGAGGAGCTTAAAACACAGGGGGGTAATAAAAAGGGTTTCATAAGGCACAAGAGGGGGGGTGAAAGGGCCTTAAGAGGATTAAAACCGGGGGGAGATAATAAGGTATAGGAAGGGGGGTTAAGGAGGCCCCCCTTGGAAGCTTCTGAACTTCCAGAAGATTATGTAGGGGGGGTGTGAGAGCCGTCAGTCGACAGCGACAAATGAAGGCGGCAGCTCCCGTTGGCTTCATGGTAGCCCAGTCCTCGTCCACAGCACGGTAATGAGGCTGCGAACGGATATGGGCAGCGCTCAGTCCTCCGCTTTCGTCCCTTTACGGTAGCTCTACTAGCGTCGTTTGGCAACGCCTTCTTCTGGCCCTCATACCTCCTACCTTCCTTCATGGCAGCGGCCTTCTGGTTAAATAGGGGGGGAGGGGGATCCTCCCTCTCCTTTGTGCCCTCACGCGAACCTTTAGGTTCTCAGGGAGCTGCAATCTATAAGCATTAGGTCCTAGGCATTTGAGGATGTAGTATGGCCCACAATACCTTGGACTTAGCTTCTTGCAATCTCCTAAGAATAGGGAACTCTTCTTAGAGCGTACGCGAATGAAGACCATGTCTCCTTCTTAGAAGATTCTATCTTGACACTTCAAATCCGCGTATGCCTTCTGTCTATCCTTGGTAGCTTGGATGTCCTATTTTATTGACTTTATTTGGTCATCCATCTCTTCCAACATGTGCCTTGAAGCTTCAACCCTTAAGGTTGGATCTGAGAAGTTTAGGGGACTTCGATAGTCATGACCATACAATGCTTGGAAAGAGGTCATCTGAATGCTTTGTTGGTAAGAAGCATTGTAAGCAAATTCAACCATAGGAAAATATTGAATCCACCTCTTCGGTTCTCGATAGCAGTATGCCCTTAGCATATCCTCAATGACTTGATTTACCCGCTCTGTTTGGCCATGTTAAGTCCCAATAGCTTCAAAGATAGCTCTCCAAAAGTGCGACATGAAGAGAGAATCACGATCACTAATGATTCTTCTGGGTAACCCATGTATTTTGAATATCTCCTTCATAAACAATCTTGCAATGTCTGAGGCTTTATAGTTTGTCTTTACTGGAATAAGGTGTGCAACCTTAGTAAGCATGTCAATCACAACCATGATGGAGTTGTATCCTCCTTGGACTTGGGGTAGGCCAACAACAAAATCCATACTATTGAATTTCCATTTCATTTGGGGAATGTCAAGTGGTTGTAGTTTCCCTGGCATCTTGACATGTTTGGCTTTGATAGGTTGACAAGACAAACACTCGGTGACATATTTGAGAATATCAGCTTTGAGCCTCTCCCAATGGTAGCTCTTCCTAACTGCATTATGAGTCTTACCATAGCCAGGATGTCTTGAAAAGGGGGAACCATGAGCTTCCCACAATATCTTTTGCTTAAGTGGCTGGCTTGCTGGTATGCACAGCCTTGTTCTATAGTAGACAAGCCCACTATTGATAGAAAATTCATGATACTTAGCCTGCAACTTTTGATTCTGATCCTTGATAGAGATCTCCCTTAGCATTGTTTGGTAGGCCAGATCATAGCATGCATCCTCTCTTGCTAGCTCAAGTATTGGGTTGTTTGGCATCGATACTTTTGTAGCTAGAGATCTGGCTATTGATGGATTCTGCAGGATTAGAGAATTAAGGAATGCCTTGCGACTAAGTGCATCGGCAACTACATTCTCTTTTCCTGGTCGGTACTTGATTTCAAAGTCGTATTCCTCCAACACTTCAATCCACCGACGTTGCCTCATGTTGAGCTCGTTTTAGGTAATGATCCATTTGAGACTCTTATGGTCAGTTTACTAGAGTAAACTTGTTACCCAACAGGTAGTGTCTCCAAAGCTTTAGAGCATGGATGACAGCTAGCAATTCTAGATCATGCGTAGCATAAATCCTCTCATGACTCTTCAGTTTCCTTGAAGAGTATGCTACAGGATGACCTTCTTGCATGAGCACACATCCCAAGGCAATTATGCTAGCATCAATTACTACCTCAAACTCTTTATTGAGGTCTGGAAGTTTTAGAATAGGTGCTGATACCAAACTTTTCTTGAATCTATCGAAGCTATTTTGTTCGGGAGTTGACCATGCAATGGAGGTTTGCTTCTTTAGTAAGTCTGTCAGCGGTGCTGCAATCAAAGCATAGTTTTTGATGAAGACCCTATACCATCCTATCAATCCAAGAAAGCTGTGTATTTCCTTGACACATGTTGGTATTGCCCATTCAAGCACATCTCTAACCTTGGCTAGGTCCACTGAGATTCCTTCTGTTGATACTATGAATCCCAGATATTCAATCTGACGTTTGAAGAATTTACACTTCTTCATCTTAGCATATAGTTTATGTGCATTCATTGTCTCAAGGACAATCCGAAGTTGGGGTTCATGATCTTCTTCCTGTTTAGAATAGACTAAAGTGTTGTCGAAGAAGACAAGCACGAAATCATCAAGATATGGCCTAAAGATATCCTGCATTAACCTGTTGAAAGTGGCAGGTGCATTCGTAAGTCCAAAGGACATAACTAGGAACCTAAAGTGCCCATATCTTATATTGAAGGCCGTCTTGGGGATATCTTCTTCCTTGATCCTTATCTGATAATAGCCTGACCTGAGATCAATCTTGGAGAAGATCTTTGCACGTTGAAGATGATCAAGAAGCTCATCTATTCTAGGAATAGGATACTTATTCTTGACCATTGATTGATTCAATCCTCGATAATCAATACATAGTCGAAGTGTCCCATCTTTATTTTTCTAGAATAGTACTGGAGCTCCCCACGGTGAACTGCTAGGCCGGATGTAGCCCTGATCTAGTAGTTGCTTGAGTTGTTCCTTTAGCTCAAATGCTTCTGGTATGGACATTCTATAAGGTCTTTTTGCAATTGGCACAACTCCTGGTACTAACCTTATCTCATGATCCACTTCTCTTTGAGGCGAGAATTCTGTCAACTCTTCAGGGAATACGTCCGCGTATTCCTTTAGCCAAGAAGGTCCTTTATTAGACTCTTGTTTCTGATCTAACTTGTTGAGTTTGATCAAGTAAACAGGTAATCCTTTTCAGACTCCTTTTATTATCCGAGATACTTTGGCCAATTGGATTCTTGGTATTCCAGCCTCACCTTGGGTTGTGACTAATTCCCTTTCAGAGTTTCGAAAGGAAACTTGAACCTTTCCACAGTGAATGTGGGCATCATTAGGCTTAAGCCAATCCATTCCGAGTAGACACTCATGGATATCTAACTTCATGACTCTGAATTTGATCGAAGTCTTCTTTCCTCCCAGAAAGAATTCCACCTTAGCACTTTGCCTGGTACAAGTAACCCATGACCATTTGCCAATTCCACAAGCAAGGTAGGTGCTTCTACTATGGCTATTCCTAATCTTTTTGGGCAAGCTGGTGAGATAAAGGAATGTGTACTGCCACAATCAATCAAGGTCTTGAAACTTTTATCGTGACAGTCCGAGGCGTCTAAATCACCGAGAATTGGCGATTTTGCCCTTTCTTGTGTAGAGCGGCATGGACTATCGCCCTTTCAAATTCTGCTTCCATGGTTGGATCTTCTTCTTCTTTTTCTTACTGGTAATGCAAGTGGTTCTTCCTTTGCCTTGGGTAGCGGCTCCTTGACCACGGACCGTTCCTTGGAAAGGCGCTTGGCGATGTCCTCCATCGAGCTTGGGACATTGCCTCTTGAAGTGATCGGGTTTGTTGCAGTGGAAACAACGGAGGTTTCAGCCATTACTTTGAGTAGGAACAAAGTTATTGACGTTGTTCGTCCTTACTTTCTTTCTTTGTCCCTGATTATGACCTTGAACTTTCTTTATCTGAGGTCTGAATGCTCCTCTGTTTGGGTCATTGTAAGACCAAGTTTTGTTACCCCTTGGTCTAGCCTGCACCTCCTGAACTATAGGCACCGCTCGAATGAGTGAGTCCTGAAGATCTGATGGATGCATAGATTTGAGATAGGTATTTACTAGTGGATTTAAACCAGCACAAAATTTGGACACCTACTGTGTCATGTCCATCTGTGGTGCATACTTAAGAAGTGAGACAAATTTAGAATAGTAAGCGTCAAGCATGAGCCCCAGCTGTTTTAGCGCGTAGAACTCATTCATTTTCTGTGTGCGATATGCAAGCGCTAGGTACCTTCCTTGCACGGCTTTCTTCATCTTCTCCCAGGTAACGGATCCCTCTACGATCCCTTGATCCCTGCACCATTTCTTCCACAAAGCTTGGCTTCGCCAGTGAGCTTTAGCTTGGCGAGCATAGCCTAATTGGCGGGTGCAGTACTGGCTGCTTCAAAGTAATCCTCCATGGATTCAATCCAAATTTCACCATCATCTTGGACAAATCTGCCTCTCCCATCAAACTCCGATAGCTTAATCTGCTTGAGAAGGAACTTCTTCTCCTGGATTACAGCAGTACTTGATGTAGGAGGCGAACTAGGAACCTGTACTTGGGGTTGTGCCTAGATAAAGGTTTCTTAACATTATTATACAATAATTGTTATTGATTTATATTACATCGTCAATTTTGCTATTACATAAGCAATGTAGCTACTTAACTTTTTATCAATTTATCATGCATAATCAGACTTTGATAAAAGGAAGTCTTATTTGTATTTATATTGATAAAATGAAGTCTTATTTGTATTTATAGTGCATACAAATAAATACAAATATGAGAACTATCAGCCTGATGGACAACGTTGTATTACATTTATCTACAAGAACTGTATAATAGTATGGTTCTGGGTCATGGATCTTTAGGAATCGGTAAGTCATTGGAAGTTCAAGATATCCTTTCCGTTGGAATCCATTCTTCTCATGGAGGCCCAGCACTTTAATCCTATCGGCGGGAATTACACGGGTTACTTCCTCATATACATATGAGTTCATCTCAACCCTCTGACCTCGAATATGTAAAGTTGAGTTTACGTGAGCTTCCACAAAAATGAACAGCTTCACGACTTTCAGGTCTTCCAACCACTTGATCCTCTTTAGGTTGGTTTGTAGGTAAGCAAACCAATGGGCGGCTATATAGTAGATTCCTGAAGCACCTGTCCATCTTCGTTCCATGTACAAGGGTGATGGATTATAGATTTGCTCTAGGATGTTCATCATCTCAACCCTTTATCGGTAATGCGGAGAATGCATTGCGGTCATGAACATGACTCGAAGTACCAAGAACTTGTTCCACACTTCATAATTCTGTAAGACAACATTGAAGGTAAGGAAGTGTTTGGATAGCAACATTTGCTTTACCTCAACTTATTAAGATTTTATAAAAACAATTCCATTGTTGGTTGGCTCTGATACCAATTGTAACATGTCCACTTGTATTTTCAGGACACGTCTTAGCAGTCTATCGGAAAGGATGTCTAGAAAGCTTCGCCCGGCACTCCCATGGAATGTTACGAGGTTTGCGCTCTAGGGTTTTCCGCGTCTGCCACATAGCGCAAGTATTCTGGCCGTTCCCACTTAGGATCGACCTGAATTATTGTTTTCCTGATTGGTCATTTCCTAACAGCAACTAGCGTCAGACCCAAGCAAACTACTTTACACAGAAATGCCAGGTCCGAAGCTGATTCACGCTGCACCTGGTTCAAGGAGAATGGGAACGGAAGAGATGCTAAGCTCAACCTCTCTTCCATAAGGCATAGTCCCATTCCGTTCTCCTAAAACAGCGTAAATCGGGTTTAATCATAACTTTAGGTCAACACTTTTGTTGTTCGTGTTCTTTGACGATCTTCCTGCTATCCATCATGATTTGAGAAAAGTTCCCGGCCAACCGGGACCACCCATCCGTAGGACAAACCTATGGCCCCTCCTCCACACTTTTCTCGGGTTGTTTTAATTATTTAATTACCTAACACATTAGTTGGACATGTAACAACCAGCTTCTTTAATTAACCCGTTAGGCACTGGTTCCTTCATGTAATTTTATCACTTGACATAGAAAGAAAATATTAGACGAATGCAATAGTTGAATATACAATCGAGCTAGCTAAACCTTAAAAGACTCCATAGCCATTCTCAACTCCAAGCTCATCCTTTACTTCATTTTCTCTCCTGACACTTAATCAGTCCACTGCCACTCTGATGTGATTGAATACTGAAGTTCCAACACATACTTTCACATCAAATCATTGAGGAGGGGAGTTATTGGCAGATTTGGAAGTATTTCAAGAATATTCAAGAATAGTGTCTCTTGACACTTATCCAATGTTGGTAGGATGCCTACTCCTAGAGAGGTAGGCTACCATCGAGGTCATAACCGGGCGTCCACTTGGAAGCATTTCTACGAGGAGGGACTCATCACAGAGGAGCTATATAATCACGCCATGAGGATTCCACCACCAGAAGAGGTATGTTTTATTTTTTACATGAAAAGTATAGATGACTCTAATTTATTGTTTGTAATGGTATTTATATACCTTAATCCTTTGTGTAGGTGAACCCTGTTGCATTAACAGGTTATCATATTTATCTTCGAAATACAAAGAGTCCAGCCTGTAGGCTTATCCACAATCCGCCCGAAGGCTATCCAGCAATCCACAATGATCACTATTCCAAGTTTCCACTCGTAGACTAGTATGTGGGCCTTGAGATCCAATCCCGAGTCATGTTAGCCTCTTGTGTAGGGCCCGGAAGGCGAGGGATTTACATCCAGAGCTCCCCCTGGCACCCAAGCGTCCTCCTGCTCCAAGTAGTGCTCAACGAAGAGACCTCTCGCGGC
Organism: Lygodium microphyllum; assembly: GCF_053477565.2. Taxonomy (NCBI): domain Eukaryota; kingdom Viridiplantae; phylum Streptophyta; class Polypodiopsida; order Schizaeales; family Lygodiaceae; genus Lygodium; species Lygodium microphyllum. The sequence goes on from NC_141158.1 coordinate 34,622,032, forward strand.
AGGTTCGGTCCACTTTCCCGGCACGGTCAACAACCCCCTTGGTTAGGGTTAGGCAGACAGTCAGGGGTAATTGAAGCTGCCTCTCCCTTCAGGCCTTCAACCTGAAGTATAGATCTCCATTTATCTTTTAATTCATTGATCAAACAAAGTCAAACAGTGCTCTAGAATCTGTAGCAAGCATAAACATTTCCATTCATCGTTTTTGTTGGCAAATTGCTACGGAATGAATCCTTCCTTTCGAATGCATCCAGCACTCGATCCAGGATGACTTGCAACTTAGCAAGATTCCCTATATCCTGGGTTAGGGCGTACCCTATTATCCCGACTTGGTCAAACCTTAAGTTCATCAGTTATTTTAGTTTATCGGCTGGTATTTAGTCCAATTAATCTTCCTTACTCAAGAAGGATACTAAAGTATTCATCCTCTTGCAAGATAACTTGCGTAAGGATCCGCCAACCTCATTGCAAGAATTTGGCCATTCTCTTGTGATCCAATCACAAGATCATATGACTCCACACTTGCTACGCAACCGTCGCATCGAACTATGAGGCAATGGAGTCACGAAACAATCTATTTTAGGTTAGTAGGCTGACGTTGTTAGACCTAGGGTTTCCAAGTTTCATCCTGTAAGATTCTAGCTTACTTTCCAATTACATTTTCACTATCCCTACATTCAGTGAGAATGTGGGCAAGTATTTAAGATATAGGTATTTCTTGGAACTTAACTTATTCTGAATGAGTACTCCGTGGCTTAGGTGTTTTAGGTTTATACCAATTTGGTTAACTCTTAGAAGATCATTTCGAGATTACTTCCACATGATTCGTTGACTATGCGTAAATTGATTTTCCACCCTAAACTTTATCGATTTGAGGTCAAGCATAGGTTAGGTTAATTTCAACTAATCTTCCCTTTTCTTCTCAAACAAAATTTATGCTAAATAAGCAACCTTTTTCTTGCTAATTTGTGTAGTTGACAACGATAATTTCATAGAGTTTATGCATCGTAAGAATCGTTTCATGCTTTACACTTTCTATGATGATTCATTGCGATATGGGTGAATAGTGCGAAATGCAATTTATACTTCTAGGCTCAACCGAAGTATATTGTTTTAATGGATAATAATCTAGTCTTATAATTCATTTCAATGCATAAGATATTTGCTAGAAATGCATTTATACTTTCTTAATTTGCATGTTTCATTTAAAAGTATTGATGACTAAGTTCCTTCGATGTGAACAACTAGGATGAAAATATATCCTATTTCTAACAATTAACCTTGCAAGATTGAATTACAACAATATCAAATAATAATTTAGGAAGGAAAACCTGGGTTTGGTGTGAGACATCCATGTGGATGCTAGGAGATGACCCTCCTGCGGCTACGCCTTGGACTTTCATAGGAGGCATTGCAATTGTAGTCTTTCGGACATGGAAGCAGCTTTACACTCCTTTTTGGAATTTCACCGTCACTCCCTTGCACTTTAACACTCTTTTTCTCTTTTTCGAGTGGGGGAAAAAACCAAAGTCCCAAGGGTATTTTGAAAAGGGCAAGGAACGACTAAGGGGTTTAACCACGAGAAGTGGGGTAATAAGACCTTTTAAGGCCTTAGTACTTTTGGGGGGGAAAGGGACTTATAAAGCACAAGGAAAAGGGCTTATAGGTGGTTAAAGCACGCGGGGGGTGAAAGGGTTTTAAGCACGGTGGGGTGAAAGGGGCTTAAGGTTTAAAATCGGCCGGGGGGGGGGGGGGGGGGGGGGAGGTTGATTCCAATATCCACGAAAAGGGGCTGAAGGGTTTATAGAAACACGCCCAATAAGAAGGGCCTTAAAGGTTTAAATTAGGGGGGTTCCAACACACATGGGAGAGGGGCCTAAAACACTGGGGGTTAATAAAAAGGGTTTCATAAGGCACAAGAAGGGGGGGGTGAAAGGGCCTTAAGAGGATTAAAACCGGGAGGAGATAATAAGGTATAGGAAGGGGGGTTAAGGAGGCCCCCCCTTGGAAGCTTCTAAACTTCCAGAAGATTACGTGGGGGGGTGTAAGAGCCGTCAGTCGACAGTGACAAATGAAGGCGGCGGCTCCCATTGGCTTCATGGCATCCCTGTCCTCGTCCACAGCACAGCAATGAGGCGGCGCACGGATATGGGCAGTGCTGAGTCCTCCGCTTTTGTCCCTTCACGGCAGCTGCTAGCGTCGTTTGGCAACGCCTTCTTCTGGCCCTCGTACCTCCTACCTTCCTTCACAGCAGCGGCCTTCTGGTTAAATAGGGGGGGGAGGGGGATCCTTCGTGTCCTCACGCATGAGCCTCCTCCCTCCAAAGCATCCAACAAGGATGCTTAGTCATCCACCATTCCGTCCCTCTCCCCCAACACGACAGTCAGCTGGGGGAAGGAGGGAATAATAATTTTAAAAAAATCCTAATTTAAAAAAATATCATCCCCACTAAGAGGGTATTCATGCCAAATGTGTATTTCTACTACGGAGCTGTTACATTTTCCTTCTCTTCTTAGCATTTCTTTTCCCAATAATGTATCCATTGGTGTTGAATGGGCTCGAAATTTTAACACCTGTGTTTTTGCTGCAAGATCTTGTAATCACATCTATAGATATGGATATAGTATCATCCTAGTGAATCACATCCATCCCTTATGAATAATCTTTACCTCAAAGAGTGTGCAAGGTAACTTGAGGATATGTTTACTTGTGCTAGGCATTCTTCTTAGGAAAATCAATGTAATCTTTATTTCTAGCCTTATAATGGCTCAGACATTCAAATTTATGGGTGTACTTATTTTTAAGAGTGGACTCACTATAGGAACTATCGCTGCAAGGATTGCATGAGTGCGGGTAATTGTAACTACCACTTTATTTTGGATCTTTATACTAGCATGAAATAGCACATATCTCAATATACTCTTGTATGATAGAATACTATTAAATTTCCAAGAGCTATTGCAGGGTTGCTACTATAGGATTGCAAGTATTACTAGAGAAAATGTAAGATTACGGGCAACAAACTATATCTTTCTAATCCAAATGTGTACTCAATAAGAAAATACATGCGTTTCATCATTCTCTTGCAAGATAAGCACTACGAAGCTTTAGAAACTATAAAATTTTGAGAGTTAAAGAAATTCAAATAATGGAGTATTAAACATTACCATGTGAAAAAACCTTTTCATTTCCAAAGAAACCTATGATTTTATTACTTTTATTGCTATAATTTCTCCAAAATTTTCTCCTACTCAAATTAGCCTTCAATCACATTATATAAGATTTGCATCATACCAATCTTTCAATTTAAAAAACTCTCATTTCTCTTCTCTAAGTGATGAGAAATATTTTAAGTTTCTTATTTTCTTTCTCTATTTTTGTTTGTGGAGAGATGCATTTAGGGAGAGGGAGGAAAGGAGAAACAGAAATAGAGAGAATAATGAAGGGAGAGGAGGAGAGAAATAAAGAAAGAGTCCTAGAGAGGGGGCTTCATGTAAAATAGAGAGACAGATCCACTACAACAAAAATGAGGCATAGACGCACAAAGTCAGACGCGTCTAGAATTGAGTCTATATGTGCGTGTAAAAGAGCGTGTAAATAGACGCAAATTTTGCGTCTATATATCCGCATAAATAGACACTAATATAGACGCGCCTTTAGACTCGTTATTATTTAACCACCTGAAATTGGACTTAATATAATTAAAAAACTAGAGTTAATAATTATTTTTGCATTGCTCTCTAATGAATGGTAGTTCCTCCAGTTGACAAGCCTGATATAAGTAATTAGCGACAAGGGACAGAAACCTTATTATACAATTAGTAGCAAGCATTGCATGTATCTCGTGATTTCTCTACTTAAAGATGATAAAAAACACTTTCTTTTCATTATGGAAAATTCAATTTAGCTTTAAACTTGACTATTGATTCTTGAGTATGCATGTGTGCGCATGATAAAAACCATAGAATTAAGAATACACGTTGAATCATTAAGCAAATTAAATATGTTATAGTGAATGATCCATCTCATCTTCAATGAGATTAGCCCTTGCTAAACTATCTACTTCTAGGTCTATGTTATCAAGAGGTAACGAAACAAATAAATCTATCCCACTATCAGATGTGTTGCTATATTGCTCAATAACTTCATCAATATCATCGACAATCAGATTATTGTCTTCTTCTGTGTTTCCTTGAACATTCTCGTGAGGTTCATATTGTACTATATTACGCATATCATCCATTATGGTGTCATCATGTACATCATCATTAATTGTTGGATTGTCATCTACTATCTCTATGTCGGTAATATTACCATATATTGGTTTTGAACGATTATATATAGGGATGACATACCACCATCAGTTATTGTTTACCATTGGATGATACACAACCTGTATTTGAAAAACAAAAGCAAGAAACTTAAATACTTATTATATTGTGTATATGTATCACATGTATACATATAAAAAAATTAGCTTTTGCATACATACATGCTCGCATTGTTGAGGTAGTACTAATGTGTCATTCTTGTTTTGGTGAAATTTTGTAGAGCCAATGATTACAAAACCACTTGGATGGCGTCTGATTGTGCAATGCTCACCATTTGTTACCACTTCTTTAAACCACTTCACATCGAGTACATATAAAAAGAATTGTCTGAAGTCAAGCTTCAGAATATCTTGGATCAAGCCACAATAACCTTCCATGGTACCATTGGCATCCTTGACGTGAGCAAGGACACCACAATCTTGGGTATTTCTCTTTTCATCTATACGTTGAGTTCGAAGATGTTTACCCTCACACCAAATAGCATTGAATAATGTGCACTAGTAGTAAAAGATTAAGATCAAACATTTCAATTATTTATATAAAATATAACTTATAGAAACAAATTATTTGATAGTATGTCTCACCTTTGATAAGCAACCTCGTGTGTATTCCCACTCTTCTTGAGATATATTAATTTCCTCCTCTTTTTCCATTCTCTCCATTTCCTCATGTAACCAATCTATATCAATATGACGTGGGAGCACATTTAGATGATTTGGAAATGAGACATTACGTCCATATCTAGTGCGAAATGCTTGTCTTTCGCTTTTTTTTCTTGCCCTTGCTTCATTATATAGTGTCACCCATTTGCTCATTACATCACTATTGAGCACACAAAAACTATTTAACTTACAAAGTTCTTCCTTTGTTAGCACTTTACTCATTCCTTTTCCTTGAGATATTATAGAGGTCATCATCAAGTCTTCATCATCTTTCCATAGTCATGGTTGAGAGGGGTCCACTTCAGCAAGATATTCAGAGATATTAACAAGGGATGATTGCACTAACCAACTCTCAGCCATGCTTCCCTCAGGCTGTGCTTTTTGCCTCACAAAATCTTTCAAGGTTTTCATGAAGCGCTCAAGAAAAAACATCCACCTTGCATGAATTGCCCCACAAAGTGCGATCTCATCAATCAAATGTACGAGTAAATGTAATTGAGTAGTCAAAATGGATCGAGAAAAAATTTCCTCCACCAAACAAACCACCTCAACAGATAATACTCGAGCATCTTGCAATGTGTTTGGATCAATTTCCTTCAAGCTCACGTATCTATTAGGATGTATTTGAGAATTGTTTATTTTTATGTAGAAATTCAAAGATATATAATGAAAAAATACAATGTATCCATCTTGTAAATGATATCACGTACATCTTTGGATACACAATTGGATATGCTAGTAGGAAGTACGAACTGAATGTAAACAATATTCATAGATCAAATGATTAGTTGAGGAAAAAGTCATCATACCCCAAATTTTACACATAGTTACTCCACTAATTAATATATTCATGGTTAGAGATACCCTTGCTTGAATCATTTTGTGCCAATCGTGGGACTTCAAACCAAATAGTTACTCCACACCTCTTTTCTTTTTCTTTATGAAGGCTCCCTTGAGACATCTCATACATCCTGTGGGTGTTCGAAAGCTACATATTTGTTCCTTCACTATTTTTTCCTCGTTCTTTGACAACATACAAGGTGCATGGGGTAGCTCAATCTTTCCTCTGGGTCCAATGCGTGGCCAGGCTCGTCTCATGCGATCAATGTTACGTAAATCCTCCCTTACATTGACTGAATCACGAGCCCCTATCAAGTGATCCCATAATGTAGATACAAAATTTTTGAATATGTGCATGGGTTGATCTTGAGGTCAGTCCAGTACGAAAGACAAAAAAATATAGAGAACCTAACAAACAAACAATATATTATGTAAACAATTCGTCATGCTAAATGCTTTAAAGTCAATCGAGAGAAATGCACTTCTTATCGACTCATGCCAAGTGGAGGGTGGCTGTCGGCATTAATCCATCTCTCCTTCCAATCTCGAATGGTTAGAGATTGTGGAGTCATTCCATTAGTAGGGAGAACATATTTGGGATGGTCAATAGGAAGAAATCGATGATGATTATCGTAGATAACCTTATTTAAACATGCCGGCCTAGAGGAAACTAGAGAGGGATCGCAAATAGGACATGCATGATATCCTGATGTGGTTAAACTTGAACAAACAAGTGAATTAGTAAAATGCAATTGATTCGTATCTTGAATTTCAAATATAGAGTTATATACATGTACCTGAACACTCTTCGTATCTTGGAAAGTCATGCATGGTTCACAACAACATGGCCTTCAACGTGAAATCTCTAGAGGATGCAGATGTGCTTGTATCTTGCACCTCAATACCTTCCCATAACATTTCTAACTCTTGAATCAAAGGCTCTAAGTAAATGTCCATGTTTTTTATCTTGTGCCTTCCAGGAATCAGAAGGGACAACATTACATGTCCCTTTTTAATTGCCATGGATGGAGGAATATTATAGTTCACCAATACCACTGGCCATACACTGTATGATGTGCTTTTGATGCCAAATGGATTGATTCCATCCATACCTAAACCAAATCTCAAATTGCTTGGCTCTTCTTTGAAAACGGGCCACAAATTATCTATATGTTACCATGCCGGTGTGTCTGCAGGGATCCTCCATTTTTCATCACTTGAACAATGACTAGCATGCCATGACATGAGCTTTCCAATAGACTTACACTTGAACATAATTTTTATACGTGGAACAATCGAAATATATCGCAAAACATTACAAGGCACATCCATTGACTTCATCTCCACTTCGTATCTTGATTTGCCACAAACAGGACACTCTCATGCGAACTCATGAATCCCACAAAATAAGACACAATCATTGACACATGCATTGATCTTGACATAATCGAGGCCTCCCAGAGATGTCAAGTAATGTCTTGCTTGCTCTCTCTTAGTTGGAAATTTGTTTCCTTTTGGAAGCATTTATAATAATAACCTACATATATTTTTAAAAGTGAGTTAAAAAACCACCAACATATATTTGTGTCTGATTTCAAAATAGAACAATTAATATTATGATTCATAAGCCAAACTGTATTGATACCTACTTCAATAACTCATTCAAACTGACATTACTCCATCCATAAATTGTTTGCAAGTTAAGTATCTCGAGGGATGCACGAAGAACGGAGTACGTACAACCTTCATGCAATGGAGTAGATGACGCTGCGTATAGTGGATTATCTGGCTTTGTAGAGTGAACTTCTCCCTGAACCGGTTGCAAAAATAGATGGTGTACCATGTTGTCCAAAATCTCATCCTCTACGACTTGATGGGGTATTTCATGAGGGGTACTATCATGGTCGTCAGTCTCCACTCTTCTTGAAGACTCTGCCTCCTCGCGTCGACGTTTTGCAGCCTTTTGACGCTTGGGAGGGGGCATCTGAGGATGTGGCACTGCATCCTGCTCAACCACAAAAGGGAGTTTCATGTACATTGATATATATTGAGTAACATAGACTAACAATCTTAGTGTTAAAAAAAAACAATGAATACCGGTGATTCTCGATCCCATTCTCCATACATGTTGAGGTGTGGAGCCCCGAGAGGAACACCAAGGAAAAGGGAATTCTCTTGCAAGAAAATCTATCTTGTAACATCAACAAGCTTGTTTATCATGTTTCATATGATCACAATGAAGAAAAGAACACCAGGCACAACAAATCTTCATACAACATCATGTAGATCTCCCACGGTTTTTAATAGAATTAACCATATTTTTCAACATCTCCATAAAATCCATCAATGGAACAAAGAAAGCAAAGGAATACACCATCTTAGAATAGAAATACATCACATAGTATTCATCTTCAATATCTTCATAGTCTTTTCTCTCAATCTCTCATATACAATCACTCTGTTTGAGTACAATTGGCTATCTCTGACTCTCTCTCTCTCTCTCCATCAATAATACATCATATCCTCACTACAATCTCTCAAAAAATCACTCTCAATAATCACTCTTAGGTCGTGGATACCCCTCCCAAGAGGTATGTCTGATATGAAGAGTCACCAGAGCCACTACAGTGTCTTTTCATAGCTCACTACTGTCACTTCACTCTAGTCTTCACTTAAGTCTTCAGCAGCTACTTCTTCCACTTCTTTCAGCTCTTTTGCACTTGTATTCACCTCTTTCCAAGGCCAGAAAACTTTCCCAAAGTCACACATACATTCCACACAACACATACAGAAGCATACAGAACAGTCTACAGAACAGTACCAGAACAGCTACAGTACAAAACAGAACAGAGACAGAACAGAACAGAAGCTCTACAGAAGACCTACAGAAGATTACAGAAGGTTATCAAAACCTCATAACTCATTCTCAAATCATTCCAAACTCTCACAAACCATTCAATAAACTTTCACAAGATCTCAATCTTCATCAATCAATACTCCATCCCTCCTTACAGAAGACAATCAGAACAAAATAGACCAAAACAGAGCAAAACAGAAGGTATACAGAACCTATCAGAACATCACAGAACCACCAGCAAACATTATGAACTTCCAAAACACAATCATTACCATCCAAAACACTCTCAAACCACTTCCAAATCAATCAATCATCTCATAAAATCAACCATTCAGCTCTCAAAAACAACAAAAATCAGCCAAAAAACAAGTCATTTCAACACTCAACATATCCCCACACTTAATAAGGAAGCGTCCTCGCGACCCAGGAAAAAGGGAATACAAGTTCAGGGAAAAGCTCAACTTTGATCTTCAATATCTTTTCACAAAGAATCCATCCACCACGACCCCAACTTATAACCTGTTTCTGATATAAAAATACAAAGAAAGAAAAACCCTTTTGAAATTAACACCTCTTATCAAACTAAAAATCACCACAAATTTGTAAAGGATATAAAAGTTTGCTTCTTCTTCATCAGCATCAGCTTCAACTCTCCAACCACGAACCCATCTCTACAAATCTCCAAAACATAGCTCATACACGAAATCCAATAGGAAACCACCACGTTCGTTTGACATAAATGAACTCACAACACAAACACTAATACACAAGTCAACCATCTGAATGACTCCTTCAAAAAGAGAGTTGTTCATTAAAAAGCTTCCATTATACATCGGAAAGGTATCAATGAAGATGATCCCTCTTAAAAGATTGATGTTGTCGGAAACGATCCATAGATAAGGATTCATCTACAAAGTTTTTGGGAGGATTTTGAAAAAATTGGAGACATCACATCCTTTCCAACAGGACCAAGTATCTGTTAGGCAAACAGAGGGCATGAAAATACAGTATCTCCAGCTGCTGGGAATCAATGTTTACATTGACATTCATGCACAACTTTGGAATAGGCTTTGAATCAGTATGAGAGTGCCTATGCATATACGCCAGGTACCAAGGAAAGTGAGCAGTTAATCTCACTGAGGGATCTGCAGACTGTGAATACTGCTGGGCAAAATGAACATAATTCTGATAAGCTTGACTGGAAGCTGTCCGTTCTCCTGGAATTACTGGCCAATTAATCTGCGGTCCTGTAAGGCAATCATCCGAACTCCATCCCCTTCTTCTGGAAATCTGATTATCAAACCCGTCACAGTCACTAACCAACGGAGGTGGATGAGATATGGAAGTGTTAGGAGAGGGTAGTGGAATAAAGGAAAGTGGATGTAGGGAAGGATAAGAAAAATCATAAAAGGAAGAAAAGGTTAAAGAAGGAGTGGCAGAAATTTGTAGGGAATCACTAAGGAACGGTGTTAACTGATAAATAGGAAACGTGGAGGGTACATTAATGGAGGGAGAAGGACAGGGTGGAGAAGGGGAAAATACCCTATCCTCAATAAAGGAACAGTAAGTGAAAATAGGAATTTGAGGGAAAGATGAAGGTTGGAAAAGAAGGGGTAAAATTATGGTGGAATTAGACTGACAAAGGGAAAAATATATAGCATAGCGGTGAGCCATTTGTTGGTAATAGAGGAGGGTAGGAACAGAAGGTCCCAAGAGAGATCGTCTATGATAGGCATCAAAGAAGGTAGCATCAAATGGATTATGTTTGGAAAGATAGGTTAAGAGATCCATCCTCAGTTGGTTAGTACTCTGGGCAAAGGTAGGAGCTGTGTTTTGTCTTTGATTTAGGACCACCGAATCAATCATGGGATGCCACGAATTATCATGACAATCAGCTACTTTGGAGGAATAACTTTGGAACATATCAGCTATGCGCAACTCCAAATGATTGACATATAAAACAGCCTGTAAGACCACATCCCCCACATACCATGCCATATCTACCTCATCTGGAATTAACAAATCTCCTCGGAGATACATGTATGACATCAACATGGTATCTGGCGTGACAGAATCTTCAAAGACCATTCTGACTACCTCTGTCAACAACTCAGCAGACCAAGCCCCACTCTAGCCATCCTCTAGAAAAGGTAAATCCATCGTGGAAAGCTTCATATAGAAAACCAACTTCTGTAAGTGGTAGTGGACAAAGAAAGAATGGTCTGGTAAGACATAGTCCTGAAACTGTTCAAATGTAGACCATAACAAGTCCATTCTGGACTGCAATCTTTCCACTTTATCTTGGAATAGAGGGCACAAAGCAGCCTGTCTCTGTAGAGCAGCCAAGTCCTGCTGTGAAAGAGAAGAAATTAATGGAACAGGAGGGCTTGGAGGAACAGAGCGGGACTTTGCAAGCTGATCTTGCAACTGCTGGATTTGGGAGGCTTGGTTGGCCACTATGTCATTAGCCATCTGTAAAGCTGAAAGCTTGTCATCTAAGATAGCTTGGAATTCCTTCGCTTCTCTGGACATCCTCTCCTTCTCCTCTGAAAGGCTAGTAATCTGGGATTGAGCCTCGAGTAACTGGGTCTTCAATGAAGAAATCTCATCGCTTTGGGTGGCAACCAATTGGGTTTGCTGTTCCATTTGCTTAAATAAATCTGCTAGGGTATCCTTAGCAAAAGCTAACTCAGATGTTGCCTTATGCAACTGGTCTTTGGACTGCATGAGCTCTTCATAGAAAGATGTGTACAGCTGTTGAACACAGGCTGTCACTGACAACTCAATGGAACTTTGAATATCCTTGCAGAGGAAAGGAATGGCATCTCCTGAGACGAGACTGTTCAGGGAAGGAACTCAGATCTCCAAGGATCCTTCTCGATGTGCTCTGAACAGGTTATTACAAGTGAGATACCCAGGGAGTTCACTACCAGAAGTAGCAGGGATAGGCACTGAGGGAAGTACAGAAGGGGCTTTATCCGCTACCGTCTTCAAGCGTTTGCGCTGTATAACCAGGGGAGGCAGAGAATCATCATCCTCAATGTCAATGGGTTCTGACTCTTCTGAAGGTGGAGGAGGAGGTACTGGATCTGATGGAGGAGGTGGAGGCATAGTCTTCTGTAAACCTGAATAGGTCAAGAAGGCAGACAAATATGATCCATATGTGACATTGGTAACATTACCCCTGGTGACTTTAACAAAATGCTCATCCATTTTAGTAAGGAGGTAAGTGCTCCAATCAATAGCAACTCCTTTCAGCACCATCCTGGAAGCTGTAAAAAGCTCTTTGGACAAATAGTGGGATGGCGTTTTGGCAGGCATAAACCTGTCCTGAAGGAACTGACAGATCGTCTTCCATATGGGATCAGTGATCATAGAAAAGGAAACTCCTGAAGAGTTTATCACCTTCTTAACATCAAGGATTTCCCTTGTCTGCTTCTGCAACAGCTTGAGAATCTCTTCATTAGAGAAGAGCTGACGAGTGGTCACAAAAGGTTCTCCTTTGAAGGGTAAAGACAGAGCCTTCCCTAGGCCTCGAGATGTCAAAGTCATAGACATTCCTTGGACGACGCCTGTCTTCTTGCTGTAAGAAGCCAGGAACTCATCACATAACGACGGATCCTCTGGAAGCAATGGAAAAGGAGTGGCCACAAAAGCAGCAAGGCCCGCCTTCGTGAGAGGCTCAAAAGTAAGTAGGGAAGAGTAATCCCTACTAACTAGTGGGACGTACTGGATAGGGGGAGGAGCATGAGAAGGCGCCATTCAGATGGTTACACACACACCACAAACACAGACAATCAAGGAGAATGCCTGCAAAGCAACAGACAAAAAAAACCAAGGATAAGAAAATAACCAAACAATAAAACGTGACACAACCAACTAACCCCAAGCAAACCACATCCTAGAAAAAATTTGACATGACCTTGAGACAAATGCGACCGAAAGCTTCATGCGATGCATCAAACAAACACCCTGAACCCCGTAACAGGCAATAAAAGAAAAAAAAAACTGCATACCGTACCCTTAACCGTAACTAAGACAGGAAACCAAAATAATACCATATCCGACACATATCAAAACTATATCTGTGATAAATCAAGACTGGACCATGGAAACAACTCTAATGACTGCGCATACCCATCCCACGAAACGGTTCATTAAAAAGGGGAAGTAAGTGCAGTGAGGGGGGAATTAATTTAATGAAGGGTTGATTTTAATCAATTATTAAAAATGGGTGAATTTTTATTAGGTGATAAACCTTAGCAAGAAAACGGCGGTTCCTTATTAGTTATTTAATTACCACTTATTAGGTGAAGCGGTGCAGTTATTCGATTCCCGGACTTCGATTCTCGACTGGGTCTCTAAATGCAATTCATTGATTACAAATTAAGGTGATGTGGAGCGCTTTTTTACCAGCGCGTGCTCATGTGACGGCTGGTTCTTTTTAATTAAAAATTAAAGTGCCTCTGTAGCGCACGTAGCACGTGCTAAGTGAATGGCGGGTTTATTTTAATTAAAAAGAATATGTGTTGAGCGTGAATGCGCGTGGAAACTATGGGTGAATTAAAGGGTTCATTTTAACAATTAATTTGTGATTAAGGGGGAAAATAAAAATAAATAAAGCACATAAAATAAATACCTGGAAGGGGTATGTATGTAATGCAGAAATGCGCATGGAAGAGTCTCCCAAAAGAAGTGAATCCAGTAAAGGAAAAGTAAAGATCACTGATGAAACAACAATAACAACACCTTAGCGGATGTGTGGATTGGGTGTGTGTTGGTTGTTTATTTTTATTTTATTTTATTGTATTTTATTTTTTATGGTTTTTATTTTTGTTTTTTTTTAAAATTCAGTTGTGATTATTTATGGTGGAATAAAGGGAAAATGATGAAGGGAGGTGAGGGGAATTTTTTGAGAATTTTTAAGAATTTTTAAGAATTTTTTTAGAATTTTTTAGAATTTTTAAATGAATTTTCTACATTTATGGGCAATTTGGAGGTGAAATTAGGAAATATTGAATTTTCAAAAATTATACGGTAGGCAATTTCCAGCGGACAAACTCCCAAAAATTGGCAAAAAGAAGAAGGAATTTTTAGAAATTTTTCTGAATTTTTTAAATGGAAAATTTCTCCTAGCGGCCGGGGCGACCGAGGATGGAGCTGCAGGCGGCGGCAAGCGGCTGGCGGGGCGAGCGGTCGTTCGCAGACGGGCGGGCGACGATCTGCAACGGCGGCGACGAAGCGGGTCCTGGGCAGCTTCACGGGCGGCGGGCGGGGAGGAGGCTGCGCGAGGACGGCGTCCTGGCGGGGGCGTCTGCAACGGCGGGCGGCGATCTGCGGGTGGAGGCGGCGACCTGCGGGTGGAGGCGGCGACCTGCGTCTCCACGGGCAGCGACGGCGGCTCCACGGGGGAGGGGACGGCGGGTGGCCCACAGGGGAGGGGACGGCGCTGCAGGAGGAGGCGGGCGCCAGGGACAGGAGGCGGGGGAGGGAGGGGAAGAGGAGGGAGGAGGTGCAGATGGTGGAGAGGGAGGAGGTGACGATGGAGGGGAGGGAGAATGGAGGAGAAGGGGAAATGGAGGAGGACGCAGGGAGAAGAGGGAGAGGGAGGGAGGGAAGGAGGGAAGGGGTGGGCGGTTGGGGGGAAGGGGTGGACAGTTGGGGGGAAGAGGTGGGCAGGGGCAATGGGCGGGCGGGGTGGTTGGGCAGTGGACAAGGGTAGGGTAGGGTAGGGGGTGGACAGGGTAGGGGAGGGACCAAGGGGGGATAGAGGTTGGGCCAAGGGGGGGTAGAGGTTGGGCCAAGGGGGTTAGGCAGGGCCCAAGGGCGCATACCCCCGTCCCGTGCACGTGCGCGGGGCGGGGTAAAAAAATTTGCCGTGACGGGATTGAAATGGCGCTGGGATGACGGGACGGGCCATGCGGACACGACCGGGGCGCGTGGAGATACGTAAAATCGAAAAAGGGGCGCGTTCACGCGCAAAACGGGCGCTCGAAGACACGTAAAAATAAAGAAAAATTAATAACTCCCAATCCGGATATCAAAACGAAAGAGCGTAAAAACAAAAAGTGGGCAGGACGACAGGGAGAAAATAAGGAAAATACGCGATGGAGGGTTCCGGGGGGGGAAAGGGCAGTCACGTGCAAAAAACCCAAAAAAACGAACCAAAAAATGCAATTAAAAATTAATATCGAAAAATCCGTGCATCGAAATGAGGTGCAGAAAAAAGAAAAACTGTGCAAAAAGACGTGCTCGACAATCCTATCACATCAAAACATAGGTCCGACGGAGATAAGACGCGTTCACATGGGAAAAACCCAAAAAAAAAAACTGGAAAATGGGATCGGAAATTAATATCGGACAAACCGGTCACCGGAATGACATACAGTAAGAAGGAAAAATGTCCGCAGGGAGGAGTGGCACAGGGTGATCATGTTAAACCGCAGTTCCGGTGGAAGGAGGAAGGGTTCATATGCAGAAAACTCCAAAAAATACTCCCGAAAATATATTTAAAAATTAATAAGTAAAAATCCAAAAGTCGAAAGAGGGTGGAGAAAAAATGAAAAAGGTGGGGGAAGGCACAGGGGACACAGTTGTCAAATCAAATTGGAATTCCGATGCAAACAGAGTAGGTTCACATGGAAAAATGTCAAAAATACACACGAAAAAGTCGTGAAAACCCGGAAAATTAATAACGGACAAACCGTGTATCGGAATGATGCGGAATAAAAAGAAAAAATGTCAGGGGAAAAGTGGTGGTCAGGGCTATGACGTCAGAGCATGGTTCCAAAGCAAGAAAAGCGCGTTCACATGGAAAACCGGCTAAATTGTGCAAAATACTTCAAAAATTAATAACGCAAAAACCGTGCACCCGAATAAGGGTAGGTAAAAAGGAAAAATGGTCAATTCAAAGGGAGGAACAAGGCTATAAGGTTGGATTGAGACTTTGGTGAACGTAGGGTGCATTCATATGGAAAGACCTCAAAATGAAGGAATGAAGGAAAACTGCAAGGGAAGAGCCCCAAGGGTGGGTGAAACATAAACGGGTGGGTGGAAAGGGAGCCTCGTAGGGTAAAAGCAAGTCAAGGCATTCATGCATGAGCGGGGTAAGGCATATGCAGAAAGGTATGCACGGTAGACGCGCAGGGACGCGTCCCCACACTTAAGACCTTAACGGATAGGGTTAACCGAGCAACAGGGACCTAGGACCATGCCACAGACCATCCACTAACGTCCCCACACTTAAAACATGACCAGCATTGAGAAACAAAAGTTGTAGGGTTAGAAAAACTTGGCCCATTTTGTTGAGGATCAAAGTAAGAGTGAGTGTCGATGGCACGTCCAGTGTTGTTGTCGGCGTCTGGAGGTACCAAGGCATCTTCTCGGCACACGTTCGTCATGGCAAGGACCACGCGGCAGTACCCAGGGAGGTAGCTGATGGAAGGAATCACAGGAAATTCATTGATGATGAGGGATACTACACTCAACTCACAATCACTCAAACGAAATGAAAGAACAGTCACTCGCCCCATGACTAATATCACTCGAGAAAAAATGATGAAAACCCATATCTCATACTCGGTTGAGGAATCGACAAGGGGGAATGGTGCAGAAGGAGTATGCCAGGGTGCACAGTTGATGGTGCAGTAGTGCATCCAACCCGTCTGGCATAGGTGCAAGGAGAAAGGCAAGGGAGCCTTACAGTGCAGTGTACAGAACAGGGTGATGTGTCTTGTGATGACGGTAAAGACCCATCCCGTGGGTGCACAGGGAAAGTGGAACATACCTGACTCCAAGTGTCGTAACGTCCCTCAATCTCACCTCTCGATATTTGATTGAAGAAACTCCAGTCACACTCAACCCACCCTCTGTCTCACTCTCTATTGATAGATACAGGAGGGCAACCTTTTCCTGAAACCCATTGATGTAATCCTCACAGTCACTTGTGCAAAGGTTGTATGCCTTGTGCGCATTTGATGGTACAACTGTGCATCCCGCCCTGTGCCGGCATACGGTGCGAGAAGGAAGGCCAGGGAGCCTTATGGTGCAGTGCACAGAAACAAATTGTGCTTTGTGCATTGAGAGGCCCATCCCGTGCGTGCAACACTTCATTCACACTTCTCTCCTCTCATTTGATTTGAAGGGAAAAGACTGGTTTCTCGCCCCACCCTCTGTCTCACTCTCTGTTGATAGATACAGAGGGCAACCGTACTCACTTCCCCATCCGGTTAGGATGAAAGCTCACATCACTCAAGGGGTTGTCGATGAAGATCGCGTCATCAGTTGTTGAAGAGGCGTACCCAGGGAGGTAGCCATCAAATCGATTATTGTATTGGATAGGAACATGTTGTCTGCTAGAGGACAGTTAGACGCTTTGCAGAGAGACCCATGACACAGCGTACCAAGGGAGGTAGCTTCGGAATTGAATCCTAGGGATATCAATTAATGAATCCACTTTCTGGACTGCTGGGTGTTGCCACCTTTTCCACAGCCAGCTTCTCGCCCAAGGGTGTTTACCACCTTTTCTTGGAACGAGGCCTGCTATGACAGGGAATTGCTTCCTTTTCTCTCATAACAGATTTGTTTTGTTTTTTTTTTCTTCTTTGTTTTTTTTTTTCTCTTATTAAATTTGCCCCTATTCCCGAGGGTGTTTCCACCTTTTCTCGAATAATAGGTCGGCATGACAGGGACCTAAGTCCTTTTCTCCCATGACCGATATGTTTTGTTTTGTTTTTTTTTTTTTTTTTCAATATTGAGCAAGGGAATGGCAGAACTACCATTTGTCAGAACCCACCTCGCCACTGTCGCTGGTGGAAAATAGAGGGTAAGAAATCAAGGCTAGAAGGGGGGTTTGAGGGGACAGAGGGTTGCGTCCACTTCATCAGGAGTGATTGAAGAACGACTATCAGAAGTAGCATCATAAGAAGTACAGTACCGCGCCAAGGAGGGAAAGGATCAAGTGTCCGTAATTGTCAAGATCCCCAAGGAGGGAAGTGTTAGAAATGCGGGATCTAGAGCATGACATAACCGGAAGCTATGGAGGATGGAAGGAGAAGTGTAGACTCATGATAGAATGGACACTGTTTGTTACACAAGTGAATTAGGTTCCAAGATTGAGACTTGGACTCACAAACACAATCTTGTGTATGTGGACAATGACATTGACACTTTACTGAAATGAAAAGAGTACTATCATTGCATTAAGAAAGGAAGCAAGTACAATGCTTTATAGGAAAGTAGGAAACTGCAGTAGGCACCATTGTGCATATGGGATAAGTTAGCCTGCATGTCCTTGACCCTGAGACTCCATACAAAGAGGTTGTTTGAGTGTGATTGCTGATTCTCAACACCCCTCCTCAATCACAACTAGGAAAGGCACAAAGTGTGTAGAGGTTGTAATGAGAACCACCTGCAAAGTGTGGGCATACCACAGACATGGCAAAACACCAGAGGCTGTCGCAGAAAAAGCTAAGTCTGGGTACCATAAACATGGTGGACATCCAGAGGCTGTAACAGGGGCCTCACAAAGTGTACAGGGACTGTAATGCCAAGTTACATAAGGAGTTTACAAAGCTTATGGCAGGAAGCATTAGGGCAAGGAAAAATACAAGGCTATTAAAACAGTCTATCAGAATTATGAGAGTACAAGGACTGATGAGTCTTGTCCTTCCGATCCTCGTGATCTTCATCTTCTTCTTCCTTTGCTTCATTTTCTTCTTCTTCTTTGACTGCGACTAGATAGGCCTTTTGGGATCTCTTTCTTGCGTGGCAGAACTTCTCGATGTGTCCGGTCCTTTTGCAGAAGTCACAAAAGAGCTGATCTTTCTTGCCTTTGTACTTGTTGCCAACATATAATGCATGCTCATCTCTAGAGGTACTTGGTTCTTCTTTAGTTTTTAGCTTCTTTTCTTCTTCTAATAGTGATGCCTGGATATCAACAAGTTCAGGATTTGGCATGTTGATTAAAGTTGTTGATACATTATTATATTCAGGAGGCAAGCTCTTAAGTAGAACACCGATGCAAACATCTTCATCCATTTTAATGTTTATTCCTGCAAGTTGGGTTAGGAGTCCTTCCATGTAATTGAGATGTGTGGCAAGTGATGTGCTGGACTTCATTTCAAGCCTGAAGAATTCAATTAGGAGACCATACTTTGATGATTTAGATTGTGCACCGAACAGGGTGTCAAGTCTTTTCCATGTATCCTGTGAGGTCTCACAGTTATCCACATGATGGATATAACTGTCGTCTAGCTCCAATTTGATAATGGCCTGGGCTCTGTCATCATTCTTTTGCCAAGTAGTTGCAAGGTCCGCGTCCTACGGTTTCTTCTCTTTGCCATTTGTGATGGCCCAGAGACCCTTCTTCATCAGGATGAGCTTGATTCGGGTTTGCCAAGTGTGGAATCCGACTCCTTTGAATCGAGCATTTGGCGAGTCTTTGCCCATGTTAGATTTACGAGAACAGTAGCAAATCAACTTCAGACTTTATTAGATTTGAGCAACAGAAGAATTGATTGAGAGACACAAGTGCTAAAAAGCACTAACTTAGTGTCAATGAATACCAAATCTGCAAAAGTCTTTTACTCCAAGTGATCTTCCCCTTCTTGATTTGATGCTGATGCCTTTAGATCTGAGTGACAGTACTTTAACAAACTTCAGAGAGTATTGCTCAGTGATTAAAATCACTGTTGATAACTTCAGTGAGAGAAACAATGAAAAATGTCAAGATTTTGAAGCTTTTGGCTATGGTGGAATTAGGGTTTCTAAGACAGGGGCCTGGTTTTTTGCTGATTGCAGGAGCTACAGTGGATCATTTTCAAAACTTTTTACATATCTAGGAAGCTTATGTCATGGGCTACCAAAGCCCCATCATGATCATCAACATCGTGGTCAGCATGCAGCGCGCAGGTGCCGCGAACAGAATCGGCGCAGATCTGGACAGCGAGGTCGAATTTGAGCAATGCTGGAGCTGTAGATCATCAATGTTGGTGTTTAAAGTGACAGGAAGCTGCGCCCTGAGCCAAGGAACATTTCTCCAGAAGAAATCGTGTTGAAATTCTGCCTGGTTGAAGAGTTATGGAAGCTCCAAGCAAGGTAGGTCCTGTCTGGCTATGGCAGACACAGAACAGAGATTGGGGATTTTCACAATGCTGAGCTCCAGATGGTCCAATGTCCTGGATTGATGTGATACAGGGAAGCTTTATGAGTTGGGGAATACTTTTCCAGAAGGAAGCTCCAAGAGATTTGACCTGTGGAGTGAGATATAAGCAGTTCAATCTGACAGGGTGCTGCTGGCTATGGCTGCCATGGAAGCTTCAGTGAGAGTAGAGTTGAGAAACGAAGTCATACACTGACACTGAGCTGAATGGAGGTTCAGAAGAATCAAGAGAGGCTGGAGAAGCAATGCCATGCCCAACTGGGCTCTGATACCATGTTAGAAATGCGGGATCTAGAGCATGACATAACCGGAAGCTATGGAGGATGGAAGGAGAAGTGTAGACTCATGATGGAATGGACACTGTTTGTTACACAAGTGAATTAGGTTCCAAGATTGAGACTTGGACTCATAAACAAAATCTTGTGTATGTGGACAATGACATTGACACTTTACTGAAATGAAAAGAGTACTATCATTGCATTAACAAAGGAAGCAAGTACAATGCTTTATAGGAAAGTAGGAAACTGCAGTAGGCACCATTGTGCATATGGGATAAGTTAGCCTGCATGTCCTTGACCCTGAGACTCCATACAAAGAGGCTGTTTGAGTGTGATTGCTGATTCTCAACAGGAAGTACTTCTTCAGGCGATATCCATTGATCAGAAAGGGATCATCAGAGGCATCAACGGTCTGTACTTGGACAGAGCCATTAGGGTTGACTGCAAGTACCTTATAGGGGCCCATCCACCGCTGCTGGAGCTTGCCAGGAAACTTGCCAAAGCGTGAATCATAGGCTAGGACCAAATCACCTTCTTTGAACTCCTTGTGCTTGATGAAGCTGTCATGGTAAGCCTTGCGTCGAGCTTGCGTGGCTTCCATGCACTGTAGAGCCATCCTACGAATTTCATCCAAACATTCCAAGTGCAGGAGACGGCATTGAAGTGAATCATCGTTCCCCAAACGCTCTTTGATAGCCACTCTCAAAGAGGGTAATTCCAATTCAACAGGAAAACAGCTTTTGTTCCATACACCAGCTGGAAGGGTGTCTGTCCCGTTGCTGCTTTATGGGAGGTTCTGTACGCCCAGAGGGCCTCTGTAAGTCGATCGTCCCAATCACGACGATGTGCAGCAATTGTTCTTATCAGAATCGAGCAGAGGATACGATTGGTGACTTCGACTTGGCCGTTGGCTCTGGGGTAATAGGGAGTGGACTTGCGATGGCGGATCTTATACAACTCTGTCAACTCTTCCATGACTTTGTTAAGGAAATGAGTGCCTCTGTCACTTACCAGCTCTAAGGGACTGCCAAAACGGGTGATGATATTCTCGTACATGAACAGGGCCACGCTGTTACCATTGTCCCGCTTTAGGGCTTTAGCTTCACACCACTTTGTGACATAATCCGTACATACGAGGATGTATCTGTTCTGTTTCCTTCTGGTGGGAGGGTCGATCGGACCTACGAAGTCAATGCCCCACTTCTCAAACGGCTTCAACGGAAGGATAGGTTGTAATGGCATGGCACTTGTCTTCGTGGGTTTCCCCATTCTTTGACAAGCATCACATCTTTTACAGTAATCATAGGAATCTTTGTGGATGGTAGGCCACCAATATCCTGCTAGCAGAGCCTTCCTGGCTGTAGCTTCTCCTGCAAAGTGACCTCCACATGGCTCGTCGTGGCAAGCCTTCAGAACAATCCCAATCTCATCTCCTGCAACACATCTTCTGAGTACTTCATCTTTGCCTTTCTTGTACAGTGCACCGCCTAGCAGGGTGTATGGGGCTGATTCTAGCATGAGCTTCTTCCTTTCCCGACTAGAAATACCAGGAGGGTACTGTTGGGTTGCCAGCAGATTGGCAAAGTCTGCATACCAGGGAGTTACAGTTTCTACCAAGAATAGGGAAGCATCAGGGAGGTCTGGATCATCTTGCTCCTTGTCTGCAGTTTGTGGGATACGCGACAGATGATCAGCCAGAACATGGGAACGACCAGGCTTAGTAATCACCTCAAAGTCGAACTCCTGGAATAAAAGGAGCCATCTCATCATTCGTCCTTTCACATCTGCTTTGTTCATCAAGAAGGACAGGGCCTCATGATCCACATAAAATTTAAAGTGGGTAGATAGGAGGTAATGGCGAAACTTCTCCAGGGCAAACACCATTGCCAAGCACTCCAGCTCGGTCACTGTATAGTTCCGTTCCCTATCAGTGACTTTTCGGCTTGCGTAATAGATCGGTTGATCCAACTTCGAGGAGCCCTTCTGGCAAAGGACAGCACCTAAACCTTCAATTGATGCATCAGTGTGTACATGGAACTCTTTCGTCCAATCAGGAGGTTGCAGAATGGGTGCCTCTATCAGACACTGCTTCAGAGTGTGGAAGGCTTTGTCACATTCTTCCGTCCAAGTAAACTCTGCATCTTTCCTCAGGAGCTTGTGCAAGGAAGTTGCCTTTGTCGCAAAATGGGCTATAAACCTTCTGTAGTAACCCACATGGCCTAGGAATCCCCTCAACTGTTTGAGGTTGGTGGGTGCTGTCAGAGCTGCGATCTTTTCGATCTTTGCAGGGTCTGTTGATATCCCTTGTGCAGAGACAATGTGGCCCAACAGGGCTCCAGAAGAGACCCCAAAGATGCATTTGTCAGGGTTAAGGGAAATCCCATACTCCCGGCATCGATCAAAGCATTGCTCCAAATGTCCCCAGTGTTCACTGATCAAACTATAGACACAGAAGTCATCCAAATATACTTCGATAAAGTCGTCTAGATGATGTTGAAATGCAGCCATCATGACTCGTTGGAAAGTAGCAGGGGCATTGCAGAGCCCAAATGGCATCACTTGGTAAGCGTAGGTCCCCCATTCTGTGGTGAAGGTTGTTTTGGATTGGTCCTCTTCTGCGATTTGGACTTGGTTGTATCCACTGAATCCATCCAGAAGAGAATAAAGCTCATGTCCTGCCACTGTGTCCAACAGTTGGTCTGTGAAAGGGATAGGAAAGTGATCCTTCTTCGTCTTGGAATTAAGCTTTCGGAAATCCACACATATTCGCAATTTGCCATTCTTCTTGGGTACAACCACGATGGGTGAAACCCATTCACTATTTGCCACTGGATAGATGAACTTGGCTTCCAGAAGCTTCAGCAGCTCCGCTTTCACCAATGTGGAATAATTCGGGTTCATTCGCCTCTGTCGTTGCCGTACTGGCTTGGCATCAGGCTCCAAGTCAATATGATGTTGACATATTGTGGGATCAATCCCCTTTAGGTCTTTGTAGGACCATGCAAACACGTCCAAATTCTCTTTCAACAAGTTGTACAAGGTTGACAACTCCTCTTCTGGGAGACTGCTACCCACCTTCAAGTGGTGTTCAGTGCCATCTGCATCCACAAAGGTTAACTGCCTTTCACCTTCTACTTCACGGATAAAGGTCCCACGGACTTCTTCTGGGTAGAGATCCGACTCCTTCAAGGGAGTGGTATCCTCTTCGGATGTCCCACTAGAACCAACTTCTTCTTTTGGTGGAGACTTAGGTTGCTCCTTAAGACATTGGAATGGGATTAGAGCTGTTTCGGGTTTGGTTTCAAAACTAATTACCTCTTGGTTTGAAGACTCCTCTTCTGAAGATGACACATCCAAGAACGTCACATAACAGGGACCCTCTGATGCCTGTTGGGTTTGTGGGACTGGTGCTTGTTGGCACGGTGCATCATCATCATCTTTCTTTGGCAAGGATGGGTTAGGACGGCAGGAGCCACTCTTGAAAGACGGCTTGTTCTTCTTAATCCATTTCTTATAAAGGTTTTGCATATGAGAAGATCCATTTACCAAACCAAATGGTACCATCGCCATTCTGTCCCATAGCATGAGCTCGTTGGCTTCTGATGCTTCTGGAACTTCTTCCTCAAATGTATCCTCTTCAGGTGGGATAGACTCTTCCATTTCACTTTCATCATTCTCTTCGTCCATATCATATTCAACCTCTTCTGTCTCTGCTTCTGCTTCTGCTTCTGCTTCTACTTCTGGCTCTATTTCTACTTCTGTCTCTGTAGGAGCTCTGTAACAGAAGAACAGATTCTCTGTTTCCTCTCCAGCCTCTGTCTCTGCTGTGGCCATGTAACAGGGAGAGCAGTACATCCATGCTTCTATCTCACTGTCAGAAGTGATTTCAGAAGTCATGCCCGGTTCAGGCAGGAAGTATTCACCCATTGATAATGGCTTTGTATCTTTTGGAAGTCGGCTTACAGTATCCACTGTTAAGGAATGTGCCATTGTTTTCTTGGGAAGGATCTGTTTGACAGCATCTTCGTCTGCTGATGTTCCATCTGTAGCCTCGTTAGGGGAATCAGAAGATAATTCCAAGGAGGTGGATCCATGTCCTTTTTGAGAACCATACAGTTTCAGCACCACTTTATTGGGTCCTCTACCCAAGGTCAAAGTTCCTTTAAACCAATCCGTCCTTGCTCGGGCTTCAAAAAGCCATGGTCTGCCCAGTAACAGGGGATAGGATGTACCATAAGAGTTTGGCTTCACCACCAGATAGGTTAGCCAATAATCTTTTCCAGCCACTGTAGTCTTCACATATGGGAGAATGCCCAAAGGCTTGATTCTACTCTGATCCGCCAGTCTGATGAGCCATTGGGTTGGTTGCACACCTTGTAAGCCTAGATCCTTCATTGTAACATCCGTCATAATGTTTACTGATGAACCTCCATCAATCAGTGCATTTGCAATAAAGCAGCCTTCAATCCACATGCCAGTCTCTGGAGTACCCGGATCTAAAAAGGCGTTAGCTATGTCCACTTCTTTGACAGGCTCTGGAGCCTTGTTGGACTTTGTTACTATTGAGGGAGCAATCCTTAAACCATGTCTTCTTGTTAGTATACTTTTGAACCTTTTCCGACAACTGGGAGACAACATCAATAATTGTCAGAATGTGAGATTTGGTCTAAAGGTATCTAGATCTCTGACTAGATCGTATTCCTTAATAGGATCCACTGGCTTCTCTAACCGGTTAGGGAATGGGGCAACACCCATTTTCATTTTCCCTCTTTCTTCCAACAGGGGCATCATGGAAACTTCTTCTTTCATTTGTGGCACTTCCTCCTCTTCTGTATCCTGGACCTCTAGTCCTGTCTCTGTAACTGTCTCTGTAACTCTCTGTGGCACTGTAGTGCTCGATACGGCACTGTTAGGCTCTGTTCTGTTCTGTTCTTCTGGTGGAAGATTGAACTTCACTGTTCTGGCAGGAGGGTTATTTTCTTTTTGGATAAGTGGTTCCTTCTGCTTTGCACGCGTGATGGCAGCAACTTCCAATTCTACTAAATTGGAGGTAGGCTCTTGGGCCTTGGACGGACTATCAGTAGCACTGTTTTTCACTAGGGCTGGGCTTGGACAGTCTTTTGCAGTGTGGCCTTCTCCTTTGCATCGACTGCATAAGGGCTTGTAATCCACTGACCTTCGAGGATTTGGACAATTTGGTGAGATGTGTCCCTTTTCTCCGCATCTGTAACATTCCACTTCTGATCTATGACCACTGCCAGACTGTCTTCCTCTGTAACTTTGAGAGGGAAATCTTCTAGGTCCGAAATTAGGACCAAACTCTCTAGGCTTGGGTCCAATATCTTGTGTTGTCATTTTGGATTCCAGCAGGTTGAATCTTGCGTCTTCTTCCTTCCTTCTCCTATCATGCATCTCCTTCAGAGAGCAAATGTCATCTGTATGGTTCTTCTACAAACAGTAGGAACAGAAGGCTCCAGGGATGGTTGGTTTTCGTGTACATTCAGTGGCTAAATGGCCTACTTGATGACACTTACCACACCAAGTATTTGACCGCATGACATCTCTTCCTGCTCCTGCAACGTTGGATATGCTTGCTGTGTTCACTTTCAACGTCTGTAGTTACTCTGTGATCACATCCATCAACTCCTTTTTGATGTTTGCAACTGAGTTGGATAAATAATCCTTCAAGCTTTCTCCTCCGGACGTACTGGCAGGAGGGTTTTGAGGAGTCTCTGTAATCACTACATAAACGGGTTGGGCCGGTACAGAGGGATCTCTGTTCTGGTTCTGATTCAGAGCTCCTGTTTGAACTGTTGGCTGTTGACTCCAATTGGTAGGGTTCCACTGTTGCTGCTGATTTGGCATGGAGGAAATTGGTTGGGACCATTGTTGTTGAGGTTGAACCACCATTTGAGGCATGGATTGTGGCCACTGTGGATTTGGTGCACTGTACTGTGATACCGGGGACATCTGTTGGTAAGGGTAGGGAACAGTCCCTGGAACTGCATTTGGTGGATACATCATTCCTGGCATCAGAGGAGGTAGGACTCCTCTTCCCGAATTCATCGCTAATCGAGCTTCCACTTCATCGTACAGTCTTGCACCTTCTATTGCAGCTTGCAGGGTGGCTGGTCTTTGCAGCTCCACAAACCTACGGACTTCTGGTTGTAATCCTCTGAGAAACACTCCCTTCTGAATGCCATCATCTAGATTATGGTTAGTCCATCTCTTCAGGATGGATTCCATTCGTGAGACATAGGCTTCTACTCTTTCTCCAGAAGACTGACTTAGGTTCATAAATTCCTCTCTCATCCGCTCTTCAAAACCTTCACGCCTGAATTTAGTGAGGAAGGCCAACTTCAGGTCGTCCCATGTGCCAAAAGTTCCTGCTACTTGTCTCTCATACCACTGAAACGCCGCGCCCTTGAAAGTGGCGGGGAATATTGCTAACCAATACTCAAGGGTTCTGGCATTGTTAGCCACACATGCTACCATAAACTCTGCTACATGAAGATCGGGGTCTTCATTATACTCTCCCTTAAAAACTGGCAATGGGACTACATTCGCTGGCCTGTCATCAATATTTCCATGACGGATCTGGCTTGGAAGTGGACCTTCAGCAGGAGGAAGGGCTTGATGTGCCATTGGGACTTGTGTAAAGAGTTCCGCAAGGGCATCAAAGGCAGCTTCTGCTGCTAGCTCGTTCTCAGCCTTGATTTTTACTTTCTCTCTTCTCACGTACCTCTGGACTCGTTCTAACACTTGCCTCTTTATTGCATCATTCATTAGGGGGTTAGCTCCACTTATGTTGTTAGTGCTCCACAGAGGGTTAACAGAAGGCCTCAGTCTCTGTAGGACTCTCTTGCCAACATTTCTTCTACTTCTTTCTTTTCAACGTCCCTGAATTCTGCTTTCACGCCACTACACAGGGGAAGGTATTCGGTTCTGAAGGTGTCAAAATGCATACGTCTGAGCATTGTGGTAGTGCCATCATCATAGTAATGCCAGCTTCTGATGGTTTCAACAGTGTATGTTGTGAAAAACACTCTGTCTACCAACTTCCAGTGGGTTGCTAATTGAACAAACAGAAGATTATCAGTACACCAAGCATCCCATGTATCTTGCTATTGAGCATCCACGAACAAATTCCAACTCTTTTCCTTCTTGTCCCTGTGAACCTCTACAGACCAAGACTCCTGAAGCTTCTTCACAATCTCCCACTTGATGTTGTCTGGAAACTTCTCAATGAATAGAAAATCTTCCATGGATGGTCATTCTCTTTGTTTCTGCTCTTCAGTTTGTTCCCAAACAGTTTGCCACCAAGATGCAAGTTTCTGCTGCTTCAACAGGAAGAGGAAACTGTCCACCACATAGAGCATGCATCATGATGGTGATGTGTTTCCGCCATTGTGGGATGAACTTCTTGTGGAAAGTTTCTTTGATTATGAGGAATTCCAACTCTTCAGTGGAAGAAGGAACTTTACAAACATCCATTGAATTCTTCTCTTCTTGGCAATGCCATTTTCTTCATTTTCAGCCTCTTCTGGTGCTTGTTGATGGCAAGTTTCCCCGGCTGCGCACCAAAAACATGGAGCCCCGAGAGGAACACCAAGGAAAAGGGAATTCTCTTGCAAGAAAATCTATCTTGTAACATCAACAAGCTTGTTTATCATGTTTCATATGATCACAATGAAGAAAAGAACACCAGGTACAACAAATCTTCATACAGCATCATGTAGATCTCCCACGGTTTTTAATAGAATCAACCATATTTTTCAACATCTCCATAAAATCCATCAATGGAACAAAGAAAGCAAAGGAATACACCATCTTAGAATGGAAATACATCACATAGTATTCATCTTCAATATCTTCATAGTCTTTTCTCTCAATCTCTCATATACAATCACTCTGTTTGAGTACAATTGGCTATCTCTGACGCTCTCTCTCTCTCTCCATCAATAATACATCATATCCTCACTACAATCTCTCAAAAAATAACTCTCAATAATCACTCTTAGGTCGTGGATACCCCTCCCAAGAGGTATGTCTGATATGAAGAGTCACCAGAGCCACTACAGTGTCTTTTCATAGCTCACTACTGTCACTTCACTCTAGTCTTCACTTAAGTCTTCAGTAGCTACTTCTTCCACTTCTTTCAGCTCTTTTGCACTTGTATTCACCTCTTTCCAAGGCTAGAAAACTTTCCCAAAGTCACACATACATTCCACACAACACATACAGAAGCATACAGAACAGTCTACAGAACAGTACCAGAACAGCTACAGTACAGAACAGAACAGAGACAGAACAGAATAGAAGCTCTACAGAAGACCTACAGAAGATTACAGAAGGTTATCAAAACCTCATAACTCATTCTCAAATCATTCCAAACTCTCACAAACCATTCAATAAACTTTCACAAGATCTCAATCTTCATCAATCAATACTCCATCCCTCCTTACAGAAGACAATCAGAACAAAACAGACCAAAACAGAGCAAAACAGAAGGTATACAGAACCTATCAGAACATCACAGAACCACCAACAAACATTATGAACTTCCAAAACACAATCATTACCATCCAAAACACTCTCAAACCACTTCCAAATCAATCAATCATCTCATAAAATCAACCATTCAGCTCTCAAAAACAACAAAAATCAGCCAAAAAACAAGTCATTTCAACACTCAACAAGGTGTGACATTGCAACTCGACGTGCTCGAAAAATACACCCTTGACAACAATCACACATGCATTTAATTTTTTGCCATAAACACCATATTGGGGAATATGGGAATTTCCCATAAGTTTGGGACACATGGTCAAATCTTTGGACTTGTCATAACTTGAATACTATAACTTCAAATCGAGCGCTCTATAGCTCAATAGATTCCATTTTTCAAGCGCTTTCCAATGATAGGTCACATCATATGGTTTTGAGAAACTTATGGGTATGTTATCCGAGTGCCACCTTTTTAGTATTCAAAAAATGGGAATTGGGAGACTCCCAAACTCACTAATATTTTGTTCATAGCCATGCATCTCGATTATGAAGACGTAATGTTTCATCCTCACTTGAGGATGTGCTCATTGACTCATCAGCATGCACCGCACTAGGTGATGACGACGACATGATTAAACCTAATTCATGACAATATCAAAATATTTATCATTCATATGTTTATATAAAAACTTCAAGCTGGCGTATTAATTATTCTAAGATCTCAATTTTAAATACACAAAACTTATCATAAATACATAAAAACTTATGATAAGAACGTACTATCAAAACTTATCTTAAAAACAAAGAATTATGATAAAACCTAAATGCACGTCTATATCTGTGTTTATGTACGCATCTATATTTGGGTCTATTTGCGCGTCTAAGTCCACGTCTATATGCGCATTTACGTAAACTTAGACGTGCATATACACGCGAAAATAGACACAAACGTCAAAATTCAAAAGATACTTAAATCATTTCTTTTTAAATTGCGCATTTCCTTTCTTGTGTTTTTTGCGGTTCTGAAGCTCAAGTTTAGTCGACATGGAGTCTCTTCATGCCTCACCTTCTCCTGACTCATCTTTTTCTTCATTTCAAACACAAAAGAGGGAAAAAAGGAAAGCCAAGGAGAGCAAGAAAAAGAGAACAAGAGAGAGGAGAACAAGAGAAAGAAGAAGCAAAGCGAGGAGACAAAAAGCAGCAAGCAAGCATCAAGGGAGAGTAACTCACCAAGGAGAGGAAGAAGAAGAAGGAAGAAGCGCCATCACCCGCCACACCAAACACCCAAGGTGAGTCCTCTTTCTCTCTCTCTCTCTATCTCTCTCTTTCTCTCTCTGTCTGTGTATTAGGATTTATGATTTCATTTTGTATAGCACAAATAAATCATAAATGGCGTTTGTCGGACAGAAATCGGTCGATTGAGTGCATTTGCCAGTGCGTCTACATTTCAGTACAGACGCAGGGATAGACGCAAAGCTATGTTTTCTCTCATTGCGTCTGAGGCCGCATCTCAGAAGCTTTGACTTCAAAGTCATGTCTCCAGGCGCATGTATTCTACAGTCCACATGTGAGGATAGACGTGCCTAGAAGCATGGACCTAGAAATCACATCTGATAGCGCATTTATACTGTATCTCAGATGCGGATATACACGCACTCCGACCAGAGGGTTGACTTTAGGGACGCGTCTGAGAGTGCCTCTATCTTGTATTTTAGACGCGGTTATACATGCGCTAGCCAGCTCTGATTAAAAAAAAAATTCATCGCCTAAACATTATTGTGCTTATTATGTTTCTTTATATTGATAACGAAAGCAAACTAAGAACAAAAACACAATGGGCATGGGGTGTAGATCTAGTTTTTTTTAATCAACAATATATTTTTGCAATGATGAATGTGACCAATCCCATGTTTGTGTTTATAAATTTTCTTGATTCATGATCAAATTTTTAGAAGCTTTAGCCTTCCAACGTAGTAAATTAGTTAGCATTATACTTTCGATACCATATTAGAGAATTTGGGAATCTTCCAAGCTCCACTTTCAAATAAGGAGTAAAGATTTGACCAAGTGGCTAAATCTTAACCCCATATTTGAGAGTGGGACTTGGGGGGATTTCTTATTTATGAGAAGCATTAGCACTTAAGTTTTATTCTCAATGTCTAAAGAAAGCTACATTATGAGCATTTTCAAGTGCCATGAGCATCCATGTATTTTTTCTATGGAATTTTCACACCTTTGTTTCACTTAAATGGACCTTAGTAACTGCTTGCAAAATACACTTGAAGAAAATGAAAATGTGTGAGCATCAAAAGCCTTCTCTTACATAATGATTCTAGGCTCACTGAATGATTTTTCATAATTAATGTCGGATTGGATCAAGGATTATGGTTCTTTGAAAATGTTTATGTGTGGATGAAGGTAATATATGATTTTTTGCATGCAAACAAATTTGTCTTTTTCCTGTGTTTTTTTTGCAGATGTTGCATCCTAGTTCATCTAGCAATGACCCGGATTTGGATCACATGAATGATATATTGGGCTTGTTCGGCAGGGAGGTCAATGCATTTTTTGGAGGTTTTCCTAGTAGGGAAGACTTCATGGGAGAGATGACCAGACAGCTTGGCCACTCTCCCACAGCACACGAGGTGTTCAGTGTCATGTCTAGAACACCTCTGACATCTTTGCCTAGTACTACTTTCCAAACTCCAATTGCAGGTACTCCACGTGCAGCACCTGTACATGCATCGGCTGAAGCATAAGCATTAGCCGACGCACGTGCATCCAGCGAGGTAGAGGGTAGTCAACAGAGAGGGAGGAGGGAGAGTCGAGGGGAAGGACGAGGCTTGTGTGGGGGTTGCCTAGGAGGTGGCGAGCAATCGCCCTCACCAGTAGATCACATAGAGGAGCCAGTATGCTAGTACTATAGAGTTATAGATACTGGTGGCATCTTCCATGATGATAAAGGAAGGGATGTAATGGCGTACATGAGGAGCGTCGTGCATGCGACGTATAAAGATTGTTTTGTCTACTTCAAAAATCAGAAAGCGGCTTGTGGCAGGAGGTGTTGAGGGAAGTCCATAGGAGGTATCCAAATCCTGTGGGTTAGCGATTCTCGGATGATTGGGGACGCACAAAAGTGAGGGATCTGCTTCACAACAAAAGATCCTACCTCATGATACATGCCAGGGACTCACTACGAAGATAGGAGAAGGGGCGTGGAGCCTATAGCCAACCACCTATGTGCCACCGCATAGAGTGGAAGAAAGCCAAGAATAAAGCAGCAGAGAAAGTGAAGAGTCGCCAGCACGTAGAGGCACGATGCATCCAAATGGAAACCATGGAATCGTCGCATTACGGATCGGGCGGCAGAGAGTCGTGGGAGGCAGAGTTTATAAGTATATTTTGATTTTTAGTTTTTTAAAATTTATATTTCTTTCAATTCTTTATATAATTTGTTCTAATACATTGTGTCTCATAATTGTTTGTATATATCATAATTGTTTTGCAGACTACTATCGTTGGTAGGATACCTACTCCTAGAGAGGTAGGTTACCATCGAGGCCATAACCGCGCAGCCACATGGCTTCACTTCTATGAGGAGGGTCTCATCACTAAGGACCAATACAATCGGGATATGAGGATTTGACAGCCAGAGGAGGTATGTTTTTCTTACTTTCCTATTAAAAGTATAGCTAATTATAACTTTTTCTCCACCATGTGTATGTAAGGAACCTTGATCTTTTGTGTGTGTAGGCGAACCCAGATGTGGAGCATAGTGAGGATGGGGATAGCGACGCTAGTAGCCATGGTGGTGCTAGCGAAGATGTTTATTCTACAGATTCGTAGAGGAGAACCATATCTCTTGTATGGCCTTGTTTTCTTATATATCTATTATCCATCTTTGAGCCTACTGCTTGCGGCCACGCTTTAGCTCGCAAGCACTTAAACTCCCCATGTAAATGCTTTTGATCTATAATGAATACATGGACTTTTATTTTCAATTCTCGTGCTTTTAGATCCATTTTTTTTTTTCGAAATGCACAATTTGATGTATGGGAGGAGGAAAAAAAAAAACCAGAGAGCATTGCAAAGCAACCATATGCTCTCTGGTTTTTTTTTCCAATTCTGTTTTGCGCGTCTATCCGCACATCTAAATTGCAGAAAATGCGCGTTTATAAGCACGTCTAAAATGCAGAGTACACGCACTCATACACACGCTACATAATTCAAATTTTTTTAAAAAATTTAATATATTTAAAAAAAAGAGATTTTTTGTTTTTCGTTCGCGTCTTTGGGCGCTTGTAAAAGCGCGTCTACGGGCGTGTCTATATGCCCGTCTAATTTGCCATGTAGACGCGCTTTGTAAACACAAAAAAAAATTAAATAAATAACAATTTTGGTTTTTTATGCGCTTGTATTCATGCGTAGATGTGCAAATAGACGGGCGGGTAGATGGGCCCATAAGATTTTCTCTATATTCAAAAATCACATCTAAAAGTGCATCTAAGAGACCTTTTTGTTGTCGTGAGAGAAAGGAAGAGAGAAGGGAGGACCTCATGAAAAATAGAGAGAGGGTCAAAAAGAGAAAAATGGATAGAGGGAGAGGGAGGAAAGGTGAGGGAGAAAGAAGGAAGGATGAGAGAGGGGGAGAGAGGCAAAGAGAGAAGGGGAGAGAGAATAAAGAGAGATGAGGGGAGGAAAGTGAAAGGAGAAGAGAGGAAGGGAGAGACAAATAGAGAGAGAGAGAGAGAGAGAGAGAGAGAGAGAGAGAGAGAGAGAGAGGGAGGGAGGGAGGAGAAAGAAATAGAGAGGGAGGGGGATAGAGATAGAGAGATGGAGGTAAAGAAAAATTAGAGAGAGAGAGGGGGAGAGAGATATAGGGAGACAAAAGTAGAGATGGAGGGAAATAGAAAAATAGAGAGGGAGAGAGGGAGGGAGAGAGATGCGAGAGGAATGGAGAGGGACTGGAAAGAAATAGACAGGGAGGGCACACAAATATAGAGATGAAGGAAAATATAAAAATAGAGAGAGAGAGAGAGGAATAGAGAAACAAAAAGAGAATGAGAGAAGAGAGAGAGAAAAGTAGACAGAGATGGGGGAAGAGAAACAATGGGGGCAACCAAGGAATATCTCTCTTGTAACATAGAAGAAAAGGACAAGGATGATGGCCACACTATTCAAGATCATGAGGTGTATCTTGATCAACTTGTGTTGTACTCTTACACTTAGTGCAATCTAGAAATTCAGGTATGCTCAAGATACAAACTCGCCTTCTAATATATTTCACTACAAGAGAAAGGCCCTATAGACACGCACTATACATGCAAAAAAGCGGGCACGTTTATAAGCGCGTGTATCAGCGCATCTATTCATGCTAGTATAAAAAACGCGTCTATATATCCGCGCTGATAAACGCGCTTATAGATGCGAAAATAAACGCACATATTTTTCATTTCTCATAAAGTCCCTGAATATGACCAAACCTCTTAACAGCTAGTATTTGTTTGAATAGGGCATGATTGGATGTATATACAACATAATTACACCTGGTCGTACGCTAGGACATGAACATGTATAGGATCATACGGACATGATATACATGTATATACGACATGATATACATGTATAGGGCATATAGATGCATAGGACATGATATACATTACCAACTTTACTTCTTTTCGAGTATTAAAAATATACATCCAATCATTCAAAGCTAATTACATAGATGTGATTTCATGCCCTATATACATCCAATCATGCCCTATACAAATGTGATTGGATAGGGCATGATGATTGGATGTATATATAGATCAAAGGTTGACTTGTGCATTTGCAATATATATATATATATATATATATATATATATATATAGAGAGAGAGAGAGAGAGAGAGAGAGAGAGAGAGAAAGAGAGAGAGAGAACTGATCAATACACTCACATGTCTCATTTGTTGTGCACTTAACCTAGCCATGCATGCCAATTCATAGCATGAGTAGATTGATGTAAATCAGTTGGCTTGTGCATGTGCAAGCTATTCCAATCATGTCAAGGTGCACTTATAGGTCACATATAATTTTAGATAAGGTGGACCACATGTAGCCAATGTGCACATGTTCTCTTTTCATCATCTTTAGCCAGTGTGTTCACTTGTTGGTGACTAATATCAACAAGCCAACTACAAATCTCTTATCTTTGAAATGTATAAGTAAATTAACTTGGTTAATTTGATGAGGCCAAGTTTTCCTTCCATGGACAGTGTGGTTGGCTATATTCTACTTCAAGGTTATAGGAACTTGCAGAAGTCAATGGAGCATCCTAAAAATGACGATACTTTAATTACTATATCAAGTCACTTCATGTACATATCTTTGATTGATTGATGGATAATATGCCTTTCTCTATCTCTTTCGTGTACACCTTAATTGCATTATCTCTCTCTAGCTAAAAACCATTAGTGATGCCAGGAGGCATATTCCACGGTGGATTCCGTGCCACGGTGTTTTCCGTGAGGTTTTACGGTGGATTCCGTAAACTTAGATTACCGGGGCTCATACACAAAGAGGATTCTTTGTGCGAGAAGTTGATGGGGACGCCTGTCCTTTTCGGGCGTTTCATTAATTTAGTGTGTACATGGGTGATTCCATAGCGGGTGATTCCGCAAAATGCATATTAAATTAATAAACGTTTATGAGTTTAGAGTGCGCACTCGTAATAAATTAAGGTTAGGATTTATTTCTAACCAGTTGATTTATTTATGTAGCTGAAGACTGCTAGGTATTCACTTTTGTCGGTTTAATTGTATTATTTTACTAACGATTGTGAATGCTTCAGTTGATGTGTAGAGATAGCAGCAGTGGCGGAGGAAAGCATTGGAGTTTAGCGAGTATTCGACCTTTGGACTATATTTTGATAGGCGCTACGCCTATATTTTGTTGTGTCTATTGAGACATTGATTATTGATTATTATTTTGTATGCGCCTATGCGTATGGATATGTTATTTCTATTTGGACATTGTGTTGGGCGTGCCAGACTCTATGGGCACCGTCCATTAGCTTTATTTTCCTATTTTTGTAGAAAGAAAACTCAAAAGCTAAAAGCTTGTCATATTTTTTTTAAATTGGGCTATTATTGAGCATGAAGATTGAAATATACATAAAATACACGCTTTGTGAAGCGCTCACACAAGGCATGGGGGGAGATTGAACCCAATTTGTCTCTTGTCTCTTGTCGTGCATGCTTTTACATTGTTTTTTGTGCAAAAAGGTAGAGTTCATTGTTCTTAGGGACCTTCCGGGATTCACTACGTGAGCATTCTGCGACCGATCTGCGCACCAGTGGTATCAGAGCGGAGCAGAGATTAAGAGCTTCCAATCGCTACCAATCTCGGGTGAAGGCGGAGCTCGAGGAACGATCGGGCTCTACAGTCAATCTCATCGCGAACCGTCGATACAGGCAGACTTCTGGCGATCAAGAACCCCTGTTTCTACTGTTAGATCGCGAAGGACCAGGCTCTGCAGGTGGAGGACCACGCATCCATCTCCTTCATGAAGTCGTGGTTATACAGTGAGAAAACAAAAACTTCATCTTTTATTTTTCATAAGTTAAGCTTAAGTAAAGCTTAGAAGAAGCTTAAGAAGCTTAAGAGCTTCTTAATTGGTCATCGTGGTATCAGAAGAGGGCCGCATTTTTCGCACCGTTATGAAAAACGGCCCCCCCCCCACGAAATCAGACGCCGCCTGTTCATCCATTAAGCTATTAAGCTTAATTACTCAAGTCAAGCTAAGTTACTCAAGTCAGACAAGGCAAACAAGTCCACAAACTCCAGGTCCTGCACCGCAACAGTCAAGTTCTGCAAGTCGACAGTAATCAAGTTCTGCAAGTCGACCTAAGTTCTGCAAGTCAGCAACTCTGTAAGTCTGCTAAGTCTGCAACTCTGCAAGTCAGACTAGTCAACTGGAGTCAGAACTGACTAGTGCTTAAAACTCCTAGAAGGCTTGTTCCTACGCAAAAACTCTGAACTGGAAAGTTGTTCATGGCAAGGTGTTCTACCTATCTACAAGTTCATTGAAGTATTTTCAGCAAACGAAGACGAAAATATTACAGATTTTCTAAAAATTGAGAAAGAAATACCCAAAAATACATAGCCTTGTAACCCCGAATTTGAGCTACGCTCATCCCGCTAATCTCATTTTGAGTGAGAAAGGTTTATTGAGTTTTACAGGATGACTACCCCACATATGGATGATCCTATGACTGAAGATGACCTACCTGAGCCTACCATGGAACAAAAGCTGGATCTAATCATGCTACAATTGGAAGAAGAGCGAAGGGCTAGGCAAGCATTGCAAGCGCAATTGACAAAACTACAAAGAGCGTCCACCGATAAAGAAGAACCTCAAGCTGAAGATTTGATTCGACGTACCATCGATGCCACTCTTGAAGCACAAACCATTCGCAAGGAATCCAAGATAAGTAAACGAAGTTTCAAATTTCGCACTTTCAATGGCATACGAGAAGGAAAGACTGTTTTATCATTCATTAGCCAGTTTGATGACTATTTTCATGAGGAAACTTATCCCGAAAAAGATAAAATCAAGTGTTTACTAATCATCTGATTGACAGAGCATCACTTTGGTGGACTGTAGTCCGCAAGAGCATAGAATGTCCTGCTACTTGGGAAAATTTCAAGAAGAAGTTCATGCAGAATTTCCTTCCACCCCAATTTCATGAGAAGGCTATCAAGCAATGGGATTTACTTCAACAACGGGATCGTGAGCCTATTCCACAGTATACAGAGTGTTTTTGGAATGCACTCCTATAGCTACGCATGCTTGAAGACGTACCAGAGACGACACATAAGCGGAAGTATATGTCTGGACTTCTTGGACATTACTACACTGAAGTGAACATGTTCAAGCCTGCTACCCTTGAAGACGCCATCTCCTTAGCTCACGACACTGAACATAAGTTACGCGGAAGAGACAGACGACCACAGCAATTCCAAGCCAACGGTAATTATGAATCTAAACAATTCAATTCCAATTTTAGAAGGTTTAATCCAGGTCGTTTCTCATCACCATCTTTCCGCAAGAATTGGCCTAAACCACCTGCATTACCATCCACTGTCAATCCAAATCCTAAGCCTATTCCATAAGCAAATCCAAATGTACCCAGACTTCCAGCCATTGCAAATAATGTAACCAAAGCTAAGCCAATAGTATGCTATAAGTGTCACCAGCCAGGGCATCTCGCAACAAATTGTCATTCAAAGAAGCCACCAGCACATATCAACTATCTTGGAGCCATGGACGAAGACGAACATGAGGATATGCCAGATTTTACTGAAGATGAGGATGATCCTATTACTACTTCCGATACTTTACCAGGTATGCCTACTCCACATTCATTGTTGACTATGAAATGTATGGTGCATGGAAAGGAAATAACTATCTTGCATGATGACGGTAGTACTCATGACTTTATTTCAGCAAAATTGGTAAAGAAATTGAAATTACATACAGTACCTACGCATTATCGCATAAAAGCTGCATTTTTAGGCACTAGGTACAATGGCACACAAGAAGTACAAGATTTAGAAATTCAAATTGGTGCATACATTGAAAGAAGAAATTTCTTAGTTGTCCCATTACAGTCAAGCGACATTATTTTAGGAATGCCTTGGAGACACCAGCATAACCCAAATATAGATTATTCCACGCACACAATGAATATTAATTTTCAAGGAAAATCTATTACATTATATGGTATGCATGCATCTCATATTTTTCCACTGCTTTCGCATACTCAAGCAAAACGTGCATTACGCAAGAGTACTAAATCATATCTCATTTGGGTGAATGAATTGCACGCAAAGGAAAATCATATGCACCCTAGGCATAAGGAATTTCTTGCATATTTTAAGGACTGTTTTGCAGAAGACCTACCACCAGGTTTACCTCCTTCACGTCCAGAAGACCATAAGATTGATTTAATTCCTGGTACACAACCACCTTGCAAAGCACCATATAGGCACAATCAAATAGAGCAAAAAGAAATCCAAAGTCAAGTTGAAGAATTACTAAATAGAGGCTTAATTCGACCTAGCAGTTCCCCATTCGGTGCACCTGTACTCTTAGTCAAGAAAAAGAATAATACCTATCATATGTGTATTGACTACCGAGCTTTAAATAAGATCACTGTAAAGAATAGGTATCCTATACCTAGAGTTGATGACCTTATGGACAAACTGCAAGGATCTTCTATATTTAGTAAAATTGACCTTAAGTCTGGATATCATCAGGTGAGGCTAGATAAATCTGACATATTTAAGACCGCATTCAGAACACAGTTTGGCCATTACAAATTCTTAGTCATGCCATTCGGATTGACTAATGCACCTGCTACTTTCAGTAGAATGATGAACCGTATCTTTCTGAAATATCAGTATTGTGTGATTGTTTTCTTTGATGATATCTTGGTGTTTAGTAATACATAGAGATAGGCTATGCATAGGTATAGACATGAAGTACAATTATGCATAAGCCAGACATACATACTCACATACATATATGCATTCATATGTTTATGCATATACATGTGCCCATGCACATAGGATATGCATAATGTATATGCAACTAGTTTCTTTATACAATGAAGACTTACCAGTTACCCAATCCATCTCTAGGTCCTTAGCTCTCATTGCTTGTTCAATGATTTTGGGCCCTATACACATGATCTCACCTTTAAATTATTTTTTTTTTGAGTTCTTACTTCCTCATAGGGTTCCATGTTTTCATAGTTCTTCTAAAGATCTCCATGTTCTTCCTCAATATTTTCAAATGAAAACTGGCTATCTCCATCTACAACAAAATCTTGTAATGGTAACTTCTTCATTTATTATTCTTTAGTATCATTAATTACGGTAGATTCCTCGTCTTGTTAAGTTCCTTGTTTTATCTCATCTCCTTTTAGGTTTTCTTCTCTAAATTCTAGATTTATCTTTTGTGCCTTTTCCTATCTTGTCTAAGGACTACTAGTGAGCTCTCAAAGTCATTCAATCAAGTATCCACCCTCTCTTTATTGTTTATATTTTCATCAATCTCAAAAACATAGTTAATAGCATGTACTAAGCAATTCCCACTCTTCTCAACATCGGAACCTTTCTGTACATCAAATTGAGCCTCTCCAAGGATTTTGAACAACTTTAAAAAATCTTAGCATCAGATAAGTCGCTCCAAAACCCCAAATATCACCAAACCACTCTCATGAAACCTTTTTGTGCATCAAATTGAGCCTCTCCAAGGATTTTGAACCACCTAAAATAGTCTTAGCATCACATAAGTTAGTCCAAAAGTCCAAATATCACCAAACCACTATCAACATGAAGAATCTCTCCTCTACTGTAATTAGGATTCAAACCAAATTCCAATAACTTATCCTCAACCAAGCATGACTCCATTAATTCATTACCATCTGCATTATCCAAAGCATGAGCACTATTTCCCTCAACATCCTCACATCATGCTTCTAGAACTATCATTGAGTCATCAGCATCAACATTATCCAAAGAGTGAGCATTACTAGCCTCAACATTCTCACATCATGATTTCTAGACAGTAGAAGCTCATGTCTAAACTTGGTTTCAAGTCTATAAGCTTTCAACACAACCAGCTTGACTAGACAATCATCTTTAGCCATCATGCTTCTAGAGCTAGAAGCTCATATTCAAACTTGCTTTCAAAACAACTAGCTTGACTAGACAACCATGTAGAGTTTGCAACCTCATATTTGAATCTCTTAATCTTCCAAGTCCCTTTGAACTTTATAGATGGTATACTTATACCCTCCTTCCAATCTTTCCTAAAAAACAATAGGAAATATCTCTTTCCTTCTTTCTTCTTTAGTTTTCTCTCTAGCTATCTCATTAGCAATCCCATCCAGAAAACTAGTGTATTATGAAAAGAAAAATTTATCTCTCATATTTACCAATAGGAAGTTTTGGTTTTTGTTCTAACTCTTCTATGACAATATCATCCTTTGATTGCCCAAAACATCTGTCTTTCTCTCATCTTCACCCATAGGAAGTGTTGATTCTGTTCCAATCCTTTTATGACCATATCAGCCTTTTGATTTTCCTCTTTGCTAAATTCAAATATTTGACCATTTGAGCCAGAATCCAAACTTACTTCCCTTTTTAACCTCTGTACGCGAACTTCAAGACAAATACTTGGAAAGTCTTCTTTATTTCTCTTAACACGTATATATATCCATCTCATATCCCCTTGACAAAGGCTTTGGAGATGGCCTTGGGATTTGGCTGCTCAATAAGAGGGAATCACTTGTACAAGCTTTGGATCTTGGAAAAATATTCACACATGATTTCCTCCTTTTGTTGGTGTAGATTCATGAGTCACATCTTGAGGTTCTCCTCATATTTATCTTTGGTGAAATCTATGATGATTACATTCTTGAGAGTGGAAAAGCATGCTTTATCATTCTCCTCCAATCTCATAAACCAACTCCTATCCTAACCACCTAAGGAAAGGCCAAAGGTATCAACCTTCTTATCATCAACTATGAGGTTATGCACCTCACACACATGCTTGAATTTCTCTACAAAGTTATATGGGTCATTGCATGGTCTATTGTGGGAGATTTTGCTCAACAGCCAAGACCCACAGATTGCTTATTGTTTCAAGTGTTCCAAGTGAGCTCTAATGGCTACCTCTCACATAGCGGACGCGTCGTCGATCCTACGAGTGTAATGAGCTTATCTTGATGCTAATATAAGTTGCCTTCTCTCTCACACACATCGGTAGCTCCACGATCCTAGATGCTAGCTCAAGCATCCTCAAGCCTCCTCCATCTCCAAGCTCCATCCACCATAGCCCCGCACACAAGAGAAGAGAAGATGGTGAAGAGCTTCACCCTCTTGATCCCTCACCCTCACACACTTCCTCTCTCACACTCTCACACTCCCTCTCTTAAGAGCACACACAAGCAAGTAGAGGAAAAGAAGAGAAGAGGAGAAGAGTTCTTGTTAGCCACACACCAAAGCATAAGCTTCCATTCACTTTTTGAACTTTATATACAATGTCCCTTTCTCTAATTCCCTCTTCTTGCTTCATGGCCGAAGCCTATACCCGTCTATTCTTTTACAAGTGGCACAGGAGGGAGCCTAGCACTCTTCTACAAGAGTTTTTAGAGTTTTTGAGACGCCTTTCATTTAAAATTATGCTTTCGGCCCCGGCTTAGCTTTAGAGGCCACCTGCATGTCTTTTGCTCCTTTTCCATCTTCTTCCCACTTTTTCATTCATTCTTCCGCCTTCTTGGCTTGGAGTTAACATTACCCCCCTCTGAGACGGGTGCTAGTCCCATGGCACTCTTGGCAACTGTTAATGTTTAAGAGGCAGTTGGCGAAGTGGTCATGTAAGGGTAGGGCCATCTATAAACTCGGATGCTCATGGAAGCTTGGTAATAAGGTTTGTTGGAGAAGTCAAACAGATAGCAAGTGGTTGATGGGGGCCTCCGAAGTCGGTGGTTGGTGTCCTTTGTGATGCTTGAAAGGAAAGGGTGCAGTGCTCTACCTAAGGGGAGTGTCTATTGTGTAGTGCATTGTGCTTGTGCTGATGGAATGGGGATTTGGGTCTAACCACAGGCTAGCGTGGATGATATCCCATGCTTGGGGATCCCATTCGTGCAAAGGGAGGTGCAATACAAGTAGCTTAGGGTGATAGGTCTAACCATAGGCGATTGTTACCTCCCTAGGTATGTCCTACCCTTGATGGGCCCTAAGGATGAAGTGGGGGAGCAAAAAGGACTAGGGGGTTAGGAGCGGAGCTAGCCAACCGAAGCCACTAGGCATGCCTAACTTGAGGACCCCTAGGTGCAGTGATTGTATTTTATGTGGTGCTGAGTGCTTCTGTAAGTGAGTTGTTTTGTTATTTCCATGCGTAATGTTTCGCTTGCTCTTCCTTGAATGCACTTTCTTTGTCTTTTTTTCTTTTTTTTCTTGGAATAGTATGACACTAGTAGAATGACAGTCCGTACCTAATCTTCCTCATCTGATTTAGGCGAAGAAAGGGGTCGGATTGATTTGCTCAAAAATTGAAGGCTTTCCATGTATCCTTTGAGGTTCATGCAGACGTGGAGGGAGGTGGTGGAGAGGAAGAGATGGTTGCACCTAGTGAACTGGCTATTGTTCATACCTCTAGGAGGGCTAGGAAAAAGGAGGGGGAAGGCTAGCTCTCATCATTAAATGCACCCTCGCACAGCTATCAATGGCGTTAGGGTCAAAAAAGAGGGGAGGCACACCGCGCTCTTGTGGGGTCAGGTCCTGCTTTAGTAGTAACTTAAGTAACGTAAGATAATTATAGGTAGTTATTAAGGCTGGATTGGGGCATAAAGAGAAGTCCGCGAGAAAACACATCACGGAATCATTTAGGCTTCTCGAGTCGAAAAGGAGGGCATGTTTGAAGGAGGCGGCATTGGAGTTGTAGATAATGGGAAAATCATGATGCCCATGGAGGGTGGCAACAAAATCCACACCTACCCTACGAGGATACGCCATGAATGTGGGGTCATTCCTCTCATAGGGCAGGGTGTTACAAAAAGCCATCCAGGCAAGCATGCTAATGTCGCACACTCGCCTCCTCCATAGGGGTTGACACTTGTAGCCCTCTATAGTATGTGGTATTTCGAACACCTTGTTTTGCCAAAACTCTGCTTCTTCCCTTCCCCATAGGGTGGTGATCCTCTCTCTTTCTTCCAGCCATTTCTATCCCAGTCGACTACTAGTCGCGATCACCTTCTCCATTGCCTTGATCGGTAGGACCCTCCGCAGGCTGTTAGCCATGAGGAAGCTAAAGTTGAATGGGTGTTTTTCTTTTTCTTGCCGTTCCCAAATCACAA
Source organism: Lygodium microphyllum (assembly GCF_053477565.2). Taxonomy (NCBI): domain Eukaryota; kingdom Viridiplantae; phylum Streptophyta; class Polypodiopsida; order Schizaeales; family Lygodiaceae; genus Lygodium; species Lygodium microphyllum. The sequence goes on from NC_141158.1 coordinate 34,665,577, forward strand.
GCTCCGCATGGAATCTAGGAGGGAGGTCATTGGGGCACGGCAAGAGGGGTACGGATGGCTGCATGATTGGTTTGGCTCTTAGCTGCTTCCTGGTTTCTTCAACTTATTTTCTCCGTCTCTCCCTTAGTGCGGCTTGTCTTTCCACAGATGGATCAATCTATTGTTGTTCTTGGACATGCGGCAAGGGGGGTTGTGGGATTACCTTTTGTCTAATTCTCCCCATAATGAATTCAAGGTCAGCCTCCTCCCCCTGTTGGTCTTCTAGTTGTGCTCCTTCGTCAAAGCCCAGTGCGTCCAATTCTTGGGGGGACTAGGCCAACCAGTAGTAGGTACTTCCGTTGCTCTTTTAGGCTCAGCCAAACCTCCGCAGGTTGGGGTGGCATCTGTAACCCCACATGCAGGGCTCTGCATGCGATGCTCAATTTTTTCTACACCACCTCCAATGACTCCTTTTCCTCTAGCAGTGTGTTGATGAAGGCCTGTTGTTGGGCACTAAAGGTTCTCTAGGCGTCATTTGCTTTAATTTCTGTAAGGATTTTTTCTTTCTCCACCAAAGCGAGGCATCATGCAAGGATTTTTTCTTTCTCCACCAAAGCAAGGTGTCATGCCAGTGTCTTCACCCATTTTTCGTTTTGCGCTGCCCATTCCTTTGCTCTTTTGTTCATTTCTTCCATGCTTTCCCCCTGTTTCTGTACTGGGGTTATGAGCTTTTGCTCCTGGGTTTTAAGTTCCCTGCTCATATTCTCGTGCTCTTTCCTTCCCAAGTGTAGTTGATCGGTCATAGACTTAATTTTCTTTTGCTACTTCTCCCTCTCCTACTTTCTCTCCTCTTCTTTGGCATTCAATTCCTCCATCATTTGCTTGATGTTGATGGTTTTTGTCTCCAATTCCCCATGTTGCATCAGGAGGAGCTTATATTCTCACTACATCTACACCAGTTCTTGATTCTCATCCTTGAACCGCTGCTTATAGCTTTCTTCCATGTCCTTCTTGGCCTTTAATTCCTACTTGAGGTTAAAGATCTGTTGTTGTTGCATGGCTATTGTGTGGATTTTTTCAAGCTGGAAAGCAGCTACTGACTCGTTTTTCGCCACCAACTCAGCCATAGCCATCGTCTTTTCCTCCTTTCCCCTCTCCAATTGGGAGAGCAACTCAGTGACGTACTCGTCGTATAACTAGCTGGTGGCATCATTGTTGTGTAGGTTGGGGTGGTCGAGGCTTCCACTCTTAGACACTTCTGTTCTTGTCTCGACTCAGCATGCGGCTAGTCTCTTTTGCCCTGTGGTTGTGGTCTCCGTACTCTTTCCCTGGGCCATTTCTTTATTGATAAAATATTGCATCCATGCCACGAACTTGGAGACCTCCATGCTGATGGGGATGCTAGGGGTGATGGTGGTTGGTACAGTGAAGGGCACCATGAGGGTGGGGATAGGATGGAGGAGGGCATTTCCTTTGCTAGACAGCAGGCGACGTGACTTCTGGTACCTGCGTGCTAGAGCTAGTGAGAGCGGAATTTTGGTGTCGAAAATTGCTTAAAAATAGCTAAAAATTATAAATATCAAGGGAAAAATATCCGATGTCAAAGGCGGCAGCTCGATCTAGGACGATTTTAAGCACCAAAGTGCTTTAAAGGTGCCCGAGCGACACTTGTTGATTTTTCATAATTTTTCAGACAGTCGTGCGGGTTGACACGAGCTACTAGCCAATGCGGGATGCTAAGCCGGATGCCCAAGATTTTTCAGAACTCAATTCCGAGTCCAGATGGGGAAATGGTCAAGGAAACGGTCAAGATGCGAAGAGGTGGACATTAGAGTGGCGAAAGTGGGCATGACCTTTGGGAGCCCAATTTGAAAATGCCACATGAAAAGTTAGAAGCAAATCGTGGAGAGAGAGTGGAGAAGAAGACCACGCTTGCATCACGCGAAAAAATGCGCCATCATGGTGGGAGATGCCTCATGCAGCCTGCACACAACCCCCCCATCAGAAATTGGCCCTTGCTTCCCTCCTAAATGCTGACTCTATCGCCGTCCTTCGCTCCTCAATTGATGGCCTGAATGCTGAGATAGAAATCTAGTCTTTCTCTCTCCTCCCTCTCTCTCTTCTAAAGGCAAGTTCATGTGGGAAGAGGAAGGAAGAAGAAAGAATGGTGGAGGCTTGTCCGGCATTGATCGGATTGCTCCATGGGCTCAAAATGGTGATTTGTGATCGTCATGAGCATGAAGTGCTGCTGATTTTCAGATTTGCAGCCATGGACATGAAACCCGAAACACGCAAATAAGCGGTAATTCAATTTTTCCAAAGGAAATTTAATATTTCATGGTTTTTGATTGTTAAAATGTTGTTCATGTGGGCTAAAAATTGTTTAAGTTGCTGTTTTCCATGAGTACTTGTTGATCATAATTAGAAAATCACAAAAATATGCATCTAGTGACTCAAAATAATACACTAGAACACGTAAAATATGGAAAATCAAGGGAAAATGATGCTTTTGGGTATAAAAAATGGAAAAATGAATAGGAACACCAACTAAATTTTTATTTTTGCTACAAGAAGGAACTAAGGGCCATAGCCCATAACCTATTTTGAATTTTTAGTAATAAAATCATGCAAAAAATAAGGGAAAATACAAGGAAAATAGAGGAAAATCACAAAAAATAGGAGAAAAATGCATTTTGGGTGCGGAAAATTAATGAAAATTAAGAACAATGTTTGTGAATGTTTGTGGGAACTGAAGCATGAGTATTTTCCTCAGTTCATCTCCACCTTCTTGTTCTAGTGCGTCTTTTTCCGCTTTTTACACAAAATGATGGCAAAATGCCCTATAAATCTATACCACAATGCAACATCTGATCGATGGGAGGGTAGACTGGTTAAAATGTGTCTAAAGGCAGAGTAATGATGAAAAGATTGGTGGTTTTTGTTTGCATGCCATATAGGTCGGTGAATAATTATAAAATAAGGGCCTAGTAGCACGAGGGTTTCCTTGGTGCTAGGCTCGTGCAACGCCGCATAAGAACGGTAGTTGAAAACCATTGAAAGGATGTTTTCCACATGTGCATAATATTGATTTCATAATTGTTTGAGCACTTGGCATCCACAATATGCATAAATCATGGGAATATTTAAAGGTACCAGAAATCCTGGATGCACAGCAATTGCTTTCATTAGGACCTTGACCCACGTTGAGTGAGAGATAGGATACCCTAAGCCATAGGCTAGTCGTGGGGTCTAGGGAAAAGAGAAGTAAGGACAATGGTACATTCCTGTATACGATTAAATGGTACCTTGAGTGGATTTTGTGCGACATGTTTATATGTTGAGCAACGCATCGAGGGGCCAATCCCCAAGGTGTAGGAGAGTCGCAGAGGGGTGGCGGCATTCAGCCATTGGAGGACCCCCTATGTCTATGCTTCATGCCATTAGGCAATGTGTAAGGGACTCCCTCTGAGGAGTAGTGGGTGAGAGAAGAGTGGACTACAAATGAGGTAATATAAATGCAAGACATTTAGGAAGGCAATGTATGTGTCATCAACGCTCCTGGCCGTGAGGCCGTGGGGTTGTTGAGCGCGTGAGATAGAGGTCCAGCTAGTGCACGAGCCAGTGCCGGCCCGTTCTAGGTTCCATCAGTGGTGCGTCTGCCGGGAGCCGCTTAAAAGTGGCAGTCCTCGAATCCTAGTTGTCTAGGGACCAATTAGCAGTTTATGCCAAAGGATACTGTGATTGATCCATTATTTAGCGATAAGCATCGTCTAGCAGAAATCCAAAAGCAAGAGAGAGACGAAAGAGCTAGGCGACGTGCTGAAATTTTTAGGAGATATTCTCCTAAGTGTAGCGGTGTTGAATCCTTACGAGGGAGTGGATCTAGTGGTCTTGGGGCCACAAGCAGTAAGTTAGGAGAAGGTGGAAGCTCTAGTGCTCCTCTTCCATCCATAAGCCAGTCTACATCAAGTGCGGGAGGTGTAACCCATCGTCCCCTATTCCTAGTGCAAATCCAATTTTCGTTATGGCGCAGCCTATTGCAATTCCTACAAGAACGACGGATTTGCCGGCTCTAGGTTACCCGCTACCCATTTTTAATGGGCTAGTTGAGGAAGATGTGGAACTCCACATTAGGGAGTTTCAAAAGCTGATGTTTAACTGTCGCATTCAAGAAGAAGGACATTTAATGATGTTCTTCAACATGACTCTCAAAGGAAGAGCCGCTATATGGTATCATGGTTTAGAAGCCGAAACCATATTGAATATTGATTCATTTTATGGAGCTTTTTGAAGGGAGTTTGCCCCTGAAAGGGGTGGGCAATATTGGTTGCATGTACTTAACGTGACCCGCCAAGAACCACACGAGGATATTCGTGCTTATGCGAAGAAAATAAAAGAGGTTTTCCATAAGTTGGACACCTCTATTCCTATCCCTGCAGCTGCCCAATTGCAATATTTCCTACATGGTTTGGATTTTAATATCCAATTGCAGTTGAGTAGTGTCTCCTTGGGGGATATAGATACTGCCATTACACGAGAACAAGAGGTGAAATCCTGACTACAAGCAGCCTATGCTTCTCGAGGCAATTCGAATATGGGTTTAGTATTGGGAAACAATATGGCGATGCCCAATGGCAGTAGTGGCCAAGGGATAGCGATGGCTAACCCTAATGGGAGAGGGAACATGATGCAGAATGTCCCTTTATTACCAGCTCCCCCTAGCATATCGATGCCTACGAGCAGTCAAATGGCTCCAAATGGTGGAGGCCAGGCGGTCAATTTTAATGCTATGCCTGTGGCTCAACAACCAGTGCCTAATCGAATTGTTTGGCCTATGGAACGACATGGTAATGACCAAGGCTATGAGTCGAGCGCTTCCAATGTTCTTGGTGAGGTTAAGGACATGATGAAGCATTATCCCGACATGATTACGGAGCAGTATCGGCAAATAGCCGTTGATGTCAACTTCCTAAAAAAACAACAAAATTTGATAGGAATTAGATACCCAGATGAGGGTGCACCTTCGAGGTTTAGTTGCAAATGGTGTGGTAGGCAGCACTATCCAAGAAATTGCCCAAATTTTAAGTGTGACATCTGTGGAAAATCCGGCAATTTAGCAGCTACTTGCTGGAGTAAGATCAGTTCCCTCCAGCGCGGTAGTCGGCAGCCAGGACCTCTTAATCATCGTGCGCAAGAAAATGATTCCCAGCGAGAAGATGGGCCTAAACAAATACTTCAACGACCAAAGACTACAGTGGAGGAGCTACCAAGTGGTAGTGGGGTAAGTTTGATTGAGGCTGTACATGTTAACAATGCTGAAACCTCTAATCTGCGAGCTGTTCTTACAAGAGGTCAAAAGGGTAGAGAAGCCGACAAGGATAAGCCTGTCGACGGAAACCCTAAACAAGGCGACAAAGGAACGCCAGTTTTGGATCCCGCCATGGAAGGGGGACCTTTGAAGCCCGTAGAAAGTAAAGCCGATAAGGAACCACCAAAGAAGAAGATGAAAGTTAAGAAAGAGGCAATAAAGCCGGTTCAGCAACCTAAAGAGCGGATGGTTTGGCGTGAAAAGCGAGCTCTATCGAACTATCATGAATTCGATTTGGCGAGCTCTCTTTGTGAAGTCAAGCCGGATGTGAATCTCTTACAGCTTATTAAGCTTTCCCCAGGAGTACAGAAGGAATTTAGAAAGATCCTACGTACCGGGTATATCGTAGAACCTTTGGGTATTGTGCGAGTTGGTGATGATTGGTTCGAGCATGCTGAGAAGCATTGCCCAAGGGTTGTAGGCTATGTCAATGGGATATTAATAGATTATGCCATTGTCGACACGGGATCATCTGTTAACATTATGAGTTCTGAACTGATGGAAAGGTTGGGTCTTGCGATCCAGAAAGATACATTCACAATTCTCAGAAAGACAGATGATAGTTTGAGACAGCCGGAAGGCTGCATTACTAAGGTCCATGTCACTATTGTAAATGTAGAATGCCTGTTGGACTTTAGGGTGATTCGTTTTGCAGGCCGTCCAAGTTACCAAGTATTACTCGGACGACCTTGGATCTTGCAAGCGGACTGCCAAGTAGATATACCCGCCGGTCGACTAATATTCGGTAGAGGTGCCCAGCGTGTGGTGGTTGATGCTTATCCTGAGTCTCCGCAGAGTGAGAGCTCCTCTATCTTCTATAGAATTGGAGACATTAGAAGATTTATCTGCCAGTGAGACATCATCGAGTGATGAGTCCAAAGAGGGATCCACCACGGAAAACATCTATCAGATTACTTTGAACGAGCCGATAGAGGGCCAAGATCGTATAAGAGATGCAGATGTTATCGAGCTAGACCTTGGTACGCCTGATGATTCATGGCCAATAAAATTAGGTTCTATGCTCAGCACAGCAGAAAGGGAGGACTATGTGGCCTTGATTCAGGAATTCCGTGATATCTTTGCCTGGAGCTATGATGAGTTGAGGGGCATTCCTCCTAGTCTTGCTGTCCATACAATTCCGTTGAAAGAGGGCAGTTGTCCTGTACGGCAGAAAGTAAGGCGTATGCCTTTCGAACTGAGGGACGGGCTGTTTGAAGAGTTACAGAAGCTTCGAAAAGTAGGTTTGATTTTTCCTGTGCAACACATGGAATGGTGTTCGCCAGTTGTGATCAGAAAGAAGAAGAATAATCAAATCCAATTATGTATAGACTTTAGAGAGCTGAATATTTGCATACCATGTGATGGCCTTTGGTTTATGCAATGCGCCTGGTTCGTGGCAACGAACAGCAGATAAGACATTCGGTGACATATCCCCTGAAGAGTTGAAGGTGTTTATTGATGACTTAGGGGCTGCCACTATGAGAGGAAGGTAGTTGATCATTTTAAGAAAATGCTTTGAGCGCTGTAGACAATTCTGCATCGCCCTAAACCCACGGAAGTGTGTTTTTGGAGTACCTTATGGGCTATTGCTGGGTCATGTGGTCAGTTCAATTGGAATTGCGACAGACCCCGAGAAGGTCAAAGTTATAGTTGCCATGGGTCCACCACGTACTCCGAAGGAAGTTCATAGCTTTCTGTCTTCAGTTGGTTATTACCGTAGATTCATAAACGCCTTAGCAGAAAGAATGTTGCCGCTTACAAATTTATTGTCCTTTAGCTGTTCGTTTGTATGGGGTGACCCTTGTAAGGTAGCATTCGAGGATGTGAAACAAGAGCTAGCAAGAGCTCCCGTTTTAAAAGCACCTAAAAGAGGTGAGGTATTCTATATATTCTCAGCAGCCACCATGTATAGTATCAGCTATTGTTTAGCCCAAATTTGGGAAGATAAGTGGTACCACCCGATTGCTTTTGCTAGCCGGAAGCTGGGGATATCCGAAATCAATTATACCTACATGGAGAAGTTGTGTCTAGCGATGGTCTTTGGGACCAAGAAATTTAGGCATTATATTCTCTATGAGAAAGTCGTGCTTTATACGAAGGCGGAGGGACTTCGATTATTGATGAATAAGCTACAGCCGCCTGATCGTCTAGCAAAGTGGTTGATCACTTTGCAGGAATTTGATTATGAAATCAGGAGTAAGCCACCAAGGTTGCAAGGCATCGTGGAATGTCTTGTGGACTTTGGGGAGCAGAAAGAATCTGTGGCTGAAGGTAGTCACATGGAGTTGTTATTTAAAATAGATACGGCATCTATTCCCTCCTGGTACGCTACAATAACGCATTATTTATCGACGGGAGAGGCGGGATCCGAGCTATCTAAAGCTGAGAAATGAAAAATTAAGCAGCAAGCGTTAAAGTTTGCCTTGATCGCAGGTACATTATATTGGCAAGGGGTTGATGACATCTATCGCCGATGTGTGATGCCTGACGAGGTGCCATTTATTTTGGAAGAGTGCCATGATTCTGCTTGCGGCGGCCATTTTGCTGGACGGCTTACAGCACAAAAGGCTTTAAGAGCAGGTTATTGGTGGCCTACCATCTTCCAGGATGTGTTTGCGTATGTTAAGAGATGCGATATTTGCCAACGACATGATAGTCGAGAGAATAGGAAACGACCACTCAACCCTATTATGGTGATACTTCCATTTGAGAAGTGGGGAATAGACTTTGTGGGTCCTATTACTCCGTCGTCAACTACGCAAAAGAGGTACATCATTGTAGCAACCGACTACTTCACAAAGTGGTCAGAAGCACGTGCAACAAGGAAAGATGATGCTAAAGAAACTGCTAGTTTCCTTTTAGAGCAGATAATATGTTGTTTTGGTCTGCCGAAAGAATTAGTGTCGGACCGAGGAACCCATTTCCTGAATAAGGTGATCAAAGGTTTGACAGAAACTTCGCAAATCAAGCATAACAAGACAACCCCATATAACCCGCAAGCCAATGGGCAAGTTGAAAGCACCAACAAGCAGCTTGTGGGTATCCTGTCCAAAATTGTGTCGAAAAAGAAACGGGATTGGGATAAAAAGTTATACGTGGCAGTGTGGGCCTATAATACGACCTTCAAACGAGCCACTGGCCATACCCCGTTCAAGTTAGTATACTTGCCTTTAGAGATTGAGCTGCCGACTATTCAGTTTGCCATCAATCATTCTTTGAGTGATGAAGATGCACTTTTTGAGCGCTTGACGACACTGGCACATTTAGATGAGCTTAAGCTGCAGAGCTTATTGCACAAAGAAGTGGCGAAGTGCCAAATGAAGCAGCTACACGACCTTAAAGCCAAGAAATACACCTTCAAGAAAGGACAGCTTGTTCTGTATTATGATGCACGACGTGAATTATTTCCAGGCAAGCTAGAGCCCAAATGGAATGGGCCCTATAGGATCGTTAGAATAGGAAAGAATAAGTCCACAATTTTGTTAGCTGACCTTGAGGGGGTAGAATTTAAAAATAAGGTTAATCTTAATAAGATTAAACCTTATTATTTCTGATTGCACTAATACTATGACTACCTTGCAGGTCTAGGAGAGGTCAATCAAATATCTGCAAGGACATTGTGATAGAGGTTGATGGGTCGTCTGATCCCTTATTTAGAACACCTATATTTAGAACAGAGGTATCACCAGGGAAATCTCATTTGGTGGAGCAAAGGATATAAGGTGATTGAGCAAGAAGGCGGGACATTTATTTGGGAGATCAAGGTCTTCTACCATCACTGCCTACAAATTTTAACGAGCATCCCTGTTGAATTCAATGATGATGGAGGGATGGAGCCTACGGTCCACCGGTTGAATATGCTGAATTTTGATTACCATAATTATGAGTAGAGTTCCGGATGGCGGGATATGTAAACCCTTTATGGACGTACACCTTGTACTTTGATGGGGCGTCCAGGGGTGCATGCAAAAAAGGAAGTGTAGGAGTTGTCATCCAGGACCCCCGACGACGCATTGTCATGAAGTTAGCTGCTTATCTCGGGGTAAATTTTACCAATAATATGGCAGAATACAAAGCCCTGATTATGGGTTTGAACATTGCAAAGAAGGGTGGTATCCGTCAGCTATTGGTGAAAGGGGACTCTCAGTTGGTTTTAAATCAACTCAATGGGACGTACATGGTACGAAACCCCATCCTTTGCATGTACCATCATACTGCTATAGCCCTGCTAGACGAATTTGATAGAGTGTCTTTTCAATTGATTCCACGAAATTAGAATCAGTTTGCCGATTCATTGGCTAATTTTGCGTATGAAAAAGACCTCTTCTTTAATTGTGGCCCTTGTCCCAATATATCTATTGACGATGAGACAGGACCTGGTCGTTTGTGGGGTATGCTTTCTGAACATGCCCTTTTTGGCAGACGATGGTTGATCTGGGTGATGCAGAGGGTAAGTGAGACTTGTCTGCCTTTATTATCTTGGACCCATAGACTGATTAGACGACATGTGATGCGAACACCTCTTGCGATATACACAGGAGGGATGGGTCATAATTTAATACACCTAGTTTAGTGCTACGAGCCTCTGTTCCCCTGGGAATGGTATGCTTTGATGTCTATCATAGTTATTTCCAGGAGGATGTTATGCGTAGTATTGTTTGATTTCATTAGGCCAAGAGGGCCATTTCCCTGTCTAGTGTGGGTGCGTTTAATCGGGTTTTTGTTTTGAGTGTTGTGCTGGACAGGTTTTGTGGTTCATGGAATTTGGTGGAGCCTGGAGGAGCCTTTGCTGCGATGGAAGCTTCTTGTGGCCAATCCAGGTGATATCTCTCCTTTACGAGTACCTTTCTTTCCTGTTATATGTGTATTTGTACTTGTCAAGGGGATATATTTTTGTTGGGGACCGGCAACCAAGGCATGAAGTCCCAGGTTTAGGCTAAGTATGTTTGAGGGAGGTCGGAGTAGTCATTGCCTCCTGTAAAGACATTATCAGGCATTGAAAGACTTGTTTTAGAAGTAATTCCAGTGGCCCTGTTCTGTTAGCCTGCTAGGCAGCCATTCTAGGAGTTCTTGTTAGTAGTGAGGCAGTTAGAGAAGCCTGCCAGAAGACAATAATAATGATGCCAAGAAACCCTGAACATCCTACAGGATGAATATCAATACGAAGGTGTGTAAAAAGGGATTCTAACCCCTATCAAAAGAAAAGAAAAGAAATGGAAATATATAAGCAGTTGATCATTGCCTTGCGAAGGCCTGGTAGGTTCCTGGGGACGAGTCAGACCCGGGGCCGATACCTTGTCTTCTTAGAGGTGGCTTCTTGCTGAAGAATGAATGACAAAACAAGGAAGGTTGGAGCGAAAATAAAAGTGAGCATTAGAAAAGGATTAAGTGTCGCCTTGCGAGGGCTTGGTAGGTTCTTGGGTGCCGAGACAAGTCCTGAGACCGATGCCCTGTTCTCCTTGGGTCACTACGCTCAGCTCCCTCCTTTTTACATGCCCAAGTATGTTAATAAAATAAAAACCCTAAAAGAAGAAATGTACTGAAAGAAAATACGCCTTAATCAGACTATAGGAGTCCTCGCCTTATAGGAGCTCCTAGTTGTGTTGTCTTTAGTTGGTAAGTAGTTCAGACTACCACTTAGGGCAACCTCTTTGATAGGTTTTTTTTAGTTTGGTAGTGTTGGAGCAGTTGGTTAATGACTCACTTCGGATCTTCTCTTAGATGATGCTAGGCGCCCTACTCCTTGTGGATGTCATGCCTTGGTTCTGTCCAGGGGTAGGGGGAGCATTGTGTTGGGTTTTATCGCATATTTGTTTTGTATCAGCTTGATGCGTCTTTGGTTGTTTATGTGCAGATATGTTCGTGGATTCGACGGGCTGAGTCACCCTATCCCATAGTCGCCAATGAGAGCGGAAGATATTGATCCGGGTTTTTTACAACCCGGATTATTACCACAAAATTTGGCCAAAGCCCCTATCAAGAGCTTACCATATTACTTTGGGTTTACATTGCTTCTCGATTATGATAACTCTAGCAAATGGGGGGAACAAGTTCTTAGAAGGCATGTCAATGTAAAGGGTAAAAGGGATGGTTATCTTAGTGAAGATGAAAATGGATTACACCTAGGAGTTGAGTGAATGCATAGATTTTTCAAAGGACTAGCCTCCAACTACACATGGGCTCCGTCTGCATCACTAAGATTTGGAATCTATCACCATCATTAGAGCACACCTCACCCTTGCACACAAGTCAATATCCACATCATGGTGTCATTTGGATCTTGCACAAAAGCTTACAAGCATGGACCCCTTTTGTCACATGCTTATATGTATTTATATACATATGGGGGACTAAAGTCAAAGCAGCTTTTAGAAGCCATTTTTTATAATCTCAATAACTCCCAAGAAAAAGCGAATTTCAAGAAACTTACCGCGTAGCCCGATCGGTTTCGACTTGGTCTACAAACTTGCAGAAGAAACTTTTTTCAAATTCCTCACAGATTTGAAGTTACGAAGGCGCAGACTGCTGGCTACATGCAATTTTCTTCTCTCTTTCACTACACCAACTTTCCACTCTATCCTTCTTGTAAATATATTATAATAATATGCTTTGGACACCCACCTCTTGTAATCTAGCTCCATTTCTCTATGTTGTTTACCACCACCCTTGGCTTCTTGCATGATGACCAAGGTGAGGACTTGTCCCATTCACTATGCTCCATATTTGCAAAGATGCCATACATCATCTAGGATTATGTTAATCAAGAAGATTAGCTTAATCTAATACCTCATGGAGGCTATATAAAGAGCCCATGGAGAATGAAGAAAGGGGGGAGGAAAGACAATGACAAGTCCATGAGAGCACTCTAGAATATCCTCATCTCTTTGAGGTAAGCTATGAGTGAGTTCTTTTATTATGTAGCATAATGGCAAGCTTCCTCTACCTCTTCTCCTATTATCTCCCTCTCTTCTCATCTTCTCATTCCATGTAGCATAATGGTAAGCTTATTCTACCTCTTCTCCTCTTGTCTCCCTCTTCTCTCATCTCTCTCTCTTATATTCCAATATGATGTCTAGCACATATATTCTCTCTTGTAAATTCGTGTCTTGGTTCTCTTGATTCTCTTTGAGAAAAGGGATGTCCTAGCCCATCCTCCCTTTGGCTAGGTGGTGCCCCTCTTTAGTTCTCTTAGTGAGGATTGGAGGTTGGATGGGTAAGAGGCAACCCGTTCATCATTTCAGCCCTCATTTTTGGTGCCCCCGCTGAGGACATTCTCAACCACAATTCTCTACCTCCTTATGTGGAATGATACAACACATGGTGGTGCATCCTCTACAACAAGTTCCCCAAGTGGCTCTTCCTCAACGCCTTCACCAACTATTTTTGAAGCTGGTCGAAGTCCACGACTCCCAGAATTGTCTCCTAAAGAAGCTCAAGGAAGAAAGTATGCCTATCGGATGACAGCATGCATGCGGGTAAAAGGTGTTCACTTTAGAAATTCCATTATCTCACAAAGGAAAAAAATATGTTGCCATCAATTGCTAGGTTCTCATAATTGTGGTGAGTGTTTTGCAAACAAAGTGAAGGCCCTTCCGAGAGGTCCTCGTCTCCAAATCATTAAATCCCTCTCTCTTTCTGGCCTAATCCACATCAAAGGAGGACAACTATGCATGAACGGTGTGGAGTTTTGTAGAAGTGCAAAGTATGGAGACTACCTTCAACTGTTGTTAGCTCAAAGGTTGGGTGTGGTTGAAAAGGTGGCCATCACACCTTATGAAATATATGTCACCGAGGATGGACACACCAAGGCAAGAACAATCATTGGTGAGCAAATTCTCCGTATAGCAAAGTTGGTGGGTTCCAAAAAGAAACACTCTGGAAAATCCTTCATAATTCAAGAAAGTGCATTCCCTCTACTCCCTTAAGTAGTCTCCACTCATCATGAATAATAATAATGGCCCGAATTTCTACACCTTTCACTCTGTACAAAACATCCGAGTTAATGTATGCATCAGTAGGAAGATTTTCTTCCAACAGCGTCTTGTCATGTACTTTGGGGCTGAAAGATTAAGGGAGATTCTTGTATCACCAGAACCTATAATCTTTCCAATGCTAGACTACAATGCATCCTTCAATGTACATGTATTTATCCTATTATAATAGTTTCTCATGAATCAAAACGAGTTGTATGGACCTATCTGTCCACTTGCTATGCAAACTGTGCATATTGTAGCTAGCACAAAACTTAGATTCCAAGGCATTATTAGAAGCATACTGGGGCCTAGACGTCTTGCTGAAATCAATGCATCTGTGAACCCATTCATCCTTCCTCTTATAAAATACAACTTAAGTCTAGACGTTTTCATCTTCATACTCTACTAAGGCAACATGGCATTTCCAAGTTTTTCTGGGCACAAAGGGGAGAAAGCTCTAGACTTTTTGGATGACTTGGAAATGGCCTTCCTAGTCACAGGCCGGGATGATAAAGCAACCAAAGTACGGGCCTTCTCTTTAGTTCTAAAGGGTGATGCTCGAGTGTGGTATCAAGCTCTCCCGGGGGCTACAAAGGGTAATTGGGAGGATCTCAAGACCACATTCATGCACAAGTACCAAGATATAGAGCCACCTGAAGATATTTGGAGACAACTCTTAGATCTTCGTCAAACTATAGCAGGGGAGTACCAAGCCCATGAAGGTATGTTTATAAAATTGTGGGATAAATGGACAACCTCCTTAGCCGAGGGAGAAAGAGTACCTGATTACCTTAAGAAAGATTGTTTTCTGGTCGGACTCCATCCTCTACTAAGGGATAAGGTCAAAGGAAAGTTTCCCACATCCTATGAAGAATCAGTCACTTATGCGAGGGAGAAAGATAGAAAATTGAAGTATCAAGCCCAGTTGAAGGGGGGAATTGAGCCCATACAGGTTTTACCAACCATGCCAAGGCCTAGAGAAATAGCAGAGGCCCCACCTGAATCGGAGACACCACAGCAAGAGCTCCTACAACGCATTACTAATCAACTTGAAAACCTTTTGTTAAATTTGGTGCAAGGAGTACGACCCCCTCCCCTCATAAATGAAGGCAATCGAGGTCCAAGAAGACAAGAAAGAAAGTATGTTTGCTATAATTGTGGGGAGACTGGCCATGGTATGTACTTTTGCCCTCATCCTAGGCGTTTAAGGCCTCCACCACCGGTTCAAGTTCTCCAGCATCCTCGACCACTTGCAGAGGTGCCGCCCTTGCCTGTCCAACCGCCAGAGAATCATGATGTTAGGATAATTAGTTTAGATGAGAGTGATGTCAAAGGGAAGGCCAAAGTAGTAGAGGTTGAAGCAATGCCGGTGAAGAAAGCCCGTAGAATTGAGAGAATGGAGCCTACACCACCAAAGGAGGTTGAAAACATGGAAGAGGAGGCAGAGTCGTCAATGGCTGCAAAGACACGCAACAGTAAAAAGAGGAGGGCTCGCTCACACCGACACATTGAGCCAGATGATTTTTCCCTGGGTAAAGGTACTAGAGCTTATGATTTGCTTGCTGATGTGAGGAATCAAGGGCCAAAAATTTCATGGCCACAATTACTACATCTATCTCCAACAGTGCGGCGACAATGGTCAAAGATGGTAAGCATTAGACCCATAAAGAATAGACATGTGAATGCAATCCAGGCTAGAAAGATGAAAGATATTGTGCCTCTAGTGGAAGCTGAAATCAATGGGCAGAGAGTGTCAAAGACATATGTGGATGGAGGTGCAGAGATTTGTGTCATGACGGAAAAGTTGATGCATCGTTTGGGATTAGAGGTAAATGAAACTACTAAATTTGGGGCCAAAATGGCCAACAATGTAGTAGTAAATTGTTTGGGAGTTATAAAGAAAGTCAAGGTAAAGGTGTGCGGAGTGCAATTGGAGCTTGACATGTATGTGATGCCAGTGAAGGGGGACGGCTATCCGCTCATTCTTGGGCGACCATGGCTAATGGGAATGAAAGCCAGACAAGATTGGGAGACAGGGGCTTTAGAGCTAAGGCCACAAAAGGGGCTGCATAAAAAATGGAAGAGCACTATCTACAACATGAAGGAGGGCCGACAGGAGGATCTTGTGTTAGAAACCACCGCTGATGAATGGAGTTCCAGCGAGGGTTGGTCATCTATGATAGAGGGAGAGTCTTCTAATGAGGAGGAAGAAAGCTCTCTAGAAGTGATGGGGATTACATTAAAAGGGCCTTCTGGTAGTGAAATTCTGCAGCAGCTTCCAAAGGTCGAGAAGGAGGGGTTAGAAAAAATGTTGGCTAAGGATCTATCAGTTGAGGAGAAGGCAGCCTACATGGAAGTGGTGATAAAACACTCTGCACTTTTTATTTCTGATTATGAACACATCACAGGTGTGACAGCAGTACAACATCACATTAATCTAAAAGAGGGAGCACGGCCAGTGGTGCAGCGACTACGACGATTGGGAGTAGTTCAACAAAATGCTCTACTCACTGAGGTGCAACGACTTTTAAAGGCAGGCTTCATCTATCCAATAGGGGATTTAGAGTGGGTTTCACCTGTGGTGGTGATACCCAAGAAGAATGAAAAATGGAGGATTTGTGTGGACTATAAGCCGCTAAATGCTGCAACAAAGAGAGATCACTTTCCTCTTCCCTTTTAGGATGAAATACTTAACGAGGTGGCCGGGCATGAGAGATACACTGTTTGTGATGGGTATTCAGGTTATTTCCAGATCCGAATAGCTGATGAGGATCAACAAAAGACCACCTTCATTACACCTTGGGGTTGTTTTGCTTACAAAGTAATGCCATTTGGATTAACAAATGCCCCAGCTACCTTCCAGCGATTTATGAATTATGTCTTCCAGCCATATTTTGGGAAATCCATCAGGGTCTTTATTGATGATTTTTGTATTTATAGTTCTAAGGCTCTACATCTAGGGAAGGTGGATGAAGCTTTCAACCGACTTGCACAAATGGGGGGGCAGTTAAACCATGAGAAGTGTCGCATTGGCGAAAGCATTGTAACTTTGTTAGGGCATGTCGTAAGTGAGAGGGGCATTGAAGCAGATCCAAACAAAGTTAAGGCCCTATTGGCGGTGCCATCACCATCTTCTGTGAAGCAACTAACCTCTTTCATTCAGAAGGCGCGATATATGGGGCGGTTCATTCATCTCCTCTCCCAATTAATATTTCCACTGCAACAGTTAACCCACTCCGAGGAGCTCCTGTGGAGTGACGAAAGCGAAAGGTGCTTTCACGAGGTGAAGAAGGCTCTTAGCACCCTTCCTATAATTTTACAGCCGTGTTGGGATCAGGAGTTTTTTGTCAATCCGAGTTTTGGGGAAGATGCTCTAGGGGCAGCACTAATACAAAAGGATGCTAAAACTGGCCTAATGAGATCGGTTTACTTTTCTAGTAGAGTAATGACAGCATCAGAATGAGGGAACAAGATGGTCGAGGTGATGGTTTTGTCTCTAATGTTTGCTGTAAGAAAGTTTCATCCTTATCTTCTCCCTAGGCCATTCACAGTGATCATGACAGAAGAGCATTTTCCCTATGCCTTATAGCACATGGATGTTTCATCTAGAATCGCTAAGTGGGTGGTATAACTCCAAGAGTTTGACTACATCTTCAAGGTGGAGGATTCTACTCGAGCTTGCCTAGCTGATTTGTTGACCCATAGATGCCATCAAAAGAAGGCAAAGGAGAAGGGAAAGGTAAAAGAGGAGACACCTCCTCTTGAGGAGCCGCCACGGGTGGAGAATGCCCATGCCCTCTACTTCGATGGGGCCTACAAGGGTATTAAAGATAGAGCGGCAGCAGGAATAGTGGTGTTCAGTCCCGAAGGTAACAAACTTTATGGAGAAGGTATCAGCTTGGAGGATGTCCATTCTAACAATGAGGCAGAATAGCAAGCCTTGCTTTTAGGTTTGAGGTGGTGTCTCTCACATGGTATCACTCGGCTTAATGTTTTTGGGGATTCTATGCTCATTGTTAAGCAAATGAAAGGAATTTGGGCTTGTAAAAATGATAACTTGGCAGTGAAAATGAGGGAAGCTAAAACTCTCATGAGAAAGCTACAGAAAGCCCAAATCTATTTTGTGCCAAGGCGCACAAATGGCGATGCAGATGCTCTAGCAGCTGAAAAATTGAAAGAGGTAATGGTGGGCATCGTTACAGTAAAGCTTCCCTTGTTTCAAGGTAAGTTTCAACTACAAGATGTGCTTTATTTTCTCGAGCAAGGTGAGGCACCTACACATATGAGTAAAAGTGAGAAAAGGTGGCTAGCTACCAAGGCCACTAAATACCACTTGATAAATGATGTGTTGTATTGCAAAGGAAAGGATGCAGTGCTTAGAAGGGTGCCAACAGCAAAGGAGATTATAGATGTGATTAAGAGCTGCCATGAAGGGGTTTGTGGCGGACATTTTGCTCAAGAAATAACCAGCAGGAAGATTCTCCAAGCCGGTTTTGTGTAGCCTAGTCTACATCGAGATGTGCAACATTGGTGCCGCACTTGTGACGATTGCCAAAAGGCTGGACCAAGGAAGCTAGTGCATGAGGAAAAAAATCCCATAACTACATATGGTCCATTTGAGAAATGGGGGATTGATGCAATAGGGCCACTCCCAGGAACTCAATCTAGCAAGGAATACATCATAATGGGAGTGGACTACATGACAAGGTGGGCAGAGGCTTCAGCAACTAGTAGGATCACAGCCCAAGAAGTGGGAAAATTTGTGTTTGAAAATATTTGTTGCAGGTTTGGCACACCTTTGGAAATTATCTCTGATCGGGGTCCTGGTTTTAGGGCAAACCTAGTAGGGGAGCTAATGGAAAGGCTAAAAATCAAGCACAGGCATTCTACTCCCTACTATCCACAGTGTAATAGGTTGGTCGAAAAAGTGAATGGGCTGATTTGTAAGATAATTACCAAGCAAGTACACATGCACCCCAAGCACTGGGATAAAAAATTGAATGCAGCTCTTTGGGCCTACAGGACTTCATTTAGAACCTCGCTTGGCTATACTCCATTTCACCTCGTCTATGGCTAAGAAGCTTTGCTTCCTATAGAGGTGGAACTGGCCAGTTTGCGTATTTTAGTAGCCAGTCAAGAGAAGAATCAAGATAAGAAGTTAGAGGAAAGGATCTTGGATCTAGAGAGGCTGGAGTTAGATAGAGAAGCAGCAGTCTAACACTATTCCATGTAGGCTGAAGAGAGAAGGAAGACCTTTAATAAGAAGATGGCTAGCAAACACATAAGGGAAGGATCACTTGTGCTACGTTATGATAATCGCTTTGATAACAGAAAGGATGGTAAACTTGTGTTCAAGTGGGAAGGGCCATTCATGGTCATAAGGAGATATCCAAATGGCAGCTATAAGCTAGGTGACATGGATGGGAAGGTTCACAAGACAAGGGTAAATGGATGGCGATTGAAGCCTTATTTTCAAAGAATTATGAACACTTTGGAGCAGTCATTCAATGAAGAGCCACCAATGAGGGGGTGCAGTCCTCCTTGCTCTATTGGACCATCATTACATGATGACCAAGGTGGGGACTTGTCCCATTCACTATACTCCATATTTTCAAAGATGCCATACATAATCTAGGATTATGTTCATCAAGAAGATTAGCTTAATCTAATCACTCATGGAGGCTATATAAAGAGCCCATGGAGAATGAAGAAAGGGGGGAGGAAGGACAATGACAAGTTCATGAGAGCACTCTAGAATATCCTCATCTCTTTGAGGTAAGCTATGAGTGAGTTCTTTTATTATGTAGCATAATGGCAAGCTTTCTCTACCTCTTCTCCTATTATCTCCCTCTCTTCTCATCTTCTCATTCCATGTAGCATAATGGCAAGCTTATTCTACCTCTTCTCCTCTTGTCTCCCTCTCCTCTCATCTCTCTCTCTTATATTCCAATATGGTGTCTAGCACATATATTCTCTCTTGTAAATTCGTGTCTTGGTTCTCTTGATTCTCTTTGAGAAAAGGGATGTCCTAGCCCATCCTCCCTTTGGCTAGGTGGTGCCCCTCTTTAGTTCTCTTAGTGAGGATTGGAGGTTGGATGGGTAAGAGGCAACCCGTTCATCATTTCAGCCCTCAATATGTTCGTGGATTCGACGGGCTGAGTCGCCCTATCCCGTGGTCGCCAATGAGAGCAGAATTTTGGTGCCGGAAATTGCTTTAAAATAAAAATTATGAATATCAAGGGAAAAATATCCAATGTCAAAGGCGGCGGCTCGATCTAGGACGATTTTAATCACCAAAGTGCTTTAAAGGTGCCTGAGCGACACTTGTTGATTTTTCATAATTTTTCAGACAGTCGTGCGGGTTGACATGAGCTACTGGCCAATGCGGGATGCTAAGCCGGACGCCCAGGATTTTTCAGAACTCAATTCCGAGTCCGGACGGGGAAATGGCCAAGGAAATGATCAAGATGCGAAGAGGTGGACATTAGAGTGGCCAAAGTGGGCATGACCTTTGGGAGCCCAATTTGAAAATGCCACATGAAAAGTTAGAAGCAAATCGTGGAGAGAGAGAGGAGAAGAAGACCACGCTTGCATCACGCCGAAAAATGCGCCATCATGGTGGGAGATGCTTCCCTCCTGAATGCTGACTCTATCGCCATCCTTCGCTCCTCAATTGATGGCTTGAATGCTGAGATAGAAATCTAGTATTTCTCTCTCCTCCCTCTCTCTCTTCTAAAGGCAAGTTCATGTGGGAAGAGGAAGGAAGAAGAAAGAATGGTGGAGGCTTGTCCGGCATTGATCGGATTGCTCCACGGGCTGGAAATGGTGATTTGTGATCGTCATGAGCATGAAGTGCTGCTGTTTTTCAGATTTGCAGCCATGGACATGAAACCCGAAACACGCAAATAAGCGGTAATTCAATTTTTCCAAAGGAAATTTGAGATTTCATGGTTTTTTATTGATAAAATGTTGTTCATGTGGGCTAAAAATTGTTTATGTTGCTGTTTTCCATGAGTACTTGTTGATCATAATTAGAAAATCACAAAAATATGCATCTTGTGACTCAAAATAATACACTAAAACACGTAAAATATGAAAAATCAAGGGAAAATGATGCTTTTGGGTATAAAAAAAGGAAAAATGAATAGGAACACCAACTAAATTTTCATTTTTGCTGCAAGAAGGAACTAAGGGCTACAGCCCATAACCTATTTTGAATTTTCAGTAATAAAATAATGCAGAAAATAAGGAAAAATACAAGGAAAATAGAGGAAAATCACAAAAAATAGGAAAAAATTACATTTTGGGTGCGGAAAATTAATGAAAATTAAGAAAAATTTTTGTGAATGTTTGTGGGGACTGAAGCATGAGGATTTGCCTCAGTTCATCCCGCCCTTCTTGTTCTAGTGCGTCTTTTTCCGCTTTTTACACATAAAATGATGGCAAAATGGCCTATAAATCTATACCACAATGCAACATTTGATCGATGGGAGGGTAGAGTGGTTAAAATGTGTCTAAAGGCGGAGTAATGATGAAAAGATTGCTGGTTTTTGTTTGCATGCCATATAGGTCGGTGAATAATTATAAAATAAGGGCCTAGTAGCACGAGGATTTCCTTGGTGCTAGGTTCGTGCAACGCCGCGTAAGAACGGTAGTTGAAAACCATTGAAAGGATGTTTTCCACATGTGCACAATATTGATTTCATAATTGTTTGAGCACTTGGCATCCATAATATGCATAAATCATGGGAATATTTAAAGGTATCAGAAATCTTGGATGCACAGCAATTGCTTTCATTAGGACCTTGACCCACGTTGAGTGAGAGACAGGATACCCTAAGCCATAGGCTAGTCGTGGGGTCTAGGGAAAAGAGAAGTAAGGACAATGGACATTCCTGTATACGATTAAATGGTACCTTGAGTGGATTTTGTGCGACATGTTTATATGTTGAGCGACGCATCGAGGGGCCAATCCCCAAGATGTAGGAGAGTCGCAGAGGGGTGGCGGCATTCAGCCGTTGGAGGACCCCCTATGTCTGTGCTTCATGCCATTAAGCAATGTGTAAGGGACTCCTTTTGAGGAGTAATGGGTGAGAAAAGAGTGGACTACAAACGACATAATACAAACGCAAGACATTTAGGAAGGCAATGTATGTGTCAACAACGCTCCTGGCCGCGAGGCCGTGGGGTTGTTGAGCGCGTGAGATAGAGGTCCGGCTAGTGCACGAGCTAGTGCCGGCCCGTTCTAGGTTCCATCAGCTAGGCCCTTCTTCCCTCAGTGGGCTCCAAGCTCCTGGATCATGAGCCTTGCACTGCTGCTCAATGGACCGTCGTGTGGCTTCGGCCAAGTCCTCCTCCTCCTTCCTTCCTAGTTCCTCTTCTTCCTCAGCAGCTCTTCTTTGCCTTTCTTTTTCAGCTTTCCTGTACTCTTTCTCCAGTTTTTCTTTTTCTTCCTGTTCTTCCGTTTTCCTCTTCTCGGCCTCCTGTTTTGACACCTTTTTAGCCCTGTTGACTTCTTCCCTTGTTTTTCCTTCTTCTTGTTTCTTCTTCTTCTCCCTCTCCTCCGCCCCCTTAAGGGATTGTCTTTTTGCCCGTTCCAAATCCTCTTTCTCCTTCTTGTGGCCTTCATCCGGCTTGTTTTTCTTTTGTGCAATCTTCTTTTCGGGTTTCTTGGCCTGCTTTTTGCCCGATTGTTCTTCTTATTCTTGCCCTTCCTTATCAGTCTCGGACCTCTCTTGGTCCTGGTGAGGGGGTGACCTGTCAAGCGTTTTTCCTTCCCCTTCCTCTGCATCTTGTGTCTCTTTCACTACCTCATGGATTAGCGCAGTCAAAATACATCAATAGACAATAAACAAGACCTTGGATGAGGCCTTCTTTCTTTCCGTGGCCTTGGAAGCTGGGGACTCTCCTCCTGCTGGTGTGGTTCCTAAAGCTAGTACTTTAGCTGCTTGGTTGATGGTTTTGCGTATATAACCGTTCTAGTTAACTTCATGCAGGGTGTGAGCCGCTACATTCTCCAGCACATGCACGCTAATTCTATGCATTAAGGTGTTGTAGCCCTGATTGGAGAAAAGCGCATGTACTAGCTTTGCTTGTAGTCTGGCTTCTGCATTAGGGATGTCCTGGATGCTGATGCCATCACTAGTTAGCACATCCTCCTTTTTCATTTTCAACATGGCTTATACATACCTCATCTGCTTCTTCTCTATCTTTGGCTCCAGTCCCAATGCCTTCTCCACCAAGGCAGGGGTTAACTGAGCCTGTACCTGTTTGGCATTTTCTCTCCTTTCTATTGTGACAGTGCAAAACTCATTGTCAGGGTCGTAAGACCTGAGAAACTCCACACACTTTGTGTGGTGAGGTTCTTGTGCAAATTTTTTGAGGTACTTGGTGAAGTTGCATTGTTCAATGACTCTCTTGGCCGCATCCTTCTTGGCCACCACACCCTCTACGCTGTGAATGGTTTGAAACTTAAGCTGGTTGTAGGTGCAGCTCTTAAGAGTGATGATGTATTGCACTCTTTTCTCTTCTGTGAACAGAAGTCGGTGGGCATGGTCTTGCTGTGACATCTTTTGTTCGTGTCATAATCCCAAGTTTCCATTAGTGCTTCCAAATTAACAATTCATAAGAAAAGTCATAGTTTAAAATGAAAGACTCTATATGTTTATTGAATGAAAGCGTTAAAATCCCATCCAATGTAGAATCTTCCCTTTCGGCTTTAACTTTTTGCCCTTTATTTCAAAGTTATCTTGTCATTTTTCTACCTCCCTCGTTGTTTACATGTTTATGTGTTTTTCTTGATTTTCCTTGGTTTTAATTTGATCACCTCACTCCCCTCCCCTCCCAGCTCGAGAAGAATCCTTCTTAGGATTGAAGGTTTTGGAGGTTGAGGACATTTTGCAATGGGCCTAGGAGTTACCAACGTAGGAACCAAGTGTAGAAATCGGGGTTTTACTCTAATTGAGCTGCGCGGTCTAGATCAAAAGGTCAAGTGCCCACGTGTGTAATGTAAGTGAGAACTTCTGTTAGAAAGTCATTGGAGGCGACACGGCTAGCAATATATAGCTCTTCCTTAGTCAGTAGGCAATTGAGGTAAGGGTGTCCCTTGATGTGCTCTTCGAGGGGGTTGATCACAAAGAGTGGTTAACACTCAGTACGAGGTTGGCACGACATAAGTGGGGTGGTACTCTACTGTTTTGATTGCGCAATGCTTCTTAGTGTTTGTCATGACTTGACACCCTTCTACTTCCCATTGCAACCTAAGAGTGTACTAGTGTTGCAATAATGGGGATTGAGTCTGAGCAATTTTGGATGATTCTGCAATTTCTTGGTCGGTGATGGCAGAAGTGCTTTGCTGATCATATGACGTGATGAGGCACTGTTTGAGGGCTTGCTCTTTAGAGATCTCGCTGTTGAGCAATACAGTAGCGGAGTTAAATGCCTTTGCAAAGGCAAGTTCAAACATCTCCCAATAACAGGGCATCGTACGAACTTCGGTTGCAAAAGGCTCGAACAACAAGCCTAAGTCCAAGCAGTCGTAGCTCAGAGCTAGCTCTTTGAAGGTGGCATCAAGCCGTCTAATGCAATCAACCATGTCATCCCCTGTATCTTAGATTAAATCTGAGACCAGTGTCAAACATGATTTCTGCTCATAGGAGGGACGTTTAAGACGTACTGGTGGTTGGGGTTTAATAGCACTAGAGCCTTTGAAAATGGAAAGTTGTGGTTGTAGGTGTTCTTGAGTACGGTTGCGCTTCTTGGCTTAGGGCTAGGGAAGTCATAGCTACTTCTAATGGACTACTGCCTTCAGAGTGGATCATTGTATTTGGATGGGCCCTAGTGGGTGATGACTCATGAGAGGATGTCTATCATTTGGGCTGATAGGCTTGTTTGAGTCTCTTAGGCATGTGTGTGGATGAGCTTGATGGATGTGGGCCTAGGGAACACTGCAGTTTATGGTTTTGAGGCTCTATGGGGCTGGGGGTGATCACGCTTAGGGGTAGCGTACGAGTGTTTTCCTTGGCCATATAAGCTTTAGGGATCCATATCCAGGCATTCCCCCCATAGTAGCCTTGCGCATGTAGGAGGGCTTTAGGGTCCCACCTTTGCTTGATTATACGCCGATTTCTGTAATTGTGCTTGGTGTCCTAGATTTAGAGCTTCGAGTCTCATGAGGTTGTATGTGATGACTCCTAGGCGGTGGTTGTGGCTGTTTAGGCCTCCATTGAAAACTAAGCTATTGAACCTTAGCTTTTGATGCCACAAGCAGCGGTTCTTGAGAGGTGGTGGGTGGTGGCTGAGCACTACCCTTCTCCTTAGATTTGGCTGCTAATAGTTTTACCGGTGGCCGTGCGGACTAGGGTGAGATCGCATAGCCCCTTACTGAAAGCTGTATCAATGCGGATGTTGTCTATGGCGAGATGAATGCACTACAACTCATAATCAATGTTGCAATGAGTTTGCCTCTTGAAGGTTCGCCCTAGCAGTGTCTCTGTGCCTAAGTCCTTGGCGTCTGGTAGCACGTAGAAGATCATTGGTACAGTCTCAGACTCGATAGAAATGGCGGCCCTACACTTGCAGAGAAGTGCGTATGAGTGGCCCCCATATGTGCTTAATTTGGCATTACTAGGTTGTAGTAGCAGTTTGCCAAGTTTGGTCCAATGATCATGAGTCAAGACATTGAAGTTTTCTCCCTCATTAATTAAGGCATTGAAGGCGCATGTTCGCTTGGCAGTGACTATGATGTGCAGATATACAATCTCCATGGTTTCCTCATCCTCATCATCGATTTCGGTGATGGTGGCTACTCGTACCTTGATAGGTGGTTCCAACATTGGTGGCTCATGCAAAGGATGCGTGGGAGGATAGTATTTCTTGAACGACTACCATTGAAGAAGCCTATTTCCTCACCGTCTAGAGTCTCGAGCTTGATGTTCCCCATTGGGCTGATCGCACGGACTCTAGAAGGTCCAAGACTTCTAAACTTCATTTTTTTCTTGTGGCCCTTAACTGAGTATAGGAGCACTAAGTCGCCTTGTTTGAAGTCATGTTGCTTGACATGCTTGTCAAATGAGCTCTTGTGTCGTGCCTTCTCACATATGAGTGCATGAGTGGCTAAAATGCGAGTCTCGAGCTCAACTAGCCATTGCGTCCATGCCTCCTTTCCTTCCCATCGCTCCTGAAGTGCAATTTGTAGGCTAGGTAAGAAGATATCTACGGGGAGTGATGTGCAGGAATGCAAGCTCCATGGTTTCCTCATCCTCATCATAGATTTCGGTGATGGTGGCTACTCGTACCTTGACACGCAGTTCCAACATTGGTGGCTCATGCAAAGGATGCATGGGAGGATAGTATTTTTTGACATGACTGCCATTGAAGAAGCCTATTCCCTCACCATCTAGAGTCTCAAGCTCAACGTTGCACGTTTGGCTGATCGCACTGACTCTGAAAGGTCCAAGACCCCTAAACTTCATTTTTTGCTTGTGCCCCTTAACTGAGTATAGGAGCACTAAGTCGCCTTGTTCAAAGTCTTGTTGCTTGATATACCTGTCAAACCAGCTCTTGCGTCATGCCTTCTCACATATGAGTACATGACTGGCTAGAAGGCGAGTCTTCGAGAGGCATTCGAGCTCAACTAGGCATTGTATCCCCATGCCTTCTTTCCTTCCCATCGCTCTTGAAGTGCAATTCGTAGGCTAGGCACAAAGAATTCTACGAGAAGAATTGCTTCGGTTTTGTAGGTCAACTGAAAGGGGGTTTGTCCAACAACCCTTTTATAAGCTATGCGCTAAGCCCAAGAGGCTGTCATCAGCTTGTTATCCCAGTCACTACGTGAGGGCGAGACTACCTTGGTTAGGACATATTTATGGATTCTGCCTGGCCATTTGCTTGAGGGTAGTATGGAGAGGATTTCCGATGGATAATTAGAAAAGTGGATAGGAGATGCGCTATCACTTCATTGATGAAGTGTGTCCCCTGGTCTCATTGACTAGTTCGATGGGGCATCCGAATCATGAGATCACCTGCTCCCACAAGAACTTGGCAGTCATTCGAGCATCTTCTTTCCTGTTGCTCTTACCTCTGCCCACTTCGTTAGGTAGTCTGTGGCCACAATGATGTATTTGGTCTGCGTATACTGTGCAGCAGGGCTTATGGGTCCAATGAAGTCGATTCCCCATTTTTTGTCATGCAATGATTGGGATCAACTCCATTTGATCCTTGCGAATCGGGACCTTTGTCCTCTGACACTCGTCACAATGCTTAACAAATCGTGTGGCATCACGGAACAGCATTGGGCATCATAGTTGAGACTGCAACACATTGCGGGCCGTCGTGTCTCTGCTAAAGTGTCCACTAGCAAATCCACTGTGTGCCTCTAAGAGCACGTTGTGCATTTCATATTTGCACATGCATTTGTATAGCAATCCATCTTGCCCTAAGCGATACAACTGGCCTGCTATCAACTGGTAGGGTTGGATAAGTCACCTCATCCTTGCCTTCTCTATGGGTCGCTCAAGCAATCCATGCTCAAGCACTTGGACTATGTCATTTGCCCAATATAGTGTTAAATCAGCCTTGAATAAATCTCTCTTGTTGGAGAGGTTAATCAGTCGATCTTTAGATGAATTGGAGACATAGTTGGCCACCCATTCTTTGGGTATTTTAGGAGTGTTGGGGCATTTACTTGTGATATGCCCTGTCTTCTTGCATTTGTTGCATTTCATCTTCTCGGGATACTTCTTCCAGCAGTTGTTTACAAGATGTCCTTTTTTCTTATAGAAATAACATTTAGTGAGAACTGTATGAACCAATACTTGTTCACGGGAATTTGAAGTTGCCTGACTGTTGCTGCTTTTTTTGTGGTTCCTCTTTTCTTCATCCAAACAGGATTGAATGGTGCTTGCCAAAGTAGGATCTGGAATGTTGGTGAGAGTGGTTACAAGAGTAGGAAACACCTGTTTTACAGCTTTTAGAAGAATAGCAATAGCATCTTCTTCATGTATTGGAGCTTGTACAGAAGCAAGCTGTGTCATAAGTCCCTTCATATGAGAAATGAATTTTTCCAAATCTTCTCTTGAACGATATTCCAAGCTAAAGAATTCAATTTTAAGGAAGATTTTAGTATTTTTGCCAGTAGCTCCATAGAGCTTTTCAAGCTCATCCCATTTTTCTTTAGCAGTGTTTAGTTGATCAACATGATAAATCAGGGATTCATCTAAGTGTAGCATTATGATTGCTTGAGCACATTGGTCATCCTCTATATCAATCATATTTGCAGAGTTTACAGCTCTACTGCCTTGAATAAGAGGCCAATACCCTCTCTCCATCATTTTGTATTTTATGAGTACCTGCCATGGATGGAAATCCTTACCATCAAAATTTTGAATTTGAGAACGGACATTAGCATATGTTGTGGTCATTGGGAAGGTCTTATCACTTGTTAGGACAAGGGCAGTGTCTAGTCCCTTACAAACTTTTCACTGAATGCGGAAGCAAATTAGACAAAGTGAAGTCAAAGTTGCAATGAAGAGAAAGGATGAAAATCATATAAGTGTAATATTTCAAAGTATAACTTTGGTGGTCCTTTCTTATGTGCAAGCTTCGTCCATGGTTTAATAGTCTTTTTAGGTTTTAATGAAGTAAACCTAGACTAGACTTCAAGCTCCTCCTTATGGTACGACTTAGTGGATGAAGCTTGTGTTGGACACGGTTTGTCTATGATCCCAATGCTTGTTTTGCTGATGATTCCAAGGAGAGTATGATGACACTCATGCTATTGATTTCACTGACCAATGTACTTGAGACAAATTCACTCACGGTATGCACTACACTTCTTGTGCATGATGGTCTATGTGTTAATTTTACACATAACCTTACAACAATATATGAAGAGGAATAAAAAACTCACTGGGTTTTAATGAATGCCCAGCAAGCAATTAACCTGATGGCTTATGATTAGTGTTAAAAGAACACTATTGTCAAGCTTAGTGAAGTGCTTGAATGGAACCCGGTTGGAAGTCGGCTTCCTGATGCTTGGGGATGTCCATTGAGCATGCCCAAGAGCTTTAGACTCTGGAATAGGGTTCAGAGACTCTGCTTCAGTGATTAGAATCATTGTTAATGAAGCTCAGAGTGTAAAAATGACAAAATGTCAAGCTTGGAGCTTGTTGGCTATGGTTGCCCAAAAAAACACAGTTAGGGTTTGGCTTGTAGCAGTCAGTAGAGGATGAATTTCTCAGAGCCCTCTTAGCTGAGGATAGCCCACTTGGGGGGCTATCAAAGCTCTATGGTGGTGGCTGAGATTGCACCGCCTGCAGCCCGCATTTTAGCACGAGGTAGTCGCTTGTCCAGAACTGCGCTGTTTCTGCAATCCACACAATGCTGCTCACGACGTCGACCAATCCCGGGGTTTATCACTCCAGGCTGATTCACCCTGAGGTAGGGAAGAAGTTCCTAGAAGAAAATAGGAGCTGATATGGCCTCCTTTGTCCTCCCCAAGTCCTCCAATGGAGGTGGGTTGCAGGCAGCTATGGAGGAAAGAAGGATAGGATGAAGAAAATGATAGCTCGTGTGCACTTAGTGATAACTGATGTTGAGGAAAGATGAGGAGATCATAGATGGCTCTGATACCATGTTGAGAATCAGACTTTGTAGCAGTAGAATGTGTGCACAAGAGGAAGAAGAGAGCTGAAGGTACAAGAATGAAATCTTGCTTACTAAGTTGCTTAGAGTACAACTTGGGTACACTCTCTCACACATTGATAGTGACCCATAGGCTGTTTATATAGCCCTTTGCCAGCTAGGGTTAGGGTTTCCCCTGCCCCTAGGGCTATTCACACTCATCTGCCCTTATACTCCCTTGCTTACAGTGGGTTTCTATGCCCGTCTTCTAACAGTTAAAGAGGTGGGTATCTGGGAATTCATCGGTAATGCCTTCTCCAGTGGCTTTTCCTGTGGGGATGCATGACATATGATTAGGCATATAGTATTGTTTTCCCTTTCATAGAACCACGGAGAAGTCAAACTCCAAAAGCAGAAGGAGCCACCAAGCTATGCGTCCTATAGCGCAAGGTTTATTCACTAAGTTATAGCAAGGGTTGATGGTCCACAAAGAAGGTAAAGGGTGTAGCCAATAGATAATGCCGAAACTTCTTAACAGCAAATACCATGGCCAAGTCCTCTCTTTTTGTCTTCGAGTAGTTTATTTCCGTCTCAGTGAGTTGTTTGCTAGTAAAGCTCATTGGATAGTTCAAGTTGTGCTTGCCAGGTTGGCACAACACTACCCCCACAACAAATTTAGAAGCATCGATATGCACGTGGAAGGTTATGGTCCAATCTGGGGCTCGTAGAATTGGTGTTGTGGTTAGAGCCTTCTTCAACTCTTCATATGCTCACTGGCGTGTTTCACTCCATTCAAAGACAATCAACAGCTTTTATAAAGGTCTGGCTATCAATGCATAATTCAGCACAAACTGCCGATAATATCCTGTGTATAGCCTAAGGAGCATTGAACCCCCTTTGTAGTTGGTTGGGGGTGGAAGGTGGACAATAACCCTGACTTTTGATAAGTGAGTTGCAATGCCATTCTTCGACACCACGTGGCCGAGGATGCATCCATGCTTCACCCAAAACTAGCATTTCAAGCGGTTCAAGGAGAGACGATAAAGGTGACACAGATCAAAGACTTCCAACTCCTTGCGAATGAGTGAATGCAGAGGTCATGGAAAAAAGACTTCCAACTCCTTGCGAAATATGTCCTTAAATATGGTGCACATGAGACGTTGGAAGGTGGGAGAGGCATTAGTCAACTCGAAAGACATGACTATGTAAGCAAAGATTCCCCACTCGGTGGCGAAGGTAGTCTTATGCCTGTCAGCAGGATGCACTTGCACGTGATTGTATCCTGAGAAGCCATCCAGAAAACTGTAGGCCCCTTTGTCTGCCACTCTTTCAATCATGTGATCGGTGTATGGCAATGGATAATTGTCCCTTTTACTAGCAACGTTCACCTTCTTATAATTGACCCACACTCTAATTTTTCCATTTTTCTTCATCATGATGACTATGGGTGATACCCAGTCCGTGTGCTCAAATTTGTAAATGAATCCTGCTCTCATTAGCTTATCAATCTCTTCCTTGACAGCATGAGCGTGTTTTGGATTCATTGGGTACGGTGTCTACTTCACTGATGCTGCATTTGGTATTATGGGTATATTATGAATCACTACACTCGGGTCTACCCCTTTAAGCTCTCCTAGGGACCAAGCGAATATGTCTATGTACTCTCATAGGGACTCGTTTCTTCTTCCTCAGTCAAGTCATCGACAATGAAGGTTGGTTGGGGTGTCTTCCCTTCCTGGGCTAAGTTCACCTCCTTGACCCTAGTTGGTCCCTCGATTGGTTTGCTCGTTTTCCCTTGCCATTTGGCACCCAATAGGATCACTACCCTCTCTCCTTTCGTGAATTTTGTAAATTGTTTAGGGAGGTCCTGCGGTTTTTGCTGTTCCTCTGTTCGTGTGTCCCTGGGTTGGTTTTCCCTTTCCTGCTTCAATCGTCTACGCCTCACGTGGACGGGTAGGTCCCCGTTTGTGCATCAGGTCTTGGGTGGCCTAGGTATTTCTGGGTCACTATCCGAGCTGACCTTCGACTTAGAGTCAAACTCGTCATCTTTGCTAGAAGAGGCGGTCTCCCCTGGTGGTCACAGTTGAGATGGTGATTCTGTCCTAAGCACTGGTGTCACTTTTGTTTGAGCTAGGCTTGCTTGCTCAAGTTATATGGCTCCTACGTGTTCTAACTAAGCGCAATCACAATCCATGTGCATGATTCCTTGCTCTATCCTGTAGACACTTCTCTTTTGTGGCTTGGAGTCCACCCATATTTGTTCTATTTCATGTCCCTCAGTGTCGTATTCTACCGTGTCCATCTCACCCTCACTTTCATCACTGAAGGATTAGTAGTCTTCGTACTCGTTATCAAATTCCTCTGCGTTAGACTGCTCATCGTCTCATAGGGCTTGGTATATCTCTTGTTGTTGATTAGGGACTAGGGCCCAGTTGTGCATAAGGTTCAAGTCATGCACCTTAGTCCATTGCCACTTGGATTCACCTAAGAGATCCTGAAGTGGTTTGAAGTTTGTTGTTGAATTGTCAGGTAGATTGTCTGTTAAGTATTCCACAGCCTCCTGGAGTTCTCTCTTGTTGCTTGGCACTTGGAAGGTGACGGGCTTAGGTCTCCCAAGAAGGGTTCCTTCCATCATGCAAACTGGTACAGAGGGCGTACCCATCATCTTGATGGCTTGCTCATATGCCTCTTGATCCGAGAATGACAGGTCGACTGTAGCAAGGACATGCATCCAATCTCGCTCATCCTCTGGGCATGGGATATACTTGGTCAAGAATCCATAAGACTCCTTGACTTGAGCGTCACCCTTGAGCGTCATGGAGATGGCATCCAAGTTGACTGGTGAGGTCTTCCAAGTGTCCATCTCTACCCTCACAGCTTCCGTCCTGTTGCCTAAGAATATCAAGCCGTTACCCCAATCTTTAATAACTCTTGCATTGCGTATCCAAGGTCGGCCTAACAGGATATCATAGTCCACTCCCTTCATGACTACAAAGTCAACAGAGAACTGGACACCTGCGATTTTCACTGGCTAGTTTTTAAGTACCCCGAATGGCTTCACTCTCATGCCGTTTGCTAATGTGACATTAAACTGAGCGGTCTCAACAGGTGCATTTTCTCAGGTCTGTAGTATTGCATGGCTCAGCACACTAACCCCGGCTCTCGTGTCTACGATCTCTTTTCTCGTTGTGTTGGCTAAGGCTAGGACTGATAACACTGCATGCATCTCGGTGCCTTCCTAGAAAGCATTAATGTGCAAGGAATTTGGCATAGAGTGTAGCGTTCGACTCCGTATTTGTATTTCTACATCATGATCATACAGATCTGCAGCTTGTTCTCATGACCTCTCAACCCACTGCTTGAGGTCTTGCCATAGGGTGGGATGCTACTTAAGCAGGTCTCCCATGCTTAACATCACATGGGTGGTCACTAGCGTGGTAAGGAGGTTGTCAGCTACTCGTCTCTCTCCTAAACCATATTGTCTTGGCCAATGGCCATGACTGATTTGTGGGCTTGCAACATCAAGGCTTGGCCTAGGGGGTGCTTCCTGCAGTGCGGTTGCATCTCCTGACTTTGGTCGAGGGGGTGAGACCACCGTGTTCATGCTGGTGAGATCATCGATATCATCCTCTAGGATGGGCTCACCATTCCTTAAGTGCTCTTGGGCCTCTTTCACCTAGTCCTTCACTTTCTCTATGGCCTTGACTTGGCGCTTCGGATGCAGGTACTCCCCTACCTTGGCACTTCCATTTTTGGCCGTCTTGGGGGCTAAAGTTTTTGTCTCTACATCCGTGACCTTCTTTCCAATAGGCAGAGTAGTAGCACTCTCAGTTTTAAGTGCGATCTTAGCCTCCGACCTCTTCTTCCTTTGCCTGTGACTCTTCTTTCCTATCGAGGCTGCATCGACGTTGTTGGGTCCTGGTAGTAATATGCCGGGCCTACTTCGTCTGGGCACGGATCATAACCCGCCATGGGATGGGTGTGGCCTCCCCATCAAGGTTATCGACACCAAACAGCCCCAATGGAATAGATGGTACGGGCAATCGATGAAGAGATGGGTGATTCTGCACTCAACGCACCTTAGGTCAGCTTTGTCTCTGTTCTACTGCTCCCTCTTGGGGCAACGTGATGAGACATGACTCGAGTGACCACAAGTCTAGCAGTTGATTGGATCTTGCGTCTGCCCTCCTAGGCCTTTACCTCATCCTCTCCCCAATGCCATCACTGGTACTGGTGGATAGTCCATAAGGACTGCGTTGCCCTCGTCGTGGTGAGAGACATAAGGATATAAGTAAGTCTCTTCCTCATTTGGCTTTTCCACTTAGTGGTCTCGAGCGTCACTCGGTGGATGGTTCACATAGAGACCAGGCAATCTAGGTATACTTGTAGGGTTTATGTCCACCCTAGGGACAGTCGTCTTAATGTCGTTAGGCGCAAGAAGGGCCAATGAGGCTTCCCTTCCGAAAAGTGGTTGCAGCCTGTTTGCTAGGTAAGGCTGACCATGTGGTTTGGAGTACGGAAGTCTCCTGGGGAATCTGCAATGCACAATGTTGTGACCAAACCTACCGCAGTTAGCACAAGGTCTCGACCAAGGGTCTTCTCACTCGACCAGCAAATGGTTTCTGCCACAGTACACACATTGGACGTGTGGCCGCATTGGTCGTCTCCACAGGTCTTGCAGCTTGACTATCTCCATCTTGACATCAGCCAAGTCTTGGTTCGTCTCGGTGGCCTTCCCCTTATCTTGGGATGATGGGGCTGGTCGTTCACTAGAGGTTGATGCTCTTTCTCAACTTTGCAAGTTGGCTTCTTCTGAGTTGGAGCTCCTAGAGCTCCGCTCTTTCAGCTGATCATCAACTCTGATGGCTTCCTCAAAAACCCTAGCTAGCCCATCTCGCTACAAGCTCTAGTTGGCTGCCAAAGCCTTATACAGTTCCTCATTTCGAATTCTGTTGATGAACACAATTGAAACTACTCTTTCAGTGCGCCTGTAGGGATTCTCTTGAAGAGGCTCCTCATGTGGGTTACATAATCGCGAATGTCCTTCTCTTTTTGTTTGACATTCATCAGTCATACTAGCAGATTGTCGGAGTATCCAGGCTCAAAAAATCTCTTAATGAAGAGATTCTTGAGGCAATTGAAATTTGCTGCCTCTGCAGCATCTAAGCTTGTATACCACGTCCTGCCCTTGTCACCTAAGTAGAGCGCAAATACTTGAGAGCGTTGAGTCAGGTCGCTGAGGCCGTTGGCTTTGCAGACTTGCTCGAACTGCTCTACAAAGCTGTATGGATTGTCGTGGGATTGGTACTTGTCAAGCTGCTTTGCAACTATTGGGATTTTACATGACCGGCCATTATGGCAAAGTCCATTTCTCTCATTCCCTCTTCTTGCTTCATGCCTTAAGCCTATACCCATCTATTATTTTACAAGTGGCACAGGAGGGAGCCTGGCACTCTTTTACAAGAGTTTTTTGAGTTTTTGAGGCGGCTTTCATTTAGAATTATGCTTTTGGCCCCGACTCAACTTTAGAGGCCGTGTGCGTGTCTTTGCTCCTTTTTCATCTTCTTCCTGCTTTTTCATTCATTCTTTCACCTTCTCGGCTTGGGGTTAACATCTATGTTGTTCTTCTTGCTTAGCGATCAACAAGATTGTATCATCTCTAGAACCTAGTGTAGCTCCTATACCTATCAGAGTAGCATGTTGGTGACTTGGAAGCCAACATTATGGCAAATGAATTGTATATTAACCTCCAGTATAGTGGGTTAGTTTATCTTTTACTCAAAGTAGGACTCCAGAACATTTATGCCAATCAACATTCTTCTTTTTTTGTTCATGTCTCTCTCCATGTCTTCTTTCCCTCCTTGGGCACCTAGGGCAATGTCCAATAGCTCTTCTTATTTCATTCATGGCTATCTGCATGTCTTCCTTCTCTTGTTGGGAAACTTGGTTCATATGTCCAACAACTTATCAATTGTATCCTTGCTTTGTTTTGCCAACGTGGTGTAATCATCCTCTAACACAAGATATGCCACCTTGCTCATCTATTTATTGGTGGTAGTGCCATAGTTTTCAAATGCCATTTTCAACTCATTGGGTGCATCTCTTAAGAATGATTCCTTATCCATCATGCTAGTCTTCACTAATGATGCATTTTCTTCACATCTCTTCTAGAATGGAAAAATTTATCATTCCTTGAGTTTTATTGTTTTGTGCTTTCTGTTATGGTACTCTAACATTCTACATAAGATGGCTATGTATTATTCCTTGAGTTTTCTTGTTTTGTGCTTTCTGTTATGGTGCTCTAACATTCTACATATGATGGCTCTTTAGAGATCCTTTTTCTCCATAGATCCCAATTACGATAGTCTTTATGTTGTGAAGTTTGTGTCTATTGGTGAGAGTGTAGTGTTGACACACTTCCCTTGTGTTGAAATGTTTTTCCTTATGGACAATTCCTATGCATTGGCAAGACATGGTCAAAATAAAATATCACATATCTAATTTGGCATTATGAAACCATGAAATACACGGTAGATAGTCATCGTACTAAATACAACCAAAACTAGGCAATATTTAGCTCCTTGCAATCTATAACCAAACCTAAGCTAAAAACATAGATCCAATTACAAGGTAGCTTCTCAAAGCATATTGTTGACATTTAGATCAAATGCATCCTTGTTGTTGCGGTTCCTACAAAGAATAAGAACCATATCTATGGGGTTAATAGTGATATGTCGGGCATGAATGGCTAAAAGTTGACAATCACTCATTAGATCACTCAAATAACATTCAGATGCTTGTTGGAGAGCAAGCAAGGCTTGACTTGACCATCGCCCCACATTCCTTGCCTAGTTCCTTGAAAAGAACTTGTGATGGTGCCCTAACTGCAGATCTTGCATTATTTCTTGCACCAACCTAGCAAATGGTGCCTAAGAAATAATCAAGTTGGCACTCTTCTCGAATTTCCGTATCACACATAGTGCACATGTACTGATGGTCTCTATCTTTGCTTCTTATGAGTTAGAGGATGTGTATTACTAGCTGGAGCGGTAGTGGAAGGTGGAGGAATTGGAGCATATGGACCACCATTTCCGGACAATGGTGAACCATCATTATTGACTAGGGGCACCAATTTTTTGCCACAGTAGCACCATCATTATTAGTTGTTGTAGGGCCACTATTTTCAGCCACTATGGGACCTTTGTCACTCACAGTACTCTCACTATACTTCGAAGAGTGTTGAGCTCTTGCTCTTGTAGGCGCCTTCTTGATAAGTATCTTAAAATGTTCCATGATTGTGATGATGAAGGATAGAAAGGTGGAGGGTAGAGTGAAGAGTAACCGGAAAAAATAAAAGGAGAAACTTGACTTAAATATGAAACTTTTAAACTTATTATGATGTAAATGAACTTTAAAATTACAATTTCATTTCGTTTCTCCACCCCATCCTCGCCTCTCTCTGTCTCCTACCACCCCCCCTCATGCCTATCTCTCTCTCTCTCTCTCTCTAGGCCAGTGAATGTTCAAATGTTTGATTTTTTTTTAATTTTTTTATTAGGATTTCGAGTTCAAATTTTCATAATCAATAGTTTGAAATCAACTTTGAAAAACATAGTGTCAAACCTTCAAAATTTTAAACAAAATTTGCAAGATATCTCATGTTAAAGATAGGAGTATTGATGTGTCATATCCTTAGTATCTATACTCTCTCGTAGACTCTAAATGCATCAAATTTATTATCTTTATCTAGGTCTCTATTTCTTGCCATCTCTCTCTTGGGTTGCCAACAATTCTGCATGGTGTTGTCTAGCTTGGCTATTTTCATATCTTGCTATACTTAGTTCATATATTTCCCTACTTATAAATTCTGCTTAAGAGGTTTTGGACTTTTTTTCTTTTTTCTTGTACCATATCTCTAATCTCCTATACCACCATTGCAATAATTGAATCATAGAATTTGAATCATTGATGGCACCTCTATGATCAATTGCCTTTTGAAAAGCACAATGAGCTTGTTAGTGAGATCATTCCATGCCTTGAATTGACCATACTACGAAACTTCCTTGATCTGCAAAGTATGGACCATGTGGACCATGTGCTTCAATTATATGATGCATAAGAGGAGAGATTAGAAACACAAACTAATTTGAAATGATGATATTTTTTTGAAGTGGTAACAATACTGACCATCTAGTTTGCTATGTTTGTTTGTAGTCCATGCCTTTACCATGGAGTTATGAAATTTGGCAACTCTCTCTTTAAACGTATTGGCACCATAATTCCTAAACCACAACTTTTGTAAGAGAGCTATTTTTCTATCTATGTGTATCCACACTTTTGCCTTCTCAATCGTCGTTCATCCCCCATTGCACCAATCCGAAACAGCAAGGTGCAACTTTTTCCAGGCTTCATACTTCTTTGGTTATTTTATAAGTATATTGCCTTCCTCATCTCAATGTGGAGATACAAATTTGCTAGCCTTGGGTCCGCCAAAGCATGGTTTACTAGGGATATTTACACTCTTGCCTAATTTTTCCTCGCCCTTTTCTATTTCTACTTGACTGTGGTGCAATCCAACTTCAAAGAGGACTTATTCTACCTTCTTGCATGCAGCATCAACTTTTGACACGGGCTTCATCTTCTATGCAAAGCATATATATTCATATACTAACTTCTCAATTATTGTAACCAATCAATACAATGTGCAAATGTGAACCCTTGTTAGTGGTATTTCCAAAATAAGGCACCAGTTTGGATCCATTGGAACTACCATTCCATCTCTCATTACCTTTTTATCACGTGTTGGAGCATCTTGTTGTCTGGCCTTAGTAAGCCATTCTTTCTTTCCACCTTTCCCTTTCTTCCTAGTTCGTATGCAGTATATGTACGAAAATTTTACATTCACTGCAGTTGATAAACCAAACATACACTTCAATGTTTTTAAATAACTTGCAAGATGCCATTCAACTTGATAGTCCCCAAACCCCCCTATGTGTAAAATTGCTTCATTGTTTTGCTATTGAATAACACTAGGTATATTAGTATTTCATAATCCTCCTTTGGTACTTCAAATGCTGCAACCCACCATATTTCATTCTTTGATTGTATACTAAAGTATAAAGGATGGTTTTCATCGATGTTGAGATCCAAAGCTCAATTCATAAATGTTATACTCACATGTTCAAGTTTTTGTCCCTTAATAATCTCACTCTCATCAAGTTTTAGGACATTTAACTCTACATTCTTCCATAGACATATTGTAGAACTTGACAATAGCAATTTGAACCCTACATATATCCAATACAAAGTTGTTTAATGCATTCAATACAAATGCACCTTCTCTGGAACCATACTTCAATATCCGTATATTTTCTAGATGCGTTGGCTCACCAATTAGTTCTAAAACTTTCTCATTTAGTTGCTTTTGAGCCTTTTTTTAAAACATGAAATGGTTTTGGCAGAGACATTACTCACTTAGTTTTGAGGACTTGCTTAAAACCTATATCAAATTGTTGATAAAGCATACTGTATGACTTAGAACTCATTCCCACCTTGTTACATAATCGTTGAACATCTGTAGTAGTAAAGATGTTGCTCACATCTCTAAAATGTTCCCTTGTGATGGCATCTACAATGTCCTTGAACTTACGATTTTCCAATGCATTTTTTACCATATCCTTTGTTGATGCTTTGGCAATAGTATCATTCTCTGCATGAGAGAACATATTTCTCATTGTAGCAAATTGAGCATATATCCGTCAATGATATTGTCCACTTCATTTGGTTACTTGGTGAATTAGTTTAACTAATCAGATGCATTGATGTGCTTCTTTTGTTTCTAAAGTGAGCCCAATCTCCAAAGTTTTTGTGAGTTTCCTCTTTATGTTTCGATTCTCCTTCTCCAAGTCAATAACAAAAAGATATGAAAATTCTAAACCTTGGAACACTGACTGACCTAGAGAAAGAGACAGAGAGAGAGAGAGGCATGAGGGGGGTGTTAGGATTCCCTTGTAATCTTGTCAGCATATTTGTCAAGGCTTGATGAACCCTTGCTAATCCTTGTGTGACAAGTCTGCATGTGTATACATACAATCCTTCATTGCCTTCACGAAAAAACTTTAAAAATTATGTAAGCCCTTCAAATTGTGGTGTCTGTTGAGTGACTGGATTGAGTGGGTAAATGCACCCATCAACCCAAAGCTTCACTTTTTTTTTCCTACATTTCTCTCTCTCTCTCTCTCTCTCTCTCTCTCTCTCTATCTCTCTCTCTCTCTCTCTCTCTCTCTCTCTCTCTCTCTCTCTCTCTCTCTCTCTCTCTCTCACTACAAGGATTTAAGCCTATAGCGATGGCGGGTAGTGACGCAGGTAGTGGCGTCGCTATTTGCGACGCAGGTAGTGGCGTCACTATTTGCGACGCATATAGCGATGCCCCACAAGGAAAAAAAAACAGGTTGAAACTAAGCGCGGGTTTATTTCATGTTTTTTCATCTACTGTTTTGAGAGCGAGAGCGAGAGAGAGAGCCACCGTCATGAGAGAGGGAGAGGAAGAAGGCTTGCTGCCGCCACTGCCATCGTTCGCGAAGGAGAGGAGGAGCCTTCATTGCGAAGAGGAGCTACCCCACAGTCGCCATATCTCATCGGCGAGTCTATTCTCTCCTTCTTTTGCTTGTTTAGGGTTTAATTCTATTTCTCTTTTGCTTGTTTAGGAGAGGAAATGAGAGAGAAAGAGAGGGAGAGGGAGAATAAAGAGAAAGAGAGAGGGAGAGAAAGAGAAAGAGAAAGAGAAAGAGAGGGAGAGGGAGGGGGAGGAAATGAGAGAGGGAGAGAAAGAGCAAGAGAGGGAGAGGGAGAGGGAGGGAGAGTGCATTCTCTCTCTCCCTCTCCCTTTTGCTTTTATAATTTGTGTATATATATTGAGAGAGGGAGAGGAAATGAGAGAGAAAGAGAGGGAAAGGGAGAGGGAGAGGGACGGGGAGGGAGGGAGAGAGAGAGGGAGGGAGAGGGAGGAAATGGAAGAGGTTGTGGGCAAAACTCTCTATTCATTTTTTTGAAGTGTTCAAATTAACATAGGATGCATGCATAGATCATTCTTGTGTGTGCAAACTTGAAAGCTCTCTTCTCTCTCCTTGTATCCTATCTTCTTATGCTTCACATTGAGGGTGAGGGTGAGGGTGAGGGTGAGGGAGAGTGAGAGAGGAATTAAGTGAGGAACTAGAAGAGTGAAGCTCTTCTCCTATCTTGCATTCTTCTCTTCTTCCCCTTCTTCTTCTACAATTTGGAGGGTGAGAGGTGGAGTTGAGATGAGGTTGGGATATCCCTCTTTCTTTTTGATGCTTCCTCTCTTTGTTGGAGTACTTGAGGAATGGATGGATTGCAAAAATGGAGTAGCATAACCAATTGAGGGAGCCATGCTTGGATTGTGAGGCTGAATTGATTTGAGATGATGATTTGATTGGTTGAGTATATTAGAGTAGATAGAAATCAACAAGTCAATTTTTTATAAAAAAACTCTCTAATCATTTGTAGTAGATATTCGAATTGCATTAATTGATTATTGCAATGGAGGATTAGTTATGTCCAACGTTTATCAATTGCATTAGGAAAGAAATTAGTTATGTCTAATGATTGCTATGGAGGATTAGTTATGCTTAATGTTTATCAATTGTATTAGGAAAAAAATTAGTGAAATTTTTTTTCTTACGACATGAAATTAGTTCTCTAGATAAAACACCCTATGGGTTGCATTCAAATTGAACTCACAATGTAACTCATCTAAATGCAACTCATTGGAGAGTGTTAGGAGCATTTAAATGGAAGGACCTCTTGAGTGAAAGCTAGCAGGAAGAGAGAGAGATATTTTCCAAATAAAATATTTAAGGAAGAAAATAAAATGAGAGAGGGAGAGGAGGGAGAAAAAATGAGAGAGAGGAGAGAGAGAATGAAATGAGAGAGGACACTAAGGCTCAATACATAACCTAGAAGCATATAAATACCACTGACAACACTATGACAGATATAAGTACTAGATCCAAGACAAAACATCAAACCATCCTACGATAGGGGTACTGCATCCAATGAGTATCAAGAGAGCATGTACATGTCACAATTAGACCTATTGTCTCACTATAATATATCTAACAAATGGCTCATGTATCATCCAATGATAAGAGGCATGGAGCGTCTTAAATTAATTCTTGATGTGAGAAGTGACAGTCAAACTCAATGAGACTAAGCTTCAATCTCAATCCAAGTGCATTCTAGAAGCATGGCCAAGTATATGGCATCAACCATAGACATTAGTGTAGCATGCAAAGTAATCAATAAGCATCAACAAGCAATAAGCATGAAGTTTCTCTCACAAAATAGCATTCAATCCTACTTATTACAGAAGTGAAAACCTCTATAAAATTGAGTAAATGAGTGCTCAAATTAGTCCAATAG
The DNA here is from genome assembly GCF_053477565.2 of Lygodium microphyllum. Classification (NCBI taxonomy): domain Eukaryota; kingdom Viridiplantae; phylum Streptophyta; class Polypodiopsida; order Schizaeales; family Lygodiaceae; genus Lygodium; species Lygodium microphyllum. The sequence goes on from NC_141158.1 coordinate 34,706,959, forward strand.
CATGCCAAGACATTGACATAGCATCCCAAGTGATCTCACATCAAATAGACATCTCGAGAAGCATAAGTGACCTCCAATAAACAATGAGTGAAGGGTTTTCCCAAATTGTATTACAAGTCATTAAATTGTTTATTGTAACGTAGACAAGATGGAAAATGAAGAAGGTCCTATTGTTCAAGATCGCGAGGCGTATCTTAATCAACGTGTCCCATGTCCTTGCTCTCAATGAAAGTTGGCTATTAGACGAAAACACCGATTGTCTATAGAACACGTACGACGATTTGGCGAGTTTCAATTTGAGATCATTGATCAGGCGATTGTGGATTTTCAGCAAACGGTAATTTGAAGTTAATATCAATCATGCATTGTACTCGCAAGCTAATTGAGTACCATATACAATAAGATTGGGTCTTGCTGGAAAATTTTCTATCCAGGGAGGTGATGTCTCATCCCAAGGGGGAGTGCACCCTTTGCGGCCAATTAGAAGAGTACGTGGGCGGGCGATGGATGGAGTGCAAAAGCCAATCCACCACTCGCAAGGACAATCTATACCGTCAATGCCAGAGGAGATAGGCAACCTTCCAAACCTACCTACAATCTTGGAGCTTGAGATGGAGACAATGATCGATGCATTGATTCCCATGGATGTCGAGACTTCTGATCCACTTAGAGATGAAGCATCCATACCATTATATGATGGGTGCCGAGTATCTTGGCTGAAGACACTGCTTGCACTCTTAAGTGTGCAAGCAAAATACGGGTGGAGCGATACGAGTGTGACCGAGTTGTTCAGGTACCTTGTACATACGCTTCATTGATTTTTTTTTCGGCAATATTATTACAAACATTTATGCTTTCTCAAGGCATTTTATGATTTTTTCAGGTTATTGAGATATCATATATTATCACATGTAAATACCATGCATGAGTCTCATGGTGATGCATGACATGTTTTACGGAAGCTTGGCATGGACTACAATAACATCCATGCATGTATCAACGATTGCTATCTGTTTCGAGGAGAATATGAGACTATGGAGACATGTCCAAAGTGTGGTGCTCACAGGTATTGACAGGACTTGTAGGGGCAAACCATCCCTCAAAAAGTTCTCAGAAACTTTTCGCTTATCCCCCGCATAAAACACATGTTTCGTACATCCGGCATGGCGAGCTTGACAACGTGGCATGCACAGAATAGGTCCACGGATGGAGTTCAACGAATATCAGCGGATTCGCGCGTATGGAGCCACATTGACTCTACCTTCCGAGGCTTTGTCCGAGAGCTAAGGAATCTTCGGCTCGGTCTCGCAATGGATGGCGTGAACCCATTTGATCTGCACTCAACTTCTTACAGTGTGTGGCCTACAGCCCTTGTCAACTACAATATCCCTCCATGGCTTTCTACGAAGAAAGGACATCTCATCCTTAGCTTGCTCGTCCAAGGCCGCTACAAAGTAAAAAATATGGACGTGTATCTTCATTCATTCGTTGATGAGCTTAAGATTTTGTGGGAGGAGGGGGTCACTGTGCAAGATATGAGTAGGCGCGATGGTCGGCGGTCAGCCAATATTCGAGCCATTCTCATGTGGACAATGCATGACTTTCCAGGATTGGGAGATTGCTCAGGTGAGCACACCTCCATTCTCGCTAGCACTATCTATATTTTATATCATTCAATCAAGTATTCACTAGGTCATGGTGTTGGAACAGGTTTGGTTACCTCAGGTTGTTATGCATGTCCATTGTGCGGGCCATAGTTAGACTCCCGAAGGTCACGAACCATGAAGAAGATGGTATATCAAGGACACGCTGCTTTCTTGCCGGAGGATCATGAACTCAAGGAAGGTTTCCTTGGATGACCTCCAACACGTATGAATGCTGCAAGCTAGTACGAGTTGAAAATGGTCCACGCAGAATCACATCCAAATGGAATGCGACGGTTCTCAGTTTTCTACGAGTTGCCATATTGGACCCACTTACAGGTCAACCACTTGTTGGATCCCATGCATATTTTCAAGAATGTGGGTAGCTTATTATGGGACCACATCACTGGAAAGAGAGACACTATAGGGGCACGAATGGATTTGAAGAAGATAGGTAAGATGGAGGCGCTTTGGCCGCAGTCGAGTGCTGATGGTCGCGTGTAGCTTCCTTGCGCTCCTTGGGTTTTGTCCACTAAATAAGAGCGCATTGTGAAGCAAGTAATGAAGTCTATCCGCACTTGGACGGGTATGATGCATTCTCTCAGGTCTGCATTTTCTAAAGACGACCAATTATCAGGGCTAAAATCCCATGACTAGCATAATATATGTCAAGTTTGTACTATGAATGGATTGTAATTAGCATGGGCATTTTGCTATTTGGAATGTAGCCATTATTCATAATGCTTTCTCATTTGTGGCACTTTGTACTAGTGATCGCGATCGCAAGATGTCTTACTCCAAAAATACGCATGGCCATTTACAAGTTGTCGACTTTGGTGCAATGGATCTCACGGAAGGTGATTAAGACGTCCTCTATTGAATCCGCAAGGCGCGGAGCAGTGAAGACGGTCTGTCTCTTTGAGAAATACCTACCTACCAGCATGCTGACGATACAAATCCATCTTCTTGTGCATCTTGTGGATGAAGTGGAGATTGTTGGACCTGTCCATACGCGATGGATGTTCTTCTTGGAGCACTTCATGAAAACCCTGAAAGGCTTTTTGCGACAACGAGCTCAGCCAGAAGGTAGCATGGCTGAAGGTTGTGTTGAGATATCGAGCTCCACTCGTGATATGCCAGGGTGACCGTTGTGCATTTATGTCACCAACTTATCAGTTGCAGATGCGGTTGGTACACTGCCCATGAATAATAGCTAGATGACAGCTATCCTTATCTACTCTAGTTCATGGCTCAGTTAGTATGCCACCTTAGTTAGTTGAGTTTGGTTTGAGACCCATATATAGGGTTCTTCTATTTCTATGTACTAGAGTTCTTTTGGCTTACACAACTAAGAAGAGGAAAATTGTTTTCAGCCTCCACCTGTGTGTATATTCCCCCATTGTGCAAGCAAGAAAGCTACAAGTGAGACTCCTTCCTTCTCTCCCACAATCTTGACATGGTATCAGAGCCTTGTTCGTGGTAAGGAGCTCAAGAAAGCAAGCCAAGTTCGCGGTGTTCTGGTAAGAGGACCAGTGTTGCTTTCATTCTTCTGTTTTGGGAGCAAGTCTCTGCAAATAGCACAGCCGGAAAGTGCAAGAGTGCATTGTCTCAGGTTGAGACGCCGTTCGTGGTGAAGCAAGAGGGCAGTATATGTTGCGGGATAGGGATTTAGTCCTAGGTGACCCTATTTTTTTGATTTGAGGCCATTTCGGGGCCTGTTTTGGAGGCGAAAGTTTTCTGCACGCACTCAGGAAAAGGCCCAGTTTTATGCTGTGCGACCACTGTTCTACAGGTCGGTGAAAAGTTACTATAGAAATTGCATCATATGCCTATGCACAGAGACATTGGGAGTTACAGAATCATCCTTGTTGCCTGTTGATGCAAAATTGTCACTAGGGAGTGACTGTGTAGTCAAATACCACTTTCGTCAATTTTGCAGATTTGCCCTTGTGAGGCTGAAGCTGTATTCTTTGTAGTGACAGAGTTTTTTGCAGTGTTCTGTAATGGCGTCTAATTCTCTTTCACAGATTATCACTAAAAATCTTGACAAGAATAACTTCCAAGCATGGAAGTTTAGAATGACGAATTTCCTTATGGGAAAAGGATATTGGGAATTTGTTGCAGGAAATGAAGAAGAACCAGCTCTTCCTAATGTTCCCAATCAACAGCAAATGCAGGCATTTAAAGCATGGCATGAGAGAGCCAGGAAAGTTATGTATTAGCTGTCTATCAGCATTTCAGACTCTATGATTGTGCATATTCAAGATGCAAGTACGCCAAAGGAGGCATGGGATACTTTTCAAAAATGTATAGCACAAATACACAAGCCAGGAAGATGCAGCTCAAGCAAGAGTTGCATAATGTGCAAAGAGAAAATATGAGCATCAATGACTACCACATGAAGGTGAAGAAGATTGCAGATGCACTTGCTTCCATTGGATCGCCAATAGAAGATGATGATTTAGTTTCTGGGACCTTGAATGGTCTAGGAAAGGATTATGCACAGTTTCGAATATCCATTTCCATCCGTGAAATATTTCCTAATTTTGAGGAGTTGATTGCTCTTCTAATTTCTGAGGAGCAGAGAAATGGTAGTGCATCTTCTTCAGGAGGAACTTCAAAAGAAGCTGTCTTCTACTCAAATGCTGAAAGATATAGAGGCAGAGGTAGAGGAGGCCTATCTGGAGGCCGTGGTAGAAATCAGAATATGCAGCAAACTCAAGAAAACTAGTCCTATGGAGAAAGACGTGGTAACTCTAGAGGCAGGGGGAGCCAAAGAGGTCATGGTGGATGGCAAAGAGGCCAAAATGCAAAGAACAATATTGAATGCTACTACTGTGGTAAAACGGGTCATATGGCTAAGGACTGCTATAAAAAGCAGAATGACATCATGAATGGAAAATTGCAACAAGGAAATTATGCATCTTCTAGTAGACAGGGTGATGACAGAAATGAGCATTTGTTTATGGTGCAGCACATGACCAATTCTGTGACAAGTGCAGAAGAAAGAAACGATGTGTGGTATGTTGACTCAGGTGCATCAAACCACATGACAGGTCATGCAGAATGGATGCAAGATGCAAGAAAAATGGAAAAACCAGGATTTGTGGAGACTGGTGATGATACTGCACATCCTATTGTGCAGATTGGAAAAATTCCTTTGTCTATGCAGGATGGGAAAAAGAAATACCTATCGGATGTATTTCATGTCCCGAATATCACCAAGAACCTAGTTTTTGTTGGTCAAATGGTTGAGCAGGGCTTGCATGTCAGATTTAACTCTCATGGATGCTTTGTTGAGGATATGAAAAATAAAGGTCGCTTGATAGCAAAAGGAAAGAAGAACGGCAGAATGTTTACGTTGGATGCAGACATGTGTGAATTGAGTGCAGCAATGTTTGCACATGGGACCGGTGTAGTTGCAGATATTGATATCTGGCATAAACGCATTGGTCATGTTAATATACAGAAACTTAAATCAATGCATGCCCAAAATATTGTTGCAGGATTGCCTAAATTCAAGGTTGCAGAAATGCATAAGGTATGTGAAGCCTGTCAGTTTGGAAAACAGGCAAGGAAACCATTTCCTAGACATGTTCAAGAGAGTAAAAAGCCATTGGAATTAATCCACTCTGATGTGTGGACTACTAAAGCTGCATCTCTTGAAGGTTGTCATTATTTTGTCACTCTTATTGATGACTATAGCACAAAAGTTTGGGTGTATTTTATGAAAAAGAAAAGTGAAGTTTTTGGGCATTTCAAAACTCTTAAAGCTATGGTTGAAAAAGAAACATGCCTGCAAATAAAATGTCTAAGGTCAGATGGAGGGGGAGAGTACCTCTCAAATGAGTTTGCAAGGTTCCTGCAGGAGCATAGCATAAAGCAGTAATATTCATACAGTCATAACCCACAACAAAATGGAATTGCAGAAAGGAAAAATAGGCATATTGGAGAGGTATCTCGTGCCATGCTCAATGAAAAGGACTTGCTAGATTTTTAGTGGGTTGAAGCAGTTGCTACAGCAATCTACATAATGAATAGGACTCCCACTGCAGCAATACATGGCATGACTCCAGAGAAGAGGTATACTGGTAGGAAACCAGATATTTCTCATTTGAAAATTTTTTGTTGCATTGCCTATGTTCATGTGCTAGATGAGTTGAGATCCAAGTTGGATCCAAAAGCTGAGAAGTGCATCTTTATTGGTTATTGTCTACAGCAAAAAGGGTATAGATATTATAACCTTTCTACTCGTAAGTTTACAGTGAGCAGAGATGTTGTTTTTTATGAGATGAGTAGCTAGTATAAACCAGTAAATGTGATTGATAATGTAGATGCACAAAATGGTAATACTGCACAGAATTCACAGCAGTAGTCACAAGTTATTAGTGGACCTGGAGCATCCTCTAACAGTGGTTCACATTCTTCGCCATGGACAGGCAGATTGAGATCAGGAGAATCTTCTCAAAGCAATGCAGACAGTGGTATGCAGGTATCACGAAAAGGAAAAGAGAAGGTAGATCAGCCCATGTTTGATGTGAATGTAGGTCACTCTTATGTGGATGGTGAATCCAGTGGCTCAGAACAGAGCATTGATGATGAGTTGGGTATTCCTTCTATTGTTACACCTGGAGTAAGGAAGACCAGGGATGTTTTGAGAGCACCTGGGAGTGAACCTACTTTGCGCAGATCTACCAGAGCTAGGTATCCTGTGGATAGGCTAAAATATGATGGATTTACAGCCATTCACTATGCATATATGGTCAAAGTGATACAGGAACCAAAACCCACGTCTTTTGAGCAAGCCATGGGAAAAGAAAAATGGGAGAAAGCCATGGATGAAGAAATGGATGCCTTGGAAGCAAATGCTACATGGGATTTGGTACCTTTGCCTAAAGCTAAGAATGCAATTGGCTGTAAGTGGGTTTATAAGGTGAAGCACAATGCAGATGGTTATGTGAACAGATACAAGGCAAGATTAGTAGTCAAGGGGTATGCACAAACATATGGCATTGATTATGAAGAAACATTCAGTCCGGTTGCAAGGATGGCAACTGTAAGAGCAGTCATTGCTATGGCTGTATCAAAGGAATGGTCTTTACATCAGATGGATGTAAAGGATGCCTTCTTGCATGGTGATTTGCAAGAAGAGGTATATATGGAGCAACCACCAGGTTATGTGCATGTTGTTCATCCTGAGTTTGTTTGCAGGTTGAAGAAAGCCTTGTATGGCTTGAAGCAAGCACCTAGAGCATGGTCTGACAAGATATGACAGTATCTTGTCACTATTGGCTTTCAGATTTCCAAGGCAGATTTTTCACTTTACGTGAGAAAAACAGAGAAAGATATTATGCTACTTATCATTTATGTTGATGATTTGATTATGATAGGTGACAGTGATGAAGATATCATTCATGTGAAAATGCTATTGAAGGAAAAGTTTGAGATGAAGGATTTGGAAGAGCTGCATTATTTCTTGGGCATTGAGGTGATTAGATCACCAAGTGGGATACAGCTCTTGCAGAGGCAGTATGGATTGGACATGCTATCCAAATATGGAATGATAGGCTATAAGTCTATTTCAGTTCCTTTGGAGCAGAATGTGAAGCTGAGGGCAGATGCAGGTGAGCTTCCGGAAGACCCTACTATGTACAGACGCATAGTAGGAAGTTTGATTTATATGACTATTACCAGGCCAGATTTGAGCTATGCTGTTGGATTGGTAAGTCAGTTTATGCAGGCTCCAAGGAAACCACATTTGGATGCGGCTAGACGCATACTCAGATATGTGAGGTCCACATTGCAGTATGGACTATTTTATGAGACTGGGGTTTAGATACAATTGCATGGATACACTGATGCTGATTGGGCTGGTAGAATTTCTGATAGACAATCTACCAGTGGATATGTGTTGTCTTTTGGGAGAGTGTTGCAGTCACTTGGAGCAGCAAGAAATAGCCTGCAGTTGCCTTGTCGAGCACAGAGGTTGAGTACAGGGGTGCAGCAATGGCTGCATGTGAGGTAGCTTGGTTGCATAAGCTACTTTATGATATGCATTAGCCTACAGATGGGCCAGTTGTCATTTATTGTGACAACTGGTCTAGAACAAAGCATATTGAGGTGCATTATCACTATGTGCGGGAGAGGGTTTTACTAGGTCTTATTGATCTAGTTTATGTCAGCATAGAGGATCAGGTAGCTGACATATTTACGAAGGCATTGGGCACAGAGAAGCTGCGCAAGTTCAGAGACCTGCTTGGTGTGTAGGAATTGGGATTGAGCTCGAGGGGGAGTGTTGAGATATCGAGCTCCACTCGTGATATACCAGGGTGACCGTTGTGCATTTATGTCACCGACTTGTCAGTTTGCAGATGCAGTTGGTACATCGCCCATGAATAATAGCTAGATGACAGCTATCCTTATCTACTCTAGTTCGTGGCTCAGTTAGTATGCCACCTTAGTTAGTTGAGTTTGGTTTGAAACCCATATATAGGGTTCTTCTATTTCTATGTACTAGAGTTCTTTTGGCTTACACAACTAAGAAGAGAAAAATTATTTGAGCCTCCACCTGTGTGTGTATTCCCCCACTGTGTAAGCAAGAAAGCTACAAGTGAGACTCCTTCCTTCTCTCCCACAATCTTGACAGGTTGTTTGGTGTTTGAGGCGCTAGTGCATATTTCACAATGGCTACCAATGGTGAAACCAGACAATGAAATGCTATGGTCGCTAAAGGACGATGATAGACTGACTGGAGATGTGGTTGTTGGAAATGGGGTAGAAAAAGAATGGATGCCTCAATGGAAGAGAAAGTGAATCGCTTTTTTATGTTGCACCATGCCTCTATGGAGACGTGGCTGGCCAAGTACCAGATCGCTAGGCAAGATCGAGAGGAAGCGCAAGCTGAATTCCGACGTAGTACACATCATCGACTGATTTAATATCCTGAAGGCATGGAGGAGATGCCGTGGTTTATGTCAATGCGATGGTTTCATGGAGCTTTGACCGCAACATCTCGCGAAGGGACAAAGGTCTCAAAGGAGGAGTGGAAATTCTCAAGGGGATGTAGTCCAAAGGTGATGAGGGGTTTAGAATCTATCGTATCTAAATTTTATATGCGACATCTAATTTGAGTGTTTCAATGTACATTACAAAATATATAGTGTAGCGTGGTCATGCAGACAGCATTTTCGCGTGAAGCGTATTGACAAAATGCACTCCACAATGGACTGTGGTATCATGGCAAGGTTCGAGCAAGAGAGCCGGCGACGAGAAACGGATCCAAATACGGTTGTGGATGAGATGGAGTATTTTGGGAACTTGCAAAGTATTGTTATGGTGGATTACCGTAGCTTCTCCATGATACTATTTGATGTGCAGTGGTTCAAAGTGGTACTTGGAGGAGCTGGAGCAACAGTTCGACGAGGTCCATCTGGATTTCTCGAAATAGATTCCAAAAAAAAATGGAAGGATTTGCGCGACACCTTTGTGTTACCAGCCCATTGTGAACAGGTGCATGGACTCATTTGCTTGCTAATTGTATTATGACATGGTTTATGTCATAATGGTTTGAACTCTCTTGTATGTGTTTGTGAACAGGTAATCTTCTATCCAAACCCCTGACAACCTTGATGGTGGTATGTTATACCTTCAACTCCCCGAAGTGCGAGAGTATATGATCAAAGCAATGTTCCGAGCATAGATGAAGATAATATGCAAATAGAGGGGTTGATATTGCAAGGGGTGGAGGCCGTCGAAAGCTTGGAGCCAGCATCGGCTAACAATGATGGAAATATAGAAGTCCAAGAATTCTTTGAGAACGAGGCGGACTCATTCTTTTGTGGTGACATGTCTATCGACCTTCCAATGTATGCGGAGTTGTGTCAGGAGATTAACATGGGACCATAGGATACTTCATACTTGGAGCATCCACTTACTCAATTCGTTGACCAATCGCTTATAAGGGTACATAAGATATGTATTTTAAGTGAGATTTTTTTAATGATTTATATTACTGTGCTTTGTATGATTTTAATTGATTATTCTAACATCATTTTTTGTCTGTGTAGGTGACATTTTCAAGATGAGTCGAGGGATGAGCGATGAGGATTTATAGGACATCTTCGCACGCATGTCTCCAGACCAGATCGCGAGATTCAGAGAGATGGCAAACTAGGAGCTGTCTCGGTCTTCGTCAGGGTGCTCTACTAGATTTGCTTCAGCGCGATCGGATGCTTTGGCTTCGAGCAGACGATCTCGATGCTTATGACTTGGGCCAGAGGGGGAGAGCGCATCGAGATCAGGGGGATGCTGTAGAGATACAGAGGGAGTGAGCCCGCGGTTGACACATGATAAAGGTGCGACTCCTCGCTCTCCTGGCTCAGGTGGATACTGTGGAAACACGGACGCAGTGTCTCTGTCTCGTCATTCAGCTAAAGTTGCATCACCTCTAGGATTTTTCACACCTATGATTTTTGTTTGCAAGCGCATTATACACAGTAGTGCAAAAACTATTTATATGGCACTCATAAAGCACACAGTGCTATATGTAGCATGGCAGCTTGCTGCCCTACCACAAAAAAAAAAATCCCTGTTATCGTCGCTATTAGCGTCACAAATTTTACTGCTCACGTCGCTATTGGCGTCGTTATGCACATCGCAAACCGTCGCTATAAGCGTCGGTATTGGCATCGCTATGACGTCGTTATGCACGTCACAAACCGTCGCTATAAGCGTCGATATTGGTGTCGCTATGAGTATCGGTATTGGCGTCGCTATGATAGCAATGCCAATACCGACACTTATAGTGACAGTTTGCAACGTGCATAACGACGCCAATAGCGATACTGATAGCGACGCCAATACCGACTGTTCTATGGTGTCGTCAATAACGACACTTTTTGCAACGACGGGGGAAAATTTTGTTGTTTGCATTTTCGTCGCTTTAAACGTCGGTATAAGGCCTATATCTTGTAGTGTCTCTCTCTCTCTCTCTCAACAAGAATTGACCAAAGATATTCAAACACATTTATACATAAGCTTGGCTATTGGAGAGCGATATAGAAAAATAGTAAGGAATAATCAAGAGAATGGTGTGTGTTAGAGGACCTGTATTACTAGTTGGAGCGATAGTGGGAGTTGGAGTAACTGGAGCATGAGGACCGCCATTTTTGGACAATGGTGAACCATCATTATTGACCACACTAGGGCCACCATTTTTTGCCACAGTAGCACCACCATTATTAGCTGTAGTAGCGCCACCATTGTCGGCCACTAAGGGACCTTTGTCAGTACTCACTGTACACTCACTAGATTTGGAAGAGTGTTGAGCTCTTGCTCTTGTAGTCGCCTTCTTGATGAGAAGCTTTGAACGTGTCATGGTTGTGATGATGAACAATAGAAAGGTGGAGGGTAGAGTAAAGAGTAATGGGAAAAAATAAAAGGAGAAACATGACTTAAATATGAATCTTTTAAACTTACTATGGTGTAGATGAACTTTGAAATTATCATTTCATTTCATTTCTCCACCCTATTGTTGCATCTCTCTATCTCCTACCACCCCCCTCATGCCTCTCTCTCTCTCTCTCTCTCTCTATATATATATATATATATGTCAGTCAATGTTCCAAGGTTTAGAAATTTCATATCTTTTTTTTAGGATTTCAAATTCGACTTTTCATAATTAAAAAACATAGTTCGAAATTAACTTTGAAAAATATAGTGACAAAACCTTCAAATTTTTTTAAAAATTTTGCAAAACATCTCATGTTAAATATAGGAGTATTGATGTGTCATATCCTTAGTATCTGTACTCTCTCCTAGACTCTAAATGAATCAAATTTATTATCTTTATCTAGGTCTGCATTTCTTGCCATCTCTCTGTTGGGTTGCCAACCATTCTCACATGGTGTTGTCTAGTTGTGCTATTTTCATATCTTTCTTTACTTGGTTCATATATTGCAAAACTTATAATTTTTTTTGAAGATGTTTTGGACTTCTTTTCTTTTTTCTCTTATCATATCTCTAATCTCCTATACCACCATTGTAATAATTGCCTCGTAGAATTTGAATCATTGATACCACCTCTATGATTAGTTGCCTTTTGAAAAGCACAAGGAGCTTGTTAGCGAGATCATTCCATGCCTTGAGTTGACCATACTACCAAACTTCCTTGATCTACAAAGTATGGACCATGTGCTTCAAGTATATGCTGCATAAGAGGAGAGATTAGAAACACAAACTAATTTGAAATGATGATATCTTTTTGAAGTGGTGACAATACTGACCATGTAGTCTCTTATGTTTATTTGTAATCCATGCCTTCACCATAGACTTATGAAATTTAGCAATGGAACCCCAAGAGGAACACCAAGGAAAAGGGAATTCTCTTGTAAGAAAATCTATCTTGTAACATCAACAAGCTTTTATTTCATTCTTTTGATCATGAAAACAAAGAAAACAACAATTCTTCATGCAGCATCATGGTAGATTTCTCCCACGGATTTAATAGAATTAACCATAATCTTCAACATCTTCATGAAATTCTCCAATATAAAAAAGAACACAAAGGAATACACCATCTTTGAATGGAAATAAATCACATATTATTCATCTTCAATATCTTCATAGTCCTCTCTCAATCTCTCATATACAGTTACACTGTTTTGATAGACTATCTCTGACTCTCTCCCTCTCTCTCCATTAATACTACATCATATCCTCACTACAATGCTCTCATAATAACCCTCAATAATCCTTCTTAGGTCGTGGATGCACCTCCCAAGAGGTATGTTTGATATGAAGAGTCACTAGAGCCACTACAGTGTCTTTTCACAACTCACTAATGTCACTGTCACTTAGTCTTCTCTTCAATCTTCAGCAACTGTTTCTTCTACTTGTTTTAGCTCTTTTGAACTTATATTCATCCTTTTCAAAGGTTAGAAAACTTTTCCAAAGTCACACATACATTCTACAGAGCACTTACAGAAGGTCTACAGAACAGTTACAGTACATCACCAGAACAGTTACAGTACAGTTACAGTACAGAGGGTCTATAGAAGGCCATTAGAACCTCATAACTCATACTTAAACCATTCCAAACTCTCAAATACTATTCAATAGGCTTTCAAAAGATCTCAATATTTATCAATCATCAATCCATGCTTCATACAAAAAACAATCAGAACAAAATAGAAGCTACACAGAAGGTATATAGAACCAATCTGAACATCACAGAACCTCATATCTCCATTGAGAATCATCATGAACTTCTAAAACATAATCAATATCATCCAAAACACTCTCAAATACTTCCTTTAACAACCATACATCACTCTAAATCCATCAAAAATCAATCATTCAGTCCTCAAAAACAACAAAAATCAGTCAAAAATTCAGTCTTTTTCCACTCTCAACATATCCCCACACTTCGAAAGAAAGCGTCCTCGTGACCTAAGGAAAAGAAGAATATAAGTTCACTAAATAGCTCAATTTTGTCATTCGTCAAATCTTCAATAATCTTTCCAAAACACGACCCCAACTTATCACCTGTATCTGAGAGAAAAAAACTACTAAAGGAAAACTTCCATTATTCATTAACTCCGCTAATTAATCATTTAAAAACCATAATAAATTTTTAAAGGATATGAGAGGTTCTCTTCAGCTTTCCACCATAGGCTTTCCATCCACCAACAATCTTTTGAAAAGAGCTCTCGAACAAGTTATTCGCAATCAACATGAACTCATCACATACAATTAAGACAACACATACACTAACACTAACACAACCATCTGAATGACACCTCCAAAAAGAGATATATCATTAAGAATCATCCAAGATACATTGCAAAGGCATCAATGAAGATGATCCCTTTTAAAGGCTTGGTGGTTTCGGAAGCGATCGATGGAGAAGGATTCATCTACAAATGTCTTTGGAGGATTTTGAAAAAACTGCAAGTAGCACATTCTTTCGAGCAAGACAAGGTATCTGCTAGGGAGACACAGGGCATGAAAATACAGGACATCCAACTAGTGAGAGTCAATGTTCACATTGAAATTCATACAAAGTTTGGGAATGGCCTTTTGATCATTATGGGAATGCCTATGCATGTATGCTAGATACCAAGCAAAATGAGTTGTCAATCTCACTGAAGGATCCAGAGATTGTGAATATTGGTGAGCAAAATGAAGGTAGTTCTGGTATGCTTGATTGGCAGTTGTCCAATCTCCTGGAATCATTGGCCAGTTTATCTGAGGTCTTGTAAGAGAATCACTCGAGCTCCATCCTCTTCTTCTTGGAATCTGCTGATCAAACCTTTCATAGTCACTAACCAACTGAGGGGGTTGAGAGATAGAAGTGGCAGGAGATGGAAGTGGAATAAATAAAAGTGGATGAAGAGATGGGTAGGCAAAATCATAAAAGGAGGAATAATTTAAAGGAGTGGCTGAAAATTTTACGGAATCAGTTAGAAAGGGTGTTAAGTGATAAATAGGAAAGGTAGAAGGTACATGAATGGATGGAGAAGGACATGATGGAGAAGGGAAAATACTCTATCTTCGATAAAAGAGCAGTATGTAAATATGGGAATTTGAGGAAAAGATTGAGGTTGGAAAAGAAGGGGTAAGAGGGCTGTTGAATTGGTTTGATAGAGGGAAAGATATGTATCATAACGGTGAGCCATTTGTTGGTAATACAGTAGGCTAGGAACAGAGGGACATAAGATAGATATTCTCTGATATGCATCAAAAAATGTGGAATTAAATGGATTATTTTTGGAAAGGTGAGCTAAGAGATCCACCCTCAGTTGGTTAGTGCTCTGTACATAGGTAGAAGCTGTGTTCTGTCATTGATTCAGGACCACAGAATCAATCATGGAGTGCCATGAATTATTAGGGCAAGTAGCCACTTTTGAGGAGTAACTCTGGAACATGTCATTTATTTGCAACTCCAAATAGTTGACATACAAAAGATCTTGTAAAACCACATCTCCCACATACCAGGCCATATCCATTTCATCTGGAATCAACAAGTCTCCCCGTAGATACATATATGAGAGCAACATGGTATCTGTCGTGACAGAATCTTCAAACACCATATGGACCACTTCTATCAGCAACTCAAGAGACCAAGCCCCACTCCAACCATCCTCTGGAAGAGGAAGATCCATCGTTGAAAGCTTCATGTAAAAGGCCAACTTGTGTAATTGATAATGGACAAAGAAAGAATGGTTCGAAGGAACATATTCTTGGAAATGCTCAAAGGTAGACCATAGCAGATCCATCCTGGACTGCAATCGTTCCACTTTATCTTGGAAGAGATGACACAAGGTAGCTTGTCTCTAGAGAACTGCCAAGTCCTGTTGTGAGAGAGAAGGGATCAAGGGAACATTAGGGCTTGGAGAAACAGACCGTGACTGTGCTAGTTGGTCTTGCAACTGCTTGATTTGGGAAGCTTGGATTCCATTGTGTCATTAGCAGTCTGTAAGGGTGAAAGTTTGACATCTAAAAGAGTTTGAAACTCTTGTGCTTCTTTGGACATCCTCTTCTTCTCCTCTGAGATTCTAATGACCTCTGCTTAAGCTTCTGTTAACTGAATCTTCAAAGAAGATATCTTTTCTCATTGGGTTTCAATCAGTTGGGTTTGTTGCTCCATCTGCTTAAATAGAATTACCACAATATCCTTAGCAGAGGCTAACTCGGATGTTGCCTTATGCAACTAGTCTTTAGACTGCATCAGTTCTTCATAAAAGGAAGCATATAGCTGTTGAACACAAGCTGCACTGACAATTCAATTGAACTTTTGGATGTCTTTACATAGAAATGGAATGGCATCTCGTGAGACTAGACTATTCAGTGAGGGGACTGATATGTCCAAGGAACCTTCTCTATGTGCTCTGAACAGGTTGTTACATGTGAGACAAGCAAGGAGATCACTTCTAGATGTAGTAAGAATTGTCACGGAAGGAAGAACTGAAGGAGCTTCATCTGCTACCCGCTTCAAGCGTTTGCGCTGTATGACGAGGGGAGGAGGAGAATCCAGATCCTCTATATCAATTGGTGCAGACTCATTTGAAGGTGGAGGGGGAGGTACTGGATCAGATAGAGGAGGTGGAGGCACACTCTTCTTTAAATCTGAGTAGGTCAAGAAGGCAGGCAGGTAGGATCCATAGGTGACATTGGTAGCATTGCCCCTGGTTACTTTAACAAAATGTTGATCCATCTTAGTGAGTAGGTAAGTGCTCCAATCAATAGCTACTCCTTTTAACAGCATCCTTGAAGCTGTAAAGAGCTCTTTGGACAAGTAATGGGACAGCGTTTTTGCAGGCATAAACCTATCTTGGAGAAACTGGCAGACCAACTTCCACATAGGATCAGTGATCATGGAAAAGGAAACTCCCGAAGTGTTGATCACCTTCTTGACATCCAGAATTTCCTTGGTCTGTTTTTGTAAGAGCTTCAAAATCTCATCGTTAGAGAAGAGCTGGCGAGATGTAACAAAGGGTTCACCTTTATAGGGAAGAGACAGAGCCTTCCCTAATCCTCGAGGTCTCAAAGTCATGGAAGTACCATGGACATTCTCGACTTCTTGCTGTAGGAGGCCAGGAACTCATCACACATGGATGGATCTTCGGGAATCAATGGAAAGGAGGCAGCCATGAAAGTCGCAAGTCCCACCTTTGTGAGATGCTCAAAAGTGAGTAGGGAAGAGTAATCGCTACTGACTAGTGGGACATACTGGATAGGGAGAGGAGCGTGAGGCGCCATTCAGATGGTAAACACACACGACAACACAGACAGTCACAAAGAATGCATGCAAAACAACCAAAGGGCTATCAAAAAAGAATCAATCCAAAAATAAGGACACTCATACAAACATAGACGTAACTAACCCAAGTACCACCCTAGACAATACACAGCCTAGAAAAATTTCGGCATGACCTCTACACAGATGCGACCGAAAGCTTCATGCGATGCAACATGCAAGCACCCGAATCCTCGTATCAGGCAATAAAGAAAAAAAACTACACACCGTACCCATAATCGTAACACATAGACAAATCAGACTATCATAAAAATGTACATCAAGACGTGACCATAACCTTGACCATCAGTGTCAACTAATAGACTTTTACGCGCCCATCCCATGAAGCGAGTTTATTAAAAAGGGGAAAAAAGTGCAGTGAGAGGGAATTACTTTAATGAAGGGTTCATTTTAATAAATTATTAACAATGGGTGACATTTTATTAGGTGATAAATCTTAATAAGAAAACAGTGGTTTCTTTTTAAAATTTTAATTACAATTTATTAAGTTGAAACGGTGCATTAGCGCAACCCGGACTACGATACCCAGACTGGGTCTCTAAATGCAAATTCCTTAATTAAAAATTAAGAATGATGTGGACCGCTTTTTTGCCAGCGCATGCTGGCTGGTTCATTTTTATTATAGATGAAAGTGCCTCTTAAGCGCATGTAGCGCGTGCAAAGTGAACGGCTGGTTGATTATTATTATTATGAAATGGTGTGTTTAGCGCGAATGTGCATGGAAAATGTGGGTGAATAAATAGTTCATTTTAGCAATTAATTTATGATTAAGAGAAAATGAAAATAAATAAAGTGCATAAAATAAATACCTGGAAGGGGTGTGTATGCAATGGCCTGAAGGCGCACGGAAAAGTCCCCCAAAAGCAATGAATCCAGTCAAAGAAAAGTAAAGACCACTGACTGAACAATAAAGACAACACCTTAGTGGGCTTGTTGATTTTTATGATTATTTTATTTTTATTGTATTATGAGTTATTATTATATTTTTTAAAATTTTATATTTTTTTGGTTTGATATTTTAGGGGTATTATATGTGGTGGTTGGAGTTATGTGTGTTTGTATAGTTGTGGTTTTTAATAAATTGTATGCAGTTCTTTATTTGGGTTATTGGGTTTTTTAATAAAAAAATCAAAAGAAATAATAATTAGATATGGATATGTGATAAAGAAAAAATAAAATTTTAGGCAGTTAAAAAATATCCACAATTTATGTTAGGAAAATAAGATTTGGATTTTTATGTTTAATTTGTTGTTTTTTTATTAAAATATTGATGCCTTGTATGAAAATATTTTAAAGTGAAAAATAAATGGAAAAAGGTCAAGGAAGTGGGTGGAATTTTTTAGAATTTTTTCTATATTTTTTACTAATTTTAAATGATTTTTTGTATTTTTTTAAAGTAATTTTGAAGAAATTATCAAATATTTAATTATCTGTAATTTTGGTGGTGGAAATTTCCACCTGAAAATTTTTCAAAAATTTACAGAAATATGGGGAAATTTTTAAAAGTTTTCTTGAAATTTTTCTAAATGGAAATGAATTTATAAATTAATCAAATCATGAAAATCAGGTTAGTTGGGTAAGTAGGGTTAAATCATGTCAGCTAAGTCTTGTTAGTCTGAATAAGTTAAGTCAGGCTAAGTCAAGTCAAGTTAGTCAAGGGGAACTAGGTTAGTTTGGGTTAGTCTAGGTCAGTTAAGTAAGCTACGTCAAGGCAGGTCAGGTTAGTCTAGGTTAGTCTAAGTTATGTAGGTAGGCTAAGTCAAGTCTGTGGGGACTAACCTGAGGTAGATTAGGTACATTAAGGTTAGTTATCTAGAGTAGGGTTAACTAACTAAACCAGGGTGAGTTAACTAACTAAGGGTTAACTAACTCAACTAGGGTTAACCTAACTAAATTAAAGTTAATTAACTTAAATAGGGTTAGTTAACTAATTAAGGTTAGTTAACTAATTAAGGTTAGTTAACTAACCTCTAGTCACAGTGAGGAGGAGAAGGAGGAGAAGGGGGGAAGGAGGAGGAGGAGGAGGGGGAGGGAGGAAACGGCGCTAGGGGCGAGGAGTGTGGAGGGCGGCCGGTGGCGGCGAAGGCGTAGCGAGGGCGTAGATGGCGGCGAAGATGCGGCGAGGCGCTGGTGGATGCCGCCGAGCAAGGAAGACAGCGAGAGGAGGAGTGGGGGAGGTTGACACCGAGGCGAGGGAGGAGTGGGGGGAGGTTGCAGCCGAGGCGAGGGAGAAGTGGGGGGAGGGAGGAGAGGAAGGAGGAGGAATGAGGAGGGGAAGGAGGAAGAATGGGGGAAGAGTGGAGGAAGGTGAGAGGGTGGGGGAGGGTCAGGGAGAGAGAAAGAGGGGTAGGAGAGAGAAAGAAGAAAGAAGAAGAAGAAGAAGAAGAAGAGGAAGAAGAAGAAGAAAGAGAGAGAGGGGGTGGTTGGGACACGGGGAGGTTTTTAAAAAAATAATAATAATTAATAAATTGATTAATTAATAGAGAAAAAAAAGAGAGGGAAAGGTGGCACGCCCCCATCCCGCGCACGTGCACGGGGCAAGGGTAAAAAAATTTGCGTTGGTGGGACCCAACGGGGCAGGGACGTCGACACGCAAGTCGCGGATGCGAGGGGAGGGTCTCGAGACACAGAAAAATGAAAACGCATACATTCACATGCAAGGCGAGGCACACGAGAACTTGAAAAAACAAAGAAAAATTAATAACTCATAAACCGTTCGTCGAAACGAAAATCCGTAAAAAGGAAAAATGGGCCCAGAGAGGAGAGGAAAATGATGGAAAAGTAAGATGGGGTGTCCGGAGGAAAATGAAGGCGTTCACATGTGAAAAATGTAAAAAAACAAGCCCGAAAACACATAGGGGATTAATATTGAAAAATCCGCTTGTCGGAATGCAGGGCGGAAAGAAGGAAAAAGGTGCAGAAGAACGTGTCCAACAAACTTATCACCTCAAAACACAGTTCCTATCGAGATAGGACGCATTCACATGGGAAAAACGAAAAAATGGCACACGAAAATGAGGTCAGAAATGAGGTCACATCAAAACTGAGTTTCAGTGGAATTAAGAGGGGTTCACATGCAAAAAACACAAAAAATACATTTAAAAACGCTCAGAAAAATTAATAACGAAAAATTTGGCAGTCGAAAAAGAGGGTAGGAAAAAGGAAAAAGTGGGGGAGAGACTAGTAATACACGGGTGTCAAATCAAACTTTGTACATCGGAATGATAGGGAGTAAAAAGGAAAAGTTTCAGGGGGAAGGTGTAGGTTAGGGCTATCACATCAGATCACCGTTCCGAAGCAATAAAGGCGCGTGCATATGGAAAACCGACCAAGTTACGCAAAATACTTCAATACTTTAGAACCGTTTGTGGGAACAAGGGTTGGTAAAAAGAAAAAATGGTCAATGCAAAGGGATAAACATGGCTATAAGTTTGGATTGGAATTTTGGTGAACATAGGGTGCGTTCACATGGAAGGACAACAAAATCAGGAAATGAAGGAAAACTACAAAGGAACGGCCCCCACGGGTGGGTTGAAAATGGACGGGTGGGTGGGGAAGGGACCCCATCAGGGTAAAAGCAGGGGAGGCATAGATGCATTATGAGGTTAAGGCAAATGCAGAGGGGTATGCAATGTAGATGCGCAGGGACGCGTCCCCACACTTAAAACCTTAACAGATAGGGTTGACCGAGCAACAGGGACCTAGTATCACATAACATATCAACCGCTAACGTCCCCACACTTAAAACATGACCGTCATTGACAACAGAAGGTGTAGGGTTAGAAAAACTTGGCCCATGTTGTCAAGAATCAAGGTTGACTGTTGATGGCACGTCCACTGTCGTTGTCGGCTGCAGGAGGTACCAAGGTATCTTCACAACACACATCCTTCGTGGCAGGGACAACGTGGCAGCACCCAGGGAGGTAGCTGGTTGAAGGAATCGCAAAAAATTCATCGATGGCGAGGGATATTACACTCAACTCACGATCACTCAAATGGAATGAAAGAACCGTCACTCGCCCCATTACTAACATCACTCGAGTGAATGATGAGAAAACCCAAAGCTCA
Organism: Lygodium microphyllum; assembly: GCF_053477565.2. Taxonomy (NCBI): domain Eukaryota; kingdom Viridiplantae; phylum Streptophyta; class Polypodiopsida; order Schizaeales; family Lygodiaceae; genus Lygodium; species Lygodium microphyllum. The sequence continues at coordinate 34,727,488 of NC_141158.1, forward strand.
CACTCGGTTTAGGAATCGCAAAAGGAATGGTGCAGAGGGAGTATGCCAAGGTGCACAATTGATGGTGCATCGGTGTGTTCAACCCATCTGGCATAGGTGCAAGGAGAAAGGCAAGGAAGCCTTGTCGGGCAGTGTATAGAACAAAGTGATGTATCTTGTGCTAATGGCAGAAACCCAGCCCGTGGATGCATAGGGAAACGGGAACGTACTTGACTCCAAAGGTCGTAACGTCCCTCAATCCTCACCTCTCGGTAATTGATTGAAGAAACTCCAGTCACACTCAGTCCTGTTGAAAGATACAGAGAACAGCCATGTCCTGAAACCCGTTGATGTAATCCTCACGGTCACTTGTGCAAAGGTTGTATGCCTTGTGCGTATTTGATGGTGCAATTGTGCATCCCGCCGAGTGCCAACATATAGTGCAAGAAGGAAGGCCAGGGAGCCTTATAGTGCAGTGCACAAGAACAAATCGTGCTTTGTGCATTGAGAGGCCCATCCCATGCGTGCAACACTCCATTCACACATCTCACCTCTCATTTGATTTAAAGGGAAAGAGTGGTCACTCACCCCACCCTCTGTCTCACTCTCTGATAGATACAGAGGGTAGCCCATACTCACATCCCCATCCTGTTAGGATGAAAGCTCACATCACTCAAGGGGTTGGTGATGCAGATCATGTCGACGGTTAGTGTCATCAGGATCTTGAAGATGAGGCGTACCTAGGGAGGCAGTATACAAATCCCGTACTTCAATGATTAGTAAGAAGAGTCGTGTGTTAAGAAGGGCAGATGGACTGATATTGTAGAGACAGCGCACCAAGGGATGTGGCTTCAAATTGCTTGCTGAAGAGGTTCTGCTCTGGTGAGTCAGCTATCGTGAACTGTGGGGCGTTATCACCTTTTCCACAGTCAGCTTCTCGCCCAAGGGTGTTTCCACATTTTCTTGGAACGAGGCTTGTTATGACAGGGAATTTCTTCCTTTTCTCCCATAATAGTTTTGTTGTTTTTCTTTTTGTTTCTTTCTTTCATTTGCTTTTTCTTTTTTTCTTTTTTTCTTTTTTTTTCTCTTTTCTTTTTTTTTATTTTCTATTTTTTTTAATTTTGTAATAAAGGAAATGGTAGAAATACCATATATCAGGACCAACCTCGCCACCGTTGTTGGATCAGACGAGAAGAGAACAATGTCAGGTTGAGATGGTTCTGCGAGGGGGTAGCAAAATGAGACCGCCTCATGAGGAGAATTATAAGGGATATCAGAAGCACAACAAGAAGGACAGTGCGACGCCCAAAAGGGAAAGGGTAGGTCGATTGTGATTATCAAGATCCCCAGGGAGGAAAGTACTTCTTTAGGCGATATCCATTGATCAGGAAAGGATCATCAGAGGCATCAACGGTCTGCACCTGAACAGAGCCGTTAGGATTGATTGCCAGTACCTTGGACGGGCCCATCCACCGTTGTTGAAGCTTGCCAAGAAACTTGCCAAATCTTGAATCATAGGCTAGAACAAGATCACCTTCTTTGAACTCCTTTTGCTTGATGAAACTGTCATGATAGGCCTTGCGTCGCACTTGAGTGGTTTCCATGCACTATAGGGCCATCCACCGTATCTCATCCAAGCATTCCAAGTGCAAGAGACGGCATTGCAGTGACTCACTATCTCCCAAGCATTCTTTAACTGCCACTCGCAAGGAGGGCAATTCCAGCTCAACATGGAAGACGGCTTCTGTACCATACACTAGCTAGAAAGGGGTTTGTCTTGTAGCTGCCTTATGAGAGGTTCTGTATGCCCGGAGGGCTTTTGTAAGTCGATCATCCCAGTCGCGACGATGTGTGGAAATCGTTCTTGTCAGAATCGAGCAAAGGATGCGATTGCCACTTCTCAAATGGCTTTAGGGGAAGAACGGGTTGCAATGGCATGGCACTTGTTCTAGTGGGTTCTCCCATTCGCTGACAAGCATCACATCTCTTGCAGTAATCATATGCATCCTTGTGGAGAGTCGGCCACCAGTATCGTGCTAATAGAGCCTTTCTAGCTGTTGCTTCTCCTGCGAAGTGTCCACCACATGGTTCATCATGGCATGCTTTCAATACTATGCCGATTTCATCTCTTGCGACACATCTTTGCAGCACTTCATCTTTGCCTTTCTTATACAATGCACCGCCTAGCAAGGTGTAGGGGGCTGATTCTAAGAGAAGCTTCTTCCTCTCACGACTTGAGATGCTAGGAGGATACTGTTGAGTTGCTAGGAGATTGGCTATGTCTTCATACCAGGGAGTAACTGTTTCCACTAGAAACAAAGAAGCGTCAGGAAGGTCTGGATCATCCTGTTCCTCTTCTTTTGTTTAAGGGATCCGTGATAGATGATCGGCTAGGACATGGGAGCGGCCAGGCTTAGTGACTACTTCAAAGTCGAACTCCTGGAATAGGAGCAACCATCTCATCAGTCGTTCTTTAACATCTACTTTGTTTATCACGAATGATAGGGCCTCATGATCCACATAGAACTTGAATTGTGTGGACAATAGATAGTGTCAAAACTTCTCCAGTGCAAACACCATTGTCAAGCACTCAAGCTCTGTCACTATGTAGTTTCGTTCCCTATCAGTGACCTTTCGGCTTGCATAATATATCGGCTGATCTAATTTCGAGGGGCCCTTTTGACATAGGATAGCACCTAGCCCTTCAACTGATGCATCTGTGTGCACATGGAACTCCTTCGTCCAATTTGGAGGCTGCAAAATAGGTGCCTAAATCAGGCATTGTTTTAGGGTATTAAAGGCTTCTTCACAATCATCAGTCCAAAGGAAGTCAGCTTCTTTTCTTAGGATCTTGTGTAGAGGGGCTGCTTTAGTTGCAAAATGTGCAATAAATCTTCTGTAATAGCCCACATGGCCAAGAAATCCTCTCAATTGCTTGAGGTTTGTTGGTGATGTTAAGGCGGCAATCTTCTCAATCTTTGCTAGGTCTATTGTAATTCCTTGTGCAGAGACAATATGGTCCAAAAGAACTCCTAAAGAGACACCAAAGACACATTTGTCGAGGTTGAGAGAAATCCCATACTCTCGTCATCTGTCAAAACATTGCTCTAGGCGTCCCCAGTGCTCATGGATCAAACTATAGACACAGAAGTCATCAAGATACACCTCAATGAAATCATGTAGATGATTCTGGAAGGCAACCATCATTACTCGTTGGAAGGTGGCAGGAGCATTACAGAGTCCGAATGGCATCACTCTGTAGGCATAGATCCCCCATTCTGTGGTAAAGGTTGTTTTGGATTGGTCCTCTTCTGCGATTTGGACTTGGTTATATCCGCTGAATCCATCCAAAAGAAAATACAGCTCATGGCATGCCACTGTGTCCAACAGTTGGTCTGTAAAAGGAATAGGGAAATGATCCTTCTTCGTCTTCGAATTGAGCTTTCGAAAGTCAACACATATTCGAAGTTTCCCGTTCTCCTTGGGTACTACCACAATGGGCGAAACCCATTCACTGTTAGCCACGGGATAAATGAACTCAGCTTCAAGGAGTTTCAATAATTCGGCCTTCACCAGAGCAGAGTAATTAGGATTCATCTATCTTTTTCTTTGCCTTATAGGTTTGGCATTAGGCTCTAGGTTAATGTGATGTTGATATACTGTGGGGTCAATCCCCTTTAGGTCTTTATATGACCAAGCAAACACGTCTAAGTTCTCCTTGAGTAGGTATCGCAGGACTACTAGTTCCTCTTCTGGAAGATTGAGACCCACTTTCAGGTGATGTTCAGTACCCTCAGCATCCAGGAACATTACTTGTCTTTCATCTACCACTTCGCGGATAAATGTTCCATGGATTGCTTCTGGGTAGAGGTCTAACTATTTCAAGAGAGTCGTATCCTCGTCTAATGTCCCACTAGAACCAGTGTCCTCCTTCTGAGCAGATGACTTATTTATTTGTTTAAGTTGCTGGAAGGGTATCAAAGCTTTGTTTGCTTTTATTTGAGTGGTGACCTCTTCAGGACTCAAGGCTTCATCTTCAAAGGATGCGTCCAGGAATGTCACATAGCATGGACTTGCTAGAGGCCGTGGCTTTGAGGGCTTGGCCTTCTGTTGGGGCATCATCATTATCTTTTCTTTGGACTGAACAGTTAGGATGACAGGAGCCACTAGTGAACTCAATTTTTATGCTTTTAATCCATTGCTTATACAGATTCTGCATACTTTGTGGTCCATTGATCAACTGAAACGGAACCATGGTCATTCCATCCAGCACCCAGATAGTTTCGGCCTTTGAGGTCTCTGTAGGGACATCAACAAGATCATCCTCTATCAGAGGAAATTCTTCATCTACACTTTCATAACCTACTTCATTTTCTTCCTCATCATTTCATCCTCATTCTCTGAAGGCTCTAACTCTGCTTTTGTAGAGGCTCTGTAGGAGAAGAACAGATCTTTTGCCTCTGCATCTGCTTCTGCTTCTGTCACCAGTTCTGACTCTGCTTCTGCCTCTGGATCTGTTACTGTCTCTGTAACTGTCTTTGCATCCGTTGTGTCTCTGTTCTGTAGCCGCTCTGTATCTGCTCTGCCTCTGTACTGTCTTTGCTCTGTAACTGTACTGTCTCTGTACTGACTCTGCTATGTCTCTACAACTGTCATGTAGCAGGGAGAACAATACATCCATGCTTCTATTTCACTGTCAGAGGTGATTTCAGAAGTTAATTCTAGTTGAGGCAGGAGCTATTCACCCATGGACAAGGATTTTACACCCCGTGGTTAGGGACTGTGCCTTTGTTTTCTTGGGAAAGATTTGCTTAACAGCTTCTTCGTCTCCTGATGTACCATCTGTTGCCTTGTTAGAGGAGTCAGTTATGACTTCAATGGATGTGGATCCATTGCCTTTTTGCGATCCATATAGCTTTAACACCGCTTTATTCGGTCCTCTTCCTAAGGTTAGGGTTCCTTTGAACCAATCCGTTCTGGCTCTTGCTTCAAAAATCCAAGGTTTTTCCAGCAGCAAAGGGTATGAAGTCCCATAAGAATTTGGTTTGACCATCAAATATGTGAGTCAATAGTCTCTTCCTGCAAGGGTTATTTTTACATATGGGAGGATGCCCAACAGTTTGACTCTACTTTGGTCTACCAATCGGATAAGTGTCTAGGTCTTTGACCAAGTCATAATCTTTAATAGGATCCACAGGCTTCTCCAACCGGCTGGGGAATGGGGCTACACCCATTTTTATCTTTGCTTTTTCTGCTAACAATTGTTGCATCGGCATGTCTTCTGTTTCTGGAAGTACTTCTGTATCTTCTATCTCCTGGGCCTCTGGTCCTGTCTCTGTAGCTCTCTATGGCACTGTAATGCTCTGTACTACACTATCCTGTTTTGTACTGCTCTGTCCCTCTATAGATATGTTAAAATTCACAGTCTTGGCAGGAGAGTCATTTCCATGCTGAACCAGTGGTTCCTTCTTCATGGTGCGTGTAACAGTGGCAACTTCCAACTCGACCAAATTGGAAGCAGGTTCTTGTACCTTCTGTTGGCTATCAGCGGCATTGGCCTTTACAGGGGTTGGACTGGGACAGTCCTTTGCAGTGTGGCCTTCTCCTTTGCATCGGCTGCATAAGGGCTTGTAATCCACAGATCGTCTAGGTTTTGGAAAATTTGGGGAGATATGTCCTTTGCAGTATGGCCTTCTCCTTTGCATCAGTTGCATAAGGGCTTGTAATCCACAGATCGTCTAGGGTTTGGACAATTTGGGGAGATATGTCCCTTTTCTTTACACCTATAACATTCCACCTCTGATCTCTGACCACCGCTAGACTGTCGTCCTCTGTAACTTTGAGAGGGAAACCTCCTTGGACCGAAATCAGGACCAAACTCTCTAGGCTTGGGTCCAATATTCTATGTTGTCATTTTGGATTCTAGCAAGTTGAATCTTGCATTTTCATCCTTCTGCCTTCGTTCATGCATCTCTTTCAGAGAGCAAATATCCTTTGTATAGTTCTTTCACAAATAGTAGGAATAGAAGGCTCCGAGAATGGTTGGTTTTTAGGTACATTCAGTGGCTAAATCTCCCCCTTGATGACACTTTCCACACCATGTATTAGAACTTTCCACACCATGTATTAGAGCGCATCACATCTCTTTCAGCTCGCGCAAGAGTGGATACATTAGTGGTATTCATCTTCTGCGTTTGTAACTGCTCTGTAATCACATCCAGAAGCTCTTTCTTGATACTTGCAACTAAGTTGGATAAGTAGTCCTTCAGATTTTCACCTCTTGAAGTGCTTGTGGTAGGGTTTTGGGAAGCTTCTATAATTACTGCATACACTAGTTGGGTAGATCCAAAAGTGCTTGTGGTAGGGCTTTCACCTCCTGAAGTGCTTGTGGTAGGGTTTTGGGAAGCTTCTGTAATTACTGCATACACTGGTTGGGTAGATCCAGAAGGTCCTCTGTTCTGGCTCTGATTCAGAGCTCTTATTGAGACTTGGGGTTGTTGATTCTAGTTGGTAGGATTCCACTGTTGTTGTTTCGCCATTGGAGGAACTGTTTGAGGCCACTGTTGTTGTGGTTGAACCATCATTTGAGGCACTGTTGTCTGCGGTGACCACACTAGATTAGGTGCATTATACTGCGGCACTATTTGAATCTGGGGATAGGGGTAGGGAACTGTCCCTGGGACTACATTTGATGGGTATACCATTCCAGGCATATGAGGGGGTAAGAATCCTCTTCCTGGAGTCATTGACAGCCTTGCTTCAACTTCGTCATACAATCTTGCACCCTCTGCTGCAACTTGCAGATTGACTGGTCTTCTCAATTCCACGAACTTACGAACTTCGGGTTGTAGGCCCCTGAGAAACACTCCTTTCTGGATACCTTCGTCCAAATAATGGTTAGTCCATCTCTTCAGGATGGATTCCATTCATGAGACATAAGCTTCTAATCTTTCTCCAACGGACTGACTTAAATTCATGAACTCCTCTCGCATCCGCTCTTCAAAACCTAATTTAATGAGGAAGGCCAACTTTAGGTCTCATCCCATGTGCCAAAAGTTCCTCTTGCTTGTCTCTCATACCACTGAAACGCCACACCCTTGAAAGTGGCGGGGAATATTGCTAACCAATGCTCAGGGGTTCTGGCATTGTTAGCCACACATGCTACCATGAATTCTGCTACATGAAGATCATGGTCTTCATTGTACTCTCCCTTAAAAACTGGCAATGGGACTACATTTGCTGGCCTGTCATCAATATTTCCAGGATAAATCTGACTAGGAAGGGGACCTTGAGTTGCCATGGGGACTTCTGTAAAGAGTGCTTTTAGGGCGTCAAAGGAGGCTTTTGCTGCGAGCTCGTCTCAGCTTTGATTTTTGCCTTCTCTCTTCTCATGTACCTCTGGACTCGTTCTAATGCTTACCTCTTTATTGCGTCATTCATCAGGGGTTGGCTTCAACCAGTTGGTTTGGACTCAACAGGATAGTGTCAAGGGGGCTTCAGTCTCTGATAGATTCTCTGGCCACCATCTCCTCTACTTCCTTCTTTTCAACATCTCTGAATTCAGCTTTCAAACCACTACAGAGGGGAAGATATTCTGTTTTGAAAGTATCAAAACTCATTCTTCTTAGGATTGTTATTGTGTCATTATAATAATGCCAGCTTATGAGGGTTTCAACAGTGTATGTTGTGAAAAAAACTCTGTCTACCAACTTCCAGTAGTTTGCTAACTGAACAAACAAAATATTATCAGTGCACCAAGCATCCCATGTATCTTGCTGTTGAGCATCCACGAACAAATTCCAACTCTTTTCCTTCTTGTCTTCGTGAACCTCTACAGACTAAGACTCCTAAAGCTTCTTCACAATCTCCCACTTGATGATGTCTGAAAACTTCTCAATGAATGCGAAATCTTCCATGGATGTTCATTCTCTTTGTTTCTGCTCTTTAGTTTGTTCCCAAACAGTTTGCCACCAAGATGCAAGTTTCTACTGCTTCAACAAGAAGAGGAAACAGTCCACCACATAGAGCATGCATCATGATGGTAATATGTTTCCGCCATTGTGGAATGAACTTCTTGTGGAAAGTGGCTTTGATAATGAGAAATTCCAACTCTTCAGTGGAAGAAGGAACTTTACAAACATCCATTGAATTCTTCTCTTCTTGGCAATGCCATTTCCTTCATTTTCAGCCTCTTCTGGTGCTTGTTGATGGCAAGTTTCCCCGACTGGGCACCAAAAACATGGAGCCCTAAGAGGAAAACCAAGGAAAAGGGAATTCTCTTGCAATAAAATCTATCTTGTAACATCAAAAAGCTTTTATTTCATTATTTTGATTATCAAAACAAAGAAAACAGCAATTCTTCATTGAGCATCATAGTAGATTTCTTCCACCGATTTGATAGAATCAACCATAATCTTCAACATCTTCATGAAATTCTTCAATATAACAAAGAACAAAAAGGAATACACCATCTTTGAATGGAAATCAATCACATATTATTCATCTTCAATGTCTTCATAGTCCTCTCTCTCAATCTCTCATATATAGTTACATTGTTTTGATAGAATTGACTATCTCTGACTCTCCCTCTCTCTCTCCATCAATAGTACATCATATCCTCACTACAATGCTCTCATAATAACCCTCAATTATCCTTCTTAGGTCGTGGATGCACCTCCCAAGAGGTATGTCTGATATGAAGAGTCGCCAGAGCCACTACAGTATCTTTTCATTGCTCACTACTGTCACTGTCACTTAGTCTTCTCTTCAGTCTTCAGCAGCTGTTTCTTCCACTTGTTTTAGCTCTTTTGAACTTAGATTCATCCTTTCCAAAGGTTAGAAAACTTTCCCAAAGTCACACATACATTCTACAGAACACTTACAGAAGGTCTATAGAACAGTTACAGTACAGCACCAGAACAATTACAGTACAGTTATAGTACAGAGACAGAGCAGAGACAGAAGCTCTACAGAGGATCTACAGAAGGTCATCAAAACCTCATAACTCATACTCAAACCATTCCAAACTCTCAAAAACTATTCAATATGCTTTCAAAAGATTTCAATCTTTATCAATCATCAATTCATGCTTCATATAGAAGATAATCAGAACAAATCAGAAGCTATATATAAGGTATACAGAACCAATTAGAACCTATCAGAACATCACAGAACCTCATATCTCCACTGAGAATCATCATGAACTTCTAAAACATAATTAATATCATCTAAAAAACTCTCAAATACTTTCTTTAACAACCATACATCACTCTAAATCCATAAAAAATCAATCATTCAGTCCTTAAAAACAACAAAAATCAGTCAAAAATTCAACCTTTTTCCACTCTCAACAAGCATCTCTCTCTTTAAACGTATTGGCACCACCATTCCTAAACCTTAACTTTTGTAAGAAGTTTGCTTCTCTATCTAGGTGTATCCACACTTTTGCCTTCCTCATCTTGAGATGGAGATATAAACATCCTAGCATTGGGTCCGCCAAAGCATGGTTTACAAGGGATATTTCCACTCTTGCCTAATTTTTTATCGCCCTTTTATATTTATACTTGGCCATGATGCAATCCAACTTCAAAGAGGACTTATTCTACCTTGTTGCATGCAGCATCAACTTCTGACGCGGGCTTCATCTTGTATGCAAAGCATATATATTCATATACTAGCTTCTCAATTATTGTAACCAATTAATACAATGTGCAAAAGTGAACCCTTGTTAGTGGTATTCCCAAAATAGGGCGCCAATTCGGATCCATTGGAAGTAGCATTCCATTTCTCATTACCTTTTTATCACGTGTTGGAGCATCTTGTTGTCCGGCCTTAGCAAGCCATTCTTTCTTTCCACCTTTCCCTTTCTTCCTAGTTTGCATGCTGTATATGCACATAAATTTTGCATTCACTGCATTTGATAAACCAAACATACACTTCAATATTTTTAAGTCACTTGCAAGATGCCATTCAACTTGATAGTCCCTAAACCCCCCAAAGTGTAAAATTTCTTCATTATTTTGTTGTTGAATAACACTAGGTATATTAGTGAGGTTTGAAAAAACTTTTCACAGTCCTCTTTTGGTACTTCAAATCCTACAACCCACCATATTTCATTCTCTGATTGTACACTAAAGTATAAAGGATGGTTTTCATCGATATTGATATCCAATGCCCAATTCATAAATGTTATACTCACATGTTCAAGTTTTCTCCCCTTAATAATCTCACTCTCATTAAGTTTTAGGACAAGCTTCCTCTACATTCTTCCATAGACATATTGTAGAACTTGAAAATAGCAATCTAAACCCTACATATATCAAAGACAAAGTTATTGGATGCATTCAATAGAAACGCAACTTCTTTGGAACCATACTTCAATATATGTATTTTTTAGATGCATTGGCTTACCAATTAGCTTTTAAACTTTCTCATTTAGTTGCTTTCGAGCCTTCTTCATGTGAAATGGATTTGGCAAAGACATTACTCACTTAGTTTTGAAGACTTGCTTAAAACCTATATCCAAGTGGTAATAGAGCATATTGTATGACTTAGAACTCATTCCCAGCTTGTTAAATAATCCCTGAGAATCTGTAGCAGTAAAGAAGTTGCTCACACTTCTAAGATGTTCACTTGTGATGCCATCTACAATGTCCTTGAACTTAGGATTTTCCAATGCATTTTTTACAATATCCTTGCTTAGGACTTTGGCAATAGTATTATTCTTTGCATGAGAGAACATATTTCTTTTTGTAAAGAATTGAGCACATATCCGTCAATGATATTTTCTACTTCCTTTGGTTAATTGTTGAATTAGTTTAACTAATCGGATGCATCGATATGCTTCTTTTGTTTCTAAAGTGAGACCAATCTCCAAAGTTTTTGTGAGCTTCCTCTCTATGTTTCGATTCTCCTTCTCCAAGTCAATAACTTTAGACTATAACTCCATATTCTGCATGTGTGTAGGATGCATAGCATCTTCAATGATAGACATAGCTTGTTGTAGGCTCAGCTTCTCCCCATCCTTCTCAGCCAATAATCTATGATTTTCCATCAAAGACTACATATTCCCTTATAATCTTGTCTACATATTTGTCAAGGTTTGACGAACCCTTCCTAATCCTTGTGTGACAAGTTTGCATGTGTATCCATACAATCCTTCATTGCCTTAACAAATAAACTTTACAAATCATGTAAGCCCTTTAAATTGTGGTGGCCTTTGAGTGATTGGATTGAGTGGATAAATGCACCCATCAACCCAAATGTCCACATTTTTTTTCCTTGCATTTTCTTGTTGTTGCATCATATATCTTATTGAATCATCATTTTCCACAGTTATTTTGAACATTGTCTCATTGTCTTGAATTTAGTCATGATAGACCCTAATCAACCCCTAATCATCTTGTAATCCTAGCTTTTAATCTACATCTAATTAGTATAAAAACTTATCTTTTGTTCTGTTTAAAATATTCTCTCTCTCTCTCTCTCTCTCTCTCTCTCTCTCTCAACAAGAATTGGTCAAAGATATTTAAACACATTTATACATAATCTTGGCTATTGGAGAACAAGAACATCATCTTATCTTCTACCCTAATTTGCTATCTTTCATTCTATTGATTATTTTCTTAGTTCATCTCACATAGTCCTCTCTCTTCCCCCCTTCTCCCTCTCTCTCTCCCTCCCCCCCTCTCTCTCTCTCTATGAATTGATGCTTAGGGATTAAACAACTGTGAAGAATAATAACATTGCAGAGATTTAAAAAATAAAGATAACTCCATTATCACTTGATTGTTTGTAGTATAGACTGTCGAAGAGAAAGATATCTTGTAGCATAGTACTGATGAAGAGGGAGATTTCTTATAGCAAGGTAGAGAGTGTTGTAGATAAAGACTATTTGATTTTAGCAAAGGTTATCAAAATCACTCTTGAGATTGCTTCTAATAGAGTAGAGAGTGTTGTAGATAGTACTGAGTGCTACTCCAGAAGAATTCCTATGCAAGAAACCATATTCTAGAGCGAAGGAGAGTAGTACAAAAAATTTCGGACAAAATTAGAGCTTTGAGAGGGAATGAAAAAATACCCAGAAATAGGTATATACTTGTCCAAAAAAGATAGAAATTTACAAGGAAACTCTCGAGTAAAAAAGTTGCCTCTATGTAAAAAATAATCTTAAAATATGATATGTATGTCATTTTATATCGTTTTCAAACTTCCCCCCTTTTAAGAAGCAAGAATGAGAATGATTCTAATATATTTTAATGTTGAAAATTCATGAGTGCATTAAAGAGTTGTATATTAAAAAATAGAATTGTATTTTTTTAGTATGAGCATTTTGAGAAAAAGTGGCATAATCCTATAGTTTGGGAATAAAATAATAGGTGAAATCTATTGAAAATACAAATACAAGATTTGCTTGATTGTAGAAGATCTCTTATTATAATATTATTTTGGAATCTCTTTTTAGAGAGAGAAAGAGAGAGGGGTGAGAGAAAATCATTAAGGGAAAAAAAAAGAGATTCCATATTTCTCTTAATGATGTTGTGCTTATGAACCCTCATTTTTGGAGTGCTAGTTAAGTTATCAAAAGTTTGCTCGATCTTCAAATTCCTTGATGTTCAACTCATTGAATCTAGCTTCTTTTTTCCAACCCTTAAAGAAAAATGCATTGGCTGATGATGTTAAGTGTACCATAGGACTCACAAGTGAAGTAGAGTCTGGAATCCTAGCCTATCAAAACTATCAAAACTCTAGTATGCATACCTCTCATGCAAACAATAACCAGGTCTAACCTTCCTAGTGTAAACTTAGGAAATTTTTCTCATTTAATAAAAAGTGAAATATTTCGTCCTCTCCTAGTTTGCAAGAATTCTTATACCTCATGTATATTACTCTAAAACCCCATTAAAAATCCAATCCAATCCATGCTCACTTTTCTTTAACCCTACAAAGGTTTCGTTGTATTGCACTCAACTTGAGGAAAACTAAGAGAACTCTGAAAGCCTTTCAAAAAGGTATTGATTCCATTGTTATGGCCTTATAACTTGTTTTTTCACCCACACTCATGGAGATTTTCTAAGTAAGCTCTATCCAATTGCAAATCACTCTCATCCTCACAATTACACATAATATCAAGTAGAGTCTCTCCAAGTCTTTTTATAGTACTAAACTCCATCTCTAGCAACTTACTAGTCATACATAAGTGAAAAAATGCATCAACACATATAAGATCCCCATGTGTAATGCTGCACTAAATAGAAAAGTGTAATGTTGTGCTCATGAACCCTCATATTGTGAAGTATTAATGTAATGTATTGGCCGATGTACCATAGGAATCATAGCTAAAATAGAATCTAGGCTCCTAGCCTATCAAAACTATCAATACCCTAATATACAAACTTTTCATTCAAACAAGGACCTAAAACTGACCTTCCTAGAGCAAACTTAGGAGATTTTCTCATTTAATGAAAAAAGTGTCATATCCTTAGTATATGTACTCTCTCGTAGACTCTAAATGCATCAAATTTATTATCTTTATCTAGGTCTTCATTTCTTGCCATCTCTCTCTTGGGTTTCCAACCATTCTACATGGTGTTGTCTAACTTGGCTATTTTCATATCTTGCTTTTCTTAGTTCATATATTGCCCTACTTATAAATTCCACTTAAGAAGTTTTGGACTTCTTTTCTTTTTTCTCGTACCATATCTCTAATATACTATACCACCATTTTAATAATTGAATCGTAGAATTTGAATCATTGATGCCACCTCCATGATCGATTGGCTTTTGAAAAGCACAATGAGTTTCTGAGTGAGATCATTCCATGCCTTGAATTGACCATACTACCAAACTTCCTTGATCTTCAAAGCATGGACCATGTGGACCATATGCCTCAAGTATATGCTGCATAAGAGGAAAGATTAGAAACACAAACTAATTTGAAATCATGATATTTTTTTGAAGTGGTGAGAATACTGACCATGTAGTCTGTTATGTTTGTTTGTAGTGCATGCCTTCACCATGGACTTATGAAATTTAGCAACTCTCTCTTTAAACGTATTGGCACCATCATTCCTAAACCTCAACTTTTGTAAGAAAGTTGTTTATTTATCTACGTGTATCCACATTTTTGCCTTCGCAATCCTCGTTCATCCCCCATTGCGCCAATCCAAAACAGCAAGGTGTAACTTTTCCCATGCTTCATAATACTTCTTTGGTTGTTTCACAAGTAGATTTCCTTCCTCATCTCGAGGATATAATTTTGCTAGCCTTAGGTCCGCCAAAGCATGGTTTACAAGGGATATTTCCACTCTTGCCCAATTCTTTCTCGCCCTTTTCTATTTCTCATTGGCCATGGTGCAATCCAACTTCAAAGAGCACTTATTCTACCTTCTTGCATGCAGCACCAACTTCTAACATGGGCTTCATCTTGTATGCAAAGCATATATATTCATATACTAGCTTCTCAATTATTGTAACCAATCAATACAATGAGCAAAAGTGAACCCTTGTTAGTGGTATTTCCAAAATAGGACACCAGTTTGGATCAATTAGAATTAGCATTCCATTTCTCATTACCTTTTTATCATGTGTTGGAGCATCTTGTTGTCCAGCCTTGGCAAGCCATTCTTTCTTTTCACCTTTCCCTTTCTTCCTAGTTTGCATGCTATATATGCACGGAAATTTTGCATTCACTGCATTTGATAAACCAAACATACACTTCAATGTTTTTAAATCACTTGCAAGATGCCATTCAACTTGATAGTCCCCAAACCCCCCGATGTGTAAAATTGCTTCAGTGTTTTGCTATTGAATAACACTAGCTAAATTAGTGAGGTTTAAAAAACTGTAAGTATTTCATAGTCCTCCTTTGGTACTTCAAATGCTCCAACCCACCATATTTCATTCTCTGATTGTACACTAAAGTATAAAGGATGGTTTTCATCGATGTTGAGATCCAAAGCTCAATTCATAAATGCTATACTCACATGTTGAAGTTTTTTCCCCTCAATAATCTCACTCTTATCTAGTTTTAGGACAAACTGAAGCTTGCCTCTACGTTCTCCATAGACATATTGTAGCACTTGACAATAGCAATCTAAACCCTACATGTATCCAATACAAAGTTGTTGGATGCATTCAAGACAAATGCAACTTCCTTGGAACCATACTTCAATATGTATATATTTTCGAGATGCGTTGGCTCACCATCTACAATGTCCTTGAACTTATGATTTTCCAATGTAGTTTTTACCATATCCTTGCTTAGGCTTTGGCAATAGTATCATTCTCTACATGAGAGAACATATTTCTCATTGTAGCAAATTGATCATATATTCGTCAATGATATTGTCCACTTCCTTTAGTTAATTGGTGAATTAGTTTAACTAATCGGATGCACTAATGTGCTCCTTTTGTTTCTAAAGTGAGCCCAATCTCCAAAGTTTTTGTGAGCTTCCTCTTTATGTTTCGATTCTGCTTCTCCAAGTCAATAACTTTAGACTATAGCTCCATATTCTGCATGTGTGTAGGATGCATAGCATCTTCAATGATAGAAATTGCTTGTTGTAGGCTCAGATTCTCCCTATCCTTTTCAGCCAATAATCTATCATTTTCCATCAAAGACTACATATTCCCTTGTAAGCTTGTTTGCATATTTGTCAAGGCTTGATGAACCCTTGCTAATCCTTGTGTGACAAGTCTACATGTGTATCCTTACAATCCTTCATTGCCTTCACAAACAAACTTTACAAATTATGTAAGCCCTTCAAATTGTGGTGACCTTTCAGTGACTGGATTGAGTGGATAAATGCACTCATCAACCCAAAGCTCTACATATTTTTTCCCTGAATTTTTTAATTATTGCATCCTATCTCTTATTGCATCATCCCCTTCCACAGTTCTTTTGAACATTGGTGCATATTCATCCTCCAAGTGAAAGTGAATATCTCTCTTTCTCTTGGTACGTCCTGCACTTGCACTCTACAAAGAGAACTATATACCAATTTTAACTTGGATTAAAATTCAAATCACACAATTATACCCCTTTGATTCACTATATATGTGCTCTTTTTTACCTAGTTGGATCTTGTCTCATTCTCTTGAATTCAGTCATGATAGACCCTAATCAACCCCTAGTCATATTGTAATCTTATCTTTTAATCTACATCTAACTAGTATCAAATATTATCTTCTATTTTATCCAAAATATTCTCTCTCTCTCTCTCTCTCTCTCAACAATAATTTACCAAAGATATTTAAACACATTTATACATAAGCTTGGCTATTGGAGAACGATATAGAATAATAATAGGGAATAATCAAGAGAATGGTGTGTGTTGGAGGACATGTATTACTAGCTGGAGCGATAGTAGGAGGTGGAGCAAATGGAGAATGTTGACCACCGTTTCTGGACAATGGTGAACCATCATTATTGACCACACTAGGGCCACCATTTTTTGACACTGTAGCACCACCATTATTAGCTGCAGTAGGGCCACCATTGTTGGCCACTAAGGGACCTTTATCACTCATTGTACACTCATTAGATTTGGAAGAGTGTTGAGCTCTTGCTCTTGTAGTCGCCTTCTTGATAAGAAGCTTCGAACGTGCCATGGTTGTGATGATGAATGATAGAAAGGTGAAGGCTAGAGTGAAGAGTAATGGAAAAAAATAAAAGGAGAAACATGACTTAAATATGAATCTTTTAAACTTACGATGGTGTAAATGAACTTTAAAATTATCATTTCATTTCATTTCTCCACCCCATGGTTGCATCTCTCTATCTCCTACCACTCCCCTGATGCCGCTCTCTCTCTCTCTCTCTCCCTCTAGGTTAGTCAATGTTCCAAGGTATTGGCAACTCTCTCTTTAAACGTATTGGCACCACCATTCCTAAACCTCAACTTCTGTAAGAGAGCTGCTTCTCTATCTAGGTGTATCCACACTTTTGCCTTTGCAATCCTCGTTCATCCCCCGTTGCACCCATCCGAAACAGCAAGGTGGAGCTTTTTCCATGCTTCATACTTCTTTGGTTGTTTTACAAGTATATTGCCTTCCTCATCTTGAGGTGGAGATATAAACATCCTAGCCTTGGGACCACCAAAGCATGGTTTACAAGGGATATTTCCCCTCTTGCCCAATTTTTTCTGGCCCTTTTCTATTTCTACTTGGCCATGGTGCAATCCAACTTCAAACAGGACTTATTCTACCTTCTTGCATGCAGCATCAACTTCTGACATGGGCTTCATATTCATATACTAGCTTCTCAATTATTGTAACCAATGAATACAATGTGCAAAAGTGAACCCTTATTAGTGGTATTCCTAAAATAGGATGCCAATTTGGATCCACTGAAAGTAGCATTCCATTTCTCGTTGTCGAAGGGTTTTCAAAAACAAAGTTGCATCCACAGAGGACCTTCATGAATTTCAAGATAGAAGATCAATCAAGGAAATAAGCAAGACGAATATGATGCCAAGTAACAATTGTATTACTACCAAGATGTTTACAAAATACAAGATGAAATCG
Organism: Lygodium microphyllum; assembly: GCF_053477565.2. Lineage (NCBI taxonomy): Eukaryota > Viridiplantae > Streptophyta > Polypodiopsida > Schizaeales > Lygodiaceae > Lygodium > Lygodium microphyllum. Next base: position 34,744,993 of record NC_141158.1, read on the forward strand.
AATCTGAACAGCCCACTGGGTTTAGGCCACTGATTTGGGTGGACCACAACATCATAGACGCTTTCTGTCAGACTTTCTAGCAATGTATGTGGTTTAGTTGGAGACCACAAAGGGTGTCTCACTTGGTTTGAATTCTCGCTCATGGGGGCTTAGCAATTGGAAGTTGGTTGGCCCGAATGTAACAAGATGAAGTCTACAAGCGTTGTCCATAGCAACACTTGGAAACTCCAAAGCATTGCTTTGACTCATGTGAGGTGGCCCAATTAGTGTGAACAAGAGTTTGCTGTGTTCTCCACCGTGTGGCACCTAGCCATGGGTGCTAACTATTGTACAAGGTTGAAATGTATGACACGATCTTAATCATCGAGGAATGTTTTGACATTGTGGTCATCCTGGATGCATTGCCCATTTGTCCGAGTACTAGATCCTATAACATTGCACTCAAAGGTGTGTTGAAAATTCAAATCTCAAGCTCGTATCTCAAGCTCAAGAATTACTCTAAATGCCTAGGGGGAAGGCCTTGCTCAAAGTTCGAGGCCAATTTCTCTATACACAATAGGTAGCAGTGTTTCATCAGCCTTTTCCATGAAGTACACAAATACACAGCATTTCCAGTAGCTATCTTTGACAAGTACACATTCTTTGTTCGTAACTTGAGGAAACTACCTTTGGGCATGCACTAGGTAGTTTACCCTGCTTCTCTATATCATGATCTCAAATCAGTGTCTTAGATTCATTAAGGCAATACTTAGTAGTGGTTGATACTTCCACATTGTTGAAATACTGAAGTCAGTGTCTTAGATTCATGAAGGCAATACTCAGTGGTGACTGATACTTCCACAATGTTGAAAATGAAGCCTCTTCAAAAGACCTCATGGTTTGTTTTAGTAATATATGTGTTGTATGTAACCATAAGGTTCATGGCTATTGTTTTCAGGCAGGTTTAAGCTCAATGGCTTCAAATGTGGAAATAGATAAGCTGTCTTCAGTTCTTGGAGTATCTCTTCCTTGAGGCATTTTTGTTCTTATTCCAGATCTTTTGTCGATGTCACCTGCACTGAGATGTCCTGGAAGATTGGAAGAAATCGCAAGTTGCAGTAATGCTGGAATACGAGTGTGAATACTAGAAGCCCCAAACATGCCAACAACAACAATCTGTATGAGAGATATTGAGAAAACCATGATTGTGGACATGGGGCCAATATTGGCCACCTATTTCATACGATGGCTCAAACTTATTAAATACTATTCTTCATCACGACATCTTCGATTCTCCGTCTCCGTCCCTCTTTACCTCCATCCTTGTCCCTTCTGAAGATGTGTAAATCGCTGCTGCTTCTCCCTAATTTGAATTTGTAGCTCTCTAGTTATCATGTCTTCATGCAATCGCCTATATCGTCTTTATTTTCTTTTAGGTTCTTATCATAATTCACCTGGTCTTCTTCCTGAAAGCACACTCCATGGCTTCCTTGAATCGTGTTCTCTGAGCTGCCTGGAAATCAATCATAACCTGTATCACAGCAAGTGCGAGTTAATACCACATTACATCTGTGATTTTTTTTCGTTTCTGTACCAATCGACAATGACTCTCCCTTGCATACCATCTCTCGAGCTTTTTTTTCAGCCTTGTTACCAAGCGGCCAACTCGCTGCCTATTGGAGCTCCATGCCATAGCTCTTATGAGCAACTACTTCAATGTCGACAGGAACAAGGAGATCTTTCTTAAGGATGACTTCATCATGTCCAATGCTTTGTCAAACTATTTGGGCATTATTTTTATTTGAAGTGTATGTTATGCTTTTGAGGATGGAGGGCATAGGGTTTGAACTTTCACACCCCTTAGACTCAACTCACACTCAAACCACCACAGCACAACCCTATTGGCTACTATTTGGGCACTGTTAATGAATCTTTGAAAAAATATTTCAAAAAGTCTCGAAAAAAGAACATCTATTTGAATAGCATAACTTACAAAGACAATACATCTTCTGAGCAACAATTCCAAAAAATGAGAATGTACAGCCCTATCTTAGGGAATTGAGAACAATTTTTATCACAAAGAATGTAGCAAAGTGAGAGCCAATAACAATATCAACATCAAGAGCACCTTTTTCTCGTCGACGATTATAATTACTTCTTAAATGTTAATTCACCACAAAAAATTTTGACTAGTTCAACTCCTAAACCCATCAAGATGCGCTTTTGAGTAACTCCACCTCAACATCAAAGGTACACACAATGTTTCAATGAATAATAGATTTGTGTTGTTCGTTCTCGACAAGCAATGATGCAATGGCTTCATAATTTCACTCTATTTAGGCTAAGAATATAATATCCAAGTCTTGCTTATTTTCAAATAAGAAAAAATGAGGAGGCATTACTCATATATGTATGCATATTATGTATGAGTGTGTGTGTGTGTGTGTGTGTGTACATAAGTACATACATATGTATATATGTGTGTGTAAACTAAGAAAGTTGAAAGGAGGTAAATGTATTGTTGCATGGTATCAAGCGCCACTTAGTGAGAATCTTTCTCAACTCCATATGGTTTGTAGGGATATGGAATCCCACAATAGCAAGTCAAAAGACTTCTAGGGTACACGTCATGTAAGTTAAGAATTAATAGGATAGATTAGGTGGGCAATATGCTTGTCCTCTCCAACTTGACTTAATCTCTCATTATCTTCCTTGTAATCCTCTTCTTCCACAAATGGCATGTTGAGCATGCTAGAATATGCATCTACTATTGCTCATTATCAATGGGTGTGGTTTTCCAACTTTTCATTTCTATTGTCACTATATCACACCAATTTCCTAAGAAGACTGCCTTGTATATCCAATGTGCCCTCTATATAGCATTGAAAAGTTCTTTAGAGCTCAACGGTATTGTGAATCAATAGCCCAAGTGGTATTGTCAAGTTGATCAAGGCCAAGGTGGCAACAAGTATTTGTTTAACATTTTTGCAATCAAAACATTAGTTTGGCAAATCCCTAGTTTATGTAGGGACTGTGAAACATTGGGTCAGTCCACCTTTAGGTGGGTTAGGGCTAGCTTCTCCATATCAATTCCTTGTCTCATGTCTGAGAGTGATGCAATGCTCAACATCCCTCTACCACTCTTGTCGAAAATAGGTTTTGGTACTTACTGAATTTGTTGAGCTTTTTGCACCCACTTCTTGACCTTGTTAATTTTATCCAATTGTCTTTCAGTATTGGGATATTTCTTGAGTTTAGAGGCTTCCATCTTATTAGTGTGAGGAGTAATGCTTGTGCTCTAAGTAGTAGACATGAATTTATTCATCAATTTTATTGTAATCCCTTTGCTTTTAAATAGGAGCTTTTTTGTCGTTCTTTTACTTCTCTTCTTGGCATTTGTTTCCCCAATCATGTATCCATTGGGGCTGAATGGGATCGGAACTCTAACACCGGTGTTTTCACTCTAAGATCTTGTAATCACATCTATAGATATGGATATGCAAGGAAACTTGAGGATATGTTTACTTGTGCTAGGCATTCTTCTTAGGACAATCACTGTAATCTTTATTTCTAGCCTTATAATGGCTCAGACATTCAAAATTTATGGGTCTACTTATTTATAAGAGTGGACTCACTGTAGGAACTATCGCTGCAAGGATTGCATGAGTGCGGGTAATTGTAACTACCACTTTATTTTGGATCTTGATACTAGCATGGAATAGCATACATCTCAATATACTCTTGTATGATAGAATACTATTAAAGTTCCAAGAGCTATTGCGGGGTTGCTACTATAGGATTGCAAGTATTACTAGAGAAAATATAAGATTGCGGGTAGCAAACTATATCTTTCTAATCCAAATGTGTACTCAATAAGAAAATACATGCATTTCATCATTCTCTTGCAAGATAAGCACTACGAAGCTTTAGAAACTATAAAATTTTGAGAGATAAAGAAATTCAAATAATGGAGTATTAAACATTACCATGTGAAAAAACCTTTTCATTTCCAAAGAAACCTATGATCTTATTACTTTTATTGCTATAATTTCTCCAAAATTTTCACTTACTCAAATTAATCTTCAATCACATTATATAAGATTTGCATCATAACAATATTTCAATTTAAAAAACTCTCATTTGTCTTCTCTAAGTAATGAGAAATCTTTTGAGTTTCTTATTTTCTCTCTCTATTTTTGTTTGTGGAGAGATGCATTTAGGGAGGGGGAGGAAAGGAGAGAGAGAAATAGAGAGAATAATGAAGGGAGAGGAGGAGAGAGAAAGAAAGAGTCCCAAAGGGGGGCTTCATGTAAAATAGAGAGACAGAGAGAGGAAGAGAGAAGGGGGGACCTCATGAAAAATAGAGAGAGGGACAGGAAGAGAAAAATGGATGGAGGGAGAGGGAGGGAGGTAAGGGAGAAACAAGGAAGGGAGAGAGAGGGGGAGAGAGAATAAAGAGAGATGGAGGGAGGAGAGAGAAACGAAGGGTGAGGAAAAGAGAGGAAGGGAGAGACAAATATATATATATATATATATATATATATATATATATATATATATATATATATATATATATATATATATATATATATATATATATATATATATATAGAGAGAGAGAGAGAGAGAGAGAGAGAGAGAGAAAGAGAAAGGGAGGAGAAAGAAAAAGAGAGGGAGGGGGACAGATATAGAGAGATGGAGGTAAAGAAAAAATAGAGAGAGAGAGAGGGGGAGAGAGATATAGGGAGATGAAAGAAGAGATGGAGGGAAATAGAAAAATAGAGAGGGAGAGAGGGAGGGAGAGAGGAGCGAGAGGAAGGGAGAGGGATTGGAAAGAAATAGATAGGGAGGGGTACAAAAATACAGAGATGGAGGAAAATATGAAAATAGAGAGTGAGAAGAAGAATAGAGAAACAAAAAGAAAATGAGAGAAGAGAGAGAGAAAAGTAGAGAGAGATGAGGGAAGAGAAATAGTGGGGGCAACCAAGGCATATCTCTCTTGTAACATAGAAGAAAAGGACAAGGATGATGGCCACAATATTCAAGATCATGAGGTGTATCTGAATAAACTTGTGTTGTACTCTTGCACTTAGTGCAAGCTAGAAATTCAGGTATGCTCACAATACAAACTCACCTCCTAGTATATTTCATGGATGAAGTGGAGATTACACAACCCGTGCATACCCGACAGGTGTTCTTATTGGAGCACTTAATGAACATTTGAAGGGCTTTGTGCAAAAATCAGCTCGTCCATAGGATAGCATAGCTAAAGTCTAGCTAGTTTGAGGGCATTGATACATATTTTGGAGTGGTTATCAATGGTGGATTCAGATAACCATATGCTATTGACACCAAAGAATGATCATAGATTGAGAAGAGATGTGGTTGGAAATGGAATAGAAAAGAGAATGGATGGTTCCATAGAGGCAAAAGTGAATACTTTTCATATATTACACCATGCATCTATGGAGAAGTAGCTTGCTAGGTACGAGTAAACTGGAAGAGAACCGGAGGGATCATGATTAGAATTTCGATGTAGCACACACTATTGATCAATTCAATATCACAAGGGCATCGAGGAGATACAGGAGTTCATGCCTATGTGGTGGTTGCATGATGCCTTGACTAGAACTTCATACAAAGGGATGGAAGTGTCTAGGGAGAAGTGAAAATTATCGAGGGGATATAAAACAAAGGTGACTGCATGCTTTCTTTATTGTTGTATCTAGATTTCTTAACATGACAACTAACCTAGCCGTTTGGGTGTATAGTATAAAACTTACACCATGGCCTAGTCATGTGGGTGACATTTTCTAGTAAAGCGCATTGACAAAAGGTGCTCCATGAGGGACTGTAGTGTCATGGAAAAGTTTGAGCAAGAGAGTCGATGGTGGGCTATGGATCCAAATACTATAGTAGAAGAGATAGAGTATTTTGGCAACTAGGAAAGAGTTATCTAAGTGGATTACTATAGCATCTCCATAATCACAAGAAGAACCTCACTATCCACCCGCACACCCCTATCGATGATGATGGTGACTCTCTTTGCATGCATTGCTGTATAGACCCTATCACCAAAGAAGTTGATGGGATAAGCTTTGGCAACTTTCTATAGTACAAGGAGGGCTTGGGCAGTCCAACGAACGATTTCTTACAAGTGTGATTCATTTGGGAAGTGCCTCCTTCTATTCTCCATTAGTATGCTGTCCATAATCTCCAGCACGAGCTTCTGGAATGGAGTCTTTGGTATTGGGAGAGGTGCGTGGTCTTCTGGTAATGGCGGATCTCACAAAGAACCAATGTGCCTAGCCTCCATCGATCCTTGCGATGCGCTAGCGTGGTGATGGTGGAGCTGGGGGAGGTGGCATGTGCATGGGATTTCTAGGGGGTGTCTCCGGGCCCCTTGCTTGGTGTATACCATGTCTTCTGGGAGAGAAAACTCAAAACTGAAAAGTGAAATGTGTAAAATGAGATGAAACTTTAAACTTATAGCCAAACTTTTTAAAAACCCTTAAACTTGAATTAATGTATCAAGGCTTTGGAGAACTATGACCAATGATCCGATTGATGTGAAATTTTACTTGTGGACTCCTCTAGGAAACGCCAACTACCCAAAAAATTTTGGCCCCATCAGAAGCCTTTGGGACACCTTATGAGAGAATCATGTCTGGGGCCCTAAATTTGGGGGACTCGCATCTTGGGCCCTAAATCTCCTTAATTAGGGCCGTAGATGTGAGCCTTGGAACAGATATCCTAGTGGCTTCTGATGGGGCTAGTTTTTTAATATCTATGAGGTTTTATGATGCTCAAGATATGGGTGAAGTTTCACCATGTTTCCATTTATAAAATTGATGGTTCAATAATTTTTTGAAAATATATTAACTAGATTATACTTCACTGATAACAAAAAAGCTCACCCATTGAGTGTGCGCAACTATATATTAAATGTGTTGTCAACCAAACTATGTAAAACAATTAAAAATTCATAGAAAATAAGTCATGAGGCCAATGGAATATCTCATATTGGATATAGTGTTGCCAAACTACTAAATACAATAAAGATATAGTGCATCGGCCCATGTACAACTGATCAATTGACATGTGTGTGATTGCACATTGAATTTATCCTCAACTAAACTACTTTCAAAATTAGAAACTTGAAAATACGCACAATGAAAAACATTGTCAAAATAGAATATCACATATCGGATTTGGCATTATGAAACCATGAAATACACTGTAGATAGTCGCGTCGCACTAAGTACAACCAAAACTAGGCAAAATTTAGATCCTTACAATCTACAACTAAACCTAAGCTAAAAACATAGATCCAATTAAAAGGTAGCTTCTCAAAGCATATTGTTGACATTAAGATTAAATGCATCGTTATTGTTGCAGGTCCTACGAAGAATAAGAACTATATCTATGGGCTTAATAGTGATATGTCGGGCATGAACGGCTAAAAGTTGACAATCACTCATTAAATCACTCAAGTAACATTCAGTTGCTTGTTGGAGAGCAAGCAAGGATTGACTTGACCATCACTCCACATTCCTTGCCTAGTTCCTTGAAAAGAACTTATGATGATGCCCTAACTATGGATCCTGTAGTATTTCTTGCACCAACCTAGCGAATGGTGCCTAAGGAATAATCAAGTTTGCACTCTTCTGGAATTTTCCTATCACACATAGTACACCTGTGCTACTAGTCTCTATCTTTGCTTCTTATGCATTGGAGGACGTGTATTACTAGCTGGAGCAGTAGTGGGAGGTGGAGCAATTGGAGCATGTGGACCACCATTTTTGGATACTGGTGAACCATCATTATTGACCACACTAGGGGCACCATTTTTTGCCACAATAGTGCCACCACTATTAGCTGTAGTAGGGCCACCATTTTCAACCACTAGGGGACCTTTGTCACTCAGAGTACGCTCCTTAGATTCACAAGAGTGTTGAGCTCTTACTCTTGTAGTCGACTTCTTGATAAGAAGCTTGAAACGTGCCATGGTTGTGATGATGAAGGATAGAAAGGTGGAGGGTAGAGTAAAGAGTAACAGGAAAAAATAAAAGGAGAACCTTGACCTAAATATGAAACTTTTAAACTTAATTTGGTGTAAATGAACTTTATAATTATAATCATCATTTCGTTTCTCCACCCTATCCTTGTCTCTCTCTGTCTCCTACCACCCCTCTTATGCCTCTCTCTCTCTCTCTATAGGCCAGTGAATGTTCCAAGCTTTGAAATTTTCATATCTTTTTCTTAGGATTTCGAATTCAACTTTTCATAATTAAAAAACATAGTTTGAAATCACTTTGAAAAACATAGTGACAAACCTTCAAAATTTTAAACAAAATTTTCTAGACATTGCATTTAAAGATATGAGTATTGATGTGTCATATCCTTAGTATTTGTACTCTCTCGTAGACTCTAAATGCATCAAATTTATTATCTTTATCTAGATCTCCATTTCTTGCCATCTCTCTCTTGGACTGCCAACCATTTTGCATGGTGTTGTCTAGCTTGGCTATTTTCATATCTTGCTTTTCTTAGTTCATATATTGCCCTACTTATAAATTCCACTAAAGAGGTTTTGGACTTGTCTTTTTTCTCGTACCATATCTCTAATCTCCTATACCACCATTGTAATAATTGAATCGTAGAATTTGAATCATTGATGCCACCTCCATGATCAATTGCCTTTTGAAAAGCACAACGAGCTTGTTAGTGACATCATTCCATGCCTTGAATTGACCATATTACCAAACTTCCCTGATCTCCAAAGTATGGACCATGTGGACCATATGCTTCAAGTATATGCTGCATAAGAGGAGAGATTAGAAACACACTAATTTGAAATGATGATATTTTTTTGAAGTGGTGACAATACTGACCATGTAGTCTGTTATGTCTGTTTATAGTCCATGCCTTCACCATGGACTTATGAAATTTAGCAACTCTCTCTTTAAACATATTGGCACCATCATTCCTAAACCTCAACTTTTGTAAGAAAGCTGTTTATCTATCTACGTGTATCCACATTTTTGCCTTCACAATCCTTGTTCATCCCCCATTGCGCCAATATAAAACAACAAGATGTAACTTTTTCAATGCTTCATACTTCTTTGGTTGTTTCACAAGTATATTGCCTTTGTGGGAGCTTTCGCTCAACCGCCAAGACCTATGGACTACTTATTGTTTCAAGCGTTCCAAGCGAGCTCTAATGGCTATCTCTCACCTAGACGATGCGCCGTCGATCCTATGAGTGTAGTGAGCTTACCTTGATGCCCGATCGGGTACCCTCCTCTCTATTGCACTCGGATAGCTCCACGATTCTTGATGCTAGCTCAAGCATCCTCAAGCCTCCTCCACCTCCAAGATCCATCCTCCATAGCCGCGCATGCAAGAGAAGAGAAGAGAAGAGAAAAGAAGAGAAGAGAAGAAGAGAAGAGGAGATGGTGAAGAGCTTCACCCTCTTGATCCCTCACTCTCACACACACTCACTCCCTCACACTCTCACACTCCCTCTCTCAAGAGCACACACAAGCAAGAAGGAGAGAAGAAGAGAGGAAGAAGAAGACTCTTTTTGCCACACACCAAAGAATGAGCTTCTCATTCACTTTTCAACTTTATATACAAAGCCCTAAATCCTTCTTGGGCAGTCATCCCCTTTTCCCTCTTTTACATGGCCGGCCGTAGCCTAGGCCCTTTTTCCCATTTCCCACCATTCTAATTTATCCTATTCCCAAATAATGCGTACACTTTGCACAGGAGCGAGCCTGTCACTCTTTTACAAAAATTCGGGGGCGCTTCTACATTTTAATGGTGCGCCCTTTTTCTCTTTTATTGTCTCAGAAGCTTCCCGAGGGTCGTACCCGAACATTTGAATTTTTCAGGGACTGGTTACCGGTCAACGCGCCTTTTTTTTCTTTTATCCTGCCTCTTTTTTGCTATTTCCATTTTTTTTCTACTTTTCGCTCCTCTATGCTGCGGAAACACGGTAACATTGCGGAAACACGGTAACATTACCCCCCTCCTAGCCAAGTGTCAGTCCCATGGCACTGCGGTGAGACGTAGTGGCTAGGTAGGTCGGCTGCTAGGCGGAACAGGTAGGTGGGTGGTTGGGTGAATGATAGGTGATGGAGGTTCGGGACGATGACTAGGACAGATTCCGGCATGTTTTAGGCTTTATGAAGACACTCGGCATCTTTCTCACTGTTGTGGCACCCCTTATGTAGCCGGTCATCTTTGAGTATCCGAAACGCTTGAAGCAATAAGCAATCCCTTAGGAGGATGGTATTGGAGGGATTTATTCTGGAGAAACCCCTCGAATGCTGTGTGCCTTGAAAACCCGTGGCTTTGTTTGAAGATCCTTGTCTTTGAGTTGAAGGTCTTCAGCTTTGAGTTGAAAGTCTTCACGCTTGTGGAATCAATAAGCGATCCGTAGATCTTGAGGTGTTGGGCATGGATCATTGGACAATGAGGTTCCAAGATCTATGCCAATGGCAGTTCTACCTTGACTTGGTTCAATCAGGGTAGCCATCAGCAGTCAGATGGCTGGATGCCGTTACATGAAAAGAAGTTTGATCCTTAAAGGATGCCATGGACGATCCTCTTCCGCGGGTAGCCATTTCTTGAAGCGTAAACATCACCTGCAAGAAAAGTTGTGCAGGGGTGTGTCTGTCTCGCCATGTAGTGTGTGGTGCCGTGGCAGTGGAACTGGGAGATGGGTCTCACCTTGGGCAAGCCCTTGGTAACGTCCCACACTTGAGGACCCAGTTCATGCTTCATCGGAGGTGCGGTGCAAGTCTTAGGGTGACATGTCTGAAAGTCCTGCCCTTGATGTGCTCTAAGTGTGAAGTGGGGAGGGGGCTAGGGAGAACCTTAGGTGTGGTGATTGTGGTGCTTCTTTCTTCTTCTTCTTCTTCTTTATTTTCTCTTTTTTTTTTAAATATTTATTTTATTATTATTATTTTTAAAAAACATAAAGAGGCGTATTCACTCCTCGTCATCTGAGTGGCGGGAAGGGGATGGCGGAGGGCGGGGGGGCCTTGTAAAAGAATCTTCGACTCAACAAGTAGCCCTTGAGGTTGAGGCAGGTTTTGAGGGTGGTGGTAGAAAGGAAGGGTTGGTTGCACTGGGTGAATTTGCTGTTGCTCATATCTTCGAGCAGTGCAACACAGAAAGATGGCAAAAGAAAAGCATGCATCATGAGGCGGGTCATGGTGGTGCTGTCTATGGCATTGGGGTCAAAATAGAGGGGTGGGAGGTGGAGTTCTTGGGGTGCGGGCTCTTGGTGGACTAGGATCCTAATTAGCCTAAGATAATTACAAGTGGTAATGAATGCGGGGTCAGGACAGGAGGTGAACTCGCTAAAAAATCTATCTATAGAGCTGTACAAATCAGGGAGGGTGAAGAGAAGGGCGTTCCTATGGGAGGTGCTATTGGTATTATAGATAATGGGGAAGTCAAACCTGTCTCTAGATGGACGGATTAAAGTCGACCCCTACCCTTCGAGGATACGGCATAAAAGTAGGGTCGTTTCTCTCAGAAGGGAGGGTGTTGCAAAATGCCATCCACGTGTCAAGGTTGACGTTAAAAATGTGTCTCCTCTAGGTGGGTTGGCAATTATAGCCTTCCACTGATCTGGGCACCTGGAGGACTTTATCCTGCCAAAATTCGCGGTCCTCGGCTCCCCAAGTAGCTGGGTGGGCCTCGCGCTCGGCTAACCACTTGGCTTTGAGCCTTGCACCCATAGCGATGACGTCCTCTACAAGTTGAATGGGCAGTACTCTATTCAAGGTAGCGGGAAACTCAAAGCACAAGTCGAAGGGGTCACGGTTATATTCTTGATGTTCCCAGATAATCAATTCGGCACAGAATTCAGCAGGGGGATCTTGAGTGCGTGGTAGGAGAGGGGCAGGCTGTCTTGGAACGGGTCTAACATTCAGCTTTTTCCTTGCCTTCTCTACCATCTCTTTCCTGCGGTTGGCCTAGGCTGCTCTTCTCTCGGTAGATGTATCAGGGGGTTGCACTTCCGCTTGTTGTGGCTGAGGGGATGGTGGGACATATTTCTCCTCCTAAGGTCCCAGATCGAACTCCGGTTCACCCCCTTCTGCTTGCTCGTCTTCTTGTGCCTTTGCCTCTGTGAAATCGAGTTCATCTATTTCCTGTGCCGTCAAGCCTACCTGTGCAAGATATCTTCTCTGCTCCTCTAGGCTCTACGGCGGGCCTCCTAGCTGTAGCGGCACATGCAGGCCTGCTGTTAGCGCTCTCTATGCAATGATTAGTTTCTTTTGCAGCTGATCATTGGCTTCATTTCCTTCCGGTCTGGTGGAGTGGAGCAGTTTATTGAGGAAGGTGTGCTACTGGGCTATCATGGAGAGTTGGGCCACCTTTGCCTGATTCTCAGCCAACACCCTGTCTCCTTCGGCTTTGGCTAGCCCGCGTGCAAAGTCCCGTATTCTCTACTCATTGTGATCCGCCCATTATTTTGCTCTTTTTTCCATATCTTCTAGGCTCTCCCCCTGATGGAGGGTCATTGCCATGAGTTGTTGCTGCTGGGCCTCGAGCTCACAGTGTAGGCGGGACTGCTCATGGCGTTCATCGGTGATCTGTGCATTGAGCTGGTCCAGCTTCACCTGCATCCTTCGCACCTATTCCTCCCTTAACTGGTCCAACTTAGCAACCTCCTATCTGATCTTGTCAAGCTAGCTTTGTGCTTCCAGGTTGACTGCAGATAGCTGATCATTCTTGCGCCGAAGGTGGGCATTGGTTTCCCTCTCCCCGTTGAGACGCTCCATCAAGATTTTTCTCCTTCCTTCCCAAGCAGCGTTACGTTCCTTCAGGGCCTTTAATTCCCCTGCCTCCTTAGTGCTGGCTTCCTCCCTGAGCGCAACGATCTCCCTTTGATATTCTATTATCTTCTTTGTTCTCTCCAACTGGAGAGCGGCTTGTGATTCTCGTTTTGCTGCTGCCAGCTCCTCCACGACTGTCCTCCTTTCTTTCCTAGCCCTTTCCAGCTGCGAGAGCAGCTCCTTAACATATTCGTCATATTGGCCTACTGGAGGTGGGGGGTGGGGCATGGTGGTAGTGGTGACAATGTCTTCTATTTTTTGCATTTTCAACTCCAGCCTTGGCTCCTGTTCAGCCGTGGCTGCCCTTTTGGCTCCTGATGCTGGGGTGGCAAGGCCGCTTCCCTTGCCAGGTCCCGTTCCACCAAGAATTGTAGCCAAGTGACCACGTTGCTCTCGTCGACTTTTGGGGTGGAACCTTGGGTGGCTGTGACAGGGGGTGTCATCATGATAGGAGTGGCTAGCATGGGAGGTATGAAGAGGGGGAGAGTTGGCATCATTGGATCTTTTCCTTTTCCTTTCTGCTAGGGGCAGTGGTGCGATTTCCAGCACGCTGGTAATGGGGCCAAGTGCCTCCGTTCGGTGCAGGTCCTCTGCGCCTTCCTTGTCTCTTTTGTGCTGCTCCTCGATGGAGCGTCGGGTTGCCAGCTCTATTTCTTCCTCCTCCTTCCTTCTCAGCTCCTCCTCGGTCTTCTTTTTTCTCTCCTCCTCATCCTTGACTGACTCCCTTCAAGCCCTTTCTAGATCTTCCTTCTCTTTCTTCTTTCACTCCTCTTCTCTTTTTCCATGCAAGGCTTTGGTTCGTTGTGTAATGTATTGGCCGATGATGTTAGATGTACCCAGATCACAATGCTTCCTCTTGAAAGCAGGATTAAAGGCATTTCTTGGAGCTTTCAAAGATGATGGAGGCTATAGAGAAGGCTTGAAAGCGATAAAGACACAGATGAGGAGAGACTATAGCATTGCCAACATGGGATTGTGCAAATTCTGAATTTAGTAAGTTTCTAGAAAGCATGTAATTAAAAGCCATTTTACACATGAGTATTCTATATAGGAGAACCATATTGCTGAAAGTAAGAATAGCCACATTATAGAAATTGCACAATTCTAGATGGCTCAAAAGAATATACTCATTATTATTAGGTTGAGGCTATCTCTACAACTATGTATATTATGAATATGACTCCCTGTACTGCAATGGGTGATGCAACACCAAAGGAGAGGTTTACCTACAAGAAATAGGACTTGTCATATGTACATATTCCAGAGGAGCTAAGAAAGAAGTTTGATCTAAAATTTGAACAGTGTGTATTTGTTAGCTATTCCATTGGGCAGAAGGGTTACATGTGTCATAATCTTGTTACACACATTTTATAGGTGAGTAGAGATGTGTTTGTTGAGATGAGCAATTGGTATACTATTGAAAAACCAATTGTTGCAGATGATGTAAAAGAAAAGTTCCATAGCCAAGCATACTAAGTGGGATCAAAAGAGTCCTCCTCTAGTAGGTCTACTGACAGACCATAGACTACCATACCACATATGAATAGAACTCGTACAAGTTGAAGACTTGCTTTACAAAATCAAAAAGAAAATGTGGATCATAGATGCATGTGAGTAACGAGATTGCCCCTATTTTTTCCCATAAAGGCCACCACACAAGCTCTAGAACCATGATATTTACCTTTGCTTGTGTTAGATTAGATTACCTATTCTAAACCATTATTACTTTGAGATGTACAAAGACCTAAATTTTCTCTTCTAATATCAACATAGATATTAGATCTAAAAAAGAAGGGATGTTGTCTGTTGCGTTAATGGAGGTTCAAAACTATTTTTACTCCTTACCCAAGACATCCAAACATACAACCACTATATCATCATCATCATCATCATCAATATGCACTTTAATAGACCCAATGCTTCAACAATATTCTTGGTCTTCAATGCATATCCATTAATAGACAGATTGCCATGGTTGACATTGTTTAACTCAAACTTCAATTGAAACCTTTTAGCTTTGATATTTGTACCAAATAGTATGACTACGTTATTCTATGCTTCTGCAAGATTATCTACATCTTGTTATACCTAATCATTTTGTCTAACATAGTGATGGAAAGCTAATACAAAACTTTTCAAGCACCCTAGTTCCATTCCTTCAATGCATTGCCTTGCTTAGATGTGTCGTTTTCGTCCCTAGTAACTCTAGAGATTGAGTATTATCTTCTTGAATCTGAGCCCAATAACCTTTACCTGTAAGGAAATTATGCTTGTAAAGTTTTTGAATCAAGCTCGTTATTAGTATCACCGATATGACGGACCTTGTCTAGACAACTGTTGTCTTAGCTGTCACTCTACATGTGTGTTGTAATAACTAGGTTGGTCTGACTCAACTACAATTAGTGGTACGGTTAGTTAGTGACCTAGTGTGTTTATTAGTTATGTGTTATTAGACTCTAGTAAGTATTATGAAAGAATGAGAAAAAGAGAACAATGAGAGTTCACTACTCTCTGTTATAGCTCCATGTCTTTGTCTCTCTCTCCCTCCTTGAATCTTGAACATGGTATTAGAGCTTGAACACCTAAAGCCTAAATGTTTGGTAGTCGCCATGTGACATCAACACATCAGATCTAAAGAAAACGTCAATAGAGGAAACTGTGATGGCATCCTATTTTTTTGTAGAAGCTATATCTTGCTATTGAAATGGATTTTGGAGAAACATCCCACGATTCTTGACCGTTTTGACGTGCTTTACAATTTGCAAAAGAAAGTCTTTTCAAATTCTTCACAGCTTTTGAGATATTTAGCACAAACTTGTCCAGACTAGTTGTTAACTACAGTAAACAACATGTGGTTCCAAGGCATTGGTGGCTTTCATCTCCTAAAAATGTATATGCCCTTATTCTCATGCATTTGAGCATGACACTCAAGTGTTAAATGCTTAGTTTTGGAGTTTATTTGCAAGTTGGAAATAGTGAACTAGTTGTTGTCATGAATTTGGAAACACTATACATACATGGTTGAAGTATCTGTGATGCTTATTTGCTACTAACAAATTTTCTTCTATTTTCTTCAACTTTATCTCTTGCTCATTTGTGATTTTATTTTCCTTAAATATTTTCTTGTTACTTTAGTATGAGATGACGGAGATATGGTCATAAATCTAGTTAATAACTATGGAGATATTTGTGGGGAAGAAGGCATATTACTATCTATTCATAAACACATGTACAACTTATTTGTAAAAGAAGGAT
This sequence comes from Lygodium microphyllum, assembly GCF_053477565.2. NCBI lineage: Eukaryota > Viridiplantae > Streptophyta > Polypodiopsida > Schizaeales > Lygodiaceae > Lygodium > Lygodium microphyllum. The sequence continues at coordinate 34,761,084 of NC_141158.1, forward strand.
GCCATCAAGATGCATTAACAAAGGATATTGCATCAGAATTAGTGGCATGATATCACGTATGGCATTGCACATGCAAAGGTACACATATAGGTAATACATAGAGATAGGCTATGCATAGGTATACACATGAACTACAATTATGCATAAGTTACACATACATACTCGAGTAAGTTACTTATGAATATATGTGTGCATCGTGTGGGTTCAAAATAAGGTATTTTTAAAATTTCATTTCTGTATAGTTTTTACATATGGAAGGATGTAATATAGAGGGGTTATTTACAGATTGAATAGAAAAGGGTTATGTTTTATTGAAGAAAAATTTATAATATTGATATTTATAAATAGGCCTTGAACACACGTGATGTAGAGGATATATATATAGTAACTTTCGTGAGTATATATATATGCATTCATATGTCTATGCATATACATATGCCCATGCACATAAGCTATGCAAAATAAAGGTGCAACTAGTTTCTTTATACAATGAAGACTTATCAATTACCCAATCTCTCTCTAGGTCCTTAGCTCTCATTGTTTATTCAAAGATATTGGGCTGTATACACATAATCTAACTTTTATATGTTTTTTTGTTTGAGTTCCTACTTCCTCATAGGGTTTCCTGTTTTTAAAGTTCTTCTATAGATCTCCATGTTCTTCCTCAGTATTTTCAAATGAAAATTGGCTATCTCCTTCTACCAAAAAACTTGTAATGGTAACTTCTTCATTTATTGTTCTTTAGCATCATTAATTAAGGTACATTCCTTGTCTTGTTAAGTTCCTTGTTTTGTCTCACTAAAACCATTTGCTACAACTTGGTATGATATAGAAAATTTCAAATCATCTTGGGCAATAGAATGTGAAAGCATCATTAGAAGACTAACAATGTGTGCATCCTATGGTATAGTCACAATGCAATATCATGGTACCAACTCGTAAAGAAGTAATGCATCTAGAGAAGAAATACAAGTTACAATGCCAATAATACAGAGTCAACATGGTAATAGCTAAATGCCAACAATGTCTTGCGAAGAAAGAGAGAAAAAAATACATGGTATCACTCTTATCAGACTACACAAAAGAAATTCTCAATGCAACACTGTTACAAGATCAACTATTGAGCAGCATTGATACATCCATCTCGGTCTGCGAAATGACAAAAGTGATTGCGAATATAATCTTGGACTGTCGATCTATTCTCGATAACCATCCAGCCTCTTGGAGTGATGGATCACTTTTGCAGTCATCTAGTAGAATTGACTTGACCACATTTGATATTACGGATGTGTTTTCCTTCAATATGCTACATAATCCACTATTCTAGAAGTAGATGGCTATAGCAAAACATTTACATCCAATGATAGGCCTTCTATCCTCAACACGTAATCCATCATGAAAGCTTTCCATTCGACCCAATGCTCCAAGCAGATCAAGAGAATGAAAGATGTTATAGTTTGCTTGAAAATATAGTTGGGCCAAGCTGATGATAGGTGTTTCAAAGAACGGATTAGCACGAGTTCCCATGCATCATAGTACGAAATAATAATTGGATCATTTAAAGAATAACAACATTCACGAAGGACGGCTTACCTACCAACAATCTTGCCTTGCCTAGATATCACCTTGAAAAATGCTATGTTTCTGTTCTTATTCCTACTTGGCGATGGTGCCTACGGAAAAAAAAAAGTGAACGTTGAAAATTATGATCAATGACTCAAAGTACATATGCATACTTATTCTCTTCTCCACATCCTCCATGTGTTTAAACAATGTAAAAATTTATCTATGAACATGCTTTGCTTCAAAACACGATGCATGTCTAAACATCATCAGTAAAACTGTTACATAACAAAAATGAAAAAGTTGCATATAGAACTTCAAACTCCTTTATTGAACTACACATGTTGACCTAGTTTATGTCAAAATTTCATATGAGCAAAGATAAGATTATTCCAATCAAAAGAAGGGGAAAGAAAAAAAAGGGAAACCAAAAAAGAAGCTCTCATTGTCGGAAGCCATCAAGGCGAATGTAGGCACGGATGATAAGCTTAGGTCGTTACGTCAGAAATCATGGGCTTTCCTGCTTATAAAGAGGCTTACCTGATGCGGGTGGCCACTAGAGTTAGTCAATCTGAGAAAACTAAACTTGGTACTCAAGACACGTGGATTCATATAACAATATGCTAAGGACGCCAAACAACGATCATAGATTGAGAAGAGACGTGGTTGGAAATGGAATAGAAAAGAGAATGGATGGTTGCATAGAGGCAAAAGTGAATAATTTTCATATATTACACCATGCATCTATCGAGAAGTAGCTTGCTAGGTATGAGTACGCTGGAACAGAACCGGAGGGATCATGATTAGAATTTTGATGTAGCACATGCTATTGATCAATTCAATATCACAAGGGCATAGAGGAGATACTGGATTTCATGCTTATGTGGTGGTTACATGATGCCTTGACTAGAACTTCATACAAAGGGATAGAAGTGACTAGGGAGAAGTGAAAATTATCGCGGGGATATAGAACAAAGGTGACTGTATGCTTTTGTTATTGTTGTATCTAGATTTCTTAACATGACAACTAACCTAGCCATTTTGGTGTGTAGTATAAAACTTACACCATGGCCTAGTCATGTGGGTGACGTTTTTTAGTAAAGTGCATTGACAAAAGGTGCTCCATGAGGGGCTGTAGTGTCATGGAAAAGTTTGAGCAAGAGAGTCGATGGTGGGCTACGAATCCAAATACTATAGTAGAAGAGATAGAGTATTTTGGCAACTAGGAAAGAGTTATCTAAGTGGATTACTATAGCATCTCCACAATCACAAGAAGAACCTCACTATCCACCTGCAAACCCCTATCGATGATGATGGTGACTCTCCTTGCATGCATTGCTGCATAGACCCAGTCTCCAAAGAAGTTGATGAGGTAAGCCTTGGCAAGTTTCTATAGTACAAGGAGCGCTTGGGCAGTCCAATGATCGGGTTGTTACAAGTGTGATTCATTTGGGAAGTGCCTCCTTCTATTCTTCATCAGTATGCTGTCCATAATCTCCAGCACGAGCTTCTGTAATGGAGACTTTGGTATCAGGAGGTGCGTGGTCTTCTGGTAATGGCGGATCTCACAAAGAACTAATGTGTCTGGCCTCCATCGATGCTTGCAATGCTAGCGTGGTGGTGGTGGAGCTGGGGGAGGTGGCATGTGCATGGGATTTCTAGGGGTTTTTTCGAGCCCCTTGCTTGGTGCATACCATGTCTTTTAGGACAGAAAACTCAAAACTAAAAAGTGAAATGTGTAAAATGAGATGAAACTTTAAACTTGTAGCCAAACTTTTTAAAAACCTTAAACTTTAATTAATGTATCAAGGCTTTGGAGAACTATGACCAATGATCTGATTGATGTGAAATTTTACTTGTGGACTCCTCTAGGAAACATTAACTACCCAAAAAAATTTGGCCCCATCAGAAGCCTTTGGGACACCTTTTGAGAGACTCATGTCTGGGGCCCTAAATCTGGGGGACTCGCATCTTTGGCCCCGTAAATCTCCTGAATTAGGGCTGCAGTTGTGAGCCTCGGAACAAGTGTTCCAGAGGCTTTTTGATGGGGCCAGTTTTTTAATATCCATGAGGTTTTATGATGCTCGACATGTGGGTGAAGTTTCACCATGTTTCCATTTATAAAATTTATGGTTCAATAATTTTTTGAGAATACATTAACTGGATTATACTTCACTGATAACAAAAAAGCTCACCCATTGAGTGTGCGCAACTGTATATTAAATGTGTTGTCAAGCAAACTATGTAAAACACTTAAAAATTCATAGAAAATAAGTCATGGGGCCAATGGAATATCTCATATTGGATATAGTGTTGCCAAACTACTAAATACAATAAAGATATAGTGCACCGGCCCATGTACAGCTGATCAATTGACATGTGTGTGATTGCACATTGAATTTATCCTCAACTAAACCACTTTCAAAATTGGAAACTTGAAAATACACACAATGCAAAACATGGTCAAAATAGAATATGACATATTGGATTTGGCATTATGAAACCATGAAATACACTGTAGATAGTCGCGTCGCACTAAGTACAACCAAAACTAGGCAAAATTTAGATCCTTACAATCTACAACCAAACCTAAGCTAAAAACATAGATCCAATTACAAGGTAGCTTCTCAAGAATATTGTTGACATTAAGATTAAATGCATCCTTGTTGTTACATGTCCTACAAAGAATAAGAACCATAATGGGCTTAATAGTGATACGTCCGGCATGAATGGCTAAAAGTTGACAATCCCTCATTAAATCACTCAAGTAACATTCAGTTGCTTGTTGGAGAGCAAGCAAGGATTGACTTGACCATCGCCCCACATTCCTTGCCTAGTTCCTTGAAAAGAACTTGTGATGATGCCCTAACTACGAATCTTGCAGTATTTCTTACACCAAGCTAGTGAATGGTGCCTAAGGAATAATCAAGTTGGCCTTCTTCTAGAATTTCCTTATCACACATAGTGCACTTGTGCTATTAGTCTCTATCTTTGCTTCTTATGCATTGGAGGACGTGTATTACTAGTTGGAGCGATAGTGGGAGGTGGAGCAATTGGAGCATGTGGACCACCATTTCTGGACAATGGTGAACCATCATTAGTGACCACACTAGGGGCCCCATTTTTTGCCACAATAGTGCCAACATTATTAGCTATATTAGGGCCACCATTTTTGGCCACTAGGAAACCTTTGTCACTCAAAGTACACTCACTAGATTTGGAAGAGTGTTGAGCTCTTGCTCTTGTAGTCAACTTCTTGATAAGAAGCTTGAAACGAGTCATGGTTGTGATGATGAAGGATAGAAAGGTGGAGGGTAGAGTGAAGAGTAACATGAAAAAATAAAAGGGGAACCTTGACTTAAATATGAAACTTTTAAACTTACTATGGTATAAATAAACTTTAAAATGATCATTTCATTTCGTTTCTCCACCCCATCCTTGCCTCTCTCTGTCTCCTACCACCCCCCTCATGCCTCTCTCTCTCTCTCTATAGGCCAGTGAATGTTCCAAGGTTTAAAATTTTCATATCTTTTTTTGGGATTTCGAATTCAACTTTTCATAATTAAAAAACATAGTTTGAAATCATTTTGAAAAACATGGTGACAAACCTTTGAAATTTTAAACAAAATTTTCAAGACATCTCATGTTAAAGATATGAGTATTGATGTGTCATATCCTTATGATTTGTACTCTCTCGTAGACTCTAAATGCATCAAATTTATTATCTTTATCTAGGTCTCCATTTCTTGCCATCTCTCTCTTGGGTTGCCAACCATTCTACATGGTGTTGTCTAGCTGTGCTATTTTCATATCTTGCTTTTCTTAGTTCATATATTGCCCTACTTATAAATTCCACTTAAGAGGTTTTGGACTTCTTTTCTTTTTTCTCGTACCATATCTCTAATCTCCTATACCACCATTGTAATAATTGAATCATAGAATTTGAATCATTGATGGCATCTCCATGATCAATTGCCTTTTGAAAAGCACAACAAGCTTGTTAGTGAGATCATTTCATGCCGTGAATTGACCATAATACCAAACTTTCTTGATTTGCAAAGTATGGGCCATGTGGACCATATGCTTCAAGTATATGTTGCATAAGAGGAGAGATTAGAAACACAAACTAATTTGAAATGATTATATTTTTTTGAAGTGGTGACAATAGTGACCATGTAGTCTGTTATGTTTGTTTGTAGTCCATGCCTTCACCATGGACTTATGAAATTTAGCAACTCCCTCTTTAAACGTATTGGCACCATCATTTCTAAACCTCAACTTTTATAAGAGAGCTATTTATCTATCTACGTATATCCACATTTTTGCCTTCAAAATCCACGTTCATCCCCCATTGCGCCAATTCGAAACAACAAGGTGTAACTTCTTTGGTTGTTTCACAAGTATATTGCCTTCCTCATCTCGAGGTGGATTTATAAATTTGCTAGCCTTGGGTCCGCCAAAGCATGGTTTACAAGGGATATTTCCACTCTTACCCAATTTTTTCTCACCCTATTCTATTTCTACTTGGACGTGGTGCAATCCAACTTCAAAGAGGGCTTATTCTAGCTTCTTGCATGCAGCACCAACTTCTAACACGGGCTTCATCTTGTATGCAAAGCATATATATTCATATACTAGCTTCTCAATTATTGTAACCAATCAATACAATGTGCAAAAGTGAACCCTTGTTAGTGGTATTTCCAAAATAGGGCACCAATTTGGATCCATTGGAACTAGCATTCCATTTCTCATTACCTTTTTATAATGTGTTGGAGCATCTTGTTGTCTAGCCTTGGCAAGCCATTCTTTCTTTCCACCTTTCCCTTTCTTCCTAGTTTGCATACTGTATATGCACGGAAATTTTGCATTCACTGCATTTGATAAACCAAACATACACTTCAATGTTTTTAAATCACTTGCAAGATGCCATTCAACTTGATAGTCCCCAAACCCCCCGATGTGTAAAATTGCTTCATTGTTTTGCTATTGAATAACATTAGGTATATTAGTATTTCATAGTCCTCCTTTGGTACTTCAAATGTTGCAACCCACTATATTTCATTCTCTTATTGTACACTAAAGTATAAAGGATGGTTTTCATCAAGATTGAGATCCAAAGCTCAATTCATAAATGTTATACTCACATGTTCAAGTTTTCGCCCCTTAATAATCTCACTCTCATCAAGATTTAGGACAAACTGAAGCTTGCCTCTACATTCTTCCATAGACATATTGTAGAACTTGACAATAGCAATCTGAACCCTACATATATCCAATATAAAGTTATTGAATGCATTCAATAAAAATGCAACTTCCTTGGAACCATACTTCAATATGTGTATATTTTGGAGATGCATTCGCTCACCAATTAGTTCTAAAAATTTCTCATTTAGTTGATTTTGAGCCTTTTTCATGTGAAATGATTTTGGCAGAGACATTAATCACTTAGTTTTGAAGACTTGCTTAAAATCTGTATCCAATTGTTGATAGAGCATGCTCTATGACTTAGAACTCATTCCCAACTTGCTACATAATCCGTGAGCATCTGTAGGAGTAAAGATATTGCTCACATCTCTAAGATGTTCACTTGTGACGCCATCTACAATGTTCTTGAACTTACAATTTTTCAATGTAGTTTTTACCATATCCTTGCTTAGGCTTTGGCAATACTATCATTCTCTGCATGAGAGAACATATTTCTTATTGTTGCAAATTGACCATATATTCGTCAATGATATTGTCCACTTCCTTTGGTTAATTGGTGGATTAGTTTAACTAACCAGATGCACTAACGTGCTTCTTTTGTTTCTAAAGTGAGCCTAATCTCCAAAGTTTTTGTGAGCTTCCTCTTTATGTCTCAATTGTCCTTCTCCAAGTCAATAACTTTAGACTATAACTCCATATTTTGCATGTGTGTAGGATGCATAGAATCTTCAATGATAGACATTGCTTGTTGTAGGCTCAGGTTCTCCCTATCCTTCTCAGCCAATAATCTATCATTTTCCATCAAAGACTACATATTCCCTTATAATCTTGTCTGCATATTTTTCAAGGCTTGATGAACCCTTGCTAATCCTTGTGTGACAAGTCTGCATGTGTATCCTTACAATCATTCATTTCCTTCACAAACAAACTTTACAAATTATATAAGCCCTTCAAATTGTGGTGGCCTTTGAGTGACTGGATTGAATGGATAAATGCACCCATCAACCCAATGCTCCACATCTTTTTTCCCTGCATTTTTTTATTATTGCATCCTATCTCTCATTGCATCATCCCTTTCCACAATTCTTTTGAATATTTTCTCATTCTCTTGAATTCAATCATGATAGACCCCAATCAGTCCCTAATCATCCTGTAATCTTAGATTTTAATCTACATCTAATTTGTATCAAATCTTATCTTTTGTTCTATTCAAAATATTCTCTCTCTCTCTCTCTCTCTCTCTCTCTCTCTCTCTCAACAAGAATTGATCAAAGATATTTAAACACATTTATACATAATCTTGGCTATTGGAGAACAATAACATCATCTTATCTTCTGCCTTAATTTACTCTCTATCACTCTATCATAAATTTGTCTTTTTCCTGTGTTTTTTTTGCAGATGTCGTATCCTGGTTCATCTAGCAATGACCCAGATGTGGATCGCATGAATGATACATTGGCCTCCTTTGGCAGGGGGTCAATGCATTTTTTGGAGGTTTTCCTAGTAGGGAAGACTTCATGGGAGAGATGACCAATATGCAGGTACTCCATATGCAGGTACTCCATTTGCAGGTACTCCACGTGCTCCACGTGTATCGGCTGAAGCACAAGCATCTGCAGAAGCTCGTGCGTCCAGTGAGGCAGAGGGCAGTGGACAGAGAGGGAGGAGGGAGAGTCAAGGGGGAGGACGAGGGTTGTGTGGGGGTTTCCTAGGAGGTGGCGAGATATCACCCTCACTAGTAGATCATGTAGAGGAGGTTGTACGCCATTACTATAGAGTTACAGATGCCGGTGGCATCTTTCATGATGATGAGGGAAGAGATGTAATGGTGTACATGAGGAGCGTCGTGCATGTGATGTATAAAGATTGTTTCATTGCCTTCAAAAATCAGAAAAGCGGCTTGTGGCAGGAGGTGTTGAGGGCAGTCCATAGGAGGTACCCAAATCCTGAGGGTCAGCGATTCTCGGATGATTGGGGACGTACAAAAGTGAGGGATATGCTTCACAACAAAAGATCCCACCTCATGACATGAGCTAGGGACTCACTGCGGAGGCTGGAGGAGGGGCGTGGAGCCTACAGCCAACCACCTATGTGCCACCGCGTAGAGTGGAAGAAAGCCAAGAAGAAAGCAGCTGAGAAAGTGAAGAGTCGCCAGCACGCAGAGGCACGACCGATCCAAATGGAAACCATGGGATCATCGCATTACGGATCGGGCGGCAGAGAGTCGTGGGAGGTAGAGTTTGTAAGTATATTTTGATTTTTAGTTTTTTTAAATGTATATTTCTTTAAATTCTTTATATATTTTGGTCTAATATATTGTGACGTCTAATTGTTTGTATATCTCTAAATGTTTTGCAGACTACCATTGTTGGTAGGACACCTACCCCTAGAGAGGTAGGTTACCATCGAGGCCATAACCGCGCAGTGACATGGCTTCACTTTTATGAGGAGGGTCTCATCACTGAGGACCAATACAACCGGGCCATGAGGATTCGACAGCCAGAGCTTACTTTCCTATTAAAAGTATAACTAATTATAACTTTTTCTCCACCTTGTCTATGTAAGAAACCCTGATCTTTTGTGTGTGTAGGCGAACCTGGATGTGGAGCACAGTGAGGAGGGGGATAGCGACGCTAGTAGCCATGGTGGTACTAGCGAGGATGTTTCCTCTTCAGATTCGTAGAGGAGCACCATACCTCCTCATGAGGCCTTCTTTTCTTGTATATGTATGATATCTCTTTGAGCCTACTGCTTGCGGCCATGCTTTAGGTCGCAAGCACTCAAAACTTCCCTTGTAAATGCTTTGATATATAATGAATACATGGACTTTCACTTTCAATTCTCGTGCCCGTAAGATACATTGTCTTTTTCCCAAATACACAATCTGATGTATGGGAGGGGGAAAAAAAAACCCAGAGAGCATGTGGTTGCAACCACATGCTCTCTGGTTTTTTTTTTCTAGTTTTGTTTTGTGCATCTATCAGCGCGTCTAAATTGCAGGTAATTCGCGTTTATTTGCGCGTCTATAATGCAGACTACACGCGCTCATACACACGCTGCATAATTCAAATTAAAAAAGGAAATTAAATATCTTTATAAAAAAAAGACATTTTTTGTTCTCCGTTCGCGTCTATCAATGCTTGTAAAAGCGCGTCTAAAAGCGTGTCTATATGTGCGTGTATATGTGCATGTATATGTACGTCTATTACGCGTCTATTTCTGCGTGTAAATTCCTCGATACATGCGATTATAGACGCGGAATGATAGATACGCAAATAGACGGGCGGATAGACGCGCCAGTAAGTTTTTCTCTGTATTCAAAAATCGCGTCTAAATGTGCGTGTATGAGGCCTTTTTGTTGTAGTGTGACCTACGTGGTGACATATATAACAAAGCTTGAGGATAAGAGATAACACATTGGCAAGTCAATTGGCACATATGTAGTGACTTACTAGACCATCCCACTTACAATTGCATGCAAGTATCAATAGGTGGATAAAGCACGAATGGTTTTTAGCTAGAGAGAAAAAATGCAATGAAGGTGTATACGAAAGAGATAGAAAAAGGCATATTATCCATCAATCAATCAAAGATATGTACAAGATACCTCTCCAATATGCCTATTTTTCCTTTCTGCAATTCCATTTTGTTGTGGGTTATGACTGCATGAATATTGCTGCTTTATGCCATGCTCCTACAAGAACCTTGCAAACTCATTTGAGAGGTACTCTCCCCCTCCATCTGACCTTAGGCACTTTATTTGCAAGCCTGTTTCTTTTTCAACCATAGCTTTAAGAGTTTTGAAATGTCCAAACACTTCACTTTTCTTTTTCATAAAATACACCCACACTTTTCTGCTATAGTCATCAATAAAAGTGACAAAATAATGACAGCCTCCAATAGATGCAGCTTTAGTAGTCCACACATCAGAGTGGATTAATTCCAATGGCTTCTTACTCTCTTGAACATGTCTAAGAAATGATTTCCTTGCCTGTTTTCCAAATTGACAGGCTTCACATACCTTATGCATTTCTGTAACCTTGAGTTTAGGCAATCCTGCAACAATATTTTGGGCCTGCATTGATTTAAGTCGCTGTTAATTAACATGAACAATGCATTTATGCCAGATATCAATATCTGCAACTACACCGGTCCCATGTGCAAACATTGTTGTACTCAATTCAGGCATGTCTGCATCTAACGGAAACATTCTGCCCTTCTTCTTCCCTTTTGCTATCAAGCGACCTTTATTTTTCATATCCTCAACAAAGCATCCATGAGGATTAAATCTGACCTGCAAGCCCTACTCAACCATTTGACCAACAGAAATCAGATTCTTGGTGATATTCGGGACATGAAATACATCTGACAAGTATTTCTTTTTCCCATCCTGCATAGACAAAGGAATTTTTCCAATCTGCACAATAGGAAGTGCAGTATCATCAGCAGTCTCCACAAATCCTAGCTTTTCCATTTTTCTTGCATCCTGCATCCATTCTGCATGACCTGTCATGTGGGTTGACGCACCTGAGTCAACATACCACACTCTGTTGCTTTCTTCCGCACTTGTCACAGAATTGTTCATGTGCTGCACCATAAACAAATGCTCATTTTTGTCATCACCCTATCTACTAGAAGATGCATAATTCCCTTGTTGCAATTTTCCATTCATGATGTCATTCTGCTTTATAGCAGTCTTTAGCCATATGACCCCTTTTACCACAATAGTAGCATTTAACATTGCTGTTTGAATTTTGACCTCTTTGCCATCCACCACGACCTCTTTGGCTCCCCCTGCCTCTAGAGTTACCACATCCTCCTCCATAGGACTAGTTTTCTTGAGTTTGCTGCATATTCTGATTTCTACCACGGCCTCCAGATCGGCCTCCTCTACCTCTGCCTCTACCTCTTCCAGCATTTGAGTAGAAGACAGTTTCTTTTGAAATTCCTCCTGAAGAAGATGCACCACCATTTCTCTGCTCCTCAGAAATTAGAAGAGCAATCAACCCCTCAAAATCAGAAAATCTTTCACAGACGGAAATGGATGTTCGAAACTGTGCATAATCCTTTCCTAGACCATTCAAGGTCACGGAAACTAAATCATCATCTTCCACTGGCAACCCAATGGAAGCAAGTGCATCTGCAATCTTCTTCACCTTCATGTGGTAGTCATTGATGCTTATACTTTCTCTTTGCACATTGTGCAACTCTTGCTTGAGCTGCATTTTCCTGGCTTGCGTATTTGTGCTATACATTTTTAACAAAGTATCCCATGCCTCCTTTGGCGTACTTACATCCTGAATATGCACAATCATAGAGTCTGAAATACTGATAGATAGCCAGTACATAACTTTTCTAGCTCTCTCATGCCATCCTTTAAATGCCTGCATTTGCTGTTGATTGGGAACATCAGGAAGAACTGGTTCTTCTTCATTTCCTGCAACAAATTCCCAATATCCTTTTCCCATAAGAAAATTCGTCATTCTAAACTTCCATGCTTGGAAGTTATTCTTGTTAAGCTTTTCAGTGACAATTTGTGAAAGAGAATGAGACGCCATTACAAAATACTGCAAAGAATTCTGTCACTATAGAATAGTGGTCGCACAGCATAAAATAGGGCCTTTTCCTGAGTGCGTTGTCGTATTGTTGCGCATTCGAGGTGTGAAAACCACCCAAAAGTCGTGTGTGTGATTTGATACTTTGTACATACTTAATTGTTATGTTTGCTCTTTCATTCTATGCCGAAGACGGAGAAGAATAAGGAATTTTGGTAGACTGGTAACTCGAGATGCAATCTCATGGGCTACACTTATTTCAAGATATGCCGATTATGGCCTTTGTGAGGATGTTTCCAATATCTACAACTGGATGGTATTTTTGCTGATGCTAGTACATTTGTTTACAGCCTGAAATCATGTAGCATTATAGGAGCTTTAGATACAAGCCGAGAACTCCATGTAGAGATATAAAAAAGGGGGCTAGATAACGAGTTTCATGTTGGCAATACACTTGTGGACATGTATAACAGTTGTGGTTGGGCTGCATAACAGTTGTGGTTGGGCTGCAGAAGCTTATCAAGTATTTGACAGACTTTCAGAACAGGGGAACGAAGCCAGTTTGGTTTTGAATGCCATACATGTAGGTAAACTTAATGAAGTTGGGACATCATCCCTGTATCTGTTCCTCCCTACTTGTCATGGTTCTTATGAGCGCCCCCTAATTGGATGGAGAGGGAACTATGCAAGCTTGTGCTGTTTGGATGGACTGTATTTGAGCCAGACTCCACCATTTCCAATGGGCTGGCTGGTAATCCGAGGAAGATATAGAAGAAGACCTCACTTGTGACCCAATTGGTCATATCGTGGTTCTGCTGCTTCTTGTCAAAGTTCATTGGTATATGTTGTTGTGACTAAGAAATTGCTTTGATGCAAAGGATAATGATTTGGTTGATGACTGGCCCTTTGGTCACCATCTTGTGATGTAATGACAATCCAAAAAGATTTGGTTCGGACCGTGCTCATATGACAGTGCTTGTTTTTTTTTTAATCCTTCAACCTATATTTCGGAGGAGGAACAGGGTCTCAAAAGGGAGAAAAAGCAAAAACGCCAGATACGATGGATAGCGCAGGAGTGCCTGGAATATACGACGCTAATGAAAAACTAATGGGGGTGCAGGGAATTTTGGGGGAATCGTGGCTAATGTTAGGGAGCAGAAGTATACGGAGGAGAACAGGGGATGAAAGATACGAATGGGGAATCGTGGCTAATGTTAGGGAGCAGAAGTATACAGAGAACAGGGGATGAAAGATACGAATGGGGAATCGAAGATGATCAGCCGAGGAGCTCTGCAACTTCGAAGGATGGGACGAGTGAAAGTTAGCTTCAAGTCTTCGATGAAGGCTGTTGTGTTTGAGAGAAGGGTCAAGCTTTTTAAGGATACTTGCTGCTGAGGTTGATACACGATCCGCTTTGTGGCCTGACAACATGCTATTGTGTGGTTGTGCCCATCAGAAAGGACATGGAGATAAATTTCTGACCTTGGATCTCACACTTGTGTAAGAAGAGAGACTTCGCAGATTACAGTTGCGCTGTAACTTTTGATGGTCCACGACCAGATCATCAGGAGGCTCTAAAGGCATTATGGCATGCTGCATTTCCTGACTCGAATCTACATGGACTTATTTTTGAAGGCCATAAAACTTCATTACGTTGAAGAAACCGGAGAGAAGGGAAATGTTTTTCTCAGTCGATGAGAGGGGAACAATCGATCCTGTGGAAAACAGAGAATGGACCTGCAGTAACCGAATCTTTTAGGCCTTTGCATATAGCTCAAGCCTCTTCACTAAAGCCGGAAAAAAACAGCTTTGGATCCAGCAACGAAGTAATTATGGAACATTTGATCATCATACACATCTTCAGTGCCATATAAACTGAAGATCTATAACCTTTGGCTTTCATCTCTATTAAAGATGTAATACATCATGCCTCCTTCGATCTTCAAAACATCTCCAACCCCTAAATGTGCTTCTCAACTTTCACCTTTGTTGACCCAGGACAGTCTACCTTTGCCTGCATAGCCTTGACAGTAGGTACAAGAACCTTGAGATCATTCACAATGATACCCATGAAAAGCCGTACAATATACTGAGTAGAAAACCGGGCTTTATCAACGAATATGGAAAATGGAAATGCTGAGAAAGAGAACTAGAATGTCATCCTGGTTTTAAAAGGGAAAAGCATGCCTACAACTGTCTGAGAGTTCTTTAATGGAGAACAAAAAGTTATGTGCTGATTTCTGTGCGAACACTCTAGCAACAAGGGCCCTCCTCTATGGGAAGTCATGAAGTACTTGTCTGAGAAGAAATCAACGGATGCAACCAGCAAAGCACATAAACAAAGTGGCAGCAGCCTTGAGAAGATTTCATAAAAGATACCAGATCTACCAGAGTTTTCAGTGACATTGTAACCTGATGCCTGTGAAGACATTCAAAACAAAATCAAAGAACATTAGCAAAGACTTATTGCTCGTTTGACCATGCAATGTCATGCGAATTTGATTTCTGTATTGGATCACAACTAGCACCTACTGATGCTTCTCAGATTGACATTTTATACTAAACCTCTTCAAAGAGGTTAGAAGGCCGGCTATTTCCTGCATTCACATGTATGTTGGAGTTTGTGATATCTAGCATTAATCAGCTTTACGAAACTTACAAGAGCCATGTGTAGATGCCATAATCCAATCATATTGTAATGCTGTCATGAAATCTGAAGGATTAATTGACTTTTCCATGGAAGAAGCTTCCCATAATCATATGCTTGAGCATACACTCACAACCATAAAACAAACCCATCTGGAACTTGTTGCTGTGTGAAAAATTGATTAATAGGATTATTCACATGTTGAATCTTCTATCCTGAAAGTTGTCAAGGTCCTCTGTGGTCGCGACTTTGCTTTCGAAAACCCTTCTACAGCGTGCAGAAAACTTCCGCCTCCAAAACAGACCCCAAAATGGTCTCAAATCAAAAAAATAGAGCAACCGAGGGCTAAATCCCTCACCCGCAGCATATATTGCCCTCTTGCTACACCGCGAAGGATGTCTTAATCTGAGACAATGCACTCTTGCACTTTCCGGCTGTGCTCTGCAGAGACTTGCTCCCAAAATAGAAAAATGAAAGCAACACTGGTCCTCTTACCAGAACACCGCGAACTTGGTTTGCTTTCTTGAGCTCCTTACCACGAACAAGGCTCTGATACCATGTCAAAATTGTGGGAGAGAAGGAAGGAGTCTCACTTGTAGCTTTCTTACTTGCACAATGGGGGAATACACACACAGGTGGAGGCTGAAAAATAGTTTTCTTCTTCTTAGTTGTGTAAGCAAAAAAGAACTCTCATACAAAGAAATAGAAGAACCCTGGTGGCATACTAACTGAACCACGAACTAGAGTAGATAAGGATAGCTGTCATCTAGCTATTATTCATGGGCGGTGTACCAACCGCATCTGCAAGTAACAAGTCGGTGATATAAATGCACAACGGTCACCCTGGCATATCACGAGTGGAGCTCGATATCTCAACATTTTTTTCATAGTAGCGCCACCATTATTAGCTGCAGTAGGGTCACCATTGTCGGCTACTAAGGGACCTTTATCTCTCATTGCACATCGTTCAAAGAATAACAACATTCAAGACGGACGGCTTACCTACCAACAATTTGGCCTTGCCTAGATATCACCTTGAAAAATGTTGTGTTTCTGTTCTTATTCCTACTTGGCAATGGCGCCTACGGCCAAAAAAAATGTGAACGTTGAAAATTATGATCAGTGACTCAAAGTACATATGCATACATATTCTCTTCTCCACATCCTCCATGTGTTTAAACAATGCAAAAGTTTATCTACGAACATGTTTCGCTTCAAAACATGATGCATGTCTAAACACCATCAGTAAAACTATTACATAACAAATCTGTAAAAGTTGCATATAGAACTTCAAACTCCTTTATTGAACTACACATGTTGACCTAGTTTATGTCAAAATTTCATACGAGCAAAAATAAAGATTATTCCAATCAAAAGAAAGGGAAAGAAAAAAAAGGAAAACCAAAAAAAAAAAGCTCTCATTGTCGGAAGCCATCAAGGCGAATGTAGGCACGGATAATAAGCTTGGATCGTTACGTCAGAAAGCATGGGGTTTCGTGCTTATAAAGAGGCTTACCTGATGCGGGTGGCCACGAGAGTTAATCAGCCTGAGAGAACTAAACTTGGTACTCAAGACACGTCGTGATCCGCGAGACCAGTGCTGTTGATTAGATTTTGGATGGCGGGAGAGACTTCAGGTGCAGCGGCAGCCGTGCAGGAGGAGCGGAGCCAGGTCGTGGAGCCTCTGGAAGGGGAGTGGTGGCTGAAACCCCAGTTTCGGCATGCCAACCTGTTTGTCAAGGTATGTAGTACGTGGATGTGTTATCTGTGTAGCACATTTACGTGTCAAAATACGTGCCCGTATACGTATAGTAATATGTGCGGCTTGCTGGCTGGCGCAATCTCCACAGAACCTGGACAGGCGGATAGATAACCGGGCGTTGCGAGACGCCTTCTGCAGATTTGGCTGCGTGCTGAGTTGTTGCGTGGCCCGCGGTGCGGCGGGGAGGACCAAAGGATACGGGTTCGTCCAATTTAGCAGCAAAGAAGAAGCCCATAAGGCCATAGACGCAGCTGCTCACGCTGATCACGAGGTGCTTAGAAGGTTGCGCAGACCTGGAAAAACCTTGTTTGTGGGTGTGTTCGTCAGGAAGGAGAAACGAGGAATAATACTCACTCCACGGGGTAGGAGCACCAGTGCTACTGATCCTCCACCAGTTCCTCCTTGTCCCAGCACCTTGTTAAAATTAAATGCATCATTGTTGTTGCAGGTCCTATGAAGAATAAAAATCGTATCTATAGGCTTAATAGTGATACATCGGGCATGAATGGCTAAAAGTTGACAATCACTCATTAAATCACTCAAGTAACATTCAGTTACTTGTTGGAGAGCAAGCAAGGATTAACTTGACCATTGCCCCACATTCCTTTCTTAGTTCCTTGAAAAAAACTTTTAATGATGCCCTAACTGCGGATCTTGCAGTATTTCTTGCACCAACCTAGCGAATGGTACCTAAAGAATAATCAAGTTGGCACTCTTCTCGAATTTCCTTATCACACATAGTGCACCTATGCTGCTAGTCTCTATAGTTGTTCTTATATGTTGAAGGACGTGTATTACTAGCTGGAGCGGTAGTGGGAGGTGGAGCAATTGGAGCATGTGGACTACCATTTCTGGAAAATGGTGAACCATTGTTATTGACCACACTAGGAGCCCCATTTTTTACCATAATAGTGCCACCATTATTAGATGTAGCAGGGCCACGATTTTCGGCCACTAGGGAACCTTTGTCACTTAGAGTACGCTCACTAGATTTGGAGAGTGTTGAGCTCTTGCTCTCGTAGTCGACTTCTTGATAAGAAGCTTAAAACATACCATGGTTGTGATGATGAAGGATAGAAAGGTGGAGGGTAGAGTGAAGAGTAATATGAAAAAATAAAAGGAGAACCTTGACTTAAATAAGAAACTTTTAAACTGAATATGGTGTAAATGAACTTTAAAATTATCATTTCATTTCGTTTTTCCACCCCATCCTTGCCTCTCTTTGTCTCCTACTATCCCCCTCATGCCTCTCTCTCTCTCTCTCTATAGGTCAGTGAATGTTTCAAGGTTTGAAATTTTCATATCTTTTTCTTAGGATTTTAAATTCAACTTTTCATAATTAAAAAACATAGTTTTAAATAACTTTGAAAACATAGTGACAAACCTTCGAAATTTTCACATCTCATGTTAAAGATATGAGTATTGATGTGCCATATCCTTAGTATTTGTACTCTCTCTTAGACTCTAAATGCATCAAATTTATTATCTTTATCTAGCTCTCCATTTCTTGCCATCTCTCTCTTGGGTTGCTAACCATTCTGCATGGTGTTGTCTAGATGTGCTATTTTTATATCTTGCTTTTCTTAGTTCATATATTACCCTACTTATAAATTCCACTTAAGAGGTTTTGGACTTCTTTTCTTTTTTCTCGTACCATATCTCTAATCTCCTATACCACCATTGTAATAATTGAATCGTAGAATTTGAATCATTGATGGCACCTCCATGATCAATTGCCTTTTGAAAAGCACAACAGGCTTGTTAGTGAGATCATTCCATGCCTTGAATTCACCATACTACAAAACTTCCTTGATCTACAAAGTATGGACCATGTGGACCATATGCTTCAAGTATATGTTGCATAAGAGGGGAGATTAGAAACACAAACTAATTTGAAATGATGATATTTTTTTGAAGTGGTGACAGTACTGACCATGTAGTCTGTTATGTTTGTTTGTAGTCCATGCCTTCACCATGGACTTATGAAATTTAGCAACTCCCTCTTTAAACGTATTGGCACCATCATTCCTAAAGATCAACTTTAGTAAGAGAGCTGTTTATCTATCTACATTTATCCACATTTTTGTCTTCACAATCCTCATTCATTCCCCATTGCGCCAATCCGAAACAGCAAGGTGTAACTTTTTCCATGCTTCATACTTCTTTGATTGTTTCACAAATATATTGCCTTCCTCATCTCGAGATTGAGATATAAATTTGCTAGCCTTGGGTCCGCCAAAGCATGGTTTACAAGGGATATTTCCACTCTTGCCCAATTTTTTCTCGCCCTTTTCTATTTCTACTTGGCCGTGGTGCAATCCAACTTCAAAGAGGACTTATTCTACCTTCTTGCATGCAGCACCAACTTCTAACATGGGCTTCATGTTGTATGCAAAGCATAAATATTCATATAGTAGCTTCTCAATTATTGTAACCAATCAATACAATGTGTAAAAGTGAACCCTTGTTAGTGGTATTTCCAAAATAGGGCACCAATTTCGATCCATTAGAACTATCATTCCATTTCTCATTACCTTTTTATCACGTGTTAGAGCATCTTGTTGTCTGGCCTTGGCAAGCCATTATTTCTTTCCACCTTTGCCTTTCTTCCTAGTTTGCATGTTGTATATGCACGGAAATTTTGCATTCACTGCATTTTATAAACCAAACATACACTTCAATGTTTTTAAATCACTTGCAAGTTGCCATTCAACTTGATAGACCCCAAACCCCAGATGTGTAAACTTGCTTCATTGTTTTGCTATTGAATAACTCTAGGTATATTAGTGAGGTTAAAAAAACATTAAGTATTTCATAGTCCTCCTTTGGTACTTCAAATGTTGTAATCCACCATATTTCATTCTCTGATTGTACACTAAAATATAAAGGATGGTTTTCATCGATGTTGAGATCCAAAGCTCATAAATGTTATGCTGACATGTTCAAGTTTTTGCCCCTTAACAATCTCACTCTCATCAAGTTTTAGGACTTGCCTCTACATTCTTCCATAGACATATTGTAGAACTTGACAATAGCAATCTAAACCCTACATATATCCAATACAAAGTTATTGGATGCATTCAATACAAATGCAACTTCCTTGGAACCATACTTCAATATGTGTATATTTTCGAGATGCGTTGGCTCACCAATTAGTTCTAAAAATTTCTCATTCAGTTGATTTTGAGTCTTTTTCACGTGAAATGGTTTGGGCAGAGATATTACTCTATGACTTAGAACTCATTCCCACCTTGTTACATAATCCATGAGCATCTATAGGAGTAAAGATGTTGCTCACATCTCTAAAATGTTCACTTGTGATGCCATCTACAATGTCCTTGAACTTAGGATTTTCTAATGCAGTTTTAGCATATCCTTGCTTAGGCTTGGGCAATAGTATCATTCTCTGCATGAGAGAACATATTTCTCAGTGTAGCAAATTGATCACATATTTGTCAATGATATTGTCCACGTCCTTTGGTTAATTGGTGAATTAGTTTAACTAATCGGATGCACTAACGTGCTTCTTTTGTTTCTAAAGTGAGCCCAATCTCCAAAGTTTTTGTGAGCTTTCTCTTTATGTCTCGATTCTCCTTCTCCAAGTCAATAACTTTAGACTATAACTCCTTATTCTGAATGTGTATAGGATGCATAGCATCTTCAATGATAGGCTTTGCTTTTTGTAGGCTCAGGTTCTCCCTATCCTTCTCAGCCAATAATCTAGCATTTTCTATCAGAGACTTCATATTCCCTTGTAATCTTGTCTGCATATTTGTCAAGGCTTGATGAGCCCTTGCTAATCCTTGTGTTACAAGTCTGCATGTGTATCCTTACAATCCTTCATTGCCTTCACAAATAAACTTTACAAATTATGTAAGCCCTTCAAATTGTGGTGGCCTTTGAGTGACTGGATTGAGTGGATAAATGCACCCATCAACCCAAAGCTCCACATCTTTTTTCCCTGCAATTTTTTATTATTGCATCCTATCTCTTATTGCACCATCCCTTTCCACATTTATTTTGAACATTGGTGCAAATTCATCCTTCAATTGAAAGTGAATATCTCTCTTTCTGTTGGTACGTCCTGCACTTGCATTCTACAAAGAAAAATATATACGAATTTTAACTTGGATTAACATTCAAATCACACAAGTATACCCCTTTGATTCACTATATATGTGCTCTTTTTTACCCAGTTGGATCTTGTCTCATTCTCTTGAATTTAGTCATGATAGACCCTAATCAATCCCTAGTCATATTGTAATCTTATCTTTCAATCTACATCTAATTAGTATCAAACATTATCTTCTCTTCTATCCAAAATATTCTCTCTCTCTCTCTCACAACAAGAATTGACCAAATATATTTAAACACATTTATACATAAGCTTGGCTATTGGAGAACGATATAGAATAATAGTAGAGAATAATCAAGAGAATGGTGTGTGTTGGAGGACGTATATTACTAGCTAGAGCGATAGTGGGAGGTGGAGCAATTGGAGTATGTGGACCACGATTTTTTGACAATGGTGAACCATCATTATTGACCACACTAGGGCCACCATTTTTTGCAACATTAGCGCCACCATTATTAGCTGTAGTAGGACCACCATTGTCAGCCTAAGGGACCTTTATCACTCATTGTACACTCACTAGATTTGGAAGAGTGTTGAGCTCTTACTCTTGTAGTCACCTTCTTGATAAGAAGCTTCAAACATGCCATGGTTGTGATGATGAATGATAGAAAGGTGGAGGGTAGAGTGAAGAGTAACTGGAAAAAATAAAAGGAGAAACATGACTTAAATATGAATCTTTTAAACTTACTATGGTGTAAATGAACTTTAAAATTATCATTTCATTTCATTTCTCCACCCCATCGTTGCATCTCTCTCTCTCCTACCACTCCCCTCATGCCTCTCTCTCTCTCTCTCTCTCTCTCTCTCTCTCTCTCTCTCTCTCTGGCGCTCTCTCTCTAGGTCACTCAATGTTCCAAGGTTTGAAATTTTGATATCTTTTTGTTAGGATTTCGAATTTGACTTTTCATAATAAAAAAACATAGTTCCAAATTCACTTTGGAAAACATAGTGACAAACCTTCGAAATTTTAAACAAAATTTGCAAAACATCTCATGTTAAAGATATGAGTATTGATGTGTCATATCCTTATGATTTGTACTCTCTCGTAGACTCTAAATGCATCAAATTTATTATGTTTATCTAGGTCTCCATTTCTTGCCATCTCTCTCTTGGGTTGCCAACCATTCTGCATGGTGTTGTCTAACTGTGCTATTTTCATATCTTGCTTTTCTTAGTTCATATATTGCCCTACTTATAAATTCCACTTCAGAGGTTTTGGACTTCTGTTCTTTTTTCTTGTACCATATCTCTAATCTCCCATACCACCATTGTAATAATTGAATCGTAGAATTTGAATCATTGATGCCACCTCCATGATTAGTTGCCTTTTGAAAAGCACAATGAGCTTGTTAGTGACATCATTCCATGCCTTGAGTTGACCGTACTACCAAACTTCCTTGATCTACAAAGTATGGACCATGTGCTTCAAGTATATGCTGCATAAGAGGAGAGATTAGAAACACAAACTAATTTGAAATGATGATATTTTTTTGAAGTGGTGACAATACTGACCATGTAGTCTCTTATGTTTGTTTGTAATCCATGCCTTCACCATGGACTTATGAAATTTAGAAACTCTCTCTTCAAACGTATTGGCACCACCATTCCTAAACCTCAACTTCTATAAGAAAATTGCTTCTCTATCTAGGTGTATCCACACTTTTGCCTTCGCAATCCTCATTCATCCCCCATTGCACCAATCCGAAACAGCAAGGTGCAGCTTTTTCCATGCTTCATACTTCTTTAGGTGTTTTACAAGTATATTGCCTTCCTCATCTTGAGGTGGAGATATAAAAATCCTAGCCTTGGGACCGCCAAAGCATGGTTTACAAGGGATATTTCCACTCTTGCCCAATTTTTTCTTGCCCTTTTCTATTTCTACTTGGCCATGGTGCAATTATTCTACCTTCTTGCGTGCAGCATCAACTTCTAACACGGGCTTCATCTTGTATGCAAAGCATATATATTCATATACTAGCTTCTCAATTATTGTAACCAATCAATACAATGTGCAAAAGTAAACCCTTATTACTGGTATTCCCAAAATAGGACACCAATTTGGATCCATTGAAAGTAGCATCCATTTCTCATTACCTTTCTATCATATGTTGGAGCATCTTGTTGTCCGACCTTAGCAAGCCATTCATTCTTTCCACCTTTCCCTTTCTTCCTAGTTTGCATGCTATGTATGCACGGAAATTTTGCATTCACTGCATTTGATAAACCAAACATACACCTCAATGTTTTCAAGTCACTTGCAAGATGCCATTCCACTTGATAGTCCCCAAACCCCCCGATGTGTAAAATTGCTTCATTGTTTTGCTATTGAATATTACTAGGTATATTACTGAGGTTTAAAAAACTTTAAGTATTTCATAGTCCTCCTTTGGCACTTCAAATGTTGCAACCCACCATATTTCATTATCTAATTGTACACTAAAGTATAAAGGATGGTTTTCATCGATGTTGAGATCCAAAGATCAATTCATAAATGTTATAATCACATGTTCAAGTTTTTGCTCCTTAATAATCTCACTCTCATTAAGTTTTAGGACAAGCTTGCCTCTACATTCTTCCATAGACATATTGCAGAACTTGTCAATAGCAATCTGAACCCTACATATATCCAATACAAAGTTGTTGGATGCATTCAATACAAATGCAACTTCTTTGGAACCATACTTTAATATGTGTATTTTCCAGATGGGTTGGCTCACCAATTAGTTTTAAAACTTTCTCATTTAGTTGCTTTCGAGCCTTCTTCACGTGAAATGGTTTTGGCAAAGACATTACTCACTTAGTTTTGAAAACTTGTTTAAAACATGTATCCGATTGTTGATAGAGCATACTATATGACTTAGAACTCATTCCCACCTTGTTACATAATCCCTGAGTATTCGTAGCAGTAAAGAAGTTGCTCACACTTCTAAGATGTTCACTTATGATGCCATCTACAATGTCCTTGAACTTATGATTTTCCAATGCATTTTTTACCATATCCTTGCCTACACTTTGGCAATAGTATCATTCTCTGCGTGAGAGAACATATTTCTTTTTGTAGCAAATTGAGCATATATCCATCAATGATATTTTCTACTTCCTTTGATTAATTGGTGAATTAGTTTAACTAATCGGATGTATCGACATGCTTCTTTTGTTTCTAAAGTGAGCCCAATCTCCAAAGTTTTTGTGAGCTTCCTCTTCATGTTTCGATTCTCCTTCTCCAAGTCAATAACTTTAGACTATAACTCCTTATTTTGCATGTGTGTAGTATACATAGCATCCTCAATGATAGAAATTTCTTTTTGTAGGCTTAGGTTCTCCCTATCCTTCTTAGCCAATCCATCAGAGTCTATATATTCCCTTGTAGTGTTGTCTACATATTTGTCAAGGCTTGATGAACCCTTGCTAATTCTTGTGTGACAAGTCTGCATGTGAATCCATACAATCGTTGATTGCCTTCACAAATAAACTTTACAAATTATGTAAGCTATTAAAATTATGGTGGCCTTTGAGTGATTGGATAGAGTGGATAAATGCACCCATCAACCCAAAAGTTCACTTTTTTTTCCTTGCATTTTCGTGTTGTTGCATCCTATATCTTATTGAATCATCCCTTTCCATAGTTCTTTTGAACATTGTCTCATTCTCTTGAATTCAGTCATGATAGACCCTAATCAACCCCTAATCATCTTGTAATCTTAGATTTTAATCTACATCTAATTAGTATCAAATATTATCTTCTGTTCTATTCAAAATATTCTCTCTCTCTCTCTCTATATATATATATATATATATGTATATATGTATATATATATATATATATATATATACATGTATATATATATATATATATATATATACATATATACATATATATATATATATATATATGAGTTGATGCTTAAGGATTTAACAACTATGAAGAATGATAACATCACAGAGATTTAAAAAATAAAGAACACTCCATCATCACTTGATTGTTTGTAGTATAGACTATTGAAGAGAAAGATATCTTGTAGCATAGTACTGATGAAGAGGGAGATTTCTTGTAACAAGGTAGAGAGTGTTATAGACAGAGACTACTTGATTTTAGCAAATGGTATCAAAACCACTCTTGAGATTTCTTCTAGTAGGGTAGAGAGTGTTGTAGATAGTACTGAGTGCTGTTTCAGAAGAATTCCTATGCAAGAAACCATATTCTAGAGCGAAGGAGAGCAGTACACAAAATTTGGGTCAAAATTAGAGCTTTGAGACGAAATGAAAAAATGCCTAGAAATAGGCATATACTTGTCCAAAAAAGATAGAAATTTACAAGGAAATTCTTGAGTAAAAAAGGTGTCTCTAGGTAAAAAACAATCTTAAAATATGATGTGTACGTCATTTTATATCATTTCCAAACTTTGGCTCTTTTTAGAAGTAAAAATGAGAATGATTCTAATATATTTTAATGTTGAAAAGTCATGAGGGAACTAAAGTGTTATATTAATGATTGGCTCCTTTTTTAGAGAAAATAGAATTGTATTTTTTTAGTTATGAAGATTTTACAAATATGAGATTTGATTGATTATAGAAGATCTCTTATTATAATATTATTTTGAAATCTCTTTTTAGAGAGACAGAGGGGTGAGAGAAAATCCTTAAGGGGCAAAAAACAGATTCCATATTTCTCCTAATGATGTTGTGCTTATGAACCCTCATCTTTGGAGTTCTAGTTAAGGTATCAAAAGTTTACTCGATCTTCCTTGATGTTCAACTCATTGAATCTAGCTTCTTTTTTCCAACCCTCAAAGAAAAATGCATTGGTTGATGATGTTAAGTGTACCACAGGACTCACAAGTGAAGTAGAGTCTAGAATCCTAGCCTATCAAAACTATCAAGACTCTAGTATGCATACCTCTTATGTAAACAATAACCTAGATCTAATGCTCCTAGTGTAAAATTAGGAAAATTTTCTCATTTAATAAAAAGTGAAACATTTTGTCCTCTTCTAGTTTGCAAAAATTCTTATGCCTCATCTGTATAACTCTAAAACCCCATAAAAAATCCAATCCGATCCATGCTCACTCTTTTTTGAACGCTACCGAGGTTTCATTGTATTGCACTCAACTTGAGGAAAACTAAGAGAACTATGAAAGCCTTTCAGAAAGGTATTGATTCCATTTTTATGGCCTTATAACTTTTTTTTTCACCTACACTCATGGAGATTTTCTAAGTAAGCTCCATCCAAGTGCAAATCACTCTCATCCTCACAATTACACATAATATCAAGTAGAGTCTTTTTATAGTACTAAAATCCAAATCTAGCACCTTACTAGTCATAGATAAGTGAAAAAATGCATCAGCACATATAAGATCCCCATGTGTAATGCTGCACTAAATAAAAAAGGGTAATGTTGTGCTTATGAACCCTCATATTGTGAAGTGCTAGTGTAATGTATTGGCCGATGATGTTAGATGTACCCAGATCACAATGCTTCCTCTTGGAAGCAGGATTAAAGGCATTTCTTGGAGCTTTCAAAGATGATGGAGGCTATAGAGAAGGCTTGAAAGTGATAAAGACACAGATGAGGAGAGAATATAGCATTGCCAACATGGGATTGTGCAAATTATGAATTTAGTAAGTTTCTACAAAGCATGTGATTAAAAGCCATTTTACACATAAGTATTCTATATAGGAGAACCATATTGCTGAAAGTAAGAATAGCCACATTATAGAAATTGCACAATTCTAGATGGCTCAAAAGAATATACTCATTATTATAAGGTTGAGGCTATCTCTACAACTATGTATATTATGAATATGACTCCCTCTACTGCAATGGGTGATGCGACACCAAAGGAGAGGTTTACCTATAAGAAACAGGACTTGTCATATGTACATATTCCAAAGGAGCTAAGAAAGAAGTTTAATCTAAAATTTGAACAGTGTGTATTTGTTAGCTATTCCATTGGGCAGAAGGGTTACATGTGTCAAAATCTTGTTACACACATTTTACAGGTGAGTAGAGATGTGTTTGTTGAGATGAGCAATTGGTATACTATTGAAAAACAAATTGTTGTATATGATGTAAAAGAAAAGTTCCATAGCCAAGCACTAAGTGGGATCAAAAGAGTCCTCCTCTAGTAGGTCTATTGACAGACCATAAACTAGCATACCACATATGAATAGAACTCCTACAAGTTGAAGAACTGCTTTACAAAATCAAAAAGAAAATGTGGATCATAGATGCATGTGAGTAACGAGATTGCCCCTATTTTTTCCCATAAAGGCCACCACACAAGCTCTAGAACCATGATATTTACCTTTGCTTGTGTTAGATTAGATTACCTATTCTAAACCATTATTACTTTGAGATGTACAAAGACCTAAATTTTCTCTTCTAATATCAACATAGATATTAGATCTAAAAAAGAAGGGATGTTGTCTGTTGCGTTAATGGAGGTTCAAAACTATTTTTACTCCTTACCCAAGACATCCAAACATACAACCACTATATCATCATCATCATCATCATCAATATGCACTTTAATAGACCCAATGCTTCAACAATATTCTTGGTCTTCAATGCATATCCATTAATAGACAGATTGCTATGGTGGACATTGTTTAACTCAAACTTCAATTGAAACCTTTTAGCTTTGATATTTGTACCAAATAGTATGACTATGTTATTCTATGCTTCTGCAAGATTATCTACATCTTGTTATACCTAATCATTTTGTCTAACAGAGTGATGGAAAGCTAATACAAAACTTTTCAAGCACCCTAGTTCCATTCCTTCAATGCATTGCCTTGCTTAGATGTGTCGTTTTCATCCCTAGTAACTCTAGAGATTGAGTATTATCTTCTTGAATCTAGGCCCAATAACCTTTACTTGTAATGAAATTATGCTTGTAAAGTTTTTGAATCAAGCTCGTGATTAGTATCACCGATATGACGGACCTTATCTAAACAACTGTT
Source organism: Lygodium microphyllum (assembly GCF_053477565.2). Classification (NCBI taxonomy): domain Eukaryota; kingdom Viridiplantae; phylum Streptophyta; class Polypodiopsida; order Schizaeales; family Lygodiaceae; genus Lygodium; species Lygodium microphyllum. The sequence continues at coordinate 34,788,916 of NC_141158.1, forward strand.
GTCTTAGCTGTCACTCTACATGTGTGTTGTAATAACTGTGTCGGTCTCAGTCAACTACAATTAGTGGTACGGTTAGTTAGTGACCTAGTGTGTTTATCAGTTATGTGTTATTAGACTCTAGTAAGTATTATGAAAGAATGAGAAAAAGAGAACAATGAGAGTTCACTACTCACTGTTATAGCTCCATGTCTTTGTCTCTCTCTCCCTCCTTGAATCTTGAACATGGTATCAGAGCTTGAACGCCTAAAGCCTAAACGTTTGGTAGTCGCCATGTGACATCAACACATCAGATCTAAAGAAAACATCAGCAGAGGAAACTGTGACGGCATCCTATTTTTTTGTAGAAGCTATATCTTGCTATAAAAATGGATTTTGGAGAAACATCCCACTATTCTTGACCGTTTTGATTTGCTTTACAATTTGCAAAAGAAAGTCTTTTCAAATTCTTCAAAAATTTTGAGATATTTAACACAAACTTGTCCAGACTAGTTGTTAACTATAGTAAACAACATGTGGTTCCAAGGCATTGGTGGCTTTCATCTCCTAAAAATGTATATGCCCTTATTCTCATGCATTTGAGCATGACACTTGAGTGTTAAATGCTTAGTTTTGGAGTTTATTTGCAAGTTGGAAATAGTGAACTAGTTGTTGTCTTGAATTTGGAAACACTATACAAACATGGTTGAAGTATCTATGACGCTTATTTGCTACTAACAAATTCTCTTCTATTTTCTTCAACTTTATCTCTTGCTCATTTGTGATTTTATTTTCCTTAAATGTTTTCTTGTTAGTTTAGTATGAGATGACAGAGATATGGTCATAAATCTAGTTAATAACTATGGGGATATTTGTGGGGAAGAAGGCATATGACTATCTATTCATAAACACATGTACAACTTATTTGTAAAAGAAGGATGCTATCAAGATGCATTAACAAAGGTTATTGCATCAAAATTAGTGGCATGACATCATGTATGGCATTGCACATGCAAAGGTACACATATAGGTAATACATAGAGATAGGATATGCATAGGTATACACATGAACTACAATTATGCATAAGCTACACATACATACTTGAGTAAGTTACTTATGAATATATGTGTGCATCGTGTGGGTTCAAAATAAGGTATTTTAAAAATTTCATTTTTGTATAGTTTTTACATATGAAAGGGTGTAATATAAAGGGGTTATTTACAGATTGAATAGAAAAGAGTTATGTTTTATTGAAGAAAAATTTATCATACCGATATTTATAAATAGGCCTTGAACACACGTGATGTAGAGGATATATATATAGTAACTTTCGTGAGTATATATATATGCATTCATATGTCTATGCATATACATATGCCCATGCATATAGGCTATGCAAAATATAGGTGCAACTAGTTTCTTTATACAATGAAGACTTATCAATTACCCAATGTCTCTCTAGGTCCTTAGCTCTCATTGTTTATTCAAAGATATTGGGCTGTGTACACATGATCTCACTTTTATATGTTTTTTGTTTGAGTTCCTACTTCCTTATAGGGTTCCCTGTTTTTAAATTTCTTCTATAGATCTCCATGTTCTTCCTCAGTATTTTCAAATGAAAATTGGCTATCTCCTTCTACAAAAAACTTGTAATGGTAACTTCTTCATTTTTTGTTCTTCAGCATCATTAATTAAGGTACATTCCTTGTCTTGTTAAGTTCCTTGTTTTGTCTCAGTAAAACCATTTGCTACAACTTGGTATGATATAGAAAATTTCAAATCATCTTGGGAAATAGAATGTGAAAGCATCATTAGAAGACTAACAATGTGTGCATCCTATGGTATAGTCACAATGCAATATCATGGTACCAACTCGTAAAGAAGTAATGCATCTAGAGAAGAACTACAAGTTACAATGCCAATAATACAGTGTCAACATGGTAATAACTAAATGCCAACAATGTCTTGCAAAGAAAGAAAGAAAAAAATACATGGTATCACTCTTATCAGACTACACAAAAGAAATTATCAATGCAACATTGTTACAAGATCAACTATTGAGCAGCATTGATACATCCATCTCGGTCTGCGAAATGACAAAAGTGATTGCGAATATAATCTTGGACTATCGATCTATTCTCGATAACCATCCAGTCTCTTGGAATGATGGATCACTTTCCCAGTCATCTAGTAGAATTGACTTGACCACATTTGATATTACGGATGTGTTTGCTTTCAATATGCTACATAATCCACTATTCTAGAAGTAGATGGCTATAGCAAAACATTTACATCCAATGACAGGCCTTCTATCCTCAACACGTAATCCATCATGAAAGCTCTCCATTCGACCCAATGCTCCAAGTAGATCAAGAGAATGAAAGATGTTATAGTTTTCTTGAAAATATAGTTGGGCCAAGCCGATGATAGGTGTTTCAAAGAGCGGATTAGCACGAGTTCACATGCATCATATTACAGAATAATAATTGGATCGTTGAAACAATAACAACATTCAAGACGGATGGCTTACCTACCAACAATCTCGCCTTGCCTAGATATCACCTTGAAAAATGCTATGTTTCTGTTCTTATTCCTCCTTGGCGATGGCGCCTACGGCAAAAAAAAATGTGAACGTTGAAAATTATGATCAGTGACTCAAAGTACATATGCATACTTATTCTCTTCTCCACATCCTCCATGTGTTTAAACAATGTAAAAATTTATCTACGAACATGCTTCGCTTCAAGACACGATGCATGTCTAAACACCATCAGTAAAACTGTTACATAACAAATATGCAAAAGTTTCATATAGAACTTCAAACTCCTTTATTGAACTACACATGTTGACCTAATTTATGTCAAAATTTCATACGATCAAAGATAAGATTATTCCAATCAAAAGAAGGGGAAAGAAAAAAAAGGGAAACCAAAAAAGAAGCTCTCATTGTCGGAAGCCATCAAGGCGAATGTAGGCACAGATGATAAGCTTAGGTCGTTACATCGGAAAGCATGGGGTTTTGTGCTTATAAAGAGGCTTACCTGATGCGGGTGGCCACTAGAGTTAGTCAATCTGAGAAAACTAAACTTGGTACTCAAGACACGTGGATTCAGATAACAATATGCTAAGGACGCCAAACAACGATCATAGATTGAGAAGAGACGTGGTTGGAAATGGAATAGAAAAGAGAATGGATGGTTCCATAGAGGCAAAAGTGAATAAATTTCATATATTACACCATGCATCTATATCAAGAAGTAGCTTGCTAGGTACGAGTAAGCTGGAAGAGAACCGGAGGGATCATGATTAGAATTTCGATGTAGCACATGCTATTGATCAATTCAATATCACAAGGGCATAGAGGAGATACTGGATTTCATGCTTATGTGGTGGTTACATGATGCCTTGACTAGAACTTCATACAAAGGGATAGAAGTGACTAGGGAGAAGTGAAAATTATTGCGGGGATATAGAACAAAGGTGATTGCATGCTTTCTTTATTGTTGTATCTAGATTTCTTAACATGACAACTAACCTAGCCATTTTGGTGTATAGTATAAAACTTACACCATGGCCTAGTCATGTGGGTGACATTTTTTAGTAAAGCGCATTGACAAAATGTGCACCATGAGGACTGTAGTGTCATGGAAAAGTTTGAGCAACATAGTCGATGGTGGGCTACAGATCCAAATACTATAGTAGAAGAGATTGAGTATTTTGGAAACTTGCGAAGAGTTATCTAAGTGGATTACGATAGCATCTCCACAATCACAAGAATAACCTCACTATCCACCCGCAAACCCCTATCGATGATGATGGTGACTCTCTTTGCATGCATTGCTGCATAGATCCAGTCTCCAAAGAAGTTGATGAGGTAAGCTTTGGCAACTTTCTGTAGTACAAGGAGCGCTTGGGCAGTCCAAGGATCGGGTTGTTATAAGTGTGATTCATTTGGGAAGTGCCTCCTTCTATTCTTCATCAGTATGCTGTCCATAATCTCCAGCACGAGCTTTTGGAATGGAGTCTTTGGTATCAGGACGTGCGTGGTCTTCTGGTAATGGCGGATCTCACAAAGAACCAATGTGCCTGGCCTCCATCGATGCTTGCAATGCTAGCGTGGTGGTGGTGGAACTGGGGGAGGTGGCATGTGCATGGGATTTCTAGGGGGTGTCTCGAGCCCCTTGCATGGTGCATACCATGTGTTCTAGGAGAGAAAACTCAAAACTCAAAAGTGAAATGAGTAAAATGAGATGAAACTTTAGACTTATAGACAATTTTTAAAAACCCTTAAACTTTAATTAATGTATCAAGGCTTTGGAGAACTATGACCAATGATCTGATTGATGTGAAATTCTACTTGTGGACTCCTCTAGGAAACATTAACTACCCAAAAAAAATTGGCCCCATCAGAAGCCTCTGGGAAACCTTTTGAGAGACTCATGTCTGGGACCCTAAATCTGGGGGACTTGCATCTTCAGCCCTAAATCTCTTGAATTAGGGCCGCAGTTGTGAGCCTCGGAACAGTGTCCCAGAGGCTTTTGATGGGGCCAGTTTTTTAATATCCATGAGGTTTTATGATGCTCGACATGTGGGTGAAGTTTCACCATGTTTCCATTTATAAAATTGATGGTTCAATAATTTTTTGAGAATACATTAATTGGATTATACTTCACTTATAACAAAAAAGCTTAACCATTGAGTATGCGCAACTGTATATTAAATGTGTTGTCAACCAAACTATGTAAAACACTTAAAAATTCATAGAAAATAAGTCATGGGGCCAATGGAATATCTCATATTGGATATAGTGTTGCCAAACTACTAATTACAATAAAGATATAGTGCACCGGCCCATGTACAGCTGATTAATTGACATGTGTGTGATTGCACATTGAATTTATCCTCAACTAAACCACTTTCAAAATTGGAAACTTGAAAATACGCACAATGCAAAACATGGTCAAAATAGAATATGACATATCGGATTTGGCATTATGAAACCACGAAATACAATGTAGATAGTCACGTCGCACTAAGTACAACCAAAACTAGGCAAAATTTAGATCCTTACAATCTACAACCAAACCTAAGCTAAAAACATAGATCTAATTACAAGGTAGCTTCTCAAGCATATTGTTGACATTAAGATTAAATGCATCCTTGTTGTTGCATGTCCTACGAAGAATAAGAACCATAATGGGCTTAATAGTGATACGTCGGGCATGAATGGCGAAAAGTTGACAATCACTCATTAAATCACTCAAGTAACATTTAGTTGCTTGTTGGAGAGCAAGCAAGGATTGACTTGACCATTGCCCCACATTCCTTGCCTAGTTCCTTGAAAAGAACTTGTGATGATGCCCTAACTGCGAATCTTGCAGTATTTCTTGCACCAAGCTAGTGAATGGTGCCTAAGGAATAATCAAGTTGGCACTCTTCTAGAATTTCCTTATCACACATAGTGCACCTGTGCTACTAGTCTCTATCTTTGCTTCTTATGCGTTGGAGGACGTGTATTACTAGCTGGAGCGGTAGTGGGAGGTGGAGCAATTGGAGCATGTGCACCACCCTTTCTGGACAATGGTGAATCATCATTAGTGACCACACTAGGGGCCCCATTTTATGCCACACTAGTGCCACCATTATTAGCTATATTAGGGCCACCATTTTTGGCCACTAGGGGACCTTTGTCACTCAAAGTACACTCACTAGATTTGGAAGAGTGTTGAGCTCTTTCTCTTGTAGTCGACTTCTTGATAAGAAGCTTGAAACGTGTCATGGTTGTGATGATGAAGGATAGAAAGGTGGAGGGTAGAGTGAAGAGTAACATGAAAAAATAAAAGGAGAACCTTGACTTAAATATGAAACTTTTAAACAGAATATGGTATAAATAAACTTTAAAATGATCATTTCATTTTGTTTCTCCACCCCATCCTTGCCTCTCTCTGTCTCCTACCACCCCCCTCATGCCTCTCTCTCTCTCTCAATAGGCCAATGAATGTTCCAAGGTTTGAAATTTTCATATCCTTTTCTTGGGATTTCGAATTCATATTTTCATAATTAAAAAACGTAGTTTTAAATAACTTTGAAAACATAGTGACAAACCTTCGAAATTTTAAACAAAATTTTCAAGACATCTCATGTTAAAGATATGAGTATTGATGTGTCATATCCTTATGATTTGTACTCTCTCGTAGACTCTAAATGCATCCAATTTATTATCTTTATCTAGGTCTCCATTTCTTGCCATCTCTCTCTTGGGTTGCCAACCATTCTACATGGTGTTGTCTAGCTGTGCTATTTTCATATCTTACTTTTCTTAGTTCATATATTGCCCTACTTATAAATTTCACTTAAGAGGTTTTGGACTTCTTTTCTTTTTTCTCGTACCATATCTCTAATCTCCTATACTTCCATTGTAATAATTGAATCGTAGAATTTGAATCATTGATGGCACCTCCATGATCAATTGCCTTTTGAAAAGCACAACAAGCTTGTTAATGAGATCATTTCATGCCTTGAATTGACCATAATACCAAAATTTCTTGATTTGCAAAGTATGGGCCATGTGGACCATATGCTTTAAGTATATGCTGCATAAGAGGAGAGATTAGAAACACAAACTAATTTGAAATGATGATATTTTTTTGAAGTGGTGACAATACTGGCCATGTAGTCTGTTATGTTTGTTTGTAGTCCATGCCTTCACCATGGACTTATGAAATTTAGAAACTCCCTCTTTAAACGTATTGGCACCATCATTCCTAAACCTCAACCTTTATAAGAGAGCTGTTTATCTATCTACGTATATCCACATTTTTGCCTTCAAAATCCTTGTTCATCCCCCATTGTGCCAATCCGAAACAACAAGGTGTAACTTCTTTGGTTGTTTCACAAGTATATTGCCTTCCTTATCTCAAGGTGGAGATATAAATTTGCTAGCCTTGGGTCCGCCAAAGCATGGTTTACAAGGGATATTTCCACTCTTGCCTAATTTTTTCTCACCCTTTTCTATTTCTACTTGGACATGGTGCAATCCACCTTCAAAGAGGGCTTATTCTAGCTTCTTGCATGCAGCACCAACTTCTAACATGGGCTTCATCTTATATGCAAAGCATATATATTCATATACTAGCTTCTCAATTATTGTAACCAATCAATACAATGTGCAAAAGTGAACCCTTGTTAGTGGTATTTCCAAAATAGGGCACCAATTTGGATCCATTGGAACTAGCATTCCATTTCTCATTACCTTTTTATCACGTGTTGGAGCATCTTGTTGTCTAGCCTTGGCAAGCCATTCTTTCTTTCCACCTTTCCCTTTCTTCCTAGTTTGCATATTGTATATGCACGGAAATTTTGCATTCACTGCATTTGATAAACCAAACATACACTTCTATGTTTTTAAAACACTTGCAAGATGCCATTCAACTTGATAGTCCCCAAACCCCCCGATGTGTAAAATTGCTTCATTGTTTTCGTGTTCCCCAATTCATCAGCTCGGCTTTATAACTCGATGGACCGGCGTGTGGCTTCAACCAGGTCCTCTTCCTCCTTTCTTCGTAGTTCTTCCTCTTCCTCATCAGCCTTTCTTCTCCTTTCCCCCTCTGCTTTTCTCTGCTCTTCCTTCTTTTTCTCTTTTTCTTCTTTTTCCTTTCTTTTCTTCTCCTCTACTTCCTGTTTGGATGCCTTCTTTGCTTTTTGTAATTCTTCTTTCTCCTTCTCTTCCTCCTGTCTCTTCTTCCTCTCTCTCTCTCCTTGGCCTCTTTTAGGGACTCTTTGTTTGCCCTTTCCAAGTCTTCTCTCTCCTTCTTTTTGCCTTCGTCATCCTTCTTCTTTCTCTACATTGTCTTCTTTTTGGGCTTCTTGGTTGTCTTTTTGCTTATCTGTCCTTCCCCTTCTTCCTCTGTCTCAGTTCTATCAGTGGACCTATCCTTGTCCTGGTGAGGAGGCGACCTTTTTGGTGTTTCTCCTTCTCCTTCTTCTGCATCCTGTGCTTCCTTCACTGCCTCCTAGATGAGCGCAGTCAAGACACATCCATGCTCGATGAAGGAGGCTTTGGAGGAGGCTTTCTTTCTTTCTGTAGCTTTAGAGGCTGGAAATTCTACTCCTATTGGCACACTTCCTAGGGCCAATGCTTTGGCTGCCTGGTCGATCATTTTTCGCACATACTCGTTCCAGTCCACTTCATCTAGGGTATGGGCTGCTACATTCTCCAACACAGGTATGCTGATTCGATGCATCAATGAATTGTAGCGCTGGTTGGAGAAGAGCACATGTATCAGCCTGGCTTGCATCCTGGCTTCTGCGTCGGGGATATCTTGGATGCTTATGCCGTCATTTGTGAGCTGTTGAGAATCAGCAATCACACTCACTAAACAGCCTCTTTGTATGGAGCTTTAGGGTCAAGGATATGCAGGCTAACCTATCCCATATGCATAATGGTGCCTACTGCAGTTTCCTACTTTCCTATAAAGCATTGTACTTGCTTCCTTTTCTTAATGCAATGATAGAACTCTTTTCTTTTCAGTGAAGTGTCAATGTCATTTTCCACATACACAAGATTGTGTTTATGAGTCCAAGTCTCAATCTTGGAGCCTAATTCACTTGTGTAACAAACAGTGTCTTTGTCTTCTCCATCATGAGTCCACACTTCTCCTTTCACCCTCCATAGCTTCTGCTTTTGCCATGCTCTAGATCCTGCATTTCTCACATGGTATCAGAGCCCAGTTGGGCATGGCATTGCTTCTCCAGCCTCTCTTGATTCCTCTCAACCTCAATCTAGCTCAATGTCAGCTCATGACTTCATCTCCCAACTCTACTCTCACTGAAGCTTCCATGGCAGCCATAGCCAGCAACACCCTGTCAGATTGAGCTGCTTATATCTCACTCCACAAGTCAAATCTCTTGGAGCTTCCTTCTGGAAAAGTATTCCCCAACTCACAAAGCTTCCCTGTATCACATCAATCTATGATATTTGGCTATCTGAAGCTCAGCATTGTGAAAATTCTCAATCTCTGCTCTGTGTCTGCCATAGATAGGACCTACCTCACTTGGAGCTTCAATAACTTCTCAACCAGTCCATTTCAGCTCTTGATTCCTTCTAGGGGGTTGTTCTTCTACTCAAGGCACTTCATCCTGGCACAAAAATTGATCACATTGCTGCACCCTGACCCCGGCATTGCACAAATTTGTCATCGCTGTACTGAACTGCGCCGAATCTGTTCGAGCTGCCTGCGTGCTTCATACAGTCCACGATCTTGACGATTTTCATGGGGCTCTGATAGCTCATGAAGTCAGCTTCCTAGGCATGTAAAATTTTTTGAAAATGATCAAGTTTAGCTCCTACAATCTGAGAAAAACCAGGCCCCTATCTCAGAAACCCTAATTCCACCATAGCCAAAATTTCTCAAGTTTTTTTTTTCTCAGTTTTTCTTTCTCCTGACACTCAACCCAAGCCTCTGTCACTCTAATCCATTGACCCAGCATCAAATCAAGGAGGGGAAGGACCTGAGAAGATTGAAAAACGATCCCGAACAAGAAGAATCAAGAATCAAGCTCAACATCAACACTAACATAGTGTGTTTTCACACTGTCACTAACTGTGTCTCTTGACACACTGCATTCTGCTCTTCTACTAATAAAATCTCAGAATTCTGGTGCTGATTTGCTGCTGATCTTGAAACCTTAACATGGGAAAAGACTCTCCAAATGCTCATTCAAAGGAGTCGGGTTTCACACCTGACAAACCCGCATCAAGCTCATCTTGATGAAAAAGGGTCTTTGGGCCATCACAAATGGCAAAGAGAAGAAACCTCGAGATGCGGACCTTGCAGTTACTTGGCAGAAGAATGATGACAAGGCTAAAGCCATCATCAAACTGGAATTGGATGACAGCTATATTCATCATGTGGATGCCTGTCACACGTCCCATGACACTTGGGATAAATTGGATACCCTATTTGGTGCACAGTCAAAGTCGTCTAAATATGGTCTATTAATTGAATTTTTCTGACTTGATATGAAGCCTCATATATCCCTGGCATCCCATCTGAACTACATGGAAAGCCTGCTTACTCAACTTGCAGGGATAAAGCTAAAAATGGATGAAGATGTTTGCATTGGTGTCTTATTAAAAAGTTTGCCTCCTGCCTATGATAATGTATCAACCACTCTAACCAATATGCCTGATCCTCAACTTGTTGATATTAAAGCCTCTCTGTTAGAAGAAGAAAAGAAACTCAAAAGCAAAGAAGAGCCCAACACTTCAAAGGATGAACAAATGTTATATGTAAACAACAGATACAAAGGTAAAAAGGAACCACTCTTCTATGAATACTGCAAAAGGACCGGACATACTGAGAAGCTCTGTCATGCTAGGAAGAGGTCCCAAAAGGCCTATCTTGCAGCTGTGAAAGAAGAACAAGACCATGGAGCAAAAGATGAAGAAGAAGATGAAGATGAAGACCACCAGGATCGGAAGGACAAGACTCATCAGTCCTTCTACTCTCATAATTCTGATAGATTGTTTTAAAAGCCTTGTACTTCCTTGCCCTAATGCTTCCTGCCATAAGCTTTGTAAACTCCTTATGTAACTTGGCATTACAGTCCCAGTACACTTTGTGAGGCCCCTGTTACAGCCTCTGGATGTCCATCATGTTTTGGTGCCCACACTTAGCCTTTTCTACAACAACCTTTGGTGTCTACCATGTTTGTGGTGTGCCCACACTTTGCAGGTGGTTCTCATTACAGCCTCTACACACTTTGTGCCTTTCTAGTTGTGATTGAGGAGGGGTGTTGAGAATCTGCAATCACACTCACTAAACAGCCTCTTTGTATGGAGCTTCAGGGTCAAGGATATGCAGGCTAACCTATCCCATATGCACAATGGTGCCTACTGTAGTTTCCTACTTTCCTATAAAGCATTGTACTTGCTTCCTTTTCTTAATGCAATGATAGTACTCTTTTCTTTTCAGTGAAGTGTCAATGTCATTGTCCACATACACAAGATTGTGTTTATGAGTCCAAGTCTCAATCTTGGAACCTAATTCACTTGTGTAACAAACAGTGTCTTTGTCTTCTCCATCATGAGTCCACACTTCTCCTTTCATCCTCCATAGCTTCTGCTTTTGCCATGCTCTAGATCCTGCATTTCTCACATGGTATCAGAGCCCAGTTGGGCATGGCATTGCTTCTCCAGCCTCTCTTGATTCCTCTCATTTTAAGCATGGCATAAACATCCCTTTTTTGTTTCCTCTCCGTCTTTGGCTCCAACCCCAAAGCCTTCTCCACCAAGGCTAGGTCTAAGCGGACATGTACCTGCTTTGCATTTTCTCCTCTGCCCACCATCACCTCCCTCTTCATTTTAAGCATGGCGTAAACATCCCTTTTTTGTTTCCTCTTCGTCTTTGGCTCAAACCCCAAAGTCTTCTCCACCAAGGCTAGGTCTAAGCGGACCTGTACCTGCTTCGCATTTTCTCCTCTTCCCACCATCACAGTGCCACATTCTTGATCTGGGTTGTACATTGTGAGGAACTCCATGCACTTCAGGTGGTCTGGCTCCTGCGAGAACTTTTCAAGATACTTCGTGAGGTTGCATTGTTCAACCACCCTCCTAGTTGCTTCCTCCTTGGCCACCAAAACTTCTATGTTGTGGATGGTTCGAAATTTAAGCTGGCTGAAGGCGCGGTTCTCTAGGTGGATGCAGTATTACTCTCTTTCCTCGTTTGTGAACGGGAGTTAGTGGGCGCGGTCTTGCTGTGACATTTTATGTTCCTGCCATAAATCGTAACTTTCATTAGTGCTTTCCACATATTAATTCGCTGATTGTTGGAAAAGAAAAACTCTATGATTTTTGAATGAGTTCATTAAGAAGCAATGTAGATTTTCCTTTTTAGACTTGGACTTTTTGCCCTTTACTTCAAAGTTTTCATGCCCATTTTCCTACCCCCTGTGTTTTTTCATAATATATGTTTATGTTTTTCACTGATTTTGCTTTGATTTACCCCCTTTGATTAATTTCTCATCTAATTCATTTCACCTTACCCCTTTCTCATCTGATTCATTTCACCTTATCCCCTCCCCTTCCATCTTGAGAAGAATCCTTCCTAGGATTGAGGGTCAAAAGGTCAAGGGCTTTCGGCATGTTGGTGTAGGAGTTACTTGTGAAGGAGCCAAGCATAGAAATTTGGATTGTACTCTGATTGAGCTTCGCGGTCCAAATCAAAGGGTCGAATTCCCACGTGCGTAATATATGTGAGAACATCTATGAGGAAGTCACCAAAGTCAACACGGCTAGCAATGTGTAACTCTTCCTCGGTCAACAAGCGATTGAGGTAGGGGTGTCCTTTGATGGGTTCTTCCATGGGTCGGCCCCGAATTGTGGTTAACACTATATGAGGTGGGCGCGATGTAAGTGGGATCATACTCTACTATTTTGATGGCGCGGCATTGCTCAGTGTTGGTCATTATGCGACATCCTTCAACTTTCCATTGCGACCTAAGAGCGTACCACTGCCTCAAGAAAGGTGATCCAGTATCAGCGAGTTGGGATAACTCCGCGATTTCTTGGTCAATGATAGCAGAAGTGGTTCTTGGATTGTATGACGTGATAAGGCACTATTTGATGGCTTGCTCCTTGGAGATTTTGCTGTTAAGCAACTCAGCAGTGGAGCGAGAAGCTTTTGCGAATGTGAATTCAAAGGTTTTCCAAGAGCAAGGCATATTTTACACTTCAGTTTCAAAGGATTCTTCTAATAGACTTAAGTCCAAGTTGTCGCAGCTTAGCGCAAGTGACACGAAAGTGTCATCTATTCTTTTAATACAATCCATCACGTCATCCCCGGTGCCCTCAGTGAGGTCAGGGTAGCGCTAAAAAGGATTTTCATTCATAGGAGGGCGTAAGGCTGACAGGTGGTTGAGGTTTGATAGAACAAGAGCTTTTGACAAGGAAGATGGGCGGTTGGGAGGGTTTGTGAGTTTGTGGTTGGGCCGCTTGGATGTTGAGTGGATTAGGAGCAGCCACGACGGACGAGTTGTTGCATTCAGGTTGGAGTTGGGGAGGTGGATCAACGGGTGATGATTCTTGTGACGGAGCATGTGGTTTGGGCCGATAGGCTTGTGGGACTCTCTTGGGCCTAGGCATGGATGAGGCAGATGGTTGTGGTTCAGGAGAGCACTACGGCTTGTGGTTTTGAGGATTTATGGAATGCGGTTTGATCAAGCTTGAGGGCGGTGTATGAATGGTGCCCTTGGTCGTGTGGGCCTTAGGGATCCACAGCCACATATTTCCCTCGTAGTAGCCTTGCGCACGTAAGAGGGCTTTAGGGACCCATCTTTACTTGATCATGCGGCGCTTTCTGTGACTGCGTCTTGGCCTCCTAGGTTTAGAGTTATTAGTCTTATGAGGATAGGAGTGTCGACTCCTAGGGGGCGGTTGTGGCTACTTAGGCTTCCATTGAAATCTAGGCTGTTGAGCCTAATATTTTGCTAGTGTGGGCTATGATTCTTGAATTCTGGGAGGTGGCGGCTGCGCACTACCCCCCTCTGTAGATTTGGTCATGGAGAATTCTATCGGTGGCTTTGCAGATAGTGATGAAGTCGCGCAGCCCTTCCTGAAAACTGTGACAATGTGAATGTTGCCTATTGCGAGGTGGATGCACTGCGACTCATAATCAACATTGCAGTGAGTCTGCTTTTTGAAAGTGCGCCCTAGCAGTGACTCCGTGCCTACGTCTTTAGCATTTGGAAACACATAAAAAATCATTGCGACAGTCTCAGACTCGATAGAAATGGCTACTTTGCACTTGCCGAGGAGTGCGTAGGAATGGGCCCCATATGGGCTTAATTTAGCATTCCTAGGCTAAAGTGATGGTCTGCCAAGTTTGGTCAAATGATCGTGAGTTAGGACATTGAAGTCTGCTCCCTCATCGATCAAAGCGTTGAAAGCGCAGGTTTGTTTTGCAGTGACCGTTATATGGAGGTATGCGGGCTCTACGGCTTTCTCATCCTCGTCATCAATCTCAGTGATTGTGGCCACTCGTACTTTGACAGGCGGTTCGAACATCGGGGGCTCGTGCAAAGGATGGGTGGGAGGGTAGTACTTCTTAACACGACTGCCATTGAAGAAGCCTATTCCCTCACCATCTAAGGTTTCGAGTTCGACATTGCCTGTGTGGCTGATCGCACGAACTTTGAAGGGTCCAAGGCCTCAAATTTTCATTTTCTATTTATTTCCCTTAACGGAGTAGAGGAGCATTAAGTCGCCCTGTTCAAAGTCGCGCTGCTTGACATGCTTGTCAAACCAACTCTTGCGATGGGCCTTCTAACATATAAGTGCATGGGTGGCTAGAAGACGGGTCTCTAATAGGCGTTCAAGCTCGACCGGGCATTGCGTCCATGCCTTTTTCCCTTCCCATAATTCTTGAAAGGCTATTCTGAGGCTAGGAACAAAGAATTCTAAGGGGTAGAATGGCTTCTGTTCCATAGGTCAGCCTGAACGGGGTTTGACCGATAACCGTTTTATAAGCTGTACGGTAAGCCCACAAAGCTGCCATAAGCTTCTTGTCCTAGTCACTACGTGAGGCTGAGACTACTTTGGTCACGATATTGACGAGAATCTTATTCATGGATTCTGCCTGACTGTTCACTTGAAGGTAGTATGGCGATGATTTGCGATGGATAATGAGAAAGGTGGACAGGAGATGCGCTATCACTTCATTGATGAAGTGCGTGCCTTGGTCACTGAAAAGTTCGATGGGGCAGCGGAATCGCGAGATCACTTGCTCCCATAAGAACTTGGCAGTCGTCCTAGCGTCGTTTTTACATGTGGCTCTTGCCTCTGTCCATTTCGTGAGGTAATCCATGGCCACAATGATGTACTTGGCTTGTGAGTACTACGCCGCAGGACTGATGGGCCCCTATGAAGTCGATTCCCCATTTTTTGAAGGATTGTCGAGCAATAATTGGGGTCAACTCCATCTGACCCTTGCAAATCGGGACTTTTTTTCATTGGCACTTGTCATAATGCTTGACGAATTGCGTGACATCACGAAAAAGTGTGCGCCACCATAGTTGAGACTGCAGTACCTTCCGTGCTGTCGTGTCTCCGCTAAAGTGTCCTCCCGCAATGCCGATGTGTGCCTCCGAGAGCACATCGTGCATCTCATTCTCACATACACATCTACGCAGCAATCCCTCTTGCCCCAGCCTACAGAGTTGGCCTACAATCAGCTGATAGGGCTCGATCTTAAGGATTAAGTGCCTAAGTCAGGCTTTTTCTATTGGTCGCTTAGATAGTCCGTACTCAAGCACTTCGACTATGTCATCCACCCAAGATGGCGTTAGATCAACCTTAAATAAATCTCTCTCGTTGGACAGGTGGAATAGATGGGCGTCTGGTAATTCATCAACAATGCCTTGTCGAGCGGCTTCTCCCGGGGGAATGCGTGATATATGGTCAGTCATGTAGAGCTGTTTCCTTTCCGCACAACCATGGAGAAATCAAATTCCAAGAGCAGAAGGAGCCATCGAGCTATGCGTCCTGTGGCACAAGGTTTGTTTACTAGATAGAGCAGGGCTTGATGGTCCACAAAAAAGATGAAGGGTGTGGCCAATAGATAATGCCAGAATTTCTTCATAGCGAACAGCATGGCTAATCCCTCTCTTTCTGTTGTCGAGTAGTTTATTTCCTTCTTAGTGAGTTATCTGCTAGCAAAGTTCACTGGATAATATGAGTTGTGCTCCCCAGGTTGGCACAACACTACCCCCACGACAAACTTAGAAGCATCGATGTGCACGTGGAAGGTAATGTTCCAATCTGGGGCTCATAGAATTGGTGCCATGGTTAGAGCCTTTTTCAACTCTTCATATGCTCGTTGGCATGCATCGTTCCACTCGAAGATAATTAGCAGCTTGTACAATGGTCTGGCGATCAATGCATAGTTAAGTACAAACTGCTGATAGTATCCCGTACGGCCTAAGAAGCATTGACCTCCCTTGTAATTAATTGGGGGTGGAAGGTCAACAATAATCCTGACTTTCAAGAAGTCAGTGGCAATGCCATTCTTCGACACCATGTGCCCTAAGATGCATCCATGCTTTACCCAGAATTGGCACTTTAAGGGGTTCAAGGAGAGACGATATAAGCGACACCGTTCAAAGACTGCACGGAGTTTGTCTAAGTGTTTGGATGGACACACAGGTCGTCGAGAAAGACTTCTAACTCCTTACGAAGCATGTCCTTAAAGATGGTGCACATGGGGCGTTGGAAAGTGGCAGGGGCGTTAGTCAACCCGAAGAGCATGACTATGTAAGCAAAGACGCCCCACTCTATGGGGAAAGGCAGTCTTGTGCCTATTCGCAGGATGCACTTGCACCTGGTTGTAACTTGAGAAGCCATCTAGAAAACTGTAGGCTTCCTTGCCTGTCACCCTCTCAAGCATGTGCTTGGTGTACGGCAATGGATAGTTGTCTCTCTTTGTAGCAGCGTTCACCTTCTTGTAATTGACACACACTCGGATTTTTCCATTCTTTTTTATCACGATGACTATGGGTGATACCCAGTCTGTGTGCTCAATTTCGTAAATGAATCCCGCTCTCATCAACTTGTCAATTTCCTCTTTGACAATATGAGCGTATTTTGGATTCATAGGGTACGGTCGCTGCTTGACCGGCATTGCATCTAGCGTCATAGATATGTTGTGAGTCATGACACTCGGATCTACCCCCTTAAGCTCTTCCAAGGACTAGGCAAATACATCTATGTACTCTCGCAAGAGAGCGACAAGACTAGTTTCTTCTTCCTCAGTCAAGTCGTCGGCAATGAAGACTCGTCAGGGTGTTTCCCCTTCCTGGGCCAGATTCACCTCCTTGATCTTGGCTGGTCCCTCGATTGGTTCGTTGATTTGTCCTTGACGTTTGTCACCTAACAAAACTACTACCCTATCCCTTTTTTTGAATTTCGTGAAGCGCTTAGGAAGGTCCTGTGATTTTCGTTGTTCTTCCGTTCGCGTATCCCTGGGTTGTTTTACCTTTTCCTACCTTAACCGTCTGCGCCTCAAGTGGACGGGTAGGTCCCCCTGCATGCATCTAGTCGTGGGCGGCCTAGGGATTTCTGGATCAGTGTACAAACTAACCTCCGACTCAGATTTGTACTCCCCGTCTTCACTAGAAGAGGTAGTCTCCCTTGGCAGATGTAGTCGAGATGGTGATTCTGTCCTAAGGACTGGTGTCGTCCCTGGCTGGGCTAAGCCTGATTGTTCAAGGTCTATGGCTCCTACGTGTTCCAACTAGTCATGGTCACATTCCATACACATGACCTCTTGCTCTATCCTAAAGATATTTCTTTTCTGCGGCTTGGAGTCTGCTCGTATTTGCTCTATTTCTTGTCCTTCAGTAACATATTCTACAGTATCTACTTCACCCTCAGTTCCCTCACTGAAGGATTGGTAGTGTTCGTATTCATCGTTAAAATCCCCTTCATCAGACTACTCGTCATCTCCTAGGGCTTGGTACACCTCTTGTCATTGGTCAGGGAGTAGGGCCCAGGTATACATGAGGTTTAAGTCATGCCCTCTAGTCCATTGCCACTTGGACTCACCTAAGACATCCTGAAGTGGTTTTAAGGTTGCAGTTGAATTGCCAGCTAGCTTGTCTGTCAAGTATTCCTGCATCTCCTGGAGTTCCCTTTTGTTAGTTGGGACTTGGAAGTTGATAGGCTTAGGCTTTCCCTGAAGGGTTCCTGCCATCATACAGACTGGTACGGAGAGTGTGTTGCTAGGCTTGCCGATCGTTTTGATGGTTTGCTCAGACGCTTCATGATCTAAGAATGGCAGGTCGATTGTAGCAAGAACGTGCATCCAATCCCGCTCATCCTCTGGGCATGGGATATACTTGGTCAAAGGCCCATAGGACTCCTTGACCTGAGTGTTACCCTTGAGCATAGCAGAGATGGCGTCTAGGTCGACTTGTGAGGTCTTCCACATATTCATATCTATCCTTACGGCATCCATTCTATTGCCAAGGAAGATCAAGCCGTTACCCCAATCTTCGATGACTCTAGCATTACGCATCCAAGGTCGGCCTAATAGGATATCGTAGTCTGCTCCCTTCATGACTATAAAGTCAATAGAGAATTGGACGCCTACAATCTTCACTGGCCAATTCTTAAGTACCCCGAATGGCTTTACTCTCATACCGTTTGCTAGTGTGACATTAAACCTAGCAGTTTTGACAGGGTTTTCCCCAAGTCTGAAGCACTGTGTGGCTAAGCACACTAACCCTAGCTCCCGTGTCTACGATTCCCTTTCTTGTTGTGTCACCTAGGGCTATGATCGATAGGACTGGTTGCATCTCGGAACCTTCCCAGAAGGCATTGACGTGTAAGGATTTAGGCACAGAGTGCAGCGTCAAACTCGGTATTTGCATTTCTGTGTCATGGTCTTGAGGGTCTGCCGTGACCTGCTCTCGTGACCCTTCGACCCACTGATTAAGATCTTGCCATAGGGTAGGATGCTGCCTAAGCTGATCTCCCAGGCTAAGTGTTACAGGGGTAGTCACTAGCATGGTCAGGAGATCGTTGGATACTCATCTCTCCCCTAACCCTGATTGTCCTGGCCAATGGCCATGAGACTAATCTGCGGCTCAGTAGCATCAAGGCTTGGTCTTAGCGGCACTACTTATGGTGTGGTTGCTTCTCCCGACTTAGGTTGAGGCAGTGATATTGGCATGCTTACATTGGAGAGATCATCGATCTCGTCCTCTATGATGGGCTCAACGTCCTTGAGATGCTCTTGAGTCTCCTTCACCCATTCCTTCACCTTTTCTATGGCCTCTAACTGTCGCTTCGGATGCGGGTATTCCCCTACCTTAGCGCTTCCCTTTTCGGCCATCTTAGGGACTGAAGTCTTTGCCTCTGCATTTGAACCCTTCTTTCCAGCACATAGAGTCATAGCACTCTCAATTTTTAGTGTGACTTCAGCTTCCGATCTCTTCTTTTTCCGCCTGCGGCTTTTCTTCCCTATCGAGACTGCATCATGATTGCTAGGTCCTGGCAGAGAGATGTTGGCCTACTTCGTTTGGGCTCGGGTCATGACCCACAATGGGATAGGTGTGGCCTCCCCACCATCAAGGTTTTCGACACCAAACAGCCCTAATGGGACAGATGGTACGTCGACTGAGCTAGAAGATGGCTTTCGCTTTGGGCAATCTATGAAGAGATGGGTGATTCCACACTCTGCGCACCTTTGGTCAACCTTGTCTTAGTTTTGCTGCTCTCTTTCAAGATAGCGTGATGAGACATGACCGGGGTGACCACAAGTCCAACAGATGATTGGATCTTGCATCTGCCCTCCTAGGCCTCTACCTCGTCCTCTTCCTAACACCATCATTGGCACAGGTCGATAGTCCATGAGGACAGCGTTTCCCTCGTCGTCATGCGAGACGTAAGGGTATATGTAAGTTTCTTCCTCACTTGGCTCTTCCACGTAGTGGACTAGAGCATCACTTGGTGGATGGGTCACGTAAGGACCAGGCGGTCTAGGGATGCCCGTAGGATTTATTTCCATCCTAGGAATAGCTAGCTTCATATCGTTAGGCGCGGGAAGGGCCAATGGGGCTCCCCTTCCAAAGAATGGCTGCAGCCTATTCGCTAGGTAAGGCTGGCTGTAGGGTTGCGAGTAAAAAAGTCTTCTTAGTAATCTACAATGCGCGACCTCATGTCCAAACCTACCGCAGTTCGCACAAGGTCTTGACCTAGGGTCTTGACACTCGATCGGTAAGTGGTTTTCACCACAGTACACACATTGGACATGCAGGTGTGTTGGTCATCTCAACGTGTCTTGCAACTTGGCTAATTCCATCTTGACATCAGCCAAGCCTTGGTTGTCTTGGTGGCCTTCACCTTATCTTGGGATGATGGGATTGATCGCTCACTAGAGGCTGACGCTCTCTCTGAACCTCGTGAGTTGGTCTCCTCTACATTCGATCTCCTGGAGCTCCGCTCTTTCAGCTGATCATCGACTCTGATGGCTTCCTCAAACACTCTAGCTACCACATCTCGTTGCAAGCTTGAATTGCCTGCCAAAGCCTTATATAACTCCTCGTCTCAAATTCCACTGATGAATACAGTCGAAACTGCTCTTTCAGTCGGTTGCTCACCCAGAGAGATTCTCTTCAAGAGACTCCTCACATGGGATACGTAGTTACGGATGTTCTCCTTCTCTTTCTACTTGACCTTCATCAAGCGTACTAGTAGGTTATCGGAGTATCCAGGCTCAGTGAATCTCTTAATGAAGAGGTCCTTGAGGCCATTGAGGTTGGCTCACTCTACAACATCTAGGCTTGTATACCACGTCCTACCCTTGCCGCCTAGGCAAAGCCCGAATGCTTGCGAGTGTTGAGTTAGGTCATTGAGGCCGTTGGCTTCGCAGACTTGCTCAAACTCCTCAACAAAGCTGTATGGGTCGTCATGGGGTTGGTACTTGTCGAGTTGCTTGGCAACGATCGGTATTTTGGGCTGGCTCTTTGAGCCTTGGTTCGTCCCTAGTCCTGTGAGCAGCAATGTGGCTAGTGCCGCGGCACTTTGTTCTATAGCCGTGTTATCTAGCAGTCACTTCATGAGAAGCTCGCTCAACATCAAGTCCCCCTCTAGGGCTCTCTCGTGATTTGTTCGGTTCCTACTTGCTAAGTTCAACACTCGCTGCACCTTGCACAACTTCATACTTTGCCTTTGGCTTCTAGCTTGCTGATCCCTATTGTATTCGGCTCTGCTTTGCAATGCTTTGCTGGCTAGCTTTCTCTCCTCTTCTAGATCTACGATGATAGCGTCTGTTGTCCTACCGCAGTGCTCATACCAGGCGTGTGCATCGTAATTGCTTACCAGTTGCTAAATAGCATCTGGGAAGACATTCAAATCGAGTTGCTTATTAGACTAGCGGTCTGAGCTTTCCTCCGCCATTGTCGAGTTGTCTTGCTCCACCAAGCTGTCGATCAGGTTCAGTAGACTTGTTAAATCCACGTCGTTGGTGCCCCTTGCTTGGTCCTAATCTGCACTTTGATGGTTTGTCTATATCTTGGGCCCTTTCCTATTGGTGGGTTCCTTGAGTGGTTTATCTAAGTGACTTCCTTTAGTTATTGGATGCAAACCTTAATTTATGATCACTCAGTGCGTGTGTCGTTTCTCGTGCACTTGTGCTCAATCAGGCTTTCAGCTTTCTTAAGTGTACTTCAAGTGCGAAAATTCAATGTGAGTGCAACTAGCAATTTCTCAACATCTTACGTACTCTCGCTTGTTTCGGGCCTAATAGGCTTGTAGATCAATTTTTTGACCGTTTTGTTAGGGTTCAGGGTTTTTCTCGTATATTGCTTTATTTATTTTCAGTCAGTCAGGTTTTACAACTCAGCAGTTTGCGTCTAAGTCCTTGGGTTTTGCAACTGCCTACTTCTAGCTGCTAAGCGGTTTTTTTCCTATTACGTGTGCCAGAATCAAGTTCTGAGCACTGAAAAGGTTTCGACAGTTTACGCCGCTGCATTTTAGCTGGGTCAAGTCAAGTTTCTAAAAATTTTGATAAAAATTTGCACTCGGACCAACTGGTCCGAATTGCAGGGTCCGAGTAGGTCAGTCGAATAGGTCAAGGCACAGGGTCGAAGGGCGAATTTCAGGGTTTGTGTCGGACGGTTTTGATTTGGACGGGCCGAATGGAAAATTCGGACGAGGTGATTTGGACAGGCCGAGGCACATGGGCCAAGGGCCGAATGTGGAAAGTGGCCGAGGGCCGAATGTGTGACTCGGACGGGTTGTTCGAACGGGCTGAGGCCAAATGTGCCACGTGGCAAAAAGTTTGACTTGGTCGGGCTGAATGGGTGGACTCGGACGGTTTGCCTCGGACGTCCGAGGGCCGAGTAAGGTTTGGGCTGAGTGGGCCCAATGATAGGGGCCGAGGGCCGATTCTGGGACTCGGCCTAGAAAAAGGCCACTCGGATGGGACGAGTGTGGCGCACGTAAACAGTGCGAACACAAATGTGATCGATTCACAAGATTCAAGCAAGCACAATGGCCATGCACTGCGAGATCCTATCTAGGGGAGTAGAGAGAGAGATTCATATACCTGCACAGGCCGGTAAGCGCGTCAGTGATGCGATCGAATCGATGCGAGCTGGAGCTCTCTCTCTCTCTCTCTCTCTCTCTCTCTCTTACTGAAAAGGCACAAATGAGCTCTCCCTTGGCCTCTTGGCTCTTATACCCCTTCCTGGGTGTGGTGTTGATACCCCCAATCACTCACTTGTCGATCTTAGGCATCACTAGCGAGCGTTTTACCAATTTTTGCACAATTTTTGCCCTGTTTTGAAACAGTAAACCCTACCCTTCTCCAGTTCGATTTCCTAATTCTAACCTACGCTAAATGCAACAAAGATCGAAGGCAAAAAACTGAAATAGATTCTCCATGTTTTCCAATCATCAAACAACTAAAATATCCCAAAAATACTTACTTGTTTTGAAGATAAAAAACACCCAAACTTCCTACCTATCTCAAGCTCTATTTCGGGGATGAATCCCCTACTTCGATGCTCGATATGAGGCGCGCAAGTGCTCAAGCTTAAATCCGTTGGTCCCAGCAAAAACGGAACCAAAATGTAGTAGGAGTGCCAAGACCCACTGAGCACTTATTGCTTCAAGCGTTTCAAGCGAGCTCTAATGGCTATCTCTCACCTAGCCGACGCACTGTCGATCCTACGAGTGTAGTGAGCTTACCTTGATGCCGATGTGAGTAGCCTCCTCCCTCGAACACCTCAGTAGCTCCACAATTCTTGATGCTAGCTTAAGCATCCTCAAGCCTCCTCCATCTCCAAGCTCCATCCTCCATAGCAGTGCGCGCGAGAAAAGAGAATAGAAGAGAAGAGAAGAAGAGAAGAGGAGATGTGAAGAGCTTCACCCTCTTGATCCCTCACTCCCACACACTCACTCCCTCACACTCTCACACTCCCTCTCTCAAGCACACACACAAGCAAGAAGAAGAAGAGAAGAAGAAGAGAGCTCTTGTTAGCCACACACCAAAGAATGAGCTTCCCTTCACTTTTTGAACTTTATATACAAGCCCTAAAATCCCATGGGCACCCATCCCCTTTTTACATGACCGGCCACTGTGAAAAGGTCCTTTTTCCATTTCCCTCTTCTAGCCTTATGCCTCTAGCCTATGCCCATCTAATATTTTACAATTGGCACAGGAGGGAGCCTGGCGCTCTTTTACAAGAGTTTCCAAGTTTTTTGAGGTGCCTTTCATTGAAAATTGCGCATTTGGTCTTGGCTTAGCTCTTAGAGGTCGCTTGCGTGTCTTTGCTATTCTTCCATGATTTTTTTTATTTTTCCTTCATTTTCCGTCATTTTTCGCCATCTCGACTTGGGGTTAACAGTCAGGCTGGAAACTGTCATACATAGTGAATAGCAAGCATTGTATCTTGCTGAAGCAATACATGTCACTTTGAAGCTTCTATCACCTATATGAACTGACATATGCATGCTGAATGTATGGAGGATTGTGGAAAGCATTGAATGCTGCTGAATACTCAGATCTGGACCTGAAATAATTTCCTTGGCAGTGCTCGGGCTGGTTATGAACAATCATGGTTATGAACAGTCATGTATTTCTTGAAAGTGATTAATGAAGACAGGTTGTCTATGCCTACTCAAATGCTCATGTATTGAACCTATCACTTCAAAGAAAATGTATGATATGATTTGAAGACTTTTTTGGAGCTGCTTAAAGCTCATTATGCTGATTTTCGGTTGACTGCAACCTACAACCAAATTAGTTGACATTTGTACTTGCTGGTTATGCACTGTTTTGTACTTCTATGCCTATGTATGGCTTGACACATGTACTAGCAGCTATCTGGGAAGTTTTGGGACATGTATAACATGTATGCATGTTGTTTTTGGACTTGAAATTGTTGCTGGTTATACACAATCTACAGTTTTTAGACTACATCTTTGGTCCCTGGCAATGAGGTTGCAGGAGTTTACACTGAAGCAAATACATAGCATATGTATTAATGTTGTACCTACGGGTTAGACCATTTGTTTTGGGAATTTTTTGGGTTATCAATGGGCTGAAATACCCTTGTTTTTTACTGCAATCAGTTGTAGAAAAATGTCATAAACTGTTGTGGACTGAACTTGGTCAGTCACACTTATTGGTTTGTAGGTAGTTAAACATCTGATAGATAGTCTATTGCATCATGGCTAATGCACATGGGACTAATAATATCACTCAGATAGTTGGAGAGAAGTTAGACAACAAGAATTTTGCATTATGGAAATTCAAAATGAAGAACTTTCTAGTTGGTAGGGGTTATTGGGATCTATGTACAGGAGATGAGGTTGCTCCTGAGTTGCCTACAATGAATCCAACTAATGAACACAAAAAAGCTCATAGGCTATGGAATGAGAGAGCATGCAAGGTGCTGCATTGGTTTTCTCTATGTATATCTGATGCTATGGTAATTAAAATCACTAGATGTGAGACTTGGAAGGATGCTTGGAACATACTAATGAAAATTTATGGAACCATGACACATGCACGAAATATCCAGTTGAAACAGCAGTTCAACAACATGTCTAGGAATGGCAGGAGCATCCAGGTGTATACCACGGAGATTAAGACCATAGCTGATCAACTTGCTACCATTGGCTCAAGTATATTAGAAGATGATATGATTGGTATTGCCTTGAATGGATTAGGGAAAGAGTACAAAGCTTTTGACACATCCATTTCTGTTAGAGAACAGTGTATCTCAGAGTAGAGACATTGTGTTATACTCTAGCCAGCGTGGCAGAGGATTTAGAGGTCGTGGTTCATTTTGAGGTCGTGGTGACACTCGTAATGCTTATGGATAGCAGCAGCAGCAGGGTAATTGGCATGGTGCAAATACACAAGGCCAGCGTGGATCTGGCGGGTTTACAGACAGGGGGAGATCACCCCGAGGTAGAGGTGGTGGATCTTGTTCATGGTAGTCATCTGATCAATCCAATAGGGACAAGGATTGCCATTATTGTGGCAAGTATGCGCACATTGCAAAGGATTGCTACAAGAAGCAAGGAGATATGAAGGCAAAGGGCAGACAACATGGGCACTATGCATCTTCCAATGGTGCTCATGATGAGCAAGTTGATAGACTATTTGCCATGCAGCATGTATCCAAAAATGCATCGAGACATAATAGAGATGATAGATGGTACATTGACTCTAGAGCATCAAACCACATGACACCGCATGGAGAGTGGTTTGATGAGATGGTTACAGGTACACATGGTCATGTATGTACTGGGGATGACACCCAACATGACATAAAGCATAAAGGGATTATTCCTTTCATGATGCTTGATGGCAAGAAGAAAGGCCTGCATGATGTATTACATGTACCGACTATAACAATGAATCTTTTGTCTGTGGGTCAAATAGCAGAATAGAATCTGCAAGTAAGATTTAACAAAGATGGATGTTTCATTGAGGAGTATGGAAATGGCAGCAAGTTAATTTCCAAGGGAAAAAGGGATGGTAGGATATTTACTTTTATGCGATGAATCAAGTGGAAAATATGGTTAGAACTCAAGAAAAATGCCAAAAGTCCACTAGGTTCATGAGGGACCTGAAGTAATGAACTAAAGTCACCTGTAAGTGACCTAAGTAGGTCAAAAAGTGAAGTGGAGTTGAGCAAGATGTAGCCCGCATTTTTCGGTGCAAAATGCGGGCCTGCATAACCTGCAACATCTGGAGAAGACTGGGAGCTATGGTGCATGCTTTGGAGCATGCAAACTGAAGACAAACTAGAGCTGAAGATGAAGATACAAACAAGAAAGGTGAGAGCTCCTCTTACCCGTCTATTTGGTCTGACAAAAATGCATGATATGATAGTCTATAAAAGGGGAAAATTTGAGAGAAAAGTATTCAGCCTGCTCTTATGTACGTCTTCTCTCATTTTATTTACCTTATTCATGGTCCAATGAAGCACGACTTGTACCCAAGTACTTGAGTGACTTTGGGGCAAGCAAAGGGGGAGGATTTTGAAGGTGTATAGGCTGCTATGGGCTGGAAAAACCAGTCATAAATAGGCCATTCCGGGACTTAAGGTAGCCATGTTTGCTCATGATGAGAGTGCCATTCGGGATGTAGAGATTTGGCACAAGTGGATTGGACATGTCAATGTACAAAAGCTGAAATCTATGTAACAGAAGGAAGTAGTACTTGGATTACCTAAATTCAAGTATAATGACTTTGGTCGTGTATGCCCTGCATGTCAGTTTGGGAAGCAGGCACGGTTTCCGTTCATGACACATGTAAAAAATAGCACTAGGTCTTTACAGTTAGTGCATTCTGATGTCTGGGGTCCTTCACATAATGCTTCATTTGGAGGTGTACGGTATTATGTCTCATTTATTGATGATTTCAATAGGTACACTTGGCTTTATATTTTGAAGCATAAAGATGATGTGTTTGATGCATTCAAAGATTTCAAGAAGCGTGCAGAGAATGAGTTGGGCTGCTACATATCATGTTTGAGATTAGATGGAGGAGTGAATATGTCTCTAATTACTTTGACAGGTATCTTGCTAAATATGTGATCAGAAGAAAGCTTACTTGCAGCTATACACCGCAGCAAAATGGTGTTGCAGAGAGGAAAAACAGGGTCTTGATGGAATCAGCTAGAGCTATCCTGAATGAGAAATGTCTGCCAAATGGTTATTGGGCTGAACTGGTGATGATTGCTGTCTATGTGCTGAATCGAACCCCTATAGCATGGATTCATGATGTCACTCCATATGAGAGGCTGTATGGTCATAAACCTGATATTTCGCACTTGAAGGTATTTGGTAGCATTGCATATGTGCATGTACCAGATGAAAAGGGAAGAAATTGGATCCTAAGATAGTGAAGAGTGTGTTTCTGGGATATGCACAAGAATGTAAAGCTTATAAGTGTTATGTACCTTCTACCCATGAGACACCCATAAGCAGAGATGTGGTATTTGATGAGTTAGCATCCTGGTATGGGAATCCTGTTGCAGTGTCTACTGATGTCTCACCCAGTATGAGTCGTGCTGAAAATACTCCTGCAGAGAGTACTTCCATGAGTGGTCAAACAGGTGATGTATCATCTACAGTGAGTCCTTGGACAGGACGATTGCGTAGTCACACTACTGCATCCACTGACATGGATATGTCAGTGAGGGGGAGAACAGATAAGGGAAAAGAAAAGGTTTTTGAAGATATAACAAGTCCACTCACTGTAGGTTATGAGTCATCTAGCAATGACAGCTTAGATAGTGAATTGGGGATTCCATCTGTTATGACGCCAAGTGTTAGGCAGAGTCGTTATGTGCTGCCTCATGAGAGGCAAGCTCATAGTGAGCCACAGCTCAGGAGATCAGAGAGGGTCAACTGACCTGCTGATAGATACACTTACACTGGATATTCAGCCTGTCATTATGCTTATATGACAAAAGTAACAGGTTTTAGAGAACCAAGTAAGTTTGATGAGGCAGTTGCAGATGAGGATTGGCATGCTACTATGGATGAGGAATATTCAGCTTTGGTTGAAAATGGCACATGGGATCTGGAACAGTTGCCTAAGGGCAAAACACCTATTGGCTGCAAGTGGGTGTATAAGGTAAAATGTAAATCAGATGGATCATTGGAAAGATACAAGGCCACGCTGGTTGCAAAAGGGTATGCGCAGCAGCCCTGTAGCAAAGATGGCTACAGTTAGAACTGTGATTGATTTGGCAGCAGCTAGAGGCTGGAAACTATGGCAGATGGACGTAAAGAATGCCTTTCTGAATGGACAGTTACATGAAGAAGTTTACATGGAACAACCTGAAGGCTATGTGCATCTAGAATTTCTAGCACATGTATGCCGACTGAAAAAGGCATTATATGGGCTAAAACAGGCACCCAGAGCATGGAATGCTCACATTAGCAGTTATTTGCAGCAACATGGTTTCCGATTGGGTGATGCTGATCATAGTTTGTTTGTGAAGAAGACAGATCGTGGCTATGTATTCCTAGTTTTCTATGTTGATGACTTGATCATTACAGGAGATGATGAAAGCGAGATTGCTGAAGTAAAGACATGTTTACAGGCTGAGTTTAAGGTCAAGGACCTAGGAGAGCTGAAATATTTTTCGGGGATTGAGGTTGTTTCTACACCTTAAGGCATATGGCTGCTACAGAAGCAGTATGCTCAGGACATGTTACAGAAATATGGTATGGCTGATTGCAAGCCTATGGATACGCCTTTAGAGCAGAATGTTAAGCTGCAGATTGATGTTGGGACAGAGATTGAGAATGTTACCATGTACAGACAGATGGTAGGCAGCTTGATCTATCTCACGATCACTAGAGCTGACTTGAGTTATGCTATGGGACTGATCAGTCAATTCATGCAGAAGCCTTGTAAACCACACTTGGATGCAGTCAGGAGAATTCTGAGATATGTAAAGAGTACCACATATCATGGGATGTTTTATGCATATGGAAAACCCTTGACTTGACGGGCTATACTGATGCTGACTGGGCTGATTGCACTTATAACAGGAGGTCAACCAGCGGCTATGCATTTGGATTGGGTCGTAGCATGATCAGTTGGCAGAGTAAGAAATAGCCTACAATTGCACTGTCCAATACGGAAGCAGAATATCGTGGTGTGGTCTTAGCGGCCTGTGAAGCTATGTGGTTACAGAAGTTGCTGAATGACTTGGGAATACACTTGGACAACAAAGTAAGGATGTACTGTGACAATTTAAGCAGTGTCATGTTAGCAAGAAATCCTGTTTATCATGCAAGATTGAAACACATTGAGATCCACTACCATTTCATCAGGGAAATGGTTTTAGCAGATCAGATTGACTTGGAGCATGTGAAGACTGAAGACCAGGTAGTAGCAGACATCTTTACCAAATCACTTGGTAAAGATAAGTTCATTCACTTTAGACAGCTACTTGGAGTGATGCAGATGGTTTGAGTTTTTTGGTTTGAGGTTGAGGGGGAGTGTTAGAAATCAAGCTCCACCCGTCAGTTTGTCTTGGTGTGTAACTGACATCTGTGACAGCTAGTGTACAGCTGTCTCCATGTGACTACATTAAATAAGTCGGGCTAGTAGTTAGTCAGTGACTTGACTAGAGTTAGCTAGTCTAGTTAGTCTAGTTTACTATACATTGTATTGGGTGGTTTAGTGTTATGTAAAATAATGAAGAAAAGACATTGAGAGCCTGAAGGCTCATGGATATGGTGTTTCCCTGTCTCCCTCTCTCTCTCATCTTTGAACAGTCTTAGGACTACCAGTGAGCTCTCATAGTCATTCAATCAAGTATCCACCCTCTCTTTATTGTTTAGATTTTCATCAATCTCAAAAACACAGTTAATAGCATGTACTAAGCAATTCCCACTCTTCTCAACATCGAAACCTTTTTGTACATCAAATTGAGCCTCTCCAAGGATTTTGAACCACTTATAAAAATATTAGCATCACATAAGTCACTCCAAAACCCCAAATACCACCAAACCACTCTCACGAAACCTTTTCGTGCATCTAATTGAGCCTCTCCAAGGATTTTGAATCACCTAAAAAAGTCTTAGCATCACATAAGTTACTCCAAAAGTCCAAATATCACCAAACCACTATCAACACGAAGAATCTCTCCTCTATTGTAATTAGGATTCAAACCAAATTCCAATAACTTATCCTCAACCAAGCATGACTCCATTAAGTCATTACCATCCTCATTATCCAAAGCTTGAGCGCTATTTCCCTCAACATCCTCACATCATGCTTCTAGATCTATCATTGAATCACCACCATCAACATTATCCAAAGAGTGAGCATTACTAGCCTCAACATCCTCACATCATGATTTCTAGACTGTAGAAGCTCATCTCTAAACTTGGTTTCAAGTCTATTAGCTTTCAACACAACCAGCTTGACTAGACGATTATCATCTTTAGCCATCATGCTCTAGAGCTAGAAGCTCATATTCAAACTTTCTTTCAAAACAATTAGCTTGACTAGACAACCATGTACTGTTTGCAACCTCATATTTGAATCTCTTAAACTTCCAAGTCCCTTTGAACTTTATCAATGGTATATTTATACCCTCCTTCCAATCTTCCCTGAAAAACAATAGGAAATATCTCTTTCCTTCTTTCTTCTTTAGTTTTCTCTCTAGCTATCTCATTAGCAATCCCATCCAGAAAACTAGTGTATTATGACAATAGGAAGTTTTGGTTTTTGTTCTAACTCTTTTATGACCATATCATCCTTTGATTGCCCAAAACATTTGTCTTTCTCTCATCTTCACCCATAGAAAGTGTTGGTTCTATTACAATCCTTTTGTGACCATATCAGCCTTTTGATTTTCCTCTTTTCTAAATTCAAATATTTGACCATTTGAGGCAAAATCCAAACTTACTTTCCTTTGTAGCCTCTGTATGGGAACTTCAAGACAAATACTTTGAAAGTCTTCCTTAGTCCTCTTAAAACGTATATATATCCATCTCATATCCCCTTGACAAAGGCTTTGGAGACGGCCTTGGGATTTGGTCTCTTAGTAAGAGGGAATCACTTGTACAAGCTTTGGATCTTGGAAAAATATTCACGCATGATTTCCTCCTTTTGTTGGTGTAGATTCATGAGTCACATCTTGAGGTTCTCCTCATGTTTTTCTTTGGTGAACTGCATGATGAATACGTTCTTGAGAGTGGAAAAGCATGCTTTATCATTCTCGTCCAATCTCATAAACCAAGTCCTATCCTAACCACCTAAGAAAAGGCCAAAGGCATCAACCTTCTTATCATCAACTATAAGATTATGCACCTCACACACATGCTTGAATTTCTCTACAAAGTTATATGGGTCACTGCGTGCTCTATTGTGGGAGCTTTTGCTCAACTGCCAAGACCCACCGGACTGCTTATTGTTTCAAGCGTTCCAAGTGAGCTCTAATGGCTACCTCTCACATAGCCGACGCGGCGTTGATCCTACATGTGTAGTGAGCTTACGTTGATATCAATATGAGTTGCCTTCTCTCTCGCATACACTGGGAGCTCCGCGATCCTAGATGCTAGCTCAATCATCCTCAAGCCTCCTCCATCTTCAAGCTCCATCCACCATAGCCCCGCGCGCAAGAGAAGAGAAGAGAAGATGGTGAAGAGCTTCACCCTCTTGATCCCTCACTCTCACACACTCCCTCTCTCAAGAGCACACATAAGCAAGAAGAGGAGAAGAGAGAAGAAGAGAAGAGCTCTTGTTAGCCACACACCAAAGAATGAGTTTCCATTAACTTTTTGAACTTTATATACACAAACCCTAAAACCCCATGGGCGTCCATCTCTTTTTACATAACTGGCCATTGTGGCAAGGACCCTTTCTCTAATTCTCTCTTCTTGCTTCATGCCCTAAGTCTATACCCGTCTATTCTTTTACAAGTGGCACATGACGGAGCCTGGCACTCTTTTACAAGAGTTTTTAGAGTTTTTGGGGCGCCTTTTATTTAAAAGTACGCTTTTGGCCCCAGCTTAACTTTAGAGGCCGCCTGCGTGTATTTTGCTCCTTTTCCATCTTCTTCCCGCTTTTTCATTCATTCTTTTGCCTTCTCGACTTGGGGTTAACATTATCCCCCTCCAAGACGGGTGCCAGTCCCATGGCACTCTTGGTGACTGTTGGTTTTTAAGAGGCAGTTGGGGAAGTAGTCGTGTAAGGGCAAGGCCACGTGTAAACTGGAGTGCTCATGGAAGCTTGGTAATAAAGTTTTTTGGAGAAGTCAAATGGATAGCAAGTGGTTGATGAGGGCCTCTGAAGTCGGTGGTTGGTGTCCTTTGTGATGCTTGAAAGGAAAGGGTACGGTGCTCTACCTAAGGGGGGTGTCTACCTTATTGTGTAGTGCATTGTGCTTGTGCTGGTGGAATGGGGAGTTGGGTCTAACCACAGGCTAGCATGGGTGATATCCCATGCTTGGGGACCCCATTCGTGCAAAGGGAGGTGCACTGCAAGTAGCTTAGGGTGACAGGTCTAACCATAGGCGATTGTTACCTCCCTAGGTATGTCCTGCCCTTGATGGGCCCTAAGCATAAAATGGGGAAATAAAAAGGGCTAGGGGGTTAGGAGCGAAGCTAGCTGACCGAAGCCACTGGGCACGCCTAACTTGAGGACCCCTAGGTACATTGATCGTACTTTATGTGATACTAAGTGCTTCTATAAGTGAGTTTTTTTGTCCATTCCATGCGTAATGTTCCGATTGCTCTTTCTTTGCCTTTTTTTCTTTTTTTTTTTGGAATAGTATGACAGTAGTAGAACGACAGTCTGTACCTAATCTTCCTCGTCTGATTTAGGAGAAGAAGGGGATCGGATGGATTTGCTCAAAAATTGATGGCTTTGCATATATCCTTTGAGGTTCATGCGGACGTGGAGGGAGGTGGTGGAGAGGAAGTGATGGTTGCACCTAGTGAATTGGCTATCATTCATATCCTCTAAGAGGGCTAGGAAAAAGGAGGGGAGAAGGCTAGCTCTCATCATTAAACGTGCCATGGCACAGCTATCAATGGCGTTAGGGTCACAAAAGAGGGGAGGCAGGCCATGCTCTTGTGGGGTTGGGTCTTGCTTGAGTAGTAACTTAAGTAACCTAAGATAATTGCAGGTAATTATAAAGGCTGGATCAAGGCATGAAGAGAAGTCCACGAGAAAACACGTCATGGAATCATTTAGGCTTCCCGAGTCGAAAAGGAGGGCATGTTCGAAGGAGGCGGCATTGGAGTTGTAGATGATGGGGAAATCATGACACCCATGGAGGGTGGCAACAAAATGCACACCTACCCTATGAGGATATGCCATGAATGTGGGGTCGTTCCTCTCATAAGGCAGGGTGTTACAAAAAGCCATCCAGGGGAGCATGCTAATGTCCCACACTCGCCTCCTCCATAGGGGTTGGCAGTTGTAGCCTTGTACAGTATGTGGTATTTCAAACATCTTGTTTTGCCAAAACTCTGCTTCTACACTTCCCCACAGGGTGGGGGTCCTCTCCCTTTCTTCTAGCCATTTCTGTCCTAGTCGACTGCTAGTCGCGATCACCTCCTTCATCACCTTGATCTGTAGGACCCTTCGCAAGCTGTTAGGCATGATGAAGCTGAAGATGAATGGGTGTTTTTCTTTTTTCTTGCCATTCCCAAATCACAGCTCCGTGTGGAATCTAGCAGGGAGGTCATCAGGGCACGGTGGGAGGGGTGCGAATGGTTGTACGACCGGTTTGGCTCTTAGCTGCTTCATGTTTTCTTCAAATTATTTTCTCTGTCTCTCCCTTAGTGCGGATTGTCTTTCTGCAGATGGATCAATCTGTTGCTGTTCTTGGACATGTGGCGAGGGGGGTTGTGGGATTACCTCTTCTCTGATTCTCCCCATAACGAACTCAAGGTCAGCCTCCTCCCCCTACCGGTCTTCTAGTTGCGCTCCTTCTTCAAAGCCTAGTACATCCAATTCTTGGGGGGTTAGGCCAGCCAGTAGTAGGTGCTTTTGTTGCTCTTCTCAGCTCAGCCTAACCTCCACAGGTTGGGGTGTCATCTCTAGCCCCGCATGCAGGGCTCTGCGTGCGATGCTCAATTTTTTTTGCACCACCTCTAATTACTCCTTTTCCTTTCGGCAGGTCCTGTCTAGTAGTGTGTTGATGAAGGCCTGTTGCTAGGCACTGAAGGTTGACTGTGGGTTGTCTGCTTTACTTTTTGCAAGGATTTTTTCTTTCTCCACCAAAGTGAGACACCGTGCCATTGTCTTTACTCATTTTTCATTTTGCGCTACCCATTTCTCTGCTCTTTTGTTCATTTCTTCCATGCTTTTCCCCTGCTTCTGTACCGAGGTTACTAGCTTCTACTCCTAGGTTTTGAGTTCCCTGCTCATATTCTCGTGCTCTTGCCTTCCCAAGTGTAGTTGATAAGTCATAGACTCAATCTCTTTTTGCTGCTGCTCCCTCTCCTGCTTTCTCTCCTCTTCTTTGGCATTCAATTCCTCCATCATTTGCTCAATGTTGGCGGTTTTTGCCTCCAATTCCCCATGTTGCATCAGGAGGAGCTTATATTCTCGCTGCATCTACACTAGTTCTTGATTCTCATCCTCGTGCTACTGCTTGTAGCTTTCTTCCATGTCCTCCTTGGCCTTTGATTCCTACTTGAGGTCAAAGATCTATCATTGTTACATGGCTATTGTGCGGGTTTTTTCAAGCTAGAAAGTGGCTACTGACTCCTTTTCCGCCACCAACTCAACCATAGCCATCCTCTTTTCCTCCTTCACCCTCTCCAATTGGGAGCTCTCCAATTGGGAGAGCAACTCAGCGACGTACTCGTCCTAACCTGGCAGGTGGCGTCATTGTTGTGTGGGTTGGGGTGGTTGAGGCTTCCACTCTCAGATGCTTCTGGTCCTGTCTCGACTCAGTATCTGCGGCTGGCCTCTTTTGCCCTGTGGCCATGGTCTCCGTGCTCTTTCCCTGGGCCATTTCTTTATTGATAAAATATTACATCCATGCCACAAAGTTGGAGACCTCCATGCTGGTGGGGATGCTAGGGGTGATGGTGGTTGGTTCGGTGGAGGGCACCATGAGGGTCGAGATAGGATGGAGGAGGACCTTGCACAGCGGGCGGCGTGACTTCTAGTACTTGCATGCTAGAGCTAGGCTCTTCTTCCCTCAGTGGGCTCCAAGCTCGTGGATCATCAACCCTGCACTGCTGCTCAATGGACCATCGTGTGGCTTCAGCCAAGTCCTCCTGCTCCTTCCTTCTTAGTTCCTCTTCTTCCTCAGCAGCTCTTCTTTGCCTTTCTTTTTCAGCTTTCCTTTACTCTTTCTCCAGTTTCTCTTTTTCTTCCTGTTCTTTCGTTTTCCTCTTCTTGGCCTCCTGTTTTGACACCTTTTTAGCCCTGTTGACTTCTTTCTTTGTTTTTTCTTCTTCATGTTTCTTCTTCTTCCTCTCCTCAGCCTCCTTGAGGGATTGCCTTTTTGCACGTTCAAAATCCTCGTTCTCCTTTTTTTGGCCTTCATCCGGATTCTTTTTCTTTTGTGCAGTCTTCTTTTTGGGTTTCTTGGCTTGCTTTTTGCCCGATTGTTCTTCTTGTTCCTACCCTTTCTTATCAATCTCGGTCCTGTCGCTAGACCTCTCTTGGTCCTGGTGAGGGGGTAACCTATCAGGTGTTTCTCCTTCCCCTTCCTCTGCATCTTGTGTCTCTTTCATTGCCTTCTGGATGGGCACGTTCAAAATGCTTCAATAGGCAATAAACAAGGCCTTGGATGAGGCCTTCTTTCTTTTCGTGACCTTGGAAGCTGGGGACTCTCCTCCTGCTGGTGTGCTTCCTAAAGCCAGTGCTTTATCCGCTTGGTCGATGGTTTTGCATAAATAACCGTTCAAGTCGACTTCATGCAGGGTGTGAGCCGCTATGTTCTCCAGCACAGGTACGCTGATTCGATACATCAAGGTGTTGTAGTGCTGGCTGGAGAAGAGCACGTGTACTAGCTTTGCTTGTAGTCTGGCTTCTGGATTAGGCATGTCCTGGATGCTGATGCCATCGTTAGTTAGCACATCCTCCTTTTTCATTTTCAGCATGGTGTATATATCCCTCTTAAGCTTCTTCTCTATCTTTGGCTCCAGTCCCAACGCCTTCTCCACCAAGGCAGGGGTTAAGTGAACTTGTACCTCTTTGACGTTTTCTCCCCTTTCTACCGTGATAGTGCTGAACTCGTTGTCAGGGTTGTAAGACTTGAGAAACTCTACACACTTTGTGTGGTTAGGTTCTTACGCAAATTTTTCGAGGTACTTGGTGAAGTTGCATTGTTCAATGACTCTCTTGGCCGCATTCTCCTTAGCCACCACACCCTCTACGTTGTGAATGGTTCAGAACTTAAGCTGGTTGTAGGCGTGGCTCTCAAGAGTGATGATGTATTGCGCTCTTTCCTCTTCCATGAATGGAAGTTGGTGGGCATGGTCTTGCTGCGACATCTTTTATTCCTGTCATAATCCCAAGTTTCCATTAGTGCTTCCAAATTAACAATTCGCAAGACAAGTCATAGTTTAAAAAGAAAGATTCTATATGTTTATTGAATAAAAGCATTAAAATCCCATCCAATGTAGAATCTTCCCTTCTCACTTTAACTTTTTCCCTTTATTTCAAAGTTCTCTTGTTATTTTTCTACCTCCCTCGTTGTTTACATGTTTATGCATTTTGCTTCATTTTGCTTGGTTTTAATTTGATCACCTCACTCCCCTCCCCTCCTAGCTTGAGATGAATCCTTCCTACGATTGAAGGTTTTGAAGGTTGAGGATATTATGCAATGGGCTCTAAGCAACAAGCCTAAGTCCAAGCGGTGGTAGCTTAGAGCTAGCTCCCTGAACCTGTTATCGAGCCGTCTAATGCAATTAACCATGTCATCCCCTGTATCTTCGGCTACATCTGAGGCAAGTGTCAAAAATGATTTCCACTCATAGGAGGGACGTTTAACACATGCTGGTGGTTGGGGTTTGATACCACCAGAGCCTTTGACAATGGATAGTTGTTGTTGCAGGTTTTCTTGAGGTTGCGGTTGGGCTTCTTGGCTTAGGGCTGGGGAAGTGGCAGCTACTTCTAATGAACTGCTGCCTTGAAAGTGGATCATTGTAGTCGGATGAGCCCTCACTGCTTCTCACAAAGGGACTAAAGTAGGTGTGATTGCAAATATCTCAACACCCCTCCTCAACCACAACCAAAAGTACAAAGTGTGTAGAGGCTTTAGTGAAATCAACACCTGCAAAGTGCGGGCACACCATAAACATGGTAAAAACACCAGAGACTGTCGCAAAAAAGGCTAAGTGTGGGTATCACAAACATGATGGACATCCACAGGCTGTAGCAGGGATCTCACAAAGTGTACAGAGGTTGTAATACAAGGATAACTGAGGAGTTTAGAAGTTTATGTTTGAGGCATTAGGGCTAGGAAATACAAAACTAAAAAAGTCTATCTGAATAGAAGGACTGATGAGTTGTCCTTCTCATGGTGGTCTTCTTCTTCTTCCTTTGCTCCATTTTCTTCTTCTTCTTTGACTACAATTAGATAGGCCTTTTGGGTGTTGAACAGTGCACGAGGGAGACGAGGAACGGAGGAAGAGAGAGGAGAAGAGAGATACGAGACACCGGAAGTGGAACCCCAGAAGCGTGTCAACTGAGCACACATGATAGGAATATATAGAGGGGACCTGGGGCGCTATATATAGAAAGACTATATATAGTTATATAGCTAACATTGGGACCTCTTTCTGGTGTGGCAGAACTTCTTGGTGTGTCCGGTCCTTTTGCAGAAGTCACAGAAGATTTGATCCTTCTTGCCTTTGTACTTGTTGCCAACATATAATGCATGCTCATCTCTAGAGGTACTTGTTTCTTCCTTATTTTTTAGCTTCTTTTCCTCCTCTAACAGTGATGCTTGGATATCAATAAGTTTAGGATTTTCCATGTTGATTAAAGTTGTTGATACATTATTATATTCAGGAGGCAAACTCTTAAGTAGAACACCGATGCAAACATCTTCTTCCATTTTAATGTCGATTCCTACAAGTTGGGTTAGAAGTCCTTCCATGTAATTTAGATGTATGGCAAGTGATGTGCTGGAATTCATTTCGAGCCTGAAAAACTCAATTAGGAAACCATACTTTGATGATTTAGACTGTGCACCGAACAAGGTGTCAAGTCTCTTCCATGTATCCTGTGAGGTCTCATAGTTATCCACATGGTGGATATAACTGTCATCTAGCTCCATTTTGATAATGGCCTGAGCCTTATCATCGTTCTTTTGCCAAGTGACAGCAAGATCCACATCATGAGGCGTCTTTTCTTTTCTAGTGGTAATGGCCTAGAGGCCCTTCTTCATCAGGATCAATTTGATGCGGGTCCGCCAGGTATGAAATCGGACTCCTTTGAAATGGGTAGTTTGATAATCTTTGCCCATGTTCAACTTGAGAGACCAGTCGAAATTTAGCTTCAAATGACTGAGAATAACTAGGAATGAGTTGATCTTTGTATGTGTCAAAGGACACAAGCAATGGCAGTGAAGTATCAAAAGATATTAGTTTGAAATTTGATGTTTGTTGCTTGAGTTTGACTTGATGATCTTCAAAAAATCTTCATAGCTTTTCCTCCTTGCTGATTTGATGGTTGAACACTTGCTGAAAACTTCAGATTAGAGTGGCCTTGGCTTGGTTTAAGTGGCAGGAGAGAGAAAATAAATGAAAAATGAGCTTAAAGGTAAGTGGCTATGGTTGTCCTGTCAAAACAAGGACCAGAAACTGGTAAATGAGCTTTCACCCCCTCCACCGGTTGAATCTACTCAAACCCTTTGAGATGGAGAACCCTCACTAATGGGTCTAACTCCCCCTAAGAGCGTTTGTACTCATTATGCAGGAGTTGAGAGATCTAAGCCTTCAAAGTGGTCACTGTCAAAACTGAGCCCAGATTTGGGAAAATGCAAATTCCGGGCATGGTGTGTATCAATATCCTTGATTTTTGTACCAAGAAGTTGCGCCTTGACCTGAAGAAAAACTCTCGAGAAGAAAACTCAAAGAGATATGGCCTGGTTGATGAGATATGGCTGCTCCAATAGAGGTAGGTAGGTGGTGCTATCCATATACACAATTATGGTAGCAACTCTGAAAAGAGGCAATGATGAAGCTATAGTTGCCTAATCTCAATGATTGAGGTGCCAAGAAGGAGCTTTGAAAGTAGAGAAACACTTCTCCAGAATGAAGTTCAGAGAGATTTGGCCTGTGGAGAGAGATATGAAAGCTTCAAATTGATAGGGTGCTGATGTCTATGGCTGCCATGGAAGCTTCATTGAAGGTAGGAATGCAAATGAAGTTGGAGATAGGGTCCAATACTCAAACTGAGCTAAGAAGAGATGGAAAAGAGCTGAAAGGAGTGAAAGGAGAGTTGGGCCATACTCAACTGAGATTTCATACCTTGTGAAATACGCGGGATCTAGAGCATGGCAGATGCGGAAGCTATGGAGGTTGAAAGAGGAAAAAGAAACTCATGAAGACATTGACCCTGACTAGGACAAATTGTTACACAATTGAGTTAGGTTCCAAGATTGAGACTTGGACTCATAAACACAATCTTGTGTATTGACAGTGATGTGACACTTTATTGGAAAGAAAAGAGTACTATCATTGCATTAGAAAAAGAGTGCAAGTACAATGCTTTATAGGAATTGAGTGGTGGTACTTTCTCTTACTGTGCATATGGGATTCTGGTCATGATCCCTCACTGCTTCTCACGAAGGGACTAAAGTAGGTGTGATTGCAAATATCTCAATAGGGAGCACTGCGATTTATGGTTTTGAGGTTCTATGGGGCTAGGGGTGATCATGCTTGGGGGTAGCGTATGAGCGGTTCCCTTGGCCGTGTGAGCTTTAGGGATCCATATCCAGGCACTCCCCCCATAGTAGCCTTGCATGTGTAGGACGGATTTAGGGACCCACCTTTGCTTGATTATACACCGATTTTTGTAACTGTGCCTTGGTGTCCTAGGTTTAGAGCTTTGGGTCTCATGAGGTTGTGTGCGAGGACTCCTAGGCGGTGGTTGTGGCTATTTAGGCCTCCATTGAAAACTAGGTTGTTGAGCCTTGGCTTTTACTACCACGAGCAGCGGTTCTTGAGAGGTGGTGGGTGGTGGCCGAGCATTACCCTTCTCCTTAGATTTGGCTGCTAATAGTTCTACCACTGGGCTGTGCAGACTAAGGTGAGATTGTGCATCCCTTGCTGAAAGTTGTATCAATGCAGATGTTGTCGATGGCGAGATTAATGCACTGCAACTCATAATTAACGTTGCAATGAGTTTGCCTCTTGAAGGTTCGCCCTAGTAGCGTCTCTGTGCCTGCCTCCTTGGAGTCTGGCAGCACGTAGAAGATCATTGGTACAGTCTCAGACCTGATAGAAATGGCGGCCCTGCACTTGTCGAGAAGTGCGTATGAGCGGCCCCTATATGGGCTGAATTTGGCGTTAGTGGGTTTTAGTAGCGGTTTGCCAAGTTCGGTCTAATGATCATGAGTCAAGACATTGAATTATGCTCCCTTATCAATTAAGGCATTGAAGGTGCCCCTCGGTGACCCTGTTTTTTTTATGAGGCCATTTCGGGGCCTGCTTTGGAGACGGAAGTTTTTTGCACGCACTCAGGAAAAGGCCCAGTTTTATACTGTGCGACCACT
This sequence comes from Lygodium microphyllum, assembly GCF_053477565.2. Classification (NCBI taxonomy): domain Eukaryota; kingdom Viridiplantae; phylum Streptophyta; class Polypodiopsida; order Schizaeales; family Lygodiaceae; genus Lygodium; species Lygodium microphyllum. The sequence continues at coordinate 34,829,141 of NC_141158.1, forward strand.
ATTCTACAGGTCAGTGAAAAGTTACTGTAGAAATTGCATCGTGCGCCTGTGCGCAGAGACATTGGGAGTTACAGAATCATCCTTGTTGCCTGTTGATGTAAAATTGTCACTAGGAAGTGACTGTGTGGTCAAATACCACTTTCGTCAGTTTTGCAGATTTTCCCTTGTGAGGCTAAAGCTGTGTTCTTTGTAGTGACAGAATTTTTTCAGCGTTCTGTAATGGCGTCTGATTCTCTTTCACAAATTGTCATTGAAAAGCTTGACAAGAATAACTTCCAAGCATGGAAGTTTAGAATGATGAATTTCCTTATGGGAAAAGGATATTGGGAATTTGTTGCAGGAAATGAAGTGTGCATATTCAAGATGCAAGTACGCCAAAGGAGGCATGGGATACTTTGTCAAAAATGTATAGCACAAATACGCAAGCCAGGAAAATGCAGCTCAAGCAAGAGTTGCATAATGTTCAAAGAGAAAATATGAGCATCAATGACTACCACATGAAGGTGAAGAAGATTGCAGATACACTTACTTCCATCGGGTCACCAGTGGAAGATGATGATTTAGTTTCTGTGACCTTAAATCGTCTAGGAAAGGATTATGCACAGTTCCGAACATCCATTTCCATCCGTGAAAGATTTTCTGATTTTGAGGAGTTGATTGCTCTTCTAATTTCCGAGGAGCAGAAAAATGGTGGTGCATCTTCTTCAGGAGGAACTTCAAAAGAAGTTGTCTTTTACTCAAATGCTGGAAGAGGTAGAGGCAGAGGTAGAGGAGGCCGATCTGGAGGCCATGCTAGAAATCAAAATATGCTGCAAACTCAAGAAAACCAGTCCTATGGAGGAGGACGTGGTAACTCTAGAGGCAGGGGGAGCCAAAGAGGTCATGGTGGATGGCAAAGAGGCCAAAATGCAAACAGGAATGTTGAATGCTACTACTGTGGTAAAATGGGTCATATGGCTAAAGACTGCTATAAAAAGCAGAATGATATCATGAATGGAAAACTGCAACAAGGGAATTATGCATCTTTTAGTAGAGAGGGTGATGACAGAAATGAGCATTTGTTTATAGTGCAGCACATGAACAATTCTGTGACAAGTGCAGAAGAAAGCAACGATGTATGATATGTTGACTCGGGTGCATTAAACCACATGACAGGTCATGCAGAATGGATGGAGGATGCAAGGAAAATGGAAAAACCAGGATTTGTGGAGACTGGTGATGATACTGCACATCCTATTGTGCAGATTGGAAAATTTCCTTTGTCTATGCAGGATGGGAAAAAGAAATACTTGTCCGATGTATTTCATGTCCCGAATATCACCAAGAATCTAGTTTCTGTTGGTCAAATGGTTGAGCAAGGCTTGCAGGTCAGATTTAATCCTCATGGATGCTTTGTTGAGGATATGAAAAATAAAGGTCGCTTGATAGAAAAAGGAAAGAAGAAGGGAAGAATGTTTACGTTGGATGTAGACATGCATGAATTGAGTGCAGCAATGTTTGCACATGGGACTGATGTAGTTGCAGATATTGATATCTGGCATAAACACATTGGTCATCTTAATGTACAGTGACTTAAATCAATGCAAGCCCAAAATATTGTTGTAGGATTGCCTAAATTCAAGGTTGCAAAAATGCATAAGGTATGTGAAGCCTGTCAGTTTGGAAAACAGGCAAGGAAACCATTTCCTAGACATGTTCAAGAGAGTAAAAAGCCATTGGAATTAATCCACTCTGATGTGTGGACTACTAAAGCTGCATCTCTTGGAGATTATCATTATTTTGTCACTTTTATTGATGATTATAGTAGAAAAGTTTGGGTGTATTTCATTAAAAAGAAAAGTGAAGTTTTTGGGCATTTCAAAACTCTTAAAGCTATGGTTGAAAAAGAAACAAGTTTGCAAATAAAATGCCTAAGGTCAAATGGAGGGGGAGAGTACCTCTCAAATGAGTTTGCAAGGTTCCTGCAGGAGCATGGCATAAAGCAGCAATATTCATGCAATCATACCCCACAACAAAATGGAATTGCAGAAAGGAAAAATAGGCATATTGGAGAGGTATCTCGTGCCATGCTCAAGGAAAAAGACCTGCCAAATTTTTACTAGGCTGAGGCAGTTGCTACAACAGTCTACATAATGAACAGGACTCCCACTGCAGCAATATATGGGATGACTCCAGAGGAGAGGTATACTGGTAGGAAACCAGATATTTCTCATTTGAAAATTTTTGGTTGCATTGCCTATGTTCATGTGCCAGATGAGTTGAGATCCAAGTTGGACCCAAAAGCTGAGAAGTGCATCTTTATTGGTTACTCTTTGCAGCAGAAAGGGTATAGATGCTATAATCCTTCTACTCGTAAGTTTACAGTGAGCAGAGATATTGTTTTTTATGAGATGAGTAGCTGGTATAAACCAGTACATGTGATTGATAATGTAGATGCACAAAATGGTAATGCTGCACAGAATTCACAGCAGCAGTCACAAGATATTAGTGGACCTGGAGCGTCCTCTAACAGTGGTTCACATTCTTCACCATGGACATGCAGATTGAGATCAGGAGAATCTTCTCAAAGCAATGCAGATAGTGGTATGCAGGTATCACAAAAAGGAAAAGAGAAGGTAGATCAGCCCATGTTTGATGTGAATGCAGGTCACTCTTATGTGGATGGTGAATCCAGTGGCTCAGAACAGAGCATTGATGATGAGTTGGGTATTCCTTCTATTGTTACACCAGGAGTAAGGAAGACCAGGGATGTTTTGAGAGCACCTGGGAGTGAACCTACTTTGCGTAGGTCTACTAGAGCTAGGTATCCTGTGGATAGGCTGAAATATGATAGATTTACAGCCATTCACTATGCATATATGGTCAAAGTGATACAAGAACCAAAACCCACTTCTTTTGAGCAAGCCATGGGAAAAGAAAAATGGGAGAAAGCCATGGATGAAGAAATGGATGCCTTGGAAGCAAATGCTACATGGGAATTGGTACCTTTGCCTAAAGGTAAGAATGCAATTGGCTATAAGTGGGTTTATACTAGCGTCGGACGAGTTGTCCTTCGTGGCCAAGTCCATAGCCATGCCACTAAGAGAGCGGCAAATGAGCAGAGGTTTTAGACCAGAAGGGGGATCAGGAGCGGTGGAACTAATCTGAAGATGAGGTGGAATCGGGTCCCCGCGTTCATGTTGGATTTTAGCTTGGGCTGCCTAATCCAACTGGTGGACTGGCCGAGAGAGATTGGAAGAGGAGGATGCCTCAGAGAAAGTTGAGGGCCCAAGGGAAGGTGTGAGAAGAGGGTCAGGAGGGGGTTCCGGAGCGAAAGATGGAGATGAGGAGACAGAGGAAGGTAGTGGAAATGACTTCTTATTAGGAGGCGGTTGGTTGAGGGAAGCAGAATGGGGCGTAGACTCTGACTCGTCAGGGTGACTGGAGGTAGGAAGGAATGAGAAACCCGCGGATAAGACATTCGGCGCTTCGAGCAGCCTGGAGGAACGATGGACGAAGCCCAAGAAAAAGGGATAGATGAGAAGTTAGATCGTTTGGGAATCCAAATGTAGGTGTTACCCTGGTAATAGCCCTAAGCCTCCAAGAGAGCACATGCCACCCAACACAAGGAAATTGTGGGCTTTGGAGGAGTTCGACGATGTCGACTCGGTTGCCGATGCAACGGCTTTGAGGGTGGTGAAGGTGGAAATGGAGGTGGTGAGGGGAGGCAAGGTCGCCACTGGAAGTGAGGAAACTTCATAGGCGTGGGTTTTGAGGCGCGACTAACAGGAGTAGCATGGTGATGTTGGGCTTACATCAACTGATGAAATAAGGAACTACCGGACTGAGAAGGGGTGGGAAGAGGAATTGGCGTTGGCCAGGTAGAAAGATCCCCTTTACTGAAAGCAGAAACTACATGGGCACCTGGAAATTGCAATGTAATTCGCTGATCAACATAGTTGATAGTGCATGGAACCTGCTACTTGAAAGGTCAGCCCAAGAGAAGTTCCTTGCCCACATCTTTGCGATTCGGAAGAACATAAGAAAGAAGAGGGATGCTCTCAGTTGCAATAGTAAGCAAAAGCTTACGTTTACCCGAGAGCGAGTAAGGTTGGCCACCATAGGGATTAAGCTTAGTGTGAGTGGGTGTCAAGGTGGGTTGGCCCAAATCCATCCAGAGGTTATATGGAAGGGTGTTGAAGTCAGAACCTTCATCAATGAGAGCGTCAGTAGTGACCTGCTTGGCAGCAGTCAACTGGATTCGAAGGAAAGCCGGGGGAATGACAAGGTCATCCTCAGGGTCAAGTAAAGAAATGGAAACAACTCGTACATTAAAAAATGAAGAGGAATTCTGTGTGGTGCTAGATGAAGCCAACTTATGAGCATCTGCCTTCTGCTCAAGTTGCTCATACCAGGTTTGTTCAGCCACCATGACCGCACTGACAGGAACATCAGGAGGGTGCATGGGGCGTTCATGCAAATAATGGTTTGGGGGGTAATACTTCTTAATGCGGCTGCCATTGAAATGTCCTATGCCTTCCCCCTCTAGGGTTTCAAGCTCAACATTGCCCGTCCTGCTAATTTGACGAACGCGATACGGTCCTAGGCCGCGAAGTTTCAATTTCTGTTTATGGCCCTTAAGAGAATACAAGAGCACCAGGTCACCTTTATCAAAGGAACGTTGTTGCACATGTCGATCAAACCAGGCCTTACGTCGGGCCTTTTCAGCAAGGAGAGCATGTGTGGCCAAAAGGTGAGTTTCGGTGAGACGTTCCAACTCCACAAGGCAGTTGGTTCAAGCACTAGTGCCTTCCCAATGCTCCTATACTGCAATGCGAAGACTGGGGATGAGAAACTCAACTGGCAGAACAACGTCAGTACCATAGGTGAGTCGAAATGGAGTCTGGCCAGTTGCAGTCTTGAAGGCAGTGCGGTAAGCCCAAAGGGCAGCCATAAGCTTATTATCCCAATCAAAGCGTGAAGCAGAAACAGTCTTGGTCAACACATTAAGCAAAATCTTGTTGGAGGACTTAGCCTGGCCATTTGCCTGAGGATAATATGGAGATGACTTGTGGTGGTGGATAATAAGAAAGGTGGAGAGAAAATGCTCAATGACTTCATTCAAAAAGTGAGTCCCCTGATCACTAACCAACTCGATCGGGAAGCCAAAGCGAGAGATCACCTATTCCCACAAGAATTTAGCTGTTGTATGAGCATCATTTTTACGGGTGGCACGTGCCTCAGCCCATTTTGTCATATAGTCTGTTGCGACTATGATGTAGCGTGCTTGTGAATACTGAGCAGCTGGAGTGATAGATCCTACAAAGTCAATCCCCTATTTTTCAAAAGGTTGTCTAGCAATGATAGGTGAAAGTTCCATCTTGTCCTTGCGAATAGGAAGTTTGGTATGCTGGCACTCATCACAATGCTTAAAAAAACGTGTCGCATCCTTGAACAAGGTGGGCCACCACAACTGGGCATGTAAGACCTTACATGCTGTTTCCTGACCATCAAAATGTCCGCCAGCAATGCCGCCATGGGCTTCCTGAAGCACACGCTCCATGTCATGTTCACAAACACATCGTCGAAGAAGACTGTCCTGTCGTAGTCGATAAAGTTGACCAGCAATCATCTGGTAGGGTCAGGTCTTAATCAACAAGCGAGTGAGACGAGCTTTCTCAATGGTTCGTTCAGGAATTCCATTCTCTAAAATAGCAACAATATCATCGGCCCAATGAGGTGTAAGATCAGCCTTGAACAGTTGGGCCTCCTGTTGAAGGCGGAATAAATGGGCATCGGGTAAATTATCATCAACTCCTATAGCCTTTTCTCCACTGGTTAATCGAGACATGTGATCAGCCATGTAATGCTGCTTCCCTTTCCGCATAACCACAGAGAAATCAAACTCAAGCAACAACAACAACCACCGTGCAATTCTGCCTGTGGCACATGGCTTGTTCACAAGATAAATTAGAGCTTGATGATCAACAAAAAATGTGAAGGGAGTGGCAAGCAAATAATGCCGAAACTTCTTAACTGCATAAACCATTGCTAAACCTTCCCGTTCAGTGGTGGAATAATTCATCTCAATCTCAGTAAGTTTCCTGCTTGCAAAGCTTACTGGAAAGTCCATGTTATGTTCACCAGGTTGGCACAAAACAGCTCCAATGGCAATTTTGGATGCATCAATATGAACATGGAATGTGATTGTCCAATCTGGGGCTAATAAAATGGGTGCAGAGACAAGAGCCTTCTTCAGGGCCTCATAGGCATCCTGGCATTCAGCAGTCCATGCCCACACAACCAAAAGCTTATAAAGTGGCCTGGCAATGGCAGCATAGTTTAGAACAAAGCGGCGATAATAGCCAGTATGCCCAAGAAAGCATTGAATACCCTTCGGATTGGTGGGAGGTGGGAGCTCCATAATAACCTTGATCTTGGTTGTATCAGTGGCAATGCCATTCTTGGACACAACATGTCCTAGAATGATGCCATGCATGACCCAGAATTGACATTTCAAGGGATTTAGAGAAAGCTGATACTGCCGACATCATTCAAAGACAAAGCGAAGTTTGGCTAAGTCCTCATCCCAACTGGTGTAGACACAAAGGTCGTCAACAAAGACTTCAAGCCACTTACGCAACATGTCTTTAAAGATGGTGCACATCAAGCGTTGAAAGGTGGCGGGTGCATTGGTCAGCCCAAATGGCATGACAATATAAGCAAATACGCCCCACTCAGTGGCAAAAGCAGTCTTATGACGGTCATCTGGGTGAACCTGAACTTGATTGTATCCAGAGAATCCATCAAGGAAGCTATAAGCCTCCTTCCCGGCCACTCTCTCAATCATGTAATCTATATAGGGCAGCGGATAGTGATCACGTTTGGTCGCTGCATTGACCTTCTTATAGTTGACACATACTCGAATTTTGCCATTCTTTTTCAAGACCACGACAATGGGTGATACCCAGTCAGTATGCTCAATCTCATAAATGAATCCTGCTTTCTGCAATTTGTCCAATTCCTCCTTCACATGCTGAGCATAGCGAGGATTCATGGGGTAGGGCCTCTGTTTGATAGGTTTAGCATCGGGCCGCATGGGAATAGTGTGAGTAAGTACCTGAGGTGGCACTCCTTTGAGATCTGTGTAGTTCCAGGCAAACACGTCTCGAAACTCCTTGAGCAACTGGATGAGCGCCTCCTCATCTTCCTTGCGTAAATCCTCAGCGATAAAGGTGGGTTTAGGCGATTCCCCTTCCTCAACAAGGTCAACTTCCTTTACTTTTGCAGGGCCTTCAATAGACTCACTAGTTGCGCCCTGGCATTTGGCACCAAGCATAATGACAATCCAATCCCCTTTCTTGAATCGAGTAAAGCATTTAGGGAGATCTTGGGGCTTACGTTGAGAGCATGTGTCAGAGTCAGGGTTCTTCGGAGCTTTCTTAAGATGCATCCTTCTCAAGTGAACCGGAAAGTTCATCTTAGAGCGTGGAGCTGGGGTGGGCTGAGGGATTTCAGGATCAGAGTCGGTACTAGCATCGGACTCAGAATCAGACTCCTCTGACGTCGGTGGAGCATCAAAAGGGAGGTTGTCTAAGGGCTCGGTAGTAAACAAATCAGGGTTGGAAGTGGGGTCAAAAGTATAGGATTCCAGCTATGCATAGTCCATGGCTTGCAAGTATTCCAACCATTCTAAATCGGATTTAACACGGACCAGGCCAGCATCAATGTGAAAAGTGGGGCTTTTGGAGGGTTTTTGGTCAACTGTGATTTGCTCAATGGTTCTTCCATCAGAGTCATAGTCTACATCAGAATCGGTATCACTTGCATACTCAGTCGGGTCATCTTCAAAGTCACCATCCTCTTCTGTGTCCGAGTCATCCGGAGGCATCATGGAGACAAAAAGGTTATTATGATAATCAAATAAAACTTGATGAAGTTCAGTCCAATGCCATATGGGACATGTTAAAAGCTCTTCAAAGATCAATAGGTTAGCCTCAGCCACATTCTTAAAGGCTGGTCTCCATGAGAAGAGGAGTTTACGGAGCTCAAGGCGATCAGGAGGTACACGGAAACCTTTTGGCTTAGATGTGCATGATGGTCCAGCATGCATCATCAACAACGGCATAGAAGGAAGTTCATCAGGAATATCGAGCTTGTTTACAAGGGCTTCCTTAAGTCTATGTCGACTCAAACGTTCGTTAGCTTCTTTGTACTCTCCTTCTTCCGTGAAGGGCAACTCCAAGGTAGCAAGAATATGAAGCCAGTCCTGCTCATCTTCCGGACATGGAATATATTTGTTTAAGGGCTTCTGGGTTGGGGGACAGATAGTGTCACCATGCAACAGGCTGGAGATAGCATCTAGGTCAACTGAGGTAATCTTCCAGCTATCCATTTCAATGCGTACAGCCTCAGTACGATTTCCTAAAAGGACTAGACCATTGCCCCAATCTTCAATGAGTCGTGCATTACGCATCCAGGGTCGGCCAAGAAATAGGTCATAGTCAACGCCTTTCATGACTACAAATGTGACACAGAACTTAACACCAGCGATCTTCACCGGCCAGTCCTTCAATACGCCCAAGGGTCGGAGCTTAGAACCATCGGCGACGGTGAGATTAAACTGGACAGGCTCAATTGGAGGGTTGCCCCACGTCTTAAGTACTGCTTGATTCACGATGCTAACACCAGCTCCAGTATTGATAATGCCTCTTCTCGTGGAATCACCAAGTGCTTCCACAGGGAGTACTGCATGTTGTTCAGCACCCTCCCAGAACGTAGCAAGTCCAAGAGCTCCGAGGACGGGGGTAGGAGGGGAGCGAGGCAATGGATGTTGGGGATCGTCCTCAATAGGTTGGGTCTCGGTGCTTCCATCAATCCAAGTCTTGAATGTTGTCCAAATGGTAGGATTGTTCTTGAAGAGCATGCCCAATGGGATGGAAACACTGGTAGAGGCTAAGGCAGCTAGCAACCCAGGGCCTAATTCCTGATACTGTAACTTCCTTGGTTGACCTTGGGCAAGTGGTTGTGCACCAAGGTCGGTAGCGGGTCGTCCAAAGGTGTTAGGGCCAATTGTTGAGGCCAAGGGAAGTATGCTATTGATGCCATGTGGTTGCAAATTATCCTTGTCTTCTTCAACCCTAATCTCAACTTGAGCCTCTTCCACCCAATTCTTTACTTTGCTAATCAACTTAAGTTGATGCTCAGGATCGGGGTATTCACCTACTTTGGCTGAAGCAACCATTTCTGTGTGTGGAGCAGACGTGGCTTGCTCAGCACTCGAGGCAACTGCGGGAACTGAAGTCACCCCGTCACTCTTGAGTTTGAGAGCAGCACGCTTAGTTTTCTTCTTTGCATTCTTCTTTCCAATGATAGAGCCAGTAGCTAGAGATGGGCCAGGGATACTGACACCACCCTGCTTAGCTTGTGCTCGGGTAATGGCATTAATCGGAATGGGAATCACATCCTCATATTTCAGCATTTCTACTACAAAGAGAGTCAAGGGAATAGTGGGAACAATAGCTTTGCTAGAGCTAGCTTTCCGCTTCGGGCAATCGGAATACATGTGAGTGATTCCACACTTAGGACACCTTTGATCAGATTCGTTCTCCTTTGATTGTTCTTGTTTTTGCGGGCAACATGTGGAGATGTGACCAGGTTGGCCACAAGTCCCCACAAGTCCAGCAGGCAAGAGTCTCGTGGGGTTGTATCAAGCCGCGCCGTCGTATTGCTGCGCATTCGAGGTGTGTAAACCACCCAAAAGTTGTGCATGGGATTTGGTACTTTGTACATATTTAGTTGTTGTGATTACATTTATTCTCAGTGTAAGAGTATTGATGCTCACATGAAGGGCTTCACTTCAGAAGTTTTTGTTAATAGCACACTTATTAGTATCTATGGTAAATGTGGCGCTTGTAGCCCTTGGTGGGCAACTCTCTTGTGGATATGTATGGGAAATTTGGCTCCCTTGCGGAAGCGCATCATGTTTTCAACAAGTTACCCATTCGTGATGCAGTCTCTTGCCTCAGCTTTATGTTGGAAACAAACTGGTAGACATGTATGGCAGAAGTGACTTACTTGTTGAAGCACACCGTGTCTTTGACATGCTGCCAGTTCATGATGTAATCTCATGGAATGCATACATTTCAGGATACGCTGAACTTGGAGCTTGGGGGATTTCTTGAAATCTTTGTAGGATCACTGTCTGTAGGACTCATTGTTGGTGATATTGCAAATATATCAAATACTGAAGAAAGTTTCCTTTTATTTCTGATGAACAGGACAGTGGTGAAGGTTCGACATCATCCAGCTGCCAAGCACAGTCTTATTGCAGGATTCAGAGGGTCTAATAAAGGGAAAAGCAAAGCCACGGATGGCTATTTTAAAAGGAGGCTTTGCCACGGATGGCTATTTTTGAAAAAGGAGGCTTTTTGGGGGGAAAAAACTGAGAATTATTGAATCGAAATGAACAAAATTCGGAAAGGGAAGAGGGGTCGACACGCAGAAAAAGAAAAAAAAACTCTGGAGCCTGAGGGAGCAGCAGCTCGTGGATTGGGATCATGAGTGTGATCCAGATTATGGGAAGGATAGAGGCTTGTTCCAAGAGGGTACTCAGGGCGAGGAGGAGACGCGATGGTGGTCTGCGAATGCACTACCGCCGACCTTCAGCAGTTCTTGGTCGTCGCTGTCGATACTACTAAGCAAGTTGGACGGATCATCTCGAGCAACTTTCATGAGGCGAATACAATCGAGCATAAAGGACAAAGACTGACAAAGCTTGTGAAAAACTAATTTTCGAATATATCGGAGAAAAGTTCCCTGATCATGAGTTGATAGGAGAAGAGACAACAGCTCTTTCTGGGGGTTTTGATCTCACAGATGCACCAACGTGGATTGTTGATTCCTTGGATGGGACTACAAATTTTGTTCACAGGAGTTGGAGCGTTTGAACTGAGGATTTACAGGCCCAGCCGCTGATGAAATCTGGGAGAGAATCGACTGTGGAGAGCAGGAACGACGTGAATTTAACAGGGGAATGTTCATTAGAAACAGAAAAAAAAGAGTCCTACTATAAGCTATCAAGGACACAGAAGCAGAAAAACTTTTTCAACTCTTGATCTGTCGATGTTCTTTAGTCGGAACATCTTGCTCTCGGATCCACAACAGAGAACCTACAGATGGATTTCTAAAGGTCTGTAATATCTACAGAGAATGTTGGAGGACAACTGCTGGCAAGTCACCAGTAATCGGAAAGGTATACAAGTCCCTGCAAAGACACTCAACCCAATCCCTCAAAGCACAGTTGACAACCCTCCCTCGATCAAAAACTTCTGGAACAAGATTTCCATACCTAAAAATAGTCATTATCGAGCCGACGTGTTTGTAGCTCTCAATGAAGTTCTGATTAATCATCTGGATATGTAGCATCCATGAATGGATGCAAAGCTGCAGTTGGCTATTAGCAGAGACAATGCGGGTAGGTTTGATAGCAGTATTCAATCTTGGGCTCATTGCCCAATTTAGCAATGGGAAACGCACATAGAACACGCCCACCAGGAATTGGAAAGGGAAAAGAGTGCTCTGTAATCTGGGAAGGAGGGGAGAAACAGAGAAGATGATGGGAGGGAATTGCTCTACTGGTGACAAAGCACAGAGAAGATGACAGAGGAAATCTAGAAATCTACAACGAAGCATCGACGACAAAAGATGATTCAACGAAGAAGCTGAGATCCGATGTCGGCAGAAAAATCAGACAGGAAAAGTTTGATAGGCCATCGACTGCTGTCATATTCCCATTGTAAGGTCAACAATCAATCCCATCTAATAAAATAAAAACATGAGTTCTGAAGGCGAGAAACATAGCAGTGAAGCAGCCGTATCTGAAGAAAACGGGGATAAAAACCCAGAGGAGTAGGTTTGGTATTGAAGAACGAAGATTAATGGTGATGAACTTCAGCGAACATAATACTTGACAGAGAATGATTCTAGCCCGCAGGACAACTATGGTGAATCATACCGACTCTGCAGCTCGCAGCAACCATGGGACTAACCCTTAGAACCTGGTTGAGAAGATTCTTCGCTCTTAAATCTACCAAAATACTTATTGGAAGAAACAATGCTTCGGCCTTACAACTGAAACATTGGTTGATAAACCGATGGAATTAATGATAAATCAATGGAGCTAGACCATTTGTGTGGGACTAGTTAAGTTACATCAGGGTCTGTTATTACCCATGGCATATTTGCCCTTCGTACATGGATTCAGAAACTGATTTGACCAGAGCTTTATCATCAGCATCAAACACGGGAAAAATCTCAGCACAATTCAACACCCAGGAGCAGGAATCATCTAGCTAAGGATGAAGAGTCAGCTATTAAACTTTTCCATTCTATCTACTCCGTTACCAAAGCATATTGATTATTCTGACAGCAATGCTGAAAAAGGGAGATACACATGATACATATTATCAGAATTCTTCTATGTTGTTGAAGATAGTTTATTCAATATAAAAACAAAATTCTATATGTTCATGTACATTTTTTATCTTCCCAACTGATCAACATCACAAGAAGTATTTGTTGTCATAACAGATTTGACTTCGTTTTCTTACTTGATTTTCTTTCCTGAAATTTATCAAGGTCTTCTGAAGACGCGACTTTGCTTTCATAAATCCTTCGACATCTTTGGTGAACCCGACGTGAAAGCGTCGCAGAAATTTCAGGATGGGAGATTCTTCAGCCTCTATTTCAGCTTCTTCTACAACTCCAACTGTGTCTACTTCAGCTCCATCAATGACTACTGCGTCAAGTACTTCAACGGAGGATCTAAAACAGATTTTGCAGAATATGTCCATGTATATGCAGCTCCAAAATCAGCAAACACAAATGTATATGCAACAGCAACAACAATTGCATCAACAGCAGTTGTCTCAGCAAAGGCAACTCTATTCGGAGCAGGAGAATGCAAACAGCGCGACTAAGGCTATTGAAGCAGTTGAGAGTGAGAAGAAGCTATTTGACGGGCGTAATGTTTCAGCATATTTGAAGACATATGAGATCAAGATGGGATTTTTTGGAGTTCCTGCTGGACTTATGAGTAAGTACTTCCTTCGTCTTGTCACACCTGCTTTGAGGACAAAAGTGACTGATCTTTTTATTCAAAATACACATTGGCAAGATTTTAAGAAGGCCTTGAAAGAAGAATACTTCCTTGAGGACTTTGGTATGGCTACTCGATGGTCATTCCGAGAGTGGGTCTACATGCCAAACAAAGGTCTTGCTACTTCGGAGTTGATTCGAGAATTTGAAGAGAGGTATAGTCAGCTTGATGCCATTGAACAAAGAGCATTGGATGTTGAAAAAGTTGAGCTTTTCTTGCAAGCTGCAGATCCTGCTCTTCAAGAAGAATTGGGTGAGCTTCTTGCAGATCGCACGAAGCCTATGGGTCTTAAAACTGATTGGCAGGATGCTCAGGATGCAGTTTCAACTTTGATCAAGAGGAGGATATGGAAGACTCGCCTACAGAATGGTTCCATGACACCTACATCATCATCTGCTCCTATGCCTACTTCTATCCCTGTTATTTCTTCTCCTCCTCAGCCAATTTCTTGGCCTATGCCAGTGCCTACTGTTTCTACTCCACCTATTTCTCCTGTTCCACAACCAATGCCTACACCTTCTGCTCCAAAACCATCCGCTCCATCGGTGCCTACTTCTCTTGATGACATAATCAAAGGTATCACAGATTTGACACTTGAGTCAGTCAAAGCGGAGTTGGTGGGTAAGTTGAAGGAGCAGTTTGCTTCGACTGTGCCTACTACTTCTTCTAGTGCTCCTACTGCACCCAGGAGTGCTCCTAGTGCTCCTAGGAGAGATCGCAGATGTATTTGGTGTGATAGTACGGAGCATCATCATTGCAGGGATTGTGACTCTTTCCAGGATGCAAGGAGGCAGAATTTGGTATATTGGGGGCAAGATGGTAAGATTTGGTTGACTGAGACAGGAGCTCCACTTGCTACCAACTTTGGTAAAGGTGGAATGAAGAAGTTAGTGGAGGACATGGCTGCGCATACTTCTTATGTGACGGCTAGAGGTGATGCTTCTGCATATGGAGTACAGATTGAGAAGGGATCAGAGACTCAGTCCGCACTATGGACTTATGCTATGGAGACTGCAAACAAGGGGAAAATTCAGCAAACTGTTTTGACTAGCGCAAGCTCTAGCATCAGATCAGAGACAGGTTGGGACTCGCCTGTTGACAGGTATTCTATTTATGCTTATTTGGCTAAATCTCATGGTGCAGATGTATTTGTTGAGGAGAAGCGTAAGAGGGATGAAGAAAATCCAAGTGCAGCTAAGAAGACTAGAGGGGGTGAGTTTGTTACTCCACCTATTGCAGGACCGTCTTCACGATCAGGGCCAGATCGACAGACGGAGGATGCTCAAAAGAGGGAAAAGAGGCAAGAGCCTAGAGAGAGAAAGCAGCCAGGATTCAGATTGATGTCCGATATTGAGACATCTACAGACATGAAGAAAATCTTTAATGATAAGATACTTGGCAGTGAGGTGACTTTCACTATTTCTGAGATTTTGGGCATCTCAAAAAGAGAGTTTCAGGATCAGTTTCAGGAGGTCCTGAAGAGGAAAAGACATGCATTGGCTACCACTGATACACAGGGAGTTTTGATTGGAGAGCTGGATGATGATGATGATGATGAGGTTATGGTTGATAATGCTTCTGTTTTGCCGCAGGTAGAGAAGAGGGTTCAGCCTATGCATTATGCTGAAATTGATGAGCCTGTTTTGATACCGCGGAGTCACTTTTCGCGGAGCCATTGGGCTAGGGCAACTACAGAGACGATGGTAAAGATTGGAGAGAAACAGGTGCCTTATGTTGCATTGGTTGATCATGGTTCAGAGATTAATCTCATAGTTCATGGAGTTTATGAGAGTAACAGATGGCCTATGGATGTAGAGCATGGGTGGTGTATGAGAGCCGCCAATAACACTGCAGGTGATTTATATGCTGCTTGCCCTAGTGTCAGGGTTTCTATTGGTGATGTAGAGGAGGATTTTCATTTCTTTGTGCAGGATTCATGCTCTTATCCCATAATTCTTGGACAGCCATTCATTATAGAGATGCGCATGGAAACTAAGGTCATGGATGATGGATCTGCTTATGCACGGATTCGCAGTAAAGATGGTATGAGAGCAGTTCAGTTTATGACTGTATGTGTGAATCATGTTAGAAACAGGGATACTCTCAGAGATGCACCCTTACCCACTGTGAGGGATTCGGGTTTTCATTAGGTACCGCCGTTTCGCGAGACGACGGTGGTACAGAGGAGAGGAGATTGGAGTTCTCGCCTCCTAGCAGTAGTGTTTTCTCCTCCGGTTATGTTGGGATTTCAGCAAATAGTTCAATGAGTTATCAGAAGACTTCTAGGTTGTCTAGAGCTGCCAGGCAGTATATATGCAGGAAGGAGAAAATTTTGAAAAATGCAGGAATTTTGGAGGATGATGAGCACATAGATGGTATGTATGACAGTGTGATTTGTGCAGATACGATGACAGAGATGGAAGATATGCTGAAAACTAATATGCTGAATTGTCATGGTAATGTATTAGTGCAGTCCCTGGACATGTTTCATGAAATTGCAGATTTTATGTCACAGATTGAGTCAGAGGCTGAGGTAACTCAGCAAAGAGTGTTGAGTGCTGAAGAAATTCAGCAAACAGAGTTTCCAGCTGATTCTATGCAGTCCATAGAGCAGAGGGCTGAGAATATTCAGCCATTGGAGTGTAGAATTGCTGATTTACAGCAAGGTTTATGTAATGCAGAAGAGCATAATGAAGCCAGGGTTGACACGAAATACAAAACTGTGGATAAGAAGGTGAAGCCGGTTGCTGTACCGCTTCCACCTGACAGTGATCAGCAAATAGAGAGGGCTGCTAAACAACAAATTTTAAGGAATCCGGAGCATATTGGTCATAAATTTTCAGCAAAGACACTTGTTGAATTAAAAATTGGAAATGGTAATTTCTTGTTACCCATAGAGAAGCAATGCTTTCCGGATATGCTTGAGCGTCATGGAAGGGGATTTGCTTTTGTCCCACATGAGATTGGATGTGTGAATCCTGATATTGTTGCTCCTATGGTTATTTTTACTATTCCTCATATCCCATGGAATCTCCGACCTATTCCAGTGCCTAAAGCACACTTGCCAAAGCTGATTGATTTATTGAATGAGAAAATCAGGATGGGAATCCTTGAGCCTTCATCTGCACCATACTCAAATAGGTGGTTTACAGTTCCAAAGAAGAATGGTACTCTTCGATTTATTCAGGACATGCAGCCAGTGAACAGAGTTACTATCAGGAATGTTGGTATAGGTCCAGTTGTGGATGAGTTTGCAGAGGCATTTGCTGGACGTGCCATCTATTCTTTGGGTGATTTGTATTCAGGATATGATCAGTTTCAGCTGGCCTTGGAAAGCAGGGGCATAACCACCATGAGAACTCCTATTGGGCTTGTCAGGATGTGTACCTTGCCTCAAGGTGCCACTAATTCTGTTGCGCATATGATGAATGCCATGCATAAGGTCCTTCGTGATTACATACCTCAGCTTACTATGCCTTTCTTGGATGATGTGCCCATTAAGGGGTGTGCAGAAGAAGAGAAGAATGAGAGCCTAAATGAGCAGGGATGCAGATACTTTGTGGCTGATCATATTTCAGCATGTGAGAAGATTTTGGCCAGGTTAGAAGAAGTGAACTTGACACTTTCAGGGCAAAAATCTGTTTTTGGAGTGAATGAGGTTGTCATTGTTGGGCATATGTGTGGATATTATGGTAGGAAACCCTCACCTGATAAGGTGAATGCTATAGGCAAGATTGCAGAGTATTGTTCTACCACTTCTGAGGTATGGAGATTCATTGGTGCTTGCGTGTTTTATATGATTTGGATACCTCATTTTGCACACATTGCAGATTGTTTGTATCAGCTGCTTCGAAAGGGGCAGAAATTCTATTGGGATGAGAGCCACACTAGAGCCATGCGGAAATTGAAGAAGTTATTGCAGAATGCTCCTACTCTCAGGAAAGCGGATTATAATTGTGATAGGCCTATTGTATTGACAGTTGACACTAGTCCAATTGGCATAGGTTGGGCTGTGGGTCAAGATGATGCAGATGGAAATAGGTATGCTATTCGGTTTGGGGCGAAAGTCCTAAACGAGAGACAGAGAAGATATCCGCAAATCAAGAGGGAGTTATTGGGGATTGTCACGGCTCTCAAATGTGACAAGGAGTACTTTATTGGAGCTTCAGTTGTGGTAGAGACAGATTGCTTGCCATTGATTGGTATGATCACGAGTTGCTCTACTCCGGATATAGCTATGTTGAGATGGATTGCATACATCAAGTCATTAAATCCGGAATTTAAACACATAGCAGGGAAGGATAATCCAGTGGCAGATATGTTATCTAGAGCCAGATATGATGATGAGGAGACTCTACTTGCAGAAGAGGATGATGCAGAAATTTCAGTCACTATGGTTGATCATGTTTGTCATGTCTATGATATTGTGGCTTTCACAGAAGAGCTCTATGTTGGAGATTGGTTGCAGATTGGCAGGTACCTTAGTACACTAAGCAAAAGAGATGAATGGACAGATGAAGAGTTCAAGAAGATCAGAAGGAAAGCCTATGGTTATTTTCTCAAGGACGGATTTCTTTGGAAGCATCCGAAGAAAAGAGGCGGATTACCTTTGCGGGTTGTCTGCGATAGAGAGACACAGTTACAGGTGATGAGGGAGTTTCATGAGAGTTCTTGGGCTGGTCATAGAGGAGTATGGGCTACTTATGAGAAAATCAAGGAGAAATATTGGTGGAAAGGCATGTATAGAGATGTTTCTCACTTTGTTGAGACTTGCAGAGACTGCCAGATGTATTCAGTAGTGCGTCATAGAGATGAGCTTCATCCGACCTATCCGCTATGCATTCATTATAAGTGGGTAGTTGATTTGGTTACCATGCCTATGGGTCTATGGCAGATGAGGTACATTGTTTTGGCTAGAGAGGATCTTACCAATCATGTTGAGGGTAGATCTTTGAGAACGAAGACCACTAGTGCAGTATGTAAGTTCTTATTGGAGGAAATTTTCTGCAGGTATGGTTGTGTGGGTAAGATCACTGCGGATCGTGGTGAATTGAATGCAGATGAACCTAGGGAGTTTTTCTCTCAGCTAGGAATCAAATTGGCTCTAACCACAGCATACAATCCAGAGGGAAATGGGAAGAGTGAAAGAGGGCATCCGCCAATAGTGAAAGCATTAGCCAAAGCATGCAGAGGACGGATTGGAGAATGGCCGAGACTTCTACCATTTGCTTTGTGGGCTGATCGTACGACCCATAGTGTTACCACAGGATATATGCCTGCAGAGTTGATGTATGGTCAAAAACCTGTTATGCCGATTGAGACTTGTGCTTTGACTTGGTCAGTTTTACCTTGGCAGGAGGATTTGACGAGAGAGGAGCTCTTAGCTCTTCGGACTCGACAGTTGGAGAGGAGACCTGAGGATATTCAGCTAGCTATTGACAGGTTGAAAGTTGCTAGACTAAGGAACAAGGACAGGTTTGATAGCAGGCATCGCTTGCGGCCTAGAGCAATAGAAGAGGGAGATTGGGTATTGGTCTTTGATAGCAGCCTTGAAAATCAGCATACTGCACTTCGGAAGATGGTGAAAAGATGGTTTGGGCCATACATAGTTAGACATGTTTTTGATAATGCAACATATGAGCTGACTGAATTGGATGGGACAGTGCTTAGAGTGCCTATTGCTGGAAAAAAAATCAAGATTTTCAAGAAAAGAGATGATGAGGATTATGCATTGGAAGAATTTTTGAAAGAAGAGCAACGACAAGAAACTCCAATGGAAGAGACAGATGATATGGCTGAAAATCTTGTTGATCTACCGGAAATGCATAACGAAGAGATTGATTTGTTTGTGGATCTTGATGATAATGATCATGGGTAGTTGGCCCATCCGGAGGATGCGCAGGATTAGAGGGGGTGGATGTCGTATTGCTGCGCATTCGAGGTGTGTAAACCACCCAAAAGTTGTGCATGGGATTTGGTACTTTGTACATATTTAGTTGTTGTGATTACATTTATTCTCAGCGTAAGAGTATTGATGCTCACATGAAGGGCTTCACTTCAGAAGTTTTTGTTAATAGCACACTTATTAGTATCTATGGTAAATGTGGCGCTTGTAGCCCTTGGTGGGCAACTCTCTTGTGGATATGTATGGGAAATTTGGCTCCCTTGCGAAAGCGCATCATGTTTTCAACAACTTACCCATTCGTGATGTAGTCTCTTGCCTCAGCTTTATGTTGGAAACAAACTGGTAGACATGTATGGCAGAAGTGGCTTACTTGCTGAAGCACACCGTGTCTTTGACATGCTGCCAGTTCATGATGTAATCTCATGGAATGCATACATTTCAGGATACGCTGAACTTGGAGCTTGGGGGATTTCTTGAAATCTTTGTAGGATCACTGTCTACAGGACTAATTGTTGGTGATATTGCAAATATATCAAATACTGAAGAAAGTTTCCTTTTATTTCTGATGAACAGGACAGTGGTGAAGGTTCGACATCATCCAGCTGCCAAGCACAGTCTTATTGCAGGATTCAGAGGGTCTAATAAAGGGAAAAGCAAAGCCACGGATGGCTATTTTAAAAGGAGGCTTTGCCACGGATGGCTATTTTTGAAAAAGGAGGCTTTTTGGGGGGAAAAAACTGAGAATTATTGAATTGAAATGAACAGAATTCGGAAAGGGAAGAGGGGTCGACACGCAGAAAAAGAAAAAAAAAACTCTGGAGCCTGAGGGAGCAGCAGCTCGTGGATTGGGATCATGAGTGTGATCCAGATTATGGGAAGGATAGAGGCTTGTTCCAAGAGGGTACTCAGCGAGGAGGAGACGCGATGGTGGTCTGCGAATGCACTACCGCCGACCTTCAGCAGTTCTTGGTCGTCGCTGTCGATACTGCTAAGCAAGCTGGACGGATCATCTCGAGCAACTTTCATGAGGCGAATACAATCGAGCATAAAGGACAAAGACTGACAAAGCCTGTGAAAAACTAATTTTCGAATATATCGGAGAAAAGTTCCCTGATCATGAGTTGATAGGAGAAGAGACAACAGCTCTTTCTGGGGGTTTTGATCTCACAGATGCACCAACGTGGATTGTTGATTCCTTGGATGGGACTACAAATTTTGTTCACAGGAGTTGGAGCGTTTGAACTGAGGATTTACAGGCCCAGCCGCTGATGAAATCTGGGAGAGAATCGACTGTGGAGAGCAGGAACGACGTGAATTTAACAGGGGAATGTTCATGAGAAACAGAAAAAAAAGAGTCCTACTATAAGCTATCAAGGACACAGAAGCAGAAAAACTTTTTCAACTTTTGATCTGTCGATGTTCTTTAGTCGGAACATCTTGCTCTCGGATCCACAACAGAGAACCTACAGATGGATTTCTAAAGGTCTGTAATATCTACAGAGAATGTTGGAGGACAACTGCTGGCAAGTCGCCAGTAATCGGAAAGGTATACAAGTCCCTGCAAAGACACTCAACCCAATCCCTCAAAGCACAGTTGACAACCCTCCCTCGATCAAAAACTTCTGGAACAAGATTTCCATACCTAAAAATAGTCATTATCGAGCCGACGTGTTCGTAGCTCTCAATGAAGTTCTGATTAATCATCTGGATATGTAGCATCCATGAATGGATGCAAAGCTGCAGTTGGCTATTAGCAGAGACAATGCGGGTAGGTTTGATAGCAGTATTCAATCTTGGGCTCATTGCCCGATTTAGCAATGGGAAACGCACATAGAACATGCCCACCACGAATTGGAAAGGGAAAAGAGTGCTCTGTAATCTGGGAAGGAGGGGAGAAACAGAGAAGATGACGGGAGGGAATTGCTCTACTGGTGACAAAGCACAGAGAAGATGACAGAGGAAATCCAGAAATCTACAATGAAGCATCGACGATAGAAGATGATTCAACGAAGAAGCTGAGATCCGATGTCGGCAGAAAAATCAGACAGGAAAAGTTTGATAGGCCGTCGGCTGCTGTCATATTCCCATTGTAAGGTCAACAATCAATCCCGTCTAATAAAATAAAAACATGAGTTCTAAAGGCGAGAAACATAGCAGTGAAGCAGCCGTATCTGAAGAAAACATGGATAAAAACCCAGAGGAGTAGGTTTGGTATTGAAGAACGAAGATTAATGGTGATGAACTTCAGCGAACATAATACTTGACAGAGAATGATTCTAGCCCGCAGGACAACTATGGTGAATCATACCGACTCTGCAGCTCGCAGCAACCATGGGACTAACCCTTAGAACCTGGTTGAGAAGATTCTTCGCTCTTAAATCTACCAAAATACTTATTGGTAGAAACAATGCTTCGGCCTTACAACTGAAACATTGGTTGATAAACCGATGGAATTAATGATAAATCAATGGAGCTAGACCATTTGTGTGGGACTGGTTAAGTTACATCAGGGTCTGTTATTACCCATGGCATATTTGCCCTTCGTACATGGATTCAGAAACTGATTTGACCAGAGCTTTATCATCAGCATCAAACACGGGAAAAATCTCAGCACAATTCAACACCCAGGAGCAGGAATCATCTAGCTGAGGATGAAGAGTCAACTATTAAACTTTTCCATTCTATCTACTCCGTTACCAAAGCATATTGATTATTCTGTTAGCAATGCTGAAAAAGGGAGATACACATGATACATATTATCAGAATTCTTCTATGTTGTTGAAGATAGTTTATTCAATATAAAAACAAAATTCTATATGTTCATGTACATTTTTTATCTTCCTAACTGATCAACATCACAAGAAGTATTTGTTGTCATAACAGATTTGACTTCGTTTTCTTACTTGATTTTCTTTCCTGAAATTTATCAAGGTCTTCTGAAGACGCGACTTTGCTTTCATAAATCCTTCGACAGCGCCCTCGACCCCGTCCCAACATCATGATCGGGATTGGTCTATAGTCCATGAGCACCACATTTCCTTCTTCGTCATAAGAGACAAATGGGTTGGTATAATCATTGTCCTCAATGGGCTCTTCAACATAGTGGACAGGGGGATCACTAGGTGGGTGAGTTATGATAGGGCCCGGAGGCCGTGGGATGCCGGATGGGTTAATGTCAGCTCGAGGAGCTACAGGTCTATGGTCAGGAGGAGCAGGAAGAGCCATCTGCTGAGGTCTGGGGTATGGAAACCCACGACTTGTGTAGGGTGCAGCATAGGGAAGCCGCCTAGGTGCTCTACAAGTAGAAGCTTCGTGACCAAACCGCCCACAATTTGTGCAAGTCCTACTCTGTCGAGAGCATTCGGATGGCAAGTGATCACCGCCGCAATGTATGCACTGCACGTTTTGTCGGTACGATCGAGGCTGCCTGAATGAGTCGATCATTTTTAAGAGCTCTTGCTGTTGTTTCATCACATCAGCCATGAGATGCTGAGTCTGGGTGTTTCCTATCTCAAGTTTGCCTCTACTAGATTGGGATTCAGATTCTAGGCTTTTTCCTTTCTTGTCGCGAGTTCTCTCCTTGTGTAGGTCTTCTATGCGGATTGCTTCATCTAAGACTCCATTGAGATTTTCTTGATCTAACACGGAATTGCTAGCTAGTGCCTCATAGATCTTTTCATCACGGATACCCTTGATGAAAGCCTTTGTGACTGCTTTAGCAGCTAGTTTTTCAGCTAGTGGGATTCTCTTGTAGAGGCCTTTTAATCGAGACACATAGTCTCTCATGCTCTCTTCGTTGTGTTGTTCAATATTCATGAGTCGGACAATTAAATTGTCCCCATAGCCTGCCTCGGCAAATTGCTTTATGAAGAGAGTCTTAAGAGCTGCGAAGGAAGCCTTCTCAACTGGATCGAGGCCAGTAAACCAAGTACGACCCTTCTCGCCCATGCAAAGCCCAAAGGCTTGAGCCTGCTTGGCATCGCCTATAAGGTTATTGGCCTCGCAAACTTGCTCAAATTGCTCTATGAAGCTGTATGGGTCATCGTCAGCACGATACTTATCAATTTGCTTGGCCACTAGGGGAACTTTGGCTTGGTCTCGTTAGGCAGGTGTATTCCCCATCCCAGTAAGTAGTGTTTGAGCCAGGTGAGCTCCCACAGTGAGCAAGTTAGTATGATCAAAGAGCCTGCATTGGACGAGGTCCGTTAAAGTATTAGTGGATGATCCTGATGTTCCAACATTCAGCAACATGTGCTTGATCCCATCCAGTTCGGTTTTCATGTTCAAAAGTTCTTGCTTTGTGTCCATGGTGTGTTCGAGGATCTTGCTAAAAGTACTAGTTCCTTGGTCTTTGAGGATCATGAGTTTTTCCTCAAGGTCTGCTGGGGAGAGTCGAGCACGATCAAAGCATGCAGCTACTGGTAGCTATCCAAGGACTCTCGGACATCTTGTGGAAGAGAGTCTAAAAATGTTGCTTCATCCATTGTGAAGGTTGTTGGGACAGTAAGAGTCTCGGGGCTAGGGCTCCGCTCCCTAGGAGGAGAGAGGATCACCTTGCCGTTCCACAAGCGCATACAACTAAATCAATGAGAGGTTAACCTAGGTCTTAGAAATGGTCCTCAGTGAATGATGGTTCAAATGTTTCAGAACGTCCGAATTGGTTGTTTTGTTGAGTTGTTGAGTGGGAGTGAAAAGTACCTGAAGGGTTCTCTCAATATTGGTCAAATACACGCATTCTCTTCATCGTTTCCATTTTTAAAGAAAAACACACAAAGTATGAAATCAAGCTTTCTTCCTTTCAAATACAATGTGCATGGGGACAAGCAATTCCGCCTAGTATCACAACCAGGTCATGATGACAATATGGAAAGTAAGGACGGCACTTGATACCAATACTTAAAGCAAGAGGTTCAAATTTAGAATGTGAGTAAAACAAGTAGGAGTGAAGCTTAATGCATAGGTTAAGAGACTATGGGTGGGAATGTCAGTCTGAGTTAAGAGAGGATGAGTGAGTAGGGATGAGTGAGAGATGAGTGTGGAGAAGTAAGTGGGGGATTAGTGAGAGAGGAGTATGAGTGAGGGGTGATTGGTGCAAGTGATAATTAGGGTTTGTGAGGGATTAGGGTTGGGGTGGTACTAATGAGTGATAAGAGGTGGTGCAAGTGAATAAGGTGCTAGGTGGGTGCGAATGAGGTGGTGCGAATGAGTATGACCTAGGTGGTGCGAATGAGGTGGTGCGAATGCGAATGAGGTGGTGCGAATGAGTATGACCTAGGTGGTGCGAATGAGGTGGTGCGAATGCGAATGAGGTGGTGCGAATGAGTGTGACCTAGGTGGTGCGAATGCGAATGACCTAGGTGGTGCGAATGAGTGTGACCTAGGTGGTGCGAATGAGGTGGTGCGAATGAGTATGACCTAGGTGGTGCGAATGAGGTGGTGTGAATGAGTGTGACCTAGGTGGTGCGAATGCGAATGACCTAGGTGGTGCGAATGAGTGTGACCTAGGTGGTGCAAATGAGGTGGTGCGAATGAGTATGACCTAGGTGGTGCGAATGAGGTGGTGCGAATGAGTGTGACCTAGGTGGTGTGAATGCGAATGAGGTGGTGCGAATGAGTGTGATGTAGGTGGTGCGAATGAGTATGACCTAGGTGGTACGAATGAGGTGGTGCGAATGAGTGTGACCTAGGTGGTGCGAATGCGAATGAGGTGGTGCGAATGAGTGTGACCTAGGTGGTGCGAATGAGGTGGTGCGAATGAGTATGAGGTGGTGCGAATGAGTATGACCTAGGTGGTGCGAATGAGGTGGTGTGAATGTGAATGAGGTGGTGCGAATGAGTGTGACCTAGGTGGTATGAATGAATGTGACCTAGGTGGTGCGAATGAGGTGGTGCGAATGCGAATGAGGTGGTGCGAATGAGTGTGACCTAGGTGGTATGAATGAGGTGGTGCGAATGCGAATGCAAATGAGGTGGTGCGAATGCGAATGCAAATGAGGTGGTGCGAATGAGTATGACCTAGGTGGTGCGAATGAGGTGGTGCGAATGAGTGTGACCTAGGTGGTGCGAATGAGGTGGTGCGAATGCAAATGAGGTGGTGCAAATGAGTGTGACCTAGGTGGTGCGAATGAGGTAGTGCGAATGAGTGTGTTAGAGCAAGGGTGAGAGTTATGTTTAATGGATGGGAGTGAGAGTTAGTTGTGATGTGTTTGCGGTTATGTGTGTGAGTGAGAGGATGGGGATGATGTATGGGAGTTAGGTTTGTGTGGGAGTGGAAGGGTAGGTGGTATCTGTGGGAGTTAGTGTTTTGATGATGTGCGGAAGTGAGACTTGGATGTTTGGGAGCGAGAATAATGGATGTTTGTGAGTGTCTATTTTAGTGCACGTGAGTAGGTATCTACGAGTGTTTTGTGCGTATGTTAGTGGGTTTTGTGTTGCGTATTAATGTAAGTGTATATTATGTGTTTTGTGTGTGTGTGTTAGGGTGTGTGCGTTGAGTGAGAGTTTGAATGTGTGTGAGTGAGTTTTATATGTTGGATTTGTGAGTGCGTGTGTGTGAGTGTGTGTTTTAGTGCACATACATTAGTGTGTGAGAGTGCGAGGGTGAGTGTAACTAGTGTATGTGGGTGCGAACATGGAAACGAGTGTTAAAGTGTGTGTGTGTATGTGTGATGAGTAAAATGGGTCTATATGAACGTGCTCTTAAATATAAGAAAAAGAAGCTTTTAAAAAAAGAAAAACAAAAAATGAAAGAGAGAGAGGTAGAGAGAGAGAGAGGCGTGACCTGTCGGAACGCACTGAGAGAGAGAGAGAGAGAGAGAGAAACGACGTCAAGCTACTGCCCCTATTGCGTGCTGTTCGGCCTCACCACCTGCAGTTGAACTGCCATCGTGAGCCAGAAGAAGTTGCCGCCCCTCCAGCTTTACACTACAGCTCACGTGGCAGTCGTCCGTCACCCATCAGAGCTCTCGTCGACTGCAGTAGATGCTGCCCACGTCTTGAAGCACACGTCGCCTTACAGCCGCCCTATAGTCGACGTCCAACCGGCGTTCAAAGCTGGGAGCGCCCCACCCGCATTCCACAACGGCAGCAGGAAGCACTCAGCACACGACTGCTCGATATGTGGCCATAAACGCAAACAACTGCAGTGTCGACTAGGCTTATGACATGTGTGAATATGATGCTGAATGCCAGTAGCAAGGAGCCGACTTGCAAACACAAACACTGAGAGAGAGAGAGAGAGAGAGAGAGAGAGAGAAAGAGAGAAAGAATATATATATATCTCTTTCCTATTCCCCTGCCGACCCTTCTGGCCGACTTCCCTACTTATTCTCGTTAATCCGCTTCTCCTTCTCAACTGCTTCCACTTCCCTTCTCTCCTAGTCTTCTTCCTCAACTTCTCATATTCTCCTACGCTTCCTCTTCTTCGTACTCTTATCTTCTTCTATCCCCTTCTTCTTATTCTTCTTATTCACCTTCTTCTTCTTACTCTTAGAACACTTCTCTTCTTCTATCCCCTTCACCTTCTACTTACACCTCTTTTTCCCTTCATCTACCTCACCTTCTTCCCCTCTTTCTTCCACTTCTCTTATTCTTCTTCCTCACTCCTTCTTACTTTCTTCTTCTCTTGTTTTTCTATCCTCCTCTTCTTCTTCTTCTTCTATCGTTCTTCTATCTCAATCCTTGCATCTTCTTCTTCTTCTTCTTCTTCTTCTTCTTCTTGTATTCTTATTCTCTTCTTCTTACTCTTCTTCTTCTAGCTCTCTTCCTCACTACCTCTTGCCCTTCCTTTTTCTCTATTTCACCCTTTTTTTCATCTATCTCTTCTTCTTCCCAACCATCTTCTATCTACTTCTTCTTGGCCTTCTTTGCTTTCTCCTTCCTCTACCTCACAAGCCAAGAACTTTAGAAGATGAGTACAAAGGCAAGCAGTATATTTGGTTAGATCTCAACCATAAACATGTATGTAACCAATGACAAAAGCAAGAACGATGAACCCTCATCTCCCAACGTTCCCACACAAGATGTCCAACAACAAGAAGAGCGCTTTGAGTTTTGAG
The DNA here is from genome assembly GCF_053477565.2 of Lygodium microphyllum. Classification (NCBI taxonomy): domain Eukaryota; kingdom Viridiplantae; phylum Streptophyta; class Polypodiopsida; order Schizaeales; family Lygodiaceae; genus Lygodium; species Lygodium microphyllum. The sequence goes on from NC_141158.1 coordinate 34,856,241, forward strand.
TTTTGAGTTTTGAGTTTTGTGTTTTGTGTTTTCTTGTGTTTTTGTGTTTTTGAGTTTATGGTTTGTGTTTTCTTCTATTCTACCCTATTCCAATCTCAATCCAACAAACTGGTTCCTTCCGATTTGGCCCTTCCTAACCTAACCGCATGGGTTTCGGAAGCTAGCCACAAACGCGAACGATCGAAACCACATCGATCCCATCCACGCCCATGCACAAGCCTCCTATTCCGCCACATGGTGGGAGTGTAAGAACCTTGGCGGTTGCACCATCCTAGGTCCCGGCAACGGAACCAAAATGTTGAGGCAAATGCACCAACACTCGGGACTTTGGACGGCGGACTTCTATTCTTTCAGAAGCTGCAACTCACGTTGGCGACAATCTCTCACCTTGTCTCTCACGCTCCGCTCTAACTAACCAAGCATTCTCCTCTCCAACCCAAGGAAGCAAGAACACAAGACTAGCTCGAGTTGTAGTGAACTCACCTAGCTTACCTTTCAAAGGCTCGAAGATAGTTCCACGACCACGATCAACACGATCCGATGCCGTCGCTCCTTCGCATCCACCACCAAGCACACCAACGAGTCGAAGAGCTAGTAGAGACGACGAGAAAAGCAAGAAGACGACGAAGAGCTTCACCTTCCCTCAGTCCCTCGCTCAGCACACCTCACTCTCTTCCTCTCAGTCACTCTCAACACAATGGAAGCAAGATGATAGAATAGAAAGATTGAATGGTTGCACTGACAGAGCTTCCGCAGCATGAATGTGCCCAAAAGGTCAATACAACTGAGACCTCCCACCCTTATATAGACATAGAATTAGGGTTAGGGTTGGGCCCCTCTCTTTTAGGGTTAGGGTTAGGGTTTGCGCCCCTTTTGCTTTTAGGGTTTCCACAACTATGAATTAGGGTTTGCACCCTCTTTGGGCATCCTACCCACATAGTGGGCTTTAGGCCGGTCAATCCTTGAAAGATGCTTGAACCTTAGCCTAAATAGACCAAGCCTACACTATTCTAATCACAATTACATGTGTGCAACCCACGCAACACATGCAGGTGCGACAAATACAACTACGGGTGATAAATACAATGTGCACGGGAGTGAGCCGGGCTCTCACAAAATAATACAACCATGATAGTCTGATGATGTCCATGAGTAAAAAGTAATACACAAGTGCCCAAAGTAATACAATGAAGCTCCACAAAATAGTAATCCACCAAAAAATAGTATCCAGCACTTGCGCTTTCTGCAGCCTTCTCAAAAAACTGTTAACAGGACAGAAGCCAGTCATGCCTACAGAGACTTGCACACTTACTTGGATTGCTTTACCATGGTAGTAGGAAGAGATGTCTAGAGAAGATCTTTTAGCTCTTTGTATTTTCAATTGGAGAGAAGATCTGATGATATTGAGAGAGCCATTCAAAAGCTCGAAGAGGCTAGGATTCGCAACAAAGACCACATTGATAGCAGACATACATTGAGGGCTAAAGAGGTTAAAGAGGGAGATTGGGTGTTGGTCTATGAAAATGGTCTAGAATACCTGTATAGTGCTATCTGCAAGGTTTCGAGACGATGGTTCAGGCCTTATTTAATGCAGCATGTCCATGAAAATGCTACATATTGCTTAGTTGAGCTTGGTGGTAAGGCCTTGTGGATTTTGATTTTGCAGGGAAGAGAATCAAACTCTTTAAGAGAAGAGATGTTATAGCCTATTCAGTCGAAGAGTTGGATGATGCAATTCACAATGGACTTGAGCCAAGAGAGGATGAAGATGAAGATGTGGATATTGAAGATGCTTTTGTAGAAGATGAATAGATTGCATTGACCATTGAGCTTGATAGTGATGAGGATGGGTAGTTGTGGCCCATCCGAAGGATGTGCAAGTTTGGAAGTGGCGGATGTCATGACGCTGCACGTCTATCACTACAAACCTGAGGGCGGAATTTTTTGCCAAAATTTTGGACTTTTAATTTAGCATCATTATGAGTTTAATTTCTGTTGTGTGTTTCTTTTTTTTTGCATTTGCATGACCCATGAGCACATGCAATTAGGCTAGGCACAAATTCCTCAATGCATTCATAAATTTTTGTATGGAGCATTGCTCGATTAATTGCATAGCATAGAGACTAATTTTCAAGCTCCATGAGTGATTGGGCACGAAGTTCTTTTCCAAAGCATAATAAGAAACAAAGTGAAGTACCACCTCTTTCCCCCCTATTGCTGGCGGCCTGTGAGAAATAGAGAGAGAGAGTAGAGAGAGAGAGAGAGAGAGAGAGAGGGAGGAAGAGAGAGGGAGAGAAAGGGATAAGTGAGAAGGGGGAGAGAGACAAAGAAGAAGAAGAAGAAAAAGAAGAGGGGGAGAGAGAGAGAGAGAGAGAGGAAGAGAGAGGGTGATAGAGAGAAAGATAGAGAGAGAGAGAGGGAGTGACAAAGAGTAAGAGAGAGAACCTCCCAAGAAGGTTCTCCTTCTCTTCCCGTCCTTAGAGGGTGATCATACGTGCTATTCTTCTCCCCCTTGTTCTGCTTGGATTATCTGTAGTGTAATTTCTCTCCCCAATTGCCCCCCCACTAATCAAGTACAAGGCACGGAAGTCTTGCGCGATTCGTGGTAGTCTGAACTACCTACCAACTAAGGACAACACAACTAGGAGCTCCTACAAGGCGAGGACTCCTATGTCAAGATTGTGGGAGAGGAGGAAGGAGTCTCACTTGAAGCTTTCTTGCTTGCACAATGGGGGAATACACACAAGGGTGGAGGCTGAAAACAGTTTTCCTCTTCTCAGTTGTGTAAGCCAAAAGAACTCAAGTACAAAGAAAATAGAAGAACCCTAGATATGGGTCTCAAACCAAACTCAACTAACTAAGGTGGCATACTAACTGAGCCACGAACTAGAGTAGATAAGGATAGCTATCATGTAGCTATTATTCATGGGCGGTGTACCAACCGCATCTGCAACTAACACGTCGGTGACATAAATGCACAACGGTCACCCTGGCGTATCACGAGTGGAGCTCGATATCTCAACACTCCCCCTCGAGCTCAATCCCAATTCCTGCACACCAAGCAGGTCTCTGAACTTGCGCAACTTCTCTGCGCCCAATGCCTTCGTGAATATGTCAGCTACCTGATCCTCTGTGCTGACATAAACTAGATCAATTAGACCTAGTAAACCCTCTCCCGCACATAGTGATAATGCACCTCAATGTGCTTTGTTCTAGCATGATAGACTGGGTTATTTGCCAAGTGTATACTACTCATGTTGTCACAATAAATGACAACTGGCCCATCTGTAGACTGATGCATATCATAAAGTAGCTTATGCAACCAAGCTACCTCACATGCAGCCATTGCTGCACCCCTGTACTCAGCCTCTGTGCTCGACAAGGCAACTGTAGGCTGTTTCTTGCTGCTCCAAGTGACTGCAGCACTCCCAAAAGAGAACACATATCCACTGGTAGATCGTCTATCAGAAATACTACCAGCCCAATCAGCATCAGTGTATCCATGCAATTGTATCTGAACCCCAGTCTCATAAAATAGTCCATACTGCAATGTGGACTTCACATACCTGAGTATGCGTCTAGCCGCATCCAAATGTGGTTTCCTTGGAGCCTGCATAAACTGACTTACCAATCCAACAGCATAGCTCAAATTTGGCCTGGCAATAGTCATATAAATCAAACTTCCTACTATGCGTCTGTACATAGTAGGGTCTTCTAGAAGCTCACCTGCATCTGTGCTCAGCTTCACATTCTGCTCCAAAGGAACTGAAATAGGCTTACAGCCTGTCATCCCATATTTGGACAGCATGTCCAATCCATACTGCCTCTGCAAGAGCTGTATCCCACTTGGTGATCTAATCACCTCAATTCCCAAGAAATAACGCAGCTCTCCCAAATCCTTCATCTCAAACTTCTGCTTCAATAGCATTTTCACATGAAGGATATCTTCATCACTGTCACCTGTCATAATCAAATCATCAACATAAATGACAAGAAGCATAATACCTTTCTCTGTTTTTCTCACATAAAGTGAGAAATCTGCCTTGGAAATCTGAAAGCCAATAGTGACAAGATACTGTCCTATCTTGTCAGACCATGCTCTAGGTGCTTGCTTCAAGCCATACAAAGCTTTCTTCAACCTGCAAACAAACTCAGGATGAACAGCATGCACATAACCTAGTGGCTGCTCCATATAGACCTCTTCTTGCAAATCACCATGCAAGAAGGCATTCTTTACATCCATCTGATGTAAAGACCATCCCTTTGATGCAGCCATAGCAATGACTGCTCTTACGGTTTCCATCCTTGCAACCGGACTGAATGTTTCTTCATAGTCAATGCCATATGTTTGTGCATACCCCTTGACTACTAATCTTGCCTTGTATCTGTTCACAGAACCATCAGCATTGTGCTTCACCTTATAAACCCACTTACAGCCAATTGCATTCTTACCTTTAGGCAAAGGTACCAATTCCCATGTAGCGTTTGCTTCCAAGGCATCCATTTCTTCATCCATGGCTTTCTCCCATTTTTCTTTTCCCATGGCTTGCTCAAAAGAAGTGGGTTCTGGTTCCTGTATCACCTTGACCATATATGCGTAGTGAATGGCTGTAAATCCATCATATTTCAGCCTATCCACAGGATACCTAAATCTGGTAGACCTGCGCAAAGTGGGTTCACTCCCAGGTGCTCTCAAAACATCCCTGGTCTTCCTTATTCCAGGTGTAACAATAGAAGGAATACCCAACTCATCATCAATGCTCTGTTCTGAGCCACTGGATTCACCATCCACATAAGAGTGACCTGCATTCACATCAAACATGGGCTGATCAACCTTCTCTTTTCCTTTTCGTGATACGTGCATACCACTATCTGCATTACTTTGAGAAGATTCTCCTGATCTCAATCTGCCTGTCCATGGCAAAGGATGTGAACCACTGCTAGAGGACACTCCAGGTCCACTAATATTTTGTGACTGCTGCTGTGAATTCTGTGCAGCATTACCATTTTGTGCATCTACATCATCAATCACATTTACTGGTTTATACCAGCTACTCATCTCATCAAAAACAACATCTCTGCTCACTGTAAACTTACGAGTAGAAGGGTTATAGCATCTATACCCTTTTTGCTGCAGAGAGTAACCAATAAAGATGCACTTCTCAGCTTTTGGATCCAACTTGGATCTCAACTCATCTGGCACATGTACATAGGCAATGCAACCAAAAATTTTCAAATGAGAAATATCTGGTTTCCTACCAGTATACCTCTCCTCTGGAGTCATTCCATGTATTGTTGCAGTGGGAGTCCTGTTCATTATGTAGACTGCTGTAGCAACTGCTTCAGCCCAATAAAAATCTGGGAGGTCTTTTTCATTGAGCATGGCACGAGACACCTCTCCAATATGTCTGTTTTTTCTTTCTGCAATTCCATTTTGCTGTGGGGTATGACTGCATGAATATTGCTGCTTTATGCCATGCTCTTGCAGGAACCTTGCAAACTCATTTGAGAGGTACTCTCCCCCTCCATCTGACCTTGGGCATTTTACTTGCAGACCTGTTTCTTTTTCAACCATAGCTTTAAGAGTTTTGAAATGCCCAAAAACTTCACTTTTCTTTTTCATAAAATACACCCAAACTTTTCTGCTATAGTCATCAATAAAACTGACAAAATAATGACAGCCTCCAAGAGATGCAGCTTTAGTAGTCCACACATCAGAGTGGATTAATTCCAATGGCTTCTTACTCTCTTGAACATGTTTAGGAAATGGTTTCCTTGCCTGTTTTCCAAACTGACAGGCTTCACATACCTTATGCATTTCTGCAACCTTGAATTTTGGCAAACCTGCAACAATATTTTGGGCCTGCATTGATTTAAGTCGCTGTACATTAACATGACCAATGCGTTTATGCCAGATATCAATATCTGCAACTACACCGGTCCCATGTGCAAACATTGCTGGACTCAATTCAGACATGTCTGCATCCAATGTAAACATTATGCCCTTCTTCTTTCCTTTTGCTATCAGGCGACCTTTATTTTTCATATCCTCAACAAAGCATCCATGAGGATTAAATCTGACCTGCAAGCCCTGCTCAACCATTTGACCAACAGAAACCAGATTCTTGGTGATATTCGGGACATGAAATACATCGGACAGGTATTTCTTTTTCCCATCCTGCATCGACAATGGAATTTTTCCAATCTGCACAATAGGATGTGCAGTATCATCACCAGTCTCCACAAATCCTGGTTTTTCCATTTTCCTTGCATCCTCCATCCATTCTGCATGACCTGTCATGTGGTTTGATGCACCTGAGTCAACATACCATACATCGTTGCTTTCTTCTGCACTTGTCACAGAATTGTTCATGTGCTGCACCATGAACAAATGCTCATTTCTGTCATCACCCTGTCTACTAGAAGATGCATAATTCCCTTGTTGCAGTTTTCCATTCATGATGTCATTCTACTTTTTATAGCAGTCTTTAGCTATATGCCCCATTTTACCACAGTAGTAGCATTCAACATTACTGTTTGCATTTTGGCCTCTCTGCCATCCACCACGACCTCTTTGGCTCCCCCTGCCTCTAGAGTTACCACGTCCTCCTCCATAGGACTGGTTTTCTTGAGTTTGCTGCATATTCTGATTTCTACCACGGCCTCCAGATCGGCCTCCTCTACCTCTACCTCTACCTCTTCCAGCATTTGAGTAGAAGACAGCTTCTTTTGAAGTTCCTCCTGAAGAAGATGCACCACCATTTCTCTGCTCCTCAGAAATTAGAAGAGCAATCAACTCCTCAAAATCAGGAAATCTTTCACGAACTGAAATGGATGTCCGAAACTGCGCATAATCCTTTCCTAGACCATTCAAGGTCACAGAAACTAAATCATCATCTTCCACTGGCGACCCAATGGAAGCAAGTGCATCTGCAATCTTCTTCACCTTCATGTGGTAGTCATTGATGCTCATACTTTCTCTTTGCACATTATGCAACTCTTGCTTGAGCTGCATTTTCCTGGCTTGCGTATTTGTGCTATACATTTTTGACAAAGTATCCCATGCCTCCTTTGGCGTACTTGCATCCTGAATATGCACAATCATAGAGTCTGAAATACTGATAGACAGCCAGTACATAACTTTCCTGGCTCTCTCATGCCATGCTTTGAATGCCTGCATTTGCTGTTGATTGGGAACATCAGAAAGAACTGGTTCTTCTTCATTTCCTGCAACAAATTCCCAATATCCTTTTCCCATAAGGAAATTCGTCATTCTAAACTTCCATGCTTGGAAGTTGTTCTTGTCAAGCTTTTCAGTGACAATCTGTGAGAGAGAATCAGACGCCATTACAGAATTCTGCAAAAAGTTCTGTCACTGCAAAGAACACAGCTTCAGCCTCACAAGGGCAAATCTGCAAAACTGGCGAAAGTGGTATTTGACCACATAGTCACTTCCTAGTGACGATTTTGCATAAACAGAAACCAAGGATGATTCTGTAACTCCCAATGTCTCTGTGCACAAGCATACGATACAATTTCTGTGGTAACTTTTCACCGACCTGTAGAACAGTGGTCGCACAGCATAAAACAGGGCTTTTTCCTGAGTGCGTGCAGAAAACTTCCGCCTCCAAAACAGGCCCCGAAATGGCCTCAAATCAAAAAAACAGGGTCGCCAAGAGCTAAAGCTCTTTCCCGCAGCATATACTGCCCTCTTGCTTCAGCGCGAAGGGCGTCTCAACCTGAGACAATGCACTCCTGCACTTTCCGGCTGTGCTACCTGCAGAGATCTGCTCCCAAAACAGAAAATGAAAGCAACACTGCTCCTCTTACCAGAACACCGCAAGCTTGGCTTGCTTTCTTGAGCTCCTTACCACGAACAAGGCTCTGATACCATGTCAAGATTGTGGGAGAGAAGGAAGAAGTCTCACTTGAAGCTTTCTTGCTTGCACAATGGGGGAATACACACAAGGGTGGAGGCTGAAAACAGTTTTCCTCTTCTCAGTTGTGTAAGCCAAAAGAACTCAAGTACAAAGAAAATAGAAGAACCCTAGATATGGGTCTCAAACCAAACTCAACTAACTAAGGTGGCATACTAACTGAGCCACGAACTAGAGTAGATAAGGATAGCTATCATGTAGCTATTATTCATGGGCGGTGTACCAACCGCATCTGCAACTAACACGTCGGTGACATAAATGCACAACGGTCACCCTGGCGTATCACGAGTGGAGCTCGATATCTCAACATCCTATAGCCTGATCAAGGAGTATTTTCTTTTAGTACATTTCTACTCTTAGGGTTTTTATTGGATGAACATACTTGGGCATGTAAAAAGTAGGGAGCTGAGCGTAGTGACCCAAGGAGAACAGGGCATCGGCGTCGTCAGGACCTGTCTCGGCACCCAAGAACCTACCAAGCCCTCGCAAGGCGACACTTAATCCTTTTCTAACGCTCACTTTTATTTTCGCTCCAACCTTCCTTGTTTTGTCATTTTTTTTCCAGCAAGAAGCCACCCCTAGGAAGACAAGGTATCGGTCCCGGGTCTGACTCGTCCCCAGGAACCTACCGGGCCTTCGCAAGGCAATGATCAACTGCTTATATATTGTCATTTCTTTTCTTTTCTTTGATAGGGGTTAGAACCCCTTTTTACACACCTTCGTATTTATATTCATCTTTTAGGATGTTCAGGGTTTTTTGGCGTCATCATTATTATCTTCTGGCAGGCTTCTCTAACTGCCTCACTACTAACAAGAACTCCTAGAATGGCGGCCTAGCAGGCTAGCAGAACAGGGCCACTAGGACTTCCTTCTAAAACAGGTCTTTCGATGCCTGACAATGTCTTTACAGGAGGCAATAACTACTCCGACCTCCCTCAAACAAACTTAGTACTTCTATTGGACAGAAGGGATACATAATGTCTCCTGTATGGGCAGGAGACAAATATTAACTTGAAGATAAGCTTAGGAACTTGTTTCTCAAAAGGACTTCTTGGTCTCTTTTCGTGTCTATGCTACTGTAAATTACGCGAACAAGACCAGTTCCCTAAATGCTTAATTAAAGAAGTTGGTTTTAAATGTCACTCGTAATCGTGGTAGGACCTAATTAGAAAAGTAAGGCTATCAAGGGAGTCAAGTGGGTGGAACCCTTGATGGGTCCAGGGTGGTCCCAAAGAACTAGGAGGCTTCTCACAAGGTGTACGGGACGTCTGATCCTTAGAAATTGGTAAGTTAAGACCTAGATTCATGCTATTTTAGGGGACAAGAATGGGACTATGCCCTACGGTTAGAGAGGTTGAGTGGTGCATCCATCTCGTTTTCCATTCTCTTTGAACCAAGTGGGGCATCCATCTCGTTTTCCATTTTCTTTGAACCAAGTGGGGCATGGGTCTGCTTCAACTTGGGTATCTTTGCGTAAAGTAGGATGTCTAGGACTGGACACTAGAATGTTGTTAGGACACCATGACCAGGAGCGACCCAAGTTTCAGGTCGATCCTACATGGTCCGATTGTGAATATTCTGTTCTGAGATGGAATCAAGAAACCCTAGGTGACAAAGCCCGTGAGATTCCATGGGAGTGCTAGGCGGTGTCACTTAGACTTGTCTCTCTATGGGGACCGCTAAAAATGTGCCTGGCAGGCGGGCATGTTACATCATTCATGAGATATACTAGGAGATGAGTTTTTATCATGAGCATACTCGAATTGCCAGCTTGCACTAAGTGCAAGGGTACGAGACACATAGATCAAAATACGCCTCATTATCTTCAATATCATGCCCATCATCATTGTCTAGTTTGTTTATGTTATAGGAGAGAATATGCTTTGGTTTCTCTCATTGTTTCTCTTTCTCTATGTCTCTCTAGTTTGCTCTCTCTCTTTTATCTATCATTCTCTTTTTGTTTCTCTATTCCTCTCTCCCCATCTCTCAATCTCTATTTTTATATTTCCCTCTATCTCTCTATTTGTGCCCCCCTCCCTCTCTACTTGTTTCTAATCTCTCTCTCTTTCCCTCTCCCTTCCTCCCTTCCTCTCTTTTTTTCTCTTTCCCTCCATCTCTCTACTTTCATCTCTTTATATCTCTCCCCTCCTCTATTTTTCTTTTTACCTCCATCTCTCTATTTCTTCCCCCTCCTCTATTTCTTTCTCCTCTCTCTCTCTCTCCCTCTCTATCTCTAATTTAATATCTTCCTCCATCTCTCTTTTTCTCTCTCCTTCCATCTCTCTGTATCCCTCTCCCTATCACTCTCTTTATTTTTCTCTTTCCCTCCATCTCTCTATTGATCTCTTGCTCAACCTCTCTTCCTTTCACTCTCCTCGCTCCCTTTCCCTTGCCCTTCTCTTCTGTCTCCTCCATTTTTCTCCCTTTCTTCTTGTTGAGATATTAGCAATCACACGTAATGTAGCCTCTTTGTATGAGGTAGTTCGAGATGAAGACATGCAGACTGCACGAATCCCATATTCACAGAAAGGAAAAACTGTACCCATCCAACAACTATAAAGCATTGAACTTGACTACCACTTTTGATAGATGAATGAATACATGATGATGCTTTTCTTTATCAATTAGTGTCAATCTTGTACTTGTCATTCCTATATAAGATTGTTTTTATGAGTCCAAGCTTCCTTCTTGGAACTTAATTCACTTGTGTAACAGTTGGTCTCTCCTTGTCTATGCCAACATGATTCTTGTCTTCATCTTCCATCCTCCATAGCTCCTGCCATGCTCTAGATCTGCATATTTAACATAGTATCAGGGCTCAGATGAGCATGTCCCAACTCTCCTTTCACTCCTCTCAGCTCCTTTTCATATCTGCTTAGCTCAATTTGAGTATCGTACCCTATCTCCAACTTCATTTGCATTTCTACCTTCAATGAAGCTTCCATGGCAACCATAGCCAACAGCTTTTCCTCCCCCTCTCTTCCTTGCTTATCTATTTATTTGACTCTCCCTCCCCCTCTCTTCTTTTCACTCTCCTCCCTCTCTTTTCCTCACTCTTCTTTTCTCTCTCCTCCCTCCCTCTCCCTCCCTCCCTTGTCTCTCCCCCTCTCTATTTTACTTCTCCTCCCTCTCTATTTCTCTCCCTACCCCTCTATTTCTTTCTCCCCCCTTCCTCTCTCTTTTTTTCTCCCCCCTGTCTCCCTTATTTTTTCTCTCCGTCACCCTCTCTCCATCTTTCTATTTTTCTCTTTCCCTCCCTTTCTCTCCTGCTTTGTTTCCCTTCTCCTCTTTCTTGAACTTTCTCTCTAGCTTTCTCTCCCTAAATGAGAGCGGATAGGTGTCGGGAAGTGCTTAAAAATAGCTAAAAATTATGAATATCAAGGGAAAAATATTCAATGTCAAAGGCGGCGGCTCGATCTAGGACGATTTTAAGCACCAAAGTGCTTTAAAGGTGCCCGAGCGACACTTGTTGATTTTTCATAATTTTTCAGACAGTCGTGCGGGTTGACACAAGCTACTGGCCAATGTGGGATGCTAAGCCGGACGCCCAGGATTTTTGAGAGCTCAATTCGGAGTCCGGACGGGAAAATGGCCAACAAATTGGCAAGATTTGAAAGGGTGGACACTTGGGAGGCCAAATTGGGCATGACCCTTGGGAGCTTGACCCCCTCTCAAAAATTTTAACCAACTTAGATGAAAAAACGTGGATGCAAACGTGAGATATGGCGACATCTGTTGGCACCGAAAAATGCGCTCCTTGATCATGATGCTTGATTTCTAGTTCAATGCAACCTATCTAATTGATGATGGGCCCGATCTACTCCTTCCTTGCTGATCATTTCGCCGTCCTTCACTCCTCAATTGGAAAGAAGAAGGAAGAAGAAAGAATGATGGAGGCTTGTCCGGCATGGATCGGATTGCTCCACGGGCTGGAAATGGTGATTTGTGATCATGTTGAGCATGAAGTGCTGCTGATTTTCAGATTTGCAGCCATGGACATGAAACCCGAAACACGTAAATAAGCGGTAATTCAAATTTTTTCAAAGGAAATTTGAGATTTCATGGCTTTTGATTGATAAAATGTTGTTCATGTGGGCTAAAAATTATTTATGTTGCTGTTTTCCATGAGTACTTGCTGATCATAATCATAAAATCAGAAAAATATGCATCTTGTGGTTCAAAATAATACACTAAAACACGTAAAATATGGAAAATCAAGGGAAAATGATGTTTTTGGGCATAAAAATGGAAAAATGAATAGGAACACCAACTAAATTTCATTTTTGCTGCAAGAAGGAACTAAGGGCCACAGTCCATAACCTGTTTTGAATTTTCAGTAATAAAATAATGTAAAAAATAAGGGAAAATACAAGGAAAATAGAGAAAAATCACTAAAAATAGGAGAAAAATGCATTTTGGGTGCGGAAAATTAATGAAAATTAAAAACAATATTTGTGAATGTTTGTGGGGACTGAAGCATGAGGATTTGCCTCAGTTCAACCCCACCTTCTTGTTCTAGTGTGTTTTTCCCGCTTTTTACACATAAAATGATGGCAAAATGCCCTATAAATCTATACAACAATGCAACATTTGATCGATGGGAGGGTACAGTTGTTAAAATGTGTCTAAATGTGGAGTCAAATCATGAAAAGATTGTTGTTTTGTTTGCATGCCATATAGGTTGGTGAATAATTATAAAATAAGGGCCTAGTAGCATGAGGGTTTCCTCGGTGCTAGGTTCGTGCAACGCCGCATAAGAACGGTAGTTGAAAATCATTGAAAGGATGTTTTGCACATGTGCACAATATTGATTTCATAATTGTTTGGGCACTTGGCATCCACAATATGCATAAATCATGGAAATGTTAAAAGGTATCAAAAATCTTGGATGCACAGCAATTGGTTTCATTAGGACCTTGACCAACGTTGAGTGAGAGACAGGACACCCTAAGCCATAGGCTAGTCGTGGGGTCTAAGGGAAAGAGAAGTAAGGACAATGGTACATTCCTGTATACGATTAAATGGTACCTTGAGAGGATTTTGTGCGAAATGTTTATATGTTGAGTGACGCATCGAGGGGCCAATCCCCAAGGTGTAGGAGAGTCGCAGAGGGGTGGCAACATTCAGCCGTTGGAGGACCCCCTATGTCTGTGCTTCGTGCCATTAGGTAATGTGTAAGGGAGTCCCTCTGAGGAGTAGTGGGTGAGAGAAGAGTGGACTACAAATGACGTAATACAAACGCAAGACATTTAGGAAGGCAATGTATGTATCATCAACGCTCCTGGCCGCGAGGCCATGGGGTTGTTGAGCGCGTGAGATAGAGGTCCGGCTAGTGCACGAGCCAGTGCCGGCCCGTTTTAGGTTCCATCAGTGGTGCGTCTGCCATGAGCCACTTAAAAGTGGAGGTCCTCGAATCCTGGTTGTCTAGGGACCAACTAGCAGTTTATGCCAAAGGATACTGAGATTGATCCGTTATTTATCGATAAGCATCGTCTAGCAGAAATCCAAAAGCAAGAGAGAGACGAAAGAGCTAGGCGACGTGCTGAAATTTTTAGGAGATATTCCCCTAAGCGTAGCGGTGCTGAACCCTTACGAGGGAGTGGATCTAGTGGTCTTAGTGCCACAAACAGTAAGTTAGGAGAAGGTGGAAGCTCTAGTGCTCTCCTTCCTTCCATAATCCAGTCTACATCAAGTGCGGGAGGTGCAACCTCACCGTCCCTTATTCGTAGTGCAAATCCAATTTTCGTTATGGCGCAGCCTATTGCAATTCCAGCAGGAACGACGGATTTGCCAGCTCTAGGTTACCCGCTATCCATTTTTAATGGGCTAGTTAAGGAAGATGCGGAACTCCACATTAGGGAGTTTCAAAAGCCGATGTTTAACTGTCGCATTCAAGAAGAAGGACATTTAATGATGTTCTTCAACATGACTCTCAAAGAAAGAGCCGCTATATGGTATCATGGTTTAGAAGCCGGAACCATATTGAATATTGATTCATTTTATGGAGCTTTTCGAAGGGAGTTTGCCCCTAAAAGGGGTGGGCAATATTGGTTGTGTGTACTCAACGTGACCCGCCAAGAACCACACGAGGATATTTGTGCTTATGCGAAGAAAATAAAAGATGGGAGGAGTGTGTCTTGCCTTTAGAGATTGAGCTGCCGACTATTCGGTTTGCCATCAATCATTCTTTGAGTGATGAAGACGCACTTTTTGAGCTTTTGACGACACTGGCACATTTAGATGAGCTTAAGCTGCAGAGCTTATTGCACCAAGAAGTTGCGAAGCGCCGAATGAAGTAGCTACACGACCTTAAAGCCAAGAAATACACCTTCAAGAAAGGACAGCTTGTTCTGTATTATGACGCACGACGTGGATCTAGGACGATTTTAAGCACCAAAGTGCTTTAAAGGTGCCCGAGCGACACTTGTTGATTTTTCATAATTTTTCAGACAGTCGTGCGGGTTGACACAAGCTACTGGCCAATGCGGGATGCTAAGCTAGACGCCCAGGATTTTTGAGAGCTCAATTCGGAGTCCGGACGGGGAAATGACCAACAAATTGGCAAGATTTGAAAGGGTGGACACTTGCGAGGCCAAATTGGGCATGACCCTTGGGAGCTTGACCCCCTCTCAAAAATTTTAACCAACTTAGATGAAAAAACGTGGATGCAAGCGTGAGATATGGCGACATCTGTTGGCGCCGAAAAATGCGCTCCTTGATCATGATGCTTGATTTCTGGTTCAATGCAACCTATCTAATTGATGATGGGCCCGATCTACTCCTTCCTTGCTGATCATTTCGCCGTCCTTCGCTCCTCAATTGATGGCCTGAATGCTGAGATGGAAATCTAGTCTTTCTCTCTCCTCCCTCTCTCTCTTCTAAAGGCAAGTTCATGTGGGAAGAAGAAGGAAGAAGAAAGAATGATGGAGGCTTGTTCGGCATGGATCGGATTGCTGATTTTCAGATTTGCAGCCATGGACATGAAACCCAAAACACGCAAATAAGCGGTAATTCAAATTTTTTCAAAGAAAATTTGAGATTTCATGGCTTTTGATTGATAAAATGTTGTTCATGTGGGCTAAAAATTGTTTATGTTGTTGTTTTCCATGAGTAATTGTTGATCATAATCATAAAATCAGAAAAATATGCATCTTGTGGTTCAAAATAATACACTAAAACACGTAAAATATGGAAAATCAAGGAAAAATGATGTTTTTGGGCATAAAAATGGAAAAATGAATAGGAACACCAACTAAATTTTCATTTTTACTGCAAGAAGGAACTAAGGGCCACAGCCCATAACCTGTTTTGAATTTTCAATAATAAAATAATGCAAAAAATAAGGGAAAATACAAGGAAAATAGAGGAAAATCACTAAAAATAGGAGAAAAATGCATTTTGTGTGCGGAAAATTAATGAAAATTAAGAACAATGTTTGTGAATGTTTGTGGAGACTGAAGTATGAGGATTTTCCTCAGTTCAACCCCACCTTCTTGTTCTAGTGTGTTTTTTCCGCTTTTTACACATAAAATGATGGCAAAATGCCCTATAAATCTATACAACAATGCAGCATTTGATCGATGGGAGGGTATAGTGGTTAAAATGTGTCTAAATGTGGAGTCAAATCATGAAAAGATTGCTGTTTTGTTTGCATGCCATATAGGTCTGTGAATAATTATAAAATAAGGGCCTAGTAGCATGAGGGTTTCCTCGGTGCTAGATTCGTGCAACGCCGCATAAGAACGGTAGTTGAAAATCATTGAAAGGATGTTTTGCACATGTGCACAATATTAATTTCATAATTGTTTTGGCACTTGGCATCCACAATATGCATAAATCATGGAAATGTCAAAAGGTATCAGAAATCCTGGATGCACAGCAATTGGTTTCATTAGGACCTTGACCCACGTTGAGTGAGAGACAAGACACCCTAAGCCATAGGCTAGTCGTGGGATCTAAGGGAAAGAGAAGTAAGGACAATGGTACATTCCTGTATACGATTAAATGGTACCTTGAGAGGATTTTGTGCGAAATGTTTATATGTTGAGCGACGCATCGAGGGGCCAATCCCCAAGGTGTAGGAGAGTCGCAGAGGGGTGGCAGCATTCAGCCGTTGGAGGACCCCCTATATCTGTGCTTCGTGCCATTAGGCAATGTGTAAGGGACTCCCTCTGAGGAGTAGTGGGTGAGAGAAGAGTGGACTACAAACGATGTAATACAAACGCAAGACATTTAGGAAGGCAATGTATGTATCATCAACGCTCCTGGCCGCGAGGCCGTGGGGTTGTTGAGCGCGTGAGATAGAGGTCTGGCTAGTGCACAAGCCAGTGCTGGCCCATTTTAGGTTCCATCACTAAAAAATATTTCTCTCCCTCCTATGCATCTCATAATCCGTAAAAAATGACTATATTATTACTTTTGGAATAATATTTTTGGATTTTCTTTTTCTCATATGATCTATTTATGTTTCATTCACTTTATTCTTTTTTGAGAGGAGAGACCAACATTACACATTTTAATAAATTCTAGTGAAATTTGTCTACCAATATAAGCTCTATTTTTTGTATTCATATTTAATTGTATCATTTGATATAGCATATAGTACTAAATGATATGCATTATCAAACATTACTTGGGAAGAATTGTAACAAAGGTTTTCTTCTATCAATGATCAAAATGGGATATTCCATGAGTGGAGATAGCAAGAGAGGGAATATGGTTAGCAATTAGATTTACCTTTTTTAATTTTTATAAGTTTCAAATTACAATGTACAATTTACAATGCATCTCCTATTGGAATGGGTATAGAACATGATGAAACACATGGGAGGACATAATAATGAGTTTATCAAAATAGATCAGGCAACATACATATTGCTAAAGAAGCGGAGCAAGCTAAGCAAGAGCCAAAATACTTCATGAAAATAGGTAGCCTTCAATTACAAAGATGAACATGTTTAGGTGATCATAAATTCAAGAGGATCCTAAAAGGTTTAAGGGCATGACCAACTCCTTTATTCATCATTAATCTATTCAGGTATTGAGAATGCTCCAATAATAAAGGATATTACAATCGTGTTAAATGTTTCTAGTTTCAATCAAGAGTGAATCTTGAAACAACTATAAAAGTGTGTGTTACGTAATCTCTATGACAAAAGAGTTATTTGGGACTTGTATAATAATTCATCCCTCTCTTACCCGAGGCTTCAATTTCCATGAAGTTCCCAAGTATTGACTTTCCACAATTGCACAAGTTAATGAAAGATCATTAGCCTTTTGCAGTGTATCCTTAATCCTTTACCAAGGGTCATTATTGAAAATTCTCACTTGTTAAAAACTCTTAGGATAAGAGGTGTTGGTATCAAAACTCTCCTCTATATGCACACCTCTTATCCTCAAAGTGCACAAGAATTACATGAGTTAAGAAAATATATAGACACCTATTTTCCTTAGAGTGCATAGCAATTACATAAGATAGGGGAAGATCCTTGGTTGGGGGGACTAAGGTACACTACACAATGTCAAGTATCTTTCTTGAACTCATGCATTTTTGCAAATTCAATACCTAGGAACTTCTTGGTAAATTAATATTTTAGGTGGAAGAGGAATGCATAATATCATTTCTAGGCCTTTTTGTATTATCCACAAGTCAATTGTTCAAGCTCTTTTAAGCTTAGTTTAGTCAAGTAACATGTTTGATTTGCTATACAGTAAAATAGATTAACTTTGTATTAACTTGCATGAGATATCCCATCATACCAAAGACCAACTTTATTCGATAGATTTAATGTGTCATTGTATGTATGATTGAGAGGTACTAAAATCTCAAACACAAGCTTGGCTTTTTGATTATAGTAGTCTTTTCTTAGTGTATTCAAAATTCTAGCCCTTGTATAGAGTGTACATACTATGGGACTAGTATATTAATCTCTTGAGTGTTCCCTCTAAATTTTCTCTCTTGCTCAAAAAGTATGGCTTCTACTAAGTTTAGAGTCTTGTCTTACACATTCCTCAAGGTTTCTACCACGTGCTCATAACCTTTATTACATTTGTCTAGACTATTAAGTAGCACAATAATGGCTTCATCTTTTTTTATTTCTTTGTCAATAGTAGACAATTGCAACTTTCAAGATGTAAAAATTATCAGTCAATGAGATTATAAAGTCATAACTATTTCAATCCACCTTGAAATTGAATTTTTTTCTTGTCAGTTGAGGGTTTTATCCATCTTATTTTTATCCATGTTTATTTTGCATTTTTAGTTCTTGATATGTGAAGAAGGGTACCATTTGACAAGCCTCACACTATTAGCTTGAATGCCTTATTATTTTTCCTTCCTCAAGTTGAATTCTTATGAGGTTTGGGCCCTTCAAATATTTTGGAAATATCTTTTCACATTAGTTGGTACATGGTTTTCATCTTGCATGTGTGAAAACAATTTTTTAAGTGCAATTTCTTATTTTGGCCATTGACCAAGCTAATGCACCTTTGAGAACAAGGTTTAGATAAGAATAATTTGATTCAAATATGTGTGGAAAGGGGTTACTTTATTGATATTTTTTTAAAAGCCTTAGTTCAAATGTTTTAGATAAAACACACTTTCTCCTTGGTTATAGGGCATACTTTCTCTTATTACATTTATGGGATACAACAATTTCCTCATATGTTGTTTATACCTCTAGGACCATACAATCTTAATAAGCCCACACCTCCTCCCTTGTTCTACACCTTTCCACTATTGTGTTAAATAGATTCAGCCTCCACATGGTCATATTTTTATTTGCAACTTGTCACCATTTCACTTTCAATATCATCTCAACTTGGACTAGTGGTTACAATTTTAAAGATCCATCTCAAGTGGATGTCAGGCTTTGACTACTTCCATTGCTCTACCTTTGAGCCTCTTATAAAATAGTTTGGATTTTGTGATTTGGGCTTCACATATTGCATTTTACATTTTGTGCTTTTTTGCTTTATGTTTCTCATATATTTTCTCAACTATTGCATTTTAGTCGTGTTCATACATTCTTATGATTTTCTACTTAAATCTTAGCATATCTTCACACACTCTCCCTTGATAAACTATTGTTATGGATTTATCACCATATATCGTATGCTTTTATGGCCTTGTCTAGGGCATGCATTATAATGTTGAATAGTTGATATCTTCTTATCGATTCATATTCCATGATATATTTTAAGGTAAGACCCTTATATTGAGAAGCTTCATCTTGCCTAGATTTCCAAGATGATCATATGTCACTCATAATAGGTTAATCCCCAACCTTCTCGCATTTTCAAGACACTTGTGATGCACTTGGTGGAGTGACTTGTGACTGTAATCAACCATTCCAAGGTTTATTAATAAATCTATGGCTAGGAGACTCCTCTAGCCCACTCAATATACCCCTTACTATCTTGAATGTAATGAGCCAGTAGAATCATTGAATGGGACTTTGCAAAGACTTCTTTAAACTTGTGGAAGAGATCCAAAGAACTGGGACCAGCACATGCCTCAATCTTTATGTGCTTGTAGGAAAATTCAAAAAATAAGTTCATTACACAATTGAGAAAGGACCTTGATAAGGGGATGTCAATCGTGAGATATGACAACGGTCTAGATTCTACTTTATACATTAAATTTCGAGTCAAATGGAAAGGACCCTTTATGATCAAGAAGAAGTTTCAAAATTGTACTTATTTTTACACAATCTAAATGGGATGTTCATAAAAGCAAGATCAATTGGTTTAGTCTCAAGAAATATAGCTATGGTTAAGAGTTTTGGACAGCTTCAATATTTAAAATTTGGAGTTAATAAAGAGGCTCAGAGTGTATTTTCACACCTAACGAGGATTCCTACCAAGTTTCGTATCCAATGAAGCAAATATGTGGGAGATATGTGCTTTGCAGGTTTGCTCTCTATAGTAGATTCCATGCAAAAATGTGGAAGTGTAGACTATGCTGAGGTTTTTTGGGGCCAAAATATTTGGAATTTGACTCTAATGTTAGTTGACAAGTTGTGAAGAACTAGAGCTACAAGGTTCCTTCAAAAAGCTTGGTAATCAGAGTTTGGCATTAAAAGCTATGAGCTATTTTGTGCCTAAATTTTGTTGATTGAGACAATTTTCCAGATGTTCTTTTAATTTTCCCATAACAGTTTGTTCACACTTTTTGTTCTTGATCAAGGGGTGGGCTAATTGTGATGTTTGAAAATAGTTAATCATGGACATGCCACCACATAAGAGAAAACTTAATAAGTAGTGTAAATGTTTTTTGCTTGACTTTTGAATATTTACCCATAATGGGAGTAACATTGATGGATGGGAGTCTCATGTGGTAACTTGCATGTTCACCATGTGTTTTTGTTACTTATTTTTGAAATTTGATCCAATTGTGGGAAGTGTGGTTTCCTTGGTGGGATTTGTAGTCCCAATGCGATATTTAGATCTCAATGGAAATTTTTAGTATTTAATGGCATATATTTCACTTGGCATGGGAGAGGAATCTTAGAAAAGAGAAGAAATGTGGAAGATACAAAAAAGTAAAAAAAACATAGCATGAGGAAGAAAGACGTGCAACACATGATTGAAGCTTATGTGGTTTTTAAAGCTCATGGCAATGTGTTTAAGAATGGAATCATGGGGTGAAGTTTGCTACTGCAACTCCTTTATTCTCTAAATATGATAGCAAGGGATCACTCTCGACCTCTCTCTTTTCGTTTCTCTAGCCATCGGAAGTGTGGTGCATATAGTTTTTTTGAGATGTTGTCAACAAGAGAGGTAGAAAGAAGGTTGTCTTGGTCTATGTTGTTGATGGTGCATGTTACACATCAAAGATTTCTCATCACTCAGAAATGGGAAATGAGAGTTTAATTGATGAAATATTGGTATGATGCAAATATTAGATAATGTGGTTGAAGGATAATTTGAGTAAGTGAAAAGTTTGGAGAATTTTAAGTGATAGAAGTAACAAAATCATAGGTTTCTTTGGAAACGAAAAGATTTTCTCACATGGTAATGTTTAATACTCGATTATCTGAATTTATTCAGCTATTTAAATTTTATAGTTTCTAAATCTTTTTAGTGCTTATCTTGTAAGAGAATGATGAGATGTACGTATTTTCTTATTGAGTACACATTAAGAATAAAAGCAATAGTTTGTTGCCCGCAATCCTACATTTTCTATAGTAATACTTTGTGATCCTATACTGACATCCTGATATAGGTCTTGGAACTTTAATAATATTATATCATACAAGATTATATTATGATTTTCCATGCTAGTATAAAGATCTAGAATGAAGTGTTAGTTACAATTACCCGCACTTATGCAATCCCTACAGCAGCAATTCCTATAGTAGTCCACTCCTAAAAGTAAGTAGACCCATAAATTTAAATGTATGAGCCATTATAAGGCACAAAATGAAGAATAACCCATATCTACAATGATTCTCGTAAGAGGAATGCCTAGCACAAGTAAAGTTATCGTCCCATTGCCTCTCATGCTCTTCGAGGTAGAGGTTATTTGTGAGGGATAAGGGTGATTTACAACAATGATACTATATTCATATCTATAGATTCCATTACAATATCTCAAAGAAAAAATGTTGGTGTTACACTACAATGATATGGAGGTATAGTGATGGCGGTAGAGGTTATTTGTGAGGGATAAGGATATGGAGATATAGAGAGGGAGATGGAGAGGAAGGGAGAGGAAATGAGAGAGGGAGAGGAAGAGAGAAAAAACATTAAACATAATAGGGAAAGAGAGAAAGAGAGGGAGAGGGCGAGGGAGGGAGAGGAAATGAGAGAGGGAGAGGAAGGAAAAAAAATTAAACATAATAGGGAAAGAGGGAGAGGGAGGGAGAGGAAATGAGACATGGAGAGGAAGAGAGAAAAGGAAATGAGAGAGGGAGAGGATGAGAGAAAAAACATTAAACATAATAGAGAAAGAGAGAAAGAGAGGGTGAGGGTGAGGGAGGGAGAGGAAGAGATGGAGCCCCAAGAGGAACACCAAGGAAAATGAAATTCTCTTGCAATAAAATCTATCTTGTAACATCAACAAGCTTTTATTTCATTCTTTTGATCATCAAAACAAAGAAAACAACAATTCTTCACGCAGCATCATAGTAGATCTCCCACGGATTTGATAGAATCAACCACATTCTTCAACATCTTCACAAAATCCATCAATATAACAAAGAACCCAAAGAATACACCATCTTTGAATGGAAATACATCACATATTATTCATCTTCAATGTTTTCATAGTTCTCTTCCTCAATCTCTCACATATAATCACATTGCTTTGATAGATTTGACTATCCCTGACTCTCTCTCTCTCTCTCCATCAATACTACATCATATCCTTACTACAATCACTCAATAATCACTCACACTAATCCTTCTTAGGTCGTGGATACACCTCCCAAAAGATATGTCAGATGTGAAAGGTCACCAGAGACTTCATAGTGTCCTGTGAGATCTGGCTTCTGTCACTGTCTTCTGTAACCTTCTGTAAATCTTCTGTAGTTACTTTTTCACTTCTTTTGAATTGAATAGAGCTTCCATTCATCCTTTTCCTAAGACAACACTTCCCAAAACATCCATACATCCATCATAACACTCAACAGAAACAAACAAAACAACAGAGCAATAGGACTACAGAGCTACAGAAGCACAGAAGCTACAGAACTTTACGAAAAATCAACATAACCCATAAAAACCAAAAAAAAAACTAATTCAATCTTTCATAAACCTTTTAACACATTTCAATCATCTTTCAAAACATTCATTCAACCATCTCAACTACCAAAATAGAACCAAAATAGAACAAAACAGAAGAAAATCAGGCCTTACAGAACCATACAGAGAGAATTACAGAACTCTTCAAAACAACATATTTCATCAAAAACCAACATAAACCCTTTCAAACATACTCAAACCACTCCAAACACTTCAAAACATCTTCAAAATCAAACAATCAACCTCCAAAAATAACCACTCAGCAATAAAAACAAAAAAAAAAATCAGCCCAAAAACCAATCATTTCCACACAACATATGCCCACACTTAATAAGGAAGCATCCTCGCGACCTACAAAAATGGAAGAATCTTCAATTCATCATAAATCACCCACTTTGATCACAACCCCAACATATCAGCTTCATAACCTGGATCTGAAACACATATGAAAGGAAAACCAATAACACCAAAAAAAAAACCATTCCAATATGATAAAAACCAAAATAACTCAAGCTATTAAAGGATATAAGAGTTCTGCATCCAAATCTGCAACTGCAACCATGTGATAACCAACTGCATCAATCTTCACAGCTTCATCGGTCCTGTCACACAATCATGTAGCGTTCATTGTCTTCGACGAAGTATGTCACTGTCATATCCTAAAGTATCCAGCACTGACTAGGGAGGAAGATTGATATAATCAGATGAAGGGGGCAATGGAATAAGAGGAGAACATTGTAAAGGAGGATAAGATAAATCATAAAAGGAAGGCAAATAAAGGGATAAGAAAGATGGCAAAGATGGAGAATTCAACAAAAAGGTACGAAGGGAATCCATTGAGAAAACAGAAGAAATAGGAGGAATAGAAGGTGGAGGGTCAGAAGGGGTAGGTGATGATGTAGGATCAGCAATAAAAGGACATGTAAAAACTGGGATATGAGGAAATCCAGAAGGGGTAAAAGATAAAAGCGGAATGTTATCAGGACTTGAGGAAAGAAGAGAAATATAAAAAGGGAAACGATACGCCATAAGAGAATAAGAAAGGAGATCACCAGCATCCAAAGGATAGATAGAACAACGAAAATTAAGGTCCTGGAAAAAGGAATCAGTAAATAACGGATGATCAACAATAAAGCTCAACAACTGAGATGGTAATGGCTGGATATCAGATTTATGGAAAACACTCCGAAGAGGACGAGGTTCCAAAGCGTCACCCTCCAAAGGTGGATGCCAAGCATGTCCCTTACACCAAGACATCTGCTCATGATAATACTTCAAACTATCTGCTTCTAGCAGGAGCTCAACTGAGTGCACATACATGAATGCCTATAAGATCACATCCCCCACATAAACATTCAAGTCCTCTTCATCAGGAATTTGCAGATGTCCAACAAGATACATGAAAGATAATAATTGAACCTCACAGGAAACCAACTCATCCACAAATCTATCAAAAATTTCTCTCAAGAGACTCGCAAACCAAAGATTTGACCACCCATCCTCTGGAGGTTCCAAATCCACATTGCTTAAGGAGATGTACATGGCAAAACTCTGCTGATTATATTTGATCCAAAAGGATGGAGGAGGTGACACCAATTCAGTATAGTGGATAAAATCTTCCTGCACACAGTTCATCCTCTGCTGAAGGCATTCCACTTTAGCGGAGAACCCATCACATAATTTAGCTTTATGGTGCAATTGATCAATCTCTCCTTTGGAAGATATGACTGAAGGGACAATAGGAGTTGGAGGAGGAACAGAAAAAACAGCCACTTTTTGGTTAAGTTCTTCCATAACTTTCTGTTGGGACTCTACACTTTCCTGAAAGTGCTGCAACTGACCTTCACTAGTGCAAATTTTACTAGCCAAAGTGACCATTTCCTCAAGGCTAGAATTTTTCTCAAGCTGCAAGGATGCATTCTCCTCTTCCAACTTAGCAACCTTAGATTCTAACTCTTGGATAGTCACCTTCTGGGAATCCATTAAGGATGTGGCAGCAGTCATTTGAGTATTAATATCACCGAGTGTAGCCCTTTCTGCAGACAAATCCTCCAGTGCCTTAGTCAACTGACTACTCAAGGAATTCATCTTGTCTTGCAAGGAAGTATAAACACTGGTATACATTGTCTGAAGACAAGAGGTAAGGGAGGTTTCCAGAGTGGACTGGACATTTGAAACTAGCTGTGAAAGCATAGGTCTAGATAATATAGTATCTAAGGATGAAGGCATCTGCTGATCAATTTGTCCTTCCTTTTGGGCTGAAAATAAATTAGGACAGGAGAGGAAAGAAGGAAGGGCACTACCAGACACAGCAGGAACAGGTGTGGGTATAGGGGAAGCAAGTACAAGAGGGCTGGAAGGACCCTTTGTACGAAGGCGTTTCTTGTGAGAAAATATAACAAGGGACTCCTCATCTTCTGAATTTGGTTGCATAGGTGGAGGGGAAGGGACTGATGGTGGAGGCTGCAACAGTAAAGAAACAGAATCAGGCACTAGCACACCACCAGGAGGAGGTGCAAAAGTGATAATGCGATGTAAGAAAGAACCATAGGAAACATTAATGATTTAACCCTTTCGTACACGCTAGAAATGTTGATCCATCTTGGAGAGTAAGAAGCTTGCCCAGTTGAACCTAGCACCCTCTAGGATCTTCACAGAAGCTGTCAACAGCTCCTTGGAAAGATACTTAGAAGCTAACTTACTCGTCATAAATCGGTCCTGGAGGAACTGACATAACTGCTTCCATACTGGAGAAGAGATAGGAGCAATAGAGACCCCTGAACTGTTAATAAGTTGATTGAGAAGCAAGAGGGTAGAAGTTTCCTTCTTCAAGAGTGTAACTATCTCTTCAGCAGAAGTAACTGGTTACCGCTGGGCACAAAGGAAGCAAAAAGGGGCAAGCACAACGCTTCATGGATATTAGCTGTAGATAAGTAGAAGGTACGGTTATAAACTAGGCCAGATTGGTTTTTATAAGAAGCCAAGAAGGAGTAACAAAGCTTCTCATCTACTGATGGCAATGTAAGGGCAACAAATGGTCTGAGGCCTGCATGTCAGATGCAAACTGCCTCTAGAAGGAGAGAATAATCATGGACTGCGAGGGGAACATGTTGTACCACAATTGGAGGGGAAAAAGAAGATGAGGCCATTCAGACTATAGCAAAAACCACACTCACAAACCAAGAATCAAAGAGAAAACCTGCAAAACCCACAAACAAAACCAACACTGAGACCATCGACAGGAGAAAGATTTAGGACAAGACTGACTGGACTAAACCACCCCAAGCAAACCACATCCTACCGAAAATTTGACATGACCTACGCACATATGCGACCGAAAGCTTGGTGAATATGCAGTACAAACGGGCACCCAAAACCCTGTAATCAAGCACACAAAATAAAACAAAAGTGTCACACATACCGTAACCCAGACACTGACCAAACTCCAAACAGAATCACAGACTCGGACTAGTAAAATAGACATGAACAGATATGACCGACATCTTTGACCAAGAAAACCCAATCCCCGTAAACGTTCAGGGTCCTACAGTGCGGTGAAGTGGATGGGTGAAACTAACGACTCATTTTGTTTAAATAATCAATTAAGCATAGTTCATTATTAATCTTTAATACGTTAATGCATGGTGAGTCGGAAACGCAGCCCAGCCCCTCTCAGACGTGACACGACTTTACTTGACTGGGTCTCTACTAATGCCGTTCATTGTTATAGTTACATGATATGTGGCACTTGAGTGCATACATACATGACATCGGGGGGTGCATTTTATTACAAGTGACAGGTGTCTGTAGCGCGTGTGCGTATGCATTGGTGAATGGGTTTTAATTTACAAAAATTAAGTGGGTTATGATGCAAAGGTGCTCGTGCAATGGTAGGGTTCCTTTTACAATTAACATTCGGATTTGTTTTATTACAATTTTATGAAGTGCAGTCTGTTAATTTTGTGTATGTGCAATAGTCAATTGATTTTAATTACAATTTAAATGTGTGTTATGGTGCAACGTGAGAGAGGGAAAAAGAGAAAAAACTTAGAGATGTGTGGGTCTGTCTGCAAAGTCTGAGATGACGGCCTCGAAAAGGGAGAGACGCAATCCACCGATAATCCACAAAACTAACAAAAGGCCAACTAAGACTAGTCGTCCTGTCGTACAGGAAAACGGAAAAACAACTAACACATTGACCAAAAAGAAATAATAAAACAAAGGCGACGTGTGACCAAAGAAAAAAAATGGAGATGTTGAGGGTTTGGATTGATTGGGATTTAAGATTATGATTGTTTGGTTTTATGGGTTTTTTTTGTTTTTTTTTTTCAAGTTTGATTTGGTTTGGTTGTATTGTTTGTTTGTTTTTTTTAAGTGATGTAGACATGAAATTTTAGCAACCAATCATGAGCATCAAGTGTAAAGAAGGTGATCGGATTTAATTCATTTTTTTCAGCTCATTTATGGTATTAAAAATGATTTTTTTCATTGAATTTTGTTTTTTTTAAATTAGGGTTTTGGCTCCAATTAATACTTTTGCCAATTAAGGAAAGATTTTTCAATGAGAAAATATTGGAAAAATGTACAAAAAAAATTGTAGAATTTTTTTTAAAAAAAAAACGGACATTATTTTAGTATTTTTATGAATTTTAAAGAAATTTTTTCTTTTTTTTACATGTTTTTGAAATTGTAAATTTTTTTAATATTTTAGTTTGGAAAAATATATCAATTGTTTGTAGAAATATTAGGAATTTTTAAAGGAATTTTTCTGTAATTCTTTTATTTTTAATTGATTTTTAAGGAATTTTTAAATTTTTAAATGTGTTTTTAGGGGTTTTCGAGATTTTAAATTAAAAGGGCAGTACCTGGCTGCATGTAAACAGCTGATAAGGACTGCAGCACACCACTGCACGGACAAGGCGGAACGCGCATCCTCGCGCGTGAACAGTCGCTAACAGACACGCTCCCACGTACACGCACGCGAACAGCCACACGCACGCGGCTGCACGTGAACAGCTGCTTGCAGACCCGCAAAAATGCACAGCAACCGATTGGTGCATGTGAACCACGTGGGGGAGGTGCTGAGGGTTTTGGGGTGTGTGTTGTTTCCTGCGAGAACAGGGGCTAGGATGGGGAAGGGGGCTTAGGAAAAGGGTAGGGGAAAGGGGGGCTTCCAGAGAGATAACTAGGGGGTTGGTGTGTGGGTGTGGGAATGGCGGTTTGGAGGGAGGGGGGGGGGGGTTGGTGTGTGTGGGGAATGGGGGTGAATGGGGGGCTAAGGGGGGGTTTGTATGTGTGGGGGAATGGGGGTTTGGATGGGGGGGTAAGGGTGGTGAGTGGTGGGTGTGACTGGGGATGCGGGGGAATGGGGGGAAATGGGTGGGTGGGAGAAGGCCCAGGGAGGGCAGCGCAGGCGGCGGGGAGGAAGGGCGCAGGTAGCGGGGCAGCGCCAGAAAGGCGACGGGGAGGCAAGGCAGAAGAAGGGAGGGTGGAGGGGAAGGGTGATGAAGGGAGGAAGGAGCAGGAGGAGAGGAGGAGGGGAGGGAGGAGGAAGGGAGAAGGTGGGAGAAGGAGGAGGGGAGGGAAGCAGAAGGAGGGGAGAGAGAGAGAGGGGGTTACGGGGAGAGAGAAAGAAGAAGAAGAAGAAGAAGAAGAGAGATAGAAAGAATGAGAGAGAGGAGGGAAGGAGAGAGGAGAGGTAATAGACGCGGGAGGGGTAGGGAATATAATTAATTTTTTTTAAAAATAATAACAAAAATTTGGTGTGAAAATAATAAATAAATTAAGTAAAGAAAGGCGTGCCCCCGTCCTGCGCGCATGCGCGGGGCGGGGTAAAAAAATTTGCCGTGGCAGGATCAGAATGGCGTTGGGACGTTGCCACGGGGTACGCGTATGCGACCGGGGCATGTGGAGACGCGTAAAATCGAAAACGGGCGTGTTCAAGCGTGGGACAAGTCGCGCGAGACACATCAAAACAAGGAAAAATTAATATCTCACAATCCGATCGTCGAAACGAAATGATGTAAAAACAAAAATTAGGCATGACAGTAGGCGAAAGACAAGGAAAAAGTGCAACGGGGATTTCGAGGGGAAGACAGGGCGTTCACATGCAAAAAATGCAAAAAACGAGTCCAAAAACGCAAACAAAAATTATCGGAAGATCCATGCATCGGAACGAAGTGTAGTAAAAATGCAAAATGTGCGGGGGACAGATTTTCACAGGCTGGCATGTTAAAACGCAATTTCGATAGGGTCAGAGGCATTCACATGCAGAAAATACCAAAAAGACGCTTAAAAACACATTTAAAAATTAATAATTAAAAATCTAGAAGTCGAAATAGGGTGGAGGAAAAAGAAAAAATGTAGAGAAAGGCGCGGGGGACACGATTGGCAAGTAAAATTGGAATTCCGATGCAAACAAGGCAGGTTCACATGGAAAAATGTCAAAAAGATGCACGAAAAGATCTCGAAAAACCGCAAAATTAATATGGGACAAACCGTGCATCAGAAAGACACGTAAAAAGGAAAAATGTCAGGGGAAAAGTGGTTGTCAGGGCGATGATGTCAGGTCACCGTTTCGAAGCAGGAAAAGCGCGTTCACATGGGAAACGGTCTAATGTACGCAAAATCGTTCAAAAAGTAATAACTCAAAAACCATGCAGCGGAACAGGGGTGGGTAAAAAGGAAAAATGGTCAATTCAAAGGGATGAACAGGGCTATAAGTTTAGATTGGAAATTGGGGGAACGTAGGGTGCGTACACATGGAAACACAGCAAAATAAGAGAAAAAGAGAAATGGAGGAGGAACATCCCCAAGGGAGGGGTGACAGTGGACGGGTGGGTGGGGAAGGGACCCCAAAAGTGTAACAGAAAGTCATGGCGTACATGCATGATCCAAGTGAGACAGATGCAGGGCAGTATGCAAGGTAGACACGCAGGGACGCGTCCCCACACTTAAAACCTTAACTGGTAGGGTTGACCGAGCAACATGGACCTAATACCACACGACAGACCATCCGCTAATGTCCCCACACTTAAAACATGAACATCATTGACAATAGAAAATGTAGGGTTAGAAAAACTTGGCCCGTGTTGTCGAGAATCAAGGTTGACTGTCGATGGCACGTCCTGTGTAGTTGTCGGCTGCAGGAGGTTCCAAGATATCTTCACCGCACACGTCCTTCGTGGCAGGGACCACGCGGCAACACCTAAGGAGGTAGCTGGTGGATGAATTGCGTCGAGTCAGTGTCGCTGTGATGAAGGATAATCACTCAGCTTATAGCACTCAGATGGGATGAGAGAACAGTCACTTGCCCCATTACGAACATCACTCAATGAATAATGATTGAAACCCATATCTCACACCCGGTTTAGGAATTGACAAGGAATGGTACAAAGCAGTACGCCAGGGTGCACAGTTGATGGTGCATCACTGCATCCAACCCGTCTGGCATAGGTGCAAGGAGGAAGGCAAGGGAGCCTTACAGTGCAGTGTACAGAACAGGGTGACGTGTCCTGTGATGATGGCAGAAACCCGCCCCGTGGGTGCATAGGGAAAAGAGAACATACCTTGCACCAAAGGTCGTAACGTCCCTCAATCCTCACCTCTCGGTAATTGATTGAAGAACCTCCAGTCACATTCAGCCCACCCTCTGTCTCACGCTCTGCTGAAAGATACAGAGGGCAGCCCTTTCCTGAAACCCATTGATGTAATCCTCACGGTCACTTGTGCAAAGGTTGTATGCCTTGTGCGCATTTGATGGTGCAACTGTGCATCCCGCCCAGTGCTAGCATACGGTGCGAGAAGGAAGGCCAAGGAGCCTTATAGTACAGTGCATAGAAACAGATCATGCTTTGTGCGTTGAGAGGCCCATCCCGTGCGTGCAACACTTCATTCACACTTCTCACCTCTCATTTGATTTGAAGGAAAAAAACTGGTCACTCGCCCCACCCTCTGTCTCACTCTCTGTTGATAGTTACAGAGGGCAACCATACTCACTTCCCCATTCGGTTAGGATGAAAGCTCGCATTCAATTGTTTGTCGATGAAGATCACGTCATCAGTTGTTGAAGAGGCGTACCCAGGGAGGTAGCCATCAGATCGAACATTGTGTTAGAAAGGAACATGGCGTCTGCTAGAGAACTATCAAAGGCTCTGCAGAAAGGCACAGGACACAGCGTACCAAGGGAGGCAGCTTCGGAACTGGATCCTGGGGATGTCAACTGATCAATCCACTTTCTGGACTGCTGGGTGTTGCCACCTTTTCCACAGCCAGCTTCCCACCCAAGGGTGTTAACCACCTTTTCTTGGAATGAGGCCTGCTATGACAGGGAATTTCTTCCTTTTCTCCCATAATAGTTTTTTTTTCTTTTTTTTTCTTTTCTTTTGTTTATGTTTTGTTGTTGTTGGTTTTTTTTTTCTCCTATTCTCGCGGGTGTCTCCACCTTTTCTCGAAGAATAGGTCGGCATGACAGGGACCGAAGTCCTTTTCTCCCATGACCGATATGTATATTTTTTTCCTTTTTTCGAATTAAGCAAGGGAATGGTAGAAATACCATTTGTCAGAACCCACCTCGCCATTGCCACTGGTGGAAAATAGAGGATAAGAGATCAGGGCTGGAAGGTGGGGTTGAGGGGACACAGGGTTGCGTCCACCTCATCAGGAGTGGCTGAAGAACGGCTATCAGAAGTAGCATCATAAGAGTTATAGTGCCACGCCAACGGGGGAAAGGATCAGGTGACCGTGATTGTCAAGATCCCCAAGGAGGGAAGTACTTCTTCAGGCGATATCCATTGATCAGGAAGGGATCATCAGAGGCATCAACGGTCTGCATCTGAACAGAGCCATTAGGGTTGACAACAAGTACCTTATATGGGTCCATCCACCATTGTTAGAGCTTGCCAGGAAACTTGCTAAATCATGAATCATAGGCTAGGATCAAATCACCTTCTTTGAACTCCTTGTGCTTCATGAAGCTGTCATGGTAAGCCTTATGTCGAGCTTGCATGGCTTCTATGCACTGTAGGGCCATCCTGTGAGTTTCGTCCAAACATTCCAAGTGCAGGAGACGGCGTTGCAGTGAATCATTGTCCCCCAAATGCTCTTTGATAGCCACTCACAAAGAGGGAAATTCCAGTTCAACAGGGAAAACACCTTCTGTACCATACACCACTTGGAAGGGTGTCTGTCTTGTTGCTTCTTTATGGGAGGTTCTGTATGCCCAGAGGGCCTCTGTAAGTCAATCATCCCAATCACGACGATGTGCGGCAATCGTCCTTGTCAGAATTGAGCAGAGGATGCGATTGGTGACTTCCACTTGGCATTGGCTTTGGGGTAATAAGGAGTGGACTTGCGATGAGGCGGATCTTATATAGCTCTGTTAACTCTTCCATGACTTTATTAATGAAATGAGTGCCTTTGCCACTTACAGCTTTAGGGGACTGCTAAAACGGGTGATGATATTCTCGTACATGAACACGGCCACGCTGTTACCATCGTCCTGCTTTAGGGCTTTAGCTTCACACCACTTTGTGACATAATCCGTACATACCAAGATATATCTGTTCTGCTTCCTTCTGGTGGGAGGATCAATGGGACCCACGAAGTCGATGCTCCACTTCTCGAACGGTTTCAAAGGAATGATAGGTTGTAGTGGCATGGCACTTGTTTTGGTGGGTTTCCCCATTCGCTACAGGCATCACATCTTTTACAGTAATCATAGGCATCCTTATGAATGGTCGGCCACCAGTAACCTGCTAGCAGAGCTTTCGTGGCTGTAGCTTCTCCTGCAAAGTGGCCTCCACACGGCTTGCCATGGCAGGCCTTCAAAACAATCCCAATCTCATCTTGTGCAACACATCTTCTGAGCACTTCATCTTTGCCTTTCTTGTATAGTGCACCACCTAACAGGGTGTAGGGGGCTGATTCTAACATAAGCTTCTTCATGTCCCGACTTGAAATACCAGGAGGGTACTGTTAGGTTGCTAGCAGATTGTCAATTTCTGCATACCAGGCGGTTATAGTTTCTACCAGGAATAGGGAAGCATCAGGGAGGTCTGGATCATCCTGCTCCTCGTATGCAGTCTGTGGGATACGCGACAGATGATCAGCCAGAACATGGGAACGACCAGGTTTGGTAATTACCTCAAAGTCGAACTCCTGGAATAGAAGGAGCCATCTCATCATTCAACCTTTCACGTCTACTTTGTTCATCAGGAAGGACATGGCCTCATGATCCACATAAAATATAAAGTGGATAGACAGTAGGTAGTGGTGAAACTTCTCTAAGGCAAACACCATTGCCAAGCACTCCAGCTCTATCACTGTATAGTTTCGCTCTCTATCAGTGACTTTTAGGCTTGCGTAATAGATCGGTTGATCTAATTTTGAGGGGGCCTTTTAACATAGGACAGCACCTAGCCCTTCAACTGATGCATCAGTGTGTACATGAAACTCCTTCATCCAATCAGGAGGTTGCAGGATGGGTGCCTCAATGAGACACTGCTTCAGAGTATTGAAGGCTTTGTCACATTCTTCCGTCCAAATAAACTATGCATCTCTCCTCAGAAGCTTGTGAAGGAGGTTTCCTTTGTTGCGAAATGGGCTATGAACCTTCTGTAGTAACCCACATGGCCTAGGAATCCCCTCAACTGTTTGAGGTTGGTGGGTGCTGTCAGAGTTGCGATCTTCTCAATCTTTGCAGGGTCTGTTGATATCCCTTATGCAGAGACAATGTGGCCCAACAGAACTCCAGAAGAGACCCCAAAGATGCATTTGTCGGGGTTGAGGGAGATTCCATACTCCCAGCATTGGTCAAACATTGTTCCAAATGTCCCCAGTGTTCACGGATCAAACTATAGACACAGAAGTCATCCAAATATACCTTAATAAAGTCGTGCAGATAAATTTGAAATGCGGCCATCATGACTCGCTAGAAAGTAGCAGGGGCATTGCAGAGTCCAAACGGCATCACTTGGTAAGCGTAGGTCCCCCATTCTGTGGTGAAGGTTGTTTTGGACTGATCTTCTTCTGCTATCTACACTTGGTTGTATCCACTGAATCCATCCAGAAGGGAATAAAGCTCATGTCCTGCCACTGTGTCCAACAGTTGGTCTGTGAAAGGGATAGGAAAGTGATCCTTCTTGGTCTTGGAATTCAACTTGCGGAAATCCACACATATACAAAGCTTGCCATTCTTCTTGGGTACAACTACGATGCGTGAGACCCATTCACTATTGGCCACACTGGATAGATGAGCTCGACTTCCAGAAGTTTCAGCAACTCTGCTTTCACCAATGTGCAATAATTCGGGTCTATTCACCTCTGTCGTTGCCTACTGGCTTGGCACCAGGCTCCAAATCAATATGATGCTGACATATTGTGGGATCAATCCCCTTTAGGTCTTTGTAAGACCATGCAAACACGTCCAAATTCTCTTTCAACAAGTTGCACAAAGTTGACAACTCCTCTTCTAGTAGGCTGCTACCCACCTTCAAATGGCGTTCAGTGACATCTGCATCCACAAAGGTTAACTACCTTTCACCTTCTACTTCACGGATGAAGGTCCCATGGACTGCTTCTGGGTACAGATCCGACTCCTTCAAGGGGGTGGTGTCCTCTTCTGATGTTCCACTAGACCCAACATCTTCTTGCAGTAAGGACTTAGGTTGCCCCTTGAAATGTTGAAATGGGATAAGCGCTGTCTCGGTTTTGGTTTGAATGTTAATTACCTTAGAGCTTGAGGACTCCTCTTTAGAGGATGCATCCAGGAATGTTACAAAATAGGGGCTCTTAGAATTCTATTGTGGCCTTGGAACTGGTACTTGTTGACAAGGAGCATCATCATTATCCTTTCTTGACAAGTGTGGATAGGTGCGACAAGAACCACTAATAAAAGACGGCTTATTTTTCTTGATCCACCTCTTATATAGGCTTTGCCTATGGAAAAATCCATTTACCAATCCAAAGGGTACCATGGCCATTCTGTCCCACAGCATGGAGTCTTCTGCTTCTGAAGCTTCTGGAACTCCCTCCTCATCTATGCCATCTGTGGGTGGACTAATTTCTTCTGTCTCACTTTCAAAATCTCCTTCTTCAGATTCAACATCATCCTCTTCAAACTCCGGCTCTGCCTCTGTAGGCACTCTGTAAGAGAAGAACAGGTCCTCTGCTTTGCCTTCTGCCTCTGTCCACTGGCTCTACTATGTCCATATAACAGGGAGAGTAGTACATCCATGCTTCTATCTCACTGTTAGAAGTGATTTCGGAGGGAGTTCCTGGTTCAGGTAGGAAGTATTCACACATTGATAATGGCTTTGCATCTTTTGAAAGTTGGCTTATAGTATCCACTGTCAGGGACTGTGGCACTGTTTTTTTGGGAAGGATATATTTGACAGCATCTTCATCTGCTAATGTTCCATCTGTAGCCTCATTGGGGGAGTCAGAAGATAATTCCAAGGAGGTGGATCCATGTCCTTTTTGAGCACCATATAGCTTTAGCACCACTTTATTAGGTCCTCTACCCAAGGTTAAGGTTCCTTTGAACCAATCCGTCCTTGCTCTGGCTTCAAAAAGCCATGGTCTGCCCAATAACAGGGGGTAGGATGTACCATAAGAGTTTGGCTTCACCACCAGATAGGTTAGCCAATAATCTTTTCCAGCCACTGTAGTCTTCACATATGGGAGAATACCCAAAGGCTTGATTCTGCTCTGATCCGCCAGTCTGATGAGCCATTGGGTTGGTTGCACACCTTGTAGGCCTAGATCCTTCATTGTCACATCCGTCATAATGTTCACTGATAAACCACCATCAATCAGTGCATTTGTAATAAAGCAGCCTTCTATCCACATGCCAGTCTCTAGGGTACCGGGATCTAGAAAGGCGTTAGCCACATCCACTTCTTTTACAGGCTCTGGAGCTTTGTTGGACTTTGTTGTTGTTGAGGGAGCAATCCTTAAGCCACGTCTTCTTGTCAGTATACTTTTGAACCTTTTTCGGCAATTGGGAGACAACATCAACAATTGTCGAAATATAAGGTTTGGTTTAAAGGTATCTAGATCTCTGACCAGATCGTATTCCTTAATAGGATCCACTGGCTTCTCTAACCGGTTAGGGAATGGGGCAACACCCATTTTCATTTTCCCTTTTCCTTCTAACATGGGCATCATGGGGACTTCTTCTGCCACTTGTGGCACTTCCTCCTCTTCTATCTCCTGGACCTCTAGTCCTGTCTCTGGAACTGTCTCTATGACTCTCTGTGGCACTGTAGTGCAGCACGGCACTGTAAGGCTTTGTTCTGTTCTGTTCTTCTATTGGAATATTGAACTTCAGCGTTCTGGCAGGAGGATTATTTTCTTTCTGGACAAGTGGTTCCTTCTTCTTTGCACGCGTGATGGTAGCAACTTCCAATTCCACTAAATTGGAGGTAGGCTCTTGAGCCTTGGCCGGGCTATCAATAGCACTGTTTTTCATTGGGGCTAGGCTTGGACAATATTTTGCAGTGTGGCCTTCTCCTTTGCATCGATTGCATAAGGGCTTGTAATCCACTAACCTTCTAGGATTTGGATAATTTGGTGAAATGTGTCCATTTTCTCCGCATCTGTAACACTCCACTTCTGATCTCTGACCATCGCCAGACTGTCTTCCTCTGTAACTTTGGGATGGAAATCTCCTTGGACCAAAATTAGGACCAAACTCTCTAGGATTGGGTCCAATATCCTATGTTGTCATTTTGGATTCCAGCAAGTTGAATCTTGCATCTTCTTCCTTCCTTCTCCTATCATGCATCTCCTTCAGAGAGCAAATATCCTCTGTATGGTTCTTCCGCAAATAGTAGGAACAGAAGGCTCCAGGAATAGTTGGTTTTTGTGTACATTCAGTGGCTAAATGGCTTGCTTGATGACACTTACCACACCAAGTATTTGACCGTGTCACATCTCTTCCTGCTCCTACAACGTTGGATATGCTAGCGGTATTCACTTTCAGCGTCTATAGCTACTCTGTAATCACATCCATCAACTCCTTTTTTATATTTGCAACTGAGTTGGATAAATAATCCTTCAAGCTTTCTCCTCTTGAGGCACTGGCAGTATGGTTTTGAGGAGTCTCTGTAATCACTGCATAAACAAGTTGGGCTGGTGCAGAGGGGTCTCTGTTCTGATTTTGATTCACAGCTCATGTTTGAACTGTTGGCTCTTGGCTCCAGTTGATAGGGTTCCACTGTTGCTGCTAATTTGGCATTGGGAAAATTGTTTGGGACCATTGTTATTGTGGTTGAACCATCATTTGATGCATTGATTGTGGCCATTGTGGATTTGGTGCACTGTACTGTGATACTGGGGGCATCTGTTGGTAGGGTAGGGGATAGTCCCTGGGATTGCATTTGGTGGGTATATCATTCCTGACATCAGAGGAGGTAGGACTCCTCTTCTTGGATTCATCGCCAATCTAGCTTCCACTTCATTGTACACTCTTGCACCTTCTGTTGCAGCTTGCAGTGTGGCTGGTCTTTGCAACTCCACAAACTTACAAACTTCTGGTTGTAATCCTCTGAGAAACACTCCTTTCTGAATGCCATCATCTAGATTATGGTTAGTCCATCTCTTCAGGATGGATTCCATTCGTGAGACATAAGCTTCTACTCTTTTTGGAGAGAACTGACTTAAATTCATAAATTCCTCTCGCATCCGCCCTTCAAAACCTTCATGCCTGAATTTAGTGAGGAAGGCCAACTTCAGGTCGTCCCATGGGCCAAAAGTTCCTGCTGCTTGTCTCTCATACCACTGAAACGCCGTGCCCTTGAAAGTGCCAGGGAATATTGCTAAACAATGCTCAGGGGTTCTGGCATTGTTAGCCACACATGCTACCATAAAATCTGCTACATGAAGATTAGGGTCTTCATTGTACTCTCCCTTAAAAATTGGCAACATGACTACATTCTCTGGCCTATCATCAATATTTCCAAGATGGATCTGGCTTGGAAGTGGACCTCCAGCAGGAGGAGGAAGGGCTTGATGTGCCATTAGGACTTCTGTAAAGAGTTCCACAAGGGCGTCAAAGGCGGCTTCTCCTGCTAGCACGTTCTCGGCTTTGATTTTTGCTTTCTCTCTTCTCATGTACCTCTGGACTCATTCTAACTCTTGCCTCTTTATTGCGTCATTCATCAAGGGGTTGGCTCCACTATGTTGTTAGTGCTCCACAGAGGGATAACAGAAGGCTTCGGTCTCTGGAGGACTCTCTTGCCAACATCTCTTCTACTTCCTTCTTTTCAACATCTCTGAATTCTTCTTAAACTCCAACTATTAAAGGATATAAGAGTTCTGCATCCAAATCTGCAACTGCAACCATGTGATAACCAACTACATCAATCTTCATAGCTTCATCTTCATCAGCTCCAAACAATTGAAAAAAACATCACCCAATACAAAAAATACCAATATACAAATATAGTCTGAATAGCATGGATCCCCAAAAATTGAAGAGCAAAAAGAAATTTTCCATTAAAAAAGGAGGAATGATACAATGAGGAAAAAGATCCATTGCTAAGTAGGATGAAGGTATTTCTTCTTAAACTGCATACTAAGCTTTAAACACTCCAAAGCTTTACTCTCATCAACAAAATGCTGAGGCACATTCTGGAGGAACTGTAAGCAACACATCCTTTCCAGTAAGATGAGGAACCTGGTAGGCAAGGCCTGTGCAAAGTAGTACAGAACATCCATCTGAGCAACAGTCACATCTACATTTGGATTGATGAGCAACTGAGGGATACTCTTTCGAGTATTCAGCTTTGACTGCTGATGCATGAAAGCAAGATGCCAAAGGTGGATGCCAAGCATGTCCCTTACACCAAGATGTCTGCTCATGATAATACTTCAAACTATTTGCTAGCAGGAGCTCAACTGAGTGCACATACATGACTGCCTGTAAGATCACATCCCCCACATAAACATTCAAGTCCTCTTCATCACGAATTTGCAGATGTTCAACAAGATACATGAAAGATAATAATTGAACCTCATGGGAAACCAACTCATCCACAAATCTATCAAAAACTGCTCTCAAGAGACCCGCAAACCAAAGATTTGACCACCCATCCTCTAGAGGTTCCAAATCCACATTTCTTAAGGAGATGTACAGGGCAAACCTCTGCTGATTATATTTGATCCAAAAGGATGGAGGAGGTTACACCAATTCAGTATAGCGGGTAAAATCTTCCTGCACACAGTTCATCCTCTACTGAAGGCGTTCCACTTTAGCGGAGAACCCATCACATAATTTAGCTTTATGGTGCAACTGATCAATCTCTCCTTTGGAAGATATGACTGAAGGGACAATAGGAGTTGGAGGAGGAACAGAAAGAACAGCCACTTTTTGGTTAAGTTCTTCCATAACTTTCTGTTGGGACTCTACACTTGCCTGAAAGTGCTACAACTGACCTTCACTAGTGCCAAGTTTACTAGCCAAAGTGACCATTTCCTCAAGGGTAGAATTTTTCTCAAGATGCAAGGATGCATTCTCCTCTTCCAACTTAGCAACCTTAGATTCTAACTCTTGGATAGTCACCTTCTGGGAATCCATTAAGGATGTGGCAGCAGTCATTTGAGTATTAATATCACCGAGTGTAGCCCTTTCTGCAGACAAATCCTCCAGTGCCTTAGTCAACTGATTAGTCAAGGAATTCATCTTGTCTTGCAAGGAAGTGCAAACACTAGTATTATACATTGTCTGAAGACAAGATGTAAGGGAGGTTTCCAGAGTGGACTGGACATTTGAAACTAGCTGTGAAAGCATAGGTCTAGATAATATAGTATGTAAGGATGAAGGCATCTGCTGATTAATTTTTCCTTCCTTTTGGGCTGAAAATAAATTAGGACAGGAGAGCAAAGAAGGAAGGGCACTACCAGACACAGCAGGAATAGGTGCGGGTACAGGGGAAGCAAGTACAAGAGGGATGGAAGGACCCTTTGTACGAAGGCATTTCTTGCGAGAAAATATAACAGGGGACTCCTCATCTTTTGAATTTGGTTGCATAGGTGGAGGGGAAGGGACTGATGGTGGAGGCTACGACGGTAAAGGAACAGAATCAGGCACACTGGCACACCACTAGGAGGAGGTGCAAAAGTGATAATGCGATGTAAGAAAGCACCATAGGAAACATTAATGATTTGACCCTTCCGTACACGCTGGAAATCTTGATCCATCTTGGAGAGTAAGAATCTTGCCCAGTTGAACCTAGCACCCTTTAGGATCTTCATAGAAGCTGTGAGCAGTTCCTTGGAAAGATACTTAGAAGCTGACTTACTCATCATAAATCGGTCCTGGAGGAACTGACATAACTACTTCCATACTGGAGAAGAGATAGGAGCAATAGAGACCCCTGAATTGTTAATAAGTTGATTGAGAAGCAAGGGGATAGAAGTTTCCTTCTTCAAGAGTGTAACTATCTCTTCAGCAGTAAGTAACTGATACCGCTAGGCACAAAGGAAGCAGAAAGGGGCAAGCACAACGCTTCATGGATATTAGCTGTAGATAAGCAGAAGGTACGGTTATAAACCAGGCCAGACTGGTTTTTATAAGAAGCCAAGGAGTAACAAAGCTTCTCATCTACCGACGGCAATGTGAGGGCACCAAATGGTCTGAGGCCTGCACGTCAGATGCAATCCACCTCTAGAAGGAGAGAATAATCATGGACTGCGAGGGGAACATGCTATACCACAATCGGAGGGGAAGAAGAAGATGATGATGCCATTCAGACTATAGCAAAAACCACACTCACAAACCAGGAATCAAAGAGAAAACCTACAAAACACTACAAGATATAGACCTTATACCGACGTTTAAAGCGACGAAAATACAAATAACAAAATTTGCTCCCGTCGTCGCAAAAAGCGTCGTTATTGACGACGCCATAGAAACGTCGCAATATGCATCGCTATTTGCATCGCTATCTGCGTCGCGCGACGCAAATAGCGACACAACTAGTAAATTTGCGACGCTCATAGCGAGGCCAATAGCGACACGAGCAGTAAATTTGCAACGC
The DNA here is from genome assembly GCF_053477565.2 of Lygodium microphyllum. Classification (NCBI taxonomy): domain Eukaryota; kingdom Viridiplantae; phylum Streptophyta; class Polypodiopsida; order Schizaeales; family Lygodiaceae; genus Lygodium; species Lygodium microphyllum. The sequence goes on from NC_141158.1 coordinate 34,896,964, forward strand.
AAATAGCAACGGTAACAGGGGAAAAAAAAATTTGTGGCAGGGCAACAAGCTACCCTCCCACATATAGCACTGTGTGCTGTATGAGAGCCATACAAAATAGTTTCTGCACCATTGCATATAAAGCGCTTGCAAACAAAAAGAATGTATACTGAAATCATAAAACTGATACATGAAATAAATACATGATCGCATAAAATGCGATTGGTACAATCATGAAAGGATATCACTAATACATAGAAAATGTCTACATAGATCAGGCGACTAAAAACTAAAGGTGTGTGAGCTCCAAGGATCCAAGGGCGAGCTACAAATCCTCGTCCCCCGAAAGCTCGTCCTGCCGCAAAGGAGCACCGAATGGATTCTGCAGAAAAAGAAACAACATATCAATCCACCATACAATAATGCATTCAAATATCTCATGGTAACTACGGACAAGAAAGATGAGTGACTTACAGGGCCGCCGCGTCTATACAATCGGTCGATCAATGCATTGAGACCGTGCCTCTCTGCATATCGAGTCTCAAGGCCTTGCGGATCGCGATTTGTAATGGAGTGCTGTAAAGAAAACAAAATGCTAACTGTTAGAAACATGATTGTCAGTACAAAGAATATTTCAAAAAAACAAATAATCAAAACAAAAGAGAAACTTACAAACTCCTCCAAATATGTCCTGTGGCTGCCACTCCCAAGATGATGCACCACTCCGGCCTCGAGTCGTGCCCTCTCCGCCTCCCGCTGCTGACTCCAACGTCCTGGCGAATCTGTAGCCTCCTCCCTCAGTCGGCGCCAGTCGTCTGCATCTAACCACTCGGGCTTTGCAGCCCCACTCTTGATTGCCTTGCGTGTGTCGGATCATCTATGTGACATGTATGCACGCAAGCAATCCATCATCCAGCTCGTAGAGAATCTATCTACTGTGGCTGGCACCGGAAACTCCTCGTGCAAGGATGCTACTATGTAGTCCTTGCTCCCCTCCGGTATGTTCTTCCAATGATCCAGGACGTTGTGCCGAAAAACTTGTTGGCACAACTCCCTCATGCGAGCCATTACCCTCCTCCCCTCATCATTCATGATAACTGCTCCTGACCTACCTATCAACTAGGTATCCATAACCCCTAGGAGTCTGCCTAAGATGGGTCCTCTCCCATCTCCGTCCACGCTCCTTGGCATATCCAGGAGACCCCTCTACATGCAGTGTACCGACGGGGGTATCCTCTCTCGGAGTGCCACTCAAAGGGGTGCCACCAAAGGGGGTGCCACCAAAAGGGGTGCCACCTACTGACGGCTGCGCAAAAGCCGGAGTAACTGGAGTAGACATCCCCACAGGTGTGACAAATCCTGGAGGTGGCGCAGCTCTAGCTGAACGACGAGACGGAGACACCACGTCCGTGTCTCCACAGCAGCACCCCCTGATCCCGATGCAGTCCCTCCCTCTGGCCCAAGTCGTGAGCGTCGAGATCGTCGATCAAAGCTGAAGCATCTGATCGCGCTGAAGCAGATCTAGCAGAGCGCCCTAACGAAGAACAAGGTAGCTCTTGGTCTGCCATCTCTCTGAATCTTGCGAGCTGATCTGGAGACATGCGTGCCATCATGTCCTGAAACTCCTCATCGCTCATCCCTCGACTCATCCTGAAAATGTCAACTGCACAGATAAAAAATGGTGTTAGAATAATCAATTTAAACTATACAAAGCACAGTAATATAAATCATTTTTGAAAAATCCCTCTTAAAATGCATATCTTATGTATCTTTATGGAAGATCTAAACAACGAATCGAGTAATACAATTCTCTAAGAATGAAATATTCTATGGTCCCATGTTAATCTCCTGACATAACTCTGCATACACTGGAAGGTCGATAGACATGTCACCACAAAAGAACGAGTCTACCTCGTTCTCAAAAAATTCTTCGACTTCTGTATTTCCATCATTGTTAGCCGATGCGGGCTCCAAACTTGCGGTGGCCTCCACCCCTTGTAATATCGACCCCTCTATTTGCATAGTTTCTTCATCTATGCCTGGAACATCGCTTTGATCATATACTCTCGCACTTCGAGGAGTTGAAGGTATAACATACCACCATCGAGGTTGTCAGGGTTTTGGATAGAAGATTACCTGTTCACAAACACGTACAAAGCGAGTTCAAACCATTGTGACATAAACCATGTCGTATTACAATTAGCAAGCAAATGACTCTTTGCACCTGTTCACAATGGGTCGGCAACACAAAGGTGTCGCGCAAATCCGTCCATTTTTTTTCGGAATCTATTTTAAGAAATCCAGATGGACCTCGTTGAATTGTTGCTCCAGCTCCTCCAAGTACCACTTTGAACCACTGCACATCGAATAGTATCATGGAGAAGCTACGGTAATCCACCATAATAATACTTTGCAAGTTTCCAAAATACTCCATCTCATCCACAACCATGTTTAGATCCATTGCTCGTCGCCGGCTCTCTTGCTCAAACCTTGCCATGACACCACAGTCCATTGTGGAGCTCATTTTGTCAATATTCTCCACGTGAAAATGCCGTCCGCGCGACCACACTACACTATATATTTTGTACTGCACATTTAAAACACTCAAATTAGATGTAGCAAGCAAATTTAGATACGACATATTCTAAACCCCTCATCACCTTTGGACTACATCCCCTCGAGAACTCCCACTCCTCCATTGAGATCTCTGTTCCTTCGCTGGATGCTGCGGTCAAGGCTCCATGCAAGCATCGTGTTGACATAAACCGCGGCATCTCCTCCATGCCTTCGGGATATCAAATCGGTCGGTGACGCATACTGCGTCGGAATTCAGCTTGTGCTTCCTCTCGATCTTGCCTTGCAATCTGGTACTTGGCGAGCCACGTCTCCATGGAGGCATGGTGCAACATACAAAAGCGATTCACCTTCTCTTCCATTGAGGCATCCATTCTTTTTTCTACCCCATTTCCAACCACCACATCTCCAATCAGTCTATCATCGTCCTTCAGCGTCCATAGCATTTCATTGTCTGGTTCCACCGTTGGTAGCCATTGTGAGATATGCACTAACGCCTCTGACACCAAACAACCTTCCGCCATGCTACCTTCTAGACGAGCTTGTTGTCGCACAAAGCCTTTCAGGGTTTTCATGAAGCACTCCAAGAAGAACATCCATTGCGTATGGACAGGTCCAGCAATCTCCACTTCCTCCACAAGATGCACAAGAAGGTGAACTTGTATCGTGAGCATGCTAGTGGGCAGGTATTTCTCAAAGAGATAGACCGTCTCAACTCCTCCCCGCCTTGCGGATTCAATAGAGGACGTCTTAATCTCTTTCTGTGAGATCCATTGCACCAAAGTCGACAACTTGTAAATGGCCCCGTGAATTTCTGGAGTAAGGCATCCTGCGATTGCGATCGGTAGGACAAACTGCCACAAATGAGAAAGCATTATGAATAATGGCCACTTTTCAAATTGCAAAATGTCCACGCTAATTACAATCCATTCTGTTCACAAACCTGACATATCTTATGCCAATCATGGGATTTTAGCCCAGACAATTGGTCATCTTTAGAAAATGCGGATCTGAGAGAACGCATCATACCCGTCAGAGTGCGGATAGACTTGATTACTCGCTTCACAATGCGCTCTTCTTTGGTAGACAAAACCCAGGGAGCGCGAGGAAGCTGCACTCTCCCTTCAGCACTCGACTGCGGCCAAAGCGCCTCCATCTTACCTACCTCCTTCAAATCCATTCGTGACCCTATAGTGTCTCTCTTTCCTGTGATGTGGTCCCATAGCAAGCTGCCCACATTCTTGAAAATATGCATGGGATCCAACAAGTGGTTGACCTGTAAGTGGGTCCAATATGGCAACTCGTAGAAAACTGAGAACCGTCACATTCCATTTGGATGTGATTCCGGGTTTACCATTTTCAGCTCATACCAGCTTGCAACGTTCATACGTGCTGGAGGTCGTCCAAGAAAACCTTCCCTGAGTTCATGATCCTCCGGCAAGAAAGCGGCGTGTCCTTGATATACCATCTTCTTCATGGTTCGTGAGCTTCGGGAGTCTAACTGTGGCCCACACAATGGACATGCGTGATAATCTGAGGTAACCAGACCTGTAAGGCGAGCCACGACCTAGTGAATACTTGATTGAATGAAATAAAATATAGATATTACCAGCGAGAACGGAGGTCTGCTCACCTGAGCACTCTCCCAATCGCGGAAAGTCATGCATCGTCCACATGAGAATGGCTCGAATGTTGGCTAACCGCCGACCATCGCACCTGCTCATATCTTGCACAGTGACCCCCTCCTCCCACAAAATCTTAGGCTCATTGACTAATCGACAAAGATACACGTCCATATTTTTGACTTTGTAGTGGCTCGGGACAAGTAAGCTAAGGATGAGATGTCCTTTCTTCATAGAAAGCCATGGAGGGATATTGTAGTTGACAAGGACTATAGGCCACACACTGTAAGAAGTTGAGTGCAGACCGAATGGGTTCATGCCATCCATTGCGAGACCAAGTCGAAGATTCCTTGGCTCTCGAGAAAAGCCTAGGAAGGTAGAGTCAATGTGGCTCCATGCGCGTGAATCCGGTGATATTCGTTGAACTCCATCTGTGGACCTATTCTGCGCATGCCACATTGTCAAGCTTGCCATGCCGGATGTACGAAACATGTTGTTTATGCGGGGAATAAGCGGAAAGTGTCCAATAAATTTTCGAGGGACGGTTTGCTCTTGTAAGTCCAGTCGATACCTTTGAGCACCACACTTTGGACATGTCTCCATAGTCTCGTATTCTCCTCGAAATAGTATGCAATCGTTGATACATGCATGGATGCTGTTGTAGTCCATGCCAAGCTTTCGCAAAACATATCATGCATCATCACGATACTCAAGCATGGTATTTGCAGGTGGTAATATATGATATTTCAATAACCTGAAAAAAATCATAAAACACCTTGAAAAAGCACAAATGTTTGCAATAATACTGTAAAAAAAAAAATCAATGAAGCCTATGTGCAAGGTACCTGAATAACTCAGTCACACTCGTATCGCTCCAATCGTATTTTTCTTGCACACTTAAGAGTGCAAGCAATGTCTTCAACCGAGATACTAGGCACCCATCATATAATGGTATGGATGCTTCCTCTCTAAGCGGGTCAGATGTCTCAAAATCCATGGGAATCAATCCATCGATCATTGCCTCCATCTCAAGCTCCAAGATTGTAGATAGGTCGGGAAGGTTGTCTGTCTCCTCTGGCATTGACAGTATAGATGGGCCTTTCGAGTGGTGGATTGGCTCCTGCAATCCATCCATCGCACGTCCACAAACTCTTCTAATTGGCCGCAAAGGGTGCACTCTCCCTTGGGTCGAGACATCACCCCCCTGGATAGAAAATTTTCCAACAAGACCCAATCTTATTGTGTATGGTTTTCAATTAGCTTGCGAGTATAATGCATGATTAATATTAACTTCAAATTACCGTTTGCTGAAAATCTGCAATCGCCTGATCAATGATCTCAGATTGAAACTCGCCAAATCGTCGTACGTGTTCTATAGACAATCGGTGTTTTCGTCTAATTGCCAACTTGCATTGAGAGCAAGGACATGGGACACGCTGATTAAGATACGTCTCGCGGTCTTGAACAATAAGACCTTCTTCGTTTTCCATCTTATCTACATTATAGAAAACGAGGCTTAAATGGATAGCTTTATGGAGATGTACGTCAAGTTGCAAGTTGACCATAAATCTTGCATTGTACATAGTAGTTGAGAGATTTTCCGATGTTATATCTCGGCCTTGTATCATGCTCAAGGATTTGTTTGTCCCGATAGATAATTATTCGTTATTGTAAAAAACTGCACTAGAGGGCTTTGAGTATAAGTAATCCATTTTGAGCATAATTGAGGATCTCTTAGTCTAATAATAAATCAGTCTCAACAAAAAGTTTCTTAGAAATGTGGTTTTTTTGTCCTAGGATCGCGTATTAAAATCAATGCCATCTATGAAATTTATCAACTATAGTAATAAAATTTATTTCAATCAATTCTACTCATAGTCATAAGACTTGAGAGAAAATATCCTATACTCAATTTAAGGGATTCTTCTTCTATAACAATACTTTTGGGTTCATTTTGATGAAGTACCGTAATGACCATTAGCTAGGGTATCATTTTCTTTTAGTCCTTCCGTTGACTAGTTGGCATGATTTCTAATTTGTTATGCCTATAAAGTTAATACAAAAACAATGAATTATGCATATCACAATTAGATCCCCTACTTGGACCCCGGGGGGTCCACCTTATAGGCCCGTAGGTGTAGCACGTGCACTCAACAGGAGGGGGTTTAATATCAGTTTCACCTACAGATTTAAAATGAAAGAAGGGGGTTAAATATTGTATACTGAGAAATTAAAATAAGGGGTATTTTTATCCATAAATCTTCAGAACTAGGTTGTTAGTATACACACACACACACACACACACACACACACACACACACGCACTACAAGGTATTATGGATATACTGACACGGCCTATCGACGCAAAAATCGGTATATGCCTCGGTATAAGTCTTTCTATACGTCTCGGTATGTGCGTCGGTATATATATTCTCCTAATAGTTGATTTGCATGTTCATTTCAAGGAGGTTTCGAGAGATCAATGCTTGCAACCATTCGTGTGAAATAAATGTGCAAGCATCGCTAATACACAATGTTACAGATGTAAAATATTACACGGCGCAGCGAACAGAATCTGAGAAAGAGATAGAGAGTACACAACAGATAAGAGGAGAATCAGTAAATTCTTTAACTCCAAACAACTGATACAAAGATGGCTCTGTCCACCCGTGCGCTTCCACTGTGTGAAGCTTAGATGGCGATCTAGACAGAAGATAGGTGAAGAGCTTAAGGCTAGCTGGAACAACAACTCTGTCTGGGTGAAAGATGAGTGTAAGATGGCTGCGAAGGGGTTTAGCTTTTATAGCCTGCGAAGGTCGTTAGGTCGGCCTATTGACCGACCTACCATATGAGCCTCCACTAGTCGGCCAGGGAATATTCCAGGGAATATTCCCTTTACCATCGGGCCGGGGGCGCTGCCCCCGGACCCCCGCCAGGGGGGCCGCTGGCCCCCCTGGGACCCCCCAGCCAGGGGCCGCTTCCGCGGCCCCCGGACCCCACAATAGGGGCCCCTTTTAACTTCCTTACCACGCAACTCAATGCAATGTGCCTCGAGTTGCTACCAGCTTAACCACTCTGTCTAACCCAAAGATTAGACCCACAACAGTCACCTTTTTGCCATCCGGTCACATAGACCTCATCTGATATACAAGTCAGGACTCAACCAATGTCCGGGCTCACATTTGGCTTCTCCTCATAATGGGGGCCTTACAACTTTGAGCACCATGGATCATTGGTAGCACCTAATGAGGGTGGGGGCATTGATCATATCTAACACCCCCCCTCAATGTCCACCCATAGATGAACTATCTCCTCGGCCCAATGCCGAGTCTCTGAAGATGAACTTGAAGCAGATCCTTCGTAAGTGCTTTGGTGAAGATATCTGCTCCATTCTCCTCTGTTGGACAGTAGACCAATTCCACTATCCCATCCTCCATCAAATCACGCACATAGTGATACTGGATCTCTATATGTTTGGTGCGTGCATGAAACACTGGATTTTTGGCAATGGCGATGCAACTCTGATTGTCACATCTCAGCACAGTTGGTTCTTCATCCTGCACTCCCATATGCCATAGAATCCTTCTCAACCATACGGCCTCACATGCAGCAAAACAAGCTGCCTTGTACTCTGCTTCGGTAGAAGACAATGCCACTGTTGGTTGCTTCTTACTAATCCAAGAAAAAATTCCTGAACCCAAAGAGAAACAATAACCAGAAACTGACTTCCTGGAATCAATGTCTCCTGCCCAATCTGAGTCACAGTTCCCCACAAGAGAAGTTCCGAAACTGTATGTGATACCATAGTCAAGAGTTCTCTTCAAGTATCTGAGCACCCGCATCCCAGCCTTCCAATGACTCTCATGAGGTTTGTTTGAGAACCTGCTCAAAACACCAACAGCAAAACTGATATCTGGTCTGGTGTTACACAAGTAGATTAGACTGCCGACCAACCTCCTATACCTCCCAATGTCTGCTAGTGCTGATGTATCCTCAACGGATAACTTTACATTCACCTCCATAGGTGTAGCTATCTCCTTGCACTCGGTCATGCCAAATGCCTTCAAGATCTCCCATGCATACTTCTTCTGAGAGATGAAGATCTTTCCTGGCTCTTGCCAGACTTCAATCCCCAAACAATAGTGCAGCAAGCCCAAGTCTGTCATTTCAAACTCAGAACTCAAAGCCTTTCGAGTTTGGTTGATCATATCTTCATAGTCACCTGTAATAAGAAGGTCGTCCACATATAGGACAATCACTACAGACTTTTTACCATCCCTGTAAACATACAAGTTAGCATCTGAGGCACATCTTTTGAAGTTTAGGTTTAAAAAGAACCTATCTATCCGCTGGTACCATGCTCTGGGGGCTTGTTTCAGCCCATACAATGCCTTCTTCAGTTTACACACTTTGTTCTCAGAATGGGGGGCCTCAAACCCTGGTGGCTGAGCCACGTACACCTCCTCCTTGAGGTCACCATTTAAGAACGCTGACTTAACATCCATTTGGTACACTGGCCACTTCTTGTGGGCAGCCACTGCAAGTACCGTGCGAATAGTGGTCATTCTGGCAGTTGGGGCAAATGACTCTTGAAAATCAAACCCTTCAACTTGTGAAAATCCTTGGGCAACCAGTCTAGCTTTGTACTTTTCTAAGGTACCATCAGCCTTGTACTTTACCTTCCAGATCCACTTGGTGCCAATAATCTTCCGCTTTGCTGGCCGATCCACTAGCTCCCAAGTGTCATTCTTCATTATGCTGTCATACTCCGCCTGCATAGCAGCCTTCCATGATGGATCTGCAAGTGCTTCTTCTACGTCAGTTGGCTCCTTTACTTCTCTCATAATCTCAACCATCAAGGCCATGTTGACTATGTGAGCAGAAGCCCTCCTTTGCTCCTCTATTCTCTGAGACCTCCTTGGTCCGTCTGCCTTCTCCTCAACAGATGCAGGCATAGGATTATTGTGGTCATAGAGTTGCTTCACCCAGCGCGGCAATGGCTTTTCCGGTGGGGTGATGTCAGGTTGGTGAACTTTTTCCTCATCGTCTGAAGATGATGCTTCCTCCTCCTTAAGGATAGGGATAGCTCTCGGGACAGGTTCATAGTGGACTACTTCTTCGCTTGATGATAAAGTGGAAGACCTTGCCTTCTCCTCCTCCACTGTATGCGGCTCCTCCTTGAACACCACATCACGGCTCGCGATGATCTTCTTTGCCTCTTGGTCATATAACTTGTAAGCCTTCTGCTCATCACTATAACCCAAGAAGATACATTTTCTGCTTTTTGGTTGTAACTTGTTTCTCTTCTCATCTGGAACATGTGCATAACATTCACATCCAAAAATTCTGAAATGTGAGACAGATGGTTTCTTACCAGTGTAAGCCTCATGAGGTGTTTTTCCCTTGAGAGCCTTTGTATAGCTCCGATTTAGAATGTAGACTGCAGTATTAACAGCTTCAGCCCAAAAATGGTTAGGTAATCCCTTGCCCTTTAGCATGCATCTTGCCATCTCCACAATGGTGCGATTCCTGCGTTCCACAACACCGTTCTGCTGAGGTGTGTGAGGCGTTGTCAATTGACGCTTGATACCTTTGCTCTTGCAAAAGCCTTCAAACTCCTTTGAGTTGAACTCACCACCACCATCTGTTCTAAATTTCTTCACACTTTTCCCTGTTTCATTCTCAACAAGTATTAGCCATTCTTTAAACTTACCAAAAGCTTGAGCCTTATCACGAAGGAAGTACACCCACATCTTCCTACTGTAGTCGTCGACAATCAACATAAAATAAGAAGATCCCCCCAAGGCCTGTGTAGGCATCTTACCACACAAGTCAGCATGCACCAACTCTAGAGGAGCATGTGCTCTATTCTTGCTTTCTTGTGGAAATGCCTTTCTCTGTTGCTTGCCCATCATACAAGCTTCACATGGTTCCTTCAATTCAGTTATTGTAGGTAGGTGAGCAACCATACCTTGCTTTTGCATCTCCTTCAATACTGCAAATCCGATGTGTCCAAACCTTTCATGCCAAAGCTTACTTGTGCCCACTCCAGCGGTGGCTGTAAGAGCACTTAGCTCATACAGGTTGTTCCTTCTTTCTCCTTTGCCAACAATTGTGCCAGCACTATCAATAATTTCTGCACCTGTCTTCTTGAACCTCACTTCATGACCAAGATCAGTTATGGCAGCAACTGATAAGAGATTTCTCCTGATTTCGGGAACATACAACACATTTGAAAGCTTTTTGACTTCACCATTTGCAGCAACAAAAGAAATAGTACCTGTGCCCGCAGCAGGGCATTTAGCATCATTTCCAACCGTCACAGTGATGGATTCTTGTAGAGGCTGCATAGAACTGTATAGACCTTTCTTGTTGGTCATGTGACGGGAGGCCCCACTATCCAACACCCAAGAGTCAGTGGTAGATTCTTCTTGCGCCGAGGAGCACACTTCCTCAATGGTCGCCATGAATAATTCCAACTCTGCTTCAGCCGTATTGGCTGTCTCTTTCCCTTTAGTTTTAAGGGTACCATTCTTTTCATCTGCCTTCTTGATACGACAATCTGCAATTGCATGTCCTTTCTTCTTACAGTAGAAGCACTCTCCTTGAAACTTCTTCTTGCTGCCCTTCTTCTTTTTGTCACCATCATTTTTGGTGGAGGAAACACCTTTGCCTTTTGCATTGGCAGAGAACGCAGCATCTCCATTGTTGCTTCCTTCTCGGGCTTTCAGCCTCAACTCCTCCTCCATTAATAATGCACAAAACTCCTCAAAAGTCAAAGCTTGAGGTCTCACCTGAGTATTAAGGGCAGTTACTAGTCCATCAAACTTTTGTGGACAAATCCGAAGACACCTCCGAGCTAGCTCTTCGCTAGTCTTTTGTATCCCAGCGCCAGCCATCTGGTCGCGCAGATTCTTAATCCGAGTGATGAATGCTTCAACCGTCTCTCCTTCAGCAAACTTCTCCGCTGCTAGTTGATTCTCCAAGTTTTGAATCCTTGTTTGGTTTCGTGTTTCATACTGACTCCTTAGTACATTCCAAGCCTCTGACGCTTTGGTTGTATGCTGAATCAGAGTCAAAACACTGTCAGAACAGCTTGTAACTAAGGCACACAATGCATCTGCATTCCTTCGTTTCCAAGCTCGTAGAAGATCTGCATTCGGAGGAATCATCACACTAGGATTTGATGGGTCGGGGGTAGGCTGTGGTTCTGCGTCAGTCCCCAGCACAGTCTCCAGAAGCTCATAAGAATCAAGGATAGTTGTAATTTTGAACTTCCACAAGGTGTAGTTTGTACCATCTAACTTGCCTTCGCTGAAGGTTGGTGGACGAATCCTCAGTGTTTGAATAGCCGGTACAGCAGCACCACCTCCTGCACCGCTTCCTGATGCGCCAGAACTGCTTCCCGGAGTCGACATCGTTTCTCTTTGCTGTTGAAGCCTTTGCCTCTTGCACGCTCTCCGATCTCTAGAGCCCCCTGGGCTCTGATACCATGTAAAATATTACACGGCGCAGCGAACAGAATCTGAGAAAGAGATAGAGAGTACACAACAGATAAGAGGAGAATCAGTAAATTCTTTAACTCCAAACAACTGATACAAAGATGGCTCTGTCCACCCGTGCGCTTCCACTGTGTGAAGCTTAGATGGCGATCTAGACAGAAGATAGGTGAAGAGCTTAAGGCTAGCTGGAACAACAACTCTGTCTGGGTGAAAGATGAGTGTAAGATGGCTGCGAAGGGGTTTAGCTTTTATAGCCTGCGAAGGTCGTTAGGTCGGCCTATTGACCGACCTACCATATGAGCCTCCACTAGTCGGCCAGGGAATATTCCAGGGAATATTCCCTTTACCATCGGGCCGGGGGCGCTGCCCCCGGACCCCCGCCAGGGGGGCCGCTGGCCCCCCTGGGACCCCCCAGCCAGGGGCCGCTTCCGCGGCCCCCGGACCCCACAATAGGGGCCCCTTTTAACTCCCTTACCACGCAACTCAATGCAATGTGCCTCGAGTTGCTACCAGCTTAACCACTCTGTCTAACCCAAAGATTAGACCCACAACAGTCACCTTTTTGCCATCCGGTCACATAGACCTCATCTGATATACAAGTCAGGACTCAACCAATGTCCGGGCTCACATTTGGCTTCTCCTCATAATGGGGGCCTTACAACTTTGAGCACCATGGATCATTGGTAGCACCTAATGAGGGTGGGGGCATTGATCATATCTAACAACAGATGCTCCTATGCTTACTAACAATGTCATTTTGCATTTTTTTTTGGGTATCTTATTTGTACACATTTGTCATCCTTTTTTTGAGGTTTTGCTACATTTCATTTGTGGTAGCATGATGTGAAGAACGTAGAAGTGAAAGACGAAAGCTATCTTCATCGGTATTCCTCGCTCTCCTTCAATCCAGCAACAACACAGGTATGTGAGGAAAATTTCTTTTCCCCTGATTCTTTCGCTTCGTAATTTGTAAACTAATCAACAGGTTTGCAGAGCGGCATCAAGGTATTTGCCTGTTTTCGTATGATCGAGGTCGGCATTTGCCATGCGTGCCTCGCACCTGGAATAGAAACTTCTCACGATAGACATGTCTAGTAGCACTGCTACCGTTGCAGCCAAGAAAGGCGTGGGAATCCTTGTCAGTGCCACCCGGAGCGGCCTCTCTGCTCTATCTTCTCGGGGTCCTCAGCATCATCACCATGTTGCCAAACCATAAAATCATTCTGGAAGCGCACAGACGGGATGTTGCATTGAAGTGTGAAAAAATGGTTGTGTAGATGCTAGCTAATATCAATGCAAGCTTTGGGCTACTAAATCTACCGGATCGTCTCGCAACTCCACGGAACTCATTGTGAGCATATCTCTCTTGTTTTATGCTGCGTTTCTGTTTAACATACCCTAAAGTTAACACGCAGGGCCAAAGTTATACAGGATATCCCATGCATTTTAGATATGACTTTAAACTTGCATATGTATATTTAATCCATTGACCAAGCGAAACATAATTTTTATTGATCGTAAACCAGAAATTTCCCTAACTGAGCCCCAGAAGTTGAAACGAAGAAATGAATAAGCGTGCCAGTTTGTTTGGTTGATTTATTGTTTTGGGACTGGACCGCGCTCGAGAGAATAGTGCAGTACTGTGGTTGAAGTGTCAGTACTACTTTTGGTGGGGCTAGTGATTTGGACTTTCTGAAACTTTCCTTGAAAGAATAATTTTTAGCAGCCTGTTTTGTAGAGCTGTTGGTTTCTTAGGGATTTCTTGTTCAGATCTGTACTGTGCATATGGATGCAAGATAATAAGCGTCCAGCCAGCAATGTGACTAGTATGTTGGATTTCTAATTCTTGATGATATGTTGGATTTCTAATTCTTGATGATATGGTGTACTGCTCGTGTTTGATGATATGTTGAATTGCTCTCTCGCTTTTTAATGCTCTGGTTTTATACCACTTGCATGATATGTTGGACCTCTACTTCTTGATGGTATGCTGCTGAACTGTGCATGTTTGCAGTAGTCCCCAACATCTGGTAAAGAAGTTTCCAATTCCTGAGAAAGAGCAGAGCTGGATTACATTCACCCTGCCATTCACCCGTCATAGCTTTGATTCCCATCTTGGCTGGTGGCAACGATCTCTGCATCCCCCGGATCTACTTCATGACCTCTTGAAAAGCTGGTAATCTTTGATTCTAACATGCACATATTATTTAGGTTCCAGTTTTCCAATTCCCATCATTAGTGTGTGTGAAATAGAGAGATTGAGAGAGAGAGAGAAAAAGAGAGAATAGTTTGTGTGTCAATGTCTTTTTTGTTTTTTTTTTTACTCTTCCTTCCTCATTCTGTCTTGTATGGTTGTTTTGATTAGAGATCTGATCATTCATGTCTCTTGTATGGTTATTTTGATTAGAGATCTGATCATTCATGGCATCAAAGACTCACATAAAGGTGTGTGATCATGGGAGTAACGAGAAGAAGGTGCTGGGCTACGTCAGAGTGATGGCAGATTGCACTTATAGTGATATACGTCAAGAGATCATCCAAGATGGCATTGTAAGTGAATCATTCGAGTTTGTTATTGAAGATGAAGACTGTGATGGAGTATGCATATTGAATGCATTACAAGAGGAGCGTTGGAAAATTGCGAATAGCAAGCGAGTTGGCATAAAGAGGTTATCAACCACGGTGGATGATGGAGGGTCCTCAAAGCGTGTTTGTAGAAGCTTAAATGCTTCCATGGAAGCTACTGCTATGGATGGGATGGAAGAGGGCGATCAAATAAGGGAAGCGGGTGATCATGGTGGGAGAGTCAACATGCTCAAGAGTGTTTTAGTAACACAAGAAGCGCTCAAAATTTGGGAGCTCCAATGTGAGAAGGTCCGCAAGAAGTTGAGTGAGAGAAAGCCATCTAGAGATGATAAATTTCAGCTCATCACGGAAGATGTCAATGACCAACCTTTGATTCGAGTGTGGTGCAATGAATGTGGGAGTGCTTATGGATCGGGAGTGACTAGTGGCAAGCAATCCGCATACTCATGCTTGTCAAACTTCATGAGATTTCACATTCTAGATGGTCAAGCACATAAAAAACGATACTTATCTAACCGAAGTTTGAGGTTTGATGCATTTTCTACTCATGGTTCTCATGGAAGTACTCCAAAAGACGAGAATGATTCTGATGATGCAATAATAATCTTGGCAGCTATTGAGGAGATGAATAATTTCAATAGAACTCATGAAGGTAAGAATCAACTTCTTGTTTTATGTTGTAAATTGTAATATTTTTTTGTAAAAGATATTTGTTGAATCATGTAAGACAATTCTTAGTCCCTTATTTTGGTTCCTTTTTTAAGGATTTTTGCTTGTGCATATCAGATTCAATTGTCAGCTACGTTTCTAAACTCTTATCAAAATTTTGCATCCTCATGTAGGGGCTGATTTTCAGTTGGTTGAAGCAACTTTACATGACTACAAAGATAAAAATAGTGTCAAAGTTGTGTGCAAATATGATGGGAAGTGGCTGCACCTATGTCCTCGAGGTTCAGATTTGCAGACCATCCTAACACAACATATCAATGCAAAATCTCACATCAATGCATGGAGCAAGAAGACCACAATAAAGCAATCATCTTCTCTCTTCACAGGAGCTAGTGGGCGACCTAAAAAGAATTTTGAAAAGGATCCATGTCAACAAACTTTGGGTGCATTCCTCATATCAACCAAAGAGTATGCAGAGGTGGCTTCCATCCATGCAGGTGATTCAAGCTCTCATTTATTAAATCTGTGTTGGGGATTATGGCAGTGTAAACTTGATGTTAATGGTAGTGAGGTTGATATAAAACCTTTTCTCCAAGACCTAAAGATGGGTGAAGAGTGGTTTTGTGAGCCACATACAAAAGCTACTTTATATGATGGGGATGTTGAATACAGGATAGATGGATGCTTTAGGCATGTGTGCTGTCTTCGGATCTCAAGAATTGGAATTCCGTTTGAAAGTTTCACATGCGAGTATTGTAAGAAAATTCCATCTTGCGCTGATTTTCGTGGCAGAGTGTATCGGGAGGGTAGTGCAATTGAGAAAAGAGGAGAGAGGCAAACAGGTCGAGGAAGGCGATTGGATTACCTTTCTGGTGCAGAGCTTAAAAGCGTTGTAGTTGAGACAAAGAAAAACTTGCGAGAGGCCAAGAGAAAACTATGGTGGTTGAAGGCAAAGTTTGTGGTGCTTTCAGTGAGAATCAGGTCTTTAAAAGAAGCAAACTATGAGGCTATTAATAGGAAGGATGTGCAACGTTTTTGCAATAACATTATTGAGGCTCATAGGCAAGGAAAGTTTGGTGGCAAATTAGCTTTATGGGCTTTTCTTCAAGACATTGCAAATAATGCATTAAGATCGAAAAAGGGGCAAAGATATGCAGAATCCTCAAAGACCATTTTTGAGGTTGCAAAGCTATGGGGTGGGCCGCGCTTGCATGATTTTCTAAGTGTAAACCTTGGAGGGCCATCTTTGTCAACCACAAGGAGGCAAGGAAGAAAGGCAACTCAATTTCAATCCGGAGAGCATGAGTATATCGTTGATATGGTTGGAAAGATATACAAGGATGTAAAGTCCAAACATGGAATAGCATCACGGGTGCCATTCATTATTGTTGAAGATGAAACAACCATCAAGTGTCGCATTAGGTAAAAACTTAGTTGAATTTCTCTTCGCTTCAGTTTTAAAATTTATTTATGTAACAAGTCCATGGAAATAAAGATGTTAAAGTGGAGCTTCATGTTTTTGCAGATGGAATGCGAAGGATGACACTCTAATTGGGTTTTGTGGAAGAAAGGGAGAGGATCATCAATGCTCCTCAAATGATGTTATCATTGTTGGAGATGGAGCACAAGGATATGAGACAATAGTGGATGCCTTCCAAAATCACGTAGTGGGACATTATGCAAGACTGCTCATTGTCAACCCGCTTCATGAGAGTCTTCCACGGTTAGCTCTTGTTGTGCATTGCACTTGTAATCGCTTTGATAGCGATTTCATCAAAGCTCAATGGAGTCTTGTGGAGCAAATGTGGAATGCAAAATGGAAGGATTGCCTAGGGCCAATAATTGGACATGCTTCAGATGGTGATAGTAGACGTCGCAAGCTTATGCTTGAAGACTATTTAGGAAAAAGTGATAGAAAGTTTGGTATCAAATGGGATGGATGGAAACTCAAAGGCAGAATCATAGGAGACAATGTGTATGGACTACATGATCAAGATTTTGTGCATTGTGGAAAGAAGCTTGTGAACCCTCTTGATAGTCCTATTCGACAACTAGCGATTGGACAAGTTTGGATTACACTCAATCATGTTGCTTTGGTCTATAATCATTTCTCTATCGATCAACACAAGTTACGAGAAGAAGATATACAACGAAACGATCGGCAAAATTGGAGAGCAGCCCAAGTGATTGTCTCTAGACAAGTTCAAAAATGTATGATAGAAATGCAAAAAAAAGAGAGGAGCATGCAAGGGACTGGGGCATATTTGCAGGTTGTTGCTGATTATATAGACATTTTTTTGTCTCCACATTTAGACTTGAGAGAGCGTGTGGTGCTTGCTAGTAAAGTGGTCTTCTTCTTCAAGTTGTGGAGATTATGGATTCATCATCATTCTACATACACTCTTAAGAAAAACTTCATTAGCAAAGAGGCTTACACAGATACCCAGCTTTCTTGTCATTTTGTGGTTCTACTTATAAAGATGTTTCGGGATTTCTTCCCAAATCTCAAGTGTCCTTTACATCTCACAGGATCGGATGTAGCAGAAATTTATTTCAGCAAGATTGGAGGTATGGTTGGGCAAGAAAGAGCATTTGATTTTGGAGATGTTTTGCATTGTGTTGGAAGCTTGAACAAGATTACCGTGCATGAATGTAAATCAAATGGGGTGACTTTTTCAAGGGCACATAAGAAACAAGAACACATATGGAAGGATTTGAACAAGCATGAAGGCATTTTGGAAGCAGATCTTGGGAATTACGAGAGCGTTTCCTCTGATGAAAAGTTGATAGATGCATTGAAAGAGGGATTGAAGCGGGCACAAGATCTTTGTGAGTCATTGGGGATCAAACCTAGCACAATTGAAGGAGTTGAATGGTGGACAGAGCCTTGGATAGATACACAATCAATGTGGTCAAAGATAGATGCTGAAATGGGTGACGCCGATGAGCACGATGACTTTGTGGAGCCTTGCGGTGAAGATAGGCCCATTGAAGGCAGCGACGGAGATGACGAGGTCATTGCTCTGAGTGAGATTCGACATGAGGTGGATGGGATTCTAGATGAGGCAAGCATTGAGGATGAAAACAAGACTATCTCACCCGTGGTGGAGGTTGACAAGAAATTCATCTTCAAGTCTACTTTGGTGAGTCAACTCAATGGAAACTCAACACTATCAAAAGATAGGTTGACAAGGGTAAGACAAGGAGTGTATTTCAGCAATGAAGGAAAATTAGCATCAACAACCAATGGAAATTTCTTTGGAATAGGGTCAGATTGTGCTGTTTATTTCTACAATGACACATGTGGAAACAGAGACACAAATTTCAAGAGAAATGGAAAAGCCACAAAATTGAAGAAGATGCAAACTCTTCATAGTACATGGTATCTTGGAAGAGTCCAAAAGATGCGAAAGAAGGTAGGTGGCAGGTATGTAGATTACAAGCGAGGTCTTGACTTGGTAGATCGACCACAAGGGATGGAGGTTCAGCTTGGTTGGTATCAGAAGGTGAAAGGACACCATACATACTCTTATAATGTGACAGACTTAAACATGGTTGATATTGAGTCAATTATTGCATTGGCACATTTAACATACAATGAGGCTACTGATAGATATGTTCTTGATCAAAATGATTATCGAATCTTTAACGATTTCTTGAAGTCTGCTGGTTAGATGTTTATTTAAATCATGTAAGTATGGAACCATTTGGTTGTAATTTGTGTTTTAGTCATGTTATAACACAGGTGACCTTATTCTTTCCATTTTCATATGATTGCAGGCAACGAATCCTCCACCTTGCAAAGTGGAGAGGAGTTGGAATGACATGAGTTGGACTTTTGTGGGACTGAAGTGTTTTTTGGGAAGGAGTTGGAATGACATAAGCTGAATTTTTGTGGGACTCAAGTGTTTTTTGTGGGATTGAAGTGTTTTTTTGTGGAATGACATGAGCTGAATGACATCCACTATATGTTTTTTGGGAGAGCAGGTAAATTCCAACCATTGTCTCTTGGAAGAACGGGGTTTATCTCGTATAGTACTCTAGTTTTATAGTAGCCCAAATTCAGATTAGTTTCACGTAGCAATTGATTGTGTTATTGATATTTGCAGTACAGGTTCGTAGCAGCATGTATTAAGGCCTTTAACGATTAAGGCCTTCGACAGTTGAATTAATGGGCATGTACATAATATTTTGCTAGCAGCTCTCAAGGACCTTTTGGTTTGGCCAAGTCGGGCAGTTATACTAGTCTTTCCAGGTGATTACAGGTATAAATGAATTACCCTCCTTCAAGCACCTGTAACGGGTGGGATCGGTAAGAGGAACTCCAGCAGTCAAAAGCTTGGACTTAGGGTCCATAGGGCATGAGATAGGCCGACACTCAGCCATATCAAACTCCGAAAGAAGCTCGGAGATGTACCTGTGCTGCGAGATAAAAATGCCCTGTGCCATCTGATAGATCTCCAGACCTAGAAAGAAGTGAAGGATCCCTAGATCCGTCATGTCAAACTCCTGCTGTAGAATGGACCGTGTATGCTCCACCTGCTGAGTGTCGCTCCTTGTAATAATAAGATCATCCACATACAAGATGAGGAACACCGAAAGAGAACCCACAACCCTTAAGTAGAGGTTGGGATCATAAGCGGAGCACGCAAAGCCACTCTGTAGAAAGAAGCGGTCAATCCGCTGGTACCAAGCACGAGGAGCCTGCTTTAGGCCATAAAGAGCCTTCCGCAGCCTGTAGACATGATCCTCCTTCCCCTGCACAAGAAAACCAGGAGGCTGTGAAACATAAATCTCCTCCTCAAGAACGCCATTCAGAAAAGCAGACTTGACGTCCATCTGATAGACAGGCCAACGGTGATGAGCAGCAAGAGCCAAAAGCACTCGGATGGTGGACATCCTAGCTGTAGGAGCAAAAGTCTCAAAGTAATCCAACCTTGCACGCTGGGCAAAACCCTTGGCAACAAGCCTAGCTTTATGCTTGTCCAAGGAGCCATCTGCAAGATATTTGGTCTTAAAAACCCATTTCACACCAATCACCTTCCGTTTCGCGGGACGCGGAACAAGCTCCCACGTATGGTTTCGCTCGATGGAGTCGAGCTCGGCCTGCATAGCCTGTCTTCCTTCGGAAAGGAAGGGAGAATCGGCACCTGGATAGAGGGAATCAAGGAAGGCATCCGCACAGTTGATGCAGTCTTCACTGAAGAAACCTTCGCAGTAGATGGAACCCTCTGAGATGCATGGACTGAAGAAGGACGAGTGCGAGGAGGGTCATCCCGTTGTCGAACTTCACGATAGTCCCGCCTCCGCTCAGAGGAATGATGAGAAAGAAGCTCATCCTCTGAGTCTTCAAAGCCTGAAAACTGGTAAGACATCTTCCAATTTGCAAAATACCAAAGAAAGTTGTGCCGCTAACGAAATAGGACCAACAGTGTGGTCACCAACCACCAAGATGCAGGCTGAAAGTGCCTACAGCCACCTGGATCTGCAAAACGCAAATAGATCTGATGGCGAACACCAGAAACCAGACCACCAGCACCGAGAACTTGCCCAGACAGAGGTCGCCTGCAGGATAGGAGCAGACAGGGTAGAAGCGACCTGCAAAACAGCAAAACGCAGCTGTAGGAGGGTCGCCCTGCAGCAGAGGAGGTCGCCTGGCAGCAAACGCAGGGTTGCTGCGTCACTGGATGACGTGGCAGCCCCTGTGTACAGCAAACGCAGGCTGTACAGCCTTCTGATGCAGTCGCCTGGCTGGAATAGACCTGTTGGCAGCCTCCTGAAGGAATCGCCTGGCTGTTGTGGGACTGTGGACAGCAGCAGTAAGGTATTTCTCTCGTCCTCCGTGCTCTCAATCAGGCGATGATACCATGTGAGAATGCGCAGCGAAAGAAGAACATGAACACAGAGGAGAGGAGAGAGGAAGCAGAGAATGAAGGAAGAAAGTCTGCACTGACTGAGATGAATGCTGAATACACTGGAATGGACAGAACAGTCCCTGCACGCAGCCCGGAGCGTCAGTGAGGGAACCAGGACAGACTGGAAGCAGAGGCAGCACCAATGCCGGAGACGGAGACGGAGGGAGCAGTGCTGAACCTGCAGAGCATGAATGAGATGAATGCTGGACTGACTGGGGGGGCAGCTATAAATAGCCCCCAGCTAGAAAACTGGCCGACCAGCTAAACTGGCCGACCTGGCCAGATCTAGTCCGACTGGCCAGATCGGGTCCGACTGGCCAGTTCTGGTCCGACTGGCCAGTTCTGGTCCGACTGACCAGAACTGGTCCGACTGCCCAAAATAATGGGCAGTCACCCCAAAAACAGCCCAGATCTGGGCTGTAAAATGCCCAGGGCTACATGCTGACTAAAGCAGACTGAAAACACACTGACAGAGCTCCTCTGTCTCCTGTCAGACTCTGACAGGAGCTCACAACCAGGAGATGACAGACTGAGACTAAATAAGAGCAGGCTAATAGATTCGACCCCTATGTGATCTAGCAGTTGTTTGCAAGTCACTGTGAAATTTTATATCACTATCAAGGTCTCCTTTTGTAACACAAGAGCACGTGGTCTCTTGCATGGCTTGCCGAAGTTACAGAGTAAGCTGCCAAATCCAACCAAAGAGGCTGATGGAGGAGTATCTTGGAGTCCCTCACAAGTGTATGATAACTGTGATACAAGAGGGGGTTGTTCTGCTATAAATGAAGCTGTAGTTTCACAATGTACAAGCCCAATGCCACTGCCCAATGTACAAGTTCCTCAAATGCCCCTGAGAACTCTCTTTCCTCCTTGGTTCCTTGCTTTTCAGACCCGAAGAATGAAAACATGAAACCATCTCCAGGGAAGTTGTCGGGCTCTGCGATAGTGCTTTCCAAGGATGCTGGGATTCCTGCTCAGCATCCAGGAGCAAGCAAGGCTTTACAATCAGGACCAAATGGCAGTGTACCCAAAAGAAGTTCAAGGGTAGAGAAGAAGACCCGACCAAGGCAAACCAGGCAGAGTTTTGTGACAGGTGAATTAACAGATCCATCTCCTATGCCTGAAGGGGAGGTCTCCCTCTCCCTCTTGAGCACTGAAACTGACATAAAAGTGGAGGCTCCTATCATGAGCAAGATAAGGCAAAGTTCTGTTGCTCCTATTCAGGAAATGAAGCCCTTTTTGCGCAAAGGGTCTGGCATTGGACCTGGTAATGAAATGCATGCATCACCCAAGAAGAAACAATAACCGGAAGTGGACACCCTTGTGTCATAATCTCCTGCCCAGTCTGAATCACTGTAGCCCTGCAAGCATGAAGCATCCCCCCTGGGGTAAAACAATCCAAGATGCATAGTACCCTGGAGATATCTAAATATTCTCTTCACAGCCTGCCAATGTTTTGTGCCTGGACAGTGCATAAATCTGCTCAATACGGATACCCCATACTGTATGTCTGGCCGAGTGTTGCATAAATACAGTAATGATCCAACAGCCTGCTTATATACAGTGGCATCAAAAAGTTCTCCTGCATCCTCAAGACTCAACTTTACACCTGATTCCACGGGAGTGGCAACCGGTTTGCAATCCTGAAAGGAAAACTTCTGTAGCAATTTCTGAATATACATAGATTGCTGCAAATATATGCCCCCTGATGTCTGCATAAACTGTATACCCAAATAGTAATACAACGGACCAAGATCTGACATTTCAAAGCGGTGCTGTAATTCAGCTTTAAAATCTGCAATATGCACTTTCTGTGGCCCCGTGAGCAGCATGTCATCAACATATAGAACTAAAATCAGAAACATATCCTCTGCACTCTTGACATATAGAGTGCTCTCAGCTGAACTCTTCAGAAAGCCTTGGGAAGCCAAGTAAGAATCAATCTTCTCATACCATGCTCTAGGGGACTGTTTCAACCCATATAGAGCCTTCTGCAATCTGCAAACTTTGGCTTCCTGCCCCCTAACTCTAAAGCCAGTGGGCTGCTGTACATAAACTTCCGCATGGATATCACCATTCAGGAAAGCTGTAGTAATGTCCAACTGATGGATAGTCCATCCAAACTGACCAGCCAAGGCAATCATGCATCTGACTGTGGTCATGCGAGACGTGGGTGCAAATGTCTCATCATAATCTATGCCCTTCTCCTGAGCATACCCTTTTGCAACCAAACGGGCTTTGTAGCGTGACACTGTGCCATCTGCATTCCGTTTGATTTGATACACCCACTTAACCCCTATGGCCTTCTTACCTAGAGGCAAGTCTGTCAGATACCATGTCTCATTCTTCATGATGCTATCATATTCTGATTGCATGGCCTACATCCAATTTGGGTCTTCTGCTGCCTCCTCAAAAGAGACAGGCTCATCCACCTGAGTGGGTTCATCCTCACTGTATGTGCCCTCACATGCATGATAATCAATACTCATCCCATGAGCACGGCGGGATCTTGTCCTGGTAGGCAAAGGAACATCAATGTGGCTGTCCCAGAATGTATCTAGCAACCACCTAGGCACCCGTCTGGACACTTCAGGGACTGCCATGTGCTCGGATGATGGCTGTGGCAAATCAGCTTGTGATTGTACTAAATCATGAGCTGCACCAGTAGGATCAATAACATTTGTTGCTGGCTGTATACCAGCTGTACCGAGCTGATTTTGGGGCTGAATTGCATCTGCTACAGGCCCCACAATGTCAACAACCCGTGGTAAATTTGTGGCTGCACTTCTTCCCTCCTGGGGCAGGAGCAATTCGAAGACATGATGACTGTAAATTTCTGGTTGCCTACGGAGCGTAGACCAATCAAAATTCTGCTCCTCTGCAAATGTAACATCTCTGCTGGTTAGAATCTTCTGTGTACCAGGATGGTACAGCCGATAGCCCTTGCTTTCACTGCTATAACCAACAAAAATGCATCTTACAGCCTTGTCATCCAACTTACCCCTCTGATGCTGTGGGACTAAGGCATAACTCAAGCATCCAAAAACCTTGAAGCCTTTGACAGAAGGCTTCCTGCCGGTCCACATCTCAAATGGAGTCCTCTCATACTTCTGCAAAGCTTTCTTTGGGCACCTATTCAGCACATAATTGCTGCACTGCAGTGCTTCCATCCAAAAT
Organism: Lygodium microphyllum; assembly: GCF_053477565.2. Taxonomy (NCBI): domain Eukaryota; kingdom Viridiplantae; phylum Streptophyta; class Polypodiopsida; order Schizaeales; family Lygodiaceae; genus Lygodium; species Lygodium microphyllum. Next base: position 34,920,988 of record NC_141158.1, read on the forward strand.
TTGTTAGGGAGGCCCTTCCCCTTAAGCATGCATCTGGCCATTTCCATCACAGTACGGTTGAACCTTTCAGCTTTACCATTCTGCTGGGGTGTGTATGGCACAGTGCACTGATGGGCAATACCCTTGCTTGCCAAGAAAGCATGAAAAGTATGAGACATGTATTCCCCCCCTCGATCGGTACGAAGGGTGGCAACCTTTTCCTGTGTAAGATTCTCCTGCAACAAAATAAAGTCTTTGAACCGTGCTTCCACCTCCGATTTATGCCTCAGTCCATAAACCCAAGTGTAGCATGTAAAATCATCAATGAATGTAACGAAGTATGCGCAGCCACCTATGGACTTGGTCCTCATAGGACCGCAAACATCTGAATGAACGAGCTGCAATTTCCTGGCAGCCCCATATGTGGACAACTTAGGCACTGGGGTCCTGTGCATTTTGCCCAATATGCATCCCTCGCACACATGACGAGAGGGTAACTGTATGGGTAAATAAAGTCTTTGAACCGTGCTTCCACCTCCGATTTATGCCTCAGTCCATAAACCCAAGAGTAGCACGTAAAATCATCAATGAATGTAACGAAGTATGCACAGCCACCTATGGACTTGGTCCTCATAGGACCGCAAACATCTGAATGAACGAGCTGCAATTTCCTGGAAGCCCCATATGTGGACAACTTAGGCACTGGGGTCCTGTGCATTTTGCCCAATATGCATCCCTCGCACACATGACGAGAGGGTAACTGTATGGGTGGCATGTCCTCCACCATAGAATGTGCCTGCAATCTCTGTAAACCCCTGAAGTGTAGGTGGCCCATCCTGGCATGCCACAGCTCAGCAATGGCCAACTGATCACTAGTAATCACAGCATAAGCATCATGTACTCCAGCCCTGTAGTGATCCAATCTATACAACCCACGACATAAAGTACCTGTTGCAACAATGCAACCCTCATCAGAAAGGTCATGCACTGTGCATTTCCTTCCAGAAAATGTAACCTCAAGTCCTCCCATGGCAATAGCAGGGACGGAAAGGAGATTCTTCTGGATTCCTGGAACATAAAGTACATCTGTGAGTGTAAAAGATCCACCTTGTGTGGCTGTAAGTACAATCTTGCCAACTCCTTGTATAGCATAAGCGGAGTTATTGGCACATGTAACTGTACCTCTCTCGGAGGTAGCATCAAAAACTGAAAATAAATTCCTCTGTGAGGTAATGTGCTTACTAGCACCTGAGTCAAAATACCAATCCTCCTGAGAGGTCACAGAGAGGCATGATTCATCTGTAGTGTGCATAGAAGGGTTGTACGAGCATGATACTGTACAAGCCCACTCATCATCAAAGTCCTCGTCTCCATGCGAGACAATGGACAGATTGGTTGTCTCCTTCTTCTCTGCACTAGATGCATCTGCCTGTGCTACATTTGCTTCCTTCTTTGTGCCCTTTTCCTTCTCTTTTGCAATTCTTTTCCGGCATTCACCAATATAGTGACCCGGTTTCCTGCAATAATGACATTTCCCCTTTTTCTTGGGCTGATTTTCATCTTTTTCCCCACTGACAGTTGGCTGGTTGGCTGCTGTTTTTGGTTTATATGCAGCCCCAGACACAGCTTTACCCTTGCCCTTTTGACTTGCCATGAAGGCCTGATCACCCTGCTGAAGTATGCTCCTGTTTTCTCTTGACTGTTCCTCCTGCAATAGTATCTGCACTAGGTTGTCAAAGCGAAAGGAATCAGGATTCCCTTGCATGATTAACCTCAATGTAGAAGCAAGAGCCTGATAAGACTCAGGAATACCATTCAGCATTACAGTGACCATAGACCCATCTGTCATGTCTTCCCCTAAGGAAATCAACTGCTCATGCAAGTCCTTAAGCTTGGTAATGAAGCTATCCATAGTCTCTCCTTCATGCATCACTAAATGATCAAGCTGCCTTTTAAGATAGGCTACCCTGGCTTCATTGCGTACCTGATAAAGGTTAGCCAGGGTGTCCCATGCCTCCTTAGCGGACTTACAAGACCGTATGTGAGGTATAAGCGCAACTTTGACCGACAATGCTATCATAGCATGTGCTTTAGCATCCCTCTCATCCCACTTCTGCTGTGCATCTGTGGTGGGAGCTGGGGGTGGAGCTGGAATACCTCTTCTGCCAGTGGTACTAGTGGAGTCCTCATCCATGTCTGAGGTCACACGAGAGCCAGGACGAGGTTCTGAACCCTCCACAATCTTGCTAAACCCGTGTGCCACTAGTATGTGATTCATCATATATGACCACAGTGGGTAGTTGGAGCTCCCATCAAGCTTGTTCTCAACAGAGAGCAAATCCAACACACCATCCTTGCCCATTGCGTAGGGTGTATTGCACAAGAATCACCTGAAAGAAAAATAAAAGGAAAATCCCAAAACAAAATATCTCTTCCGAGATTTAGACACAATCACTTGCTTTACTCTGTCCCACTGCATAAGGGCAATGTCAATGCATACAAATCTGTCCCAAAACTGTAATCCCTTCTCAGTGTTCAAATTGAGAGCATAGCATCCACACACACTGTCACACAGTGTTCCTGTTCTGCTGCACCACAATAAAGCATAAAATCCCCCAATTTCTCACTCAATTCCTGAGTGGATAGGCACAATCTTGTTGTACCAAGTGTAAACAAGGCATACACACAAGAAATGTCGAAAAGCCCCTTGATTGGAAGGGTAAATCTGATCACAATTGTTGCGTACACGCTGCCCAATGCATAAAATCAGCTACAGCAATACCCTGGTGGCAAAAGCCCCAATTTTTCACACTTGTATCGGTCCTCGGGAGAACCCACAAGTCACGGGAGAGCTGGTAACAGCAAATACAGTCGTTTTCACAAACCCACAGGTTGTTAATCACTGCTGCGCTGCAAATACAAGCTGGAACAGATCAAAATTGAACTGTTTATTGCTTCTGGAAGCTGTTTTCAGCAGTGCGCTCAATCGAAAGTGATACTGGGTTGATTTAATGACTGAATCAAGTGTCGACACAGCATGTACAGGTCTGTACAGCCCTGTTAATGAGGCGCGATGTGGCGAAACAGCTCCTGGAGCTATTTTCCCTGTCGATTTGACCTGAACAGGCTGAGAATGACCTCAAAACTGTTCTAAAACTGTGCGCGCCTGAGGTTATCAGCTTGTAGGCTGTCTTGAGCATGTGTATGAGGCTGTAGAAGCTTTCAAAGACCCTCGACAGGGGGCGACTGCAGGTCTAGAACTGAGTGCGACCACACGTGTGAGAGTCTGGTGCTGATTCCCGCGACCAAATCGAAGGTACAACCTCCCATATGCTGAAAAGAGTGGCGGCGGCCTGTTTTGCAGCAGTTCCTGTCAATTCCAGAATGTCTTGAGTCGATATGAAGCTCACGAGCTGAGGGTACGCGATGGGATGCTCACGGGAGTGATGGGATGGCTCTGATACCAAATGAAGAAGCAAGAAAGTACACACAGAGTGAGGGAAGCAAGGGTGAGCTAAAGTTACGTGACGGGAAAAAAGTATATCATCAAAAAGATACACCTCAATCATAAGCACACAACCCTAGATTAGGGATTTGTGCATAATAGGCACTAGTGCTAAGCACTGTGCTTGCTAAGCATAAAAAGCCTAGAACTAGCCTAATAATACTGCCCCTAGCCTCCTGATGAGGTCACATGGGCTATTATTAGCCTGGGGGAAAAAACCTCCCTTAGGGGGAGTAAAAAGTGCCCCGAGCCACCTACAACCACCAATACTCCTATAGGGATACACATATATAGTGGAGAGTGCACTAACAGGTGCTGGGCCAGGGATTGCAAAACTGAAGGCCGAAGCAGTGAAGAGTTCTGACGAAGATGTCCCATCTAGTTGTATTTTGATACTCGTCGTTGATTCTTCAAGCAAGAGTTCAATTGCATATCTAACACGTGTATTTTTTTGCATATTCATTGGGCATTTTGCTTTCTCAATCTAGAAACTCATTGAACACTTCTCTTCATAGTTAGGGACTTCTCTTCATCGGGTCTGGCAATCCACTCTTGCGTAGTACCAAAGATCTTGTAATGTAAATTATACAGGGAGGGGGGGGAGAAATGCATAAGCTTAAAATTTTAAAATTACAGGAGGGTTGTTATAATATACCACAAAGATAACAGGAGGTATATATTAAATAGGGCAAAAAAGGTTACAGAGGGGTTTTAAAATATGCCTTTGCACGCACGTGATATCCATGATTTTGTAAGGTGGACCCCCCGGGACTTGGACATTATGAAGGACATGACCAATTTTAAGCCATCTTAAGGAGTCACCAATGTACGTGGCCCATGGCAAAGCACATTGCATACCATTATCGATAAGTCTATTATCTTAAATTTCCTTCCCCTCTCTCTCCCTCTCTTTCTCTCCCTCTCTCTCTCTCCCTCTCTTTCTCTCTCATTTCCTCTCCTAAACAAGCAAAAAAGAAAGTGATTCAAACATTAAGCAAGCAAGAGGGAGAGTGAGAGAGAGAATGCACTCTCCCTCCCTCTCCCTCTCCCTCACCCTCTCCCTCTCCCTCTCTTTCTCTTTCTCTCCCTCTCTCATTTCCTTCCCTTCCCTCTCCCTCTCCCTCTCTTTATCTCCCTCTCTATCTCTCTTTCTCTCTCATTTCCTAAACAAGCAAAAAATAAAGTGATTTAAACATTAAACAAGCAAAAGGGAGAGGGAGAGAGACAATGCACTCTCCCTCTCTTTCTCTTTCTCTCCCTCTCTCATTTCCTTCCCCTCCCTCTCCCTCTCCCTCTCTTTCTCTCCCTCTCTTTCTCTCTCATTTCCTCTCCTAAACAAGCAAAAAATAAAGTGATTTAAACATTAAACAAGCAAAAGGGAGAGGGAGAGAGAGAATGCACTCTCCCTCCCTCTCCCTCTCTTTCTCTTTCTCTCCCTCTCTCATTTCCTCCCCCTCCCTCTCCCTCTCTCTCTCTTTCTCTTTCTCTTTCTCTTTCTCTTTCTCTTTCTCTTTCTCTCTCTCCCTCTCCCTCTCCCTCTCCCTCTCTTTCTCTCTTACTCTCTCGTTTCCTCTCCTAAACAAGTAAAAAAGAAAGTGATTTAAACATTAAACAATCAAAAGGGAGAGGGAGAGAGAGAATGCACTCTCCCTCTCCCTCCCTCTCCCTCTCTTTATCTTTCTCTCCCTCTCCCTCTCTTTCTCTTTCTCTCCCTCTCTCTCCCTCTCCCTCTCTTTCTCTTTCATTTTCTCTCCTAAGCAAGCAAAAGAGAGTGATTTAAACCTTGAACAAGCAAAAGAAAGAGAGAGGGAGACTCACCGATGAGATATGGCGAGCGTGGGGCGGCTCCTCTTTGCGATGAAGGCTCCTCCTCTCCTTCGCGAACAACGGCAGTGGCAGCGGCGGTGGCAAGTCTTCTTCCTCTCCTTCTCTCACGACGGTCGCTCTCTCCCTCGCTCTCGCTCTCAAAACTCACAATGGAGCAAACACGAAATGAAAACCGCGCTCGGTTTCGGTCGCATTTTTTCCCTGTGGCCCGCCGCTATTTGCGTTGCAAATAGCGTCGCTATTAGCGACGCAAATAGTGACGCCAATAGCGAAGCCGCTATCCGCCGTCGCTAATCGGCCTCGCTACTAGCTCAAATCCTTGTAGTGAAACCCACAAACAAAACCACCACTGAGACCATCGACAGGAGAAAGATTTAGGACAAGACTGACTGGACTAAGCCACCCCAAGCAAACCACATCCTACTGAAAATTCGACATGACCTACGCACATATGCGACCAAAAGCTTGGTGAATATGCAGTACAAATAGGCACCCAAAACCCCGTAATCAAGAACACAAAATAAAACAAAAGTGTCACACATACCGTAACCTAGACACTGACCAGACTTCAAATAGAATCACAGGCTCAGACTAGGAAAATAGACATGAACAGATATGACCAACATCTTTGACCAAGAAAACCCAATCCCCGTAAACGTTCAGGATCCTACAGTGCGGTGAAGTGGATGGGTGAAACTAATGACTCATTTTGTTTAAATAATCAATTAAGCATAGTTCATTATTAATGTTTAATCCGTTAATGCATGGTGAGTCGGAAACGTAGCCCATCCCCTCTCAGACTTGACACGACTTTACTTGACTGGGTCTCTACTAATGCAATTCATTGTTATAATTACATGATCTGTGGTACTTGAGTGCATGTATGCGTGACTTCGGGGGGTTCATTTTATTACAAGTTAAAGGTGTCTGTAACACATGTACGTGTGAATTAGTGAATGGGTTTTAATTTACAAAAATTAAGTGGGTTATGGTGCAAAGGTGCTCGTGCAACGGCGGGGTTCCTTTTACAATTAACGTTGGGGTTCGTTTTATTACAATTTTATGAAGTGTACTCTATTAATTTTGTGTATGTGAAATGGTCAATTGATTTTAATTACAATTTAAATGTGTGTTATGGTGCAACGTGAGAGAGGGAAAAAGAGAAAAAACCTGGCAATGTGTGGTTCTATCTGCAAAGTCTGAAACGATGGCCTCGAAAAGGGAGAGACGCAATCCACCGATAATCCACAAAACGAACAAAAGGCCGACTAAGACTAGTCGTCCTGTCGTACAAGAAAACGGAAAAACAACTAACACATTAACCAAAAAGAAATAATAAAGCAAATGCGACGTGTGACCAAAGGAAAAAAATGGAGATATTGGGGGTTTGGATTGATTGGGATTTAAGATTATGATTGTTTGGTTTTGTGGGTTGTTTTTTTTTTTCTAGTTTGGTTTGGTTGTATTGTTTGTTTTTTTTTCTAAAAATAAAAAGTGGTGTGGACATGAAATTTCAGCAACCAATCATGAGCATCAAGTGTAAAGAAGGTGATCGGATTTAATTCATTTTTTTCAGCTCATTTGTGGGATGAAAAATGATTTTTTCATTGAATTTTATTTTTTTTAAATTAGGGTTTTGGCTCCAATTAATACTTTTGCCAATGAAGGAAAGCATTTTCAATGAGAAAACATTGGAAAGCTATACAAAAGAATTTGTAAAATTTGTAGAAAATTTTTTTGACATTATTTCGGTATTTTTATGAATTTTTAAGGATTTTTTTTCATTTTTTCATGGTTTTAAAAAGAATTTCAATTTTTGATTTTTTTTGTAAATTTTTTTCTGATATTCTAGTTTCGAAAAATATGTCAATTGTTTCAAAAAATATTGGGAAGTTTTTAGGAATTTTTCTATAATTTTTTTAATTTTTAATTTGATTTTTAAGAAATTTTTGAATTTTTAAATATGTTTTTAGGGTTTTTCAGGATTTTAAATTAAAAGGGCAGTACCCGGACTGCGTGTGAACAGCTGATAAGGATTGCGTGTGAATGGCGGGGTGCAGCACACCACCACACGGTCAAGGCGGAACGCGCGTCCTCGCGCGTGAACGGCCGGTAATAGACGCTCCCGCACGAACAACGCACATGCAACTCCGCGCACGCACACCCTGCGTGTGACAGGGGGTCGAGAAGGGGGTATGGGTGGTTTTGTTGTGTGTAAATTAATGCGTTGTGGTCTGCGCTTCGGGGGAAGGAGGAGGCAGATGGGCTCCAGGAAAGGAGGAGGCGGCGCTAGGCGGAGACGCAACGAGGGCGTCAGAGCTAGGCGGCGGCCAACAGGCGAGCGGGGGGCGACATCAGCAGGCGGGCGGGCGTGGCGGGACCAGCGGCCCAGGCGGGGAGTCAGCGGGCACTCTGCCGACGACGGGAACGCCCAGGTGGCGGTGGCGGTCAGGTGCAGTCGGCCGAAACGGGCAGGGCATCAGGTGGCGGGGACGTTAGTAGGAGGCGTCAGGCGGCAGGCGACAGCGTCGAGCACCAGTGTAGCTGTGCTGCAGGGCGGCGAGGCGTACTAGATCTCGGCGGTGGGCGGTCCAGGCAGGCGAACGGCGGCGGCCACTCCAAGCAGGCGGCGCAACGAATCAGCAGGGCGGAAGGGGGAGAGGAGGGAGGGAGGAGAAGAGGAGGAGGAAGAGGGGGAGGAGGAAGGAGGGAGAAAAGAAAGAAAGAAAAGAAAGAAAAGAAGAGGAGAGAGGAGAGAGAGGAGGGAAGGAGAGAGGAGAGGTAACGGCCACGGGAGGGGGGGATAATAATATTTTTTAAATTAATTAATAAATAAATTAAGAAATAAATTTAAAAAATAGAAAAAAGAAACGGAAGGCGCTTCCGTCCCGCGCGTGCGTACGTGGGGCGGGGTAAAAATTTTGCAGTGGCGGGATCGGAATGGCGTCGGGACGTCGGCACGAGGTACGTGTACGCGACCGGGGCATGTTGAGACGCGTAAAATCGAAAGCGGACGCGTTCACATGCAGGACGAGTCGCGCGAGACACATCAAAACAAGGAAAAATGAATATCTCACAATCCGGGCATCGAAACAAAATAGCATAAAAACAAAAATTGTGTAGGAAGGCAGGGGGAAGACAGGGAAAAAGTGCAACGGGGGTTCCAGGGGGAAGACAAGGCATTCACATGTAAAAAACGCAAAAAATGGTCCAAAAATGCAAACGAAAATTAATATCGGAAGATCCCTGCATCGGAATGAAGTGTGGGAAAAAGGAAAAATGTGTAAAAGAACGTGTCCGACAATGTTATCATGTGAAAACACAGTTTTGACTGATATAAGACGCGTTCACATAGGAAAAACTCGAAAAACGGACCCGAAAAGGGATTCGAAAATTAATACGGAACAATCCGTGCACCGGAACGAAGTGTAGTCAAAAGGAAAAATGTGCAGGGGATAGATTTTCACAGGCATGTCATGTTAAAATGCAATTCCGATAGGGTGAGGAGGCGTTCACATGCCAAAAACACCAAAAAGACACTCAAAAACACGTTTAAAAATTAATAATTAAAAATCCAAAAGTCGAAATAGGGTGGAGAAAAAAGAAAAAAGGTAGGGAACGGTGCCATGGACATGGCTTTCAAGTCAAACTCGAATTCCAATGCAAAAAGGGCAAGTTCACATGGAAAAATATAAAAAAAACGCATGAAAAGGTCCCGAAAAACCCGCAAAATTAGTATTTGATAAACCGTGCATCGAAATGACACGGAGTAAAAAGGAAAAATGTCAGGGAGAAAGTGATTGTTAGGGCTATGATGTTAGATCATTGTTTCGAAGCAAGAAAAGCGTGTTCACATGGAAAACTGTCGAATTTACACAAAATCCGTCAAAAATTTATAACGCAAAAACCGTGCATCGGAACAGGGGTAGGTAAAAAGAAAAATTGGACAGTTTGAAGGGACGAACAGGGCTAAAAAGGTAGATGGGGATTCCGCTGAACGTAGGGTGCGTTCACTTAGAAACACATCAAAATAAAGGAGAAAGGAAAATGGAGGAGGAACATCCCTAAGGGAGGGGTGACAGTGGACGGGTGGGTGGGAAAGGGACCTCATGAGGATAAAAGAAAGTCATGGCATACATGCATGATCAAAGGGAGGCATATGTAGGGCAGTATGCAATGTAGACGCGCAGGGACGCATCCCCACACTTAAAACCTTAACGGAGAGGGTTGATCGAGCAACAGGGACCTAATACCACACGACAAACCATCCGCTAACATCCCCACACTTAAAACATGAACATCACTGACAACAAAAAGTGTAGGGTTAGAAAAACTTGGTCCATATTATCGAGAATCAAGGTTGACTGTCGATGGCACGTCCTGTGTCGTTGTCAGCTCTGCAGGAGGTACCAAGGCATCTTCACAGCACACTTCCTTCGTGGCAGGGACCATGCGGCAGCACCCAGGGAGGTATCTGGTTGAAGGAAGTGTAGGAAATTCGTCGATGATGAGGAATGTTGCACTCAACACACAATCACTCATATGGAATGAAAGAGCAGTCACTCGCCCCATGACTAATATCACTCGAGGAAATCAGAATGAAAACCCATAGCTCACACCCGGTTGAGGAAGCGACAAAGGAATGGTGCAGAGGGAGTATGCTAGGGTGCACAGTTGATGGTGCATTAGTGCGTCCAACCCGTCTAGCATAGGTACAAGGAGGAAGGCAAGGAGAGAATAAGAGATCAGGGCTGGAAGGTGGGGCTGAGGGGACAGAGGGTTGCGTCCACCTCATCAGGAGTGGCTGAAGAACGGCTATCAGAAGTAGCATCATAAGAGTTACAGTGCCACGCCAACGGGGGAAAGGATCAGGTGACCATGATTGTCAAGATCCCCAAGGAGGGAAGTACGATATCCATTGATCAGGAAGGGATCATCAGAGGCATCAATAGTCTGCACTTGGACAGAGCCATTAGGGTTGACAACAAGTATCTTATATTGGCCCATCCACCGCTGTTGAAGCTTGCCAGGAAACTTGCCAAATCGTGAATCATAGGCTAGGACCAAATCACCTTCTTTGAACTCCTTGTGCTTGATGAAGTTGTCATGGTAAGCCTTACGTCGAGCTTGCGTGGCTTCCATGCACTGTAGAGCCATCCTGCGAGTTTCATCCAAATATTCCAAGTGTAGGAGACAGTGTTGTAGTGAATCATCGTCCCCCAAACGCTCTTTGATAGCCACTCGCAAAGAGGAAAATTCCAGTTCAACAAGGAAAATAGCTTCTGTACCATACACCAGCTGGAAGGGTGTCTGTCCTGTTGCTGCTTTATGGGAGATTCTGTACGCCCAGAGGGCCTCTGTAAGTCGATCATCCCAATCACGACGATGTCGGCAATCGTCCTTGTCAAAATTGAGCAGAGGATGCGATTGGTGACTTCGACTTGGCCATTGGCTTTGGGGTAATAAGGAGTGGACTTGCGATGGCGGATCTTATACAGCTCTATCAACTCTTCCATGACTTTATTAATGAAATGAGTGCCTTTGTCACTTACAGCTTTAGGGGACTGCCAAAACGGGTAATGATATTCTTGTACATGCACAAGGCCATGCTATTACCATCGTCCTGCTTTAGAGCTTTGGCCTCACACCACTTTCTAACATAATCCGTACATACCAAGATGTATCTATTCTGTTTCCTTCTGGTGGGAGGGTTGATTGGGCCGACGAAGTCGATGCCCCACTTCTCGAACGGCTTCAAAGGAAGGATAGGTTGCAGTGGCATGACACTTGTTTTGGTGGGTTTCCCCATTCGCTGGCAAGCATCACATCTTTTACAGTAATCATATGCATCCTTGTGGAGGGTCGGCCACCAGTAGAGCCTTTTTGGCTGTAGCTTCTCCTGTGAAGTGGCCTCCACATGGCTCGTCATGGCAAGCCTTCAAAACAATCCCAATCTCATCTCCTGCAACACATCTTCTGAGCACTTCATATTTGCCTTTCTTGTACAGTGCACCACCTAACAGGGTGTAGGGGGCTGATTCTAACATAAGCTTCTTCCTTTCCCAACTAGAAATGCCAGGAGGGTATTGTTGGGTTGCTAGCAGATTGGCAATGTTTGCATACCAGGGGGTTACAGTTTCTACCAGGAATAGGGAAGCATCAGGGAGGTCTGGATCATCCTGCTCCTCGTCTGCAGTCTGTGGGATACGCGACAGATGATCACAGCCAGAACATGGAAACGACCAGGTTTGGTAATTACCTTAAAGTCGAACTCCTGGAATAGAAGGAGCCATCTCATCATTCATCCTTTCACGTCTGCTTTGTTCATCAGGAAGGACAGGGCCTCGTGATCCACAAAGAACTTGAAATGTGTGGACAATAGGTAGTGGAGAAACTTCTCTAGGGCAAACACCATTGCCAAGCACTCCAGCTCTGTCACTGTATAGTTCCATTCCCTATCAGTGACCTTCCGGCTTGCATAATAGATCGGTTGATCTAATTTGTAAAGGCCCTTTTGACATAGGATAGCACCTAGCCCTTCAACTGATGCATCAGTGTGTACATGAAACTTCTTCGTCCAATCTGGAGGTTGCAAAATGGGTGCCTCAATCAGACACTGCTTCAGAGTGTTGAAGGCTTTGTCACATTCTTCCATCCAAACAAACTCTGCATCTTTCCTCAAAAGCTTGTGCAAGGAGGTTGCCTTTGTTGCAAAATGGGCTATGAACCTTCTGTAGTAACCCACATAGCCTAAGAATCCCCTCAACTATTTGAGGTAGCTGGGTGCCGTCAGAGCTGCGATCTTCTCAATCCTTGTAGGGTCTGTTAATATCCCTTGTGCAGAGACAACGTGGCCCGATATAACTCCTGAGGAGACCCCAAAGATGCATTTGTCGGTGTTGAGGGAGATCCCATACTCCCCGCATCGATCAAAGCATTGTTCCAAATGTCCCCAGTGTTCACGGATCAAACTATAGACACTGAAGTCATCCAAATATACCTTAATAAAGTCATGCAGATAAATTTGGAATGCGCCATCATGACTCGTTGGAAAGTAGCAGGGGCATTGCAGAGTCCAAACGGCATCACTTGGTAAGCGTACGTCCCCCATTCTGTGGTGAAGGTTGTTTTGGACTGATCTTCTTTTGCTATCTGCACTTGATTGTATCCACTGAATCTATCCAACAAGGAGTAAAACTCATGTCCTGCCACTATGTCTAGCAGCTGTTCTGTAAAAGAGATAGGAAAGTGATCCTTCTTCGTCTTGGAATTCAACTTGCGGAAATCCACATATATACAAAGCTTGCCATTCTTCTTAGGTACAACCACGATGGGGGTGAGACCCATTCACTGTTGGCCACTGGATAGATGAACTCCGCTTCCAAAAGCTTCAGCAGCTCTGCTTTCACCAATGTAGAATAATTTGGGTTCATTCGCCTCTGTCGTTGCTGCCAGACTGGCTTGGCATCAGGCTCCGAATCAATATGATGGTGACATATTGTGGGATCGATCCCCTTTAGGTCTTTTTAAGACCATGAAAACATGTCCAAATTCAAAAACTGGCAATGGGACTACATTTGTTGGCCTATCATCAATACTTCCAGGAGGGATCTGGCTTGGAAGTGGACCTCCAGCAGGAGGAGGAAGGGCTTGATGTGCCATTGGGACTTCTGTTAAAGAGTGCTTTTAGGGTGTCAGAGGAAGCTTATGCTGCGAGCTCGTTCTCAGCTTTGATTTTTGCTTTCTCTCTTCTCACGTACCTCTGGACTCGTTCCAATACTTGTCTCTTTATTGCGTCATTCATCAGGGGGTTGGCTTCAACAACCAGTTGGTCTGGACTCAACATGATAGTGTCAGAGGGAGCTTCAGTCTCTGATAGATTCTCTGGCCAACATCTCCTCTACTTCCTTCTTTTCAACATCTCTGAATTCAGCTTTCAAACCACTGTAGAGGAGAAGATATTCTGTTCTGAAAGTATCAAAACTCATTCTTCTTAGGATCATTGTTGCGTCATTATAATAATGCCAGCTTCTGAGGGTTTCGACAGTGTATGTTGTGAAGAACACTCTGTCTACCAACTTCCAGTGGGTTGCTAATTGAACAAACAGAAGATTATTAGTGCACCAAATATCCCATGTATCTTGCTATTGAGGATCCACGAACAAATTCCAACTTTTTTCCTTCTTGTCTTCGTGAACCTGTACAGACCAAGACTCCTGAAGCTTCTTCACAATCTCCCACTTGATGATGTCTCGAAACTTCTCAATGAATGGAAAATCTTCCATGGATGGTCATTCTCTCTGTTTCTGCTCTTTAGTTTGTTCCCAAACAGTTTGCCACCAAGATGCAAGTTTCTGCTGCTTCAACATGAAGATGAAACAGTCCACCACATAGAGCATACATCATGATGGTGATGTGTTTCCGCCATTGTGGGATGAACTTCTTGTGGAAAGTGGCTTTGATTATGAGAAATTCCAACTCTTCAGTGGAAGAAGGAACTTTACAAACATCCATTGAGTTCTTCTTGTCTTGACAATGCCATTTCCTTCATTTTCAGCCTCTTCTAGTGCCTGTTGATGGCAAGCTTCCTCGGCTGCGCACCAAAAACATGGAGCTCCAAGAGGAAAACCAAGGAAAAGGGGATTCTCTTGCAAGAAAATCTATCTTGTAACATCAACAAGCTTTTATTTCATTCTTTTGATCATCAAAACAAAGAAAACAGCAATTCTTCACGCAACATCATAGTAGATATCTCCCACGGATTTATCTTTAACAAACTTGACCATGTTCTTCATATTCTTCATTAATAGACAAAGAGAAAACAACTTTTGATGGAAAGAAAATCACATAGTATTCATGTTCATTGTCTTCATAGTCTTCTCCCTCATAGAAAGATACAATGTTTCACATAGAATCAACTATCTCTTGCATATGATCTCTCTCACAATAGTATGCTCTCAATACTACATTATATCCGCACTACAATCACTCAATAATCACTCACAATAATCCTCATTAGGTCGTGGATACACCTCCCAAAAGGTATGTCAGATGTGAAGAGGCACCAGAGACATCATAGTGTCTGTGAGATCTGGCTTCACTGTCCTTCTGTAACCTTCTATAAATCTTCAGTAAATCTTCAGCAGTTACTTCTTCACTTCTTTTGACTTGAATAGAGATTTCATTCATCCTTTTCCTAAGACAAAGAAACTTCCCAAAACATCCATACATCCATCATAACACTCAACAGAAACAACAGAACAGAACCACAGAGCAACAGATCAACAGGACTACAAAGCTACAGAAGCACAGAAGCTACAGAACTTTACAGAAGATCAACAAAACCCATAAAAACCAAAACAAAACCAATTCAATCTCTCATAAACCTTTTAACACATCCTCAATCATCTCTCAAAATATTCATTCAACTATCTCAACTACCAAAACAGAACAAAACAGAAAAAAATCAGGCCTTACAGAACTATACAGAGAGAATTACAGAACTCTTCAGAACAACATATTTCATCAAAAACCAACATAAACCCTTTCAAACATACTCAAACCACTCCAAATACTTCAAAACATCTTCAAACTCAAACAATCAACCACCAAAAACAACCATTCAGCAACAAAAACAACAAAAAATCAGCCCAAAAACCAATCATTTCCACACTCAACATTAGGGCATATTGTTGTCGTGAGCCGAAGAGGTGGACTCAATACTTGCCTTTGGTTGAGTTTGCCTACAATGCTTCTTACCAACAAAGCATTCAGATGACCCCTTTCCAAGCATTGTATGGTCATGACTGTCGAAGTCCCCTAAACTTCTCAGATCCAACCTTAAGGGTTGAGGCTTCAAGGTAGATGTTGGAAGAGATGGATGACCAAATAAATTCAATAAGACAGGACATCCAAGCTGCCAAGGATAGATAGAAGGCATACGTGGATTTGAAGCATCAAGATAGAATCTTCGAAGAAGGAGACATGGTCTTCATTCGCGTATGCCCAAATAAGAGTTCCCTATCCTTAGGAGAATGCAAGAAGCTAAGTCCAAGGTATTGTGGACCGTACAAGATCCTTGAATGCCTAGGACCTAATGCTTATAGATTGCAACTCCCTGAGAATCTAAAGGTTCACAATGTATTCCACATCAGATTATTGAAAAAGTATATACCTAATCCTAACCATGTACTTGACGATCAACAAGTTGTAATGCCTAGTCAAGGAGTTCTTGAACTAAGGCCTGACATGATCTTAGATGTTAGGGAGAGACAATTAAGATCCAGAACCTTGAGAGAATGCCTTGTCCAGTGGAAAGATTATCCCGAAGAGGATGCCACTTGGGTAGATGAAGGTACTCTCAACCATCAATATCCCCAGTTTATCTCGAGATGAGGACATCTTGATTCCTTTAAGGGGGAGAGAATGTAACAATTCTTAACAGATAAACCCTTTTAATAAAATAAAGGCAATTTTTTAAAAATTTCCCTCTCCTCCAGCCGACAGTCGAGCTGGAGGAAAAGGGGGATTAGTAAGTAGGCAAGCTTCTTACTGGAGCTTGCCAAGGGCAATGATGCATGCCCATCGACACGTAAGAGGGGGGAGGATCTTATCCCCTCCCCTATATAACTGAGGGGGGGCTGCACGGCTAAAAGGGGATGGAAGGGCAGAGATGGAGAAGATGACGCTACCACCACAATGTCGTGCAGTGCCACCGCCATGAGAGAGAGAAGCTTCACTTGTGCTGCTTGAGGGAGAGAGGAGGTTTGCCACGGTGCTGCTGAAGGAGGAGACGCCATCAAAATTCGTCGCCTCTGCTGTCCGCCTG
The DNA here is from genome assembly GCF_053477565.2 of Lygodium microphyllum. NCBI lineage: Eukaryota > Viridiplantae > Streptophyta > Polypodiopsida > Schizaeales > Lygodiaceae > Lygodium > Lygodium microphyllum. The sequence continues at coordinate 34,937,127 of NC_141158.1, forward strand.
GGGCTCTAGCTACCTGATCACCGCCGAGTCGCCGTAAGCTTCCCCCCTCCCACGTGGCGGAAGCTTTAGAAGCTTCTAGGGGGGAAGCTTCTAAAGGGCTAAATAAGCCCTCTTTTAAAACCTCCCAAGGCCCCCTTCTTGTGCCTTTTGAAACTTCCCTCCCCCGCCTCCCCCGGTTTCAACCACCTATAAGTCCCCTTTTCCTTGGGCTTAAAAAAACTACCCTCGCCCCCCCCCCCCCCCCCCCCCCCCCCCCCCCATGTTTAATTTCCCTTAGCCCCCTTCTTATGGGTTTTAGGTTTACCCCCTCCTCCCTCTGAATTTGTCTTTAAAGGCCCTTAGGCCCTTTCCCTCATTCCGAAAGGTATAGCCTTTAAAGGCTACTTTTTTTCCTTGGAAGTTCTCTCTTAAGATTCTATAGGGCCCATTTTCCCCCCAAGAAAATTTCACCTTAGCCCTTTCCTCTCCCATGCAAAATACCCTTGGAGCCTTGTTTTTTTTCCCACTCGAAAAAAAAGAAATGAGAGTGATTAAGGGTCATTTGACACCTTCCTTTCCCAGTCAAAAGCCTTGTAAGGGATTCCACACTTTATTTATTCCCCGTTTGTGCGAGCCATTACAAGGCCATTAAGCCCCACCCATGGCTTTAATGGGTCTTATCGGCAAAATATTTTGAAACACCCTTTCTTCAAAATCCCTACTTCAAGGAGGGAGCCTTCTAAAACTACTTCGGACGGATGTGACGTACCAACAAGCTAGGCAAGATCGAGAGGAAGCGTGATCTGAATTTCGAGGTAGTACGCGCCATCAATCGATTCGATATCCTGAGGGCATGGAGGAGATGCCACAGTTCATGTCAACCTGATGGTTGCATGGAGCTTTGACCGCAGCGTCTCGCGAAGGGGCGGAGGACTCAATCGAGGAGTGGAAATTCTCGAGGGGATGTAGTCCAAAGGTGATGATGTGTTTAGGATTTGTACTACCCATATTTTATATGCGACAACTAATTTGAGTGTTTCAATGTATAGTACAAAATATATAGTGTAATGTGGTCACAGAGAGGGCATTTTTGGGTGGGGCGTATTAACAAAATGCGCTCCACAACAGACTGTGGTATCATGGCAAGGTTAGAGTGTTGGAAACTGCGAGGAAGAGGAGAGATGAAAGGAAGAGAAGAGAGAAGAGAGATATGAGACACCGGAAGTGGAACCCCAGAAGTGTGTAAACTAAGCACATATGATAGGAATATATAGAGGGGACCTGGGCGCTATATATAGACAGACTATATATAGCTAACACTATATATAGCTAACACACGCGCTCAAATAAAGGCCCCTTACTATGGATGAAAAAACCCTTGGGTGCTCAAGGGAAAAATCCACGGCTCTATATAGGCCTATCGTTATAATAATATTCAAAATATAAAATTACAAAGTTGAACTTACAAGAGCCTATTCATAGGCATCAAAGGAGCTACATCACTCGTGAATTACAACATCAATGGAGAAGGAGCTACATCACTCAGGAGCTACATCACTCCTGAATTACAACAGCCTATTCAGAGGTATCAAAGAGCTTTATCACTCCTAAATATACAACATGTAAAATAAGGATAAGCGACATCACTGCAAAAGATAAAATCTCCAAGAAATTCCTTCAATGGAACTTGGGATGTAAGCAGTATATTTGTCACATCAAAACTTAAAGAGAAAAAAATGTTACAGTGACATTAGAACAACACAAGGTCTATAGAGACGGTTTGCGATGCCACTCTATAGACAACATAACACATGTGGGGCCCCATGAACAGAATATAAATAAAACAATTTGTCATCAGCTGGAATATAGATGCTCATCAGCTAGAAAGAATATAACAAAATAATGTGTCATCAGCTGGAATATAGACCCTCATCAGCTGGAATAACGAACGAGGACGATCATCATGAATCTGAGTAAAAGTCAAGACATTAATAATCTCTCATAATGAGTACCCTAAATTACTACCATAGATAACAATCAGCTTGAGAAACTACTCTTAAACTCAAAACATGACCAAAACGAGGCAAACTGTAAGCCAAAGGAAATGCACACATATAAAGATATTAGAGGATCAACTTTACTTTACCTTAAACTATTCCTTCCTAGCGTTTAGTGGTAAGTAAATATTAGTGTTTTAGAATGAGACAAAACAATGGAAGTAGATGCATAAATGCGCACTTCAACCTCTCCGTTGGTCCCTGATCATCTGCTCTATATGCTCGCGGAGGTCCTGACGGCGTGCACACTTAAACCTCTCCATTGGTTGCTAATCATCTGCTCTTTCCAAGCTTCCCTTCTTTCAAAACAAGATTTAAACCCTAGGATTCTAGGGTAGACCTCTACCTGGAATTACATAAAAAAGATAAAGTTTCACTACTCAGATTCGTTCGCCGCCATAAAGAAAGGTAGAGAGAAAATAGGAGGTGCCGTGGGGGGCCTGTGGGCTTTCGCATGGAACTCCCTGGTGATAGGGTCTCTGGTGGCCACCAACATCCTCAACCTCTACAGCCTGACGGTGTCGCGGGAGGTCGGCCGCCACCTGATGGCGCCCGCCGACGCCAGCGTTTGGCAGCTCACCCGCCTCGCCCAGGAGCTCGCCTCCCTCTGCCAACAGCTTGATTGTGACTACTGCAACCTCATTGACTGGCTCCGTCAACCAGGAGCCCCCCTTCATTACCCCCACTGGCACCGTCAATTTCGACGGTGACACCATTGACCAGAAGTCCCCCTTCACCCCACGGCTAATCCCAGAACTCAAGAAGAAGGTGGAGACAAAGGAAGGTGGAGACGAAGAACTCGCTGGAGAACTACGCATACAATATGCGGAACACTATCCAGGACGAGAAGATAGCTGAAAAGTCGGATGTTGCAGACAAGAAGAAGATTGAGGATGCGATGGAGCCGCCCTCTTCTCACTGGTGATCGTGATATTATTCTTCTGCCCCATCGTCTTGTCCTCGTCTCTAGCTTTTGCCCTCACCTGTCTTCCCCATTGCAGTTATAGGCCTAGGCCTCATAGGGTCGGCAACGTGCCGCCATCTCTCGCAGGCGCTGCTGGGCTCTGATACCATGTTGGAAACTGCGAGGAAGACAAGAGATGAAAGAAAGAGAGGAGAGAAGAGAGATATGAGACACCAGAAGTGGAACCCCAGAAGTGTGCAAACTGAGCACACATGATAGAAATATATAGAGGGGACCTGGGCGCTATATATAGACAGACTATATATAGCTACTAACACTATATATAGCTAACATAGAGCAAGAGAGCCGATGACAAGCAACGGATCCAAACATGATTATAGATGAGATAGAGTATTTTGGAAACTTGCAAAGTATTGTTACAGTGGATTACCGTAGCTTCTCCATGACACTATTTGATGTGCAATGGTTCAAAGCGGTACTTGAAGGAGCTGGAGCAACATTTCGACGAGGTTCATCTAGATTTCTCGAAATAGATTCTGAAAAAAAATGGACGGATTTTTTGTGAACATGTGCATGAACTCATTTGTTTGTTAATTGTATTGCGACATGGTGCATGTCACAATAGTTTGATCTCTCTTGTATGTGTTTTTAAACATATAATCTTCTATCCAAACCCCCGAAAACCTCGATGGTGATATGTTATACCTTTAGCTCCCCGAAGTGCGAGAGTATATGATCAAAGCAATGTTCCGAGCATAGATGAGGACAATATGTAAATAGAAGGGTTGATATTGCAAGGAGTGGAGGCCACCAAAAGCTTGGAGCATGTAGAGGGGCCAGCATCGAGTAACAATGATGGAAATACAGGAGTCCAAGAATTCTTTGAGAGCGAGGTGGACTCATTCTTTTGTGGTGACATGTCTATCAACATTCTAGTTTATATCGAGTTGTGTCAAGAGATTGATATGGGACCATAGGATTCTTCATACTTGGAGCATCCACTTACTCAATTCGTTGACTTATCACTTATAAGGATACATAAGGTATGAATTTTAAGTGAGATCATTTTTTAAAGATTTATATTACTGTGCTTTGTATGATTTAAATTGATTATGCTAACATCATTTTTTGTCTATGCAGGTGACCTTTATGGATACTTAGATCATCAGGATAAGTCAAGGGATAAGCAATGAGGAGTTACAGGATATCTTCACGTGCATGTCTCCAGATCAAATGGCAAGATTCAGAGACATGGCGAACCAGGAGTTGTCTCAGACATCGTCAGGCCACTCTATTAGATCTACTTCGGCGCTATCAAATGCTTCATCTTCAAGCAGACGAGGCCGACGCTCCAGTCTTGGGCCAGAGGGAGGGAGTGCTTCAGGGTCAGGGGAATGTTGCAAAGATATGGAGGCACTGAGCCCATAATCGGCTTGGGATACATGTACTACTCCTTGCTCTCGTGGCGGTTCTAGAGAGCATGGCTCAGGTGGTTTCTATGGAGGCATGGAGGATGAGGTGATTCCCTCTCATTGTTTTGTTGGTGTTGCATCACCTCGAAGATTTGTCACACCTATGGGGACATCTACTCCAGTTACTCCAGCTTTTTCTCAACCATCCACAGGTGGCACCCCTATGGGTACTACACCGATAGATACTATCCCCAGACAGTGCACCAGATGTACATGAGTCTCCTGGATATGCCCAGGAGCGTGGTCACAGGTGGGAGAGGACCAAAAATATCTTCCCTGTTACCCTCATCTTTCTTGTCCGTAGTATGCAAAATTGTCTTCACGGAAAGGGGGAAAAGAAGATAGCTTTGTGGTATGAAAAAGGGAAAAAGATAGCTTAGAAATTTGGGTTATAAAGACCCCTTTGGAAAGGGTTTATAAAAGTCCCTAGGAAGGGCTTTTACAAACTGTAATCTGTGAGGGGGAAAAATCCACGGGAATTGCTAAAATGGCTATTTGTGTGGAGAGGATTGAAGAGGAACCCGGGTTAAATAGCCTTAGGTGAATGCTATGAAAGGTTGTAAAACTGGCTAGGGGAGGGAAAATCCACAAGAAGGCTTTGAGGACTTTTGGGGAACCTCACGGGAAGGGGGTTAGGTGGAATTTGCAAGGAAATGGGTGGAAAAATCCCGAAGGGCATGGGGTTATTATAAGAACCACGATAGGGGGATTTTGGAGGAGGCCCACAAGAAAGGATTAAGGGCCTTTGAATTTCGGGGTTGGGGGAAGACCATGGGGAGGGTTTTAAATCCCGGGGAGGGGATAGTTTTAGAACTCACTTGGTGGGCAAGAGGCGGGGAAAAAGGGGGGGAAAGGGGCTTAAAGGACCCCCCTCCTTAGAAGCTTCTAAAAAGCTTAGAAGCTTCTAAGGGTTGTGGCCCCAACACGTGGCCGGGCTGAGGGCGGCGGCCAATACAACAAGCGATGGCGTATGACGGCGGCGGATGGATGGCAGCGGCGCTGTCCATAGGCGGAAGCTTACAACGTTGCAACGGCGTCCCTTCTCGGCAGTGTGGCGGCTTCAATCTTCTGGGTAGTGTCACATCTTTTCTCACAGCCATTCCCCTCTTCACACGACCACCATCCCCCCTCCGCTTCCCCACAGGGAGTTTATATGGGAGAAGGAGAGGTACCTCCCTCCCTCCATGCGCCATTACGCATGGCCTCCACCCCCTTGCAAGTTCCAGCAAGGAGCTTAATTGCCCTTGCTATTCCCTTCTCCTCCAGCATGACAATCAGCTAGAGGAGAGAGGGATAATTAATTTAAAAATTTTGCCATATTTCCCCCTATGAATTATCCTTTTGGCCTCTTAAGAGGCAGTTCATATGAAGAATGCGTGTTTTTAGAAAATCGGGAATGTTACATTCTGTCCCCCTTGGAGGAATCGAGATGTCCTCATCTCAAGATAAACTGGGGATATTGATGGTTGAGAGTGCTTTCATCTACCCAAGTGGCATCCTCCTTGGGATAATCTTTCCACTAGACGAGGCATTCTCTTAAGGTTCTGGATCTCAGTTGTCTCTCCCTAACATCTAAGATCCTATCAGGCCTTAGTTCAAGGACTCCTTGACTAGGAATTACAACTTGTTGGTCATCAAGTATATGGTTAGGATTAGGTACATATTTTTTCAATAGGCTGATATGGAATACATTAGGTTCTCAGGGAGTTGCAGTCTATAAGCATTAGGTCCTAGGCACTTGAGGATCTTGTATGGTCCACAATACCTTGGACTTAGCTTCTTGCAATCTCCTAAGGATAGGGAACTCTTCTTTGGACGTACGAGAATGAAGACCATGTCTCCTTCCTCGAAGATTCTATCTTGACGCTTCAAATCCGTGTATGCCTTCTTTCTATCCTTGGTAGCTTGGATGTCCTGTCTTATTGACTTTATTTGGTCATCCATCTCTTCCAACATCTGCCTTGAAGCTTCAACCCTCAAGGTTGAATCTGAGAAGTTTAGGGGACTTAGACAGTCATGACCATACAATACTTGAAAAGGGGTCATCTGAATGCTCTGTTGGTAAGAAGCATTGTAGGCAAATTCAATCAAATGCAAGTATTAAATCCACCTTTTTGGTTCACGATATTAGTATGCCCTAAGCATATCCTCGATGACTTGATTGACTCGCTCTGTTTGGCCATCCGTTTGGGGATGATAAGCTGTGCTAAAACAGAGTTGAGTTCCAATGGCTTCAAAGATGGCTCTCCAGAAGTGTGATGTGAAGAGAGAATCACGATCACTAACGATTCTTCTTGGTAGCCCATGTAGCTTGAATATCTCCTTGATAAAAAATCTTGCAATGTTCGAGGCTTTATAGTTTGTCTTTACTGGAATAAGGTGTGCAACCTTAGTTAGCATGTCAACCACAACCATGATGGAGTTGTATCCTCCCTGAACTTGGGGTAGGCCAACAACAAAGTCCATATACTGATGAATTCCCATTTCATTTGGGGAATGTCAAGTGGTTGCGATTTCCCTGGCATCTTGACATGTTTGGCTTTGATAAGTTGACAAGATAAACATTCAGTGACATATTTAAGAACGTCACCTTTAAGCCTCACCCAATAGTAGATCTTCCTAACTGCATTGAGAGTCTTGGCATAGCCAGGATGTCTTGAGAAAGGGGAATCATGAGCTTCCAACAATATCTTCTGCTTAAGTGACTGGCTTGCCCATATACATAGCCTCGTTCTATAGTAGACAAGTCCACTATTGATAGAGAATTCATGATACTTAGCCTGCAACTTTTGGTCTTGATCCTTGATAGAGATCTCCCTTAGCATCTTTTGATAGGCTGGATCATGGCATGCTTCCTCTCTAGCTAACTCAAGTATTGGGTTATTTGGCATGGATACCTTTATGGCTAGAGATCTAGCTATTGATGGATTTTGCAAGATTAGAGAATTAAGGAATGCCTTATGAGTGAGTGCATCGGCAACTACATTCTCTTTTCCTGGTCGGTACTTGATTTCAAAGTATGCATACTACGGACAAGAAAGATGAGGGACAGCCCAATTTTTTTCCCTGTTACCGTCGCTATTAGCGTCATAAATTTACATGCACGCATGGTTATTGGTATTGTTATTAGCGTCGCAAAGCATCGTTATCAGCGTCGTTATCTTCATCGGTGATACCGACGTAAATAGCGACGTTGATAATGATGGTAATACTGACTGTTCTATGGCGTCACCAATAACGACGCTTTTTGTGACAACGGGGGAAATTTTCTTTATTTATATTTTTGTCGCTTTTAACGTCAGTATAAGGCCTATATCTTGTAGTTTTTGAACATAGAAGCAAAACGATTTTCTCCAAGGTAAAGTTTATCGGGATGGTCTTGAAGAGCCCAACCTTCATTGGTGCTCTCAACTTTAGGAAAATCTCAGCAAAAGACGGAGAGCATATCTTATGAAATACAATAATGTCACTCACAAGCTAGCTCATGTACTCCTTCAATGCCAAGCCATCCTGCATCCTTCCTTGGCTACGAGATCGACCACCTTATTTAGGTGAAAATTCATCTACACAAGTTCAATGTTAGACTCATTGTGTCAGACTCATATGCATGGAATGTTTAGGCCCCCGGACGCAAGCCTCTGGCCAATGCTGCTCTCTGGGGGACCGATCTCGGTAAAATTTTAACCCAGGGGTTCTGATGTCCTAGAGGCCCTACTGGTGAATTTACACAAATTTGATAACATTACCTTCTCTACATTATTGATCTCCTGTTGTAATTTAGCATCTATGTTTGCTCCTGCAACTGGGTCACCCTCATCTCTCTTCTAAGAAGGTATTATGTAGTCAAGTTGAGGACCAAAAAGGCTTTCTTGCAACCTCTCCAACTCCTCATCTAAGATCTCATATTGTGGCACTGCATCCTTAATCTGCTCTTAGATGCTCACAGTGGTAGAGATGTCATCAACACTCATGCCGTCATATCGAGTCACCTCATCAACATGTGCTAGGGCATCTTGTATATTAAAATCTATAAAATCATTAGGTGTATCATGCACCATGATAGAGTATAGTTCTTCTTCTCTTAGCTCCAAAATTTCTAATAGAGCTTGCATGAGTAGATATTTCATCTCCTTGATGATGATAGGATGGAGAGAAGTGAGGGGTGGCTCATTGCTTGTCGGCGTCTCATCAGGGGCAGGGAGGTCCGTGCACAATGGCTAAGCTCTATGCGATCTCTATGCTTGGATTAAGAACGATCTCCTCAGGCTCCCTCTCAAAATACTCTAGTTGTGGTTGAGAGGGTGTGTTGATGTCTTCGTCACTGTTCTCTTGCACCTCAGTGCACAAAACATACATGGTAAATGTTTCATTGCACTCAATGAGATCCATCGTGGCATGGTTGTGGGATGAGGTTGGCACTACTACTTTGGTGTGTGTATGCTTCCCTACATGCACCAAACCTCAATTTATCACCTTTTCATGGCTCCATCCAGTATGTAAACTATACAAGAAATCTATGGGGACCCACTTGAGAGCAGAGTCCAGAATAGAGCAAGTGAGAGCGTTTGTCGCATCTAAAAAATGATGCCACTATACTAGAGCTAAGGTCTATGGTAGAAAGTGAGCCCTCTAGACTCAAGGTCATGCAAAACCTAGGGTATAACTAGTCTCCTATGTATGCATAGCTTGTGGAGCTAATCCATATGGCAAAGGTGGGAATGGTAGCTATGGCATACAAAGAAAGAAGGAAGGAGGGTACAAGTGTAGGGAAGTAGAGAATAAAAGTGAAAACGAGTTTGGAGTTATAGCTTTTATGTATCTAGGTTTCTAAATAAAGATTATTTTTTAACCGTTAAAATTAATCATACAAACAAAATTTTTGTTCTACATTATTATATCCTTGAATATACTTGAATTTCTGAGTATATTCAAGTCCAATTAGAGAAAATATAGATTTTTTTAAAGAAAAATATGTAAAAGACCTTCAAAATTCCTTTGGATTAAATTTAATATTTAAATTTAAGAAATGAGTAAAAGAGATGAGTTACAATATATCATTATGCAAAGAAAATATTGCATAGATTATAAAACTCCAACTTGTAATATAATTATGATTTTAACTAGCACGATTGACTATCTATAGTATGTATTATCGCATGCTTGGATCACAGTAAACTAAGATTATCAAAATTGAAAGTACTGAGAAGTTTTTAAAAAAATTGTATTTGTTCTTTATTTAAAACATTTTCAAGGATTCCACTATCTCAAGGATATGTGGAGAAGCACATTCTTTATATGACATGGATTTCTCACTACTACGAATCCTAAATTTTCTATAACCCAACTTGAAATAGAAGTTGTAGAGGGGCTCATCGGAAATTAATTGGATTTATGGTCTAAGAAAAGAAATTGGCCAATAGCTCTCTGCACTGAACACAAAAGGATTATGACCATTCCATGAGATAACCATATCTATGAGAGATGTATGTGTCTCATCTTGGGTATTTTGATCCAAGATGATCCACTCCCCTCGCAAAAGTTTCCATCTTCTATATCAAAAGTGAATGCACATAGTTTTTCTAGCGATGAAATACCTATAATTAAATAATAATAATGGTAAGTAAATGCCACTAACACAACAATTCATCTAAGCAAGACCTATGTCAATTAAATCAAGGCATGCAAAGTAGTAAAAAATATTTATTTGAAGGTGAGACTAGATTGTTTGACCTTGCACTCAATTCTCTCATCAAATTAATGTGTTCTTTTGACTTGCCAAGACTCACATGATAGGTGACTCATCCGTTCCTTAGATAGACGCTTGTATTGATAATTAATCATTGTTTTCTTTAGAACATGATATGAACCAAACAAATGTGCAAAAAATAAGAATTGAATGAACCAAGTAAGATGCACATATTTGGAGCCTATGGTAGGTATCATAGAATTGTTGATGTCAAATTTTATCTTGGACTTATATGCTCCTGACAACTCCAAGCTACCAATCAACCACTCACCATTAGATAATGGTGCCAATGGGATACATTACAATCTCTGGCTTTCTACTACATACAATGAAAAAAAAAAAAGATGTTTTGAGTTGCAAGTTAACTTATAGAGTTATTATCATAGATCAGAGAACCTATGTCTTCATGCACAAACATGTATCTTGCTGCTCAAACATTCCACATTCTGCTATTCATGCAAAGTTGATGGATATAGAGGTGTCTGAATTAGAACACTACAAATTTTTTTTAAAATACCTTTGATGCAAAAGAATAAATAATAATAAAATTTAAAAACTTACTATTTTATTTATAATTTTCAATGTAGTTCTTGTTGTGTACAAAAATTTATTTGTGCGTATAAACATGTTAGATCAACACTTTTGTTACTATACTTATTCCATTAAACTCTTTTCTCTGAACTCTAAAATTCTACCTTTCCAATGCTTCTTGGGGTTTGCAACATCCTTACGCCTAACCTTGAAACTCCCTCTAGTACTTGGATGCATGAAAATCCAATCCAACTTGTAATGCTTATCACAAATCCAATTACTGCCACTATCTTTCCTATTGAAGACCTCCACTCCAAGTATGTTATTGATGTTTTTGCTCCATGAAGACATCTATAATAACCAAATAGAAAAGTTACCTATTAGCATGTGTATAATTTGCAAATGTTCTCTCCAAATGAAATGAAATTTAAATGCAACAATTTAAAAAAATATTGTACCTGTAATTATTTTCACAAAGAAGCCCATAGATATTGAACAAGAAGTTGAATTATTAACAAGACCATTGTTCCTACACTAACAAATTCCTAGAGTACAACAACAAAAGAAATATCGGGGCAAAGCATATATATAACTTACATAGGCTGTGTCCAAATGAGTTGAAACTTAACCATGGAGAAATAGATAAAAATGACAATATACTTGTGGCTCTCTTTACAAAGAAGCCCAAATATGTTGAAGAAGTTGAGTTTTTAAAAAATCATTGTTCTCCATCCTCTAAGACTCTTGGAGTAAAAAAACAAAGGAAAGCTCAATATGCATATAACTTGCATATATTTTATTCGAACGAGATAAAATTTAACCATGTAGCATCAAAAAAATAAGACAATGTACCTATAACTTTGTTTATAGAGAAACCGTAAGATGTTGAAGAAGTTGAGTGTTCAAAAGATCATTGTTCTTGACTATAAGAGACTCCTAGAGTGCCAGAATAAAAAAATTTACATGTTAGAGAATGCACATAACTTGCACAAGTTTTGTCCAAACAAGATAAAACTTTACCATAGAACATGCATGGAAGAGAACACCTGTAAAGTTTTGTGAAGAAAATCTTAGGGCTTTGGTAGAACAAGCTCTACTTTCATAAAACATGTAAAACTCACTCTCTATTTGTGTAGAGGAAATGAAATTTCATAGGGTTACAGATAGGGAAAGCAACAATGAAGCAATAAAATTTAGTTAGAAAGAAGAAGCAATGAAAGAGGTATGATAAATTCGAGTTTCACCTAAGAAAGAGGAGGAAACTAAAAAGGGGATAAATGAAAAGTCAAACATTTAAAAAATAAGAAAATGAAAATCTGAGTCATAACTTCCAGGAAGTGATAGCATTGTATTCCACATATTTCCCCTTATTTTATTGTTGAGGGAAGAATTGGACCAAGATATGGCTAGAAGATTCATGTTACATGAATCTTGAATCCCCGCTCTCTCATTGGTTAGGCCTATATTTGTTTATTCACTCCTTAAGGGACAAAAAAGAGAGTCCATATTTCTCCTAATGTATACCATTGCTTGTATGCATTAGACATGGAGGTATTTCCCTAGAGTTTCAAATAGAGCCATATATTATAGATTTGTGAAAGCTCACACTTTGCAACATTAATGACCATTAGTATGGAATGACCATATCTCTAATCTCCTATACCACTATTATAATAATTGAATCGTAGAATTTTAATAATTGATGGCACCTCCATGAACAATTGCCTTTTGAAAAGCACAATGAGCTTGTTAGTGAGATCATTCTATGCCTTGAATTGACCATACTACCAAACTTCCTTGATCTGCAAAGTATGGACTATGTGGACCATATGCTTCAAGTATATGTTGCATAAGAGGAGAGATTAGAAACACAAACTAATTTGAAATGATGATATTTTTTTGAAGTGGTGACAATACTGACCATGTAGTCTTTTAAGTTTGTTTGTAGTCCATGCCTTCACCATCATTCCTAAATCTCAACTCTCTCTTTAAACGTATTGGCACCATCATTCCTAAATCTCAACTTTTGTAAGAGAGCTATTTATCTATCTATGTATATCCACATTTTTGCTTTCACAATCCTCGTTCATTCCCCATTGCGCCAATCCGAAACAGCAAGGTGTAACTTTTTCCATGCTTCATACTTCTTTGGTTGTTTCACAAGTATATTGCCTTCCTCATCTCGAGGTGGAGATATAAATTTGCTAGCCTTGGGTCCACCAAAGCATGGTTTACAAGGGATATTTCCACTCTTGCCCAATTTTTTCCCGTCCTTTTCTATTTCTACTTGGTCGTGGTGCAATCCAACTTCAAAGAGGACTTATTCTACCTTCTTGCATGCAGCTCCAACTTCGAACATGGGCTTCATCTTGCATGCAAAGCATATATATTCATATACTAGCTTCTCAATTATTGTAACCAATCAATACAATGTGCAAAATTGAATCCTTGTTAGTGGTATTTCCAAAATAGGGCACCAGTTTGGATCCATTGGAACTAGCATTCCATTTATCATTACCTTTTTATCACATGTTGGAGCATCTTGTTGTCTAGCCTTGGCAAGCCGTTCTTTCTTTCCAGCTTTCTTTTTCTTCCTAGTTTGCATGCTATATATGCACGGAAATTTTGCATTCACTGCATTTGATAACCAAACACACACTTCAATGTTTTTAAATCACTTGCAAGATGCCATTCAACTTGATAGTCCCCAAACCCCCCGATGTGTAAAATTACTTCATTGTTTTGCTATTGAATAACACTATGTATATTAATGAGGTTAAAAAAACTTTAAGTATTTCATAGTCCTCCTTTGGTACTTCAAATGCTACAACCCACCATATTTCATTCTCTAATTGTACACTAAAGTATAAGGGATGGTTTTCATCGAGGTTGAGATCCAAAGCTCAATTCATAAATGTTATACTCACATGTTCAAGTTTTTGCCCCTATATAATCTCACTCTCATCAAGATTTAGGACAAACTGAAGCTTGACTCTACATTCTTCCATAGACATATTGTAGAACTTGACAATAGCAATCTGAACCCTACATATATCCAATACAAAGTTGTTGGATGCATTCAATACAAATGCAACTTCCTTGGAACCATACTTCAATATGTGTATATTTTCGAGATGCATTGGCTCACCAATTAGTTCTAAAAATTTCTCCTTTAGTTGATTTTGAGCTTTTTCACATGAAATGGTTTTGGCAGAGACATTACTCACTTAGTTTTGAAGACTTTCTTAAAATCTATATCCAATTGTTGATAGAGTATACTCTATGACTTAGGACTCATTCCCACCTTGTTACATAGTCCGTGAGAATCTGTAGGAGTAAAGATGTTGCTCACATCTCTAAGATGTTCACTTGTGATGCCATCTACAATGTCCTTGAACTTATGATTTTCCCATGCAGTTTTTACCATATCCTTGCTTAGGCTTTGGCAATAGTATCATTCTCTGCATGAGAGAACATATTTCTCATTGTAGCAAATTGAACATATATTCGTCAATGATATTGCCCACTTCCTTTGGTTAATTGGTGAATTATTTTAACTAATCAGATGCACTAACGTGATTCTTTTGTTTCTAAAGTGAGCCCAATATCCAAAGATTTTGTGAGTTTCCTCTTTATATTTTGATTCTCCTTCTCCAAGTCAATAACTTTAGACTATAACTCAATATTGTGCATATATGTAGGATGCATAGCATCTTCAATGATAGACATTGCTTGTTGGAGGCTCAGGTTCTCTCTATCCTTCTCAGCCAATAATCTATCATTTTCCATCAAAGACTACATATTCCCTTCCCACCTTGTTACATAATCTGTGAGAATCTGTAGGAGTAAAGATGTTGCTCACATCTCTAAGATGTTCACTTGTGATTCCATCTCCAATATCCTTGAACTTACGATTTTCCCATGCAGTTTTTACCATATCCTTGCTTAGGCTTTGGCAATAGTATCATTCTCTGCATGAGAGAACATATTTCTCATTGTAGCAAATTGAACATATATTCGTCAATGATATTGTCCACTTCCTTTGGTTAATTGGTGAATTAGTTTAACTAATCAGATGCACAGACGTGCTTCTTTTGTTTCTAAAGTGAGCCCAATCTCCAAAGATTTTGTGAGCTTCCTCTTTATATTTTGATTCTCCTTCTCCAAGTCAATAACTTTAGACTATAACTCATTATTCTGCATATATGTAGGATGCATAGCATCTTCAATGATAGACATTGCTTGTTGGAGGCTCAGGTTCTCTCTATCCTTCTCAGCCAATAATCTATCATTTTCCATCAAAGACTACATATTCCCTTGTAATCTTGTCTTCATATTTGTCAAGGCTTGATGAACCCTTGCTAGTCCTTGTGTGACAAGTCTGTATGTGTATGCTTACAATCCTTCATTGCCTTCACAAACAAACTTTACAAATTATGTAAGCCATTCAAATTGTGGTTGCCTTTGAGCGACTAGATTGAGTGGATAAATGCATCCATCAACCCAAAGCTCCACATCTTTTTTCCCTGCATTTTTTAATTATTGCATCCTATCTCTTATTGCATCATCCCTTTCCACAGTTCTTTTGAACATTGTCTCATTCTCTTGAATTCAATCATGATAGACCCTAATCAACCCCTAATTATCTTGTAACATTAGATTTTAACCTACATCTAATAAGTATCAAATCTTATCTTTTGTTCTATTCAAAATATTCTCTCTCTCTCTAAGAATTGATCAAAGATATTTAAACACATTTATACATAATCTTGGCTATTGGAGAACAATAACATCATCTGATCTTCTACCCTAATTTACTCTCTATCACTCTATCAATTATTTTCTTAGTTCATCTTACATAGTCGTCCCTCTTCCCCCTTCTCCCTCTCTCTCTCCCTCTCTCTCTCTATGAATTGATGCTTAAGGATTTAACAACTGTGAAGAATAATAACATCGCAGAGATTTAAAAAATAAAGATAACTCTATTATCACTTGATTGTTTGTAGTATAGACTGTTGAAGAGAAAGATATCTTGTAGCATAGTACCGATTAAGAGGGAGATTTCTTGTAGCAAGGTAGAGAGTGTTGTAGATAGAGACTACTTGATTTTAGCAAATGGTATCAAAACCACTCTTGAGATTGCTTCTAGTAGGGTAGAGAGTGTTGTAGATAGTACTGAGTGTTGCTTCATAAGAATTCCTATACAAGAAACCATATTCTAGAGCGAAGGAGAGCAGTACACAAAATTTCGAACAAAATTAGAGCTTTGAGAGGGAATGAAAATGCGCCTAGAAATAGGCATATACTTGTCCAAAAAAGATAAAAATTTACATGGAAACTCTCGAGTAAAGAAGGTGTCTTTAGGTCAAAAAGAATCTTAAAAACAATCTTTATATCATTTCCAAACTTTCGCTCTTTTAAGAAGCAAGAATGAGAATGATTCTAATATATTTTAATGTTAAAAAGTCATGAGGGCATTAAAGTCATATATTAATTATTGGCTCCTTTTTTAGAGAAAATAGAATTGTATTTTTTTAGTTATGAGGATTTTGAGAAAAAGTGACTTTATCCTACAATTTGGGAATAAAATAATAGGTGAAATCTATTGAAAATACAAATACAAGATTTGATTGATTGTAGAAGATCTCTTATTGTAATATTATTTTGAAGTCTCTTTTTACAGAGAGAGGGGTGAGAGAAAATCCTTAAGGGGCAAAAAAGAGATTCCATATTTCTCCTAATGATGTTGTGCTTATGAACCCTCATCTTTGGAGTGCTAGTTAAGGTATCAAAAGTTTACTCGATCTTCCTTGATGTTCAACTCATTGAATCTAGCTTTCTTTTTCCAACCCTCAAAGAAAAATGCATTGGCTGATGATGTTAAGTGTACCACAAGACTCACAAGCGAAGTAGAGCCTAGAATCCTAGCCTATCAAAACTATCAAGACTCTAGTATGCATACCTCTCATGCAAACAATAACCTAGATCTAATGTTCCTAGTGTAAAATTAGGAAATTTTTCTCATTTAATAAAAAGTGAAATATTTCGTCCTCTCCTAGTTTGCAAGAATTCGTATACCTCATCTATATTACTCTAAAACCCCATAAAAAATCCAATCTAATCCATGCTCACTGTTTTTTGAACCCTACAAAGGTTTCATCATTGTATTGCACTCAACTTGAGGAAAACTAAGAGAACTATGAAAGCCTTTCAGAAAGGTATTGATTCCATTGTTATGGCCTTATAACTTTTTTTTTCACCCACACTCATGGATATTTTCTAAGTAAGCTCCATCCAAGTGCAAATCACTCTCATCCTGACAATTACGCATAATATCAAGTAGAGTCTCTCCAAGTCTTTTTATAGTACTAAAATCCATCTCTAGCAACTTACTAGTCATACATAAGCGAAAAAATGCATCAGCACATATAAGATCCCCATGTGTAATGCTGCACTAAATAAAAAAGTGTAATGTTGTGCTCATGAACCCTCATATTGTGAAGTATTAATGTAATGTATTGGCCAATGTAACATAGGAATCATAGCCAAAATAGAATCCAGGCTCCTAGTCTATCAAAACTATCAATACCCTAATATACAAACTTGTCATTCAAACAAGGACCTCGAACTGACCTTCCTAGAGCAAACTTAGGAGATTTTTTGGTTTAATGAAAAATGTGACATATTTATCCTTGGATCCCTAGTTTACAAGCATTTATATGTTTCATTTATACTACATAGGAGAACCCATTAAAAATCCGACCTAATTCATGCTCAATAATGTTGAAAGCTTACAACGCATGCATTTAATAATACCCAAGTTGAGGAAACCAAAAATTTTATCAAAGCCTTTCAAAAGGTATTGATTCCATTGTTGTGGCTCCATTCACTTTCTTCTTCACCCACACTCATAGATATTGTCTAAATAAGGTCCATCCAATTCCAACTCATTCCGATCCTCACAATCACTCATAATATCAATTAGAGTCTCTCCAAGTCTCTCTTTATAACTAAAACCTATCTCCAATACCTAATTAACCATACATAAGTGCAACAAGTCATCATAATCTAAAAACCTACTCAAGGATTGGTGATCACTTTCCTTTGTACTCTCATGAATTGCTTTTGCTCCTAGACACTCATTCAGAAGTCTCTCACATTATAAACATTGTCACAATGTAAAAACTTAGAGAAAAAACAAATTCTTCTAGCCCCTTATTGTCCTTGGAGGTTGGATTAATGAGGTTTCTAAACTCTTTTTGCAATTTCGTTTTCTATTCACTAGTTTCTATCTTCAAAACATCAATCATATGGTAACTCTTGATGGTCCATTCAAGTTCTTGATTAGTAGACCCAAGGTAGAAATATACCCTCCATGTGTATCTCCCACAAAATAGCCTTCTACTATGCACCAAGAAGGTATTTATTAGTTGTTATATCCTTGTAACTTATCCTGGAAAACTCAAATTCAACCAAATCCAGGAAACCCATGAGATTATCATCGCTTGATGCTATCATGGTCTCTCACATTTCTACCTACCAATATATCCTTCAATCAATGATTTGGAATCTCTTCACTTGAACTACTCTATAGTATTTGTGCATTGTCACTCTATACTCTTTGATCTAAGTAAGCATGACCCTTTTCTTCCTCATTTTCCATCTTAATCGCTTTCTCAACTTGTCTTATCTCTTTCCATTTATTTAAGTAATCATGAATATTATATTCTCTTTTTTTGACTTAATCTCTTCCTCATTTGTGATTTTCTTTTCATTAAAGTTTTTCTTGTCACTTCAGTATGAGATGACAGAGATATGGTCATAAATCTTGTTAATGACTATGGTGATATTTGTGGGGGAGAAGGCATAGGACTATCTATTCATAAACACATGTACAACTCATTTGTAAAAGAAGGATGTCCCCCAAGATGCATGATAACATACATTTACAAAAGCACATCGCATTAAAATTAGTGGCATGACACAATGTATGGCATTGCACATGCAAAGGTACACATATAGGTAATACATAGAGATAGGCTATGCACAGGTATAGACATGAAGCACAATTATGCATATGCCAGACATACATACTCACATACATATATGCATTCATATGTTTATGCATATACATGCTCCCATGCACATAGGCTATGCATAATGTATATGCAACTAGTTTCTTTATACAATGAAGACTTACCAGTTACCCAATCTGTCTCTAGGTCCTTAGCTCTCATTGTTTATTCAATGATTTTGGGCCCTATTATACACATGATCTCACCTTTCAATTTTTTTTGTTTGATTTCTTACTTCCTCATAAGGTTCCATGTTTTCAGATTTCTTCTATAGATCTCCATGTTCTTCCTCAGTATTTTCAAATGAAAACTGGCTATCTCCATCTACAACAAAATCTTGTAATGGTAACTTCTTCATTTATTGTTCTTTAGTATCATTAATTAAGGTAGATTCCTTGTCTTGTTAAGTTCATTGTTTTATCTTATCTCCTTTTAGTTTTTCTTCTCTAAGTTCTAGATTTATCTTTTGTGCCTTTTCCTATCTTGTCTAAGGACTACTTATGAGCTCTCAAAGCCATTCAATCAAGTATCCACCCTCTCTTTATTGTTTAGATTTTCATCAATCTCAAAAACATAGTTAATAGCATGTACTAAGCAATTGCCACTCTTCTCAACATCGAAACCTTTCTGTACATCAAATTGAGCCTCTCCAAGGATTTTGAACCCCTTTAAAAAATCTTAGCATCACATAAGTCACTCCAAAACCCCAAATATCACCAAACCACTCTCACAAAACCTTTCTGTGCATCAAATTGAGCCTCTCCAAGGATTTTGAACCACCTAAAAAAGTCTTAGCATCACATAAGTCACTCCAAAAGTCCAAATATCACCAAACCACTATCAACACGAAGAATCTCTCCTCTACTGTAATTAGGATTCAAACCAAATTCCAATAACTTATCCTCAACCAAGCATGACTCCATTAAGTCATTACCATCCTCATTATCCAAAGCATGAGCATTATTTCCCTCAACATCCTCACATCATGCTTCTAGATCTATCATTGAGTCACCACCATCAACATTATCCAAAGAGTGAGCATTACTAGCCTCAACATCCTCACATCATGCTTTCTAGACCGTTGAAGCTCATCTCTAAACTTGGTTTCAAGTCTATTAGCTTTCAACACAACCGGCTTGACTAGACAATCATCTTTAGCCATCATGCTTTTTCTTTCAAAACAATTAGCTTGACTAGACAACCATGTAGAGTTTGCAACCTCATATTTGAATCTCTTAAACTTCCAAGTCCCTTTGAACTTTATAGATGGTATATTTATACCCTCCTTACAATATTTCCTAAAAAACAATAGGAAATATCTCTTTCCTTCTTTCTTCTTTAGTTTTCTCTCTAGCTATCTCATTAGCAATCCCATCCAGAAAACTAGTGTATTATGAAAAGAAAAATTTATCTCTCATATTTACCAATAGGAAGTTTTGGTTTTTGTTCTAATTCTTCTATGACAATATCATCCTTTGATTGCCCAAAACATGTGTCTTTCTCTCATCTTCACCTATAGGAAGTGTTGGTTCTATTCCAATCCTTTTATGAGCATACCAGCCTTTTGATTTTCCTCTTTGCTAAATTCAAATATTTGACCATTTGAGGAAAAATCCAAACTTGCTTCCCTTTGTATCCTCTGTATGGGAACTTCAAGCCAAATACTTGGAAAGTCTTCCTTAGTCCTCTTAACACGTATATATATCCATCTCATATCCCCTTGACAAAGGCTTCGGAGATGGCCTTGGGATTTGGCCTCTCAGTAAGAGGGAATCACTTGTACAAGCTTTGGATCTTGGAAAAATATTTACCCATGATTTCCTCCTTTTGTTGGTGTAGATTCATGAGTCACATCTTGAGGTTCTCCTCATGTTTCTCTTTGGCAAACTGCAGGATGAATACATTCTTGAGAGTGGAAAAGCATGCTTTATCATTCTTGTCCAATCTCAAAAACCAACTCCTTTCCAAACCACCTAAGAAAAGGCCAAAGGCATAAACCTTCTTATCATCAACTATAAGTTTATGCACCTCAAACACATGCTTGAATTTCTCTACAAAGTTATATGGGTCATTGCATACTAAGCTTTCACTCAGCTGCCAAGACCCACGGATTGCTTATTGTTTCAAGCGTTCCAAGCGAGCTCTAATGGCTACCTCTCACATAGCCGATGCGTCGTCGATCCTATGAGTGTAGTGAGCTTACCTTGATGCCAATATGAGTTGCCTTCTCTCTTGAACACACTGGTAGCTCCATGATCCTAGATGCTAGCTCAAGCATCCTCAAGCCTCCTCCATCTCCAAGCTCCATCCACCATAGCCCTGCACGCAAGAGAAGAGAAGAGAAGAGAAGAGAAGATGGTGAAGAGCTTCACCCTCTTGATCCCTCACTCTCACACACTCCCTCTCTCACACTCTCACACTCCCTCTCTCAAGAGCACACACAAGCAAGAAGAGGAGAAGAAGAGAAGAGCTCTTGTTAGCCACACACCAAATAATGAGCTTTCATTGACTTTTTGAACTTTATATACACAAACCCTAAAACCCCATGGGCGCCCATCCCTTTTTACATGACCAGCCATTGTGGCAAGGTCCCTTTCTCTAATTCCCTCTTCTTGCTTCATGCCCTAAGCCTATACCTGTCTATTCTTTTACAAGTGGCACAGGAGGGAGCGTGGCGCTCTTTTACAAGAGTTTTTAGAGTTTTTGAGGTGCCTTTCATTTAAAATTATGCTTTTGGCCCCGGCTTAGCTTTAGAGGCCGCTTGCATGTCTTTTGCTCCTTTTCCATCTTCTTCCCACTTTTTCATTCATTCTTCTGCCTTCTCGGCTTGGGGTTAACATTACCCCGCTCCGAGATGGGTGCCAGTCCCATGGCACTCTTGGCGACTGTTGGTGTTTAATAGGTAGTTGACAAAGTAGTCCTATAAGGGCAGGGCCACGTGTAAACTTAGGTGCTCATGGAATCTTGGTAATAAGGTTTGTTGGAGAAGTCAAACAGATAGCAAGTGGTTGACGGGGGCCTCCGAAGTCGGTGGTTGGTCTTCTTTGTGATGCTTGAAAGGAAAGGGTGCAGTGCTCTACCTAAGGGGGGTGTCTACCTTATTGTGTAGTGCATTGTGCTTGTGCTGGTGGAATGGGGAGTTGGGTCTAACCACAGGCTAGCCTAGGTGATATCCCATGCTTGGGGACCCCATTCTTGCAAAGGGAGGTGCACTGCAAGTAGCTTAGGGTGACAAGTCTAACCATAGGCGATTCTTACCTAGGTATGTTCTGCCCTTGATGGGCCCTAAGCATGAAGTGGGGGAGCAAAATGGGCTAGGGGGTTAGGAGGGGAGCCAGCCGACCGAAGCCACTGGGCACGCCTAACTTGAGGACCCCTAGGTGCAGTGACCGTACTTTATGTGGTGCTAAGTGCTTCTGTAAAGTGAGTTGTTTTGTCCATTCCATGAGTAATGTTCTGCTTGCTCTTCCTTGGATGCTCTTTCTTTGTCTTTTTTTTTTCTTTTTCTTTTTTTGGAATAGTATGACACTAGTAGAACGACAGTCCGTACCTAATCTTCCTCGATTTGCTCAAAAATTGATGGTTTTGCATGTATACTTTGAGGTTCATGCGGATGTGGAGAGAGGTGGTGGAGAGAAAGCAGTGGTTGCACCTATTGAACTGGCTATCGTTTATATCCTCTAGGAGGGCTAGGCAAAAGGAGGGGAGAAGGCTAGCTCTCATCATTAAACGTGCCATGGCATAGCTATAAATGGCATTAGGGTCAAAAAAGAGGGGAGGCAGACCACGCTCTTGTGGGGTCGGGTCCTGCTTGAGTAGTAACTTAAGTAACCTAAGATAATTACATGTAGTTATAAAGGCTAGATTGGGGCATGAAGAGAAGTCCGCGAGATGATGCGTCATGGAATCATTTAGTCTTCCCGAGTCGAAAAGGAGGGCATGTTCCAAGGAGGCAGCATTGGAGTTGTAGATGATGGCGAAATCATGATGCCCATGGAGGATGGCAACAAAATCCACACCTACCTTACGGGGATACACCAAGAATGTGAGGTCGTTCCTCTCGTAGGGCAGGGTGTTACGAAAAGCCATCCAGGCAAGCATGCTAATGTCGCACACTTGCCTCCTCCATAGGGGTTGGTAGTTGTAGCCCTGTACAGTATGTGGTATTTCAAATACCTTGTTTTGCCAAAACTTTGCTTCTTCCTTTCCCCACGGGGTGGCCGTCCTCTCCCTTTCATCAAGCCATTTCTGTCCCAGAGGGCTGCTAGTCGTGATCACCTCCTCCATCACCTTGATTGGTAGAACCCTCCGCAGGTTGTTAGGCTTGAGAAAGCTGAAGGTGAATGGGTGTGTTTCTTTTTCTTACCGTTCCCAAATCACAAGCTCCACGTGGAATCTAGCAGGGAGGTCATCGGGGCACGATGGGAGGGGTGTGGACAGCTGCATGACTGGTTTGGCTCTTAGGTAGCTGCTTCCTTGTTTCTTCAACTTATTTTCTCTGTCTCTCCCTTAGTGCGGCTTGTCTTTCTGCAGATGGATCAATTTGTTGCTGTTCTTAGACATGCGGTGAGGGGGATTGTGGGATTACCTCTTCTCTGATTCTTCTCATAATGAATTCAAGGTCAACCTCCTTCCCCTCCTGGTCTTCTAGTTGCACTCCTTCTTCAAAGCCTAGTGCGTCCAATTCTTGGGGGTTTAGGCCAGCCAGTAGTAGGTACTTCTGTTGCTCTTCTAGGCTCAGTCTAACCTCCGCAAGTTGGGGTGGCATCCATAGCCCCACATGCAGGGCTCTGCGTGCGATGCTCAGTTTTTTCTACACCACCTCCAATGACTCCTTTCCCTCTGGGCGGGTCCTGTCAAGTATTTTGTTGATGAAGGCTTGTTGTTGGGCAGTGAAGGTTGTCTAGGCGTCGTCTGCTTTACTTTCTGCAAGGATTTTTTCTTTCTCCACCAAAGTGAGGTGTTGTGCTAGTGTCTTCATCCATTTTTCGTTTTGCGCTATCCATTACTCTGCTCTTTTGTTCATTTCCTCTATGCTTTCCCCCTGCTTCTCTGTCGGGGTTACAAGCTTCTGCTCCTGGTTTTTGAGTTTCCTGCTCATATTCTCGTGCTCTTTTCTTCCCAAGTGTAGTTGATCGATCATAGACTCAATCTCCTTTTGCTGCTGCTCCCTCTCTTGCTTTCTCTCCTCTTCTTTGGCATTCACTTCCTCCATCATTTGCTTGATGTTGGCGCTTTTCGCCTCCAATTCCCCATCTTGCATCAGGAGGAGCTTATATTCTCCCTGCATCTGCACCAGTTCTTGATTCTCATCCTCGAGCCACTGCTTGTAGCTTTCTTTCATGTCCTCCTTGGCCTTTAATTCTTGCTTGAGGTCAAAGATTTGTCATTGTTGCATAGCTATTATGCAGGTTTTTTCAAGCTAGAAAGCGACTACTGACTCCTTTTGTGCCACCAACTCAACCATAGGCATCCTCTTTTCCTCCTTCACCCTCTCCTATTGGGAGAGCAACTCAGCGACGTACTCGTCGTAACTAGGTGGTGGCATCATTGTTGTGTGGGTTGGAGTGGTCGAGGCTTCCACTCGTGGATGCTTTTGGTCCTATCTCGACTCAGCATCTGCGGTTGGTCTCTTTTGCCCCGTGGCTGTGGTCTTTGTGCTCTCTCCTTGGGCCATTTCTTTATTGATAAAATATTACATCCAGGCCACGAAGTTGGAGACCTCCATGTTGGGTGGGGATGCTAGATGTAATGGTGGTTGGTTTGGTGGAGGGCACCATGAGGGTGGGGATAGGATGGAGAAGGGCCTTGCCTTTGCCTTCAAAGATAGCGGGTGGCGTGACTTCTGGTACCTGCGTGTTAGAGCTAGGCCCGTTTTCCCTTAGTGGGCCCCAGGCTCTTGGATCATCAGCCCTGCACTACTGCTCAATGGACCATAGTGTGGCTTTGGCCAAGTCCTCCTCCCTCCTTCTTAGTTCCTCTTCTTCCTCAATAGCTGTTCTTTGCAATTCTTTTTCAACTTTCCTGTACTCTTCCTCCAGTTTCTCTTTTTTTTCTTGTTCTTCCGTTTTCCTCTTTTGGGACTCCTATTTTGACACCTTTTTAGCCTTGTTGACTTCTTCCTTTGTTTTTTCTTCTTCCTGTTTCTTTTTCTTCTCCCTCTCCTCGGCCTCCTTGAGGGATTGTCTTTTTTCTGGTTTCAAATCCTCTTTCTCCTTCTTGTAGCCTTCATCCGGCTTCTTTTTCTTTTGTGCAGTCTTCTTTTTGGGTTTCTTGGCTTGCTTTTTGCTCGATTGTTCTTCTTGTTCCTGCCCTTCCTTATTAGTCTTAGTCCTGTCGCTAAACCTCTCTTGGTCCTGGTGACGGGGTGACTTGTCAGGCGTTCCTCCTTCCCCTTCCTCTGCATCTTGTGTCTCTTTCACTACCTCATGGATGAGCACAGTCAAAATGCTTCAATAGGCAATAAACAAGGCCTTGGATGAGGCCTTCTTTCTTTCCGTGGCCTTGAAAGCTTGGGACTCTCCTCCTTTTGGTGTGCTTCCTAAAGCCAGTGCTTTAGCCACTTGGTTGATGGTTTTGAATACATAACCGTTCCAGTCGACTTCATGCAGGGTGTGAGCCGCTACGTTCTCTAGCACATGCACGATGATTCGATGCATTAAGGTGTTGTAGTGCTGGCTGGAGAAAGAACGCATGTACTAGCTTTGCTTGCAATCTGGCTTCTCCATTAGGGATGTCCTGGATGTTGATGTCGTCGTTAGTTAGCACATCCTCCTTTTTCATTTTCCGCATGGCATATACATCCATCTTCTCCTTCTTCTCTATCTTTGGCTCCAGTCCCAACGCCTTCTCCACCAAGACAAGGGTTAAGTGAACCTATACCTATTTGGTGTTTTCTGCCCTTCCTACCATGACAGTGCCAAACTCATTGTCAGGGTCGTAAGACTTGAGAAACTCCATACACTTTTTGTGGTTAGGTTCTTGCGCAAATGTTTTAAGGTACTTGGAGAAGTTGCATTGTTCAATGACTCTCTCAGTCGCATTCTCCTTGGCCACCACACCCTCTACATTGTGAATGGTTTGGAACTTAAGCTGGTTGTAGGCACGGCTCTCAAGAGCAATGATTTATTGTGCTCTTTCGACTTCCGTGAACAGAAGTCGGTGGGCATGGTCTTGCTGTGACATCTTTTGTTCCTGTCATAATCCCAAGTTTCCATTAGTGCTTCCAAATCAACAATTTGCAAGAAAAGTCATAGTTTAAAAAGAAAAAATCTATATGTTTATTGAATGAAAGCATTAAAATCTCATCCAATGTAGAATATTCCCTTCCGACTTTAACTTTTTGCCCATTATTTCAAAGTTCTCTTGTCATTTTTCTACCTCCCTCATTGTTTACATCTTTATGCATTTTGCTTGATTTTCCTTGGTTTTCATTTGATCATCTGACTCCCGTCCCCTCCCAGCTCAAGAAGAATCCTTCCTAGGATTGAAGATTTTGGAGGTTGAGGACATTTTGCAATGGGCCTAAGAGTTACCGACGTAGGAACCGAGTGTAGAAATTGCGGTTCTACTCTAATTGAGTTGCGCGGTCTAGATCAAAAGGTCGAGTGGCCACGTGTGTAATGTAAGTGAGAACATCTGTTAGAAAGTCACCGGAGGTGACGCGGCTAGCAATATGTAGCTCTTCGTCAGTCAGTAGGCGATCGAGGTAAGGGTGTCCCTTGATGTGCTCTTCTAGGGGGCGGTCACGAAGAGTGGTTAGCACTCTGTACAAGGTTAGTGCAACATAAGTGGGGTCGTACTCTGCTGTTTTGATTGTGCGGCGTTGCTCAGTGTTTGTCATGACTCGGCACCCTTCTATTTCCCATTGCAACCTAAGAGTGTACTAGTGTAGCAAGAATGGGGATTCAGTCTCAGCAATTTTGGATGATTTTGCAATTTCTTTGTCGGTGATGGCAGAAGTGGTTCACTGATCATATGACGTGATGAGGCATTGTTTGAGGGCTTGCTCTTTAGAGATCTCGTTGTTGAGTAATACAACAGCAGATTTTAATGCCTTTGCAAAGGCAAGTTAAAACGTCTCCCAAGAACAAGGCATCGAATAAACTTTGGTTGCAAAAGGCTCGAGCAACAAGTCTAAGTCCAAGCGGTCGTAACTCAGAGCTAGCTCTCTGAAGGTGGCATCGAGCCATCTAATGCAATCAGCCATGTCATCCCCTGTATCTTCATCTAGATCTGAGGCAAGTGTCAAAAATCATTTTCGGTCATAAGAGGGATGTTTAAGACGTGCTAGTGGTTGGGGTTTGATAGCACTAGAGCCTTTAACATTGGATAGCTGTGGTGGCAGGTGTTCTTGAGATTGCGGTTGGGCTTCTTGGCTTAGGGCTGGGGAAGTGGCATTTTTGATAAAATGTTGCCTTTAGAGTGGATCATTGTAGTCGGATGGGCCCTAGCAGGTGATGGCTCATGAGGCGATTTCTTTCGTTTGGGCCAATAGGCTTGTTTGACTCTCTTGGGCATGTGTGTGGATGAGCTTGATGGATGTGGGCCTAGGGAGCATTGCGGTTTATGGTTTTGAGGTTCTATGGGGCTGGGGTTGATCACGCTTGGGGGTGGCGTATGAGTGGTTCCCTTGGCCGTGTGAGCTTTAGGGATCCATATCCAGGTATTCCCCCCATAGTAGCTGTGCATGTGTAGAAGGGCTTTAGAGACCCACCTTTGCTTGATTATACGCTGATTTCTGTAACTGCACCTTGGTGTCCTAGGTTTAGAGCTTCGGGTCTCATGAGGTTGTGTGCGACGACTCTTAGGCGGTGGTTGTGGCTGTTTAGGCCTCCATTGAAAACTAGGCTGTTGAGCCTTAGCTTTTGCTGCCACGAGTAGCAGTTCTTGAGAGATGGTGGCCAAGCACTACCCTTCTCCTTAGATTTGGCTGCTAATAGTTCTATCGGTGGCCGTGCAGACTAGGGTGAGATCGTGCAACCCTTGCTGAAAGCTGTATTAATGCGGATGTTGCCTATGGCGATATGAATGCGCTGGAACTCATAATCAACGTTGCAACGAGTTTGCCTCTTGAAGGTTTTCCCTAGCAGTGTCTCCGTGCCTGCGTCCTTGGCGTATGGCAACACATAGAAGATCATTGGTACAGTCTTAGACTCGATAGAAATGGCGGCCCTGCACTTGCTAAGAAGTGCTTTTGAGCGGCCCCCATATGGGCTTAATTTGGTGTTAGTGGGTTGTAGTAGCGGTTTGCCAAGTTGGGTCCAATGATCATGAGTGAAGACATTGAAGTTTGCTCCCTCATCAATTAAGGCATTGAAGGCGCATGTTCGCTTGGCAGCAACCGTGATGTGCAGGTATGTAGGCTCCATGGATTCCTCATCCTCATCAACGATTTCAGCAATGGTGGCTACTCATACCTTGACAGGGGGTTTCAACATTGGTGGCTATGCAAAGGATGCATGGGAGGATAGTATTTCTTGAACGACTGCCCCCATTGAAGAAGCTTATTCCCTCACCGTCTAGAGTCTCGAGCTCGACGTTACCCGTTCAGCTGATCGCACAAAATCTGATAGGTCCAAGTCTCCTGAACTTCATTTTTTGCTTGTGCCCCTTAACTGATTATAGGAGCACTAAGTCACCTTGTTCGAAGTCATGTTGCTTGACATGCTTGTCAAACGAGCTCTTGCGTAGTGCCTTCTCACATATGAGTGCATGAGTGGCTAAAAGGCGAGTTTCCAAGAGGTGCTCGAGCTCAACTAGGCATTGCGTCCATGCCTCCTTTCCTTCCCATCGCTCTTGAAGTGCAATTCATAGGCTAGGCAAGAAGATATCTACGGGGAGTGATGTGCAGGTATGCACGCTCCACGATTTTCTCATCCTCATCATCATCGATATTGGTGATGGTGGCTACTCGTACCTTGACAGGGAGTTCCAACATTGGTGGCTCATGCAAAGAATGCATGAGAAGATAGTATTTTTTGACATGACTTCCATTGAAGAACCCTATTCCCTCAACATCTAGAGTGTCGAGCTTGAGTTGCCCATTTGGCTAATTGCACGAACTCTGAAAGGTCCAAGACCCCTAAACTTCATTTTTTGCTTGTGCCCCTTAACTGAGTATAGGAGCACTAAGTTGCCTTGTTCGAAGCCGCGTTGCTTGATATGCTTGTCAAACCAGCTCTTGCGTCATGCCTTCTCACATATGAGTGCATGAGTGGCTAGAAGGCGAGTATCCGTCGAGAGGCATTCGAGCTCAACTAGGCATTGCATCCCCATGCCTCCTTTCCTTCCCATCACTCCTGAAGTACAATTCACAAGCTAGGCACGAAGAATTCTACGAGGAAAATTGCTTCGGTTCTGTAGGTCAACCTAAAGGTGGTTTGTCTAATAACCATTTTATAAGTTGTGCGCTAAGGCCACAAGGCTGCCATCAGCTTGTTATCCCAGTCACTGCCTAAGGCCGAGAATACCTTGGTTAGGACGTTAACAATAACCTTATTTATGGATTCTGCTTGGCCATTTGCTTGAGGGTAGTATGCAGAGGATTTCCCATGGATAATTAGGAAGGTGGATAGGAGATGTGCCATCACTTCATTGATGAAGTGTGTCCCTTGGTCAGTGACTAGTTCGATCAGGCATCTGAATCGTGAGATCACATGCTCCCACAAGAACTTGATAGTCATTCGAGTATCGTTCTTTCATTTTGCTCTTGCCTCTGCCCACTTCGTTAGGTAGTCTGTGGCCACAATGATGTATTTGGCCTGCGAATACTGTGTAGCGGGGTTAATGGGTCCTATGAAGTTGATTCTCCATTTTTCGAAGGGTTGTCATACAATGATTGGGATCAACTCCATTTGATCCTTGCGAATCGGGACCTTCATCCTCTGACACTCGTCACAATGCTTAACAAATTGTTAGAGTCTCGAGCTCGACATTGCCCGTTTGGCTGATCGCACAGACTCTGAAAGGTCCAAGACCCTAAACTTCATTTTTTGCTTGTGTCCCTTAACTGAGTATAGGAGCACTAAGTTGCCTTGTTCGAAGTCGCATTGCTTGATATGCTTGCCAAACCAACTATTGTGCCATCCCTTCTCACATATGAGTGCATGAGTGGCTAGAAGGCGAGTCTCCGAGAGGCATTTGAGCTCAACTAGGCATTGCATCTCCATGCCTCCTTTCCTTCCCATCGCTCCTGAAGTGCAATTCACAGGCTAGGCACGAAGAATTCTACGGGGAGAATTGCTTCGGTTTCATAGGTCAACCTAAAGGGGGTCTGTCCGACAACCGTTTTATAAGTTGCGCGCTAAGCCCATAAGGCTACCATCAGCTTGTTATCCCAGTCACTACTTGAGGTCAAGACTACCTTGGTTAGGATGTTAACAATAACCTTATTTATGGATTCTGTATGGCCATTTTCTTGAGGGTAGTATGGAGAGGATTTCCCATGGATAACTAGGACGGTGAATAGGAGATGCGCTATCACTTCATTGATGAAGTGTGTCCCTTGGTCCTGACTAGTTCGATGGGGCATCCGAATCATGAGATCACCTGCTCCCACAAGAACTTGGCAGTCATTCGAGCATTGTTATTTTGTGTTGCTCTTGCCTCTATCCACTTTGTTAGGTAGTCTGTGGCCACAATGATGTATTTGGCCTATGAATACTGTACAATGGGGCTGATGGGTCCTATGAAGTCGATTCTCCATTTTTAAAAGGGTTGTCGTACAATGATTGGGATCAACTCCATTTGATCCTTGCGAATCGAGACCTTCGTTCTCTGACACTCATCACAATGCTTAACAAATCGTGTGGCATCACGGAATAGCATTGGTGGACACCATAGTTGACACTGCAACACCTTGTGGGCCGTTGTGTCTCCACTAAAGTGTCCACCAGCAATTTCACCGTGTGCCTCTGAGAGCACATCGTGCATTTCATGTTCGCACATGTATCTGCGTAGAAATCTATTTTGCCCTAAGCGATACAGTTGGCCTGCTACTATCAACTGGTAGGGTTGGATTTTGAGAATAAGTTACCTCAGCCTTGCCTTCTCTATCGATCGTTCAGGTAGTTTGTGCTCAAGCACTTGGACTATGTCATCTATCCAATATGGCGTTAGATCCTCCTTGAATAAATGTCTCGCTAGAGAGGTTAAAGAGGTGGGTATCTAGCAATTCATTGGTAATGCCTTCTCCAATGGCTTCTTCTGTGGGGATGCGTGACATATGATCAGCCATATAGTGTTGTTTTCCCTTCCGTAGAACCACGGAGAAGTCAAAATCCAAAAGTAGAAGAAGCCACCAAGCTATGCGTCTTGTAGCACAAGGTTTATTCACTAAGGTATAGCAAGGCTTGATGGTCCACAGAGAAGGTAAAGGGTGTAGCCAATAGATAATGCCGGAACTTCTTTACAGCAAACACCATGGCCAGGTCCTCTCTTTCTATCGTCAAGTAGTTCATTTACATCTCAGTGAGTTGTCTACTAGCAAAGCTCACTAGATAGTCCAAGTTGTGCTCGCCAGGCTGGCACAACACTACCCCCACAACAAATTTAGAAGCATCGATATGCACGTGAAAGGTTATGGTTCAATCTGGGGCCCGTAGGATTAGTGTTGTGGTTAGAGCCTTCTTCAACTCTTCATATGCTCACTGGCATGTTTCACTCCATTCAAAGACAATCAGGAGCTTCTATAAAGGTCTAGCTATCAATGCGTAATTCAGCACAAACCACCGATAATATCCCGTATATAGCCTAAGAAGCATTGAACCCCCTTTGTAGTTGATTGGGGTTCAAAGGTCGACAATAACCCTGACTTTCGAGAAGTGAGTTGCAATGCCATTCTTCGACACCACGTGGCTGAGGATACATCCATGCTTCACCCAAAATTAGCATTTCAAGGGGTTCAAGGAGAGACAATAAAGGTGACACTGCTCAAAGACAGCTTGGAGTTTGTTTAAGTATTCCATCTAGGTCAAGTGAACGGAGAGGTCATCGACAAAGACTTCCAATTCCTTGTGAAGAATCATGTCTTTAAATATGGTGCATATGAGACGTTGGAAGGTGGCAGGGCATTAATCAAACCGAAAGGCATGACTATGTAAGCAAAGACGCCCAACTCAATGGCAAGGGCAGTCTTATGCCTGTCGGTAGGATGCACTTGCACATGATTGTATCCTGAGAAGCCATCCAGAAAACTGTAGGCCCCCTTGTCCGCTACTCTTTCAAGCATGTGATTGGTGTATGGCAATGTATAATTGTCCCTTTTAGTAGCAACGTTCACCTTCTTGTAATTGAGGCACGCTCTAATTTTTTCATTTTTCTTCATCACGATGACTATGGGTGATACCTAGTCCGTGTGCTCAATTTCGTAAATGAATCCTGCTCTCATCAGCTTATCCATCTCTTTCTTAATAGCCTGAGCGTGCTTTGGATTCATTGGGTACAGTTGCTACTTCACCAGCAATGCATTTGGTGTCATTGGTATATTATGAGTCACTACACTCAGGTCTACCCCTTTAAGCTCTCCCAGGGACCAAGCGAATATGTCTACGTACTCTCGCAGGGACTCGTTTCTTCTTCCTCAGTCAAGTCATCGGCAATGAAGACTGGTCGGGGTGTCTCCCCTTCCTGGGCTAAGTTTACCTCCTTGACCCTGGCTAGTCTCTCGATTGGTTTGCTCATTTGCCCTTGCCATTTGGCACCCAACAGGATCACTACCCTATCTCCTTTCATGAATTTCGTAAATCGTTTAGGGAGGTCATGCGGTTTCCGTTGTTCATCTATTCGTGTGTCCCTGGGTTGGTTCACCCTTTCCTTCTTCAATCATCTGCACCTCAGGTGGACGGGTAGGTCCCCATTGATGCGTCGGGTCTTAGGCGGCCTAGGTATTTCTGGGTTGCTATCCGAGCTGATCTCCGACTCGCCGTCTTCGCTAGAAGAGGCGGTCTCCCTTGGTGGTCACAATTGAGATGGTGATTCTTCCCTAAGCACCGGTGTCACTCTTGATTGAGCTAGGCCTGCTTGCTCAAGGTCTATGGCTCCTACGTGTTCTAACCAAGTGCGATCACAATCCATGCACATGATTCCTCGCTCTATCGTGTAGACACTTCTCTTTTGTGGCTTGGAGTCTGCCCGTATTGGTGCACAGATCGGATGCCGTAAGCGCGCGTAGTGAGCATTAGAAGGTCCCCAAGAACAAAAGAACTCTACTTTTTGCACACAAATCCATGTAGAAATCTTGCACGACATGAACAAGAGACCAATTGGGTGCAATCTCCCACCATGCCTTGTGTGAGTGCTCCACAAAGCATGTATTTCATATATTAATCATCTTCAAGCTCAAATAATAGCCCAAATTACAAATACCATGCTTTAGCTTTTGAGTTTGCTTTTGTGCCAATAAAGAATTAAAGCTAATGGGCACCCAAGAAGTCAAGCGTACCCAAATATAATGTCCAATACAAATATCTAAATCGTGCACCCATGCGCATACAAAAATAATAAATAAATATCAAGCACCTTGATAAATAAGCGTGACAAAATATAGGCGCCATGTCTAAGACATGTGCCCATCAAAATATTGACGATAACTTTGAATACATGCTATCCTCCAATGCTTTCCACTGCCACTGCTACTCGGTCTACTCATCAACTGAAGCATTCACAATCGTTAGTAAAATAATACAATTAAACTGATAAAAATGAATACCTAACAGTCTTTACCTACATAAATAAATTGGTTAGAAATCAATCCTAACCTTAATTCATCACGAGTGCGCACTCTAAACTCATAAACGTTTATTAATTAAATATGTATTTTGCAGAATCATCCATGTACACATAAAATTAACAAAACGCCCAAAAAGGTAGGCGTCCCCATCGACTTCTCGCACAAAGAATCCACTTTGTGTATGAGCCCCGGTAATAAAATCTTACGGAATCCACCATAAAACCTCACGGAATCCACCGTGGAATATGCCTCCTAGCATCATACCCCCGAGTGGGATAGCAATTGTCCTCAATTGCTATTAGCTCAATGTGGAGCTAACAGAGTGGGGAAAGCATTTAAGTCTCTAGCGTGCATCCATTGGGCCTCTTCAACAGGATGGTTTTTAAACTTGACCAAATATCTAGAGTATCTACGGCTAGTTCTAGTGGTAAGTATCTATAATAGTTTCAGGCTCAAGGATTTCAGTGTCTTCATCTAATAAAGGAGGGTTTTCATAGACAGGGTGTACAAGTAATTGGCCTCTAAAGGGTCGTAATAAGCTAATATGAAAGGTGTTGTGAATTTTCCAATGTTGTGGTAGTTCCAATTTGAATGCATTATCATTGATTTTGTGTATAATCTTGAATGGTCCATAGAATCTAGGTGCTAATTTCACAACTGGGTGTTTATCTACACTTTGTAATCTACGTTTTTCTATTCGTAACCAAACATAATCATCAACTTTAAAATTCATAGCCTGTCTTTCTTATTTGCTTGCTTTGTATATGATTGATGAGCTTTGGCAATCATATCTTTAACTTCGTAAAAAATAGTGGCATGCATGTTAGCAATATCATTAGTAGTCTGAATTTTGTTTGAACACAATATTAGTGAGTTTGGGAATCTCTCGATTCCCATTTTTTGAATACTAAAAAGATGGCACTCGGATAACATGCCTATAAGAATCTCAAAACCCTATGATGTGACTTATCATTGGAAAGCACTTGAAAAATGGGATCTATTGAGCTAGAGAGTGCTTGATTTGGAGTTATAGTATTCAAGTTATGACAAATCCAAAGATTTGACCATATGTCCCAAACTTATGGAAAATTCCCATATTCCCCAATATGGTGTTTTTGATAATGATGCAACAGGTGTAGGCAATCTATATCCATAAATAACTTCAAATGGTGCTTTCTTTGTAGCTGTATGTGATGTATTATTATATGCAAACTGAAGTAAATGTAGATATGTATCCCATGTGTGGTTTTGAAATGGTGTAAGCACGTAAAAGATCTAAAATCGTACTGTTAGTAGGTTCTGTTTGATCGTTTGTTTCAGAATGAAATGCAGATGAAAAATCAATCTTTGTTCCTAAGTTAGCAAACAAAGTAATCCAAAAATTATTACAGAATCTAGAATCACGATCAGAAATAATAACTTTTGGTAAACCATGATTAGTAAACACAGTTTTCAAAAACAATAGAGCAGCTTGAGATGCAGTTAAAGTTTTCTTGCATGGAATAAAATATGCTTGCTTACTAAACCTGTCTACAATAGTCCAAATCATATCATGGTTAGCTTTAGTGTTAGGTAAACTAGTGATAAAATCCATTGAAATCTATTTCCATGGTCGTGATGGAATAGATAATGGCATTAGTAAACCATATTGTTTACCATGGCATCTTTTAACTCGTTGACAAACTAAACATTTAGATACAAAGTT
This sequence comes from Lygodium microphyllum, assembly GCF_053477565.2. NCBI lineage: Eukaryota > Viridiplantae > Streptophyta > Polypodiopsida > Schizaeales > Lygodiaceae > Lygodium > Lygodium microphyllum. The sequence continues at coordinate 34,972,348 of NC_141158.1, forward strand.
AGATACATCAGTGTCCATATGTGGCCAATAAAAATCTTCAGTTAATGTACGCAAAGTAGATATAATACCTCTATGACCTTGATATGGAGGACAATGAATCTCATGCAAAACAAATGATCTAAATGGAACTGTCACACATAATCTTTTTTCATAAAACATAAATCCATTATTGTAAGACAGTGAATCAATAGGAATCCAATTATTTGCAACTAATTCATTCCAATCATCTTGAAAAGTAATATCCTGATGATAAGTAACTTTCATAGGGATAAGGGAATCAAATGATATCACAAAAATATTATGAATTGTCGGTCTTCTACTCAAAGCGTCGGCTACAACATTCTCTTTTCCTAGTTGATATTGTATAAGGGGACGAAAACTTTGAATGAAAGTTACCCATTTAATGTATCGGACAAACATTTGGGGTTGACTAAGGAGATGTCTAATGCTTTGTTGGTCAGTTTTGATCATAAATTCAGATCCCATTAAGTAATGTTTCCATTGACATAAGGCTTGTACTAGAGCTAGCAATTCTTTATCATAGGTAGAGTATTTAAGTTCAGATGGTTTGAGTTTACAGCTAGAGTAGGCTATGGGATGATTATTTTGCATAAGGTATTGTTTATAACTGGTCTGATAATCTATTTTGTGATCTTCAGGACATAAAGGTGGTAGTTGAGATGGTAAATCATCAGCAAAACAATCTTGAAATTGAGTAAGAAATTGTGTATTCCTAGGATGCATTTGTTTTTCTTTAGCTTGAAGTTCATTCGCCCAAATTAAATAAGATTTGCTACTTTTACGTAATGTACGTTTAGCCTGAGTATGAGTAAGCAGTGGAACATTATTAGATGTGTGCATACCATGCAATGTGATTTGTTTTCCTTAAAAATAAATTTTAATTAAATATGTAGAATAATCTATGTCAAGATTATACTGATCACACCAAGGCATTCCTAAGATAATGTCACTAAAATGCAAAGGTACAACTAGAAAATTTCTTCGTTTAATATATTCACCAATTTTAATTTCTAAATTATGTACCTCTTGTGTTCCATTATATCTCGTGCCTAGGAATGCAGCCTTAATGTGATAATTTGTAGAAAGACTTTGTAAATTCAATTCTTTCACTAACTTTGCAGAAATAAAGTCATGTGTGCTCCCATCATCATGTAAAATAGTATTTTCTTTACCATGCACAAAACATTTCATTGTTAACAAAGAATATGAAGTTGGCATACCTGGCAGAGTATCCGAAATAGTTCCAATGTCATCATCATCTTCCGTAAAGTCAGGTATTTCCTCACGTTCTTCCTCTTCCATAGCTCCAAGATAATTGATATGGATAGGTGGCTTTTTGGTTTGGCAATTGGCTGCTAGATGTCTAGGTTGATGGCATTTGTAACAAACTATGGGTTTGGCTTTAGATACATTGTTGGTAATGGCAAGAAGTTTAGGAATGTTGGAATTTGGTTGTGAGGATGGCTTAGGGTTTGGGTTGGTATTTGATGGCAAAGTAGGTGGTCATGTCCAAGACTTACGAAATGAAGATGGAAGAAAACGACTTTGATTGAATCTTCAAAAATTTGAATTGAATTGTTTGGAACCATAGTTACCATTAGTTTAAAATTGTTGTGGTCGCTTGTCTCTTCTGCAAATCTTGTCTTCAGTATCATGAGCCAAGGAAATTGCATCTTCAAGGGTTGTCTCCTCTACTATGGTCCTTCCCTCCTCCAGCGCACCATGTCCCCCGCCAGTGCGTCCCATTCGCCATCCACAATGATGTTCGTTATGGCTTGGAAATGCTTGCAGATCTGGCATTCTTTGTGTATTCTTCTTTCAGTTCTTGAGTCTCTCTTTCTCTCTCCCGTTACCACATATCCCTATTTTGGTGCCAACATTCCAAAAAGAATGTTGCCAAACCTTGTCTTCCAATAGAAAAAGCCATGCCACCTCTAAGAACTTAAGGCTTATGTGCCTCAATGTTTCCCTTGATTATTAGTAGTTTTATATTAGCACATGAATGGTTTGATACCTTTTTGTAGCAAGAGCTCCAAATCCCCATTTATGCATGCCTTCTTTTACTAAATTTTCTATTGCATTCCATAAGGAATGCAATTGAACAATGTTGCTTATACTTTTTTCAAAATAATCTCTATTTGTGTGTATGTGTACCTCGTATACATGCAAGCACCCCTAAATAGCGAAAAGTATGTCACATGTATGGACAATATAGCTCTTATTTCCTAGATTACCTTTTGTTGATAAAAATATTTATGATCCTATGACTAACAAAGATGATGAGATCTTGGATCATGATGGTGAATAAAATTATGGTAGGTCTAAAGTACGATCCTAGAGTTAATGTAGATAAATGTATATGTTCATTGAAAATGGGAGGAAAGGGTAGAAAATGTGAGGATAAATCTGAAGTACCAAACTCATGCTCAAATGAAACAAAAGATAAAGGATTACCTTGTGGAACATTTATGATAAGAGAGTGTTCTTCAAATCCATATTATTACCAAATTGGGCCTCCTAGATGACTTACAATTAGTCCCTACATAATTAAAGAAGCAGTACACATAATTAGATTTGGGATAATCAAAGTAAGTGCAATGTGTCCTTAAACTCTAACACATTGGAGTTTAAGGACACATGGCACTTACTTTGATTATCCCAAATATAATTATGTGTACTCTACCATAATTATGTAGGGACTAATTGTAAGTCATCTACGAGACCCAATTTGGTACTAATATGGATTTGAAGAACACTCTATGATCATAGATGTTGCACAAGGTAATCCTTTATCTTTTTTTTTATTTGAGCATGAGTTTGCTATTTTAGATTTATCCTCACATTTTCTTCCCTTTCCTCCCACTTTCAATGAACATATACATTTATCTACATTAACTCTAAGATAGTACCTTAGACCTACCATAGGTTATCTAGTGTTAGCACACATTGTCTCTGATGCACATTTAGGCTTTAGGCCATCATTAAACACTTAGAGGTGTACCACTTTGCACCATGGTGCTGTTTTGTTTTTGGAATGGCAGTTGTGCATTATGCACCTCCCCCATATCCGCAAGTGCATCATACTCTATCATCTGATCTGGTCATGTGGGGAATCTCCCTTGGCACATTATACCACCCTCCCTTGTTGCTTATAGGCACAGATCCCACTCATGTGAATATGAGTCACCTCCCTCCTTGAAGGAAAAGAGGGAGTGCAAAGGAATCCCTTCCGTAGAGGAATTCATATTGAGAATTATGTAGCACCTATGGTAGTATGAGCTTCACTCTCCATGATATCACCTTTGGAATGATTTTGTAGATTACATTTAGAATGTGAGGGGCCTTCATAAGTTTGGTTTATCTTGAATCCAAGACTTGTGGAGTAATTTAATTCTTCTTTTACAAGCAATGCTAGGGATCTCACCTCTTCTTTCATAAGCATTGGCAAAGCATGTAAGTCTCTACCAATTCACATCCTAGATGGTATCATATACCTCATGTGAGGGATACCATTTAAACCAAGCATCAATATCTCTCATTTTTCTCAACACCACATAGTGAAGTTCCTCCTTTGAAAAGATTTTAGCTTGTAGTAGGGACACCTAGATAAAGAAAGTCAATTGCACTAGTTCCAAGAATTGATAAACTAGAAGTTAATATTCTTGCTCATCAACAACTGATTGACCATGTATGTTTGATAGGTGATCTAGAAAATTTGCAAAAATTTTGAGTCCCAGCTATGGTACAACCTGCCACCCTCCTTGATTCGTATAGGTCTTGTCTCATCTTGCAACTTGCTAAGACTAATCCTTATGCTTTTTATAAAAAGAAAATTCCATCTACAATCATGTGGGAAACATCCAACAAATCATACGTCCTCTTCAAGTGATGAAAATTTGCATTATCATATGCAATCATGGTACAACTTGTATACAACTGGCCAGTCTCACTTGGCAACTTGTTCTAGTCCCTTGCCAAGATGGTACACTCTTGTGAAACTTGTCCTTTCAAAGTTTCCCAAATCCCTAATCTATTCATGGATGCAAGAGGGCCATATATTGACCACATGTCAACTAACATTTTGTTGTATTTCATGGAAGGAGCAACCACAACCCCTCCTTCCTCTCATTTTAGTGTGGGACTAAACGCTTCCTCCATCAATAGGATCACTCCTCCCTTTCCTCTACTTGAAGAAGAGTAAAAACACACACAACTAGGAAGGTCTAGTGCTTGGATGTATTCACTGGTTAGCTTTAGCCCTTGCATGGCCGATGCATTAGGTTTCCTTGCCCTTAACAACCTTCTCCAAGCTACCTTTTGGCTTTGTAAACATAGGCCTTTAGCATTCCATGTTTGAATTCCTTTTTAAGGGTACATATACACTTCTTGGTTATATCATGATATATTCATATACTAATGTACACATTGATGGCCATAAGTTGTAGAGAAGCATCTTACTTATGCATGCCATGAAGTTGTAGGACTTAATCAAATTGTTGAAGTTGTAGAGAAGTGTCTTATCCGTTTTCCACCAACGGATATTTTCTTTATTTTCTTGTACTTCATGTACATCAATCCCCTCTTTCTAGTCTCTCATCCTCCCATCGTGATTCGTGCTCCCATTGTTCTGCGTTCTCGTGCTCCCGTGCTCCCATTGTTCTGTGGCTCTCGTGCTCCTGTGAAAACAAGGCATGACCGAGCTGCATGTGGCTCAAAAGCCAATATTGAAGGAGGAGATGTACACGACGTCGGTACAAGCTGAATATGATAGAGTATAGCATATGCGTCGATGGACTTATACATTGCGGTCGATAGGTGAGAAGCTCTTGATACTAAATTGTTAAAATTATATCCTGATCTCTACGTCTGATTAGCTTTATAGGTCAAATTAATGGTATAAGTCTCATTGGAAATTGGAAGCCCAAGCTTCAAAAAACCATCATTGCAGCCTACTTTCTGTACTGCTGTGATCGGTCGGTGAATATTGGCCTAGGCTCAGCAAGCTCCCTTTATCTTAATAATATCGCAGCCTTGCATGGTGCGACATTGTTGCTCCACTATTAACATTGTAAAAGAATCAGGCCTCCATATGATCACTGTATTGCTGTGATCACTATGTAAAAGGAGCTCACTGTACTGCTATGATCGGCCGGTGAATATAGGCTCAGCAAGCTCCCTTTATCTTAACAACATCGCAACCTTGCATGGTGCGATATTGGTGGAGCTATTAACATTGTAAAAGAATGAGGCCTCCATATGTACAGTGTCCATAAAACCATAGGGAACCTTTCTGAAACTAGTCCTTAAATTCAATGTTCAAACGACAAAGGCAAAAACCTAGTGCTTCTTGGTGAAAATGGTTCTTGAGGGGAAATTAACAGATTTGAGAAACCTTCTTTACGAAGGGTTGTTTTAGCTTCTAATTGTTCTGCAGCTGCAGCATTCAAGTCCATGCTTCTAGCCCTCCAATATCTCTCAACAGCAGCTTGTAGGCCTGGTACTGCAGATGGCCATGCAGAGCACATAATCTATCATAACAACAAGGGTTAGAACATTTAGTACCGTTGAGCTCACAAAAAAAGGCATAGTAACAAACCTTGATACTATGTACAGTCATGACAAGCAGGTGAGGAAATTTTAGTCATGGACGCTAATTTGGTCAAGATACTTTTAGTCATGACAAGCAGGAGTACCACTATAAGATTGCATGTGGAGAGACAATCTGATTAGAGTGACAGATGGACTAACATAAGATTCTCAATCCTTGTTCCCACCTGCTGGTCATGGGGACATGAGTTTTGGAGAGAAGGAAGCTCCTTAAGTGTTGCACCAAGGCATGATGTTGGGGAATATAGCTGTCCCTGAAAGAAGTTCTTTAACTTATTAGTCTGGTCAATAAGGTGGAGTGGGATTGTCATTTCTCTAGGCAAATTTGAATTGGAGAAGTTGCATTAACACTCACATAGCTTACCTTAGCATTCAAAATGATCGACAAAGGACTAATTAGCTGGTCAAATCAACACAATTGCTAGTATAAATTCTATATACTTTCTTATGGACAATAGATCATAATAGAGGCTGATCATAATGATCTGTGAATGGAGTAGTACCATGGAGGAAGGTGAGTCCTTTTGAAGAGCCTCGCATTTGTTATGAAGGTAAACCATTTTTTGTAGAGGGATCATGGAGAGCATTGTTGGTGGCCAAAGCCTGAATTCATTGGTTGCACCTGTATTTGTACAGGTTGTGGGCTTGCTTGACCATGAATGATCTGCTGTTGGGAGTGACTGTGGGGGGTAGCTTAACCAAGATAAGCTAGGATTTAGGCCTAGCTCCTGCTGATGAACTCTTGTTGGACTAGGATCTTCAGCAAAGAAGGATGGGTTGGTAAATTATTGCCGGAATCTTGTGGGTCCAGATATTAAAGAAGCTGGAAGCTTGATAATATTAGCCATGTGTTGTCACTGTTGTGTCTGTGGTGGTTGTTGTTGCTGCTCCTACTACTTCTATTGTGATTGTTGTTGGAGTTGTGAGGGAGCTTGATGAGAGAATGAGATCATGGAAGAAAGGGAAGAATTAGCACTGGTAGGGGGCCAGTCAGGAGTACACAATGGAGAAGGAAAAAGGTGGTTGATCATACTTCCATCATGATTATGCGTCGAAGGCAGTACAACGTCAATGCCATTGTTGGGAAAGAAGGTATGCAAGCAGAGTACCACAAGGGTGCTGTGATAGGGATTGATGAAGCTGTTGGTCATGCGGGATATTTGACTGCATTGATGAGAATTCTCCTTGCTGTAATTGATGATCTGGGTCTGGGAGCTGTAATTACTGATTAATGTGCCGGTAATATTACTGGTGCTGCTGCCTCCACCTAGTCATAGTTTGTTTTCTCCACTTCAACACACCCATTGATTAATTTTGTTACATACTGTCTCTCTATAAGTGGCTTTTGATATTGCATTTGGTGCTGGAAGGCATGCTTGCCCTACTAGACATGAATGTACATATCTAGTCTGATATGTCCTTATCGAGTCTCCTACTAATTACTTTGCCTTTGATGTTTTTGGAGGATGCAGTGATGTATTCATAAAGGATAAAAGACGATTTACTCCAGTATATTAGGTACTTGTGCCAGTGTAGTGATTCATAAAATAAATGCTACAACAATTTCCTCGACTTATGGTTTCAGGTATGCTTTTGTAGCTTTGGATGGTGGATGTGTGGTGGATATATGTATGTAGATTTGGATATATGTATGGTGGATCTATGATGCTTTGTAGCTCTGGATATATGTATGTAAGCAAAAATAAAAATAAAAATCAAAGTACTAGTCTATGTACTTTATGTGTACTTTATGTGTAGTTCAAAGGTGTATGTGGAATGAACCACACCCTTGCTAATTGGCAATGTCTAGAATAAAATATTGCTATAGGTCTCTCACTTGTTGACCATGGCACCAAACTCACTACACTCTCCTCATGAGTCACAATATACCTCCTATATACTCCACTAATCAGGGAACCTCTCAACCACCTTCTTTACACTCACACCCCTCCCCCATAAACCTTGCTCTATGACAACCACCATTACTTTTGACAAGTATGTTGCTCTAGAGCCCCACTTGGACTCTTCATCACAAGAAAGAGCAAGCTTACACCTAGCTCCAAGCCATTAGTCTTCCTCACTCTTCCTATCCTTTTGTTTTCCCTCATTTTTCCATAACTTTCCAATCCCTTATCTTGGCCTCATACCCACTTATGTGCTCATCAACTAATGCCAATTTTTACAAAATTTGACCCCATCACTTTAAATGAAGCTCTGTTGCTAAACTAGTATAGACTATGGTATTAACTGTGCAACTAAAATATGTTATTAACGTAAACTATGTTGTGGGCTGGTTTTTTTGCAGTCCTAGAGTTTTAATTGTGGAGCTCATAATTTCATCAACTTTGGATTGAAGATTGAAGATACTCAAGTAAGGGATGTCTTCTTCTATAAGCACATTAAGAAAATGTACATGTAACTATAAGTGTGCACATAGTATTGAAGGTTGGTAATTAGTGAATCGTAGTACTTATTTTAGACACACTAAAAATGACATGCTTGGGATTAGGCATTCTTCTCTAGAAAGATCACTTCCTAGTGAACCAAGGGACTCAAATGTGCAAGGATATCATCTTGAGAAAAGAAGGCACGAAGAATCATCTCCAATGCATGGTGAAACTAACATAGATTATTTAAATAGATGACATAGGTGGTGTGATTGCCTTGCATATTGTAATGGTGGGAGGAGTGTTGGTCCACAAACTTTTCTTAGGCACCAGGAGTTGAAGGCCAAATATGATGCACTAAGTATGTAAATTGGTCTTACTCCTAATGAAAGGCAACATGAATAAGCCAATGATCAAACTATCAATACTTCTATAAGTTCCCCCTTCACTCATGACAATAACTCAATTAACCATGCTGAGCCTCCTCAAATAGATCCTTCTATAGACAATCACATATCTATTACTAGGACATCATTATATCAACAAACTATACAAAAAATAATTGAGCTTCAAGCTCTTTGGGATGAGAACCAAATATCAATTAGTGCACAAGAGAAGATGCTCCAATTATTATTTGGAGACATGGGCAATCCAAGGGCTAGGGATCAAAGAGTTGAAGAGTACAAGCCAAGTTTAAGTAAGCTATTAGTGCAACTACCTGATACATGGAATGGAAACCTTGATGGAGTGAGAGTTCCGACATCTTGGGAGCAACTTGACTCTATGTATCATGATCTTGGCATGGTCCAACCTGAGCACTGTAGGTTTTGCATGGGAAGTAAAAACAATGATCATGAAATTGAACTTCTTACACCTAGTAAAGAAGATTCCTATGCCAAAGATGTAGTCTTGTGTTATTGCAAACAAAATATGTGAAAAAGAATACTAAAGCGTGACTATATTGAATGTTGTGAAAAGTGTAAAAAATGCAATAAACCAAGGAGATAAATGTTAGCTATTGATTATTTACCTCTAAAGAAACAATTAGAGATTTTTGTGCGATCCATGACACTTTGTCATGATTTCCTAAGCATGTGGCATCATAAAACAAGATGGTTAGGGAAAGATATCCACATGCAACCAGAATTCATAAACGAGTTTTGGGATGGAACAAAGTGTCGTGAGTATCAAGATTTTTGGAATCGTGATGCTAAGTATGAGATGGTTGTTGCGTGCAACGACCCTACATGTGGGAAAGTATATACAACTTTTCCAAGGACTTGTTTTTCAATAGTTCTAGAACAAGGTTTTGACCAAGAGATGCAAGAGTATAATTTTGTTTGTAAAAAATGTCGACATCTCAACAAATGTAAAAAGAAGATGTTTAGAGGTGATCCTTGGAACTTGGCACTTCTTTTACATTGGGATGGCTTCCAAGCCTCTCGTACCACTCAAAAGGACTGTGGTGTGGTTGAAATTAAGGTCCTTAATGGTGGGAAGGGTTCCGTATTAGGAATTATTCCCGTTTTAATCATACATTTTAGTTGCTCTAAATTTATTCGTAATATTCCTGATGTATTTCAAACGGTTTTAAGACCACTTATTAGTGAGCTACAAGACCTTTACATAAATGGTATGCAAATGTCATACAACTACCCTGTAGAAAAGATTTTTGAAAATCCAATGGGACAATCAAACTTTTGTGTTGTTAGATTAATTCTAATGATGGTTATAGGGGATCATCCTACACAATGCAAAATAGGATCCTTCAAAGATGGTGGGTAATTCTTTTGTCGTAGAGACAAAGCCCAAGCTACTCTTGATACTAGTAATCCCTCATTCCAAGGATGTTACCTTTACGATGGTAGTCGATATCAAGCAAGATATCCTCCAACCCAGTGGTCCATAGGTGAAATGGGCATCCACACAGGCTGAAAAGGATGGTAAACTAAAGCTTGCAGGATTAGCTGGAGATTCTATTCTATAGAAACTATATAATTTGTGTGGTTTTAAATTGTCAATAGACTTGGTATATGATGCGATGCATGTGTTATCTCTAAATATATTTCAAAAATACATATGAGTACTCATGAGAGCCATGTCCAATGAAAAGAAAAAGATGATAGATTTTTGTTGTGAAAAGGCTTATAAGCTCTCTCCACCCTCTATTCATCATGGACGGTGGCCTCGTAATCCAAGTAAGTACTATGAAAACTTTAAGGCCGAAGAGAACCAAAAGTTCATCCAATGGTGCTTACCATATATTTTAGGTATAAGTCAATTTTTGACCTAGGTTTGTTGCTCATAGATATTGCACATGCCTTCTATAGTTATAGTCGATGTATTGGTTGGTCAAAAAAATGTTTAGGTATTGTACGTACTTTGTTTTGTGCTTGGAGAGTTCGAAAGGAAGAAGCCTTTGGTACTACTTCTTCTCCCTTAGAACACGTTGCAGGAAATGGAGAACTACTAGATGACATATTGAGATATGGATTGCATGATGTGTATTGGTGTTGTGACTTTGAGCGAATGGTAGCATTAGATATAGCAATAAAGACTAATAATCGCTTTAATGAAATATCTTATGTAAATTATTATAAGAGGACATTCTTCTCTTCAATATTTAAGTTATTAGAAATGGAAGTAGATGGGCTTTTGCCACATGAAAGAATGCTTATCCAAGTACATGCCTATCTTGTTTTACTTGATGGTTATGCTTTCACTGATTACCAAACACCGTGTTGTTATTCATTTCATGAGAATGGCATTGTGGAGGTTTCTTCAATTGAGAAGGCAAAGGAGATATGGAAACTTTTTGAAAGAGATGATTCCCAATATCCTTGTAACATAATGATGCATGAAAAAGGCATTTTAATCACAAAAAAGAGAAGAGAACATAGGCCCCTTTTATCCGAAGAACAAAAATATATTGCGCAATTTCTTGGTCTTCAAGAGAATGAACTAGTAGGACATCTAGTTACCACATATAGAAGAATTCTTTATAATGGAGAAATATACAAGATCGCAGATGACATCGTGGTAAAAACTAACACTTTTTGTAGTACGTTAGAAAGTATAGGTCATTGGAAAGCAAGACTCACTAATTGTTTTTCCATTCAATGGGATGGAGAGTATTACACCTTTTTTAGTGGAGAATATTGCAAGCAATGCATAACTATAAAAGAAAATGAAGAATGCTTACTTATAGATCCAATCATGGGAATGAGTGTACTACAAACTCAACAACTTTCGTTTACATGGGATTGCTTAAGATCATTGAGTTCTTTATTGCATAAGTTTGTTCCTTTACCTTCACATAATAGACTTGTTGCATATGAGGTAAAAGATCTAATTCAAAGAACAAGATTATTACAAATAGAGGTAGTTGGTTGTATACCTCCTTGGTTAGAAAAATATGATATTGTGTTGGCAAGAAAACATGATGATGACATGGATGGGGAGTACATTCATACAATGATAAGAGAGGTAGATTATGAAGAAAAAAGGTGCAAATTGTCATGGTTGAAGTGTGATCATAATAGAAGTACATGGAGAATTGATATTGATGAAGATATTATTAGCTATATATAGTTTGTCTATATATAGCATCCCTGGTCCCCTCTATATATTCCAACTATGTGTGCTCACTTGATGCACTTCTAGGGTTCCACTTTCGGTGTCTCGTGTCTCTCTTCGCCTATCTCTTCCTCCATTCCTCGTTTCCCTCGCGCACTGTTCAACATGGTATCAGAGCATACCGCCAACCCCTCAGGACGCTCCCATGGTCGTTACTCCCCCTACAGTCCCCGCACCTGCAGTCCCTACCATGAAGGCCCCTCTGACCGTACCTCCGTGAGCTCCAGTGCCTCCTTACGCCGCCCCCACAGGCATTACTCCCTCGGCACCCAACCGGGGCAGCCCCAGGGTTTGCCACCCTTACCCCGAAAGCGGCCCCAGCCATGATGCCGGCCCCCGTGACCGCGCCCCCCAACAGCTCCAATGCCTCCCTACGTCGGTGCCCCTGCAGTGCCCTCGGGGCCAGCCCCTGGATTCACGGCGCCCTCGGGAGCAGCCGGATCAGGCTTTCCTTTCTGTGAATTCAGTGATGGTCGTGAGATGATGGTACGGCTGTTTTGTTGCCTCTGCTTGTTGGATCCATAAACGTGGGTTTGCTTTCTGTTTCTATTTAGGTCCTCAACGATGCTAGCTGAAATTGTCTCGATATCGTTAAATGATGTCAAATCATTCTTCAGGGCTAGATTTTTGTAGGTGCAAGGTTTTTTTACAGAGTTCACAGAAAATTTGAGCATTGTTTTTGCTTGATGGTGGAAATATGTTGATAGCAACACGATGAATTTTGGGATTTTTGTTTGTAAATTTGTTTGGTCTGCATTGCTTTTGAAACAACTTTTTCAGATGCAGGAGTAGATCTCGATCTCCCTCTCGCAGGAGGTTAAGATGGTACAGAAGCAGAAGTCCATCAGTCTCTCATTCAGGCAGATCGCAAAGCCCAAGTTCTGTATCTTTGGACAAGAGGCGACTCCTTGAGAAAACTAAAAGGAAGGAGGAGACAGAAAAGCGAAAGTGAGTATTTTCCGTTGATACCAGCCTGTGGATCCCTGGTTTCATGTGACAAAAGCTTTGCCTATCAAAGTGCTCATTGTTTCAAAGCTTAGTGTCCATGACATGTGAGAGATCATACCATCTTGATCGTGGGACATTTGGCCCAGTTTCTTCCCACGAGCCAGAAGACCTCATTGCGCATGGCCCTTCCATCTACCGAATTGACCTGATTTGGGACTTGAAGTTTTTTGCATGGATGGGAGTCTTGAAGTCTCAACTTAGGCTGTAGAAGAGCAAAAGGCTGTGCAGAATTTCGGCCCACATAATCAGAATCTTGGTAAAGTAATCCTACTATAAGTTGTGGGAATTTTAGAAGTCACTACTGAACTGTTCGAGAATGAATGTGCAGTACTCTCACGCAGTTGTGATGTAATCTCATATGTGTGAGGTCATACGGTTATAGAGTTGCTAGGAGAGTCTTAGCATGCATATGTCATAGAAAGCAATTAACATATTTTTGAGGTCAAAGTGGTGCATTAAGGAACACCAAGCTGCTTTCTTGTCATTTGATTATTCTAAATGTTTCTTTCTTCCAGCTGATTTTTGGCTCTTCATGCTACGTTCCATATCATTTTGTCTATATTACAGCTAATGCCAGCTGATGTTTCATTATTATTCCAGCTGTTGAGTTGTTCCAGCTGATGTTTCGTTCCTTATTCTAGTTTTTGAGTTATTCCAGCTCATGTTTCGTTCCTTATTATTCCAGGTGATGTTTCGTTCTTTATTGTAGCTGGTTGTTGAGTTGTTCCAAACCATGTTTCATTCTTTATTCTTCTTTACTCTAGCTCGTTCGATTCCTTCATCTATTGTGATTCAAGATTGATGTAGCTCCTTCATTTATCTATAGTAATTCAGGAGTGATGTAGCTCCTTCGATGCCTACAAACAGGCACTTGTATATTCAGGAGTGATTTAGCTCCTTCGATGCCTACAAACAGACACTTGTATATTCAGGAGTGATTTAGCTCCTTTCAACTTTGTAATTATATCTTTTCAATATTAATATAGCAGTAGGGCTATATAGAGCTGTGGGTTTTTCCCTTGAGCCCCCAAGGGTTTTTTCATCCACAGTTAGGGACCTTTATTTGAGCGGGGATATTAGCTATATATAGTTTGTCTATATATAGCATCCCTGGTCCCCTCTATATATTCCAACTATGTGTGCTCACTTGATGCACTTCTAGGGTTCCACTTTCGGTGTCTTGTGTCTCTCTTCACCTATCTCTTCCTCCGTTCCTCGTTTCCCTCGCGCACTGTTCAACAGATATTTGGAGGGATTGGAACTTGTGTAGCATGGTAATGTCAAACTTTGAAGTTACAAAGAGAAGGAGAGTAAAATTATCAATTGGAGAGTCTATAGATGTTCCAATAGTGTGGATATCACATGATGTAACGTGACTGATTTAGAGAGAGAGTATGTGTGTGTGTTGCATTCTTGGAGATCCAAATGGGTGCTAGTAGCATTGATCATAATGGACATCATTATCTGATTGCCATCCCATTGTGTATATCATAATGCTTTGTCTATGGGTGTTTGTATATTAGGATGGTATCTCATGGATATAGCTCATGTTGTGTCTCATGTATAGGTAGTTGGACCTTTGTGTGTATGTATGTATGCGTGTATGTGTGATTATTGTTATTTCTTTTTATAAAGAATGAGAAAATTTCTTGCTTGAAGAAGATTAATGTATGGATATAATCTCTTGTTTGAGGAATACTAGCATATAAAGTTGTAAATTTGATTTTACCTTGTATCTTGTTTGATTTAAGCTTGTCTGATGGTTTGTATAGTTGTATATTGTATTGTTGTATGGTGTTTTTCTTTAAAAATTAAAAATCCATTAAAATCAGAGAGAGAGAGAGAGAGAAAAAAAGAGAGTGCAATTATTGTTGTATGCTTTTTATATGATTGATTGATTCTTTATTGGTTGAATATTAACAAAGTTTCTTGATTTAATTTTAGCTTGTCTCATGGCCTTCCCAAGTTAACAAACTCTAGATTCAATTATGCAAACTATCATCACTCTCCAAAAAACAATTGAGGAACTGAAATCAAAGAATGATAGTTCTGAACAAACAGTGAGCATGAGCAAACCAGTTTCAATACAAAGTAAAAGAGTCCAGTTGCCACATCAAAAGCAAATCAAGAGTATACAAATAGGGGATGTCATTGATGAAGACTTCTACATATGACCAGATTTTCAAATCACCTAAAAGGATTAGTCGAGAAGACCAAGATGAGTTTGGAAAACCATTTTTACTAAAATACTATCGAGATACGCAAAATGTCAAGTATTGTGCTAATCACAGAAAAGTGTATAATTGGGTCAAGAGCCATGAGATTTGCAAGGATTTGCGGTAATAATAAAGATGGCAAACATAGAGTTTTAGAGATCATAGATCAAAACTATGATAAAATTTTACCCCTTGAGTTTCCTGATGCTACTTCCTTTGGAAAAAGGAGGATATATATATGTACTATCTTTCTGTTGCTCAAAATCTCAGAAAGAAACTCAAGAGGAAAAGATCATCTTTGGTGGGTATATCTTTGGTAAGCATACTTATTTATCAAAATTTTCTCACCATAGATTATATACATAAAAAATTGGTACTCATTGGCACAACTATGTTTTTTTAATAGAAGAATCATAGCTTCGAGCATGTAGATATATGCAAACAAAAACTGGTGAGATTTGCAATTTTTATCTCAAGTTTTATTTTTTCTATTGTATAATTTTTATTATCTTTATGTTTATTATAACCATTTCACTTTAAGTTTCTTAGATATATTTACCTTTCATTATATTTTCTCTAATATTTTAGGATACAAGTGACGAGGCGTATTATCCACAACTTATGGTGGAAGAACAATGTATCTTTTCTGAGAATAGTGCAACACATGTATGTACATCGTTCACTCATTTAAATATTTAAATATTTGGAGATTTTAGTTTTTAATATTGACTTCAATTTTCTTGCTTGTACTAGTTGGAATCTCACAATGATGGTCTGCCTCTTGTTTCAATTTCTGCTTTCGAAAAATGTCCAAAAAATAATCAAATGGTTAGTATACCTTGGTTTATAGTCTTTCTCCATTTGATTGTCTCTAATACTTAACCTATGTTTCAGGACTATTTAAACTCAGATCATAGTTTTATGGATCTACTACATGGAATTCCATTTGTATGAGGAATATATACATATATTCTTAATTTTTGTATACTTTTAAATTAAAAGATATTCCATTTTAAGTTTTATTTTTCTTGTATTATAGGGTTCATGTAGTAGTGAACACTCTCTTCCACAAGATATGATCCAAGATCTTGAGGAGATTGAAGTAGCACAGAAAAGTCTTTGTATATGAAAGGTATGCTTAGCCATCTCTTGATATTTTATTTTAATATATGCATTTAATAAATTATATCTAATTACAAACTTATTGTGATAAGATGAGCGAGAAAATGCAACAAAGCAAGCAACAACAAAAGGAGAGTAAGGGCAAAAATAAGAAATTATCTAAGGTATTTCTTTGCATTTCTTTTTACCAAATGTGGCATAATTAAAATTTTTTAACTTTATTTTCTTGTCTATACTATAGGCTCTCGACTATGTTGAGCCATCAAAAAGTGTGGATCCTTCTAATATAGAATTGCCATCAAGAACCTCATTGGCAACTCAATGTTATTAAATATTAAGACAATAGAGTATCTAATTAACTTATGATGTAGTAGCACACTAATCTATGTTGTATTTCTAAAATGCAGGTTGTTAATGCCTTTGAAGAGGAAGACCAAAAAGCCATTCTTCTCAGATATTTAGACATCCAATCCATTGACAAGCTATATGCATCATTAAAATCTACATATGGTGTTATTAAGAGAGATCCTACTTTTTTAGGAGGATGCAATGAGCAAACATTGCCAGCCATGAGAAAAGCTCTCGTGGATTGGTTACTCTATAGAGAGAAAATTCACGTCACAAAAAATCACAATAAACCTTTGAGTATTAATAATATATGCATCTTGAATTGACCTCTTTATTAATGAAGATAACAGCTTTTAATTCTTTCTATTATTTTAATTTATATTTTTTACCATAATAGTAATTCTTAAAACTATTTACATGATTGCAACTAGTTTTTATATATATAAAAAATACTATATGATTAGTTCTAACTAGTCTGTTTATATAGTAAAATTTCACTACATGAATAACTAGAGAATTTTGAAATTCCTATACAGGAATATTTTACTATATCACTAACTTGTAAAGTGTTCCACTTTTACTAATTGAGACTTTTTCTAGATACTTTGATAAGTATCTA
Source organism: Lygodium microphyllum (assembly GCF_053477565.2). NCBI lineage: Eukaryota > Viridiplantae > Streptophyta > Polypodiopsida > Schizaeales > Lygodiaceae > Lygodium > Lygodium microphyllum. Next base: position 34,989,312 of record NC_141158.1, read on the forward strand.
AAACATTTATCTTTTTTTTCTATATGGATAGGTGTCTAAAGTTCCTTTTGATATGCAAGTATTGTGATACGTACATGTGCTACACATGTAACACCTCCATGTACTACATACCTTGACAAACAGTTGGCCTACCGAAACTAGGGTTTCAACCACCACTCCCCTTTCAGCTACTCCATGACCTGGCCCCGCTCTTCCTGCACGGCTACCGCTGCATCTGAAGTCTCCCCCGCCATCGAAGATCTAATCAACAGCACTGCTTTTACGGATCATGATGCTTCTTGAGTACGAAGTTTAGTTTTCTCAGGTTGATTACTTGATAATTGTAGTGGCCAACTGCATCAACTAAGCCTCTTTATAAGCTAAATCAATTAGGATAAGCTAAATCAATTCATAGGGAATACCAAGCATAGACAAATTATGCATAGGCTAGGATAGTTGTGTTGCTAAAATAGTCTAAGCTAGACTAAAGTTCCTCTAGGCTAGGTGTAGGCTATGTTCTAGTAGTGACTAGGCTAGGATAGCTTAGGTATATTTATAGGAATGAAGACAAACAAAGAATGGGAAAGAGAAAGAGAGAGAGAAAGAGGAGCGGGGAGAGAAATAGAGAGGGGGATAGATAAAGATAAAGAGAGGGAGAGAAAACAGTAATGGACAAAGAGAGATGGAGAGGAATGATCCGTGGTCCACTAATATATGAGTCATTCTCATGTGGACCATGCATGACTTTTTCGAGATTCGGGGAGTGCTTATGTAAGTGAGCTTCCATTCTCCTTGTTGATATCTAATATGGCTCGTTCAAGTTAGGGTTGACTAGATAGGGGTATTGTGACAAGTCTCATTATCTCATATTATCATGCATGTCCTTTGTGTGAGTCAAAATTAGACTCGTGAAGGTCATGCACCATAAAGAAGATGGAATATCAAGAATACGTTGCTTCCTTATCGGAGAGTTGTAATTTGAGAGAAGTCTTTTTTGAAGGACCTCCAGTACGAATGAATGCCCGAAGCTAGTATGAGTTGAAAATAGTTCACGAGGAGTCAAATCCAAGTAGAATGTGATAATTCTCAGTTTTTCTACTAGTTGCCATATTGGATCCACTTACAGATCAACCATTTGTTAGATCCCATGCATATTCTCAAGAATTTGGATAGCTTATTGTGAGACCATATCATAGGAAAGAGAGAAAGGCCATGTGGCTTCTGATTGCTGGGCATGTCAATATGATGAGGAGCATGGAGTTACTACAAAGCAACCTCGCTCGTCCAAAAGTTTTCCTCCTTGTGATTATTGTGCACATACAGATCATCCATCTCGTCGTTGTTATAAACGCAGATATGATGAAGAACGTTCTCGAGCTTATATTGTTCAACAAACTACAACTGATGATGATCATACTCATCAGGAGCTCAATTTCGTCCATCATGATATCTCTCCAGAAAAGGTACTTCATGTTCATGATGGTTCTCTATTCATTGTTGATTCAGGTGCCACTGGAAACATGACATACCAATCGCAGTGGCTTCACAATTATCATTCTCTTCCTGTCAAGAAGTTTGTTTACCTTGCGGATGATACGACTTGTCAAGTCAAAGGAGTGGGTGATTTATATCTGGGGACTATTTCATCCACTAGAATATTAAGAGGAGTTCTTCATGTTCCAAATTTGCAAAGAAATCTTCTTTTTGTTGCTCGTCTAGTTGATCTTGGTTTGTTTATTCGCTTTGATCATAATCAATATCGTATAGAGAAAGACGGGCATACTATAGCAATGGCTCCTTGACATGGTAATCTATTTGAGCTATCATTGTGAACGATACAGTTGCAAATGTTGTTATTGCCCTTGGAGATGCAGATTGCAAATTATGACATCAACGATTTGCACACTCCGATTTTGCCAAAATTCTTGATCTTCATCGTCATGGTCTTGTGCAAGGTATGGATCTTAAATCTCATCCACGTATGGGAATATGTGAGTACTGTGCACTTGGAAAACACCATCATTCGCCTTTCCACACTTCTACTTCATCACATTCCTGTGCTCTCTTGGATTTGGTTCATACCGATATTTGCGGTCCTTTTCCTGCCTCAAAGTCTCAATATCGATATTTTATAACTTTCATTGATGATTTCTCACGGTACACACATGTCTATCTTCTTCGACATAAGTCTGAGGCTTTATCTATATTTAAACAATACAAGATAAGTGTGGAGCTTCAAACTGGATTCTGTATAAAGATGCTTCGCAGTGACAATGGCGGTGAATATGTATCCAATCTATTTGATAACTTCTGTAAGGATCAAGGTATTCATCATGAGTTTACAGTTCCTTATTCTCCTCAGCAAAATGGTGTTGCTGAGCGCAAAAATCGCACTATTCTTAATGCTATACGTTGCATGCTTATACACTCTGGTTTGTCTCGAAAGTTTTGGACTGAAGCACTTCTAACAGCTCTTTTTATTCAAAATCATCTTCCAACTATTGCACCTGCTGGTAAAATTCCTATAACAATTTGGACAGGGAAGACACCTTCAGTCTCTCACTTTTGCACATTTGGCTGCATTGCTTATATTCATGTGCCCAAGGACACTCGACATAAGTTGGATCCTCCAGGTTTGAAGGTAATTTTTCTTGGTTATTCAAATCATTCCAAAGGTTACAAATTTTATGATCCTTCTTCTCAAAAGGTTATCATTAGTCGTGATGCTATATTTGATGAGAAGACTATGGGTGGCACATGGTCGTCAGATGTTTCAGATGATACACAGTCTTTGCTTAGTGCATTTCCTTACTTGCTTTGTGATTCTACTAATTCTGATGATCATAAACCTCCTTCACCTCCAAAGAAGATTGATGGAAATTTGGAGATCTATGTCGATCTTCCTATTGAGATAGAGCATGGATTTTATTCTATTGAATATGATGTATTTGATGATGCTATGTCTGTCCAAGAGGATCCAATATCGTATATGGAAGCTATCAATTTGTCTCAAAGGGATCAATGGCAAGAAGCTATGCAAGCTGAGTACGATTCTTTAATCTCCAAAGGTACATGGATTCTTACTGAACTCCCCCCAAATCGTGTTCCTTTCAAATGTAAATGGGTTTATAAAACCAAGATCAAAGCTGATGGCTCGTTTGATAAGTTCAAAGAACGACTTGTTGCAAAAGATTACTCACAGATTGCAGGAGTAGATTATCAAGAAACATTTTCTCCCGTTGTGCGCTCCACAACTGTTCGTATGATTTTGGCTTTTGCAACACTATTTGATCTAGAAATTCACCAAATGGATGTTAAAACAGCTTTTCTCAATGGGGATCTTGAAGAAGAAATCTATATGGAGCAACCTGAAGGTTTTATGATTGTAGGAAAGGAGCATCTTGTATGCCAGCTTCATCGTGCATTATATGGATTGAAGCAAGCCTCTCATGCTTGGTATATTAAGATTGATCAGTTCCTCACATCTAAAGGTTTTGTTGCATGTTTTGCTGACCCAAATCTTTACATCAAAAGGGAGGACAAATATTTTATTATTCTTGCTCTATATGTTGATGATACTATTCTTGTGACAAATAATATTGCTTTCTTGGATGCTATGAAGAAGATTTTATCGACTGCATTTGAAATGGTGGATCTTGGTGAGATACATTCTTGTTTGGGTATTCAAGTTCAACAACACCGACAACAACGCATTCTTCTTCTTCACCAGACAAAGTTTATTAATGATATTGTTAAGAAGTTTGGGTTGACAAATGCGCACTCTGCCAACACTCCCATTCTTTCAAGCTCTACCAAGGGTACATCTACAACACGCAATGAAGAATCAGCCATTCATCAACCTTTTTCTAATCTTGTTGGTTGTCTTCAATTTATTGGTTTAAACACAAGACCAGATATTTTATTTGCAGCTAACTTTTTGGGACAGTATCTTTCTTCCCCTTCTACTATTCATTGGAGTGCTGCAAAACGTATTCTTAAGTACCTCAAGGGTACTAAGGAATTTGGTCTTATTTATCGTCGTCGAGAGGATTCTTCTTTATCTTCTTCAACTTCTCTTGACCTTATTGGATATACAGACGCTGATTGGGAAAGTTCACACTTATCCATGTGATCTACAAGTGGGAATTGTTTCTTTGTAAATGGATGTTTGGTTTCTTGGTCCAACAAGAAACAACGATGTGTTGCGGTTTCTACAACTAAAGCCAAATATGTTGCTGCATCATTAGCAACTCGTGAGCTAGTTTGGCTTCGACAACTACTTGCAGATTTGGGACATCCTTGTATTCAAGAAAACTTTATAGTAAATCATTTTTGTATCGTAGGTATGTGTAGGGGCTCGGGTTTTTCCCTTGTTCTCCCCAAGGGTTTTTTCACTCGCAGCCAGAGACCTTTGTTTGAGTGGGGATGTTACAACTATATATATCATCTCTCACTTGACTTGGGTCTCACCTATATATACTAACTCTATATCAATATGAATCATTCTTTAGGATCATGTCTTGTGTATCTCTCTCGTACTCTCTCTCTCTCTCAACAGTAGCGTGATTGTGGAGTTGCCTTTTCCAAGGACTAACATAGATGAATCATCACCTATCGGGCCGCTCATAGACGTACTAGCTGAAGGATAATTTTTAGCATAAGTAGGGCTGACTGGTTCATCAAAGAGCGTTGCATTCGTATTACCATACCATGAGGCTAGCTCATCAAAAACTACATCCCTACTGATCAGGGTTTCTCGAGTGGATGGATCATAGCATTTGTAACCCTTTCTCTACTATGCATAGCCAAGAAAAACACTTTTGATAGCCTTCGGGTCTAACTTCTTCCTCTTTTCATTAGGCACATGTATGTAGGCAATGCATCCAAATACTTTGAGGTGATTAATGGAAAGTTTGTGCCCATATAGTTTCTTATATAGAGTCAAATCATGAAGCCTAGTTGTAGGTGTTCGGTTCAATACATAAACTGCAGTAACCACTGCTTCATCCCAAAAAACATTTGGCAAATTCTTTTCATTAAGCATTACCCTGGCAACTTCCATAAGCATCCGATTTTTTATCTTTGCCACATGATTTTGGTGAGGTGTGTAACTACATGTGAGCTGCCTTTTTATGCCATATTGAGCAAGGTACATGTCAAACTCTCTGGATACATATTCTCCATCTCCAAACCTCAAACATTAGATATAACAATTTCAACATGCTTCTTAAAGTCCTTAAAGATATCAGCACCTCATCCTTGTGCTTTAGAATGTATAGCCATGTGTATCGACGACTGAAATCATCAATGAAGAATACATAATACATGGCACCACCAAAAGACACATTATGGGCAGGACGCCATACATCTGAATGTATCAACTACAAAGGTCGAGAACTATTTCTAACATGTCTCATGAATAGAAATCTCACTTGTTTCCCAAATTGACAAGTAGAGCATACATGTCCAAGATCAATGTACTTGAACTTTGGCAAGCCAAATAAAACCTCTTTTTGTTGTATATTTTTCATTTTTTTTATATTTACATGACCAATGCATTTGTGCCAAATTTCTACATCCCGAACTACTCCATTATCATGGGTAAACATGGATGCCTTCAATTATGGGATAGATGCATCTAAGGTAAACATTTTGCCATCTCTCTTGCCTTTAACAATCAATTTATAGTAATTACCATATTCTTCAATAAAACAATCATCCCTATTGAATGTGACTTGCAGATTTTGTTCTACCATCTATCCATCCGACAACAAATTCTTAGTAATAGAAGGTACATGTAGTACATCATGTAGTCTCTTCTTTCTACCATCGTTACTTGTGCAAACCTTCTTTGATGTTCATTGAGAACTTTTGCTCCAAAACAAATTGCATAGCTGTTACCTTCAAGATCCTCTTGGCCAACAGCCCATCCTATCCTAATGGGACTTGTATCCAGAGTAAGAATGATGGGTTGACCATTTGAATAATCAGCCCTTTTGAGAGTGGGGGTTGAAATTAACAGCTTCTTTAATTCACACATAGTGAGAGTATGCTCATTACCCCAAGAGAATCTTTAGTGTTTTCTTAAGAATTGATAAAGATTTTTGGCTACATGAGCAAAATGTGGTATCCATATGAGATAGAATACACATGTGCCAAGAAATCTTCTTAGTTCTAAAGCATTTGTGCATTTTTCTTGCATTCTGCTAATGGCATATATCTTCAATGGCGAAGATTTGCATCCATAGAGGCCACATAGATGACCGACCACTAGGACTTCTTCTACTCCAAAAATCGACTTAGCTCTAGAAAGGGTAAGATGTACATCTTCTAGCCTTGTCAAAATCCTATCACAATCATGAATATGGTTAACTACAAATGTTCTGCAACCATCTTCGTCGAGCTTCTCATTCTTTTCATTGACTTCACATCCCTTGATAGGTAAATCATCAAGAAATGAAAGAGTAAGTTGTGGAATAAAGTCCCTTAAGACTTTGTGTATGGCATTCATCATATGGGCTACGGAGTTTGTTGCACCTTGTGGTAGAGTGCACATGTGGACCAATCCAAGAGGTGTCTTCATTGTGGTAATGCCTTGGCTTTCAAATGAATGCTGAAATTGGTCATATCCTGCATATAGGTCGCCCATAGAATAAATTCCTCTACCTGCAAAAGCTTCAGTAAATTCATCAATAATAGGACCTGAACTAAAATTTCCGATTGTGACACGATTAACAGGGTGTAGATCTTGAATGAATCGTAAAGATCCATTTTTCTTAGGCACAATAAACCATCGATTTGAGTAAGGTGCTGAAGAAGGTTCTAAAATCTTCATTCTGATCTTCTTATTTAGAAGTTCCAATAATTTGGAAAAATGCATCCTTGGAATAGGAATAGGCTTGACGTTCCAAGGCACATATGGTACTGTAAAAATGACCATAAGAGCCACAATGTTTGGATCCACACAACCTATTTCACTTGGTTGAAATGAAAAATATTTTCATGTTTCATTAGCATTTGCATAAAAGAGTGTTTTTTAGCCAGCGAAAGGGAATAATTTTCACCTATTTTGAGCTCTTTTATACTTTCAGATGTGAACTTGTGACTAATGTTCGAAGGATCACAAAGACTTGGCTAATTTGTTGTTCTATCAGCAAGCCCTTCACTTTCAGGAGGTAGTGGGACTACCACATGGTTGACTTTCTTATCCATTGTCTTGTATTTTGTCTCCATTTGTACTTCAGCCTTGTTGAGTAAACCAATGTCTTCCTGCTCAACAAATTCTTGAATTCTTTGATAAAAATCCAATGTATATACTTCTATGGACTAATTTTTAGCCTGATTTTTTGTATGAGCAGCTACATATATTTTAGCCAATGTGTTAGTAGTAATTAATTTTTAAAAAATGCTCAAAATATCTTCATTTTCAGCCATCATGTCATAAGTTTTCAACTTTCTTTTTACATGACATAAGTATTTTATTTCATCTTTAGTCATGGCTGGAAGAGACTTATAACAATCCATACTATTGGGTGTACATACATACAGATTTGCTAGAGACACAATTTGTATAGCATAAGGAGGTTCAATCTTTTTACATGACGCACTACTATAGCCTCCTTTTATAGTAGTACAGTCCGAAAACCCTTGAATTCTTATGCATTAGGAGGCATTAGGATCTCTATTTCGATGATGGTTAACACACAGAGTAAGAAATTCGATAGCTCGTTCATTATCCTTGCTTTGGATTCGAGCATAGAAAGAACCATCATCAAAAGCTTTTGTTTCCAAGCAGGCTTGAGAAATGTAAGGTTGTCTAAGAATGATAGGGTAACTACAAAGTCTTGAAAAAAAAAGTGAAAATTGTATTTTATGTCTTTAATAATTACCTACACATTAGGACATGCAGGATATAACTCTCTAGAAGATTTATTTGCAGCTCTCATTGTCCGACCTGGATCAACATCTATGGGCCATCCACCACTTTCATTAGGGCCAAAAACGCTTCAAAAATGGCACTTGTAAGAGAGTGATTAAGTTGCTAATTAGTTGAGGTTTAGGAAGAATAAAACCTCTAAATTTGGTTGTTTAGATGTGATTAATGAGAGAATATTTGGTTCATTGAAGAGGTCGGCCATTAATTGCCCTCATCTTTTAATCCAGGTCAGGGGTCAGCTTTTCGGCCGTTTTTGTCTTGGAACTCGAAAGATTTTGTATTTTCAAGATTTTCATACAAACTTCGCATTTGTTTGCTCCCGCGTTTTCTTTCTACACACTATTCTCTTTTGCCATTCTTTTTGTTCATTTGCTAGAATGTCTAACAATACTACTTCAAATAACACATGCGCAAGCACACGTAAATACAAGCTAACTATTCAGCTAGATCCGATTTACACATCTTGGAGAAGTATACATCATCGAGTATTGATAGATGAGATTGAAGCCAACAGGTTGCAAACACAAGGAATGAAGCATATAGATTTGTGGGTGGACGGAAATATTTATCCCAGGGATCCTTCTACAGGTAAACCACCTCCTTTTTTCAATGTCCATGACTATATAAGATATGCTGGAGAAGGTTACAATGGAATGCTTGGCTACTGTATGAGGTTATACTCTGCATCTTACACATATATAGCTGAAATGCACGAAATGAAAAAAGCACTAGAAACTACACAAACAAATATTTTAGAGTTGACAAGTCAAATTGATATTTTGAAAAATGTTAACAAGCCATTGCAAGATAAGCTAACACGCTTGAGAGAAACTCCAGTAGGATTTAGATAGAGGAAGAGACCATTAAAAAATATAACCAACTTGTGTGAGAGAGCAAAGAAAAGGAGACTAAATCTTACCAAGAAATATGTCTCTAACATATTAAGCATCAATATCCGAGAGAATGAGGAAAGAATCAAACTTTTGAAGGAAACCATGAATAAGAAAGATATTTTGAGGATTCTTAAGTCACCCGAAAATGCGGATTTGAGAGGTCCAACTCTCAAAGAGTTAGTGAAGGACTTAAAAGGCACGGTGAAAGCAAATGAAATTGTAGAGACATGTGATACTATGGGTATAAGTCGAAAAGGTTATCGTGCTATCTCTGGATTATGGTTTAAAAATCTTAAACGCAATAGGGTAACTATATTTGGATTGCCCCGAGCCCTTGCAGTTTCGACTGCAAGAATTGGCATGAATCGCAAGATTCCACATGTTTTTGGAGATTACATTCACATCGAAAGGTCTATCTCCTATGAAAAACAAAAAAAAAGGCAATTTTTGATTACAATGCGTTTAACAATATATGGTTTGATCTAAAAAAGGTGCAAATTGCAATGGTTCACATGTATAAAATCACAGTAGAAGAAAGTTATGGTGTTCTAAAGTTTGCCTTGAAGTTGGATGAAGCACAGATTCAAAAGGGACAGAAGATGGAAATAATTAGCATTTGCCTCATGAACATGGCATTGGACGATAGCAATGGTGAGGGCCAAGCTCCATTTCATAAGATCCAATCCGAGATGGAGATTTGGTGGATTGGTGCAGCCCAGGTACCAATTGAAAATCATCAAACGTTGAAATGGTTGTTCAACCATACAGGTATTCCAAATATCATTAAGTCTCAAAGTGAAGGCGAAATGTTGGTAGTTGATGGGGTTGGTAATTTTAATGTGGAATGGCATATGAGTGTTGATTTAAAAACTATCAAATGTATGCTTGGAATATGTAATGGTGCAAATGCAAAATATCCTTGCATTTATTGCATGGAAAGTATTGGATCCAAAGATTGGAGTAGTTTGCGACCAGTAAGAAGAGCCCCAAATAGAGACTCTATAGATTTGAGTAAATTTAAAAACATAGAAGACATCTGGGATCCCATTCTTTCAATCTCTCTTAAGAATGTTCATATTTGTACTTTGCATGTAGAGATTAGAATAATCGATAAGCTTCTTGGGTTGCATCTTGACTACGCATATTCCATTAAGCCATTATCTTTATCAGATGAGTGTATTGATAAATGTGAGGCATTACTATCGAAAATGGGATTTCATGGGGGCCAAGTTCACTTGAGAAAGGATCCAATAATTTCAGGAAAAACAAGAGATATCTTGGCCGATGTCTCTATCGGAGGCTCAAAAGCTAGACGATTCTTAGGAAACCTTTCAGGAAAGCAGGTGAATGTAGCTTGGGAGTGTTGGAGAGAGCTATGTGAGATCACAACAAATGTTGCAAGCACACCGAGGCTTGCGTTTCTTAGAATGGAGGTCTGGATACACCTTGATGTTTTTCTGAAACTCCTCAGGCAACATAAGACAACATATACATATGCGGAAGAGTTTAAAAGATCAATCACAAAGCTTGTTCAGGTGATAAAAGAGGCATGGGGAGAAAAAGATATCACTTTTTATCTAGTAAAGTAACAATTATTTAATATGGGCTTATTTTGACAGTTTTTTCAATTGGTAAAAAATTAGTGTTACTTTGTATTGCAGCATATTCTTCATATTCATGGACCTTACTTTGTGGAAGAGCATGGCCCCTTAGCAACTTATTTTCGAAGCACAAGGCATACCCCTATTCTCATTCCTCCCCTTAGCAACTTCATGGACCTTACTTTTTGAAGCACAAGGCATACCCCTATTCTCATTCCTCACAGCCATTTATCATGTAGTCATTGGGCTAGGGCAACCACTTAGATGGTGGTAAGGATTGGAGAGAAACAGATTCCTTTGGTCACTTTAGTCGATCATGGTTCTGAGATTAATCTTATTGCTCGAGGAGTTTATGAGAGTGGCAAGTGGCCTATGGATGCAAAGCATGGCTGGCACATGAGAGCCGCCAATAATACTTCTGGTGATATGTATGCTGCTTGTCCGAGCATCAGAATTTCTATTGGTAATGTTGAAGAGGATTATCATTGCTTTGTTCAGGATTCTTGCTCTTATCCGATTATTCTTGGACAACCTTTCATTACAGAGGCAAGAATGGAAACGAAAGTGATGGATGATGGCTCAGCCTATGCACAGATACGCAGTAAGGATGGTATGCGAGCTGTTCAGTTTATGACTGTTGGGGTAAATCATCCGAGACACAGGGACTCCTTGAGTGAGGCATCACTACCTGCGAAGGAGTTGGATTTTCATTAGGTACCGCTGTCTTGCGAGACGCCAGTGGTACGGAGCGGAGAAAAGAGGAGATCTGGCCTCCTGGCAGCCAGTCTTTCTCCACTAATTTTGTTGGTTTTTCTTCAGATAGTTCAATGAGTTATTAGAAAATTTCAGATTTGCCTAGAGCTGCCAGGCAGTACATTGGTCGTAAGGAGAAAGAGTTGAAGATTGCAGGTATTTTGCAAGCAGAAGAGCATGTAGATGGATTGTATGAAGGGATGTCTTATGCAGATACATTGTTTGAGATGGGAACAATGCTGAAAACTGATGTATGTAAGGGTTCAAAGATCATACCTGTGCAAACCTTGGATATGTTTCACGAAATTTCTGATTTTATGCTGAAAACAGAGTTAGAGGCTGAGAAAACTCAGCAAACTGAATTTATGGCTGATCTTGATCAGCTTACAGAGTTGTAGAGGGCTGAAACCTTTCAGCCAACAGAGTTAAATACTGGAAAAATTCAGCATATGGAGTATGAGGCTGCACCCATGCAGTCCATAGAGCCGAGGGCTGAATTCATTCAGCCAACAGAGTTTAATGTTGAAAAATTTCAGCATATAGAGTTTCAGGCTGCACCCACACAGTCCATAGAGCAAAGGGCTGAAATCTTTCAGCCAACAGAGTTGAGAGTTATTGAAATTTTGTAGAAATTGCAGCAAAGAAAAGAGTGCTTGATTGATGCCAAGGTTGACACGAAGTATAAAACAATTGATAAGAAGGTTTACCCGGTTGCAGGGCCGCTTCGTCCTGATAGTGATGAGCAGATAGAAAAAGCTATGAAGCAGCCTATGTTGAGAGATCCTGCAAATATTGGACATAAATTTACAGCTGAAACTCTTACAGAATTGAAGATTGGAAATGATGATTTCTTGCTTCCAGTGGAAAAAGAATGTTTTAGAGAGATGCTTGGACGTCATGGTAAGGCATTTGCTTTCTTTCCACATGAAATTGGCTGCATTAGTCCCGAATTGGTTGCGCCTATGGTCATCTTCACTGTCCCTCATATACCATGGAATATACGTCCTATACCTGTGCCTAAAGCACACTTGCCAAAGGTGATAGAGTTGCTGAATGAGAAGATTAAGATGGGGATTTTGGAACCCTCTTCTGCGCCCTATTCTAACAGGTGGTTTACTGTACCAAAGAAGAATGGTACTTTGAGATTTATTCAGGATATGCAGCTCGTGAACAAAGTGACAATCACGAATGTGGGAACAGGTCCAGTTGTGGATGAATTTGCTGAGGCTTTTGAACCATCTATTCTCTAGGTGACTTGTATTCAGGTTATGATCAGTTTCAGCTTGCCTTGGAAAGCAGGGATATTACTACTATGCGGACACCTATTGGTCTTGTGAGGATGTGTACCTTGCCTCAAGGTGCCACCAACTCAGTTTCTCATATGATGAATGCTATGCATAGAGTTCTACGAGACCATATTCCGCAGTATACCATGCCTTTCCTAGATGATGTGCCTATTAAGGGTTGTGCAGAAGAAGAAAAGAATGAAAGTCTTGATTTGCGAGGATGTAGAGAGTTTCTGGCTGAACACTTGGTTGCTTGTGAGCAAATATTGACACGATTAGAGGAGGTAAACTTGACTCTTTCAAGGCTGAAATCTGTCTTTGGTGTTAATGAAGTCATCATAGTTGGGCATATGGTTGGTTATTATGGTAGGAAGCCTTCACCTGCAAAGGTGGATGCCATAAGCAGGATTGCAGAGTATTGCTCGACTACTTCAGAGGTGCGGAGATTTATGGGAGCTTGTGTATTTTACATGATTTGGATTCCTCATTTTGCTCACATAGCAGATGTTCTCTATCAGCTGCTTCGAAAGGGACATAAATTTCATTGGGATGAGAAGCATTCGAAAGCCATGCGTAAACTCAAGAAGCTGTTGCAGTCAGCTCCTACTCTTCGCAAGGCGGATTATCAGTGTGGACGGCCAATCATGTTGACAGTTGATACTAGCCCTATTGGCATAGATTGGGCAGTGGGACAGGATGATGCTGATGGAAATAGATATGCAATCCCCTTTGGAGCTAAAGTTCTTAATGAGTGGCAGAGGAGATATCCGCAGATTAAAAGAGAGTTGTGGGGAGTAGTCATTGCACTGAAGTGTGATAAAAGGTATTTTATTGGAGCTTCAGTTGTTTTGGAAACAGATTGTTTGCCTTTGCTTGGCATGATTACTAGCTGCTCGACTCCAGATATAGCGATGCTTCGGTGGATTGCCTATATCGAATCATTGAATCTAGAATTTCGACACATAGCAGGGAAATATAATCCAGTTGCTGACATGCTATCTAGAGCGAGATATGAGGATGAGGAGTCAATGCTTGCAGAAGATGATGAAACAGAGTTTGCAGCTTCTGTCCTTGTTCATGATTGTCATGTATCTACTGTTGAAGCCTTTATTGAAGAACTTTATGTTGATGAATGTCTGCAAATTGGACAGTATCTAAGTTCATTGACTCGAAGAGCTGATTGGACAGATGATGAATTCAAGAAAATCAGAAGGAAGGCTTATGGGTATTTCTTGAAAGATGGTTTTCTTTGGAAGCATCCAAAGAAGAGAGGCGGCCTACCCTTGAGAGTAGTTTGTGAGGTAGCGATGCAGATACAGATTATGCGAGAGTTTCATGAGAGCTCATGGGCTGGTCTTAGAGGTGTGTGGGCTACCTATGAGAAAATAAAAGAAAGATACTGGTGGAAAGGGATGTATAAAGATGTTTCTCACTTTGTGGAGACTTGCAGGGACTGTCAGCTTTACTCTTTAGTGCGGCATCGTGATGAGTTGCATCCGACCTATCCACTATGTATGCATTATAAGTGGGTGGTAGACTTGGTTACTTTGCCAATAGGACTTTGGCAGATGAGATATCTTGTCTTGGCTAGGGAGGATCTTACAAACTATGTTGAAGGCAGATCTTTGCGGACGAAGACCACCACTACAGTATGTAAATTCTTGTTGGAAGAAATATTTTGCAGGTATGGATGTATAGGCAAGATTACAGCTGATCGTGGAGAGCTAGATGCAGATGAAGCTAGAGAATTTTTCTCACGGCTTGGGATTAAGTTGGCTCTTACTACTGCCTATAATCCAGAGGGAAATGGGAAGAGCAAAAGAGGACATTCACCGATAGTTAAAGCATTGGCAAAAGCTTGTAGAGGTCAGATTGGGGATTGGCCGAGATTACTACCTTTTGCATTGTGGGCAGACCGCTCTACACATAGTGTGACTACTGGATATATGCCTGCAGAGGTGATGTATGGGCAAAAGCCTGTCATGCCTACAGAAATCTGTGCTCTCACGTGGAGTGCTCTTCCATGGCAAGAGAATTTATCAAGGGAGGAGCTTCTAGCTCTTCGGATTCATCAACTAGAGAGAAGGACACAAGATGTGCAGCTAGCAGTTGATCGTTTGAAGGTAGCCCGACTCAAAAACAAGGACAGGTTTGATTTGAGGTATCGCTTGAGGCCTAGAGCCATAAAAGAAGGAGATTGGGTTCTAGTCTACGACAGTAGTCTAGAGAATCAGCATAGTAGCATGAGAAAAATGGTTCAAAGATGGTTTGGACCGTATGAGGTGAAATAGGTTTTTGGCAATGGTACCTATTAATTGGCTGAATTAGATGGAACACTAATAAGGGTGCCCATTGCTGGAAAACGAGTCAAGATTTTCAAGAGAAGAGAAGATGAAGAATATTCAATTGAAGCATTGGCAGAAGAAGAGCAGGTAGAAGAAAGTCAAGCAGAAGAAGTAGAGAATATGGATGATGAAGCAGATGGAGAAACAGGTCCACTAGAAATTGATGAAGGACTCGACCCGTTGTGGACTTGAATGATCCTGGATAGTTGGCTCATCCGGAGGATGCGCAGGTTTAGAGGGGGTGGATGTCATGCTGCTGCGCATCCGAGCCATATACACCTCCATTATTTTTGTTGTGCATTTGTGTTATTTTCTGCATGTGATTCATTGTGTGTGTGATTGATGCATTATGATAATCCGTCCTTTCAGTACTCGCATCCAATGTATATATTCCGCTAGTGTGTGTGTGTGTTTTTGTTTGGATGCATGATGTGTGTGTGTTAGAAAAATATGAAAAACTGATGCCAAAGGACATTATCAAGCTGATAATCTCAATGATGATCTCTACGAAAAGTGCAGGGAATTGTGGAATCAAAGGAAGCTTTGTTGAAGCCGACATTTAAGCTATGAAGATAGATGTTATATGAGAACAAGCTGTCTCAAAGACTGCATCCCCATAGAACATGTCAATCCAGCAAATTCCAGAATTTACCAATTAAAAAGAAGGTTCACAAGGACAATATCCACATGTCTTGGTAGCTGACAAAGTCTGAAGTAAAGGAGATATAGCGACTTGCCCTGTTTTGAGGGGAATCTGCTATAACTGGTGTGCTCTCTTTTAGGGGTACTGGGAATCTAATTTGGGGGATGCTACTGGAAAAAGAGGGGGGAGTCGTGGAAGATGATGGCAAGGGGAACAGAGAGGGAAAAAAACAGATCTGATCGGCCTTGGAGCTGAGGCTAGTGCTTTTGAACGCGGAAAGAAATCAAACCCTATGCGCTGTTGCTGATAAGAGGGATGTACTCATGGATATGACACTTCAGCACTTGCAGACTTGTTTCAATGCAGGCCGAATCGAACAAGTTTTCAACAGCCTAATGAGTTCATTTCAATCAACAATCTTAGATTGATTGAAATCGATGTGGAGATAAGGTGGGAGGATATTGTTCGGAACGAGGACAGCAACAAGGTTTTTGTGTTTGATATGGATCTGGATGAGATGTCAGAAGAAAACTGAACAGGGAAGTCTCACTCTCTATCTCTCCGTGTCAGAGAGTCTTCTTCTCCTCTATTTGTCATTGCTTGATATTGCACCTCTTTTCCGCCATGGTTTCTGAATCGTACAACGGCTCTTCTGCTCGTCAAAATTCAGATACGCAGCAACTGAAACCAAGAAAACAGGTAGAAGAATGGCTTCCTGTTACAGGGTCACGAAATGCAAAATGGTGGTGTTCGCCTGTCTAATAGTAAGGACTCTCACAACTGAGAGTCTCGGATATTTCCTTTGTTCTGGGTGCCTGCATGTGGATGTATATCTAGTTAGAAGGCGACGTAGAACAGGCTTGTCAGATACTCTCTCTCTCTCTCATACACAGAAGGCTAGATCTTACAAAGCTATGCAGCGCGTCAAACTCTGGGGAGCCTTGCCTCTCTATAGCTGGGGCCTGCTTCCTTCCACCATCTTCTACTAAGTCTTCATAAACGAATCTTGTGATGGATCGGGCGGCATCATTGCTAGCTCCAAAAGGGGAAGGCGCTGATCAGTTCGAAGGAATCGAAGCTTGAGAATAGCTGACAAGAGAGTATGTGAGAGCTACAGGGTGACGAAGTATGCCAAATACTGCAACATGTGGCACGTGGAATTCAAACAGTAGTACGAGAGGCAGTAGCACATGCTACAGGCTATTCAAAGCCCAGTGTCATCCTTAAAGCGGTTGCGATCATGAGGATGTTGCTGTACAACAGCCTATCAAAGAGATGTCACAAAGTAGTGGTATCAGACTAATCAAGAGGGCCACCCCAGTGATGATGATGGCCATGAAAGCAGCAGCTGCTCCGGCAGAAGATGCAACTAGTGCAGTTAAGTCAAGGTAGAGGCCTTATCTAAAGCTTTGGAAAATTAGACCATGGAGGTTTAAGGTCTACAAGCATGGAAGCGGTGTACAGTAAGCCCTCCATAAATAGAAGATTATCAAGAGCTCAAAGTTATTCGATAATATCATCATTGTCAGCAGAGGATTGGGCCTGATTCTCCAGAACACTGTAAGAGCACTGCCTCCCAATGCAATAGAAACCACATTAAGAGCAGAAGGAACAGTCAACAAAGGATTTGTAAAATGTTTTGTGCCAGTAAGAAGCCTAAGACCAATCAGAATGTTAATGCCATAGGGTGAACTTATACAACTATGTCCTACTCTATCGCTCGTTAGAGGTAATTTTAGACAAGCCAAATCTACTTCTTTGTCATCAACATCTTAAACTGGCCATACTACTAGCACAGTGAGCAATGCTGCCCACAAAACTCCATTGTTTTGACTTTGTATGGAAACCTGAAAATTTGTTCACATGAATTATTATCCAGCAGAATTTAACAAGTCTATGTGCCAATGGCAAAATTGAACTTGAACATCTGAAAGTAAAGCTGAATATATACAGCTTTTTCTGAACATGGACCTCATGTAACTCACTTGACAAGGAGTATAGTGTATTTTGGCATAAAAAATTTGAGTTCTTCTTGTTAGCCTCTTCCCTTGCTGTATCTTGAACCCCGTGTTTTGTAGCCTTTGCGTGAACTCTACGACATTTCTGGTAAACCCGACGTGAAAGTGCTGCGTCACTTTTCAGCAAGATGGGAGACTCGCAAGAGGAGATGACAGATGACAATGTCATGAAGAACCTGTTTCAGTCATTTACAACCTATATGTAGCAGCAAGCTCACGCGAAACATGATAGTGATGCCATGGATGCCTTGAAAGCTGTCCAACAGGAGATGAAGCAGTTTAACGGCCAACAAGTGTCAACTTACCTGCATTTGTATGAAGAAAAGATGAAGTTTTTTGGGGTTTCTCAAGATGTTTGGAGCCGCTACTTCTTGCGGATCGTGGTGTGCGCTCTTGAAGTCCGAATTTCAGAAATTCAAGAAACACATGCTGGTTGGGCAGAGTTTAAGAAGGCATTAAAAGATGAATATTTCCTGGAGGATACAGGTCTTATGAACCGCAGGAATTTCTTAGCATGGGTTTCTATGCCCAATAAGGGACTTTCAGTTACCGCCCTTCTGCGAGAGTTTGAGAGCCGCTATGATCAGTTGGATGGTACTGAGCAGCAAGCTTTGGAGATGCAGAAAGTGGAATTATTTTTACAGGCCGCTGATGTTGATTTACAGGAAAAGTTGGATGATCTTTTGGAAGATCAAGCTACCGATTCAGGTTTAAAGACCGAGTGGAGACATGTCATTGATGCTGTGAATGCTCTTGTTAAGAAGCAGCGCAGGAGAGTACGATTGCATCGTAATGCAGGATCTGCTTCTGAAAAATCCTTGGAGACCTCTTCTTCTACCCCTGCTGCAAGTTCTATGCCTAAGCCTACTCCTCCTGTTGTAAATCCACTAGTTCCTGCTGCTCCAGTGCCCTTATCTGTAGATGATGTTATTAAAGGCTTGGCAGATTTGACGATTGAAGCAGTCAAAGCTGAAGTTGGTAAGTTAAAAGAGCAACTTATGTCAGTACCTGCTATAGCACCTGCTCCAGCGACTGCTTTTTCAGCTGGTCAAAGAAAAGGGAGACGATGTATTTGGTGCGATAGTACAGAGCACCAACATTGCAGAGATTGTGATGCTTTTCAGGAAGCGCGTAAGAAGAATGTAGTGTTCTGGGGACAAGATGGGAAGATATAGCTGACAGAGACTGGTGCTCCTCTTGACACGAACTTTGGTAAAGGAGGCATGAAGAAGCTCGTTGATAATATGGCTGCGCGATCAACTTATGTGAGTGTTAGAGGAGATGCTTCAGCTTATGGAGTCCAGCTTGAGCAGAAATCAGATGGAGACTCTGCTTTATGGTCCTCTGCCTTGGAGATAGCGAGAAGAGGGAAAGTTCAGTCATCTACTACGACTTGTGTGGGCTCCAGCATCCGAGGAGAAATGGGATGGGATTCTCCTGTTGACAGGTATTCTATTTTTTCTTATATGGCGAAAACACAGGGTTTAGATGCCATGGTTGAGGAGAAGAGAAGAAGAGAGGAGGAGGGTCTCAGCACCTCCAAAAAGACTAGAGGGGTTGACTTTGTTTCACCACCTGTTACAGCTCCACCTATGACGAGTTCTCCAGCTCAATCAAGTCCTGAACAACCTATGGGAGACAAGCAGATGAAAGAGAAGAAGCAACCAAGAAAGGAGCCAGGATTCAAACTCTTGTCAGACCTTGATATGCAGACGGATATGAGTAAGATTTTTCATGAAAGAATTTTGAATAGTGAAGTCACTTTTACTGTTGGAGAAGCTCTTGGGATTGCTAGAAGAGAAATATAGGATCAGATGCAGGATCTTTTGTGGAGGAAACGACATGCGATGGAAGGACCTGCTTTACAGGGATTATGGCATGGAGCTCTTGGGGAAGAGCATGATGATGCAGTGATGGTTGAGAATGCTTCTGTCAATCCACAATTGGAGAAAATAGTTCAGCCTATGCAGTATGAAGATGATGATACCCCTATTCTCATTCCTCGCAGCCATTTTTCACGTAGTCATTAGGCTAGAGCAACCACTGAGACGGTGGTAAGGATTGGAGAGAAACTGATTCCTTTGGTCACTTTAGTCAATCATGGTTCCGAGTATAATCTTATTGCTCGAGGAGTTTATGAGAGTGGCAAGTGGCCTATGGATGCAGAGCATGGCTGGCGCATGAGAGCCGCCAATAATACTTCTGGTGATATGTATGCTGCTTGTCCAAGCATCAGAATTTCTATTGGTAATGTTGAAGAGGATTATCATTGCTTTGTTCACGATTCTTGCTCTTATCCGATTATTCTTGGACAGCCTTTCATTACGAAGGCAAGAATGGAAATAAAAGTGATGGATGACAGCTCAGCCTATGCATGGATACGCAGTAAGGATGGTATGCGAGCTGTTCAGTTTATGATTGTTGGGGTAAATCATCCGAGAAACAGGGACTCCTTGCGTGAGGCACCACTACCTGCGAAAGAGTTGGATTTTCATTAGGTACCGCTGTCTTGTGAGACGCCAGTGGTACGGAGCGGAGAAAAGAGGAGATCTTGCCTCCTGGCAGCCAGTCTTTCTCCACTAATTTTGTTGGTTTTTCTTCAAATAGTTCAGTGAGTTATCAGAAATTTTCAGATTTGCCTAGAGCTGCCAGGCAGTACATTGGTCGTAAGGAGAAAGAGTTGAAGATTGGAGGTATTTTGCAAGCAAAAGAGCATGTAGATGGATTGTATGAAGGGATGTCTTATGCAGATACATTGTTTGAGATGGGAACAATGCTGAAAACTGATGTATGTAAGGGTTCAAAGATCATACCTGTGCAAACCTTGGATATGTTTCACGAAATTTCTGATTTTATACTGAAAACAGAGTTAGAGGCTGAGAAAACTCAGCAAACTGAATTTATGGCTAATCTTGATCAGCTTACAGAGTTGTAGAGGGCTGAAACCTTTCAACCAACAGAGTTAAATGCTGGAAAAATTCAGCATATGGAGTATGAGGCTGCACCCATGCAGTCCATAGAGCCAAGGGCTGAATTCATTCAGCCAACACAGTTTAATGTTGAAAAATTTCAGCATACAGAGTTTCAGGCTGCACCCATGCAGTCCATAGAGCAAAGGGCTGAAATCTTTCAACCAACAGAGTTGAGAGTTGTTGAAAATTTGCAGAAATTGCAGCAAAGAAAAGAGTGCTTGATTGATGCCAAGGTTGACATGAAGTATAAAACAGTTGATAAGAAGGTTAAGCCGATTGCAGGGCCGCTTCCTTCTGATAGTGATGAGCAGATAGAAAAAGCTATGAAGCAGCCTATGTTGAGAGATCCTGCAAATATTGGACATAAATTTACAGCTGAAACTCTTACAGAATTGAAGATTGGAAATGATGATTTCTTGCTTCCAGTGGAAAAAGAATGTTTTAGAGAGATGCTTGGGCGTCATGGTAATGCATTTGCTTTCTTTCCACATGAAATTGGCTGCATTAGTCCCGAATTGGTTGCGCCTATGGTCATCTTCACTGTCCCTCATGTACCATGGAATATACGTCCTATACCTGTGCCTAAAGCACACTTGCCAAAGCTAATAGAGTTGCTGAATGAGAAGATTAAGATGGGGATTTTGGAATCCTCTTCTGCGCCCTATTCTAACAGGTGGTTTACTATACCAAAGAAGAATGGTACTTTGAGATTTATTCAGGATATGCAGCCCGTGAACAAAGTGACAATCAGGAATGTGGAAACAGGTCCAGTTGTGGATGAATTTGCTGAGGCTTTTGCACCATCTATTCTCTAGGTGACTTGTATTCAGGTTATGATCAGTTTCAGCTTGCCTTGGAAAGCAGGGATATTACTACTATGCGGACACCTATTGGTCTTGTGAGGATGTGTACCTTGCCTCAAGGTGCCACCAACTCAGTTGCTCATATGATGAATGCTATGCATAGAGTTCTACGAGACTATATTCCGCAGTATACCATGCCTTTCCTAGATGATGTGCCTATTAAGGGTTTTGTGCAGAAGAAGAAAAGAATGAAAGTCTTGATTTGCAAGGATGTAGAGAGTTTGTGGCTGAACACTTGGTTGCTTGTGAGCAAATATTGACACGATTAGAGGTAAACTTGACTCTTTCAGGGCTGAAATCTGTCTTTGGTGTTAATGAAGTCATCATAGTTGGGCATATGGTTGGTTATTATGGTAGGAAGCCTTCACTTACAAAGGTGGATGCCATAAGCAGGATTGCAGAGTATTGCTCGACTACTTCAGAGGTGCGGAGATTTGTGGGAGCTTGTGTATTTTACATGATTTGGATTCCTCATTTTGCTCACATAGCAGATGTTCTCTATCAGCTGCTTCGAAAGGGACATAAATTTCATTGGGATGAGAAGCATTCGAAAGCCATGCGTAAACTCAAGAAGCTGTTGCAGTCAGCTCCTACTCTTCGCAAGGCGGATTATCAGTGTGGACGGCCAATCATGTTGACAGTTGATACTAGCCCTATTGGCATAGATTGGGCAGTGGGACAGGATGATGCTGATGGAAATAGATATGCAATCCGCTTTGGAGCTAAAGTTCTTAATGAGCGGCAGAGGAGATATCCGCAGATTAAAAGAGAGTTGTGGGGAGTAGTCATTGCACTGAACTGTGATAAAGGGTATTTTATTGGAGCTTCAGTTGTTGTGGAAACAGATTGTTTGCCTTTGCTTGGCATGATTACTAGCTGCTCGACTCCAGATATAGCGATGCTTCGGTGGATTGCCTATATCAAATCATTGAATCTAGAATTTCGACACATAGCAGGGAAAGATAATCCAGTTGCTGACATGCTATCTAGAGCGAGATATGAGGATGAGGAGTCAATGCTTGCAGAAGATGATGAAACAGAGTTTGCAGCTTCTATCCTTGTTCATGATTGTCATGTATCTACTGTTGAAGCCTTTATTGAAGAACTTTATGTTGATGAGTGGCTACAAATTGGACAGTATCTAAGTTCATTGACTCGAAGAGCTGATTGGACAGATGATGAATTCAAGAAAATCAGAAGGAAGGCTTATGGGTATTTCTTGAAAGATGGTTTTCTTTGGAAGCATCCAAAGAAGAGAGGCGGCCTACCCTTGAGAGTAGTTTGTGAGGTAGCGATGCAGATACAAATTATGCGAGAGTTTCATGAGAGCTCATGGGCTGGTCACAGAGGTGTGTGGGCTACCTATGAGAAAATCAAAGAAAGATACTGGTGGAAAGGGATGTATAAAGATGTTTCTCACTTTGTGGAGACTTGCAGGGACTGTCAGCTTTACTCTTTAGTGCGGCATCGTGATGAGTTGCATCCGACCTATCCACTATGTATGCATTATAAGTGGGTGGTAGACTTGGTTACTTTGCTAGTAGGACTTTGGCAGATGAGATATCTTGTCTTGGCTAGGGAGGATCTTACAAACTATGTTGAAGGCAGATCTTTGCGGATGAAGACCACCACTACAGTATGTAAATTCTTGTTGGAAGAAATATTTTGCAGGTATGGATGTATAGGCAAGATTATAGCTGATCGTGGAGAGCTAGATGCAGATGAAGCTAGAGAATTTTTCTCACGGCTTAGGATTAAGTTGGCTCTTACTACTGCCTATAATCCAGAGGGAAATGGGAAGAGCGAAAGAGGGCATCCACCGATAGTTAAAGCATTGGCAAAAGCTTGTAGAGGTCGGATTGGGGATTGGCCGAGATTACTACCTTTTGCATTGTGGGCAGACCGCTCTACACATAGTGTGACTACTGGATATATGCCTGCAGAGTTGATGTATGGGCAAAAGCTTGTCATGCCTACAGAAATCTGTGCTCTCACGTGGAGTGCTCTTCCATGGCAAGAGAATTTATCAAGGGAGGAGCTTCTAGCTCTTCGGATTTGTCAACTAGAGAGAAGGACACAAGATGTGCAGCTAGCAGTTGATCGTTTGAAGGTAGCCCGAGTCAGAAACAAGGACAGGTTTGATTTGAGGTATCGCTTGAGGCCTAGAGCCATAAAAGAAGGAGATTGGGTTCTAGTCTACGACAGTAGTCTAGAGAATCAGCATAGTAGCATGAGAAAAATGGTTCAAAGATGGTTTGGACCGTATGAGGTGAAACAGGTTTTTGGCAATGGTACCTATTAATTGGCTGAATTAGATGGAACAGTAATAAGGGTGCCAATTGCTAGAAAACGAGTCAAGATTTTCAAGAGAAGAGAAGATGAAGAATATTCAATTGAAGCATTGGCAGAAGAAGAGCACGTAGAAGAAAGTCAAGCAGAAGAAGTAGAGAATATGGATGATGAAGCAGATGGAGAAACACGTCCACTAGAAACTGATGAAGGACTCGACCTGTTTGTGGACTTGAATGATCCTGGATAGTTGGCTCATCGGGAGGATGCGCAGGTTTAGAGGGGGTGGATGTCGTGCTGCTACGCATCTGAGCTGTATACACCTCCATTTTTTTTGTTGTGCATTTGTGTTATTTTTTGCATGTGATTCATTGTGTGTGTGATTGATGCATTATGATAATCCGTCCTTTCAGTACCCGCATCCAATGTATATATTCCGCTAGTGTGTGTGTGTGTTTCTGTTTGGATGCGTGATGTGTGTGTGTTAGAAAAATATGAAAAATTGATGCCAAAGGACATTATCAAGCTGATAATTTCAATGATAATCTCTAAGAAAAGTGCAGGGAATTGTGGAATCAAAGGAAGCTTTGTTGAAGCCGACATTTAAGATATGAACATAGAGGTTACATAAGAACAAGCTGTCTCAAAGACTGCATCCCATAGAACGTGTCAATCCAGCAAATTGCAGAATTTACCAATTAAAAAGAAGGTTCACGAGGACAATATCCACATGTCTTGGCAGTTGACAAAGTCTGAAGTAAAGGAGATATAGCGACTTGCCCTGTTTTGAGGGGAATCTGCTATAACTGGTGTGCTCTCTTTTAGGGATACTGGGAATCTAATTTGGGGGATGCTGCTGGAAATAGAGGGGGGAGTCGTGGAAGATGATGGCAAGGGGAATAGAGAGGGAAAAAAACAGATCTGATCGGCCTTGGAGCTGAGGCTAGTGCTTTTGAACGCGGAAAGAAATCAAACCCTATGCGCTGTTGCTGATAAGAGGGATATACTCATGGATATGACACTTCAGCACTTGCAGACTTGTTTCAATGCAGGCCGAATCGAACAAGTTTTCAACAGCCTAATGAGTTCATTTCAGTCAACAATCTTAGATTGATTGAAAACAGGTAGAAGAATGGCTTCCTGTTACAGGGTCACGAAATGCAAAATGGCTTGCTTGTAGGACATTTATGTGAAATATGGCTTGCTTCTATGGAGTTTAGAGTCCTACAAGCAAGCTAGGACCAATCTAACTTCTTGTGAAATATGGCTTGCTTGTAGGACATTTTTCATCAACATCATCATTTCTAATAAGAGTATCAATGTTTAGCTAGTATTTGAGCAAATCAAGGCTTATTTCTTGTGAATCTTTGTCTAATCTTTTAGATGAAGCCTATGCGCACTTGAAACCTCACTACTGAGAGGCTTGTTCTATCTAGCAGCTTTTCCCTATGGAGTCAGAGTGATCATGGTAGGAGCTCTTCTAGACACATGTAATGCCAACAATGTGCTTGGAGGAGGTGAAGCATATCAAACCCTGGACTGCCACCACAAGGTATGTATCCTTATGAAGGAAATCCATAGAAGGTACATCTATTGCTACTTTGGTGCTCTTACATTAGATGCACCTCTTGCTACTTTGGTTGTAGCAAGCCCAATAAAAGGTTAGATTGGTTGAAGTTTGAGCTTGATGGATCTGTGTGTTTCATCCACCTATCTAAAAAACTTGCTAAAACATTGAAAATGAAGAATGTAAGTTGAGGGTTTTGATATCCTATTTGCATGTAGTGGTAAGCTAAATCAATTTGACTTGGTATGATACTTCAATCTATTGGATTCCTATCTTGTGGGGAAACTCAACACTAGCATATGTGTTTAGTAAATCTTATTGTTTGAGAGTCTAGATAGCTTTGCATATTCCCACAAGAGTATTCATTGATTTGGATGGGCATTACGTTTATCCCCATTAGTAAGTATGATACAATATGGTTCCATGAACAAATGATTTAAATATCATTTCATTATTTGTCTTGTTGTGGATAGGACTACAGGGTTTGAAGCATACAACCAGTAGAGTAGATCTATGTTGTGGAGCTATGGGAGATTGCAGTGCTTTTAGGATCAAAGGGAAGGAAGTTTGCTAAAAATGGTAGGTCTTCTCTCTTTGCTCTGAGCTTTTTTCGCTATGTACATGTTTGAGCCTTTTGATATCCTTGCTGATTGTAAGCACAAAATGTATCTAGGGACAACATTGTTGGTGAAGCAACAAGGATCTGCATTTTTAAAAAAAGGAAGGGAGGCTTAGGAAGAGCTAACAAGACTTAATTTTTTTAATGGTGGAGTAGATCCGAAGAGGATGACAACTCTAGACCTACCTTAGGTGCTGTAGAACATGGTGAAGTAGAGAGAATGTAGTGTTCAAGACAAATTTTTTTAAGTGGATTCAATCACAATTCTATTGCTAACAATACAACATTGTGAACAAATCGTGATTAGTTTTCTCACATGATATATTAGTGTGATAATGGCTTGTATTAATGGTTCCAACTAGTTTTCTTGTATAGGAAAATTTTACTATATGTATGGTTTCAACTAGTTTTTTTATCTAGGAATATTTTACTAGATCATCAACTGGGAATTTTAAAAATTTTCTATATAGAAATATTTTACTAGATCACTAACTTGTAAAGTGTTCCACTTTTACTAGTTGAGACTTTTTCTAGATACTTTGATAAGTATCTAGAAAATTTCTCTTTTTTTTCTATATGGATAGGTGTCTAAAGTTCCTTGTGTATGCGCCTGTCTACTAGTAAAGACTCTCACAACTGAGAGTCTCGGATATTTCCTTTGTTCTGCGCGCCTGCATGTGGATGTATATGTAGTTAGAAGGCAACGTAGAACAGGCTTGTCAGATACTCTCTCTCTCTCTCTCATACACAGAAGGCTAGATCTTGCAAATCTATGCAGCGCGTCAAACTGTGGGGAGCCTTGCCTCTCTATAGCTGGGGCCTGCTTCCTTCCACCATCTTCTACTAAGTCTTCATAAACGAATCTTGTGATGGATCGGGCGGCATCATTGCTAGCTCCAAAAGGGGAAGGCGCTGATCAGTTCGAAGGAATTGGAGCTTGAGAATAGCTGACAAGAGAGTATGTGAGAGCTACAAGGTGACGAAGTATGCCAAATACTGCAACATGTGGCGCGTGGAATTGAAACAGTAGTACGAGAGGTAGTAGCACATGCTACAGGCTATTCAAAGCCTCCAGTGTCATCCTTAAAGCGGTTGCGATCATGAGGATGTTGCTGTACAGTAGCCTATCAAAGAGATGTCACAAAGCAGTGCAATCAGACTTATCAAGAGGGCCACCCCAATGATGATGATGGCCATTAAGGTAGCAGCAGCTGTGGCAGAAGATGCAACTAGTGCAGTTAAGTCAAGGTAGAGGCCTTACCTAAAGCTTTGGAAAATTTGACCATGGAGGTTTAAGGTCTATAAGCATGGAAGTGGTGTACAGTAAGCCCTCCATAAACAAAAGATTATCAAGAGCTCAAAGTTATTCGATAATATCATCATTGTCAGCAGAGGATTGGGCCTGATTCTCCAGAACACTGCAAGAGCACTGCCTCCCAGTGCAATAGAAACCACATTAAGAGCAAAAGGAACAGTCAGCAAAGGATTTGTAAAATGTTTTTGTGCCAGTAAGAAGCCTAAGACCAATCAGAATGTTAATGCCATAGGGTGAACTGATGCAACTATGTCCTGCTCTATCGCCCGTTAGAGGTCATTTCAGACAAGCCAAATTCACTTCTTTGTCATCAGCATCTTAAACTGGCCATACTACTAGCACAGTGAGCAGTGCTACCCACAAAACTCCATTGTTTTGACTTTGTATGGAAACCTGAAAATTTGTTCACAGGAATTATTATCCAGCAGAATTTAACAAGTCTATGTGCCAATGGCAAAACTGAACTTGAACATCTGAAAGTAAAGCTGAATATGTACAGATTTTTCTGAACATGGACCTCATGTAACTCACTTGACAAGGAATATAGTGAATTTTGGCATAAAAATTTTGAGTTCTTCTTGTTAGCCTCTTCCCTTGTTGTATCTTGAACCCCGTGTTCTGCAGCCTTTGCGTGAACTCTACGACAACAGGCACAAATGGATTTTTAGGTACACAAGATGGAGGTGCTTTGGCCACAATTGACGCTTGCAACTACCACACACTCCTTGGGTTCTGTCCACTAAAGAAGAGCTCATTGTGAAGCAAATTATTAGGTCTATCCGCATCCAAATGAGTATGATGTGTTCCCTCAAATCCACTTTTTCTAAAGACAACCAACTATCACAGCTAAAATCCCATGATTGGCATAGGATATGTTAGGTTTGTACTTGAGACTTCCCGTTGCCGCTTGTATATGACTACTCATGTGAGTCACATTATTGCCCCTAATTTTTCCCATAAAGTCCACCACACAGGCTCTACAACCATGAGATTTACCTTTGCTTGTGTTAGAGTAGAGGACCTATTCTAAACCATTATTAATTTGTGATGAAGATATACAAAGACCTAAATTTTTCTCTTCTAATATCAACATAGATATTAGATCTACAAAATAATGGATATTGTCTATTGCATTAATGGAGGTTGAAAACTATTTGTACTCCTTACCCAAGACATCCAAACATAAATCCACTATATCATCATCATCAATATGCACTTTGATAGACCCAAAGCTTCAACAATATTCTTGGTCTTCAATGCATATCCATTAATAGACAAATTTCCATTGTTGATATTGTTTAACTCAAACTTCAATTGAAACCTTTTAGCTTTGATATTTATACCAAAAAGTATGACTATGTTATTCTATGCTTCTGCAAGACTATCTACATCTTGTTATACCTAATCATCTTGTCTAAAATAGTGATGGAAAGCTAATACAAAACTTTTCAAGCACCCAGTTCCATTCTTTCAATGCATTGCCCTGCTTAGATGTGTCATTTTCCTCCCTAGTAACTCTAGAGATTGAGTATTATCTTCTTGAATCTAGGACCAATAACCTTTACCCATAAAGAAATTATGCTTGTAAAGTTTTTAAATCAAGCTCATGATCAATATCACCGATATGACTAACCTTATCTAGACAGCTATTGTCTTGGCTATCACTCTACATGTGTGTTGCAATAACTGAGTCGGTCTAGCCTTATCTAGACAGCTATTGTCTTAGCTTTCACTCTACATGTGTGTTGCAATAACTGAGTCGGTCAAACTCATTACACAATTAGTGGTACTGTTAGTTAGTGACCTCTTGTGTTTATCAGTTACGTGTGATTAGAGTCTAGTAAGTATTATGAAAGCATGAGAAGAAGGGAACAATGAGAGTTCACTACTCTCTGTTACAGCTCCATGTCTTCTTGTCTCTCTCCCTCTCTGAATCTTGAACATGGTATTAGAGGCTGAACGCTTGAAGCCTAAACATCTAACGGTGGTCATTTGACATCAAGACATCAAATCTAAAGAAAATTTCATCAAAGGAGACTATGCAGGCATCCTGTTTTTTTTACAGAAGCTATATCTTGCTATAGAAATGGATTTTGGAGAAACGGCCCACTATGCTTGACCGTTTCGATGTGCTCTACAATTTACAGAAGAAAGTTTTTTCAAATTCACAGATTTTGGGATATTTAGCATAGACCTGTCCAGACTAGTTGTTAACTACAATAAACAACATGTGATTCCAAGGAATTAATAGCTTTCACTCCTAAAAATGTATATGCCCTTATTCTCATGCATTTGAGCATGACACTGAAGTGTTAAATACTTAGCTTTGGAGTTTATTTGTAGGTTGGAAACATAGAACTAGTTGTTGTCGTGAATTTGGAAACACTATACATACATGGTTGAAGTATCTGTGATGCTTATTTACTACTAACAAATGCTTAGATCATACTACTTGAGTGGTAGATGCTTTTTGAGATACTATGAGTGTTGAAAGCCCAAAGTCTAGACTAATTACCTATCTTGACTTGAGTTATGCAATGAGGCCAATTAGCCAATTTATGCAGAAACCTCGTAAGCCACACTTAGATTATGCTGTACGTGAACTCTTGATTATGGACTTTTTTATGAGCATGAGAAATCATTTGACTTGAGAGGTTATATGGATGTTGATTGGGCTGATTGTCTCTATGATAGGAGGTCAACAAGTGGTTATGCATTCAATTTGGGCAGCAATATCATCAGTCAGAGTAGAAGAAGCAACCAACCATTGCTTTATCTAGTATAGAGGCAAAATACAGGATGCAGCCTTAGTGGCATGTGAAGTAGTTTGGGTTATGAAACTACTACATGACTTAGGTATACAATTGGACAACAAAGTCACATTGCATTGTGGCAATCTCAGTAGTGTAATGCTAGCTAGCAACCCCATCTATCATGCTAGATCCAAACACATCAATGTTCATTACAATTTTATCAAGGAGATGGTACTTGCTGGAAATATTGATCTACTCCATGTGAAGACACAAGACCAGGTAGAAGATATCTTTACCAAATCACTTGGTAAAGCGAAGTTTGTGCATTTCATGGAGCTACTTGAAGTACATCAATTAGCTTAACCTTGATGGAGAATGTTGAGAATCAAGCTCGTGAGCAGTATCACTGATATGATAAACCTTATCTAGAGGACTGCCGTCTTAGCTGTCACTCTACATGTGTTTTGTAATAACTGAGTCAGTCAGACTAAACTATAGTTAGTAGTACGCTCAATTAGTGACCTAATGTGTTTATCAATTATGTGTGATTAGACTTTACCAAGCATTATGGAATGTACAAGCAATCTACAGTATGAATATGCTAAGTTGAAAGATGACTAGATAGATATCTCATAACTTAGATAGTTTGATTAAGTAATGTCCAACTAAAAAGTATCACTTCAATGATATGCTGATATAAATGTGGAAACGATCATTTAGGTATGTGAGTGTTAGCTCATGTTCAGCTTGGCATCTCAATAAGGATTATGGTAATTATATAAATTATGTGTGATTTTGAGATTCCACTTTACAAATTTATGATACTAAAATATAAAGTGGAGGAAAATTTTGAGGTCTAGAGATAATGCTAGCTATTTGAAGCCACGAATCACAATTAACTTTGTAGTTGACATCAAAGAATAATGATGGTAGAGTTTCCTTGTATACAGTGTACTTTTGATATATTAGATTAATGAGAAGCAACAAATAGTTGCATGTGGTGAGAAAGGAAAAATCTAGAAAATTGGTGAACTTCTCAATAAAATTACTCAAGGAGTCCATCATGTCCTATAGGTACAAAGTGAGTAGGTAATTTTCATGTCCAACTTAAGGAGCCTCATCTTCTCCTTCCATCACGTTTTCAATCCTTTTGAAGAAAACTGATGTCTTGAAATCATGCTATGCAAGTGAAATCACATGATGCTTGCTATACATCACAACGGTGAATATATTGAAGGATGGTGCCCAACTTATACTATGTGTCATGATCAATGCAACTATACAAGGAACAAGAGGTTTGAAATCATGTTATGCAAGTCAAATCCCATGATGCAAGGTGCCCGACATATACGATGGGTGATAATCAAAGCAACTTTACAATGGACATAAGGTTTCTAATTATTTAGAATGAAACGATTGTGTGCTCATCTCACCTCTCCATGAGAGAAGGGACTCCACTCTACCCCTAGCTTACATTGAATACAAAACACTAGCTCACAATTGATGTAGTTCTACATCACCCTCAACCTACCCAAACATCTCGCTCTTTTGAAAAAGGGTTTCTAATGAACGAGCATCATGAAAATTATTTTAATAAACAAGCATGCACAATGAAGACACCTCTACAGATGCAACTAGGTATAAATAAAGTTATAATAGGCCTCAGCCTTACTCATGGTCATTCCCTACTCATGGTCATTAATGTTGCAAAGTGTGAGCCTTCACAAATCCCTAATATATGGCTCTATTTGAAACTCTAGAAAAAGACCTCCATGTCTAATGCATACAAGTAATGGTATACATTAGGAGAAATATGGACTCTCTTTTTTCCCCCTTAATGAGTGAATAAACAAATATAGACCTAACCAATGAGAGAGTTGGGATTCAAGATTCATGTAACATGAATCTTCTAGCCATATCTTGGCCCAATTCTTCCCTCAACAATAAAATGAGGGGAAATGTGAGGAATGCAATGCTGCCACTTCTTGGAAGTTGTGACTCAAATTTTCATTTTCTTATTTGTTTATTGTTTGAATTTTCATTTCTCCCATTTTTAGTTTCCCCCTCTTTCTTATGTGGAACTCAAATTTATCATATCTCTTTCATTGCTTCTTCTTTTCTGATGAAATTTTATAGCCTCATTGTTGCTTGCCCTATCTATAACCCTACGAAATTTCATTTTATCTACATAGATATAGAGTGAGTTTCACATGTTTTATGAAAGTAGAGCTTGTTCTACCAAAGCCCTAAGTTTTTCTTAACAAAACTTTATAGGTATATTGTTTTCTTCCATGGATGTTCTATGGTAAAGTTTTATCTTGTTTGGGCAAAACTTGTGCAAGTTATGTGCATTCTCTAACATATAAATTTTTTAGTTTTGGCACTCTAGGAGTCTCTTATAGTCAAGAACAATGATACGAGTGGAGCTCGATCTCTCAACACTCCCCCTCGAACTCAATCCCAATTCCTGCACACCAGGCAGGTCTCTGAACTTGCGCAGCTTCTCTGCGCCCAATGCCTTCGTGAATATGTCAGCTACCTGATCCTCTGTGCTGACATAAACTAGATCAATAAGACCTAGTAAAACCCTCTCCCGCACATAGTGATAATGCACCTCAATGTGCTTTGTTCTAGCATGATAGACTGGGTTATTTGCCAAGTGTATACTACTCATGTTGTCACAATAAATGACAACTGGCCCATCTGTAGACTGATGCATATCATAAAGTAGCTTATGCAACCAAGCTACCTCACATGCAGCCATTGCTGCACCCCTGTACTCAGCCTCTGTGCTCGACAAGGCAACTGTAGGCTGTTTCTTGCTGCTCCAAGTGACTGCAGCACTCCCAAAAGAGAACACATATCCACTGGTAGATCGTCTATTAGAAATGCTACCAGCCCAATCAGCATCAGTGTATCCATGCAACTATATTTGAACCCCAGTCTCATAAAATAGTCCATACTGCAATGTGGACTTCACATACCTGAGTATGCGTCTAGCCACATCCAAATGCAGTTTCCTTGGAGCCATTTGAACACTCAACTTCTTCTTTAACATCTTATGGTTTCTTTGTAAACAAAGTTATAAGTACATTGTCTTATTTTTTTGCTGCTATATGGTTCAATTTTATCTCGTTCGAATAAAATATATGCAAGTATTTCCTTTGTTTTTTTACTCCAAGAGTCTTTGAGGATGGAGAACAATGATTTTTTAAAAACTCAACTTCTTCAACATATTTGGGCTTCTTTATAAAGAGAGCCAGAGGTATATTGTCTTTTTTTTTTGTTGCTCCATGGTTAAGTTTCAACTCATTTGGACAAAGCCTATGTAAGTTATATGTATGCCTTTCCTCGAGATTTCTTTTGTTTTTGTACTCTAGGAATTTTTCAGTGAAGGAACAATGCTCTTGTTAATAATGGAACATTTCCTAGTTAATGAAACTAGGGAATTTCATATGTGAAGGGAACTTCATATGTGATTCCCTACATAGGAAAATTTCCTAGAAAAATCTCCCATGTAGGGAATTCCATATGCGATTCCCTAGTTTCTTGAACTAGGAAATGTTCCATTTTCCCTATTATTTACTTTCCCTACTTATGTGTAATTTTAACTAGGAAAAATTTCCTATGCAGGGAATTCCATATGTGATTCCCTAGTTTCTCCAACTAGGAAATGTTCCATTTTCCCTATTATTTACTTTCCCTAATTATGTGTAATTTTAACTAGGAAATTGATAGGAAATTTCCTTTTTTTTCTTATTTAGGAAATGATTAAAATTTCATTGTGTCCCTACTGGAGATCGAAGCATTAAAGTGTACTAAAGTAAACCTCGTAGAATGGCCAAATGATGATTGTGAAAACTGTTGGTCTTCCATATCTCTAAAGAGGTCCATCTGATCAAAAGACATAGGTGTGAAGATCTCCTACACCTCCTCATCTATCAATCCTCAACTCATCCTGTTGTCTAGGTATCATGAAAGGTAACCAACACATACAAAAAATGATGTTAGCATAATCAATGTAAGAATTTAGGTAAAGCATGATAACATAACTCTACCAAAAAGGATGCTAATTGAAATACATATACTGAAGCACCCTTAAAAGAAATTATTAGTGAATTAAGCAAGCAAACACAAATACACTTGACCTATGGCTCCATGTTAAGCTCTTGGCATAGCTCAACGACATTAGAAGGTCTATACATAAGTCTCCATAGAAAGAGGAATCCACTTTATTCTTAAAGAATTCTTGGTCTCTTGTCTCTTGATCTATTTTACCTATGCTTATCTCCCCCACACGCTCAAAGCTCTCTTCGCCCTCCACCCTCCATATCATCAACTCCTATACACTCTCCTTATCCATGATGGGGACATTTATTTCATCATAAACTTGTGCACTCTGAGATGTTGACGACACAATATACCACCATCAAGGTTCTTAGAGATTTGGATACAAGATTACATGTTCATATCACATATATGTATGTCACAAAGACTAAATCAATATTTGTGACTCTTTCATGTCTTGAAAAAATTAACTAGAAAGATCATGCACTTGTTCACAATGACCCAACAAGAGAAATGTATCGTGTAGATCATTCCATTTTTTCTAAAAATCTACCTCTACAAATCTAGATGGACCTTGTCAAAGGATTATCCTAGCTTCTTTCAATATCCCTTTAAACCACTATATATCGAATATGATCATGGTGGAGAAGCTATGGTAATCCACTAAGATAACACTTTACAAGTTATTGAAATACTCTATCCCATCTTCTGTAGTATTTGGATTGATGACCCGCTATCGTCTCTCTTACTTGAACTTTTCCATGATCCCACATTCATTGTGGAGCACTTTTTTTTAAATGCACTCAACTAAAAAATGATGCCTGCGCGACCATTCCAGCTGTAGATTTTGTACTATACACCAAAATTATTAGATTAGTTGTTACACAAAGAACGTAAATATGACAACAAAGAATGCATGCACTCACATTTAGACTATATCCCCTTGAGAATTTCCACTGCTCCCTAGAGATCTCTAGTCCTTTACACGATACTGTAGTCAAAGATTCATGCAACCACCGCATAGATATAAATCATGCCATCTCCTTGATTCCCTCAGGATATCAAACTAGTTGATGGCATATACTATCTCAAAATTCTGATCGTACTCCCTCTCCATCTCTTTTTGCCTACTCGTACCTAATAAGCTACTTCTATGTGTAATATTTTCACTTAAAAATATTACTAGACTGACTTCCCGCACACCGCGTGAAACTCATGCAAAGGTTATTCTTAGCAGTGTAACTTGTAAACCGCATGCGAGAATCAAGGCCTCTGCATTGGCAAACTGGGACCGGGGTTCAAAACCGCATAAACCGTAGGGAAACTCCCTCTTAGGAGGAGGTTAAGAGGATAAGATGCAAATAATTGCAAATTGTTTTACTAAATTCCCCCCAGCCGATGTGTGGCTGAGCGAAGGGGATGGCTAGGTGGGAGAGGTGGTAATAAGGGGGAGTCATGCACTGCATGCATAGCCCACGTGGGGGAGGTCCCCTCTCCCCCCCTTGACCTATAAAAACCCCCCTTAGTGGGGGGGGGTAAGAAAGGAAAGGAAGGAAGAGGCTGAAGCTGTTGTGCACCAATCGTGGAGAACGCCATCCTCACGCCGCCGCTAGCTCCGCTATAGGCCATCACGCTGCCACCATCCCCCATCAAGTCCACCTTTCTTCCTCCCGCCTGAAGGACGTCATCTACCTCTAGGATTATTTCGTGGCTACTGTCTGAGTCAAAAGCTTCATAGAAGCTTCTTTAGGAAGCTTCTAAGGGGGCTTTCGTAAGCCCCCTTCCCACCAATCACCCACAAGCCCATCCCTAGCCCAAAACTTTGAAGAGAAGAAGAGGGAGCTTATAAAGCCCCCTTCCCACTAATCCCCCATAAGGGCAGTCCTAGCCTTGGAATTTTAAGAGAAGAAGAGGAAGAACTCTCAAAGCCTCCATTGCCACAAGGCCGTTCACAAGAGCCTTTTTCATGAACCCCTTCCTCTCCCGTATAAGGCCCGAGCTCCAAACCCTAAGGCCTTCCATAAGCCCAATCCCGCAAGCCGGTACCTCTTTTGAGGATCCGTACTTCAAAGGGGATCTCCGCGTACGAGGGAGACATGCAAAGATTTTAAGGCTACATACCAAGACGAGTAATTCATAGACCGCGAAGGCATACCAAAAGCCAAAATCACGTTTGCGATGGCCCCTAAAAAGTCACAAGGCGCGCTTGCAAGAGGATCATCTCCTAGTATTCATGTGGATATTTCCACGAGCCCACAAGTCCAGGTTTTCTTCCTATTTTTGATTTCATGTAGAAATATTGCAATTATGCATGGATATTTCATGGACTAGGATGCACTTATGCTTGTCAAATCCACCTAGCTAAATGAAATTGAAAATAAATTGGTTATTTAGAATTTACTAGAATTAACTCATGATACAAAATTGGTCATTAGTACTTTCAATGGAATGAACGAAAAAAAACATAAGGTGTCTATGCATCTTAGGACCTTACTAGCAAGTTGCCTTTTGTGCATTGCAAAGTGACGAGTCTAGAACAACTATTGACTATCATTACAAGGTCGAAATTATTATAGTAAACTTTTGATTAGGCATGGAAAGATTAAATCGCATGTCACATTTTTAGACAAATCTTCTTCATAATGATTCATTAAGGAAGTCGTTATCAACCGTAGGAAATAGCAAAGCATGGAAAAGATTCTAAGGGTTGCATGAAATAGGTTAACTCTAGCTTAAATTGGCATGAATCTCATTTAACTACGTAGTAGTTAGGAAAGATTGCATAATGCACATTCAACGTACAAAGAATTTCATTCATCAAGAGATGTAGTTTGCGAAAGGCTGCATGGTTCATTTATGCGTAAAATCTTAAAAGCTTAATGGCATGATTCGTGAATGCAAGTCCTAGTAGGATCAATGGAAATTATGCCGTAATTTAAAATGTGCTTTGGTCTTAACAAGAAAAGTTAGGGATTGTGAATCTAGTCATACGTAAAGGAAATGAATCGCGTGCTTACGTGAATTGTGACGTAATGCAACTAGTTTTCCCCTTTTAGATCAAGTTAACATCTCTAGGAATGGTTCATCCTTGTCACAAGACAAGTAAAGTGGATCTACTAAACCACAAGGAATTCGTATAGGATGGTTCAATCGATACAATAAATGCCCCAAGTGCTAACTAGGTTTTAGCACGATAAAGACTCGGCTTAGTTTCACACTTGTTGCCAAGTTGAAACCCCCATACCCAAAGGTCCTACCCACATTCACCGAATGTAGGGACAATTGGACGCACTTGCAAGAAACGATCTAGGGTTTCTACCCTAAGGATCACTCGATCAAATGTTAAATCTCGAATTGAGTTGGAATCCTAGGACCGAATGTTATCGGCCAAGTGCAATTGGGAATGGGTTGGGTAAGAAGACACCCTAAACCCTGCTTATTATCCAATTGTGATTCCGTGACCGAAAGACGTTGTTCGATGGGTGAAATGATCCCATGGAATAGATGTGACACATGCAACAATTTGCAACGTGGCATGATCTTGTGGTTTGATCACAAGAGGGTTTCCAATTCCTTGGAATGAGATTGGCAGGTTCTTGCGCAAGTTTAACTTGCAAGAGGATGAGTAGTCATCTTGTTATATCACCTTTCTTGGAAAAAATTTCCAAGTTAAGAGGAAT
The DNA here is from genome assembly GCF_053477565.2 of Lygodium microphyllum. Classification (NCBI taxonomy): domain Eukaryota; kingdom Viridiplantae; phylum Streptophyta; class Polypodiopsida; order Schizaeales; family Lygodiaceae; genus Lygodium; species Lygodium microphyllum. The sequence continues at coordinate 35,026,892 of NC_141158.1, forward strand.
TAGGTATTTGCTTGGAAGCAAAGGATCAGTCAATAATTTGGAGCGACATGGTCGCCAAGATTTATTGTTAATGTATGAAACCTAAGGTATTGATTAAGTTGGGTTAATAGGGTATGGCCCTAATCCAAGGACAAAAGGGTTAACAAACAAACCCTTGGGAATCTTGCCAAGTCACAATTGATCCCGGATCGAATGCTGGATGCATCCAGGGAAAAGGATTCACTCCTTAGCAGTTGGCCAAATAAATGACCATTGGAATTGATTGTGCTTGTAACAGTTTAGAAAGCATTGTTTGCTCAATGAACTAAAGGTTGAAAATATATTTAATGGTTCAGGTTGAAGGCCTGAAGGGAGAGGCAGCCTTAGTTACCCCCGACTATTTGCTTGACCCTTACCAAGGGGGTTGTTAGCCACGCCGGGAACGTGGACCGAACCCGCCACATGAGGTCCCTCCGTTGAACGCTACTTGGAGCAGGAGGACGCTTGGGTGCCAAGGGGGGCTCTCGCCGTAAATCCCTTGCCTTCCGGGCCCTGCACAAGAGGCCAACGTGACTCGAGATTGGATCTCGAGGCCCGCATACTAGTCTATGGGCGGAATCTTGGATTAGTAATCCCTGTGGATTGCTGGATAGCCTTCGGGTGGATTATGGATAGCCTTCAGGCAGATTATGGACTAGCTTGCTGGCTGGACTTTATGGATGTAATCCAAAGATAAATAAGATAACTTGTAAAGGAACTTGTTTGACATTGCTTTTCTATATCAAGTGCTAAGATTACGTGAAGGAACTAGTGTCTAACTGGCTAATTAATGAAGCTGTTTGATGCGTGTCCAACTAAATGTGGTAGGTAATTAGACAACTAAAGCAACCTTAAGAGAAGTGTGGTGGATGTGGCCATGGGTCCGTCCTACGGATGGGTGGTCCCGGTTGACCGGGAACTTTTCTCAATCAGAATGGACAACAATGGCATTGACCTAGAGTTTAGGTTACAAAAATTCCCATTTATACTGTTTTAGAGGGATGGAATGGGACTATGCCTTATGGGCAAAGAGGTCAAGCCTTGCATCCCTCTGGTTTCACATTCTCCTTGAACCAAGTGCAACATGAATCTGCTTCATCCCTGGCATTTCTGCGTAAAGTAGTTTGCTTGGGGTTTGAGGCTAGTTGCCGTTTAGGAAAATGACCATTAGGGAAAACCCTGATTCAGATCGGTCCTAAGTGGGAACGGCCATAATACTTCCGCTACGTGGTAGAAGTAGGAGGTCCTAGATTGCAAACCCCGTAATATTCCATGGGAGTACCGGGCGGAGCTTTCTAAACTCTCTTTCCGATGGACGGCTAAGACATGTCCTGAAAGGGAACAGATGGACACGTTACACTATCCCATTTTCAACCACCACGTATCGGGTCAATCTATGATCGTCCTACAATATTTGTAGCATTATGTTGTCTAAATCCACCATTGGTAGCCAATCCAAAATATGTACCAATGTCTCCAATACTACCCAACCTTCAGCCATACTGCCCTCTAGCCAAGCTCCTTGTTGCACAAAGCCCCTTCAGGGGTATCAGAAGTGGATATGAATCAAATGTTCCAATGGGTAGTGCACTTGTTGACATGTATGCAAAGTGTGTCCTTCTAGCAGAGGCACAATTGTTATTTAATCAACTGAAAAATAGAGATCTGCTATCATGGACTGCAATGATTTCAGGGTACATGGCAGCTAGTAAACATATCATTGCTCCTAAACTGTATGTGAGAATGCTTCAATAGGGTATAATGCCTGACAATTACCTATTCTCATCCATTTTAAAGGCATGTGGGAGCATTCAGAAAGGAGAATGGGGTAGAAAGATACACAATCAAGTTTTCAAAATTGGACTAGATCAATATGTCATCATTGGAATTGCCATTATTGACATGTATGTGAGCTTTGGTAGTTTGGAAATCTCATCCCAAGTCTTTGATAGTTTCCAGAATAAAAATGTCCTTCTCTGCAATGCATTAATCAAAGGCTATGTGAAGCTAGGTTCTCTACTCTACTTTGGGACTATTCAAAATAATGCATCAGAGGGATATTGAAATAGACAAAGCTCTTTTTGTTTCACTTATAAAAGCCTGTGGTCATCTTGCTGACTTGCAGGCCACAAATTTGATAAATCTAGCATTCACGTTTGGATGGGAGGCAGACCTTATGGTTTCAAATAGTGTTCTCACCATGTTTGTAAACTGTGGAGATTTGTTGCAGGCAGTGATGTGAACTAGCATTCAGGTTTGGATGGGAGGCAAACCTTATGGTTTGGAATAGTGTTCTCACCATGCTTGTAAACCGGGGAGATTCTATGCTCAATAGGGACATAGAATCGTGGACTACTATTATTATAGCTTACATTCAACATGAGCAGTGCCTGCTTGCATTACAACTTTTTACCAAGATACAGCAGGTAGGTATCGTACGAGACACACTTTTATTTTTATCCTTATTAAAGGTTTGTGGTAGCATTGAAGGAGGCCGTCTTACACATGATCTAATTACTAAGTTTGGACAAGATTTGGAATTGGTTGTTGGGAGTGCTCTCATCAACATGCATATCAAATGTGGGACTTTAGAAGATGCACACAATGTCTTTGTCAATTTGCAATGTCCAGATGTGGTAGCATGGGGCAGCATGATAGCAGGCTATGCTGATTGTGGAGATGGACTGTGTGCTCTGTAGCTTTTTGAGAGCATTTGATAGGTGGTTGGTGATACTGTACTGAAACTTGTGGTAACACTTGGTAGGAAGCGCATGATGTAGAGATTCTTACTCTAAGCTTTGAAGATGTTGCCCTCATGGGTGCTGACATTAATGCCATTCAAATTCCCCTTTTGGCATATGATGGTAGAGACCATCTTGTACATATATATGATGTTTGCAGGTATTATAACTTGTACATTCATAGTCTGTCATTCCTTTGTCAACGTGGTGATCATTTAATTCACTTTTAGAGTTCGTGTTTTGGAGAAACAATTTTTCTTTTTTGATAAATGAAAAACTATCAAGAAATGGCTTCTCATGGGCAGAGTTTATGATATGGACATTGATCCATACAACAAGCTAGCATTAACTGTTGGACAGGTTGGAAGTTATTTTCATGGAATGGGAAGTATGTAAGATGCTTCAAACTAGAAGGAGAAGCTGGTGAGCCCATAAAAGTATGAACAACGAAGTCCTTGTTGTAACTTGCTCAATTTACTGAACATTTTGAATTCGGATCATGTAAAGAATAGGGAAAAAAAGATGTGTGTGTTTTGGTGGTTTACAAATGGTGCATAAGATCAAATTGTTGCTATTTTTACAGGGATTTCTACTCTGTTCAAATAAGAAAGCTCGATATAATAAGGATTGAACCTTGTTCTTCTTAGAGCTGTTTTATCCCTAGGGCAAGGTCATGGTGAAGTAATAACAAGGATAGCTTTCATGCCTGATTGCAAGCAGCTAATATCGATAAGTTTAAGGTGACCTTTAGAATTGTATATACTACAGTTTTTTCACTTGGTGCTGCTAATTTATTGTTTTCAAACAAGTTAGTGGAGACACTTGTGTGTTTGTTTGGAGGCTTCCTAATCTTCTGACCAAGATGATGCAGAAATGCTGCAGTTTACAACCTGAATTGCAAACAACCAATCCATCCATACTACTTACCGACTCAAAAGGAAAACTAAACAATACTTCTTCAATCCCCATGAGATGTGACAAGTCTCAGACACATGAATTGGATGCTTTTGGTACTGTTGTTACTATTGAATCTCAACTTGTAAGCAATACAACTCCTGCATTCAAGTTCAGTGTGTCGCGGTTGCCACATTGGGCATAGGCCAAGGTTGTAGAGACCATTTTGGAAATAAGATTTAAGTTTTGTTCTTTTGAATCAAGATGGGTGAAGGTAATATGCCATTTTATTTACTTTTTGTTCTCTATAACTTGATTATGTTGAATTACAGTAGAGCATGATAGAATGACTCAAGCTTGATGCAGAAGATAGCATCGTAGAAGACAAGGTTGTTGATGAATCTATAGAAATCACGGGATTAGAATCTCCCCTCGATGAGCTGCGAAAAGCTTCATTGGAAAAGCTTGAAGAAGCTGGTCAAGATTTTGCTTTTGGATACGTATACTTTGCATTATGTGCTATGTAAGTTCCTTTCACTTCTAACTAGTTTGAAGTTGACTTGATGGTTTGTGCAATCCATTTTTTGTGTGAGTCTAATTATGTATATTGCTTCTTTAATTATGTAGGTACTAATTGTAAGTCATCTAGGAGACCCAATTCAGTACTAAAATGGATTTGAAGAACACTCTCTGATCATAGATGTTCCACAAGGTAATCCTTTATCTTTTGTTTCATTTGAGCATGAGTTTGGTACTTTAGATTTATTCGCACATTTTATACCCTTTCCTCCCACTTTCAATGAACATATACATTTATCTACACTAACTCTAGGACTTTACTTTAGACCTATCATAGATTATCTAGTCTTAGCACACAGTGTCCTTGATGCACATTTAGGATTTAGGCCATCATTAAACACTTAGAGGTGTACCACTTTGCACCCTAGTGCTTTGTTGTTGGGAATGGTAGTTATGCATTATGCACCTCCCCAAATCCACAAGTGCATCATACTCTATCCTCTGATCTAGTCATGTGTGAAATCTCCCCTAGCACATTGTACCACCCTCCCTTGTTGCTTATAGGCACAAATTCCACTCATGTGCTTATGAGTCACCTCCTTCCTTGAAGGAAACAGGGAGTGGAAAAGAATCACCTTATATTTAGACCTAGTCTCACCCTCCCTGATTGATAAATGCCAAGTTTGGATCAATTTTGGGTTGCATGAAAGTGTATCTTCCATGGGCTGTTTTTCTCCCATTTTGGGTTGTTTGGGGCAGATCTGAAGGAGAACTTAGTTGTGAGTAGGGAACATGTGCTCAAGCTTTAGGACATCAAGGTAACCTGATGTTGAGTAGATTCTGGGGCTGTAAATAAGAGGATACCCTAAAAACGAGGTTATTGGTAGTTGTTGGTGTAGAAATTAGGGTTTCAGAGAGTAGTAGAACTAGTGGGTGACCTTATTGCGAAGAAACTTACGTGATAGAAAAATTTCAATTCTATGCTGGGGTAATGTACAATTCGTTGCCTTAATTTACCATTTCATTAGCCAATAGGGATCAACTTGAGTAAGAATATAGTATCACCATATTATGGCATCATATAGATTATTTGAATAATCTTTTTATATAAAATTATATGTATACAAGATTTTTTGTGACATAGGAAAAAAAGCCTATATAGGAAAATATTATCTATTTAGGAAATTTTTCTTGACATAGGAAAAAAAAGCTTATATAGTGAAATTTTTTTGCATAATCCATTAGATGTGTATTATGTCTTATTTGAAATTAACTAAACAATCTCTATATAATTTTCTAGTTGAAAATTTTCTAGATAATTTTCTACTTAGAAACTCACATAAGTAGGAATATGTAAACTAAGAAAAATGTAATAATTTCAAGTTAGAGAAAAATTAGAATCACCTAAGAAATTTTCTATATAAGACAAATTACCATATGTAGGGAAATATAGTGGAAATATTTTCCTGATGAGAAAAAAAAGGAAAATTTTTATCAATTCTCTAGTTAAAATTACACATAAGTAGGGAAAGTAAATCATAGGGAAAGTGGAACATTTCCTAGTCAAAGAAACTAGGGAATCCCATAGGAAATTCCCTAATAAATTCCCTACATAGGGGATTTTTTAAAATTTCTCTACCTACGGGATTTTTTTCCTAGAGAATTAATTCCCTACATGGGATTTTTTTCCTACATAGGGAATTTTCTATGTGATTCCCTAGTTTCTCTAACTAGGAAATGTTCCACTTTCCCTATTATTTACTTTTCCTACTTATGTGTATTTTAAACTAGGAAATTGATACGGAATTTCCTTTTTTTTTCTTATGTAGGAAATAATTAAAAGTTCATTGTGGAAAAGCATACATTTCAATTTACTCTTCTATGTTGGAATACTATTAAAGTTCCAATACTTGTTGTAGGGCTGCAACTACACGATCACAAGTATTGCTATAGAAAATACAAGATTGCAGGCGACAAACTATCTCTTTCTATTCCAAATATGTACTCAATAAGAAAATACATACATTTTATCATTCTGTTGCAAGATAAGCAACCATGTGAGAAAATCTTTCCATTTCTAAAGAAACCTTTGATTTCATTACTTTTGTTACTGTTTATCTTAAATTTTCACTTACTTAAATTAGCCTTCAACCACATTATATAATATTTGCATCATACCAATCTTTGAATCCATAAAACACTCATTTTTCTTCTCTAAGTGATGAGAAATATTTGATATGTGACATACACCATCAACAACATAGACCAAGACAACCTTCTTGATGCCTCTCTTGTTTTTGCTGACAACAACATCTCCAACAAATTGTATTCATTACACTTCCTATGTAGGAGGAACAAAAAGGCATGTCTAAAGTGAGCCCTTACTATCATAGTGAGAGAATAAAGGAAATAAAGTAGCAAAATTCATCACAGAACTCCATTCTTGAGCACATCTTCATTAGCTTTGAGAGCCACATAAGCTTCAATCACGTGTGGCATGTCCTTTTTCCTCTTGCTCTATTTTTTAAACTTCTTCTGTATCTCCCATATTTTTTCTCTTTTCTAAGGTTCCTCCCCCATGCCAAGTGACAAACATGCCATTAAATATTAAAAAATTACACTCGAGATCTAAATAACACATTGCGAGGACAAATCCTTATGGTTTCTTTCAATGAGTTCTTATAATCTTGCTACAAGGGATTTTGTTCCATATGTCAATTATGAGTGGCTTTGTATATGCCAGTTAAACCCTAACTGATCCAATAGACATCTTCTTATAAAATATATCATGGGAAACATGACATTAATAGGCATTATATCCTTTTGACCATATACCAAATGAAAAGGGTTAAAGTGTGTACTTATTTTTTGAATTTTCTACAAGCCCATAAAGCTAGCAAGTACTTGTTCTAATTCTTTCAATAGTCTTCCATATGTTTAAAGAGGAATTCTTGCAAAGTCCCATTCAATGATTCTACTAGCTCATTACATTGAGGGTAGTAAGGGGTACATTAAGTGGGCCAGAGGAGTCTCTTAGCCATAGATCTATTGATAAACCTTGGAATGGTCGATTATAGTCACAAGTCATTCCACCAAGTGCATCACAAGTGTCGCGAGAATGCAAGGAGAAGGTTGGGGGTTTCACCAACTATGAGTGACATATGATCATCTTGGAAATCTAGGAAGGATGAAGGTTTGCAATATAATAGTCTTACCTTAAAATATATAATGGAATATTGAATCCATGAGAAGATATCAACCATTCAACACTACAAGGTGGGCCCTAGATAAGGACATGATAGCATAAGATATGAGGTGGTAAATCCATAACAATAGTTTATCAAGGGAGAGGCTCTGAAGATATGCTAAGATTTATGCAGAAAATCACATAATGTATGAATAGAACTAAAATGCAATAATTGAGAAAATATCTCAAAAACATAAAGAAAAATACGAAAAAATGTAAAATGCAATACATGAAGCCCAAATCACAAAATGCAAAATATTTTATAAGAGGCTCAAGGGTAGAGAAATGGAAGTACTCAAAGCATGATGTCCACCCGAGATAGATCTTGAGAATTCTAACCACTAGTCCGAGTTGAAATGATATTGAAAGTGGAAGGATAGCAGGTTGGAAATCAAAATATAACCATGTGGAGGTTGAATCTAATTAACACAATAGTGAAAAGGTGTAGGACAAGTGAAGAGGTGTAGGCTTGTTAAGATTGTATGGTCCTAGAGGCATACACAATGTATAAGGAAAGTGTTGTACCCCATAAATGCAAGGAAAGAAAGTGGGCCCCGTAAGCAAGGGGAGAAAGTGTGTCTTATCCAAAACATCTGAACTAAAGCTAAAAGAAAATCTCAATAAAGTAACTCCTTTCTACACATATTTGAATCAAATTATTTTGATCTAGACATTGTTCACACACTGGTGCATTAAAATAGATCCATGGCCAATGCAAGAAATTGTAGTTAAAATTTTCAATGGTAATTGTTTTCACACATGGAAGATGAAAACCATGTATCACCTAATGTAAAAAGATATTTGCAAAATATTTGAAGGACTCAAGGCTCCTAAAAATTCAACTAGAAGTAGAAAATCATAAGCCTAGGTAATTCCCTATATACATACTGTCTATATCACATGTGTTCAAGGCCAATTTATAAATATCCTTATCTGTGAAATTCTCCTTAATAAAATATAACCCTTTTCTATAAATTTGTAAGTAACCCCTTTATATGGGACCCTTTTGGATGTTAAAATTGTCTAAAAATGGTATTTTAAAAATCCCTTATGTTGAACCTACGTGATACATACATCTATTTATGATTGACCTTTCGGAGAGCGTGAGGCTTGCCAAATGATGCGCTTCTTCAAATATCTTGAACTAAAAATGCAAAAGAAGCATTGGATAAGTTGGATAAAACCTTTTGGTGACAATAAAAGAATTCAATTTCAAGATGGATTGAAAGAGTTATGACTTCGTAATGTCATTCGCTGATAATTTTTTCATCTTGAAAGTTGCAATTGTCTACAACCTACAAAGAAATTAAAAAATATGAACCCATTATTGTGTTACTTATTAATAGTCTAAACAAACCTAATAAACATTATGAGCATGTGGTAGAAACCTTGAGGAATGTGCAAGACAAGACTCTAAACTCCATAGAAGCCATACATTTTAAGCAAGAGAGAAAAATTAGAGAGACAACCCCAGAGACCATACTAGTCCCATAATATGTGCACTCTATAGCGAAGGGCCTTCAAAGATTGTTTGTAGGGCATGAGGGAAATCCAAATACATGAATAGTATTGTTAGAACAAAGAAAAAACAGAGTACAAGAATTGCAAGAATTTTGAATACATTGAGCAAAGATTGCTAGAATAAAAAACCCAAGCCTCTATTTGAGATTTCAGTACCTCTCAAACATACATATAGTGATACACTAAATTTCTTGAATAAAGTTGGTGTTTGGTATAATGGGATATCTCAGGCATGTTAATATGAAGTTAATCTATTTTACTCTATAGGAAATCAAACAAGTTAGTTGACTAAACTAAGTTGAAAACAAGTTTAAGTATTTACTTATGGATAGTATAAAAAAGCCTAGAAATGATATTTCATGTAGGATGGAAGTCATTTGTAAGCACTTGGAATTTGATATTGAATAACTAGAATGAAAGTTCTTTAATGACCTTAGGGTATCCTGTGGGTCATAGCATCCCCACTGAGAAGAGTTTTAAAACAGACCATACAATAAAGAAGGTGAAGCAAGAGTTTAAAAAACATTTATGGAAAATTTATGGTTTGGCTTACAAAACATTTCATGCTTAGATAATCATGATCTCAAGAGCACTCTACGAGGCTGAAGGACATGAATAACTCATCCTTTTGTAATCACTATTGTATTGAAAGTATTCCTAAAAATAAATGACTTTACAATTATGTTTGAATGTATTTGACCATTGAGAGAAAATCTTAAAATAATTTAAGAAAGTATGTGTTGGAAGATCTATGAAGAGAGAACTAATTGACACTTCCATAGAAATACATCCCTCTTTCACCTGAAAGTCTTAATTTATAAAGAAGTTCCTAGGTATTGAATTTGCACAAATGCATAAGCTCAAGAACATTACTTGACATTATGTAGTGTACCTTAGTCCCCAGCCAAGGAACTTCCCCTAACTTATGCAATTGCTATGCACTCCAAAGATTATAGGTGTCTATATCGTTTGTTAACTCATGTAATTCTTGTTTGCTTTGAGGATAAGAGGTGTGTGTATAGAGGAGAGTTTTGATACAAACACCTCTTATGCTTGGAGTGCATAACAAGTGAGAATTCTCAAGATTGATCATTGGTAAGGGATTAAGGTACACTAAAAAATGCTAACGATCTTTCGTTAACTTGTGCAATCGTGCAAAGTGAACACCTGGGCACTTCTTGGAAAATTTGCAGCCTGAGATAAGAAAGGGATGGATTACTATACAAGTACCAATTAGCTATTTTGTCATAGAGATTATGTCACACACATTTTTCTAGTTGTTCTAAGATTCACTCTTATTTGAAACTAGAAACATTTAGTACCATTTCAATATCCTTTATTATTGTAGCATTTTGAATACATCAATAGACTAATGATGAATAAATGAGTTCGTCATGTGCTTAAAGCTCTTAGGATCCTCTTGAATTCATGATTTCCTTAACCTGTGCATCTTTGTAACCCAAATCCTATCTATTTTCATGAATGTTTTTTGGCTCTTGCTTAGCTTCTTTATCAATATATATGTTATCTTATCTATTTTGAAAGTCTCCTTCTCCTATGTGTTTCATCCTCTTGTATACCCATGCCAATAATAGATTCATTGTAAATTATAAATCCTAATTTCAAACTTATACAAATAAAAAACTGTGAATCTAATTGCTACCTATATTTCCTCTCTTCATACCTCTACTCATGGAATATTCCATTTTGATAATAGATAGAAGGAACCCTTTGTTACAATTCTTCCCAGGTAATTTTTGATAGTGCATGTCATTTAGTACTATATGCTATAACAAATGATACAATTACATATGAATACAAAAAAAGAGCATATATTTGTAGACAAATTTTTAGTAGAAGTTATTAAAATGTGTGATGTTGGCCTCTTTTCTTGCAAAGAAGAAAGTGAATGGAACATAAAAAAATCATACTTGCATGAGAAACATAAAATCCAAAAAATACTATTCCAAAAATAATAAGAGAGTGATTTCTTAGGGATTATGAGATGCATATGAGGTAAATACATATTTTTTAGAGAGAGAAAGAGGGAGAGAAAGGGAGGGGAAGATAGAAATGGAGAGATAGAGGGAGGGAGAAATAGAGAGATTGAGGGAGAGATAATGAGGGTGAGGGAGAGAAAAAATGAGGGAGAGAGAGGCGAGAAGAAACAAAGAGAGAGGAAGGGCAAAGAAAGAGAAAGAGGGGTGGGGAGAGAAATAGAGAGAGAGGGGAAATAAGAACAAAGAGGGGGAGAGAGAAGGATGGAAGGGAGGGAAAGAGAGGAGAGAGAAAAGAAGAGTGAGGGAAAGAGAAAAATTAATAGAGAGAGAGAAAGGAAGAGAGATATAAACACATGGAAGGAGAGAGAAGAAAGGGAAAGATAAAAATAGAGAGCGAGAGAGGGGGAGAGAGAAATATAGAAACGAATAGAGAATGAGAGAAGAAATAGAAAAAAGTAGATGGAGAGGAGTGAAGAGAGGGAGGGAGACATTGATTCCCATTTCTTTGTTTTTTAAGTTCTTATTTTCTCACTTTATTTTTGTTTGTGAAGAGATACATTTAGGGAGAGGGGGAGAGGGAGGGAGAGAGAGAGATTAAGAGAAGAAAGGAGGGAGAGGAGGAGGGAAAGGAAGAGGGGGAGAGAGGGGGTTCATGTAAAATAGAGAGATGGAGAGACAAAGAGAGAGACAGGCCTTCATGAAAAATAGAGAGAGGAAGGGGAAAAGAGAAAGAGAGAGATGGATAGAGGGGGAAGGACTAGAGAGAGTGAGGGAGAGTGAAGGAAGGGAGATAGAGGGAGGAGAGAGAAAAGAAGGGCAAGGGAAAGAAAGGAGGAGGAGAGTGAAAGGAAGAGAGACGGAAGGAGACACAAATAGAGAGATGGAGGAAAATAAAAAAGGAGAGAGAGAGAGAGGGAGAGAGAAGAAGAAAATAAAGAGGGAGGGGGACAAAAACAGAGAGATTGAGGTAAAGAGAAAAACAAAGAGAGGGGGAGAGATATATAGAGAGATGAAAAAGGAGAAAAAATAGAGATGGAGGGAAAGACAAAAATTGAGAGGGAGAGAGGGAAGGAGAGGGAAAGATAGAGAGATTAGAAAGAAATGGAGAGGGAGGTGGACACAAATAGGGAGATGGAGGAAAATATGAAAATAGAGAGTGAGAGAGAGGGAGAGAGGAATACAAAAACAAAATGAGAATGAGAGATATAAAAATAGAGAGAGATGGGAGAAGAGAAGCAATAAGAGAAACAAAGCATATTCTCTATCATAACATAGACGAAATGGACAACGATAATGGCCACAATAAGATCATGAGGGGTATCTCGATCAACATGCCTCGTGCCCTTCCACTTAGTGTAAGCTAGAAATACAAGCATGCTCATGATACAAACTCACCTCCTAGTATATCTCATGGATGAATTGAAGATTAGAGAACCCATCTATACGCGATACATGTTTTCCTTGTAGCACTTCTTGAAACCCTTAAGGACTTTGCGCCACAATGAGCTCCTCTAGAAGGTTGCATGGTTGAAGATTGGCTAGTTCCAAGGCATTGATATATATTTCAGAGTGGCTACCAACAATGGATTCAAATAAAAGTATGCTATGGAAGCTCGTGTTTGGAAATGGGATAGAAAAGAGAATGGATGGTGCCATCGAGGAGAAAGTGAATCATTTTTGTATGGTGCACCATGCATCCATAGAGAAATGGACAATATCATAGATGAATATATGCTCTCAATCTGCTACAATGAGAAACATGTTCTCTCATGTAGAGAATGATACTATTGCCAAGGTCCTAAGCAAGGATGTGGTAAAAAATGCATTGAGAAATCATAAATTCAAGTACATTGTAGATGGCGTTGCAAGTGAACATCTTAGCAATGTGAGCAACTTCTTTACTACTATAAATGCTTAGGGATTATGTGACAAGGTGGGAATGAGTTCTATGTCATACAATATGCTCTATTTGTAATATATCGAATATTGGAAATTCATGGGAATTTTTTTTAAATTTTTCTCCCGTCAGGTGATGGTCATGCTAGAGGGGGAGAGGGATTTAGAAAGGACAGCAAGCTCCTCGTTGGAGCTTGCTGACCCTCAATGCCAGATGCACTGACATGATGGAGAGGGAGGATTCCCCTCCCCTCCCCTATTTAAATCAAGGGGGGCTGCTGCCGTCTGAAGGAAGAGAGGGCCTGCTACTATCGTGAGGGGACGAAGGAAGACCAAAGCGGGAGGTCGCCACGATGCCACTCTGATCAATGAGTGAGAGAGACAACGCTTGAGGGAGGGAAGAAAAAAAAGAGAGGAGACGGCCTAATGTTGCTATGAGGGATCGAGAGGGCTGCCACTGCTGCTGCAAGAGGGGAGAGGAGGCACCGGGTATCGCCAGGCCAACATCGACCTTCGCAATCAGTCCACGCCCAGCTCTGCTGAATCGCCGTGAGCTTCCCCTTCCCACGTCGACAAAGCTTTAGAAGCTTCCTGGGGGGAAGCTTCTAAAGGGCTTGATAAGCCCCCTTACACCCCCGTGTTTTTAACCCCCTATAAGCCCCCCTTCCTTTGGGGCTTAAAAACCTTATACCCCCCATGTTTTTAATTTTCCTTTAGTCCCCCTTTCTCATTGGCTTCGGAATCATCCCCCCCCTCGTGTTTAAGCTCTATAAGCCCCCTTTTCCCCCAATAAGAGTTGGGCTTAGAGGTCTTATTATCCCCCCCCCCCCCCCCCCGAGTATTTAATCTTTCTTAAACCCCTTTCTTTAGGCTTTGGAACCACACCCCCCCTCCCCCGTGTGTTAACCCTTAAGCCCTTCCCTTGGGCATCTTGAAACCACACCCCCCCTCGTGTTTAAACCCTTAAGGCATTTCCCTTGGACCTTGGGATTACTCCCCACACCCCCCATGTTTCAAATTCCCTTAGCCCCCTTCCCTTGGGCATCTTGAAACCACACCCCCTCCTCGTGGTTAAATCCCTTAGCCGTTCCTTGCCCTTTCTAAAATACCCTTGGGACTTGGGTTTTTCCCCTACTCGAAAAAGAAAAGAAAAGTATTAAAGTGCAAGGGAGCGACGGTGGAATTCCAAAAAGGAAGTGTAAAGCTGTTTCTACGTCCGAAGGACTACGATTGCGATGCCTCCTAAGAAAGTCCAAGGTGCAGTCGCGGAAGGGTCATCTCCCAATATCCATGTGGATATCTCACCCCAAAACCAGGTTTTTCTTCTTGGCTTTAATTCAGTTTTAAGTCAATCATGCAAAGGGAAATTGTTAGGGATAGGATATAGTTGTCCGAGTTATTTGTAATGAAGGATTTTAGCTTATTTGAATGAATGATAATGTATAGAACTTAGTTTCCTTTGAATAGCATTAAGCATTATAAATTACGAGCAAGATTATCTATTTACTATAGTAGTATATTTCAGTTAAATCCTAAAGGTATAGAAATTATATCTTGCACCAGTAGTCTTATTCCTTTTCGCAACAAATCATTGTAAATGATTAAATTCATGAAAGGTTTCTTTCGTTTCTCAAATTACTAGGAAGTTATCATTTCTAATTGCACATCTTAGCAAGGGAAATGTTTGTTATTTGGCATGAGTTCATCTGCAAGGAAAAAGGAAGTTTAAATTGAACTGTATTGACTGAAAAGTAAATTGTCACAAGGATAGCAAAAACCGTGACAAGGCGATTAATATTACCTTCCAAAAGATAACCAAACCAATCTAAACATAGAAATATTAATATCCTAAGCACTTGACTACTTTCCTTATTGTAGGGTCAAAAAAAAATTTAAAACAATCGTAAAGATAAGAACTAGGGCTGTCCCCTAGATTCTTAAAAAGAAACCCTAGGGCCGACATACGTCAGCTTAAAGGATCTAAAACGGATTATTCCATCGCAGGACTTGCGCAGCAAGTACGAAATCATTTAGTCTTGTGATTGATTCACAAGGAGAAAGGGTAAAAACCCTCAACAAGGATGGCAGATCCCTACGCAAGTTATCTTGCAAAAGGACGTATTTTTGGATATCCTTCTAAATAAGGAAAGTTGTAAATTGGAAACTAGCATATCTAAGGAACTTTAGGATTGACCAAGTTGGGTTAATAAGGTACGCCCTACACCGGAATGTAAAGGATCTTGCCAATTTACAAGACACCTTGGGAACGAGTGCTAATACACTCAAAAAGGAAAGAACACTTCCTTAGCAGTTTGCCAAACAACACGGTTGATTAATGGAAATGTTTGTGCTTGCTAGAGATTCTAGGGCTCTGTTTGAATTCTGAATTACAAATTAAATGAGTACCTATACTTCAGGTTAAAGGCCTGAAGGAAGAGGCAGTTTCAGTTACCCCCGACTACCTGCCTAACCCTAACCAAGGGGGTTGTTCACCGCGCCGGGAACGTGGACCGAACCCGCCGTGAGAGGTCTCTCCGTTGAGCTCTACTTGGAGTAGGAGGACGCTTGGGTGCCAAGGGGGCTCTGGCCGTAAATCCCTCGCCTTCCGGGTCCTGCACAAGAGGCTAACGTGAATCGGGATTGGATCTCGAGGCTCGCATACTAGTTTACGGGCGGAAGCTTGGAATAGTGATCCTTGCGGATTACTGGATAGCCTTCGGGCGGATTATGGACAAGCCTACGGGTAGAACTCATTGTATTTCAAAGATAAAATGATGAAATATTAACAAAGAACTTGCTTGATATCGTTTTCTATGTCACGTGATAAGATTACGTGAAGGAACCAGTGCTTAATGGATTAATTAAAGAAGCTGATTGTTATATGTCAAATCAATGTGTTAGATAATTACATAACTAAAAACAAGCCGAGGAAAGTGCGGAGGATGGGCCATGGGTCCGTCCTACGGTTGGGTGGTCCCGGTTAGCCGGAAACTTTTCTCAAAAATCTCGATGAACAGTAGGATGATCAACAAAACGAATAACGGAAGCAATGACCTAGAGTTATGTCTTACCAGATTTACGCTGTTTTAGGGGAACGGAATGGGACTATGCCTTATGACAGAGAGGTTGAGCGTTGCATCCCTCTCGTTTCCCATTCTCCTTGAACCAAGTGCAGCGTGAATCCGCTTCGGATCTGGCGTTCCTGCGTAAAGTAGTTCGCTCGGGTCCGACGCTAGTTGCTATTAGTTAATGACCAGTCAGGAAAACCATCGATCCTAAGTGGGAACGGCTAGGATACTTCCGCTACCTGGCAGACGCAGGAAGACCTAGATCGCAAATCCTGTAACATTCCATGGGAGTGCCAGGCGGAGCTTTCTAGACATCCTTTCCGACGGACTGCTAAGACGTGTCCTAGATGATACTAAGAGGACACGTTACACTATCAATAATTGAATACAAGTTTTAAGCAAGTCTTCAAAACTAAGTGAGTAATGCCTTTGCCAAAACCATTTTACATGCAGAAGGCTCAAAAGTAACTAAATGAGACACACATAGACATAATATGCATACATATATCAGTAATGCCTCCTTATTTTTTCTTATTTGAAAATAAGCAAGACTTGGATATTATATTCTTAGCCTAAATAGAGTGAAATTATGAAGCCATTGCATCATTGCTTGTCGAGAATGAACAACACAAATCTATGATTCATTGAAAGATTGTGTGTACCTTTGATGTTGAGGTGGAGTTACTCAAAAGCGCATCTCGATGTGTTTAGGAGTTGAACTAGTCAAAACTTTTGGTGGTGAATTAACATTTAAGAAGTAATTATAATCGTCAATGAGAAATAGGTGCTCTTGATGTTGATATTGTCATTGGCTCTCACTTTGCTACATTTTTTGTGATAAAAACTGTTCTCAATTCTCTAAGATAGGGCTGTACATTCTCATTTTTTAGAATTGTTGCTCACATGATTTATTGTCTTTGTAAGTTATGCTATTCAAATAGATGTTCTTTTTTTGAGACTTTTTGAAATATTTTTCCTGAGATGCATTAACAGTGCTCAAATAGTAGCCAATAGGGTTGTGGTGTGGTGGTTTGAGTGTGGGTTGAGTCTAAGAGGTGTGAAAGTTCAAACCCTATGCCCTCCATCCTCAAAAGCATAATATACACTTACTTCAAATAAAAATAATGCCCAAATAGTTTGACAAAGCATTGGACATGATGAAGTCATCCTTAAGAAAGATCTCCTTGTTCCTGTCGACATTGAATTAGTTGCTCATAAGAGCTATGACATAGAGCTCCAATAGGCTTGGTAACAAGGCTGCCCAAGCAATGAAGTAAAGCCACATGTCTAAGAGGTATATCTTGGATACCAACCAAGAAAATGCAAAGCGAGCAAATTATTACTATAAGTATCAAGAACTGAAAGAGAGGTGAGGGAAACTCGACGTGCATGCATATACCTAAAGCGTAGGTTTGAACACATCTTCAAAGCGGTCTTCTGGGTCAGCAAGGGGTGCCACGGGGTAGCACGGGGAGGATGGCGAAGGATGATATTGGGTGACAAGTTCCACGAATATTGTGGAGGTGGTGGCAACCGTAGTGCCGTGTAATGCTCGGATCTGTGGCACCGATGTCATAATTAGCTTCGTTGTTAGCTGAACCAATCATTATTTAAATATCTTGAAAATTAGAGGAGACGATCCACAAGAAAGTAGACCGTACAGCGTGTCTAGCTTCACCCTCGCTCCCCATTGTAACGAGAGCACCTTTCGTCACGCCGAGGGGTACGACGTCCTGCATTCATAGCACAGATGGCGCAGGTAAGAGAACAGCGTGTTATAAAGCGTACACACTAGATGCTAAGTGTTTCAGAATACGTACCACATCGCCACAATAGATCTCTAACACGTTGCCGAACGCGGTGAAGAGAGCGCTAAGGAATCCGTGCCAGTTCATGTATGCCTCCTCCAGGCCTGTCACGAACAAGGTTACAGGCAGCTGGAACAAGGTGCTGGGATAAGGAGGAACTGGTGGAGGATCAGTGGCACTGGTGCTCCTACCCCGTGGAGAGCGTATTATTCCTCGTTCCTCCTTCCTGGCGAACACGCCCACAAACAAGGTTTTTCCAGGTCTGCGCAACCTTCTGAGCACCTCGTGATCAGCGTGAGCAGCTGCGTCTATGGCCTTATGGGCTTCTTCTTTGCTGCTAAATTGGACGAACCCGTATCCTTTGGTCCTCCCCGCCGCGTCGCGGGCCACACAACAACTCAGCACGCAGTCAAATCTGCAGAAGGCGTATCGCAACCCCCGGTTATCTATCCGCTTGTCCAGGTTCTGTAAAGATTGCGCCAGCCAGCAAGCCGTACGTATTACTATACGTATACGGGCACGTATTTTGACACGTAAATGTGCTACACAGATAGCACATCCACGCACTACATACCTTGACAAACAGGTTGGCATGCCGGAACTGGGGTTTTAGCCACCACTCTCCTTCCAGCTGCTCCACGACCTGGCTCCGCTCCTCCTGCACGGCTGCCGCTGCAGCTGAAGTCTCCCCCGCCATCCAAGATCTAATCAACAGCACTGGTCTCGCGGATCACGACGTGTCTTGAGTACGAAGTTTAGTTCTCTCAGGTTGACTAACTCTCGTGGCCACCCGCATCAGGTAAGCCTCTTTATAAGCACGAAACCGCATGCTTTCCGACGTAACGATCCAAGCCTACATTCGTCGTGATGGCTTCCGACAATGAGAGCTTCTTTTTGGTTTCCGTTTTTTTTCTTTCCCCTTCTTTTGATTGGAATAATCTTATCTTTGCCCATATGAAATTTTGTCATAAATTAGGTCAACATGTGTAGTTCAATAAAGGAGTTTGAAGTTCTATATGCAACTTTTGCGTATTTGTTATGTAACAGTTTTACTGATGGTGTTTAGACATGCATCGTGTTTTGAAGCGAAGCATGTTCGTAGATAAATTTTTGCATTGTTTAAACCCATGGAGGATGTGTAGAAGAGAATATGTATGCATATGTACTTTGAGTCACTGATCATAATTTTCAACATTCACATTTTTTTTGGCCGTAGGCGCCATCGCCAAGCAGGAATAAGAATGGAAAGACAGCATTTTTCAAGGTGATATCTTGGCAAGGTGAGATTGTTGAGACAGGTAAGCCGTCCATCTTGAATGTTGTTATTCTTTCAACAATACAATTATTATTCCGTAATATGATGCAGGTGAAGTCATGCGAATCAACTCTTTGGAACACCTATCATCGGCTTGGATCGACTATATTTTCAAGCAAACTATAACATCTTTCATTCTCTTGATCTGCTTGGAGCATTGGGTCGAATGGAGAGCTTTCATGATGGATTACCTATTGAGGATAGAAAGGCATGTCATTGAATGTAAATGTTTTGTTATAGCCATCCACTTCTAGAACAGTGGATTATGTAGCATATTGAAAGTAAACACATCCGTAATATCAAATGTGGTCAAGTCAATTCTACTAGAAGATTGCGAAAGCGATCCATCATTCCAAGAGACTGGATGGTTATCGAGAATAGATCGACAATCCAAGATTATATTCGCAATCACTCTTGTTGTTTCACAGACCGAGATGGATGTATCAATGCTGCTCAATAGTTGATCTTATAACAGGTTTGCATTGATAATTTCTTTTGTGTAGTCTGGTAAGAGTGATATCATGTATTTTTTTCTCTCTTTCTTCACAAGACATTGTTGGCATTTAGTTATTACCATGTTGATTCTGTATTATTGGCATTGTAACTTGTATTTCTTCTCTAGATGCAATACTTCTTTACGAGTTGGTACCATGATATTGCATTGTGACTATACCATAGGATGCACACATTGTTAGTCTTCTAATGATGCTTTCACATTCTATTGCCCAAGATGATTGGAAATTTTCTATATCATACCAAGTTGTACCAAATGGTTTTAGTGAGACAAAACAAGGAACTTACCAAGACAAGGAATGTACCTTAATTAATGATGCTAAACAAGAAGAAATAAAGAAGTTACCATTACAAGTTTTCTGGTAGAAGTAGATAGCCAATTTTCATTTGAAAATACTGAGGAAGAACATGGAGATCTATAGAAGAACTTTAAAAACAGGAAACCCTATGAGGAAGTAGAAATTCAAACAAAAAAACATATAAAAGTGAGATCATGTGTATACGGCCCAATATCTTTGAATAAACAATGAGAGCTAAGGACCTAGAGAGAGAGTGGGTAATTGATAAGTCTTCATTGTATAAAGAAACTAGTTGCACATATATTATGCATAGCCTATATGCATGGGCACATGTATATGCATAGACATATGAATGCATATATATATGGTCAGGGAAGTTACTATATATATATCCTCTACATCACGTGTGTTCAATGCTGATTTAGAAATATCGGTATTATAAATTTTTCTTCAGTAAAACATAACCCTTTCAATCTGTAAATAACCCCTTTATATTACATGCTTCCATATGTAAAAAATATACAAAAATAAAATTTTAAAAATACCTTATTTTGAACCCACACGATGCACACATATATTCATGAGTAACTTACCCGAGTATGTATATGTAGCTTATGCACAATTATACTTCATGTGTATACCTATGCATAGCCTATCTCTATGTATTACCTTTATGTCTTCTTCCCCACAAATATCCCCATAGTTATTAACTAGATTTATGACCATATCTCTGTCATCTCATACTGAAGTAACAAGAAAATCTTTAAGGAAAAGAAAATAACAAATAATGAGCAAGAGATAAAGTCGAAGAAAAGAGAAGAGAATTTGTTAGTAGCAAATAAGCATCACATATACTTCAACCATGTATATATAGTATTTCCAAATTCAGGACAACAACTAGTTCATTGTTTCCAACTTGCAAATAAATCCAAAACTAAGCATTTAATACTCGAGTGTCATGCTCAAATGCATGAGAATAAGGGCATATACATTTTTAGAAGATGAAAGCCACCAATTCCTTGGAACCACATGTTGTTTACAGTTAACAGCTAGTCTGGACAAGTCTATGCTAAATATCTCAAAATCTGTGAAGAATTTGAAAAGAATTTCTTCCGCAAATTGTAAAGCGTGTCGAAACGGTCAAGCATAGTGGGTTGTTTCTCAAAAATCCATTTCTATAGCAAGATATAGCTTCTACAAAAAAATAGGATGTCGGCATAGTTTCCTTCGATGACATTTTCTTTAGATTTGATGTGTTGATGTCAGATGGCGACTACCAAATGTTTAGGCTTTAGGCATTCAAGCTTTGATACCATGTTCAAGATTCAGGGAGGGAGAGAGAGACAAAGACATGGAGCTATAACTGAGAGTAGTGAACTCTCATTGTTCTCTTCTTCTCATTCTTTCATAATACTTACTAGAGTCTAATAACACATAACTGATAAACACACTAGGTCACTAACTAACCATACCACGAATTGTAGTTGAGTCAGACCGACTCATTTATTACAACACACATGTAGAGTGATAGCTAAGACAACATATGTCTATATAAGGTCGGTCATATCGGTGAAACTGATCACAAGCTTGATTCAAAAACTTTACAAGAATAATTTTCTTACAGGTAAAGGTTATTTGGCCTAGATTCAAGAAGATAATACTCAATCTCTAGAGTTACTAGGGACGAAAACGACACATCTAAGTAGAGAAATGCATTGAAGGAATGAAACTAGGGTGCGTGAAAAGTTTTGTATTAGCTTTCCATCACTATTTTAGACAAAATGTTTAGGTATAACAAGATGCAGATAGTCTTGCAGAAGCATAGAATAACGTAGTCATACTATTTGGTACAAATATCAAAGCTAAAAGGTTTCAATTGAAGTTTGAGTTAAACAATGTCAACCATGGCAATCTGTCTATTAATGGATATGCATTGAAGACCAAGAATATTGTTGAAGCATTGGGTCTATTAAAGTGCATATTGATGATGATGATGATGATGATATAGTGGTTGTATGTTTGGATGTCTTGGGTAAGGAGTAAAAATAGTTTTGAACCTCCATTAATGCAACAGACAACGTCCCTTTTTTTAAAGATCTAATATCTATGTTGATATTAGAAGAGAAAATTTAGGTATTCGTACATCTTCATCACAAAGTAATAATGGTTTAGAATAGTTCATCTAATCTAACATAAGCAAATGTAAATATCATGGTTCTAGAGCTTGTGTGGTGGCCTTTATGCGAAAAAATAGGGGCAATCTCATTACTCACATGCATCTATGATTCACATTTTCTTTTTGCTTTTGTGAAGCAGTTCTTCAACTTGTGTGAGTGCTATTCATATGTGCTATGCTAGTCTATGGTCTGTCAATAGACCTACTAGAGGAGGACTCTTTTGATCCCACTTAGTATGCTTGGCTATGTAACTTTTCTTTTACATCATCTGCAACAATTGGTTTTTCAACAGTATACCAATTGCTCATCTCAAGAAACACATATCTAGTCAACTGTAAAATGTGTTCAACTAGATTATGACACGTGAACCCTTTTGCCCAATGGAATAGTTAACAAATACACACTGTTCAAATTTTAGATCAAACTTCTTTCTTCGCTCCTCTAGAATATGTACATATGACAAGTCCTATTTTTTGTAGGTAAACCTCTCCTTTGGTGTCGCATCACCCATCGTAGTAGAGGGAGTCATATTCATAATATACATAGTTGTAGAGATAGCCTCAACCTAATAATAATGAGTATATTCTTTTGAGCCATCTAGGATTGTGCAATTTCTATAATGTGGCTATTCTTACTTTCAGCAATATGATTCTCCTATATAGAATACCTATGTGTAAAATGGCTTTTAATTACATGATTTGTAGAAACTTACTAAATTCATAATTTGCACGATGCCATGCTAGCAATGCTATAGTCTCTCCTGATCTGTGTCTTCATCACTTTGAAGCCTTCTCTATAGCCCTCATCATCTTTGAAAGCTCCAAGAAATGCCTTTAATCATGCTTTCAAGAGGAAGCATTGTGATATGGAGTAAGATCACGAGTTTACTTTATCAAGATGTAAACTCTCTTTCCAATCAATCTTGTAAACATGATTGCATGCTCATCTTTTAAAAGACTCCTGTGGTAGCTCCTTTTGACGAAAAGTATTCTAGCTTCATTTACTTTTTTCTCTTCTTCTTTGCTTCAACACCCTTCTCTTTGATATGAACCTATTATCTAAGCAATGTGCCCTAGCAAGAATATGCTTTGAAATAGAACTTCATACTCATCCACTCATGATTTGAGGTCAAACACAATGTCCAATCCATGATATGAAACCAATCAATCAATGATCACACAAAAATTATGAATGTAGTGAAGGTACCTAGCCTGTATACATGTGCTCGTGTGTCATACAAAATGCAAAAAAAGTTCCTTGATTAGATAGAGATAGCCTCAACCCAATAATAATGAGAATATTCTTTTGAGCCATCTAGGCTTGTGCAATTTCTTCAATGTAGCATGCTCACAAAGTAGAGAATTGTCAATGTCAACATCAAGTTGTCAACGCAAAACATACAAAATGCATCAACACCAAACTCTTGGAGACCCCTTCATTGAACAGAACTTCTCAAGATCTAGAAACTTAGCAACATAAGATCCATCAATGTCAATTACAACTCATCATACAAACTTGCCAATGCATAGGAATTGTCCACAAGGAAAAAAAATTTCAACACAAGGGAAGCGTGTCAACACTACGTTCTCACCAATAGACACAAACTTCGCAACATAAAGACTATCGTAATTGGTATCTACGGAGAAAAAGGATCTCTAAAGAGCCATCATATGTAGAATGTTAGAGCGCCATAACAGAAAGCAGAAAACAAGAAAACTCAAGGAATAATATAGAGCCATCTTATGCAAAATGTTAGAGCACCATAACAGAAAGCACAAAATAAGAAAACTCAAGGAATGATAAATATTTCCATTCCAGAAGAGATGTGAAGAAAATGCATCACTAGTGACGACTAGCATGATGGATAAGGAATCATTCTTTAGAGATGCATCCAATGAGTTGAAAATGGCACTTGAAAACTATGGCACTACCACCAATAAATAGATGAGCAAGGTGGCATATCTTTTGTTAGAGGATGATTACACCACGTTGGCAAAACGAAGCAAGGATACAATTAATAAGTTGTTGGACATATGAACCCAGTTTCCCAACACGAGAAGGACGACATGCAGATAGCCATGAATGAAATAAGAAGAGCTATTGGACATTGCGCTAGGTGCCCAAGGAGGGAAAAAAGACATGGAGAGAGACATCTTGGCATAAATGTTCTGGAGTCCTACTTTGACTAAAAGGCAAACTAACCCACTATACTGAAGGTTAATATACAATTCATTTGCCATAATGTTGTCTTCCAAGTCACCAACATGCTACTCTAATAGGTATAGGAGCTACACTAGGTTCTAGAGATGATACAATCATGTTGATCGCTAAGCAAGAAGAACAACATAGATGTTAACCCCAAGTCGAGAAGGTGAAAGAATGAATGAAAAAGCGGGAAGAAGATGGAAAAGGAGCAAAGACACGCACACAGACTCTAAAGCTAAGCCAGGGCCAAAAGCATAATTTTAAATGAAAGGTGCCTCAAGAACTCTAAAAGCTCTTGTAAAAGAGTGCCAGGCTCCCTCCTGTGCCATTTGTAAAAGAATAGATGGGTACAGGCTTAGGGCATGAAGCAAGAAGAGGGAATTAGAGAAAGGGACTTTGCCACAATGGCCGGTCATGTAAAAAGGGATGGGCGCCCATGGGGTTTTAGGGTTTGTGTATATAAATTTCAAAAAGTCACTGGAAACTCATTCTTTGGTGTTTGACTAACAAGAGCTCTTCTCTTATTCTCCTCTTCTTGCTTATGTATGCTCTTGAGAGAGGGAGTGTGTAAGAGTGAGGGATCAAGAGGGTGAAGCTATTCTCTTCTCTTCTCTTCTCTTCTCTTCTCTTCTCTTCTCTTGTGCACGGGGCTATGGTGGATGGAGCTTGGAGATGGAGGAGGCTTGAGGATGCTTGAGCTAGCATCTAGGATCGTGGAGCTAACGGTGTGTGTGAGAGAGAAGGCAACTCATATCAGCATCAAGGTAAGCTCACTACACTCGTAGGATCGACAGCACATCTGCTATGTAAGAGGTAGCCATTAGAGCTCGGTTGGAACACTTGAAACAATAAGCAGTCCGTGGGTCTTGGCGGTTGAGAGAAAGCTCCCACATTTTGGTTCCGTTGCCGCGACCAACAAATTCAAGCTTGAGCGCTTGCGCGCCTCATATCGAGTATCGAAATAAGGGATTCATCCCCGAAACGGAGCTTAAGATAGGTAGGAAGGTTGGGTGTTTTGATCTTCAATAAGTATTTTGGGTTAGTTTATTTGTTTGATGATTGGAAAATAGAGAGGAATCATTTCAGTTTGTTGCTTTCGATTCTTGTTGAAATTTACTGTAGGATAGGATTAGAAAATCGAACCGAGAAAGGGTAGGGTTTACTGTTGCAAACCAGGGCAAAACATGGCATAAATCATGCAAAAAATAGCAAAAAGCTTGCTTGGGATGCTTAATGTTGGCAAGTAAGTGATTGGGAGCATCAAAGCCTTATGCGGAAGGGGGTTTAAGAGCCAAGAGGCCAAGGGAGAGCTCATTTGAAACCATTGTAGTGAGAGTGAGAGAGAGAGAGAGCCCCCACAAAGATTCGATTCGATCTCATCATCGGAGAGCCTACCGCTCACCCCAAGTATACAAATCACTTTCCTCGGTGCCTAGTTGGGATCTCGAAGTTTGTGCCTGGAGTGATTGCCTGACTCATGAGATTTGATTGAAATCGCCCTCCCACGGCATTCGTCGCGCCGTGTTCGGCCCGTCCGAGCGACCTTTGTTAGGCCCAGTCCCTGACTCGACCCTCGGACCCGGCCATTTAGACCTCGACCTCGAAACCCTAATCGACCATCGGCCCTTTGTCCACTTGGCCCGTCTGAGTGACGGCACTCGGCCCTTTGACCAACTTGACACTCAGCCCTATTTACGAGTTCGGCCCTCGGCCTAGGATCCGACTTGGCCCTCGGTGCAACACTTGACTTGGCCCGTCCGCGTGATGCCACTCGGACCTCAGCCCACCAAAAAATTTTGTACTCGAACCAGAGCGATTCGGCCCATCCAAGTCACCCACTCGGCCCCTGCAATTCGTACCAGTTGGGTCCAGTGTGTATTTTCTTCAATTTCTCAGAAATTTGACGTGACCCAGATGGAGCTCAGCAGCCTAAACTGTCACAAGCCCTCCTGACACTTAGAACTTGATTTTGGCGCGCGGAATAGAAAAAATCGTAAGGCGCGGCCGCTTAGTAGTTTGAGTGGGCTGTCGCGATACTTAGAAACCTAGAGACCTAGAGGCAACTCGCTGAGCTATAAAACCTTGATTGGACCCAAAAACAGGCAAGGCAACGTAACCGAAAAGCCCTAAATCTTATCAAGATGGCTAGTTGATCGACAAAGCCTATTAGGCCAAAAATGAAGCGAGGGTGCATAAGATGCTTAGAGATTGTTTGCCGCACTCACCTTGAATTTCCATACTTGAAGTGCACTTAAGAAAAACTGAAAGCCTGATTGAGCACAAGTGCACTAGAAAGAACACACACACTGAGTGGAGTTAGATTGACGACTGTATTTAATAAGTCAAGGAACTCACTTAGATAAGCCACTCAAGGGACCCACGAGTAGGAGAGAACCCATAGACAAAGACAAACCATCAACACGCAAAGTAGGACCAAGCAAGGGGCGCAAATGAAATGGATTTGACAAACCTACTCAACGTGATCGATAGCCTAGTGGAGCACGAGAACTCGACTATGGCAAAGGAAAGCTCAGACCGCAGGTCTAACAAGGAACTCGGCTTAGGTGTCTTCCCCCCAGAGGCTATTCAGCAATTGGTCAATAGCTACGATGCACACGCCCCATATGAGCACCGCGGTCGGACAGCAAATGCTATCATCGCAGACTTAGAAGAAGAGAGAAAGATAGCCCACAAGGCGTTGCAAAGCATAGTTTCATACAATAGAGACCAGTAGGCAGGAGTGAAAGGCAAAGCACGGAGTTGTGTAAGGTGCAGCCAGTGCTGAATTAATTTGGCAGAAACCAAATGGATCATGAGAGAGCCCTAGAAGGAGACTTAATGCTGAGCGAGCTTCTTATAAAGCGATTACTAGACAACAACGCAGTTGAGCAAAGTGCTGCAATATTAGCGACCTCACTACTCGCAAGATTAGGAGCAATCCAAGACTCTAAGAACCAGTCAAATCCCAATAGTCGCAAAGTAGCTCGACAAGTACCAACCCCACGGCGATCCATACAGCTTTGTAGAGCAGTTCGAGCAAGTCTGCGAAGCCAACAGCCTTAGCAACTTGACTCAATGCTCTCAAGCATTTGGGCTTTGCTTAGGTGACAAGGGCATGATGTGGTATACAAGCTTAGATGCCGCAGAGGGAGCAAATTTCAATAGCCTCAAGAATCTCTTTATTAAGAGATTTTCCGAGCCTGGATACTCCGACAATCTGCTAGTACGACTGATGAATGTCAAGCAGAACGAGGAGGACATTCGCAATTATGTAACCCACGTGAGGAACCTCTTCAAGAGAATCTCTACAAGCGAACAGCTGATTAAAAGAGCAGTTTCAACTATGTTCATCAACGTAATTCAAAATGAGGAACTATATAAGGCTTTGGCAGCCAACTTGAGCTTGCAGTGAGATGCGCTAGCTAGGGTTTTTAAGGAAGCCATCAGAGTTGATGATCATCTGAAAGAGCAAAGCTACATGAGCTCCAACTCAGAAGAAGCCAACTCGTGAAGTTCAGAAAGAGCATCAGCCTCTAGTGAACGACCAACCCCATCATCCCAAGATAAGGGGAAGGCCACCGAGACGAGAACCAAGACTTGACTAATGTCAAGATGGAGATAGTCAAGCTGCAAGACCTGTGGAGACAACCAACACGGCTACACGTCCAATGTGTGTACTGTGGCAGAAACCATTTGCCTGCCAAGTGTGAAGACCCTCGGTCGAGACCTTGCGCTAACTGCGGTAGGTTCGGTCATGATATTGTGCATTGCAGATTGCCCAGGAGACTTCTATACTTCCAACCATATGGTTAGCCTTACTTAGCGAACAAGCCGCAGCCACTCTTCGGAAGGGGAGCCCCATTGGCCCTTCTTGCACATAACGACATTAGGTCGGTTGTCCCTAGGGTGGACATAAACCCTACAGGTATACCTAGACCACCTAGTTCCTATGTGAACCATCCATCGAGTGACGCTCCAGTCCACTACGTGGAGGAGCCAAATAAGGAAGAGAATTACTTATACCCTTATGTCTCTCACGACGACGAGGGCAACGCAGTCCTTATGGACTATCCACTAGTACCACTAATGGCATTGGGGAGAGGATGAGATAGAGGCCTAGGAGGGCAGACGAAGGATCCAATCATCTGTTGGACTTGTGGTCACCCGGGTCATGTCTCATCACATTGCCCCGAGAGGAAGTAGCAGAACAAAGATAAAGCTGACCTAAGTTGTATTGAGTACAGAATCACCCATCTCTTTGTCGATTGCCTGTACCATCTGTTTCATTGGGATTGTTTGGTGTCCAGAACCTTGATGGGGAGGCCACACCCATCCCGTTGTGGGTCATGACCTGTGCCCAGACGAAGCAGGCCCGCATATTACTACCGAGACCCAACAATCTCGATGTAGCCTCGATAGGAAAGAAGAGTCGTAGGCGAAGGAAGAAGAGGTCAGAGGCTAAGATCGCACTGAAAACTGAGAGTGCTACAACTTTGCCTATTGGAAAGAACGTCACGGATGTAGAGACAAAAACTTTAGCCCCCAAGTTGGCCGAAAAGGGAAGTGCCAAGGTAGGGGAGTACTCGCATCCGAAATGTTTACTCGAGGCTATAGAGAAAATGAAGGACTGGGTGAAAGAGGCCCAATAGCACTTAAGGAATGCTGAGCCTATCCTAGAGAACGAGATCGATGATCTCACCAATATGAACATGGTGGTCTCACCCCCTCGACCAAAGTCAGTAGATGCAACCGCACTGCAGGTCGCACCCCTTAGGCCAAGCCTTGATGCTGCAAGCCCACAAATCAGTCTTGTGGTGAAGCCAAGACAATCCGGTTTAGGAGAGGGGCGAGTAGCGGACAACCTCCTTACCACACTAGTGACCACCCCTGTGACATTAAGCATGGGAGCCCTGCTTAAGCAGCATCCCACCCTATGGCAAGACCTCAAGTAGTGGATTGAAGGGTCATGAGAGCAAGCTGTGGATCTGCATGATCGTGATGCAGAAATACAAATACCGAGTCTAATGATGCACTCTATACCAAAATCCTTGCACGTAATTTATTCTTTCTAGAAAGGCGTCGAGATGCATGCAGTGTTACTAGTCCTAGCCTTAGGGTGACACTACAAGAAAGGGTATCATAGACATGAGAGCCGGGGTTAGTGTGCTGAGCCACGCAGTACTACAGACTTGGGGAAACCCACCTGTTGAGACTGCTCGGTTTAATGTCACATTAGCAAATGACATGAGAGTGAAGCCATTCGAGGTACTAAAAAACTTGCCAGTAAAAATCACAGGTATCCATTTCTCTGTCGACTTTATAGTCATGAAGGGAGTGGACTACGATATCCTGTTAGGCTGACCCTAGATGCGCAATGCCAAAGTTATCCAAGATTGGGATAACGGCTTGTACTTCTTAGGCAACAGGATGGAAGCTGTGAGGGTAGAGATGGACACATGGAAGACCTCACCAGTCGACTTGGATGCCATCTTCGCGACGCTCAAGGGTGACGCTCAAGTCAAAAAGTCTTATGGGTCCTTGACCAAGTATATCCCATGCCCAGAGGATGAGCGAGATTGGATGCATGTCCTTGCTACATTCGACCTACCATTCTCGGATCAAGAGGCGCATGAGCAAGCCATCAAGATGATGGGCACGACTGACGGCACGCCCTCTATACCAGTCTGCATGATGGAAGGAACCCTTCTTGGGAGACCTAAGCCCTCACCTTCCAAGTGCCAAGCAACAAGAGAGAACTCCAAGAGGCTCTGGAATACTTAATAGACAAGCTGGCTCACAATTTAGCACCGAACTTCAAACCACTCCAACATCTCTTAGGCAAATCCAAGTGGCAATGGACCAAGGTGCATGACTTTAACCTTATGTACAACTGGGCCCTAGTGGCTGATCTCGATAAGAGATATACCAAGCCCTAGGAGACGATGAGTAGTCTAACGCACAGGACTTTGATAACAAGTACGAAGACTAATAATCCTTCAATGATGGAAGTGAGGGTGAGATGGATATGGTAGAATACAACACTGAGGGACATGAAATAGAACAAATACGTGATGCCTGGAGGCATATTCCACGGTGGATTCCGTGCCAGATGAGGAAGGCAATATACTTGTGAAACAACCAAAGAAGTATGAAGCATGGAAAAAGTTACGCCTTGCTGTTTCGGATTGGCGCAATGGGAATGAACGAGGATTGTGAAGGCAAAAATGTGGATATACATAGATAGATAAATAGCCCTCTTACAAAAGTTGAAGTTTAGGAATGATGGTGCCAATACGTTTAATGAGAGAGTTGCTAAATTTCATAAGTCCATGGTGAAGGCAGAATGATCTCACTAACAAGCTCATTGTGCTTTTCAAAAGGCAATTGATCATGGAGGTGTCATCAATTATTAAAATTCTACGATTCAATTATTATAATGGTGGTATAGGAGATTAGAGATATGGTATAAGAAAAAAGAAAAGAAGTCCAAAACCTCTTAAGTGGAATTTATAAGTAGGGCAATATATGAACTAAGAAAAGCAAGATATGAAAATAGCACAACTAGGCAACACCATGCAGAATGGTTGGCAACCTAAGAGAGAGATGGCAAGAAATGGAGACCTAGATAAAATTTAAAAATTTTATGCATTTAGAGTCTATGAGAAAGTACAAATCATAAGTATATGACACATCAATATTCATATCTTTGACATGAGATGTCTTGAAAATTTTGTTTAAAATTTTGAAGGTCTGTCACTATGTTTTTCAAAGTGATTTCGAACTATGTTTTTTAATTATGAAAAGTTGAATTCGAAATCCTAAGAAAAAGATATGAAAATTTCAAACCTTGGAACATTCACTGGGCTATAGAGAGAGAGAGAGAGGCATGAGGGGGGTGGTAGGAGACAGAGAGAGGCAAGGATGGGGTGGAGAAATGAAATGAAATGAAAATTTTAAAGTTCATTTATACCATAGTAAGTTTAAAAGTTTCATATTTAAGTCAAGGTTCTCCATTTATTTTTTCATGTTACTCTTCACTCTACCCTCCACCTTTGTATCCTTCATCATCACAACCATGGTACATTTCAAGCTTCTTATCAAGAAGTCGACTACAAGAGGGGTGTGTTATTTTTGTGAGCTTTTGATTTCATGCTTTTGCAATTGAAATTGATTTTTAGAGCTTTTTGAAACAACCTTGGATGCTTTCTACAAATGACATGCCAAACATATATTGCGCATCATGCATTACTAACCCATTCACAATAAAGGGAGAAATGGTGTTGAATAATCACAACAAATAATAACATTCCAAAGTTTTGCATTACCCAAAAGGAGTACAATATCTAGAAAGGTTCCAAGATCTTCATGTAACAAAAAGGACATGTCACACCCTAATGAAGTGCATGATGATGAGTCCTCCAGAACAATGAATGAGCCATGCTTACGTTGGGCTTCCTACATAATAGGGCATATCTTACGTGTTTGCCCTAACACAAAGGCAAGGTCAGTGGGGGTTAGTGCAGGCTGATGTATGACCATGTGCTCCTTGGGTTGAAGGCCAAGTATGTGCATGTACACATAATACATATGTTTGCAAGCAAGAAATGCCTTTTGGGTAGATTCTCTTTTTTGAAAATCAGGACAAGTGCACCTAGGCTCTTCTTTGATGTGCACATCATAACAACTCTCTGTCAAGACTCGAAATACTGAATGTTGTCTCTCAAGTTGCACTACCTCCTCCAAGAATGTCAGAACCATGCAACCAGCTGCCTCTATTCTCTTTTGTGCATCTTTGGAAATTCCATGCCTCCACTTGCGTCTTCTCCCGCTTGAACCACATTCTGTAGAAATAGGAGGTTTGCTCTTCTCATTCCTTGGTGGTGCTGTAAAGCAGGCAAACTTGAAACCAGCCTGTCTTAGGCTACTACACTCTTCCGTCGATATATTTGTTCCTATATCAACTGGCCACAAAGATGGAACAATTGGTGATGCTATCACTTGTTTCTGCACAGCGTTTGTATGCTTGACATCATGATTACAGAACCATATCCATTGTGCAATGGCCTTGTTCTTATAGGCTCTCTCAGACCAAAAGCATGGTGCGACTAACCCCACTTGCCGACTCTGTAATTTGCTGCTACAATTCTTTCTACCCTCCATACCAAAACACTTTCTCACAGAGTTAGGTGGTGTCCTTCGTAAAGCCCACTCCTCGTGTGCCACTTCTACCTCTTCTACGTGGGTTGACGTTTCCGCATTTGGTGCACTTACTCCACTTGCAAAGGGCTTGATTGGTATCTCCTCATCCTCTTGGATACATATCTCTTCCATCTTTCCATCGTCAAACTGTATACTCCGCGGCCTGCCCCTGATTTTCCTTTGCCTTGACTCCATCACGTATCCCGGTCTATGAGAACTTACAGTTGCTCCACCTCCCTTCTTTTTTCTTTGCACAGTCTCCCTATCACCTTGCATTATAGGCTCCTCGTACAAAGGACTTCCAGCTACAACACCTTGCAATGCACGTGCAACAGAGGAGGGATTTGGGGATTCCCTTTTGCTGGCACTAGCCAACAAAGACTCCATAGAAGGCCCAGATCCAATAAACCTCCCTGTGGTATAGCCCAACCTCTTTGCACATTGAATATATGCATTCAAAACATCACTAACACATGCATCATAAAGTGATATCTTTCGTTTTCCACCCTCACCTGCTAACCAACTAGCATGGACACTTTTTGATAAGTTTATGCTTGGAATTTGAGCATGTTCCCAAGGACTTTTGTTAGCCTGCGGAGTCAAATCCAAAAATAGAATCAGTAGCTCTCCCCATTGCTACATTGTGCAACAAATCTTAATGAGCTGGAAAAAATGTCACACTTACATGAGATTCAATTCCTCCCCAGTGGGCAATTCTTTGCTCCCACCATTTCAACCACCTATCCAAAGCCTTGATGTGTTCCTTGTTTACATTTTGTGCCCACCAATCTCGGATAGCAGAGGCCTGAAGTGAGGCTAGTTGAGTTGTCATTGCTAGCCTCCATGCTTCACACAATTCAATGTGGTGCATTTGTTTATCCACAGTGACTAATTTCTTGGTATGCTCTTGCAAACTTTGCTCCCAATGAAAAAGACAAGAATGCTCCCTCCCTTCCATTATGTTATGAGGCCCTCCATTGTACACAACCCTTATTGCCATCCAATTCGCACTTGCCTCATCGGACATAAATCCAGCAAAGTCAGGTGGATCATGACCACATTGAACCATGACAGAATTCAAATTTCTCCAAAACAGGATTTGAGACTCTTCGTCCTCCTCTTTAAATTCACATATTGCAATTACCTGTAATGCTCTCATGCTAGTTCATGATTGATACATTAGTATAGTGTTCATTAACAACAATTTAATTTCAATAAAAGCTTTCATTATGTTGCGACATACCCGTGATCATAAACTGAACAAGACATAGTTGCCCACCCATCAATCCTATGGGTATGATCAAAGTGCACCCATGCACGTCGTAAATCTCCAGTCCCAATTCACCTCATATGATTCACTAAGTCCACCCCTGATGCTGGTCCCTTGGTGGACATTTTAAACAAGTAGCACTTCTCCTTGGCATCACCTTGTCCTGGAAATCTACTTCCATGGAAAAATGGGAAGACACAACGTTTTTGCAAAAGAAGTATGTTGTCATACCCATCACCAACCACCTGACCTTGTTTGGCTCTCTCTTGTGAAACAATGCCTTTGAACCTATGTGTTTATTAGAGGGTTATTTCAAATGCAGGACATACATTGTAAGTAGAAAATAATAATGCACAAGCCTACCCTTTATTCTGCACAAGTGGCATCATTTCTTCTAGAAAATGATTAAGGTCCACCTCTGTCGCCTCCGACTCGTCTTCTTTTGTTAAAGATTCAAACAACATCTGCCGAGCGACTAGCATTTGTATTTTTCGTGGGCCTCCCTTTTTGATCTTTAGGACCGTGCTCACAAGCCTCCGCACCTTGTCAAGGGTTGCCCTCTTAGTGCCATGTTGAACACTGTGAGCATGCTCCCCAACATGGATCACCAAACGTGTCATTGTAGGATCCAGTGGCAACACATAATAGATCATCATTTGCAAATGGCTGCACAAGTAGCAACATTAAGACAATAGTGACATGTTATCTTGGAGTTTCCCTCACTTGCAGGATAACCCATGCTCACGGTTCTATCCAAGTGACTATGGAAAAAAACATCATTGTATTTTCCCTCTGTTATGTAGTAAGGACAAGTGATCCTAAGACATTGAAGACTTCCAAGACAATAGCTCAAGTGCACAGTGCACTCAATTGCCATATTTGTCTGTGAGGGCCGCGACCACAGGTGACCATCATATTTTTGTTCCATACCCATCATTCGTTTCTTGCTATCTGTGGCTGGAAGCTCAAAAGCAATTGTGCCATTATACTTGATTGGAAGCTCATCCACCTTGGAGTTCCACAGAGCGCTAGTAATTTTTTCAATCTACCCGTTCTAGCTTTCTCCTCAATGAAGGCTGCAATTGAGTTATCATAGGAAGATAAGTCCTCGCTTTGGCTGCCCACACATAGGTCCTCCCCGACATTTGTGTCATCAACATCCTTCTTGTTATCTGAGGGTACGTCAAGACACACTGGAGTTGATTTGCTACAACCAGGAGTACAATCAATGTAGTTGTCAATCTCATCTTCTATTGACTCAATACTGTTAGAGATGCACACATAGTTACTTGAGTGCATGATAGAGTAGGTGGCTGATAATGTACTATCAATCAGATAGTGCGCATGCCCTTGATGATCCCATCTTGGAGACACAGTGACGTTGTTTGCTCCACCATCATTCTCTATGACGGCTTGCAACCCCTGGAATTTTTGTGTTGGAGGCAATAGATTCTATAGGTAGTACTCACTCAAAATAATCTCCCCATTTCTTAATGAAACCCTGTGCTCTAAGCAATCACTGGCTAGTCTCCATGTCAAAATAGCAAAACTCGACATGTTGTGCCCTCTGGTGGGTTAGTATTTGATGAAGAGAAGAAAACTCTGAATATAGCTCACAGTGTGTATTTGATGAAGAGAAGGCAACAGTTCACTGTCATTACAAGCAGAGATGACTAAATAATGAATATTTAAGAGTCATTCATCAACATTTAAGAGTAATAACAAATAAGCATAATCATCAGAAATCAATAGAAAAATTTACAACTCAACCACCCACCATCCTTCACCTTTATGCACTCATTATTTATTTATGTTGTATTAATTATTTAATTATTTAACGGCTAACTAATTACCAAATTACGTAATCAACGGCTATCTTCTTTATTAGGGTTATTAAGTATGGCGAAACTCTCTTCCTCAACTCTCTCCTCTCTTTACTCTCTCTCTCTCTCTCTCTCCTCTCCCTCTCTCTCTCTCCCTTCTCTCCCTTCTCTCTTTCTCCCTTCTCTTTCTCCCTTCTCTTTCTCTCTCTCTCCCTTCTCTCCCTTCTCTCTTTCTCCCTTCTCCCTTCTCCCTTCTCTTTCTCTTTCTCCATTCTTTATCCCTTCTCCCTTCTCTTTCTCTGTTCTTTCTCCCTTCTCTTTCTCCCTTCTCCCTTCTCCCTTCTCTTTCTCTTTCTCCATTCTTTATCCCTTCTCCCTTCTCTTTCTATGTTCTTTCTCCCTTCTCTTTCTCCCTTCTCCCTTCTCCCTTCTCTTTCTCCCTTCTCTGTTTCTCCCTTCTCTCCCTCTCTCCGTCTCTCTCTCTCGCCACACAACTCCTGCCCCACAACTCCTGTGCGACAGCTCCTACGGCTTCGTGCCCCATAACTCTCGCGACGGTGCCCCACAACTCCTGCACGACAGCTCCTACGGCTTCGTGCCCCACAACTCTCGCGACGTTGCCAACTCCTTCCCCACAGCTCCTACGGCTTCGTGCGGCCTCGTGTGGCTTCTTCCAACTTGTGCGGCTTCGTGCGGCTTCGTGCCACCTCCTACGATGCCAACTCCTGCCCCACAACTCTCGCGACGGTGCCAACTTCTACCCCACAGCTCCTACGGATTCGTGCGGCTTCGTCCAGCTCTTGCGGCTTCGTGCGGCTTCGTGCAGCCTCTTGCGGCTTCGTCAATGGCTTCGTGCATCTCCTGCGGCTTCATGCAGCCTCCCAGGTAACACATTGAAGCCCCCCAATTGTCCGTATCCACGTGGACGATGGGTGGGCTTAAGCTTCGTCATGTGGCTTATGCTTCGTCGTGTGGGCTTACGCTTCGTCATGTGGCTTACGCTTCGTCATGTGGGCTTACGCTTCGTCATGTGGCTTATGCTTCGCCCCGTATGGCGTCCGCCCAACTGTCCCGTATGCCGTCCTGTATGCCGTCCGATGGGCCTCCAAGGTAACACATTGAAGCCCCCCAATCGTCCACACGGGCTTATGCCTCGTCCCGTGGCTTATGCTTCGTCCCGTGGCAATCGTCCCGTATGCCGTCCTACGGGCCTCCAAGGTAACACATTGAAGCCCCCCAATCGTCCGCGCGGGCTTATGCCTCGTCCCGTGGCTTATGCTTCATTCCGTGGCAACCGTCCCGTATGCCGTCCGACGGGCCTCCGAGGTAAAGATTGAAGCCCCCCAATCATTCGCGTCCACGCGGACGATGGGTGGGCTTATGGTCGCGTCCGCGCAACCGTTGGGTGGGCTTATGCTTCATCCCATGGCTACAAGCGTGTGGCTTCGTCCGGTATGCTTCGTGAGAACAAGGTAAGAGATTGAAGCCCCCCAATCATCCGCGTCTGCGCGGACGATCCGTGGGCTTATGCACA
The DNA here is from genome assembly GCF_053477565.2 of Lygodium microphyllum. NCBI lineage: Eukaryota > Viridiplantae > Streptophyta > Polypodiopsida > Schizaeales > Lygodiaceae > Lygodium > Lygodium microphyllum. The sequence continues at coordinate 35,063,939 of NC_141158.1, forward strand.
AGCGTGTGGCTTTGTCCGTGGCTTCGTCCCGTGGCCTAAAGAGGTTGATTGTGTTATTAATCTTAAAGAGATTGATTGTGTTGTTAATCTTTAACCTTAAAGAGATTGATTGTGTTGCTAATCTTAAAGAGATTGATTGTGTTGTTAATCTTAAAGAGGTTGATTGTGTATCTATTTGTAAGTGTGTAGAGAAAGTTATGGCACCTAAAAGAGTGCTTAGAAAGAGAAAGAAATGTGTGTCACCTCATAGTAGCCGTGAAGTCTGTATGAAGCTACGTTCAGGATGTGTTCCTGGGCGGATCTTAGAGCAAGAAGCATCATCGCATTTGAGATCAGTGGACACTCCTTCAACAAAGAAAGGATGTGGTCCAAAAAGATGTGTCTACATTGATGACGAAGCACAAGTGGATGGGGACTCCAATACAATTGACGGGGTTGCGGAGCACACAGGTAGTCACTTATGTGTCCATTTCATTTACATATGACTCTTTGCTCAGTGTTATGTATTAAATATGATTGGTTTAATGCTACTATTTTTTATTGTTACTTATTAATATCTGCTCCTACAGAGACTAATGTGCAGCATGATAGTCTAGATGACAAAGAAGAGGTGAGTGGTGATAGTGATCAAGGGGAGAATGATGATGAAAAAGAAAAGAAGCACTCAAGGAACTTAGGCAAGCAAGTCTCTCTAGGACTGATGAAGGATGTGCTGAGTCAATTTTATATAAAAAAGAGGACGCTGCCTCCTCTTGTGCCTCTTTGCAGATTAGTGGCTCATGAGGCAGTCAGATTTGCTACGGATGATGCCTAGTGGTTGATTCCTTCCTTTGATTCCACTGGTTATCTTGAGACTATGGGACACTTCCTTGTGTCAGTTGAAGGTCCGAGAGGGGAGACCATGTCTGTGACAGCCAGCAATCTAGATGAATGGGGTCCAATATGGCGTCAAAGAAATGAGGATTTTGAGAGGGCTCTTGGAAGAGAGTGGCAAGACCTTAAGGGTAAAAAGTTCTTGGTTTGGGATGGAAACCACAGGCTTAAAACGTGGTGGAAACGCATCAAAGAAAGTAAGTTGTCCACTATACATGCAAGTATTGAATGTTTGTATCCCATTCTTATGTTTGTTGGTTTTCAATTACAGAGTACTCCGACTGTGCTCACTACCATGTTAGTGTACAGTGCCAATTCATTGAGGTGCCAAAGGAGAAGGAAGTAGAGCTACTACTCGCACTAGACACCACCAACGCGTAAGTCTTCTTCCTTTAACTATGCTCCTCTTTGTAATATGTTACACTTACATTCTCATATTATGTTTTTGTTTGTTTTCAATAGTATTTCCAGAGCTCATGTTACTCCAAATATTGCGCATGAGGTGTATATGTTTCAAAATTTTGGTATTGCAAACAAAGACTCCATTCTAGATAGATTGAGTCCGGCCATGAGGAAGTGGGCTGAGGTTGAGATGAGTATAGAGGCAAGGTATTATCATGGTGTTGCTCCATGGTATAACTCTCCTTGCGGTTTAATATCTTAGCTTGTATGGAAGGTGATTTTCTTTCTATGGCTCACTTGTATGAGATGTGCTTTTCTATCTCTAATTTAGTTTTTTTTTTTTGGAATGATAGGATGAATTTCATGTCTTCATCTCAAAAGAAACTGCTAAGCTTGAGGCTCTTGGTCTAGATGAGGTAGAGAGGAAGAAACGTTTGGAGAAGGCTACAAGGGTGGAAGAGGAGCGCCTTAAGGATAGGGGTTACAAATACCTATCCATTGCTAATCCCCAAAATGGTAATGAGTTCTTTAAGTTGTTATTTGGGCTAAACTGGGATGATGCAAGCATGCTCAAGATCACAAGAGACAAGCTGTATTGTCTCACAAGCTCAAAAATCCCTATGGAAAGGTAATTTGTATATATAACGCAAGGTGTGTGTATGTGATGCTTTTTTCTTCAATGCTTTCTATTTGCGTATATTGTTGTGCATCACAGGAAAAAAATATTGTTGCATCTTATGAGTCTCACAAAGGCCAAAGACCCCCAATACCCGCATTTTGGTGATTATAAGCTCTTTCGGGTTTACATGAAGAAAGAGACATATTGGGCTCACTTGCATTCGGAGGCACTACTTCAGATTGATAGGATACAAGTAGAAGGTCCACAGCTACTAGATTCATTTGAGGAGTTCTTTAAGCTTAACATGAAGAATCATGTCATGCAGGTTGACTCAATGCAGTGCATTCATATTGCTTTCTTAAGTTCTTTCTTAAAATGTATATGTGCTAATGTTAAGCGCTTGTGAAACTTGTGTAGGCTTTTGTACACCTCTTGGATGGAGTGAAATCTTCAGATGTTGCAGAGAAGATGCCAGAACTTACCTTTTCAGCCAAACGTGTGATTTATAGGTTAGCATGCATTTTCATATTAGATTGTGTGTTTGATTTTCATATTAGATTGCATGCATTTGCTTGCCTAATTGGCAAGAATGTTGCAGGTGGATACTACAATGTGTAGAAGAGAAGAGGCTGGATGCAGCTCCGCAATTCACAAGAGAGTGGATTGATGTTCATGACGAGAACACTATGTATTCTCCATCATTACGTGAGAGAAAATTGACGGCATGGGAGGTAAGTGTTTGCCCTTGGTGGCTAGATTACCCTGTGGGGGTTATCCCTAAGCAAGAGAAAGATCTGCATGAGAGTAAGTACTTCAATCTATGTAAACATCTCGTCGCTTTTGTAGCAATAGTTTTTGTGCTCATGCATGGGAATCTAAGGGTGAATGATACTATGTAGGATTCAAGGAGGGAGTTGATACTCATGAACCGCTTACCGCACCCACCACTGTAGAGGAGCAAGCAACCAAGGCTACCAAAGGTGCCACCCAAGGTACTCAAGGTAATCCAGGGAGAAAAAATGTGCCAGAGTCCTCTATGGTGCCCACCACCTCCTTTGTTGTAGATTCATCTCTTGGTCGAGAGAATTGGGAGAGGCGACTTATGACCCGTTTAGTAGGTGAGAAGTCTTATATTAACTTGAAATTCGTGCATGATTATTAAAAATAAATTACTTTGAAATAATTGTTGTAGGGTTCCAGTATCAAACATATGTCGATGCTCTATTAGTGGATGTGACCCAAATTGATGAGTTTGCCCTTAATAGGTAGACATGACAACTACATATTGCAAGAACATCAATTTACATGTTGCATATAGCATTGCATCATCGTTTACTTTGCATTAATGACTATGTTGTTTTGTGTATAGCATCAACAAGTTTTTTGCAACACAAAAGATGCATCTTTATAGCAAAGATGGAGTTCCATGTCAAGAGGTGGCTCGATTGATATTTGCGGATTTTCCTACGAGCTTGCTTGTGGATGCTCTAGGTCCCATCCCATTGGGTAATTTATGCTTTCTATCACACAAGGTTTACATCAAACTCACTTCTCATATATCATAATGCCAATGTTGTTTGTAGAGGGCATGACTATTCCCAAGTGGAACTCGTTCTCAAAGGGTCTAGTTTTACTAGCTACATTTATGAAATGCTATGACTATGTTTTGGATGTGTTTGTGGGGTGTGGTGGTTTGGCACGAGCCAGTGCAGAGGAGATGAGACATTGCATGTGTCTAGAAATAGATGATGTGCTCTATGGGGAGTGTTTGTCCACCATAGTGTGTGGACCGGTACCATGCTGAGAGAGAGTGTGTGTTTTTTTCAAGAGACTCTATACATTTCATTTTGTTACTACTTTTATATGTTTACTATACACTTCGTCATGTGACTATGCCCGATTTTCTCTAAGAGATTACATGCATTGGGATCTTTGATTTGTTTTTAGGAAGAGTGTACCTTGCGACTATTTGACACGAATATATTTTACTAGTTTTCCGTTGGTTTTGTTTTCTTGATGTGTGTTCATGTAAATGCAACGTGTGGTACTCCTTAAGTAAGACTATTTATATGCAGAATAGATATGTTGCACGAAAAAGCTCGAAAAAAAGAGATTGATTAGAAAAGAACGAAAATGAAAGCCCGCAAAAATAAAATCCCCCTACAAGAGCAAGAGCTCAACACTCTTCCAAATCTAGTGAATGTACTCTGAGTGACAAAGGTCCCCTAGTGGCTGAAAATGTGGCCCTAATACAGGTAATAATGGTGGCACTATTGTGGCAAAAAATGGGGCCCCTAGTGTGGTCAATAATGATGGTTCACCATTGTCCAGAAATGGTGGTCCACATGCTCCAGTTGCTCAACCTCTCACTACTGCTCCAGCTAGTAATACACATCCTCCAACGCATAAGAAGCAAAGATAGAGACTAGCAACACAGGTGCACTATGTGTTATAAGGAAATTCGAGAAGAGTGCCCACTTGATTATTTCTTAGGCACCATTCGCTAGGTTGGTGCAAGAAATACTGCAAGATCTGCAGTTAGAGCATCATCACAAGTTCTTTTCAAGGAACTAGGCAAGGAATGTGGGGCGATGGTCAAGTCAATCCTTGCTTGCTCTCCAACAAGCAACTGAATGTTAGTTGAGCGATTGTCAACTTTTAGCCATTCATGCCTAACGTATCACTATTAAGCCCATAGATATGGTTCTTATTCTTCGTAGAACCTGCAACAACAAGGATGCATTTAATCTTAATGTCAACAATATGCTTTGAGAAGATACATTGTAATTGGATTTATGTTTTTAGCTTAGGTTTGGTTGTAGATTGTAAGGATCTAAATTTTTCCTAGTTTTGGTTGTACTTAGTGCGACGCGACTATCTACAGTGTATTTCATGGTTTCGTAATGCAAAATCTGATATGTGATATTCTATTTTGACCATGTTTTGCATTGTGTGTATTTTCAAGATTCCAATTTTGAAAGTAGTTTAGTTGAGGATAAATTTAATGTGCAATCACACACATGTCAATTGATCAGCTGTACACGGGCCGATGCACTACATCTTTACTGTATTTAGTAGTTTGGCAATACTATATCCAATATGAGATATTCCATTGGCCCCATGACTTGTTTTCTATGAATTTTTAAGTGTTTTACATAGTTTGGTTGACAACACATTTAATATACAGTTGCACACACCCAATGGGTGAGCTTTTTTGTTATCAGTGAAGTATAATCCAATTAATGTATTTTCAAAAAATTATTGAACCATCAATTTTATAAATGGAAACATGGTGAAACTTCAGCCACATGTCAAGCATCATAAAACCTCATGGATATTTAAAAACTAGCCCCATCAGAAGCCTCTGGGACACTTGTTCCAAGGCTCACATCTGCGGCCCTAATTTAGGAGATTTAGGGCCAGAGATGCAAGTCCCCCAGATTTAGGGCCCCATACATGAGTCTCTCAAAAGGTGTCCTAGAGGCTTCTGATGGGGCCATTTTTTTTGGGTAGTTGATATTTCCTAGAGGAGTCCACATGTAAAATTTCACATCAATCGGATCATTGGTCATAGTTATCCAAAGCCTTGATACATTAATTCAAGTTTAAGGGTTTTTAAAAAGTTTGGCTATAAGTTTAAAGTTGCACCTCATTTTACACATTTCACTTTTTAGTTTTGAGTTTTCTCTCCTAGAAGACATGATATGCACCAAGCAAGGGGCTCAGAGACACCCCCTAGAAATCCCATGCACATGCCACCTCCCCCAGCTCCACCACCACCACGCTAGCGTCACAAGCATTGATGAAGGCTGGACACATTGGTTCTTTGTGAGATCCGCCATTACCAGAAGACCGCGCACCGCCCGATACCAAAGGCTCCATTCCAGAAGCTCGTATCGGAGATTATGGATAGCATATTGATGAAGAATAGAAGGAGACACTTCCCAAATGAATCACACTTGTAACAACCCGATCGTTAGACTGCCCAAGCGCTCCTTGTACTACAGGAAGTTGCCAAAGCTTACCTCATAAACTTCTTTGGAGACTGGGTCTCTGCAGCAATGCATGCAAGGAGAGTCACCATCATCATTGATAGGGGTCTGTGGGTGGATAGTGAGGTTCTTCTTGTGATTGTGGAGATGCTATAGTAATCCACTTAGATAACTCTTTGCAAGTTGTCAAAATACTCTATCTTTTCTAGTATAGTATTTGGATCCGTAGCCCACCATCGACTCTCTTGCTCAAACTTTTCCATGACACTACAGTCCCTCATGGAGCACCTTTTGTCAATGCGCTAATGTCACCCACATGACTAGGCCATGGTGTAAGTTTTATACTATACACCAGAATGGTTAGGTTAGTTGTCATGTTAAGAAATCTAGATACAACAATAAAGAAAGCATGCAGTCACCTTGGTTCGATATCCCCTCGATAATTTTCACTTCTCCCTAGACACTTCTATCCCTTTGTATGAAGTTCTAGTCAAAGCATCATGTAACCACCACATATGCATGAACTCCAGTATCTCCTCTATGCCCTTGTGATATTGAATTGATCAATAGTGTGTGCTACATCGAATTTCTAATCATTATCCCTCCGGTTCTCTTCCAGCTTACTCGTACCTAGCAAGCTACTTCTCCATAGATACATGGTGTAATATATGAAAATTATTCGCTTTTGCCTGTATGGAACCATCCATTCTCTTTTCTATTCCATTTCCAACCACGTCTCTTCTCAATCTATGATCGTTCTTTGAAGTCCATAGCATATTGTTATCTGAATCTACCAGTGATAACCACTTCAAAATATGTATCAATGCCCTCAAACTAGCTAGAATTTAGCTATGCTATCCTCTAGACGAGCTCATTTTTGCACAAAACCCTTTAAATTTTCATTAAGTGCTCCAATAAGAACATATGTCAGGTATGGTCGGGATGTGTAATCTCCACTTCATCCATGAAATATACTAGGAGGTGAGTTTGTATCGTGAGCATACCTGAATTTCTAGCTTGTACTAAGTGCAAGAGTACAACACAAGTTTATCAAGATACACCTCATGATCCTGAATATTGTGGCCATCATCCTTGCTCTTGAATATTGTGGCCATCATCCTTGTTCTTTTCTTCTATGTTACAAGAGAGATATGCCTTGGTTGCCCCCATTGTTTCTCTTCCCCCATCTCTCTCTACTTTTCTCTCTCTCTTCTCTCATTCTCTTTTTGTTTCTCTATTCTTCTCTCTCACTCTCTATTTTCATATTTTCCTCCATCTCTGTATTTACATGCCCCTCCCTATCTATTTCTTTCCAATCCCTCTCCCTTCATCTCGCTCCTCTCTCCCTCCCTCTCTTCCTCTCTATTTTTCTATTTCCCTCCATCTCTCCTTTTGTCTCCCTATATCTATCTCCCCCTCTCTCTCTATATTTTTTCTTTACCTCCATCTTGTTAGCTATATATAGTCTGTCTATATATAGCGCCCCAGGTCCCCTCTATATATTCCTATCATGTGCGCTCAGTTGACACACTTCTGGGGTTCCACTTCCGGTGACTCATATCTCTCTTCTCTCCTCTCTTCCTTTCATCTCTCGTCTTCCTCGCAGTTTCCAACATGGTATCCGAGCGCACAAATACGCCCAAGCTGGAGGAGGAGCATGTTGGAAATTATTCATCATTTGTAGGGAAGTTGTGGGAACATCAGTCATCCATCCACACACAATATATATTAATAATGAAAGAAAGAAAAGCAAGGGTCTTTCCCTGTCTCGCTTGTATAGAGGCAGCTGGACTAAGAACATAGAGGACCCTTTTATGGAAGAGCAAGGAGAGCTTGGAAGCCCGGGTCCTGTGTAAGAAAGAAAGCCAAGGGCTTTTCCCTGTCTTGCTTGTGCAGACCACTGGACTAGGAACATAGAGGCTTCTCTTGTGTCAGAAACAACAGACAAGGCTCTCTGTTGATCGTGGCTCCAGTGTGATAGCAGAAGTTGCTACTCCATGTGAGTAAAGACACAACATTGTTCTTGTCCATGGGCCTCAGCAGTGATGGGTTCTCATCAGCCGACGCTTCGCATTTAGCATCGGGCTCCTCGGTGTGCACACATACAGGTGACAAATCGATTTGCAAAACCTGGTACATGGGATGTTAGCTATATATAGTCTGTCTATATATAGCACCCTAGGTCCCCTCTATATATTCCTATCATGTGTGTTCAGTTGACACACTTCTAGGGTTCCACTTCGGGTGTCTCATATCGCTCTTCTCTCCTCTCTTCCTTTCGTCTCTCGTCTTCCTCGTAGTTTCCAACACATCTCTCTATCTTGGTCCCCCTCCCTCTCTATTTCTTTCTCCTCCCTCTCTCTTTCTCTCCCTCTCTCTCTCTCTCTCTCTCTATATATATATATATATATATATATATATATATTGTCTCTTCCTTCCTCTCTTCTCCTTTTACTCTCCTCCCTCTCTTTTCCTCACCCTTCGTTTCTCTCTCCTCCCTCCATCTCTGTTTATTCTCTCTCCCCCTCTCTCTTCCTTCCTTCTTTCTCCCTCACTTTCCCTCCCTCTCCCTCGATCCACTTTTCTCTTTCTGTCCCTCTCTCTATTTTTCATGAGGTCCCCCCTTCTCTCTTTCTCTCTCCGTCTCTCTATTTTACATGAAGCCCCCTCTCTAGGACTCTTTCTTTCTTTCTCTCCTCCTCTCCCTTCATTATTCTCTCTATTTCTCTCCCTCCTTTCCTCCCTCTCCCTAAATTCATCTCTCCAGAAACAAAAATAGAGAGAGAAAATAAGAAACTTAAAATATTTCTCATCACTTAGATGGATTTATGTTTTATGAAAAGAGACTGTGTGTTACTATTCCATTCCGATCTTTTGTTTTGAATGAAATTCATTGTCCCCCATATCAAGTTCATAGAGGTATCATATCTACATTACGTATGTTAACTGAAGATTTTTATTGGCCGCATATGGATGCAGATGTATCTAATTTCGTTTCTGAATGTTTGATTTGTCAAAGAGTAAAAAGACATCATGGTAAACAGTATGGATTACTAATGCCTTTGTCTATTCCATCTAAACCTTGGGAACATATTTCTATGGATTTCATTACTGGTTTACCAAATACTAAATCTAACCATGATATGATTTGGACTGTTGTAGATAGATTTAGTAAGCAAGCATATTTCATTCCATGTAAGAAAACTTTAACAGCATCACAGGCAGCATAGTTATTTTTGAAAACTGATTTTACTAACCATGGATTACCAAAAGTGATTATTTTAGATCGTGATTCTAGATTTTGTAACAATTTTTGGATTACACTGTTTGCAAATCTAGGCACAAAGATTGATTTCTCATCTGCATTTCATCCAGAAACAAATGGACAAACAGAAGCTACAAACAGCACCATTCTAGATCTTTTACGTGCATATACTATCTCTAAACCTCAGACATGGGACACTCATTTGCATTTATTACAGTTTTCATATAACAATATACTGCACACATCTACAAAGAAAGCACCTTTTGAAGTCATTTATGGATATAGATTATCTACACTTGTTGCATCTTTGTCTAATAGAATTCAGAGTGCTGATGATATTGCTAGTATGCATAATAGTATTTTTGATGAGGTTAAGGATATGATTGCTAAAACCCAACAATCATATACCAAACAAGCTAACAAGAAAAGACAAGCCATGAATTTCAAAGTTGATGATTATGTTTGGCTGAGAATAGAAAAACGTAGACTGCAAAGTTTAGATAGACATCCAGTTGTCAAATTAGCTCCTAGATTCTATGGACCATTTAGAATCATTCATAAAATTAATGATAATGCATTCAAGTCAGAATTACCATCTCATTGGAAAATTCACAATACATTTCACATTAGTTTATTGAGACCATTTAGAGACCAATTACCTGTCCACCCTGTTTATGAAAACCCACCTTTACTAGAGGAAGAGACTGAAATACTTGAACCAGAAGCCATCATAGACACTGACTATATGACCACTAGAACTGGCCGAAGGTACTCTAGATATCTAGTAAAATTTAAGAACCATCCTGTAGAGGAAGCACAATGGATGCACGCTAGAGACTTAAATGCTTTCCCCACTCTTTTAGCTCCACATTGAGCTAATAGCAATTGTGGTCAATTGCTATCCCACCCCGGGGGTATGATGCCAGGAGGCATGTTCCACGGTGGATTTCGTGAGGTTTTACGGTGGATTCCGTAAACTTAGATGACCGGGGCTCATACACCAAGTGGATTCTTTGTGCGAGAAGTTGATGGGGACGCATGTCCTTTTCGGGCGTTTCATTAATTTAGTGTCTACATAGGTGATTCCATAGCGGATGATTCCGCAAAATGCATATCAAATTAATAAACGTTTATGAGTTTAGAGTGCACACTCGTAATAAATTAAGGTTAGGATTTATTTCTAACCAGTTGATTTATTTATGTAGCTGAAGACTGCTAGGTATTCACTTTTGTCGATTTAATTATATTATTTTACTAACGATTGTGAATGCTTCAGTTGATGTGTAGAGATAGCAGCAGTGGCAGAGGAAAGCATTGGAGTCTAGCGAGTATTCGACTTTAGATTATATTTTGATAGGCGCCACGCCTATATTTTGTTATGTCTATTGAGGCATTGATTATTGATTATTATTTTGTATGCGCCTATGCGCACGGATATGTTATTTCTATTTGGACATTGAGATTGGGCGTGTCAGTCTTTATGGGCACTGTCCATTAGCTTTATTTCCTATTTTTGTAGAAAGCAAACTCAAAAGCTAAAAGCTTTTCATATTTTTGTAAATTGGGCTATTATTGAGCATGAAGATGGAAATATAAAAAAAATACATGCTTTGTGAAGCGCTCACACAAGGCATGGGGGGAGATTGAACCCAATTGGTCTCTTGCTTCTTGTCGTTCATGCTTTTACATTGTTTTTTGTGCAAAAAGGTAGAGTTCATTGCTCTTGGGGACCTTCCGGGATTCACTACGTGAGCATACTGCGACCGATCTGTGCACCAGTATAAGAGCTATCCCCAACTGTAGCATATCCTGCAATCAATACATTGCATGATAGCACATGTTTCAAATCAAGGCACCACAGTCTGATTCTCCCATCTACTAAGCACGTAGCAAATGCTCCTTGATCATTTGAGCACCCTTGAAAACCAGAAAATTCAAAACTCAATTGAAGTCTTGTTCTTATGGTTTTCCTATACATTGAAAGACTAGTTACGTCCCATATGCAACCACTATGAGGAAGAAATGCCTTGGCACCTCACAATCTACAAACATATACCAAAATCAATGTATCAAAAACTCAAGAAACAACTACATGCCTAAAATTTCAATTATTATCCCTCTATAAAGGAACAACATCCCTGTAAAGTAAATTGTATACAATAGCCCCCCCAACACAATCACTCACCAGCTTATTCTCTGCATATAACTAGAAATTGGCGTCTCTCTCAGTCTTCAATAATCACACTTACCAAAATTAAACCACACCCTCTAGCTTTTTGGAATGTCTATTTCCTGTTGAAAAAAATCCTCATAAACATGATGTGGATGGTGAAGAAGAGGATTATGAACTTGTTATTCATAATCGATCTAAAAGATCACCGTAGCTAGACCAACAGTCCAGCAATCAACTGATTCTGGCCATATCGGGCTGCATAGTGGAGGATACTCTTCTTGTACTTGTCGATGACCGAACTCCTTGTATCCTTCTGACTCGATACCGATTTTGCTCTCATGGAATAGAAATTGGGAAATTGTTGCAAGAGCCTATCCAACATATCATCCTCTATTCAACAATAGCTGATGGGCATCATTTCTTCCTTGTTCATCTTGCACAGGTGCTCCCCTGCACAGACCAACTCCTCGGCTGCTTGCAAGTAGGTTCCCCCTCATCGTTTGCTGAATGAACTCACACATAAGCCTCAATTCAAGTCCTTAACCGTGTTCCCAATCTGTTTCATGCCATAGAAATCAACACTAAGTCCATGTTTCACCATCCTACACAATCAGTGCTGCCCATCTATTCAACCCTGAAATGCACAATCCTTATAGCAATCAGTGCCATTTCATTGCTACTCCCCTACTACCAAATGACCACATGCATTATCAAGTTGATTCCTGTGGGGATGTCTCTCCTAAAAATAAGTAATTTATGTCAATGTTTTGTGAGAAATGCTAGAAATTGCATCAATCTCTTCTCTACTATGTATTAATGCTAAATGTCAGCATGAATCTTTGCCTCTTTGAATGAGGGGAGAGCCCCCTCAAGAACAAGCTTAACCCCTACTAAAGTACCATAGCTCAAAGACTTGTCAAAAACTAGAATCCGCCCCATTGGTTTCTGTTGGGTTGTTGGCTCACCTCTTTGAAGTAGTGTGCTACTCTACTGAATATCAAATAGTCCATCATGTCATAACATATTGTAGGAGGACATGAGCAGCATGTTGTCCTTTCTTTGCTGCTCCCTTGCTACCAAATGACCACATGCATTATCAAGTCAATTCCTATCGGGATGGTTCCCTTCTTTGTTGTCCCCCTTGTTGTCCATCCATTTCTCCTGTGTTATAGGCTCCTCTCTTTGAACCAATCCTGCCACTTTGCTGAATATTAAAGATCCGGCTAATCTTTTGCAGGTTGACCTTGGCCTCATTTGCGAGTCCTTCCAATAATCTCTTCAACCTCCTCTTGATTGATAAGGCTTGATACATCCAACTGAACTCGCTGAAGGCCTTGAAATAATTTTATTTTGAAGGCGATGCTAGAGTAAGGGGGGTAGTTATGTGGCACGTAACTTGGCCTCCGTTGAAGACATTGTGCAAAATGAATCTCTTGAAATCCTTCAATACAGGCCTTCCTTGAACCAGAACACAATTGGGAAGAAACAATCTTAAGGATAGTCACACACCATATCCAGAAATCAACCTTGCAAAGTAGAATCAAGATAGAAAAAATGACTTAATCAAGTATTGTTTAGTTTTCCTTTTGAGTCGGTAATAGTATGGATGGATTGGTTGTTTGCAATTCAGGTTGTAAACTGCAGCATTTCTGCATCATCTTGGTCAGAAGATTAGGAAGCCTCCAAACAAACACACAACTGTCTCCACTAACTTGTTTGAAAACAATAAATTAGCAGCACCAAGTGAAAAAACTGTAGTAAAGAAGCCAAGATCAGCATATATACAATTCTAAAGGTCACCTTAAACTTATCGATATTAGCTGCTTGCAATCAGGCATGAAAGCTATCCTTGTTATTACTTCACCATGACCTTTCCCTAGGGATAAAACAGCTCTAAGAAGAACAAGGTTCAATCCTTATTATATTGAGCTTTCTTATTTGAACAGAGTAGAAATCCCTGTAAAAATAGCAACAATTTGAACTTATGCACCATTTGTAAACCACCAAAACACACACATCTTTTTTTCCCTATTCTTTACATGATCCGAATTTCAAAATGTTTAGTAAATTGAGCAAGTTACAGCAAGGACTTCGTTGTTCATACTTTTATGGGCTCACCAGCTTCTCCTTCTAGTTTGAAGCATCTTACATACTTCCCATTAGCATGATTGAGCATGTTCAGCTTCTTATCCTGAAAAAATAAAAGACAAATAACTTAACATACTAGCCAATCATGTTTCAATATAAGACTTGTGGTAACCTTCCATGAAAATAACTTCCAACCTGTCCAATAGTTAATGCTAGCTTGTTGTATGGATCAATGTCCATATCATAAACTCTGCCCACGAGAAGCCATTTCTTGATAGTTTTTCATTTATCAAAAAAGAAAAATTGTTTCTCCAAAACACGAACTCTAAAAGTGAATTAAATGATCACCACGTTGACAAAGGAATGAAAGACTATGAATGTACAAGTTATAATACCTGCAAACATCATATATATGTACAAGATGGTCTCTACCACCATATGCCAAAAGGGGAATTTGAATGGCATTAATGTCAGCACCCATGAGGGCAACATCTTCAAAGCTCAGAGTAAGAATCTCTGCATCATGCGCTTCCTACCAAGTGTTACCACAAGTTCCAGTACAGTATCACCAACCACCTATCAAATGCTCTCAAAAAGCTACAGAGCACACAGTCCATCTCCACAATCAGCATAGCCTGCTATCATGGTGCCCCATGCTACCACATCTGGACATTGCAAATTGACAAAGACATTGTGTGCATCTTCTAAAGTCCCAAATTTGATATGCATGTTGATGAGAGCACTCCCAACAACCAATTCCAAATCTTGTCCAAACTTAGTATTAGATCATGTGTAAGACGGCCTCCTTCAATGCTACCACAAACCTTTAATAAGGATAAAAATAAAAGTGTCTCGTACGATACCTACCTGCTGTATCTTGGTAAAAAGTTGTAATGCAAGCAGGCACTGCTCATGTTGAATGTAAGCTATAATAATAGTAGTCCACGATTCTATGTCCCTATTGAGCATAGAATCTCCCCGGTTTACAAGCATGGTGAGAACACTATTCCAAACCATAAGGTCTGCCTCCCATCCAAACCTGAATGCTAGTTCACATCACGTGCCTGCAACAAATCTCCACAGTTTACAAACATGGTGAGAACACTATTCGAAACCATAAGGTCTGCCTCCCATCCAAACGTGAATGCTAGATTTATCAAATTTGTGGCCTGCAAGTCAGCAAGATGACCACATGCTTTTATAAGTGAAACAAAAAGAGCTTTGTCTATTTCAATATCCCTCTGATGCATTATTTTGAATAGTCTCAAAGCAGAGTAGAGAACCTAGCTTCACATAGCCTTTGATTAATGCATTCTAGAGAAGGACATTTTTATTCTGGAAACTCTCAAAGACTTGAGATGAGATTTCCAAACTACCAAAGCTCACATACATGTCAATAATGGCAATTCCAATGATGACATATTGATCTAGTCCAATTTTAAAAACTTGATTGTGTATCTTTCTACCCCATTCTCCTTTTTGAATGCTCCCACATGCCTTTAAAATGGATGAGAATAGGTAATTGTCAGGCATTATACCCTATTGAAGCATTCTCACATACAGTTTAGGAGCAATGATATGTTTACTAGCTGCCATGTACCCTAAAATCATTGCAGTCCATGATAGCAGATCTCTATTTTTCAGTTGATTAAATAACAATTGTGCCTCTGCTAGAAGGACACACTTTGCATACATGTCAACAAGTGCACTACCCATTGGAACATTTGATTCATATCCACTTCTTATAATCTGTTCATGTATCCAGCTGCCTAATTCCAAAGCTCCTAGGTTTGCGCTTGCTTTCAGATGCTTGCAAACAAGAATATATATGGTTTTCTACTCTCTTGCTGCATTTCATTAACAAGCTCGAGAGTACAAGAGCTATCCCCAACTGTAGCATATCCTGCAATCAATACATTCCATGACAGCACATGTTTCAAATCAAGGCACCACAGTCTGATGCTCCCATCTGCTAAGCACGTAGCAAATGCTCCTTGATCATTTGAGCCCCCTTGAAAACCAGCAAATTCAGTACTCAATTGAAGTCTTGTTCTTATGGTTTTCCTATGCATTGAAAGACTAGTTACGTCCCATATGCAACCACTATGAGGAAGAAATGCCTTGGCACCTCACAATCTACAAATATATACCAAAATCAATGTATCAAAAACTCAAGAAACAACTACATGACTAAAATTTCAATTATTATCCCTCTATAAAAGAACAACATCCCTGTAAAGTAAATGGTATACAATAGCCCCCCCAACACAATCACTCACCAGCTTATCCTCTGCATATAACTAGAAATTGGCGTCTCTCTCAGTCTTCAATAATCACACTTACCAAAATTAAACCACACCCTCTAGATTTTTGGAATGTCTATTTCCTGTTGAAAAAAATCCTCATAAACATGATGTGGATGGTGAAGAAGAGGATTATGAACCTGTTATTCATAATCAATCTAAAAGATCACCGCAGCTAGACCAACAGTCCAGCAATCAACTGATTCTGGCCATATCGGGCTGCATAGTGGAGGATACTCTTCTTGTACTTGTCGATGACCAAACTCCTTGTATCCTTCTGACTCGATACCGATTTTGATCTCATGGAATAGAAATTGGGAAATTGTTGCAAGAGCCTATCCAACATATCATCCTCTGTTCAACAATAGCTGATGGGCATCATTTCTTCCTTGTTCATCTTGCACAGGTACTCCCCTGCATAGACCAACTCCTCGGCTGCTTGCAGGTAGGTTCCCCCTCATCGTTTGCTAAATGAACTCAAACATAAGCCTCAATTCAAGTCCTTAACCATGTTCCCAATCTGTTTCATGCCATAGCAATCAACACTAAGTCCATGTTTCACCATCCTACACAATCAGTGCTGCCCATCTATTCAACCCTGAAATGCACAATCCTTATAGCAATCAGTGCCCTTTCATTGCTACTCCCCTACTACCAAATGACCACATGCATTATCAAGTTGATTCCTGTGGGGATGGCTCTCCTAAAAATAAGTAATTTATGTCAATGTTTTGTGAGAAATGCTAGAAATTGCATCAATCTCTTCTCTGCTATGTATTAATGCTAAATGTCAGCATGAATCTTTGCCTCTCTGAATGAGGGGAGAGCCCCCTCAAGAACAAGCTTAACCCCTACTAAAGTACCATAGCTCAAAGACTTGTCAAAAACTAGAATCCGCCTCATTGTCCATTGGTTTCTCTTGTGTTGTTGGCTCACCTCTTTGAAGTAGTGTGCTACTCTACTGAATATCAAACAGTCCATCATGTCATAACATATTGTAGGAAGACATGAGTAGCATGTTTCCCTTTCTTTGCTGCTCCCTTGCTACCAAATGACCACATGCATGATCAAATCAATTCCTATCGGGATGGCTCCCTTCTTTGTTGTCCCCCTTGTTGTCCATCCATTTCTCCTGTGTTATAGGCTCCTCTCTTTGAACTAATCCTACCACTCTGCTGAATATTAAAGATCCGGCTAATCTTTTGTAGGTTGACCTTGGCCTCATTTGCGAGTCCTTCCAATAAGCTCTTCAACCTCTCTTGATTGATAAGGCTTGAAACATCCAACTGAACTCGCTGAAGGCCTTGAAATAATTTTATTTTGAAGGCGATGCTAGAGTAAGGGGGGTAGTTATGTGGCACGTAACTTGGCCTCTGTTGAAGACATTGTACAAAATGAATCTCTTGAAATCCTTCAATACAGGCCTTCCTTGAACTAGAACACAATTGGGAAGAAAAAATCTCAAGGATAGACACACACCATATCCAGAAATCAACCTTGCAAAGTAGAATCAAGATAGAAAAAATGGCTTAATTAAATATGCATAATGAAGCCATACGCACCTTGTGATGAAGCCCGCACATGCGTAGAATATGTTGCTCCTCATAGGAGAGCTCCACACACACACACACACACACACACTCTCTCTCTCTCTCTCTCTCAAAGAGTACATGCATAGTACAAGTCTCGTTCTCCTTCTTCTACCTCCTCCTCTCTCTCTTTGTCTCTCCCATTGAAATAGAGGTGATCATGACACGTCAAGGATAAAAATCTTCTCAGCATGCATAACGACATATCAAGGAAAAAATCAAGCATCTGCAATCAAATCCAAGAGGCAGACCCTTATCTTTGACTGCTGCATTAACATTCCATTCAATTATGTTAATTAATATATGTAAGAGATGCAAAGTTCTCCCTTGTCATACTCTTCCATACCAAAAGTGTGTTGTAAAAACCCCATTTATTTCCCTCAAAGTTTGTAATTTCTTCTTGAGGACAGATCTTATAAATTTGCATTCACTTGTATGACTGGCCCAACTAAGAAACATTAGACATCTCCAACCTCCCCATAGCTTGTTTCAAGTCAAGAAGAGGAGCCACTCTCCTACCACCTACTTTTTCAATTATTTGATAATAAATCGTATTTCATTTTCTATGGAATCGTTAAAACAATGTGCAAAAGTATGTTAAGTATTTGGGATTCTTATATTTTTCTCATGTGGCTTTCAATTGCTAATATTCAATATTCTCTTTAAACTTTGCATGACAAAAAAGTCTCATGCAAACAAAAGCATAATAATTTAGTTGTGATTTACCATTGTACACCCTAGTAAAGCAAGTGAATCACCTTTGAATGGAGTTTGTAGTAGCCACAAACTTGCATTGGAAATTCTTCTGAGTACTTCTATAGCTATGATAAAAGGGAGTATATTCTACACATACATTCTAAAAATGCATTGAAACATGAGGAATGAAAATTTTTATTGTAATGGACCTAATTATGCATGCACGTATTTCAAGAGTGCATCAACCATCAAACACACCCATCAGAATCAGGAAGAAATAGACCATCCAACTAACTCATTGTTGTGATAAAAGAATCCATTACATCGTAAACTTGTTGCATTTACAGTTATTGGCTTTGCTTTGCAATATGCATATCTCTCGAGTCAATCTTACATTCATTTTCTTCCCATTTCAAATCTCTACATAGGATGATACAATGTCTAAGAGAAGGTATGAACTGTTGAGCTAGAATCTCATAGAGGTGAGAGAGGCACAACAAATAACATACCTAATACATGTGTTGTAAAGATTCCTAGTAGCATGCCCAATACACTTCATGGTAAACCCTAGGTGTAGTCTCGATCAACACCCCTCCTGATTAGGAGGCTACTTTCTTCATATAACTGATGATGCCACATAGAAGAAGAAGCCTTTCCAAATTGTCTTGAAGGTAGCATCCAGCCTGCGTGCAATACTTCTAAAATGACATTTGAATGTTTCTCCTCCTACGACACTGGCTCTGTAGAAGTAGATCTTGAAATAATTTCCATCTCCTCCTTCGTGGATTTTACAATCATCTGGAGTTTCTCCAAGATTCAGCCCTCTAGAATCCAATAGTTATCTTCGTTGAGATGATTTTAGCACCCATAGCTGTTCAATTTTTTCTCAAAACTACTTGCAAAATATAGATCTGACCTCCCTTGTCCAAATAAGTCTTTGCATGCTTCTTTGCCAAAATCAGAATACGCATGGCACATTTTACCACCATTTCACCTACTGTAACCTTTTGTTGAGCCCTTTCTTTCCTTATTTGGCCAAATAGAACATGATATTCATAAGATGGAATAGGATATTTGTGAGCTACAATATCAAAATATCTTGCTTGAAATTTCTCACAATATGGTTGAGTTGCACCTTGCCATCAATAGCCTCTCCCTCAAATTCCCTTTAAACCTACTTGAATCTCCATTGTGGATGGATAAGTGAAACTTCACATGACATTATGTCTCTCGTAGTGGTCAAATTTTTTAGTGCACATGAACTATTGTCTCTAGCCATGAAAAAAATTTGAAGTGAAAATGTGGGTGGTTAGGCACATGTATCTTTACTCGCAATAGAACACTTATTCTTCTACCACAAAAAAAGACTTAGTCTACAACATGATAAATGGCTAATATGAAAGTATTAAAATATTATATGCAATTACTAAGTGTGAGCTTTCTAGGGATAGATGAGGTGGAATAATGAATGTTTTATAACGAGAGTATACTACATGGGCGTAGTCTAACCATAGAATCACTAGTATGTTTTCCATGTTGGTCACCTAGCATGCTAATAAGTAAAGTCTTGCCACATCACCAAGGCATATAGTGGATGTAGGCTCATGTGGAGTTTACATTTCAATACCCATGCGAGTGCTAGAATAGACTATAGTGTTGGGCCCTATTGCACTTACATGTAAAAAGCTCATCATATTTACATCATAAAATAATGGGTTGAAGCATGTGAAGTGAAACACATAAAAGATGGTCTTGATATCTATTTTTGTGGAAATTAGTTCCATGGCCAAAGATTCAGGGTGATGTGGATGTATTCTAATCTTGGGCCCTCTAGATGTAATAAGCCCCACTCTAGCAATCATGGATGATCTGATTCCTTTTGCTTTATTGGGCCGCCACAATAATCACTGACTTTTACAGATTGTGTTCACTAGTACAACAATGTGCGAGTTAGAAACAAACACTAACCCAGCATAACTAACTACTACTGATGCTAATTTCTTAACTAAAACAAAACAAACACTACCCAGCATGTATAATTGCAACTATTGATACTAACTTTTGCACTAAAACAAAATGATATAATTAAGCTACTAATGCCAAAAAAATGAAATAATTAAACATTTTGTATCTCTCATTGTGGAGAATGCTACTACACAACCAAACTTCAGATGTGTATTTCCAAAATCCTTGGTGATAGCACAGCAATCAGTTAGTCCAAACATTGAAGAATATACTTATAGGGAGGAGTATGTCCTTACAGATGATACTGTTCTTGTAGAGTCCATTATTGCCCAACTTCTAGAGAATTCATAGAGGTAGTAACCATTGGTGTAGCAACCTATGAGGATGCTACATCTCAGGATCTCATACCTACCAATGAAGTTACTTGCACCATACATAACCCTATTTGTTTGGATGATATAGAACCAGCAGCCATTAATGCAGCACAAGGTACAAAAGATCCCACTTATGGCTAGACTACAGGTCTATGAGGATAAAGAAGACATTGTCAATAATCTTATCTCTGTAAATTTGACACAAGATGAGAGAAAAGTAATCAGACAATCAATGGGTGAAGCTTCATGGTGGAACCTGATCATAGGCAAGTAATCTCTCTAAGTCTTTCTTGCATCGAGCGCTCCTGTATAGGTGATGCTCACTCCGCCATCCATCCAGCCCCTCTACGGTAGCACAAACGATGACATCATCGACATCTGGCTTCCCATGTTGGTGTATGTCTCACACAAGAAGCCTGCTTTCACTCATGCGTGGTCTCCTCTACTATGGTCCTTCCCTCCTCCAGCACACCATGTCCCCAGCCAATGCATCCCGTCCGCTATCCACGATGATGTTTGTTATGGTTTGGAAATGCTTGCAAATCTGGCATTCTCTGTGTATTCTTCTTTCAGTTCTTGAGTCTCTCTTTCTCTCTCCCGTTACCACATATCCCTATTTTGGTGCCAACATTCCAAAAAGAATGTTGCCAAACCTTGCCTTCCAATAGCAAAAGCCATGCCACCTCTAAGAACTTAAGGCTTATGTGCCTCAATGTTTCCCTTTATTATTAGTAGTTTTATTTTAGCACATGAATGGTTTGATACCTTTTTGTAGCAAGAGCTCCAAATCCCCATTTACGCTATCGAAGGATTTGTCAAAGCAAAGCAAAGTCGTGTCTACAGAAGACCTTGACTAATTTCTGGATAGAAGATCAGCAAATATGCGAAGAGGATGGGCATTTCCAGTATACACATTCCACATTTTTATTCAAAGCATTATCTTTGTTGATGTCTTATAGAGAAGAAAAAATCCCATAATACATGAAGTTACTGATCCACACAGTTGAATAGATAATCAGTTTTGAAGCTTGAGAAGATCTAGATATGTTGCAATTGGAAACCTCATACTGATTTTCTGTAGTGGATAATTCAACTGCATCTGGTATGCTTGAGTTTACACTCTCACAATTAGAAGAACTGTTCTGTTTATCCAAAGAATAGCAGTTTGGAACATACACACTAATACATTTTTCAGACTGAGAAGTTTCACAGATATTATCAACTCTCTATACAGTGCTTTCTGTTCTAAATACCTCTATCTGTTCCTACATGGCTATATCCGGAGTAGAGCAACTCGTAATCATACCAATCAATGGCAAGCAATCTGTCTCTACCACAACTGAAGCTCCAATAAAGTACTCCTTGTCACATTTGAGAGCCGTGACAATCCCCAGTAGCTCCCTCTTGATTTGCGAATATCTCCTCTGTCTCTCGTTTAGGACTTTCGCCCCAAACCGAATAGCATACCTGTTTCCATCTGCATCATCTTGACCCACAGTCCAACCTATGCCAATTGTACTAGTGTCAACTCTCAATACAATAGGCCTTCTAGAATTATAATCCGCTTTCCTGAGAGTAGGAGCATTCTGCAATAACTTCTTCAATTTTCGCATCGCTCTAGTATGGCTCTCATCCCAATAGAATTTCTGCCCCTTTCGAAGCAGCTGATATAAACAATCTGCTGTGTGTGCAAAATGAGGTATCCAAATCATATAAAAAAACACAAGCTCCAATGAATCTCCGTACCTCTGAAGTGGTAGAACAATACTCCGCAATCTTGCCTATAGCATCCACCTTATCAGGTGAGGGTTTCCTGCCATAATATCCACACATATGTCCAACAATGACAACCTCATTCACTCCAAAAACAGATTTTTTCCCTGAAAGTGTCAAGTTCACTTCTTCTAACCTGGCCAAAATCTTCTCACAAGCTGAAATATGATCAGCCACAAAGTATCTACATCCCTGCTCATTTAGACTCTCATTTTTCTCTTCTTCTGCACACCCCTTAATGGGCATATCATCCAAGAAAGGCATAGTAAGCTGAGGTATATAATCACGAAGGACCTTATGCATGGTATTCATCATATGCGCAACAGAATTAGTGGCACCTTGAGGTAAGGTACACATCCTGACAAGCCCAATAGGAGTTCTCATGGTGGTTATGTCCCTGCTTTCCAAAGCCAGCTGAAACTGATCATATCCTGAATACAAATCACCTAAAGAATAGATGGCACGTCCAGCAAATGCTTCTGCAAACTCATCCACAACGGGACCTATATCAACATTCCTGATAGTAACTCTGTTCACTGGCTGCATGTCCTGTATAAATCGGAGAGTACCATTCTTCTTTGGAACCGTAAACCACCTATTTGAGTATGGTGCAGATGATGGCTCAAGAATTTCCATCCTAATTTTCTCATTCAATAAATCAATCACCTTTGGCAAGTGTGCTTTAGGCACTGGAATAGGTCGGAGATTCCATGGAATATGAGGAATAGTAAAAATCACCATAGGAGCAACAATATCTGGATTCACACATCCAATCTCATGCGGAAAAAAAGCAAATTCCCTTCCATGTCGCTCAAGCATCTCCTGAAAGCATTGCTTCTCTATGGGTAGCAAGAAATCACCATTTCCAATTTTCAATTCAGCAAGAGTCTCTGCTGAAAATTTATGACCAATATGCTCCGGATTCCTCAAAATTGGCTGTTTAGCAGCTCTTTCTATTTGCTAATCACTGTCAGGTGGAAGCGGTACAGCTATCGGCTTCACCTTCTTATCCACAGTTTTCTATTTCGTGTCAACCCTAGCTTCATTATGCTCTTCTGCATTACTCAAATATTGTTGTAAATTAGCAATTCTGCACTCCAATGACTGAATATCCTCAGCCCTCTGCTCTATGGACTGCATAGAAACAGCCCTAAACTCTGGATGCTAAAATATTTCAGTAGTAAACTCTGTTGGCTGAAAGTTTTCAGCCCTCTATGTCTCTGCAAGCTGATCATAACCAGCTGGAAACTCTGTTTGCTGAATTTCTTCAGCACTCAACACTTTTTGCTGAGCTACCTCAGTCTCTGACTCAATCTGTGACACAAAATCTGCAATTTCATGAAACATGTCCAGGGATTGCACAAATACATTACTGTGACAACTCTGCATATCAGTTTTCAGCATATCTTCCATCTCTTCCAGCGTATCTGCACAAATCATACTGTCATACATCCCATCTATGTGCTCATCATCCTCCAAAATTCCTGCATTTTTCAAATTTTTCTCCTTCCTGCATATGTACTGCTTGGCAGCTCTAGGCAACCTAGAAATCTTCTGATAGCTCATCGAACTGTTTGTTGAAATCCCAACAAAACCGAAGGAGAAAACATTGCTGCCAGGAGGCGAGAACTCCAATCGCCTCTGCTCTGTACCACCGTCGTTTTGCGATACGGCAATACCTAATGAAAACCCGAATCCCTCACAGTGGGCAAAGATGCATCTCTGAGAGTATCTCTGTTTCTAACATGGTTCACACACACAGTCATAAACTGAACTGCTCTCATGCCATCTTTACTGCGAATCCGTGCATAAGCAGAACCATCATCCATTACCTTTGTTTCCATGCGCATCTCTGCGATGAATGGCTGTCCAAGAATTATGGGATAAGAGCATGAATCTTGCACAAAGAAATGGAAATCCTCCTCTACATCACCAATAGAAACCCTGACACTGGGACATGCAGCATACAAATCACCTGCAGTATTGTTGGCGGCTCTCATACGCCACCCATACTCTACATCCATAGGCCATCTGTTACTTTCATAAACTCCACAAACTATGAGATTAATCTCTGAACCATGATCCACCAAAGCAACATAAGGCACCTGTTTCTCTCCAATTTTTACCATCGTCTCTGTAGTTGCCCTAGCCCAATGACTCTGCAAAAAGTGACTACGCGGTATCAAGAGAGGCTCATTAGTTTCAACATAATGCATAGGCTGAACCCTCTTCTCTACCTGTGGAAAAACAGAAGCATTCTCAACCATAACCTCATCCTCATCCTCATCCTCATCCAACTCCCCAATCAAAACTCCCTGTATATCAGTGGTAGGCAATGCATGTCTTTTTCTCTTCAGGACCTCCTGAAACTGATCTTGAAACTCTCTTTTCGAGATGCCCAAAACCTCAGAAATAGTGAAAGTCACCTCACTGCCAAGTATCTTGTCATTAAAGATTTTCTTCATGTCTGTAGATGTCTCAATATCGGACATCAATCTAAACCCTGGCTGCTTTTTCTCTCTAGGATCTTGCCTCTTTTCTCTCTTTTGAGCATCTTCCATCTGTCGATCTGGCCCTGGTCTCAAAGATGGTCCTGCAATAGGTGGAGTAACAAACTCATCCCCTCTAGTTTTTTTAGCTGCACTTGGATTTTCTTCATCCCTCTTATGCTTCTCCTCAACAAGTACATCTGCTCCCTGAGACTTAGCCAAATAAGCATAAATAGAGTACCTGTCAACAGGGGAATCCCAACCTGTCTCTGATCTGATGCTAGAGCCTGCACTAGTCAAAAGAGTTTGCTGAATTTTTCCCTTGTTTGCAGTCTCCATAGCATAAGTCCATAGTACTGACTGAGTCTCTGATCCCTTCTCAATCTGGACTCCATATGCAGAAGCATCACCTCTAGCTGTCACATAAGAAGTACGCGCAGCCATGTCATCCACTAACTTCTTCATTCCACCTTTACCTAAGTTGATAGCAAGTGGAGCTCCTGTCTCAGTCAACCAAATCTTACCATCTTGTCCCCAATATACCAAATTCTTTCTCCTTACATCCTGAAAAGATTCACAATCCCTGCAATGCTGATGGTCCGTACTATCGCACCAAATACATCTCCGATCTCTCCTAGGTGCACTAGGAGCACTAGAAGAAGTAGTAGGCGCAGTCGAAGCAAACTGCTCTTTCAATTTTCCCACCAACTCTGCTTTAACTGACTCCAGTGTCAAATCCGTTATGCCTTTGATTATGTCATCAAGAGGGGTAGGCACCGATGGAGCGGATGGTTTTGGAGCAGAAGATGCAGACATTGGTCGTGAAACAGGAGGAATAGGAGGAGTAGAAACAGTAGGCACTAGCAGAGGCCAAGAAACTGGCTGAGAAGAAGAAGAAATAACAAGAATAGAAGCACACATAGGAGCAGATGATGGTATCGGTGTCATAGAACCATTGTGTAGGTGGGTCTTCCATATCCTCCTCTTGGTCAAAGTCGAGACTGCATCCTGGGCATCCTGCCAATCCGTTTTAAGTCCCATAGGCTTCATGCGATCCTCAAGAAGCTCTCCCAATTCTTCCTGAAGAGCAGGATCTGCAGCTTGCAAGAAAAGCTCAACTTTTTCAACATCCAATGCTCTTTGTTCAATGGCATCAAGCTGACTATACCTCTCTTCAAATTCCCGAATCAACTCTGAAGTAGCTAGACCTTTCTTTGGCATGTAGACCCACTCTCGGAATGACCGCCGAGTAGCCATACCAAAGTCCTCAAGGAAATATTCTTCTTTCACGGCCTTCTTAAAATCTTGCCAATGTGTATTTTGAATAAAAAGATCAGTCACTTTTGGCCTCAAAGCGGGTGTGACAAGACGAAGGAAGTACTTACTCATAAGTCCAACTAGAACTCCAAAAAACCCCATCTTGATCTCATATGTCTTCAAATATGCTGAAACATTACGGCCATCAAATAACTTCTTCTCATTCTCAACTGCTTCAATCGCCTTAGTCGCGCTGTTTGCATTCTCTTGCTCCGAATAGAGTTGCCTTTGCTGAGACAACTGTTGTTGATGCAATTGTTGCTGCTGCTGCATATACAATTGTGTCTGCTGATTTTGGAGCTGCATATACATGGACATATTCTGCAAAATCTGCTTTAGATCCTCTGTTGAAGTACTTGACGCAGCAGTCATTGATGGAGCTGAAGTAGAGGACGCAGCTAGAATCATAGAAGAGGCTGAAATAGAGGCTGAAGTATCTCCCATCCTGAAATTTCTGCAACGCTTTCACGTCGGGTTCACCAAAGATATCGAAGGATTTGTCAAAGCAAAGCAAAGTCGTGTCTACAGAAGACCTTGACTAATTTCTGGATAGAAGATCAGCAAATATGCGAAGAGGATGGGCATTTCCAGTATACGCATTCCACATTATTATTCAAAGCATTATCTTTGTTGATGTCTTATAGAGAAGAAAAAATCCCATAATACATGAAGTTACTGATCCACACAGTTGAATAGATAATCAGTTTTGAAGCTTGAGAAGATCTAGATATGTTGCAATTGGAAACCTCATACCGATTTTCTGTAGTGGATAATTCAACTGCATCTGGTATGCTCGAGTTTACACTCTCACTATTAGAAGAACTGTTCTGTTTATCCAAAGAATAGCAGTTTGGCACATACACACTAATACATTTTTCAGACTAAGAAGTTTCACAGATATTATCAACTCTCTGTACAGTGCTTTCTGTTCTAAATATCTCTATTTGTTCCTGATGTTCTGCTTTAATTGTATCAGAAATTTCATTGACACTGAAACCAAAGGTTTAGACATCTGCTTGGAAGTTTTCTCACTGCATTGATCACAAAAATTCAATTCACAGCATGTTGGCTCATCTAACACATGAGTTTTGCTGTAAATGTCTATTGACGAGCCAGCTAGAATATCCAGCACTCTATTTATCCAGTTCAGTTGTTGCCACTTGAGCCACAGTGCAAGCAGCTAAAGCAATTCAAGCTTCTTCCTTTCAATAACACTTTTCATTCGAATCCAGATATCTTTCAAATCACATGTAGCGGCACCTTTGGCATATATCTGGTAGTAGCTATTGAATACATAGGAGGCATGATCAAGTACGGTGTTAGGGAGGAAGCAAGGAGCACCATACTTGATAGGTCTATAGTTTGCAGGAGTCTGGCCATAGGCATAGTCCAAGGCCGCTTGGAGGGTCGACTCATCTACTGTCTACTTGGCTACGCACCAGGACGATATCGGTGACATGCTAGTCTGGGTGATGTTGCCTTATTTGTCCTCTGCTGAAGCATTTCCATTCCAGCTAGGCATCATGGAGAGCTTTATCCCAGTCTCATGGAACGGTGTGGCAGAGAATTGCAGGAATACACTGTGTTACTGCTGTGAATCATGTTATGACTACTCCTATGCCTTTTGTAATTACCAAATAGCTTTCTTCTCCATTCTCTGCTCGATTTCTTTAAGTGCATAAAGTTCCAGTCCCCTTCTCAATTGCAGGTATCTCATCCTTGTCTTCTTTGTCACTAGTTCATTGTCACAGGTGCTCTCCTTCGTTTCCTTCTACAGTGTTATCTAACGCTTCCTTGAACCTTCTTCCACCGTAGCTTCTCTGTTGCCCTCCCTGTTACACTCTCTTTTCGATCACGGAGAGAGACCAAAAAAACTAACATTAGCCTCCCCTTTCGTGATTCTCCTCTAAAAAAGTCGACATTGATCTCTGTCTCCCTTTGCATTTTCTCCTTTGAAATCTCTTTTTCCCCTACCGTTGCTTGCGTCCTCCCTTTTTAGCTCTTGTTCGGCAGGTTCCTGCTCTTTTTATAATTCTGAAAACATGCTCCACTATAACAGAGTGCCCGATTATACCACGATCAGGTCTACTGTATATTCCAGGTAAAACTTCCTCAAACTGCTTTGCTAAAGTTGCAGTCTGCCCACACATTGACAAAACAAAAGTTAAATGCTCTATTACAGTTGGATCCCATGAAATTTTCCTTAATGAGCTCTTTCTTAAAAGAATCATCAGCAGCAGAATAGCCTCCTCTAGATTATTCTTGGGAACAAAGGAACCTTCAACCTGGGCACCTAAACTAGGAGCACCTGCTTCTATGCCTCCATACAAACTCACAAGGCCACTGCTGACAAAGACATCTGAAGTATAACCCCTCATACAAGCATCATGATGCAATGTCTGGCCAATTTCCAGAAACCCAAGTAGAGGCAATTGTTCCTCCCAAACAATAGCTTCTGCATCTGTAAGTGCACCACATGCCTGGACGGCCATTGACAATGAATGCTGGTCTGCAGGAAAGCCTTCCACTTGCATTTGGCTGTACAGTTGTAGAGCCCTTTCTCTTAAGCCCTCCTCAGCATAGGCAGATAACATTACAGTCCACAAAAGATTATCAGACTTGGGGATTTTGGAAAAGATGTTTTCAGCTTCCAGAAGACAACCATGCTTATTGTACAGAGTGACAAGGGAACTACCAACAAACACATCTGACAGGAATTACTTTCGCCAAGCATCAGCATGCAACGCTTGACTGATTTGCAAGGATCTTTCTAGTAAAAGACTGTCTTTAAATGTCACACTCGCTGCAAGATCACAACATGCTTGAATAGCAACAGTTAGGGCCTGCTTGTCTGAATTCACACCAAATTTGTGCATCTGCCTATACAACAGCAAGGCCTTCTCAACTTGGCCCTGCTTGACATATGTCGAAAGTAGTGTTGTCCATGAAACAACATTGTGAGAAGTTAAGCTGACAAATACACACTCAGCTTCTGCAATTGCTCCACAGTTGCTATAGACATTCAGGAGTGTATCACCAAGAAAGGCATCTGAAGTGAAGCCCTTGTTCCAGGCATCTACCTGTAATGCTTGACCAATTTCTTTAGACATGGCTAGAGTAGCTGATCCCTTATCTTCAATTGCACCACAGGCTTGAAGGGCAATCGTGTATGTCTGCTCATCACGACTTATTTCTTCCTTTTGCTTCAAACCCCTCTTCACTATATTACCCATGTAAAATAAAAGAGCAAACATAACGACTAAGTATATACAAAGTATCAAATCACACACACAACTTTGGGTGGTTTTCACACCTCGAATGCGCAGCAATATGACAACGCATGCCTTCCTTTATTAATTTTTCTATTGCATTACATAAGGAATGCAATTGAACAATGTTTCTTATATTTTTTTCAAAATAATCTCTCTTTGTGTGTATGTGTACCTCGTATACATGCATGCACCCGTAAGTAGTGGAAAGTATGTCACATGTATGGACAATATAGCTCTTGTTTGCTAGATTACCTTTTGTTGATAAAAATATTTATGATCCTCTGACTAACAAAGATGATGAGATCTTGGATCATGATGGTGAATAAAATTATGGTAGGTCTAAAGTACGATCCTAGAGTTAATGTAGATAAATGTATATGTTCATTGAAAATGGGAGGAAAGGGTAGAAAATGTGAGGATAAATCTAAAGTACCAAACTCATGCTCAAATGAAACAAAAGATAAAGGATTACCTTGTGGAACATCTATGATAAGAGAGTGTTCTTCAAATCCATATTATTACCAAATTGGGTCTCCTAGATGACTTACAATTAGTCCCTACATAATTAAAGAAGCAATACACATAATTAGATTTGAAATAATCAAAGTAAGTGCAATGTGTCCTTAAACTATAACACATTGGAGTTTAAGGACACATGGCACTTACTTTTATTATCCCAATATAATTATGTGTACTCTACCATAATTATGTAGGGACTAATTGTAAGTCATCTAGGAGACCCAATTTGGTACTAATATGGATTTGAAGAACACTCCATGATCATAGATGTTGCACAAGGTAATCCTTTATCTTTTGTTTTATTTGAGCATGAGTTTGGTATTTTAGATTTATCCTCACATTTTCTTCCCTTTCCTCCCACTTTCAATGAACATATACATTTATCTACATTAACTCTAAGATAGTACTTTAGACCTACCATAGGTTATTTAGCGTTAGCACAAATTGTCTCTGATGCACATTTAGGCTTTAGGCCATCATTAAACACTTAAAGGTGTACCACTTTGCACCATGGTGCTTTGTTGATTTGGGAATGGCAGTTGTGCATTATGCACCTCCCCCATATCCGCAAGTGCATCATACTCTATCATCTAATCTGGTCATGTGGGGAATCTCCCTTGGAACATTATACCACCCTCCCTTGTTGCTTATAGGCACAAATCCCACTCATGTGAAGATGAGTCACCTCCCTCCTTGAAGGAAAAGAGGGAGTCGAAAGGAATCTCTTCCGTAGAGGAATTCATATTGAGAATTATGTAGCACCTATGGTAGTATGAGCTTCACTCTCCATGTATCACCTTTGGAATGATTTTGTAGATTACATTTAGAATGTGAGGGGCCTTCATATGTTTGGTTTATCTTGAATCCAAGACTTGTGGAGTATTTTAATTCTTCTTTGACAAGCAATGCTAGGGATCTCACCTCTTCTTTCATAAGCATTGGCAAAGCATGTAAGTCTCTACCAATTCACATCCTAGATGGTATCATATACCTCATGTGAGGGATACCATTTAAACCAAGCATCAATATCTCTCATTTTTCTCAACACAACATGGTGAAGTTCCTCCTTTGAAAAGATTTTAGCTTGTAGTAGGGACACCTAGATGAAGAAAGTCAATTGCACTAGTTCCAAAAATTGATAAACTAGAAGTTAATATTATTGCTCATCAACAACTGATTGACCATGTATGTTTGATAGGTGGTCTAGAAAATTTGCAAAAAATTTGAGTCCCAGCTATGGTACAACCTGCCACCCTCCTTGATTGGTATAGGTCTTGTCTCATCTTGCAACTTGCTAAGACTAGTCCTTATGCTTGTTATAAAAAGCAAATGCCATCTGCAATCATGTGGGAAACATCCAACAAATCATACGTCCTCTTCAAGTGATGAAAATTTGCATTATCATATGCAATCATGGTACAACTTGTATACAACTGGTCAGTCTCACTTGGCAACTTGTTCTAGTCCCTTGCCAAGATGGTACACTCTTGTGAAACTTGTCCTTTCAAAGTTTCCAAAATCCCTAATCTATTCATGGATGCAAGAGGGCCATATATTGACCACATGTCAACTAACATTTTGTTGTATTTCATGGAAGGAGCAACCACAACCCCTCCTTCCTCTCATTTTAGTGTGGGACTAAACTCTTCCTCCATCAATAGGATCACTCCTCCCTTTCCTCTACTTGAAGAAGAGTAAAAACACACACAACTAGGAAGGTCTAGTGCTTGGATGTATTCACTGGTTAGCTTTAGCCCTTGCATGGCCGATGCATTAGGTTTCCTTGCCCTTAACAACCTTCTCCAAGCTACCTTTTGGCTTTGTAAACATAGGCCTTTAGCATTCCATGTTTGAATTCCTTTTTAAGGATACATATACACTTCTTGATTATATCATGATATATTCATATACTAATGTACACATTGATGGCCATAAGTTGTAGAGAAGCATCTTACTTACTCATGTCATGAAGTTGTAGGACTTAATCAAATTGTTGAATTAGTTGTAGAGAAGTGTCGTATTCGTTTCCCGCCAACGGATATTTTCTTCATTTTCTTGTACTTCCTGTACATCAATCCCCTCTTTCTAGTATCTCATCCTCCCATCGTGATTCGTGCTCCCATTGTTCTATGTGCTCGTGCTCCCGTGCTCCCATTGTTCTGTGGCTCCCGTGCTCCCGTGAAAACAAGGCATGACCGAGCTGCCTGTGGCTCGAAAGCCAATATTGAAGGAGGAGCTGTACATGACGTCGGCACAAGCTGAATATGAGAGAGTATAACATATGCATCGATGGACTTATACATTGCGGCCAATAGGTGAGAAGCTCTTGATACTAAATTGTTAAAATTATATCCTGATATCTACGTCTGATTAGCTTTATAGGTCAAATTAATGGTACAAGTCTCATTGGAAATTGGAAGCCCAAGCTTCAAAAAACCATCATTGCAGCCTGCTTTCTATACTGCTCTGATCGGCCAGTTAATATTGGCCTAGGCTCAGCAAGCTCCCTTTATCTTAATAATATCGTAGCCTTGCATGGTGCAATATTGTTGGAGCTGTTAACATTGTAAAAGAATGAGACCTCCATATGTACAGTGTCCATAAAACCATAGGGAACCTTTCTGAAACTAGTCCTTAAATTCAATGTTCAAATGACAGAGGCAAAAACGTGGTGCTTCTTGGTGAAAATGGTTCTTGAGGGGAAATTAACAGATTTGAGAAACCTTCTTTATGAAGGGTTGTTTTAGCTTCTAATTGTTCTGCAGCTGCAGCATTCAAGTCCATGCCTCCAGGCCTCCAATATCTCTTAGCAGCAGCTTGTAGGCCTGGTACTGCAGATGGCCATGCAGAGCACATAATCTATCATAACAGCAAGGGTTAGAACATTTAGTACCGTTGAGCTCACAAAAAAAGGCATAGTAACAAACCTTGATACTATGTACAGTCATGACAAGCACGTGAGGAAATTGTAGTCATGGACGCTAATTTGATCAAGATACTTTTAGTCATGACAAGCAGGAGTACCATTATAAGATTGCATGTGGAGAGACAATCTGATTAGAGTGACAGATGGACTAACATAAGATTCTCAATCCTTGTTCCCACCTGCTGGTCATGGGGACATGAGTTTTGGAGAGAAGGAAGCTCCTTAAGTGTTGCACCAAGGCATGATGTTGGGGAATATAGCTGTCCCTGAAAGAAGTTCTTTAACTTATTAGTCTACTCAATAAGGTGGAGTGGGATTGTCATTTCTCTAGGCAACTTTGAATTGGAGAAGCTGCATTAACACTCACATAGCTTACCTTAGCATTCAAAATGATCGACAAAGGACTAATTAGCTTGTCAAATGAACACAAGTGCTAGTACAAATTCTATATACTTTCTTATGGAAAATAGATCATAATAGAGGCTGATCATAATGATATGTGAATGGAGTAGTACCATGGAGGAAGGTGAGTCCTTTTGAAGAGCCTCGCATTTGTTATGAAGGTAAACCATTTTTTGCAAAGGGATCATGGAGACCATTGTTGGTGGCCAAAGCCTGAATTCATTGGTTGCACCTGTATTTGTACAGGTTGTGGGCTTGCTTGATCTGCTCTTGGGAGTGACTGTGGGGGGTAGCTTAACCAAGATAAGCTAGGATTAAGGCCTAGCTCCTGCTGAACTCTTGTTGGACTAGGATCTGCGGCAAAGAAGGATGGGTTGGTAAATTATTGCCGGAATCTTGTGGGTCCAGATATTAAAGAAGCTGGAAGCTTGATAATATTAACCATGTGTTGTCACTGTTTTGTATGTGGTGGTTGTTGTTGCTGCTCCTACTGCTTTGTCTATTGTGGTTGTCATTGGAGTTGTGAGGGAGCTTGATGAGAGAATGAGATCGTGGAAGGAAGGGAAGAATTAGCACTGGTAGGGGGCCAGTTAGGAGTACACAATGGAGAAGG
Source organism: Lygodium microphyllum (assembly GCF_053477565.2). Lineage (NCBI taxonomy): Eukaryota > Viridiplantae > Streptophyta > Polypodiopsida > Schizaeales > Lygodiaceae > Lygodium > Lygodium microphyllum. The sequence goes on from NC_141158.1 coordinate 35,097,589, forward strand.
AACAAGGTGGTTGATCATACTTCCATCATGATTATGCGTCAAAGGCAGTACAACGTCAATGCCATTGTTGGAAAAGAAGATATGCAAGCGGAGTACCACAAGGTGCTCTGATAGGGATTGATGAAGTTGCTAGTCATGCGGGATATTTGACTGCATTGATGAGAATTCTCCTTGTTGTAATTGATGATCTGGGTCTGGGAGTTGTAATTACTGATTAATGTGCCAGTAATATTACTGGTGTTGCTGCCGCCACCTAGTCATAGTTTATTTTCTCCACTTCAACACACCCGTTGATTAATTTTGTTACATACTATCTCTCTATAAGTGCCTTTTGATATTGCATTTGGTGCTGGAAGGCATGCTTGCCCTGCTAGACATGAATGTACATATCTAGTATGATCTGTCCTTATCGAGTCTCCTACTAATTACTTTGCCTTTGATGTTTTTGGAGGATGAGTGATGTATTCATAAAGGATAAAAGACGATTTACTCCAGTATATTAGGTACTTGTGCCAATGTAGTGATTCATAAAATAAATGCTACAACAATTTCCTCGATAGATGGTTTCAGGTATGCTTTTGTAGCTTTGGATGGTGGATGTGTGGTGGATATATGTATGTAGCTTTGGATATATGTATGGTGGATCTATGATGCTTTTGTAGCTCTGGATATATGTGTGTAAGCAAACAAAAAAAAAAAATCAAAGTACTAGTCTATGTACTTTATGTGTACTTTAAGGGTGTATGTGGAATGAACCACACCCTTGCTAATTGGCAATGCCTAGAATAAAATATTGCTATACGTCTCTCACTTGTTGACCATGGCACCAAACTCACTACACTCTCCTCATGAGTCACAATAAACTATTGCTAGAGGTCTCTGACTTCTATATACAACTCACTACACTCTCCTCATGAGTCACAATAAACTATTGCTAGAGGTCTCTGACTTCTATATACAACTCACTACACTCTCCTCATGAGTCACAATATACCTCCTATATACTCCACTAATCAGGGAACCTCTCAACCACCTCCTTTACACTCACACCCCTCCCCCATAAACCTTGCTCTATGACAACCTCCATTACTTTTGACAAGTATGTTGCTCTAGAGCCCCACTTGGATTCTTCATCACAAGAAAGAGCAAGCTTACACCTAGCTCCAAGCCATTAGTCTTTCTCACTCTTCCTATCCTTTTGTTTTCCCTCATTTTTCCTCAACTTTCCAATCCCTTATCTTGGCCTCATACCCACTTATGTGCTCATCCACTAATGCCAATGTTTACAAAATTTGACCCCATCACTTTAAATGTAGCTCTATTGCTAAACTAATATAGACTATGATATTAACTGTGCAACTAAAATATGTTATTAACGTAAACTATGTTGTGGGCTGGTTTTTTCGCAGTCTTGGAGTTTTAATTGTGGATCACATAATTTCCTCAACCTTGGATTGAAGATTGAAGATACTCTAGTAAGGGATGTCTTCTTCTACAAGCACATTAAGAAAATGTACATGTAACTATAAGTGTGCACATAGTATTGAAGGTTGGCAATTAGTGAATCGTAGTACTTATTTTAGACACACTAAAAATGACATGCTTGGGATTAGGCATTCTTCTCTAGAAAGATCACATCCTAGTGAACCAAGGGACTCAAATGTGCAAGGAGATCATCTTGAGAAAACAAGACACGAAGAATCATCTCCAATGCATGGTGAAACTAACATAGATGATTTAAATAGATGACATAGGTGGTGTGATTGCCTTGCATATTGTAATGGTGGGAGGAGTGTTGGTCCACAAACTTTTCTTAGGCACCAGGAGTTGAAGGCCAAATATGATGCACTAAGTATGCAAATTGGTCTTACTTCTCCTAATGAAAGGCAACATGAATAAGGCAATGATCAAACTATCAATACTTCTATAAGTTCCCCCTTCACTCATGACAACAACTCAATTAACCATGCTGAGCCTCCTCAAATAGATCCTTCTATAGACAATCACATATCTATTACTAGGCCATCATTATATCAACAAACTATACCAAAAATAATTGAGCTTCAAGCTCTTTGGGATGAGAACCAAATATCAATTTAGTGCACAAGAGAAGATGCTCCAATTATTATTTGGAGACATTGGCAATCCAAGGGCTAGGGATCAAAGAGTTGAAGAGTGCAAGCCAAGTTTAAGTAAGCTATTAGTGCAAATACCTGATACATGGAATGGAAACCTTGATGGAGTGAGAGTCCCGGCATCTTGGGAGCAACTTGACTCTATGTATCATGGTCTTGGCATGGTCCAACATGAGCACTATAGGTTTTGAATGTAGTCTTGTGTTCTTGCAAACAAAATCTGCGAAAAAGAATACTAAAGAGTGACTGTATTGAATGTTATGAAAAGTGCAAAAAATGCAATAAACCAAGGACAGAAATGTTAGATATTGATTATTTACCTCTAAAGAAACAATTAGAGCTTTTAGTGCGATCTAGGATACTTTGTCATGATTTCCTTACGCATGTGGCATCATAAAACAAGATGGTTAGGGAAAGATATCCACATGCAACCAGAATTCATAAACGATTTTTGGGATGGAGCAAAGTGTCGTGAGTATCAAGATTTTTGGAATCGTGATGCTGAGTATGAGATGGTTGTTGCATGCAACAACCCTACATGTGGGAAAATATATACAACTTTTCCAAGGTCTTGTTTTTCAATAGTTCTAGAGCAAGGTTTTGACCAAGAGATGAAAGAGTATAATTTTGTTTGTAAAAAATGTCGACATCTCAACAAAAGTAAAAAGAAAAAGTTTAGAGGTGATCCTTGGAACTTGGCACTTCTTTTACATTGGGATGGATTCCAAGCCTCTCGTACAACTCAAAAGGACTGTGGTGTGGTTGAAATTAAGGTCCTTAATGGTGGGAAGGGTTCCGTATTAGGCATTATTCCTGTTTTAATCATACATTTTAGTTGCTCTAAATTTATTCGTAATACTCCTTATATATTTCAAACTTTTTTAAGACGGCTTATTAGTGAGCTACAAGATCTTTACATAAATGGTATGCAAGTGTTATACAACTACCCTGTAGAAAAGATTTTTGAAAATCCAATGGGAAAATCAAACTTTTGTGTTGTTAGATTAATTCTTATGATGGTTACAGGGGATCATCCTACACAATGCAAAATAGGATCCTTCAAAGATGGTGGGCAATTCTTTTGTCGTAGAGACAAAGCCCAAGCTACTCTTGATACTAGTAATCCCTCATTCCAAGGATGTTACCTTTACGATGGTAGTCCATATCAAGCAAGATATCCTCCAACCCAACGGTCCATAGGTGAAATGATTGATGCCTTATCAAGTTCAAAGAGGGCATCCACACAGGCTGAAAAGGATGGAAAACTAAAGCTTGTAGGATTAGCTGGAGAGTCTATTCTATGGAAACTATATGATTTGTATGGTTTTAACTTGTCAATAGACTTGGTATATGATGCGATGCATGTGTTATCTCTAAATATATTTCAAAAATACATACGAGTACTCATGAGATCCATGTCCAATGAAAAGAAAAAGATGATAGATTTTTGTTGTGAAAAGGCTTATAAGCTCTCTCCACCCTCTATTCATCATGGACGGTGGTCTCGTAATCCAAGTAAGTACTATGAAAGCTTTAAGGCTGAAGAAAACCAAAAGTTTATCCAATGGTGCTTACCATATATTTTAGGTATAGTTGATGAGATACCAAAGTCAATTTTTGACCTAGGTTTGTTGCTCATAGATATTGCACATGCCTTCTATAGTTATAGTCGATGTATTGGTTGGTAAAAAAAATGTTTAGGTATTGTACGTACTTTGTTTTCTGCTTGGAGAGTTCGAAAGGAAGAAGCCTTTGGTGCTACTTCTTCTCCCTTAGAGCACGTTGTAGGAAATGGAGAACTACTAGATGACATATTGAGACATGGATTGCATGATGTGTATTGGTGTTGTGACTTTGAGCGAATGGTAGCATTATATATAGCAGTAAAGAGTAATAATCACTTTAACGAAATATCTTATGTAAACTATTATAAGAGGACATTCTTCACTTCAATATTTAAGTTATTAGAAATGGAAGTAGATGGGCTTTTGCCACATGAAAGAATGCTTATCCAAGTACATGCCTATCTTGTTTTACCTGATGGTTATGCTTTCACTGATTACCAGACACCGTGTTGTTATTCATTTCATGAGAATGGCATTGTGGAGGTTTCTTCAATTGAGAAGGCAAAGGAGATATGGAAACTTTTTGAAAGAGATGATTCCCAATATCCTTGTAACATAATGATGCGTGAAAAAGGCATTTTAATCACAAAAAAGAGAAGAGAACATAGGCCCCTTTCATCAGAAGAACAAAAATATATTGCACAATTTCTTGATCTTCAAGAGAATGCACTAGTAGGACATCTAGTTACCACATATAGAAGAATTATTTATAATGGAGAAATATAGAAGATCGCAGATGACGTCATGGTAAAAACTAACACTTTTTGTAGTACGTTAGAAAGTATAGGTCATTGGAAAGCAAGACTCACTAATTGTTTTTCCATTCAATGGGATGGAGAGTATTACACCTTTTTTAGTGGAGAATATTACAAGCAATGCATAACTGTAAAAGAAAATGAAGAATGCTTACTTATAGATCCAATCATGGGAATGAGTATACTACAAACTCAACGACTTCCATTTACATGGGATTGCATAAGATCATTGAGTTCTTTATTGCATAAGTTTGTTTCTTTACCTTTACATAATAGACTTGTTGCATATGAGCTAAAAGATCTAATTCAAAGAACAAGATTATCACAAATAGGGGCAGTTGGTTGTATACCTCCTTGGTTAGAAAAATATGATATTGTGTTGGCAAGAAAACATGATGATGACATGGATGGGGAGTACATTCATGCAAAGATAAGAGAGGTAGATTATGAAGAAAAAAGGTGCACATTGTCATGGTTGAAGTGTGATCATAATAGAAGTACATGGAGAAGTGATATTGATGAAGATATTTGGAGGGATTGGAACTTGTGTAGCATGGTAATGTCAAACTTTGAAGTTACAAAGAGAAGGAGAGTAACATTATCAATTGGAGAGTCTATAGATGTTCCAATAGTGTGGAGATCACGTGATGTAACTTGACTTCTTTAGAGAGAGAGAGAGAGTGTGTGTGTTGCATTCTTGGAGATCCAAATGGGTGCTAGTAGCATTGCTCATAATGGACATCATTATCTGATCGCCATCCCATTGTGTATATCGTAATGCTTTGTCTATGGGTGTTTGTATATTAGGACAATATCTCATGGATATAGCTCATGTTATGTCTCATGTATAGGTAGTTGGACCTTTGTGTGTATGTGTGTATGTGCGATTATTGTTATTTCTTTTTATAAAGAATGAGAAAATTTCTTGCTTGAAGAAGATTAATGTATGGATATAATCTCTTGTTTCAGGAATACTAGCATATAAAGTTGTAAATTTGATTTTACCTTGTATCTTGTTTGATTTTAGCTTGTCTGATGGTTTGTATAGTTTTATATTGTATTGTTGTATGGTGTTTTTCTTTAAAACTTAAAAATCCATTAAAATCATTGAGAGAGAGAGAGAAAAAGAGAGTGCAATTATTGTTGTATGCTTTTTATATGATTGATTGATTCTTTATTGGTTGAATATTAACATAGTTTCTTGATTTAATTTTAGCTTGTCTCATGGCCTCCCCAAGTCAACAAACTCTAGATTCAATTATGAAAACTATCATCACTCTCCAAAAAACAATTGAGGAATTGAAATCAAAGAATGATAGTTGTAAACAAACAGTGAGCATGAGCAAACCAGTTTCAATACAAAGTAAAAGAGTCCAGTTGCCACCTCAAAAGCAAATCAAGAGTATACAAATAGGGGATATCATTGATGAAGACTCCTACATATGACCGGATTTTCAAATCACCTAAAAGGATTAGTCGAGAAGACCAAGATGAGTTTGGAAAACCATTTTTACTAAAATACTATCGAGATACGCAAAATGTCAAGTATTGTGCTAATCAGAGAAAAGTGTATAATTGGGTCAACAGCCATGAGACACACAAGGATTTGCAGTAATAATAAAGATGAAAAACATAGAATTTTAGAGATCATAGATCAAAATTTACCCCTTGAGTTTCCTGGTGCTACTTACCTTTGGAAAAAGGAGGATATATATCTGTACTATCTTTCTGTTGCTCAAAATCTTAGAAAGAAACTCAAGAGGAAAATATCATCTTTGGTAGGCATATCTTTGGTGGGTATATCATGCGCACATGTGCATACTCAAGAATCAATAGTCAAGTTTAAAGCTAAATTGAATTTTCCATAATAAAAAGGAAGTATTTTTTATCATCTTCAAGTAGAGAAATTAGAAGATACATACAATGTTTGCTACTAATTATATAATAAGGTTTGTGTTGCTTGTCGCTAATTACTTATATCAAGCTTTGCTTGTCAACTGGAGGAACTTCCATTCATTAGAGAGCAATGCAAAAATAATTATTAACTCTGGTTTTTTAATTATATTAAGTCCAATTTCAGGTGGTTAAATAATTACGCATCTGAAAATGTGTCTATATTCGCGTCTATTTGCGTTGATATATAGACGCAAAATTCGCGTCTATTTACACACTCTTTCACACGCACATATAGACGCAATGATAGATGCGCCCGACTTTGCGCGTCTAACATGCGCATCTATGCCTCATTTCTGTTGTAGTGGGTATCAAAACCACTCTTGAGATTGCTTCTAGTAGGGTAGAGAGTGTTGTAGATAGTACTGAGTGTTGCTTCATAAGAATTCCTATACAAGAAACCATATTCTAGAGCGAAGGAGAGCAGTACACAAAATTTCGAACAAAATTAGAGCTTTGAGAGGGAATGAAAAAATGCCTAGAAATAGGCATATACTTGTCCAAAAAAGATAGAAATTTACAAGGAAACTCTTGAGTAAAGAAGGTGTCTTTAGGTCAAAAAGAATCTTAAAAACAATCTTTATATCGTTTCCAAACTTTCGCTCTTTTAAGAAGCAAGAATGAGAATGATTCTAATATATTTTAATGTTAAAAAGTCATGAGGGCATTAAAGTCATATATTAATGATTGGCTCCTTTTTTAGAGAAAATAGAATTTTATTTTTTTAGTTATGAGGATTTTGAGAAAAAGTGACTTTATCCTACAATTTGGGAATAAAATAATAGGTGAAATCTATTGAAAATACAAATACGAGATTTGATTGATTGTAGAAGATCTCTTATTATAATATTATTTTGAAGTCTCTTTTTAGAGAGAGAGGGGTGAGAGAAAATCCTTAAGGGGCAAAAGAGAGATTCCATATTTCTCCTAATGATGTTGTGCTTATGAACTCTCATCTTTAGAGTGCTAGTTAAGGTATCAAAAGTTTACTCGATCTTCCTTGATGTTCAACTCATTGAATCTAGCTTCTTTTTCCAACCCTCAAAGAAAAATGCATTGGCTGATGATGTTAAGTGTACCACAAGACTCACAAGCGAAGTAGAGTCTAGAATCCTAGCCTATCAAAACTATTGAGACTCTAGTATGCATATCTCTCATGCGAACAATAACCTAGATCTAACGTTCCTAGTGCAAAATTAGGAAATTTTTCTCATTTAATAAAAAGTGAAATAATTCGTCCTCTCCTAGTTTGCAAGAATTCTTATACCTCATCTATATTACTCTAAAACCCCATAAAAAATCCAATCCAATCCATGCTCACTGTTTTTTGAACCCTACAAAGGTTTCATTGTATTGCACTCAACTTGAGGAAAACTAAGAGAACTATGAAAGCCTTTCAGAAAGGTATTGATTCCATTGTTATGGCCTTATAACCTTTTTTTTCACCCACACTCATGGAGATTTTCTAAGTAAGCTCCATCCAAGTGCAAATCACTCTCATCCTAACAATTACGCATAATATCAAGTAGTCTCTCCAAGTCTTTTTATAGTACTAAAATCCATCTCTAGCAACTTACTAGTCATACATAAGTGAAAAAATGCATCAACACATATAAGATCCCCATGTGTCATGCTGCACTAAATAAAAAAGTGTAATACCACTTTAAAAAAATATTAGCATCACATAAGTCACTCCAAAACCCCAAATATCACCAAACCACTCTCACAAAACCTTTTTTTGCATCAAATTGAGCCTCTCCAAGGATTTTGAACCACCTAAAAAAGTCTTAGCATCACATAAGTCACTCCAAAAGTCCAAATATCAACAATCCACTCTCAACACGAAGAGTCTCTCCTCTACTCTAATTAGGATTCAAGCCAAATTCCAATAACTTATCCTCAACCAAGCATGACTCCATTAAGTCATTACCATCCTCATTATCCAAAGTATGAGCACTATTTTCCTCAACATCCTCACATCATGCTTCTAGATCTATCATTGAGTCACCACCATCAACATTATCCAAAGAGTGAGCATTACTAGCCTCAACATCCTCACATCATGCTTTCTAGACCGTAGAAGCTCATCTCTAAACTTGGTTTCAAGTCTATTAGCTTTCAACACAGCCAGCTTGAATAGAAAATCATCTTTAGCCATCATGCTTCTAGAGCTAGAAGCTCATATTCAAACTTGCTTTCAAAACAATTAGCTTGACTAGACAACCATGTAGAGTTTGCAACCTCATATTTGAATCTCTTAAACTTCCAAGTCCCTTTGAACTTTATAGATGGTATATTTATACCCTCCTTCCAATATTTCCTAAAAAACAATAAGAAATATCTCTTTCCTTCTTTCTTCTTTAGTTTTATCTCTAGCTATCTCATTAGCAATCCCATCCAGAAAACTAGTGTATTATGAAAAGAAAAATTTATCTCTCATATTTACCAATAGGAAGTTTTGGTTTTTGTTCTAACTCTTCTATGACAATATCATCCTTTGATTGCCCAAAACATCTGTCTTTCTCTCATCTTCACCCATAGGAAGTGTTGGTTCTGTTCCAATCCTTTTATGACCATATCAGCCTTTTGATTTTCCTCTTTGCTAAATTCAAATATTTGACCATTTGAGGCAGAATCCAAACTTACTTCCCTTTGTCGCCTCTGTATGGGAACTTCAAGCCAAATACTTGGAAAGTCTTCCTTAGTCCTCTTAACACGTATATATATCCATCTCATATCCCCTTGACAAAGGCTTTGGAGATGGCCTTGGGATTTGGCCTCTCAGTAAGAGGGAATCACTTGTACAAGCTTTGTATCTTGGAAAAATATCCTTTTGTTGGTGTAGATGCATGAGTCACATCTTGAGGTTCTCCTCATGTTTGTCTTTGGCGAACTGCATGATGAATACGTTCTTGAGAGTGGAAAAGCATGCTTTATCATTCTCGTCCAATCTCATAAACCAACTCCTATCCTAACCACCTAAGAAAAGGCCAAAGGTATCAACCTTCTTATCATCAACTATGAGGTTATGCACCTCACACACATGCTTGAATTTCTCTACAATGTTACATGGGTCATTGTGCGCTCTATGTTGTTCTTCTTGCTAAGCGATCAACAGGATTGTGTCATCTCTAGAACCTAGTGTAGCTCCTATACCTATCAGAGTAGCATGTTGGTGACTTTGAAGCCAACATTATGGCAAATGAATTGTATATTAACCTTCAGTATAGTGGGTTAGTTAACCTTTAAGTCAAAGTAGGACTCCAGAACATTTATGCCAATCAACATTCTTCTTTTTTTGTTCATGTCTCTCTCCATGTCTTCTTTCCATCCTTGGGCACCTAGGGCAATGTCCAATAGCTCTTCTTATTTCATTCATGGCTATCTGCATGTTGTCCTTCTCTTGTTGGAAAACTTGGTTCATATGTCCAACAACTTGTCAATTGTATCCTTGCTTTGTTTTGCCAACGTGGTGTAATCATCCTCTAACACAAGGTATGCCACCTTGCTCATCTATTTATTGGTGGTAGTGCCATAGTTTTCAAGTGCCATTTTCAACTCCTTGGGTGCATCTCTTAAGAATGATTCCCTATCCATCATGCTAGTCTTCACTAGTGATGCATTTTCTTAAAGTCTCAATCACATCTCTTGTGGAATGGAAATATTTATCATTCCTTGAGTTTTCTTATTTTTTGCTTTCTATTATGGTGCTCTAACATTCTACATAAGATGGCTCTATATTATTCCTTGAGTTTTCTTGTTTTGTGCTTTCTGTTATGGCGCTCTAACATTCTACATATGATGGCTCTTTAGAGATCCTTTTTCTCCGTAGATCCCAATTACGATAGTCTTTATGTTGCAAAGTTTGTGTCTATTGGTGAGAATGTAGTGTTGACACACTTCCCTTGTGTTGATTTTTTTTTCCTTGTGGACAATTCCTATGCATTGGCAAGTTTGCATGATGAGTTGTAATTGACATTGATGGATTTTGTGTTGTTAAAAAGAATATTCTCATTATTATTGGGTTGAGGCTATCTCTATCTAATCAAGGAACTTTTTTTGCATTTTGTATGACACACGAGCACACGTATACAGGCTAGGTACCTTCACTTCATTCATAATTTTTGTGTGAGCATTCATGGATTGGTTTCATATCATGAATTGGACATTGCATTTGACCTCAAATTATGAGTGGATGAACATGAAGTTCTATTCCAGAGCATATTCTTGCTAGGGCACATTACTTAAATAATAAGTTCATATCAAAGAGAAGGTTGTTGAAGCAAGGAAGAAGAGAAAAAAGTAAATGAAGCTAGAACACTTTTCATCAAAAGGAGCTACCACAGGAGTGTTTCAAAAGATGAGCATGCAATCATGTGTACAAGATCGATTTGAAAGAGAGTTTACATCTTGATAAAGTAAACTCGTGATCTTACTCCATATCACAATCTGGGGGGGTTCACTATATATGTATTCTCTATATAACGTGCGTTCATGGTCTATTTATAAATATCCTAATCTGTGAAATTTTCTTGAATAAAACACAACCCTTTTCTATTGAATCTGTAAGTAACCCCTTTATATGGCACCCTTCTTTATGTAAAAAATGTATAAAAATGGTGTTATACATATAGAATGCTTCCTCTTGAAAGTAGGGTTAAAGGCATTTCTTGGAGCTTTCAAAGATGATGGGGGCTATAGAGAAGGCTTGAAAGTGATAAAGACACAGATGAGGAGAGATTATAGCATTGCCAGCATGGGATTGTGCAAATTATGAATTTAGTAAGTTTCTACAAAGCATGTAATTAAAAGCCATTTTACACATAGGTATTCTATATAGGAGAATCATATTGCTGAAAGTAAGAATAGCCACATTATAGAAATTGCACAATTCTAGATGGCTCAAATGAATATACTCATTATTATTAGGTTGAGGCTATCTCTACAACTATGTATATTATGAATATGACTCCCTCTACTGCAATGGGTGATGTGACACCAAAGGAGATGTTTACCTACAAGAAACAGGACTTGTCATATGTATGTATTCCAAAGAAGCTAAGAAAGAAGTTTGATCTAAAATTTGAACAATGTGTATTTGTTAGCTATTCCATTGGGCAGAAGGGTTACATGTGTCATAATCTAGTTACACACATTTTACAGGTGAGTAGAGATGTGTTTGTTGAGATGAGCAATTGGTATACTACTGAAAAACTAATTGTTGCAGATGATGTAAAATAAAAGTTCCATAGCCAAGCATACTAATTGGGATCAAAAGAGTCCTCCTCTAGTAGGTTATTGATAGACCATAGACTAGCAAACCACATATGAACAGCACTCGTACAAGTTGAAGAACTGCTTTACGAAAGCAAAAAGAAAATGTGGATCATAGATGCATGTGAGTAACGAGATTGCCCCTATTTTTTTCCATAAAGCCCACCACACAAGCTCTAGAACCATGATATTTACCTTTGCTTGTGTTAGATTAGATGACCTATTCTAAACCATTATTACTTTGTGATGAAGATGTACAAATACCTAAATTTTCTCTTCTAATATCAACATAGATATTAGATCTAAAAAAGAAGGGATGTTGTCTGTTGCATTAATGGAGGTTCAAAACTATTTTTACTCCTTACCCAAGACATCCAAACATACAACCACTATATCATCATCATCATCAATATGCACTTTAATAGACCCTATGCTTCAACAATATTCTTGGTCTTCAATGCATATCCATTGATAGACACATTGCCATGGTTGACATTGTTTAACTCAAACTTCAATTGAAACCTTTTAGCTTTGATATTTGTACCAAATAGTATGACTACGTTATTCTATGCTTCTGCAAGGCTATCTACATCTTGTTATACCTTATCATTTTGTCTAACATAGTGATGGAAAGCTAATACAAAACTTTTCAAGCACCCTAGTTCCATTCCTTCAATGGATTGCCTTGCTTAGATGTGTCATTTTCATCCTTAGTAACTCTAGAGATTGAGTATTATCTTCTTGAATCTAGGCCCAATAACCTTTACCTATAAGAAAATTATGCTTGTAAAGTTTTTGAATCAAGCTCGTGATTAGTATCACCAATATGACCGCCGACCTTATCTAGACAACTGTTGTCTTAGCTGTCACTCTACATGTGTGTTGTAATAACTAAGTCGGTTTGACTCAACTACAATTAGTGGTACAGTTAGTTAGTGGCCTAGCGTGTTTATCAGTTATGTGTTATTAGACTCTAGTAAGTATTATGAAAGACTGAGAAAAAGAGAAAAATGAGAGTTCACTACTCTTTGTTATAGCTCCATGTCTTTGTCTCTCTCTCCCTCCTTGAATCTTGAACATGGTATCAGAGCTTGAACGCCTAAAGCCTAAACGTTTGATAGTCACCATGTGACATCAACACATTAGATCTAAAGAAAACATCGTCAAAAGAAACTGTGCCGGCATCCTACTTTTTTGTAGAAGCTATATCTTGCTATAGAAATGGATTTTGGAGAAACAACCCACTATGCTTGACCGTTTTGACGTGCTTTACAATTTGCATAAGAAAGTCTTTTCAAATTCTTCACAGATTTTGAGATATTTAGCACAGACTTGTCCAGACTAGCTGTTAACTACAATAAACAACATGTGGTTCCAAGGCATTGGTGGCTTTCATCTTCTAAAAATGTATATGCCCTTATTCTCATACATTTGAGCATGACACTCGAGTGTTAAATGCTTAGTTTTGGAGTTTATTAGCAAGTTGGAAACAATGAACTAGTTGTTGTCTTGAATTTGGAAACACTATACATACATGGTTGAAGTATCTGTGACGCTTATTTGCTACTAACCAATTCTCTTCTCTTTTCTTCAACTTTATCTCTTGCTCATTTGTGATTTTATTTTCCTTAAAGATTTTCTTGTTACTTTAGTATGAGATGACAGAGATATGTTCATAAATCTAGTTAATAACTATGGGGATATTTGTGGGGAAGAAGGCATAGGACTTTCTATTCATAAACACATGTACAACTTATTTGTAAAACAAGAATGCCCTCAAGATGCATTAACAAAGGACATTGCATCAGAATTAGCGGCATGACATCATGTATGGCATTGCACATGCAAAGGTACACATATAGGTAATACATAAAGATCGGCTATGCATAGGTAGACACATGAACTACAATTATGCATAAGCTACACATACATACTCGGGTAAGTTACTTATGAATATATATGTGCATCATGTGGGTTCAAAATACCGATATATGTGTGCATCGTGTGGGTTCAAAATCGTGTGGGTATTGAATAAAAATTTATAATATCGATATTTATAAATAGGCCTTGAACACACGTGATGTAGAGGATATATATATAGTAACTTCCATGAGTATATATATATGGATTCATATGTCTATGCATATACATGTGCCCATGCACGTAGGCTATGCATAATATATGTGCAACTAGTTTCTTTATACAATGAAGACTTATCAATTACCCAATCTCTCTCTAGGTCCTTAGCTCTCATTGTTTATTCAAAGATATTGGGCTGTATACACATGATCTCACTTTTATATGTTTTTCTGTTTGAGTTCCTACTTCCTCATAGGGTTCCTTGTTTTTAAAGTTCTTCCTCAGTATTTTCAAATGAAAATTGGCTATCTCCTTCTACCAAAAAACTTGTAATGGTAACTTCTTCATTTCTTATTCTTTAACATCATTAATTAAGGTACATTCCTTGTCTTGTTAAGTTCCTTGTTTTGTCTCACTAAAACTGATGCCAGGAGGCATATTCCACGGTGGATTCCGTGAGGTTTTACGGTGGATTCCGTAAACTTAGATGACCGGGGCTCATACACAAAGAGGATTCTTTGTGCGAGAAGTTGATGGGGACGCCTATCCTTTTCGGGCGTTTCATTAATTTAGTGTGTACGTGGGTGATTCCATAGCGGGTGATTCCGCAAAATGCATATTAAATTAATAAACATTTATGAGTTTAGAGTGCGCACTCGTAATAAATTAAGGTTAGGATTTATTTCTAACCAGTTGATTTATTTATGTAGCTGAAGACTGCTAGGTATTCACTTTTGTCGGTTTAATTGTATTATTTTACTAACGATTGTGAATGCTTCAGTTGATGTGTAGAGATAGCAGCAGTGGCGGAGGAAAGCATTGGATTCTAGCGAGTATTCGACCTTTGGATTATATTTTGATAGGCGCCACACCTATATTTTGTTATGTCTATAGAGACATCGATTATTGATTATTATTTTGTATGCGCCTATGCGTACGGATATGTTATTTCTATTTGGACATTGAGATTGGGCATGCCAGACTCTATGGGCACCATCCATTAGCTTTATTTCCTATTTTTGTAGAAAGCAAACTCAAAAGCTAAAAGCTTGTCATATTTTTGTAAATTGGGCTATTATTGAGCATGAAGATGGACATATACATAAAATACATGCTTTGTGAAGCGCTCACACAAGGCATGGGGGGAGATTGAACCCAATTGGTCTCTTGCTTCTTGTCGTTCATGCTTTTTCATTGTTTTTTGTGCAAAAAGGTAGAGTTCATTGTTCTTGGGGACCTTCCGGGATTCACTACGTGAGCATTCTGCGACCGATCTGCGCACCAGTGGTATTAGAGCGGAGCTGAGATCAAGAGCTTCCAATCGCTACCAATCTCGGGCGAAGGCGGAGCTCCAGGAACGATCGGGCTCTACAGTCAATCTCATTGCGAACCGTCGATATAGGCAGACTTCTGGCGATCAAGAACCCCTGTTTCCACTGTCAGATCGCGAAGGACCAGGCTCTGTAGGCGGAGGACCACACATCCATCTCCTTCATCAAGTCGTGGTTATACAGTGAGCAAACTTCATAATCCATCTTTTTCAAAGCTTAATTGTTAAGCTTATAAGCTTAAAAAGAAGCTTATTACTTCAAATTTTCAATAGTGAGGTCTCTGAGGACCTCCGATTTTTTCGCGTGGTGGAAAAAACGGCCCCCCCTCCCCTCACGAAATTTGACGACGACTGTTCATTAAGCTATTAAGCTTAATCTCCTAAATCAAGCTAAGCTATTCAAGTCACACAGAACAAGCAAGTCAATAAACTTCGGGTCCTGCGCATCAAAAATCAAGTTCTGCAAGTCACGTGGAATCAAGTCCTGCAAGTTCCTCAAGTCGGCCTAAGTTCTGCAAGTCTGTAACTCTACAAGTCGGCTAAGTCTGCAACTCTGCAAGTCAGACTAGTCAACTGGAGTCAGAACTGACTAGTGCTCAAAACTCCTAGAAGGCTTGTTCCTATGCAAAAACTCTGAACTGGAAAGTTGTTCGTGGCAAGGTGTTCTACCTATCTACAGGTTCGCTGAAGTATTTTCAGCAAACGAAGACGGAAATATTGCATATTTTCTGAAAATTGAGAAAGAAATACCCAAAAATATATAGCCTTGTAACCCCGAATTTAAGCTACGCTCATCCCGCTAACCTGATTTTGAGTGAGAAAGGTTTATTGAGTTTTACAGGATGACGACCCCACATATGGATGATCCTATGGCTGAAGACGACTTACCTGAGCCTACCATGGAACAAAAACTGGATCTAATCATGCTGCAATTGGAAGAAGAGCGAAGGGCTAGACAAGCATTGCAAGCGCAATTGACAAAATTACAAAGAGCGTCCACCAATAAAGAAGAACCTCAAGCTTGCAAATCCTGAAAAGAGTGAATTCTTTAAGACAGAAATAGAATATTTAGGTCATATTGTATCAAAAGAAGGAATTAAAGTTGATCCTAAGAAAATTGATGCAATATTGCATTGGCCTGTTTCTAAAAGTGTGCATGAATTACGCTCATTCCTTGGTCTTGCTAGTTTCTATAGGAAGTTTATACGTAATTTTTCATTACTTGCTTTACCATTAACCAAACTTCTTAAGAAAGGAATTGTTTATCAATGGACTGAAACTCAACAGAAATCCTTTGATTTACTGAAACGTGCATTAACCAATGCCCATGTTCTACAATTGTCTGACTTTAGTAGACCATTCTTTTTAGTTGTGACCGATGCTAGCGGATCAGGAATAGGAGCTGTACTAATGCAAGACAATCATCCAATAGCATATTCTAGTTCTAAGCTGAAACCCTCTGAGCTGAAATATTCCACTTATGACAAAGAATTATTAGCAGTAGTACAAGCATTAAAACAGTGGAAGCACTACTTAATGGGTTCAGAATTCATGATAAAGACCGACTAGCAAAGCATTAGACATCTACTTAGCCAACCCCAAATTTCCGACCGTCATATCAAATGGGCTTCCTTCATTCAAAGTTTTCATCCTATCATTCAATACCAACCTGGAAAAGAAAATGTAGTTGCTGATGCATTGAGTAGAAGACCTGCAATTCATAATATTTCTATCATATCTTTTGATTCTTTGATTGCTATGAAAGATAAATATCACCAGGATATTACTTTTCATTCTGATTGGCATAAATTAGTTCAAAATAATTTCATTCCTGTTGATTCATTGTCATATAATGATGGATTTATGTTTTTTGAAAAGAGACTGTGTGTTACTATTCCATTCCGATTTTTTGTTTTGAATGAAATTCATTATTCCCCTATATCAAGGTCATAGAGGTATCATATCTACATTACGCATGTTAACTGAAGATTTTTATTGGCCGCATATGGATGCAGATGTATCTAATTTCGTTTCTGAATGTTTGATTTGTCAAAGAATAAAAAGACATCATGGTAAACAGTATGGATTATTAATGCCTTTGTCTATTCCATCTAAACCTTGGGAACATATTTCTATGGATTTCATTACTGGTTTACCAAATACTAAATCTAACCATGACATGATTTGGACAATTGTAGATAGATTTAGTAAGCAAGCATATTTTATTCCATGTAAGAAAACTTTAACAGCATCACAAGCAGTACAGTTATTTTGAAAAACTGTTTTTACTAACCATGGATTGCCAAAAGTGATTATTTCAGATCGTGATTCTAGATTTTGTAACAATTTTTGGATTACACTGTTTGCAAATCTAGGCACAAAGATTGATTTTTCATCTGCATTTCATCTAGAAACAAATGGGCAAACAAAAGCCACAAACAGCACCATTCTAGATCTTTTACGTGCATATACTATCTCTAAACCTCAGACATGGGACACTCATTTGCATTTATTACAGTTTGCATACAACAATACACCGCACACATCTACAAAGAAAGCACCTTTTGAAGTCATTTATGGATATAGATTATCTACACCTGTTGCATCTTTGTCTAATAGAATTCAGAGTGCTGATGATATTGCTACTATGCATAATAGTATTTTTGATGAGGTTAAGGATATGATTGCTAAAGCCCAACAATCATATACCAAACAAGCTAACAAGAAAAGACAAGCCATGAATTTCAAAATTGATGATTATGTTTGGCTTAGAATAGAAAAGCGTAGACTGCAAAGTGTAGATAGACATCCAGTTGTCAAATTAGCTCCTAGATTCTATGGACCATTTAGAATCATTCATAAGATTAATGATAATGTATTCAAGTTAGAATTGCCATCTCATTGGAAAATTCATAATACATTTCACATTAGTTTATTGAGACCATTTAGAGACCAATTACCTATCCACCCTGTTTATGAAAACCCACCTTTATTAGAGGAAGAGACTGAAATACTTGAACCAGAAGCTATCATAGACACTGACTACATGACCACTAGAACTGGCCGAAGGTATTATAGATATCTAGTAAAATTTAAGAACCATACTGTAGAGGAAGCACAATGGATGCACGCTAGAGACTTAAATGCTTTCCCCACTCTGTTAGCTCCACATTGAGCTAATAGCAATTGAGGTCAATTGCTATCCCACCCCCGGGGTATGATGCCAGGAGGCATATTCCACGGTGGATTCCGTGAGGTTTTACGGTGGATTCCGTAAACTTAGATGACCGGGGCTCATACACAAAGAGGATTCTTTGTGCGAGAAGTTGATGGGGACGCCTATCCTTTTCGTGCGTTTCATTAATTTAGTGTGTACGTGGGTGATTCCATAGCGGGTGATTCCGCAAAATGCATATTAAATTAATAAACGTTTATGAGTTTAGAGTGCGCACTCGTAATAAATTAAGGTTAGGATTTATTTCTAACCAGTTGATTTATTTATGTAGCTAAAGACTGCTAGGTATTCACTTTTGTCGGTTTAATTGTATTATTTTACTAACGATTGTGAATGCTTCAGTTGATGTGTACAGATAGCAGCAGTGGCGGAGGAAAGCATTGGAGTCTAGCGAGTATTCGACCTTTGGATTATATTTTGATAGGCGCCACGCCTATATTTTGTTATGTCTATAGAGACATCGATTATTGATTATTATTTTGTATGCGCCTATGCGCACGGATATGTTATTTCTATTTGGACATTGAGATTGGGCGTGCCAGACTCTATGGGCACCGTCCATTAGCTTTATTTCCTATTTTTGTAGAAAGCAAACTCAAAAGCTAAAAGCTTGTCATATTTTTGTAAATTGGGCTATTATTGAGCATGAAGATGGAAATATACATAAAATACATGCTTTGTGAAGCGCTCACACAAGGCATGGGGGGAGATTGAACCCAATTGGTCTCTTGCTTCTTGTTGTTCATGCTTTTTCATTGTTTTTTGTGCAAAAAGGTAGAGTTCATTGTTCTTGGGGACCTTCTGGGATTCACTACGTGAGCATTCTGCGACCGATTTGCGCACCAAAAACGATTTGCTATAACTTGGTATGATATAGAAAATTTCAAATCATCTTAGGCAATAGACTGTGAAAGCATCATTAGAAGACTAACAATGTGTGCATCCTATGGTATAGTCACAATGCAATATCATGGTACCAACTCGTAAAGAAGTAATGCATCTAGAGAAGAAATACAAGTTACAATGCCAATAATACAGAGTCAACGTGGTAATAACTAAATGCCAACAATGTCTTGCGAAGAAAGAGAGAAAAAAATACATGGTATCACTCTTGCCAGACTACACAAAAGAATTTCTCAATGCAAAGCTGTTACAAGATCAACTATTGAGCACCATTTATACATCCATCTCAATCTGCGAAACGGCAAGAGTGATTGCGAATATAATCTTCGACTGTCGATTTTTCTCGATAACCATCCAGTCTCTTGGAATGATGGATCGCTTTCGCAGTCATCTAGTAGAATTGACTTGAGCACATTTGATATTACAGATGTGTTTGCTTTCAATATGCTACATAATCCACTGTTCTAGAAGTAGTTGGCTATAGTAAAACATTTACATCCAATGAAAGGCCTTCTATCCTCAACATGTAATCCATCGTGAAAGCTCTCCATTCCACCCAATGCTCCAAGCAGATCAAGAGAATGAAAGATGTTATTGTTTGCTTGTAAATATAGTCGGGCCAAGCCGATGATAGGTGTTTCAAAGAGCCGATTAGCACGAGTTCACGTGCATCATATTACGGAATATTAATTGGATCGTTGAAAGAATAACAACATTCAAGACGGATGGCTTACCTAGCAACAATCTTGCCTTGCCTAGATATCACCTTGAAAAATGATGTGTTTCCATTCTTATTCCTACTTGGCGATGGTGCCTACGGCTAAGAAAAATGTGAACGTTGAGAATTATGATCAGTGACTCAAAATACATATGCATACATATTGTCTTCTACACATCTTCCATATGTTTAAACAATGTAAAAATTTATCTACGAACATGCTTCGCTTCAAAACACGATGCATGTCTAAACACCATTAGTAAAACTTTTACATAACAAATATGCAAAAGTTGCATATAGAACTTCAAACTCCTTTATTGAACTACACGTGACCTAGTTTATGTCCAAATTTCATATGAGCAAAGATAAGATTATTCCAATCAAAAGAAGGGGAAAGAAAAAAGGGAAACCAAAAAGAACCTCTCATTGTCGGAAGCCATCAAGGCGAATGTAGGCACGGATGATAAGCTTAGATCATTACGTCGGAAAGCATGGGGTTTCGTGCTTATAAAGAGGCTTACCTGATGCGGGTGGCCACTAGAGTTAGTCAACCTGAGAAAACTAAACTTCGTACTCAAGACACGTCGTGATCCGCGAGACCAGTGCTGTTGATTAGATCTTGGATGGCGGGGGAGACTTCAGCTGCAGCGGCAGCCGTGCGGGAGGAGCGGAGCCAGGTCGTGGAGCAGCTGGAAGGGGAGTGGTGGCTGAAACCCCAGTTTCGGCATGCCAACCTGTTTGTCAAGGTATGTAGTAGGTGGAGGTGTTATCTGCGTAGCACATTTACGTGTCCAAATACGTGCCCGTATACGTATAGTAATACGTGCGGCTTGCTGGCTGGCGCAATCTTTACAGAATCTGCACAGGCGGATAGATAACCGGGCGTTGCGAGACGCCTTCTGCAGATTTGGCTGCGTGCTGAGTTGTTGCGTGGCCCGCGACGCGGCGGGGAGGACCAAAGGATACGGGTTCGTCCAATTTAGCAGCAAAGAAGAAGCCCATAAGGCCATAGACGCAGCTGCTCACGCTGATCACGAGGTGCTCAGAAGATTGCGCAGACCTGGAAAAACCTTGTTTGTGGGCGTGTTCGCCAGGAAGGAGGAACGACGAATAACACTTCCTCCACGGGGTAGGAGCACCAGTGCCACTGATCCTCCACCAGTTCCTCCTTATCCCAACACCTTGTTCCAGCTGCCTGTAACCTTATTCGTGACAGGCCTGGAGGAGGCATACATGAACTGGCACGGATTCCTTATCGTTCTCTTCACCGCGTTCGGCAACGTGTTAGAGATCTATTGTGGCGATGTGGTACGTATTCTGAAACACTTAGCATCTAGTGTGTACGCTGTATAACACGCCGTTCTCTTACCTGCGCCATCTGTGCTATGAATGCAGCACGTCGTACCCCTCGGCGTGACGAAAGGTGCTCTCATTACAATGGGGAGCGAGGTTGAAGCTACACATGCTGTACTATCGGCTTTCTTGTGGATCGTCTCCTCTAATTTTCAAGATATTTAAATAATGATTGGTTCAGCTAACAACGAAGCTAATTATGACATCGGTGCCACAGATCCGAGCATTACACGGCACTACGGTTGCCACCACATCCATAATATTCGTGGAACTTGTCACCCAATATCATCCTTCGCCATCCTCCCCGTGCTACCCCGTGGCACCCCTTGCTGACCCAGAAGACCGCTTTGAAGATGTATACAAACCTACACTTTAGGTATGTGCATGCACGTCGAGTTTCCCTCACCTCTCTTTCAGTTCTTGATACTTATAGTAATAATTTGCTCGCTTTGCATTTTCTTGGTTGGTATCCAAGATATACCTCTTGACATGTGGCTTTACTTCATTGCTTGGGCAGCCTTGTTACCAAGCGGCCAACTTGCTGCCTATTGGAGCTCCATGCCATAGCTCTTATGAGCAACTAATTCAATGTCGACACGAACAATGAGATCTTTCATAAGGATGACTTCATCATGCCCAATGATTTGTCAAATTATTTGGGCATTATTTTTATTTGAAATAAGTGTATATTATGATTTTGAGGATGGAGGGCATAGGGTTTGAACTTTCACACCCCTTAGACTCAACTCACACTCAAACCACCACACCACAACCCTATTGGCTACTGTTAATGCATCTCAGGAAAAATATTTCAAAAAGTCTTGAAAAAAGAACATCTATTTGAATAGCATAACTTACAAAGACAATACATCTTCTGAGTAACAATTCTAAAAAATGAGAATGTACAGCCCTATCTTAGGGAATTGAGAACGATTTTTATCACAAAAAATGTAGCAAAGTGAGAGCCAATGACAATATCAACATCAAGAGCACCTTTTTCTTGTCGACGATTATAATTACTTCTTAAATGTTAATTCACCACCAAAAATTTTGACTAGTTCAACTCCTATTGTGCTTTTGAGTAACTCCACCTCAACATCAAAGGTACACACAATCTTTCAATGAATCATAGATTTGTGTTGTTCGTTCTCAACAAGCAATGATGCAATGGCTTCATAATTTCACTCTATTTAGGCTAAGAATATAATATCCAAGTCTTGTTTATTTTGAAACAATAAAAAATAAGGAGGCATTACTGATATATATGTATGCATATTATGTGTGTGTGTGTGTGTGTGTGTGTGTGTGTGTACATAAGTACATATATATGTATATATGTGTGTGTAAACTAAGAAAGTTGATAAGAGTGAAATGTAAGGTAACTGCATGGTATCAAGCGCCACTTAGTGAGAATCTTTCTCAACTCCATATGGTTTGTAGATATATAGAATCCCACAGCATCAAGTCAAAAAACTTATGGCGTCATCATGAGGACACATCATGTAACTTAAGAATCAGTAGGATAGATTAGGTGGGCAATATGCTTGTCCTGTCAAACTTGACTTAATCTCTCATTATCTTCCTTGTAATCCTCTTCTTCCACAAATGGCATGTTGAGCATGCTAGAATATGCATCTACTATTGCTCATTATCAATGGGTGTGGTTTTCCAACTTTTCATTTCTATTGTCACTATATCTCACTAGTTTCCTAAGAAGACTGCCTTGTATATCCAACATGCCCTCTATATAGCATTGAAAAGTTCTTTAGAGCTCAACGGCATTGTGAATCAATAGCCCAAGTGGTATTGTCAAGTTGATCAAGGCCAAGGTGGCAACAAGTCTATATTTAACATATTTGCAATAAAATCATTAGTTTGGGAGATCCCTAGTTTATTTAGGGACTGTGAAACATTGGCTCAGTCCACCTTTAGGTGGGTTAGCGCTAGCTTTTCCATATCAATTCCTTGTCTCATGTCCGAGAGTGATGCATTGCTCAACATCCCTCTACCACTCTTCTCAAAACTAGGTTTTGGTACTTACTGAACTTGTTGAGCTTGTTGCACCCACTTCTTGACCTTGTTAATTTTATCCAATTGTCTTTCAGTATTGGGATATTTCTTGATTTTAGAGGTTTCCATCTTATTAGTGTGAGGAGTAATGTTTTTGCTGTAAGTAGTAGACATGACTTTATTCATCATGATCAATTTTATTGTAATCCCTTTGGTTTGAAATAGGAGATTTTTTGTCGTTCTTTTCCTTCTCTTCTTGGCATTTGTTTCCCCAATCATGTATCCATCGGTGCTGAATAGCCTCCGAATTCTAACACGGGTGTGTTCGATCTGAGATCTTGTAATCACATCTATAGATATGGATATAATATCATCGTTGTGAATCACATCTATCCCTTATGAATAACCTCTACCTCAAAGAGTGTGCAAGGAAACTTGAGGATATGTTTACTTGTGCTAGGCATTCTTCTTAGGACAATCACTATAATCTTTATTTCTAGCCTTATAATGGCTGTGACATTCAAAATTTATGGGTCTACTTATTTTTAAGAGTGGGCTCACTGTAGGAACTATCGCTACAAGGATTGCATGAGTGCGGGTAATTGTAATTACCACTTTATTTTGGATCTTTATACTAGCATGAAATAGCATACATCTCAATATACTCTTGTATGATAGAATACTATTAAAGTTCCAATAGCTATTGCAGGGTTGCTACTATAGGATTGCAAGTATTACTAGAGAAAATACAAGATTACCGGTAGCAAACTATACCTTTCTAATCCAAATGTGTACTCAATAAGAAAATACATGTGTTTCATCATTCTCTTGCAAGATAAGCACTATGAAGCTTTAGAAACTATAACATTTTGAGAGTTAAAGAAATTCAAATAATGGAGTATTAAACATTACGATGTGAAAAAACCTTTTCGTTTCCAAAGAAACCTATGATCTTATTACTTTTGTTGATATAATTTCTCCAAAATTTTCACTTACTCAAATTAATCTTCAATCACATTATATAAGATTTGCATCATACCAATCTTTCAATTTAAAAAAAGACAATGAATCAACAGGAATGAAATTATTTTGAACTAATTTATACCAATCAGAATGAAAAGTAATATCCTAGTGATATGTATCTTTCATAGCAATCAAAAAATCAAAAGATATGACAGAAATATTATGAATTGCAGGTCTTCTACTCAATGCATCAGCAACTACATTTTCTTTTCCTGGTTGGTATTGAATGATAGGATGAAAACTTTGAATGAAGGAAGCCCATTTGATATGACGGTTAGAAATTTGGGGTTGGCTAAGTAAATGTCTAATGCTTTGCTGGTCGGTCTTTATCATGAATTCTGAACCCATTAAGTAGTGTTTCCACTGTCTTAATGCTTGTACTACTGCTAATAGTTCTTTGTCATAAGTGGAATATTTCAGCTCAGAGGGTTTCAGCTTAGAACTAGAATATGCTATTGGATGATTGTCTTGCATTAATACGGCTCCTATTCCTGATCCGCTAGCATCGGTCACAACTAGAAAGAATGGTCTATTAAAGTCAGGCAATTGTAGAACAGGGGCATTGGTTAATGCACGTTTCAGTAAGTCAAAGGATTTCTGTTGAGTTTTAGTCCATTGATAAACAATTCCTTTCTTGAGAAGTTTGGTTAATGGTAAAGCAAGTAATGAAAAATTACGTACAAACTTCCTATAGAAACTAGCAAGACCAAGAAATGAGCGTAACTCATGCACGTTTTTAGGAACAGGCCAGTGCAATATTGCATCAATTTTCTTAGGATCAACTTTAATTCCTTCAGATGATACAATATGACCTAAATACTCAATTTCTGTCTTAAAGAATTCACTCTTTTCAGGATTTGCAAACAATTGATTTTCTTTCAATAATTGAAAAATTAATGACAAATGCTCATAATGCTCTGAGAATAAGAGAAGAGCTCTTGTTAGTCAAACACCAAAGAATGAGCTTCCATTGACTTTTTGAAATTTATATACACAAACCCTAAAACCCCATGGGCGCCCATCCCTTTTTACATGACCAGCCATTGTGGCAAAGTCCCTTTCTCTAATTCCCTCTTCTTGCTTCATGCCCTAAGCCTATACCCATCTATTCTTTTACAAATGGCATAGGAGGGAGCTTGGCACTCTTTTACAAGAGCTTTTAGAGTTCTTGAGGCACCTTTCATTTAAAATTATGCTTTTGGCCCTGGCTTAGCTTTAGAGGCCGCGTGCATGTCTTTGCTCCTTTTCCATCTTCTTCCTGCTTTTTCATTCATTCTTTCACCTTCTCGACTTGGGGTTAACATCTATGTTGTTATTCTTGCTTAGCGATCAACAGGATTGTATCATCTCTAGAACCTAGTGTAGCTCCTATACCTATCAGAGTAGCATGTTGGTGACTTGGAAGACAACATTATGGCAAATGAATTGTATATTAACCTTTAGTATAGTGGGTTAGTTTGCCTTTTAGTCAAAGTAGGACTCCAGAACATTTATGCCAATCGACATTCTTCTTTTTTTGTTCATGTCTCTCTCCATGTCTTCTTTCCCACCTTGGGCACCTAGCGCAATGTCCAATAGCTCTTCTTATTTCATTCATGGCTATCTGCATGTCATCCTTCTCGTGTTGGGAAACTGGGTTCATATGTCCAACAACTTATTAATTGTATCCTTGCTTCGTTTTGCCAACGTGGTGTAATCATCCTCTAACAAAAGATATGCCACCTTGCTCATCTATTTATTGGTGGTAGTGCCATAGTTTTCAAGTGTCATTTTCAACTCATTAGATGCATCTCTAAAGAATGATTCCTTATCCATCATGCTAGTCGTCACTAGTGATGCATTTTCTTCACATCTCTGTTGGAATGGAAATATTTATCATTCCTTGAGTTTTCTTATTTTGTGCTTTCTGTTAGGGTGCTCTAACATTCTGCATAAGATGGCTCTGTATTATTCCTTGAGTTTTCTTGTTTTCTGCTTTTTGTTATGGCGCTCTAACATTCTACATATGATGGCTCTTTAGAGATCCTTTTTCTCCATAGATACCAATTACGATAGTCTTTATGTTGCGAAGTTTGTGTCTATTGGTGAGAACGTAGTGTTGACACGCTTCCCTTGTGTTGAATTTTTTTTTCCTTGTGGACAATTCCTATGCATTGGCAAGTTTGTATGATGAGTTGTAATTGACATTGATGGATCTTATGTTGCTAAGTTTCTAGATCTTGAGAAGTTTTGTTCAATGGAGGGGTTTCCAAGAGTTTGGTGTTGATGCATTTTGTATGTTTTGCGTTGACAACTTGATGTTGACATTGACAATTCTCTACTTTGTGAGCGTGCTACATTGTAGAAATCGCACAAGCCTAGATGGCTCAAAAGAATATTCTCATTATTATTGGGTTGAGGCTATCTCTATCTAATCAAGGAACTTTTTTTGCATTTTGTATGACACACGAGCACATGTATACAGGCTAGGTACCTTCACTACATTCATAATTTTTGTGTGATCATTGATTGATTGGTTTCATATCATGGATTGGACATTGCGTTTGACCTCAAATCATGAGTGGATGAGTATGAAGTTCTATTCCAAAGCATATTCTTGCGCAAAGCATATTCTTGCTAGGGCACATTGCTTAAATAATAGGTTCATATCAAAGAGAAGGGTGTTGAAGCAAAGAAGAAGAGAAAAAAGTAAATGAAGCTAGAATACTTTTCGTCAAAAGAAGCTACCACAGGAGTCTTTTAAAAGATGAGCATGCAATCATGTTTACAAGATTGATTGGAAAGAGAGTTTACATCTTGATAAAGTAAACTCGTGATCTTACTCCATATCACAATGCTTCCTCTTGAAAGCATGACTAAAGGCATTTCTTGGAGCTTTCAAAGATGATGAGGGCTATAGAGAAGGCTTCAAAGTGATGAAGACACAGATCAGGAGAGACTATAGCATTGCCAGCATGGCATCCTGCAAATTATGAATTTAGTAAGTTTCTACAAATCATGTAAGATCAACTATTGAGCAGCATTGATACATCCATCTCGGTCTGCGAAACAGCAAGAGTGATTGCGAATATAATCTTGGACTGTCCATCTATTCTCGATAACCATCCAGTCTCTTGGAATGATGGATCGCTTTCGCAATCATCTAGTAGAATTGACTTGACCACATTTGATATTACGGATGTGTTTACTTTCAATATGCTACATAATCGACTGTTCTAGAAGTAGATGGCTATAACAAAACATTTACATTCAATGACATGCCTTTCTATCCTCAATAGGTAATCCATCATGAAAGCTCTCCATTCGACCCAATGCTCCAAGCAGATCAAGAGAATGAAAGATGTTATAGTTTGCTTGAAAATATAGTCGAGCCAAGCCGATGATAGGTGTTCCAAAGAGCTGATTCACACGACTTCACATGCATCATATTACGGAATAATAATTGTATCGTTGAAAGAATAACAACATTCAAGATGGACGGCTTACCTGTCTCAACAATCTCACCTTGCCTAGATATCACCTTGAAAAATGCTGTCTTTCCATTCTTATTCCTGCTTGGCGATGGTGCCTACGGCCAAAAAAAATGCGAATGTTGAAAATTATGATCAGTGACTCAAAGTACATATGCATACATATTCTCTTCTACACATCCTCCATGTGTTTAAACAATGCAAAAATTTATCTACGAACATGCTTCGCTTCAAAACACGATGCATGTCTAAACACCATCAGTAAAACTGTTACATAATAAATATGCAAAAGTTGCATATAGAACTTCAAACTCCTTTATTGAACTACACATGTTGACCTAATTTATGACAAAATTTCATATGGGCAAAGATAAGATTATTCCAATCAAAAGAAGGGGAAAGAAAAAAAACGGAAACCAAAAAGAAGCTCTCATTGTCGGAAGCCATCAAGACGAATGTAGGCACGGATAATAAGCTTGGATCGTTACGTCGGAAAGCATGCGGTTTCGTGCTTATAAAGAGGCTTACCTGATGCGGGTGGCCAAGAGAGTTAGTCAACCTGAGAGAACTAAACTTCGTACTCAAGACACGTCGTGATCCGCGAGACCAGTGCTGTTGATTAGATCTTGGATGGCGGGGGAGACTTCAGCTGCAGCGGCAGCCGTGCAGGAGGAGCGGAGCCAGGTCGTGGAGCAGCTGGAAGGGGAGTGGTGGCTGAAACCCCAGTTCCGGCATGCCAACCTGTTTGTCAAGGTATGTAGTACGTGGATGTGCTATCTGTGTAGCACATTTACGTGTCAAAATACGTGCCCGTATACGTATAGTAATACGTACGGCTTGCTGGCTGGCGCAATCTTTACAGAACCTGGACAAGCGGATAGATAACCGGGGGTTGCGATACGCCTTCTGCAGATTTGGCTGCGTGCTGAGTTGTTGTGTGGCCCGCGACGCGGCGGGGAGGACCAAAGGATACGGGTTCGTCCAATTTAGCAGCAAAGAAGAAGCCCATAAGGCCATAGACGCAGCTGCTCACGCTGATCACGAGGTGCTCAGAAGGTTGCGCAGACCTGGAAAAACCTTGTTTGTGGGCGTGTTCGCCAGGAAGGAGGAACGAGGAATAATACGCTTTCCACGGGGTAGGAGCACCAGTGCCACTGATCCTCCACCAGTTCCTCCTTATCCCAGCACCTTGTTCCAGCTGCCTGTAACCTTGTTCGTGACAGGCCTGGAGGAGGCATACATGAACTGGCACGGATTCCTTAGCGCTCTCTTCACCGCGTTCGGCAACGTGTTAGAGATCTATTGTGGCGATGTGGTACGTATTCTGAAACACTTAGCATCTAGTGTGTACGCTTTATAACACGCTGTTCTCTTACCTGCGCCATCTGTGCTATGAATGCAGGACGTCGTACCCCTCGGCGTGACGAAAGGTGCTCTCGTTACAATGGGGAGCGAGGGTGAAGCTAGACACGCTGTACGGTCTACTTTCTTGTGGATCGTCTCCTCTAATTTTCAAGATATTTAAATAATGATTGGTTCAGCTAACAACGAAGCTAATTATGACATCGGTGCCACAGATCCGAGCATAACACGGCACTACGGTTGCCACCACCTCCACAATATTCGTGGAACTTGTCACCCAATATCATCCTTCGCCATCCTCCCCGTGCTACCCCGTGGCACCCCTTGCTGACCCAGAAGACCGCTTTGAATATGTGTACAAACCTACGCTTTAGGTATATGCATGCACGTCGAGTTTCCCTCACCTCTCTTTCAGTTCTTGATACTTATAGTAATAATTTGCTCGCTTTGCATTTTCTTGGTTGGTATCCAAGATATACCCCTTAGACATGTGGCTTTACTTCATTGCTTGGGCAGCCTTGTTACCAAGCCTATTGGAGCTCTATGTCATAGCTCTTATGAGCAACTAATTCAATGTCGACAGGAACAAGGGGATCTTTCTTAAGGATGACTTCATCATGTCCAATGCTTTGTCAAACTATTTGGGCATTATTTTTATTTGAAGTAAGTGTATATTATGCTTTTGAGGATGGAGGGCATAGGGTTTGAACTTTCACACCCCTTAGACTCAACCCACACTCAAACCACCACACCACAACCCTATTGGCTACTATTTGAGCACTGTTAATGCATCTCAGGAAAAATATTTCAAAAAGTCTCGAAAAAAGAACATCTATTTGAATAGCATAACTTACAAAGACAATAAATCTTGTGAGCAACAATTCTAAAAAATGAGAATGTACAGCCCTATCTTAGAGAATTGAGAACAGTTTTTATCACAAAAAATGTAGCAAAGTGATAGCCAATGACAATATCAACATCAAGAGCACATATTTCTCGTCGACGATTATAATTACTTCTTAAATGTTAATTCACCACCAAAAGTTTTGACTAGTTCAACTCCTAAACACATCAAGATGCGCTTTTGAGTAACTCCACCTCAACATCAAAGGTACACACAATCTTTCAATGAATCATAGATTTGTGTTGTTCATTCTCGACAAGCAATGATGCAATGGCTTCATAATTTCACTCTATTTAGGCTAAGAATATAATATCCAAGTCTTGCTTATTTTCAAATAAGAAAAAATGAGGAGGCATTACTGATATATGTATGCATATTATGTCTATGTGTGTCTCATTTAGTTACTTTTGAGCCTTCTGCATGTAAAATGGTTTTGGCAGAGGCATTACTCACTTAGTTTTGAAGACTTGCTTAAAACTTGTATCTAATTATTGATAGAGCATATTGTATGACACAGAACTCATTCCCACCTTGTCACATAATCCCTAAGCATCTGTAGTAGTAAAGAAGTTGCTCACATCGCTAAGATGTTCACTTGCAACGCCATCTACAATGTACTTGAATTTATGATTTCTCAATGCATTTTTTACCACATCCTTGCTTAGGACCTTGGCAATAGTATCATTCTCTACATGAGGGAACATGTTTCTCATTGTAGCAAATCGAGAGCATATATTCATTTATGATATTGTCCATTTCTCTATGGATGCATAGTGCACCATACAAAAATGATTCACTTTCTCCTCGATGGCACCATCCATTCTCTTTTCTATCCCATTTCCAAACACGAGCTTCCATAGCATACTTTTATTTGAATCCATTGTTGATAGCCACTCTGAAATATATATCAATGCCTTGGAACTAGCCAATCTTCAACCATGCAACCTTCTAGAGGAGCTCAGTGTGGCGCAAAGTCCTTAAGGGTTTCAAGAAGTGCTACAAGGAAAACATGTATCGCGTATAGATGGGTTCTCTAATCTTCAATTCATCCATGAGATATACTAGGAGGTGAGTTTGTATCATGAGCATACTTGTATTTCTAGCTTACACTAAGTGGAAGGGCACAGTGCATGTTGATCGAGATACCCCTCATGATCTTTAATATTGTGGCCATTATCGTTGTCCATTTCGTCTATGTTATGACAGAGAATATGCTTTGTTTCTCTTATTGCTTCTCTTCTCCCATCTCTCTCTATTTTTATCTCTCTCATTCTCATTTTGTTTCTATATTCCTCTCTCCCTCTCTCTCCCTCTCTCTCACTCTCTATTTTCATCTTTTCCTCCATCTCCCTATTTGTGTCCACCTCCCTCTCCATTTCTTTCTAATCTCTCTATCTTTCCCTCTCCTTCCCTCTCTCCCTCTCAATTTTTGTCTCTCCCTCCATCTCTCTTTTTTCTCCTTTTTCATCTCTCTATATATCTCTCTCCCTCTCTTTGTTTTTCTCTTTACCTCAATCTCTCTGTTTTTGTCCCCCTCCCTCTTTATTTTCTTCTTCTCCCTCCCTCTCTCTCTCTCTCCTTTTTTTTATTTTCCTCCATCTCTCTATTTGTGTCTCCTTCCGTCTCTCTTCCTTTCACTCTCCTCCTCCTTTCTTTCCCTTGCCCTTCTTTTCTCTCTCCTCCCTCTATCTCCCTTCCTTCACTCTCCCTCACTCTCTCTAGTCCCTCCCCCTCTATCCATCTCTCTCTTTCTCTTTTTCCCTTCCTCTCTCTATTTTTCATGAAGGCCTATCTCTCTCTTTGTCTCTCCATCTCTCTATTTTACATGAACCCCCTCTCTCCCCCTCTTCCTTTCCCTCCTCCTCTCCCTCCTTTCTTCTCTTAATCTCTCTCTCTCCCTCCCTCTCCCCCTCTCCCTAAATGTATCTCTTCACAAACAAAAATAAAGAGAGAAAATAAGAACTTAAAAAACAAAGAAATGGGAATCAATGTCTCCCTCCCTCTCTTCACTCCTCTCCATCTACTTTTTTCTATTTCTTCTCTCATTCTCTATTCGTTTCTATATTTCTCTCTCCCCCTCTCTCGCTCTCTATTTTTATCTTTCCCTTTCTTCTCTCTCCTTCCATGTGTCTATATCTCTCTTCCTTTCTCTCTCTCTATTAATTTTTCTCTTTCCCTCACTCTTCTTTTCTCTCTCCTCTCTTTCCCTCCCTTCCATCCTTCTCTCTCCCCCTCTTTGTGATGCCAGGAGGCATATTCCACGGTGGATTCCGTGAGGTTTTACGGTGGATTCCGTAAACTTAGATGACCGGGGCTCATACGCAAAGAGGATTCTTTGTGCGAGAAGTTGATGGGGACGCCTGTCCTTTTCGGGCGTTTCATTAATTTAGTGTGTACATGGGTGATTCCATAGCGGGTGATTCCGCAAAATGCATATTAAATTAATAAACGTTTATGAGTTTAGAGTGCGCACTCGTAATAAATTAAGGTTAGGATTTATTTCTAACCAGTTGATTTATTTATGTAGCTGAAGACTGCTAGGTATTCACTTTTGTCGGTTTAATTGTGTTATTTTACTAACGATTGTGAATGCTTCAGTTGATGTGTAGAGATAGCAGCAGTGGCGGAGGAAAGCATTGGAGTCTAGCGGGTTTCTGATCTTTGGACTATATTTTGATAGGCGCCACGCCTATATTTTGATTATGTCTATAGAGACATCGATTATTTATTATTATTTTGTATGCGCTTATGCGCCTGGATATGTTATTTTTATTTGAACATTGAGATTGGGCGTGCCAGACTCTTTGGGCACCGTCCATTAGCTTTATTTTCCTATTTTTGTAGAAAGCAAACTCAAAAGCTAAAAGCTTGTCATATTTTTGTAATTGGGCTATTATTGAGCATGAAGATTGAAATATACATAAAATACATGCTTTGTGAAGCGCTCACACAAGGCATGGGGGAGGTTGAACCCAATTTGTCTCTTGCCTCTTGTCGTGCATGCTTTTACATTGTTTTTTGTGCAAAAAGGTAGAGTTCATTGTTCTTGGGGACCTTCAAGGATTCACTACGTGAGCTATCTGCGACCGATCTGCGCACCAGTGGTATCAGAGCGGAGCAGAGATCAAGAGCTTCCAATCGCTACCAATCTCGGGTGAAGGCGGAGCTCTGGGAACAAACGGGCTCTACAGTCAATCTCATCGCGAACCGTCGATACAGGCAGACTTCTGGCGATCAAGAACCCCTGTTTCCACTGTCAGATTGCAAAGGACCAGGCTCTGCAGGCGGAGGACCACGCATACATCTCCTTCATCAAGTCGTTGAAAACAGTGAGAAAATTCTTAATCTTCTCAATTAAAAGCTTAATTATAAAGCTTTATAAGCTTAAAGGAAGCTTAAGGCTTCTCCAAATCACTTCGACGTATCAGAAGACCCCCTCGAAATTTCCGCGCGGCCAAAAAAACGGCCCCCCCACGAAAAATTACGTCGCCTGCTAGTCCACCATTAAGCTTATTAAAGCTTAAGCTTAATCACTAAAGCTTAAGGCTTTCTGCAAGTTATACAGGGCAGACAAGTTGGCAAACTCCAGGTCTCGCACTTCTGAAGTCAAGTTCAGCAAGTCAATTGAAATCAAGTTCTGCAAGTTCTGCAAGTCGGCCTAAGTTCAGCAAGTCAACAACTCTGCAAGTCTGTTAAGTCTGCAACTCTGCAAGTCAGACTAAATCAGAACTGACTAACGCTCGAAACTCCTAGAAGACTTGTTCGTTTGCAAAAACTCAGAACTGGAAAGTTGTTCGCAGCAAGCTGTTTTATCTATCTGCAAGTTCGTTGAAGTACTTTCAGCAAACGGAGATAGAAATATTTCAGAATTTCTGAAAATTGAAGAAGAAAATACCCAAAAATACATAGCCTTGTAACCCCAAATTTGAGCTACGCTCATCCCGCTAACTGATTTTGAGTGAGAAAAGGTTTGTTGAGTTTTACAGGATGACTACCCCACATATGGATGATCCTATGGCTGAAGACGACCTACCTGAGCCTACCATGGAGCAAAAGCTGGATCTTATCATGTTGCAATTAGACGAAGAGCGAAGAGCTAGGCAAGCCTTGCAAGCGCAATTGACAAAGCTACAAGGAGCGTCCACTGATAAAGAAGAACCTCAAGCTGAAGATTTGATACGCCGTACCATCGACGCCACTCTTGAAGCACAAACCATTCGCAAGGAATCCAAGATAAGTAAACGAAGTTTCAAGTTTCGCACTTTCAATGGCATAAGAGAAGGAAAGACTGTTTTATCATTCATTAGCCAGTTTGATGACTATTTCCATGAGGAAACTTATCCTGAGAAAGATAAAATCAAGTGTGTTACTAATCATCTGATAGACAGAGCATCACTTTGGTGGACTGTAGTCCGCAAGAGCATAGAATGTCCTGCTACTTGGGAAGATTTCAAGAAGAAGTTCATGCAGAATTTCCTTCCACCGCAATTTCATGAGAAGGCTATCAAGCAATGGGATTTACTTCAATAGCGAGATCGTGAGCCTATTCCACAGTATACAGAGCGTTTTTGGAATGCACTCCTACAGCTACGCATGCTTGAAGACGTACCAGAGACGACACATAAGCGGAAGTATATGTCTGGACTTCTTGGACATTACTACGCTGAAGTGAACATGTTCAAGCCTGCTACCCTTGAAGACGCCATCTCCTTAGCTCACGACACTGAAGATAAGTTACGCGGAAGAGATAGACGACCACAGCAATTCCAAGCCAACGGTAATTATGGATCTAAACAATTCAATTCCAATTTTAGAAGGTTTAATCCAGGTCATTTCTCATCACCATCTTTCCGCAAGAATTGGCCTAAACCACCTGCATTACCATCCACTGTCAATCCAAATCCAAAGCCTATTCCACAAGCAAATCCAAATGTACCTAGACTCCCAGCCATTGTAAATAATGTAACCAAAGCCAAGCCAATAGTATGCTACAAGTGTCACCAGCGAGGGCATCTCGCAGCAAATTGTCATTCAAAGAAGCCATCAGCACATATCAACTACCTTGGAGCCATGGACGAAGACGAACATGAGGATATGCCAGATTTCACTGAAGATGAGGATGATATTACTACTACTTCCGACACTTTACCAGGTATGCCTACTTCACATTCATTGTTGACTATGAAATGTATGATGCATGGAAAAGAAAGAATTATCTTGCATGATGACGGTAGTACCCATGACTTTATTTCAGCAAAATTGGTAAAGGAATTGAAATTGCATACAGTACCTACGCATTATCGCATAAAAGCTGCATTTTTAGGTACTAGGTACAATGGCACACAAGAAGTTCAAGATTTAGAAATTCAAATTGGTCCATATATTGAAAGAAGAAATTTCTTAGTTGTCCCATTACAGTCTAGCGACATTATTCTAGGAATGCCATGGAGACACCAACATAATCCCAATATAGATTATTCCACACACACAATGAATATTAATTTTCAAGGAAAATCTATTACATTATTTGGTATGCATGCATCTCATATGTTTCCACTGCTTTCGCATACTCAAGCAAAACGTGCACTACGCAAGAACACTAAATCATATCTCATTTGGGTGAATGAATTGCACGCAAAAGAAACTCATATGCACCCTAGACATAAGGAATTTCTTGCATATTTTAAGGACTGTTTTGCAGAAGACCTACCACCAGGTTTACCTCCATCACGACCAGAAGACCATAAGATTGACCTAATACCTGGCACACAACCACCTTGCAAAGCACCATATAGGCACAATCAAATAGAGCAAAAAGAAATCCAAAATCAAGTTGAAGAATTACTAAATAGAGGCTTAATTCGACCTAGCAGTTCTCCATTCGGTGCACCTGTGCTCTTAGTCAAGAAAAAGAATAATACCTATCGTATGTGTATTGACTACCGAGCATTAAATAAGATCACTGTAAAGAATAGGTATCCTATACCTAGAGTTGATGACCTTATGGACAAACTGCAAGGATCTTCTATATTTAGTAAAATTGACCTTAAATCTGGATATCATCAGGTGAGGTTAGATAGATCCGACATATTTAAGACTGCATTCAGAACACAGTTTGGCCATTACGAATTCTTAGTTATGCCATTCGGATTAACTAATGCACCTGCTACTTTCAGTAGAATGATGAACCGTATTTTTCTAAAATATCAATATTATGTGATTGTTTTCTTTGATGATATTTTGGTGTTCAGTCAAAGTGAAAAAGAGCATTATGAGCATTTATCATTAGTTTTTCAATTACTGAAAGAAAATCAATTGTTTGCAAATCCTGACAAGAGTGAATTCTTTAAGACAGAAATAGAATATCTAGGTCATATTGTATCAGAAGAAGGAATAAAAGTTGATCCTAAGAAAATTGACGCAATATTGCATTGGCCTGTTCCTAAAAATGTACATGAATTACGCTCATTCCTTGATCTTGCTAGTTTCTATAGGAAGTTTGTACGTAATTTTTCATTACTTGCTTTACCATTAACCAAACTTCTTAAGAAAGGAATTGTTTATCAATGGACTGAAACTCAGCAGAAATCCTTTGATTTACTGAAAGGTACATTAACTAATGCCCCTGTTCTACAATTGCCTTACTTTAATAGACCATTCTTTCTAGTTGTGACCAATGCTAGCGGATCAGGAATAGGAGCCATATTAATGCAAGACAACCATCCAATAGCATATTCTAGTTCTAAGCTGAAACCCTCTGAGCTCAAATATTCCACTTATGACAAGGAACTCTTAGCAGTTGTACAAGCATTAAAACAATGGAAGCATTATTTAATGGGTTCAGAATTCATGATAAAGACTGACCAGCAAAGCATTAGACATCTACTTAGCCAACCCCAAATTTCTGACCGTCATATCAAATGGGCTTCCTTCATTCAAAGTTTTCATCCTATCATTCAATACCAACCTGGAAAAGAAAATGTAGTTGCCGATGCATTAAGTAGAAGACCTGCAATTCATAATATTTCTATCATATCTTTTGATTCTTTGATTGCTATGAAAGACACATATCACCAGGATATTACTTTTCATTCTGATTGGCAAAAATTAGTTCAAAATAATTTCATTCCTGTTGATTCATTGTCATATAATGATGGATTTATGTTTTTTGAAAAGAGACTGTGTGTTACTATTCCATTCCGATCTTTTGTTTTGAATGAAATTCATTGTCCCCCATATCAAGGTCATAGAGGTATCATTTCTACATTACGCATGTTAACTGAAGATTTTTATTGGCCGCATATGGATGCAGATGTGTCTAATTTTGTTTCTGAATGTCTGATTTGTCAAAGAATAAAAAGACATCATGGTAAACAATATGGGTTATTAATGCCTTTATCTATTCCATCTAAACCTTGGGAACATATATCTATGGATTTCATTACTGGATTACCAAATACTAAATCTAATCATGACATGATTTGGACAATTGTAGATAGATTTAGTAAACAAGCATATTTCATTGCATGTAAGAAAACTTTAACAGCATCACAAGCAGCACAATTATTTTTGAAAACTATTTTTACTAACCATGGATTGCCGAAAGTGATTATTTCAGATAGAGATTCTAGATTTTGTAATAATTTCTGGATTACACTGTTTGCAAATCTAGGTACAAAGATTGATTTCTCATCTGCATTTCATCCAGAAACAAATGGACAAACAGAAGCCACCAATAGTACTATTTTAGATCTTTTACGTGCATATACTATCTCTAAACCTCAGACATGGGATACTCATTTACATTTATTACAGTTTGCATATAATAATACACCGCACACATCTACAAAGAAAGCACCTTTTGAAGTTATTTATGGACATAGATTATCTACACCTGTTGCATCTTTGTCTAATAGAATACAAAGTGCCGATGATATTGCTGTTATGCATAACACTATTTTTGATGAGGTCAAGGATATGATTGCTAAAGCCCAACAATCATATACCAAACAAGCCAACAAGAAAAGACAAGCCATGAATTTCAAAGTTGATGATTATGTTTGGCTTAGAATAGAAAAGCGTAGACTGCAAAGTGTAGATAGACATCCAGTTGTCAAATTAGCCCCTAGATTCTACGGACCATTTAAAATCATTCATAAGATTAATGACAATGCATTCAAGTTAGAACTGCCATCTCATTGGAAAATTCATAATACCTTTCATATTAGTTTATTGAGACCATTTAGAGGACAATTACCTATCCACCCTGTCTATGAAAACCCACCTTTACTAGAAGAAGAGACTGAAATACTTGAACCAGAAGCCATTATAGACACTGACTACATGACCACTAGAACTGGCCGAAGGTATTCTAGATATCTAGTAAAATTTAAGAACCATCCTGTAGAAGAAGCACAATGGATGCACGCTAGAGACCTAAATGCTTTCCCCACTCTGTTAGCTCCACATTGAGCTAATAGCAATTGAGGTCAATTGCTATCCCACCCCGGGGGTATGATGCCATGAGGCATATTCCACGGTGGATTCCGTGAGGTTTTACGGTGGATTCCGTAAACTTAGATGACCGGGGCTCATACGCAAAGAGGATTCTTTGTGCGAGAAGTTGATGGGGACGCCTGTCCTTTTCGGGCGTTTCATTAATTTAGTGTGTACATGGGTGATTCCATAGCGGGTGATTCCGCAAAATGCATATTAAATTAATAAACGTTTATGAGTTTAGAGTGCGCACTCGTAATAAATTAAGGTTAGGATTTATTTCTAACCAGTTGATTTATTTATGTAGCTGAAGACTGCTAGGTATTCACTTTTGTCGGTTTAATTGTGTTATTTTACTAACGATTGTGAATGCTTCAGTTGATGTGTAGAGATAGCAGCAGTGGCGGAGGAAAGCATTGGAGTCTAGCGGGTTTCTGATCTTTGGACTATATTTTGATAGGCGCCACGCCTATATTTTGATTATGTCTATAGAGACATCGATTATTTATTATTATTTTGTATGCGCTTATGCGCCTGGATATGTTATTTTTATTTGAACATTGAGATTGGGCGTGCCAGACTCTTTGGGCACCGTCCATTAGCTTTATTTTCCTATTTTTGTAGAAAGCAAACTCAAAAGCTAAAAGCTTGTCATATTTTTGTAATTGGGCTATTATTGAGCATGAAGATTGAAATATACATAAAATACATGCTTTGTGAAGCGCTCACACAAGGCATGGGGGAGGTTGAACCCAATTTGTCTCTTGCCTCTTGTCGTGCATGCTTTTACATTGTTTTTTGTGCAAAAAGGTAGAGTTCATTGTTCTTGGGGACCTTCAAGGATTCACTACGTGAGCTATCTGCGACCGATCTGCGCACCACTTTGTTCTTATTTCCCCTCTCTCTCTATTTCTCTCCCCACCCCTCTTTCTCTTTCTTTGCCCTTCCTCTCTCTTTGTTTCTTCTCCCCTCTCTCTCCCTCATTTTTCTCTCTCCCTCACCCTCATTATCTCTCCCTCAATCTCTCTATTTCTCCCTCCCTCCATCTTTCCATTCCTATCTTCCCCTCCCTTTCTCTCCCTCTTTCTCTCTCTAAAAAATATGTATTTACCTCATATGCATCTCATAATCCCTAAGAAATGACTCTCTTATTATTTTTGGAATAGTATTTTTTGGATTTTATGTTTCTCATGCAAGTATGATTTTTTTATGTTCCATTCACTTTCTTCTTTGCAAGAAAAGAGGCCAACATCACACATTTTAATAACTTCTACTAAAAATTTGTCTACAAATATATGCTCTTTTTTTGTATTCATATGTAATTGTATCATTTGTTATAGCATATGGTACTAAATGACATGCACTATCAAAAATTACCCGTGAAGAATTGTAACAAAGGGTTCCTTCTATCTATTATCAAAATGGAATATTCCATGAGCAGAGGTATGAAGAGAGGAAATATAGGTAGCAATTAGATTCACATTTTTTTATTTGTATAAGTTTGAAATTAGGATTTACAATTTACAATGAATCTATTATTGGCATGGGTATACAAGA
The DNA here is from genome assembly GCF_053477565.2 of Lygodium microphyllum. Classification (NCBI taxonomy): domain Eukaryota; kingdom Viridiplantae; phylum Streptophyta; class Polypodiopsida; order Schizaeales; family Lygodiaceae; genus Lygodium; species Lygodium microphyllum. Next base: position 35,137,771 of record NC_141158.1, read on the forward strand.
GGATGAAACACATAGGAGAAGGAGACTTTCAAAATAGATAAGACAACATATATATTGATAAAGAAGCTAAGCAAGAGCCAAAAAACATTCATGAAAATAGATAGGATTTGGATTACAAAGATGCACATGTTAAGACAATCCTGAATTCAAGAGGATCCTAAAAGCTTTAAGCACATGACGAACTCATTTATTCATCATTAGTCTATTGATGTATTCAAAATGCTACAATAATAAAGGATATTGAAATGGTACGAAATGTTTCTAGTTTCAAATAAGAGTGAATCTTAGAACAACTAGAAAAATGTGTGTGACATAATCTCTATGACAAAAGAGCTAATTGGTACTTGTATAGTAATCCATCCCTTTCTTATCTCAGGCTGCAAATTTTCCAAGAAGTGCCCAGGTGTTCACTTTGCACGATTGCACAAGTTAACGAAAGATCGTTAGCATTTTGTAGTGTACCTTAATCCCTTACCAATGATCAATCTTGAGAATTCTCACTTGTTATGCACTCCAAGCATAAGAGGTGTTTGTATCAAAACTCTCTTCTATACACACACCTCTTATCCTCAAAGCAAACAAGAATTACATGAGTTAACAAACGATATAGACACCTATAATCTTTGGAGTGCATAGCAATTGCATAAGTTAGGGGAAGTTCCTTGGCTGGGGACTAAGGTACACTACATAATGTCAAGTAACGTTCTTGAGCTTATGCATTTGTGCAAATTCAATACCTAGGAACTTCTTTGTAAATTAAGACTTTCAGGTGAAAGAGGGATGTATTTCTATGGAAGTGTCAATTAGTTCTCTCTTCATAGATCTTCCAACACATACTTTCTTAAATTATTCTAAGATTTTCTCTCAATGGTCAAATACATTCAAACATAATTGTAAAGTCATTTATTTTTAGGAATACTTTCAATACAACAGTGATTACAAAAGGATGAGTTATTCATGTCCTTCAGCCTCGTAGAGTGCTCTTGAGATCATGATTATCTAAGCATGAAATGTTTTGTAAGCCAAACCATAACTTTTCCATAAAGGTTTTTTTAACTCTTGCTTCACCTTCTTTATTGTATGGTCTGTTTTAAAACTCTTCTCAGTGGGGATGCTATGACCCACAGGATATCGTAAGGTCATTAAAGAACTTTCATTCTAGTTATTCAATATCAAATTCCAAGTCCTTACAAATGACTTCCATCCTACATGAAATATCATTTGTAGGCTTTTTTATACTATCCATAAGTAAATACTTAAACTTGTTTTCAACTTAGTTTAGTCAACTAACTTGTTTGATTTCCTATAGAGTAAAATAGATTAACTTCATATTAACATGCCTGAGATATCCCATCATACCAAACACCAACTTTATTAGAGAAATTTAGTGTATCACTATAAGTATGTTTGAGAGGTACTGAAATCTCAAATAGAGACTTGGGTTTTTTATTCTAGCAATCTTTGCTCAATGTATTCAAAATTCTTGCAATTCTTGTACTCTGTTTTTTCTTTGTTCTAACAATACTATTCATGTATTTGGATTTCCCTCATGCCCTACAAACAATCTTTGAAGGCCCTTCGCTATAGAGTGCACATATTATGGGACTAGTATGGTCTCTAGGGTTGTCTCTCTAATTTTTCTCTCTTGCTTAAAATGTATGGCTTCTATGGAGTTTAGAGTCTTGTCTTGCACATTCCTCAAGGTTTCTACCACATGCTCATAATGTTTATTAGGTTTGTCTAGACTATTAATAAGTAACACAATAATGGGTTCATATTTTTTAATTTCTTTGTAGGTTGTAGACAATTGCAACTTTCAAGATGAAAAAATTATCAGCGAATGACATTAGGAAGTCATAACTCTTTCAATCCATCTTGAAATTGAATTCTTTTATTGTCACCAAAAGGTTTTATCCAACTTATCCAATGCTTCTTTTGCATTTTTAGTTCAAGATATTTGAAGAAGGGCATCATTTGGCAAGCCTCATGCTCTCCGAAAGGTCAATCATAAATAGATGTATGTATCACGTAGGTTCAACATAAGGGATTTTTAAAATACCATTTTTAGACAATTTTTACATCCAAAAGGATCCCATATAAAGGGGTTACTTACAAATTTATAGAAAAGGCTTATGTTTTATTAAGGAGAATTTCACAGATAAGGATATTTATAAATTGGCCTTGAACACATGTGATATAGACAGTATGTATATAGGGAATTACCCAGGCTTATGTTTTTCTACTTTTAATTGAATTTTTAGGAGCCTTGAGTGCTTCAAATATTTTGCAAATATCTTTTTACATTAGATGATACATGGTTTTCATATTCCATGTGTGAAAATAATTACCATTGAAAATTTTAACTACAATTTCTTGCATTGGCCATGGATCTATTTTAATGCACCAGTGTGTGAACAATGTGTAGATCAAAATAATTTGATTCAAATATGTGTAGAAAGGAGTTACTTTATTGAGATTTTCTTTTAGCTTTAATTCAGATGTTTTGGATAAGACACACTTTCTCCCCTTGCTTACGGGGCCCACTTTCAATACAACACTTTCCTTATACATTGTGTATGCCTCTAGGACCATACAATCTTAACAAGCCTACACCTCTTCACTTGTCCTACACCTTTTCACTATTGTGTTAATTAGATTCAACCTCCACATGGTTATATTTTGATTTCCAACCTGCTACCCTTCCACTTTCAATATCATTTCAACTCGGACTAGTGGTTAGAATTCTCAAGATCTATCTCGGGTGGACATCATGCTTTGAGTACTTCCATTTCTCTACCCTTGAGCCTCTTATAAAATATTTTGCATTTTGTGATTTGGGCTTCATGTATTGCATTTTACATTTTTTCGTATTTTTCTTTATGTTTTTGAGATATTTTCTCAATTATTGCATTTTAGTTCTATTCATACATTATGTGATTTTCTACATAAATCTTAGCATATCTTCAGAGCCTCTCCCTTGATAAACTATTGTTATGGATTTACCACCTCATATCTGATGCTATCATGTCCTTATCTAGGGCCCACCTTGTAGTGTTGAATGGTTGATATCTTCTTATGGATTCAATATTCCATTATATATTTTAAGGTAAGACTGTTATATTGCAAACCTTCATCCTTCCTAGATTTCCAAGATGATCATATGTCACTCATAGTTGGTGAAACCCCCCCAACCTTCTCCTTGCATTCTCGCGACACTTGTGATGCACTTGGTGGAATGACTTGTGACTATAATCGACCATTCCAAGGTTTATCAATAGATCTATGGCTAAGAGACTCCTCTGGCCCACTTAATGTACCCCTTACTACCCTCAATGTAATGAGCTAGTAGAATCATTGAATGGGACTTTGCAAGAATTCCTCTTTAAACATATGGAAGACTATTGAAAGAATTAGAACAGGTACTTGCTAGCTTTATGGGCTTGTAGAAAATTCAAAAAATAAGTACACACTTTACCCCTTTTCATTTGGTATATGGTCAAAAGGATATAATGCCTATTAATGTCATGTTTCCCATGATATATTTTATAAGAAGATGTATGTTGGATCAGTTAGGGCTTAACTGGCACATACAAAGCCATTCATAATTGACATATGGAACAAAATCCCTTGTAGCAAGATTATAAGAACTCATTGAAAGAAACCATGAGGATTTGTCCTCGCAACGTGTTATTTAGATCTCGAGTGTAATTTTTTAATATTTAATGGCATGTTTGTCACTTGGCATGGGGGAGGAACCTTAGAAAAGAGAAAAAATATGGGAGATACAAAAGAAGTTTAAAAAACAGAGCAAGAGGAAAAAGGACATGCCGCACGTGATTGAAGCTTATGTGGCTCTCAAAGCTAATGAAGATGTGCTCAAGAATGGAATTATGTGATGAATTTTGCTACTTTATTTCCTTTATTCTCTCACTATGATAGTAAGGGCTCACTTTAGACATGCCTTTTTGTTCCTCCTACATAGGAAGTGTAATGAATACAATTTGTTGGAGATGTTGTTGTCAGCAAAAACAAGAGAGGCATCAAGAAGGTTGTCTTGGTCTATGTTGTTGATGGTGTATGTCACATATCAAATATTTCTCATCACTTAGAGAAGAAAAATGAGAGTTTTATGGATTCAAAGATTGGTATGATGCAAATATTATATAATGTGGTTGAAGGCTAATTTAAGTAAGTGAAAATTTTAGACAAACAGTAACAAAAGTAATGAAATCAAAGGTTTCTTTAGAAATGGAAAGATTTTCTCACATGGTTGCTTATCTTGCAACAGAATGATAAAATGTATGTATTTTATTATTGAGTACATATTTGGAATAGAAAGAGATAGTTTGTCGCCTGCAATCTTGCATTTTCTATAGCAATACTTGTGATCGTGCGGTTGCAGCCCTACAACAAGTATTGGAACTTTAATAGTATTCCAACAGAGAAGAGTAAATTGAAATGTATGCTTTTCCACAATGAACTTTTAATCATTTCCTACATAAGAAAAAAAAAGGAAATTCCGTATCAATTTCCTAGTTTAAAATACACATAAGTAGGAAAAGTAAATAATAGGGAAAGTGGAACATTTCCTAGTTAGAGAAACTAGGGAATCACATAGAAAATTCCCTACGTAGGAAAAAAATCCCATGTAGGGAATTAATTCTCTAGGAAAAAAATCCCGTAGGCAGAGAAATTTTAAAAAATCCCCTATGTAGGGAATTTATTAGGGAATTTCCTATGGGATTCCCTAGTTTCTTTGACTAGGAAATGTTCCACTTTCCCTATGATTTACTTTCCCTACTTATGTGTAATTTTAACTAGAGAATTGATAAAAATTTTCCTTTTTTTTCTCATATGTAGGAAAATATTTCCACTATATTTCCCTACATATGGTAATTTGTCTTATATAGAAAATTTCTTAGGTGATTCTAATTTTACTCTAACTTGAAATTATTACATTTTTCTTAGTTTATATATTCCTACTTATGTGAGTTTCTAAGTAGAAAATTATCTAGAAAATTTTCAACTAGAAAATTATATAGAGATTGTTTAGTTAATTTCAAATAAGACATAATACACATCTAATGGATTATGCAAAAAAATTTCACTGTATAACCTTTTTTTTCCTATGTCAAGAAAAATTTCCTAAATAGATAATATTTTCCTATATAGGTTTTTTTTCCTATGTCAGAAAAAAGCTTGTATACATATAATTTTATTTAAAAAGATTATTCAAATAATCTATATGATGCCATAATATGGTGATACTATATTCTTACTCAAGTTGATCCCTATTGGCTAATGAAATGGTAAATTAAGGCAACGAATTGTACATTACACCAGCATAGAATTGAAAATGTTCTATCACGTGCGTCGATGCCAACACTAGTAACAAGTTTCTTCGCAATAAGGTCACCCACTAGTTCTACTGCTCTCTGAAACCCTAATTTCTACACCAACAACTACCAATAACCTCGTTTTTAGGGTATCCTCTTATTTACAGCCCCAGAATCTGCTCAACATCAGGTTAGCTTGATGTCCTAAAGCTTGAGCACATGTTCCCTACTCACAATTAAGTTCTCCTTTAGATCTGCCCCAAACAACCCAAAATGGGAGAAAAATAGCCCATGGAAGATACACTTTCATGCAACCCAAAATTGATCCAAACTTGGCATTTATCAATTAGGGAGGGTGAGACTAGGTCTAAATATAAGGTGATTCTTTTCCACTCCCTGTTTCCTTCAAGGAAGGAGGTGACTCGTAAGCACATGAGTCGAATTTGTGCCTATAAGCAACAAGGGAGGGTGGTACAATGTGCTAGGGGATATTTCCCACATGACTAGATTAGAGGATAGAGTATGATGCACTTGTGGATATGGGGAGGTGCATAATGCATAACTACCATTCCCAACAACAAAGCACTAGGGTGCAAAGTGGTACACCTCCAAGTGTTTAATGATGGTCTAAATCCTAAATGTGCATCAAGGACACTGTGTGCTAAGACCAGATAGCCTATGATAGGTCTAAAGTACAGTCCTAGAGTTAGTGTAGATAAATGTATATGTTCATTGAAAGTGGGAGGAAAGGGTATAAAATGTGCGGATAAATCTAAAGTACCAAACTCATGCTCAAATGAAACAAAATATAAAGGATTACCTTATGGAACATCTATGATCAGAGAGTGTTCTTCAAATCCATATTAGTACTGAATTGGGTCTCCTAGACGACTTACAATTAGTACCTACATAATTAAAGAAGCAATACACATAATTAGACTCACACAAAAAATCGATTGCACAAACCATCAAGTCAACTTCAAACTGTAGACCTATCAAGTATGGTGCTCCTTGCTTCCTCCCTAACACCGTACTTGATCATGCCTCTTATGTATTCAATAGCTACTACCAGATATATGCCAAAGGTGCCGCTACATGCGATTTGAAAGATATCTGAATTCGAATAAAAAGTGTTATTGAAAGGAAGAAGCTTGAATTGCTTTAGCTGCTTGCACTGTGGCTCAAGTGGCAACAACTGAACTGGATAAACAGAGTGCTGGATATTCTAGCTGGCTCGTCAATAGACATTTACAGCAAAACTCATGTGTCAGATGAACCAACATGCTGTGAATTGAATTTTTGTGATCAATGCAGTGAGAAAACTTCCAAGCAGATGTCTGAACCTTTGGTTTCAGTGTCAATGAATTTCTGATACAATTAAAGCAGAACATCAGGAACAGATAGAGGTATTTAGAACAGAAAGCACTGTACAGAGAGTTGATAATATCTGTGAAACTTCTCAGTCTAAAAAATGTATTAGTGTGTATGTTCCAAACTGCTATTCTTTGGATAAACAGAACAGTTCTTCTAATTGTGAGAGTGTAAACTCGAGCATACCAGATGTAGTTGAATTATCCACTACAGAAAATCGGTATGAGGTTTCCAATTGCAACATATCTAGATCTTCTCAAGCTTCAAAACTGATTATCTATTCAATTGTGTGGATCAGTAACTTCATGTATTATGGGATTTTTTCTTCTCTATAAGACATCAACAAAGATAATGCTTTGAATAAAAATGTGGAATGTGTATACTGGAAATGCCCATCCTCTTCGCATATTTGCTGATCTTCTATCCAGAAATTAGTCAAGGTCTTCTGTAGACACGACTTTGCTTTGCTTTGACAAATCCTTCGATAGCGTAAATGGGGATTTGGAGCTCTTGCTACAAAAAGGTATCAAACCATTCGTGTGCTAAAATAAAACTACTAATAATCAAGGGAAACATTGAGGCACATAAGCCTTAAGTTCTTAGAGGTGGCATGGCTTTTGCTATTGGAAGGCAAGGTTTGGCAACATTCTTTTTGGAATGTTGGCACCAAAATAGGGATATGTGGTAACGGGAGAGAGAAAGAGAGACTCAAGAACTGAAAGAAGAATACACAGAGAATGCCAGATCTGCAAGCATTTCCAAACCATAACAAACATCATCGTGGATGGCGGACGGGACGCACTGGCTGGGGACATGGTGCGCTGGAGGAGGGAAGGACCATAGTAGAGGAGACCACGCATGAGTGAAAGCAGGCTTCTTGTGTGAGACATACACCAGCATGGGAAGCCAGATGTCGATGATGTCATCGTTTGTGCTACCGTAGAGGGGCTGGATGGATGGCGGAGTGAGCATCACCTATACAGGAGCGCTCGATGCAAGAAAGACTTAGAGAGATTACTTGCCTATGATCAGGTTCCACCATGAAGCTTCACCCATTGATTGTCTGATTAATTTTCTCTTATCTTGTGTCAAATTTACAGCGATAAGATTATTGACAATGTCTTCTTTATCCTCATAGACCTGTAGTCTAGCCATAAGTGGGATCTTTTGTACCTTGTGCTGCATTAATGGCTGCTGGTTCTATATCATCCAAACAAATAGGGTTATGTATGGTGCAAGTAACTTCATTGGTAGGTATGAGATCCTGAGATGTAGCATCCTCATAGGTTGCTACACCAATGGTTACTACCTCTATGAATTCTCTAGAAGTTGGGCAATAATGGACTCTACAAGAACAGTATCATCTGTAAGGACATACTCCTCCCTATAAGTATATTCTTCAATGTTTGGACTAACTGATTGCTGTGCTATCACCAAGGATTTTGGAAATACACATCTGAAGTTTGGTTGTGTAGTAGCATTCTCCACAATGAGAGATACAAAATGTTTAATTATTTCATCTGAAGTAGCATTCTGACAAGATAGGACAGTATCTTGTCACTATTGGCTTTCAGATTTCCAAGGCAGATTTCTCACTTTATGTGAGAAAAACAGAGAAAGGTATTATGCTACTTGTCATTTATGTTGATGATTTGATTATGACAGATGACAGTGATGAAGATATCCTTCATGTAAAAATGCTATTGAAACAGAAGTTTGAGATGAAGGATTTGAGAGAGCTGTGTTATTTCTTGGGCATTGAGGTGATTAGATCACCAAGTGGGATACAGCTCTTGGAGAGGCAGTATGGATTGGACATGCTGTCCAAATATGGGATGACAGGCTGTAAGCCTATTTCAGTTCCTTTGGAGCAGAATGTGAAGCTCAGCACAGATGCAGGTGAGCTTCTAGAAGACCCTACTATGTACAGACGCATAGTAGGAAGTTTGATTTATATGACTATTACCAGGCCAGATTTGAACTATGCTGTTGGATTGGTAAGCTAGTTTATGCAGGCTCCAAGGAAACCGCATTTGGATGCGGCTAGACGCATACTCAGGTATGTGAAGTCCACATTGCAGTATGGACTATTTTATGAGACTGGGGTTCAGATACAGCTGCATGGATACACTAATGCTGATTGGGCTGGTAGTATTTCTGATAGACAATCTACCAGTGGATATGTGTTCTCTTTTGGGAGTGCTGTAGTCACTTGGAGCAGCAAGAAACAGCCTACAGTTGCCTTGTCGAGCACAGAGGCTGAGTACAGGGGTGCAGCAATGGCTGCATGTGAGGTAGCTTGGTTGCATAAGCTACTTTATGATATGCATCAGCCTACAGATGGGCCAGTTGTCATTTATTGTGACAATATGAGTAGTATACACTTGGCAAATAACCCAGTCTATCATGCTAGAACAAAGCACATTGAGGTGCATTATCACTATGTGCGGGAGAGGGTTTTACTAGGTCTTATTGATCTAGTTTATGTCAGCACAGAGGATCAGGTAGCTGACATATTCACGAAGGCATTGGGCGCAGAGAAGCTGCGCAAGTTCAGAGACCTGCTTGGTGTGCAGGAATTGGGATTGAGCTCGAGGGGGAGTGTTGAGATATCGAGCTCCACTCGTGATATACCAGGGTGACCGTTGTGCATTTATGTCACCGACGTGTTAGTTGGATGCGGTTGGTACACCGCCCATGAATAATAGCTATATGATAGCTATCCTTATCTACTCTAGTTCGTGGCTCAGTTAGTATGCCACCTTAGTTTATGTCAACACAGAGGATCAGGTAGCTGACATATTCACGAAGGCATTGGGCGCAGAGAAGCTGCGCAAGTTCAGAGACCTGCTTGGTGTGCAGGAATTGGGATTGAGCTCGAGGGGGAGTGTTGAGATATCGAGCTCCACTCGTGATATACCAGGGTGACCGTTGTGCATTTATGTCACCGACGTGTTAGTTGGATGCGGTTGGTACACCGCCCATGAATAATAGCTACATGATAGCTATCCTTATCTACTCTAGTTCGTGGCTCAGTTAGTATGCCACCTTAGTTAGTTGAGTCTGGTTTGAGACCCATATATAGGGTTCTTCTATTTCTTTGTAAGAGAGTTCTTTTGGCTTACACAACTAAGAAGAGAAAAACTGTTTTCAGCCTCCACCCTTGTGTGTATTCCCCCATTGTGCAAGCAAGAAAGCTACAAGTGAGACTCCTTCCTTCTCTCCCACAATCTTGACAAATCGTTAGTAAAATAATACAATTAAACAGACAAAAGTGAATACCTAGTAGTCTTCAGCTACATAAATAAATTGGTTAGAAATCAATTCTAACCTTAATTTATCACGAGTGCGCACTCTAAACTCATAAATGTTTATTAATTAAATATGTATTTTGCGGAATCACGCGCTATGGAATCACTCATGTACACATAAAATTAACAAAACGCCCGAAAAGGATAGCCATCCCCATCGATTTCTCGCACAAAGAATCTACTTTGTGTAGAGCCCCGATAATAAAATCTTACCGAATCCACCGTAAAACCTCATGAAATCAACCCTGGCACGGAATCCACCGTGGAATATGCCTCCTGGCATCACGTATTTGTTCTATTTCATGTCCCTCAGTGTTGTATTCTACCATATCCATCTCACCCTCACTTCCATAATTGAAGGATTATTAGTCTTCATACTTGTTATCAAAGTCCTGCGTGTTAGACTACTCATCGTCTCCTAGGGCTTGGTATATCTCTTATCAAGATCAGGCACTAGGGCCCAGTTGTACATAAGGTTAAAGTCATGCACCTTGGTCCATTGCCACTTGGATTTGCCTAAGAGATCTTGGAGTGGTTTGAATTTTGCTGCTGAATTGTGAGCCAGCTTGTCTATTAAGTATTCCAGAGCCTCTTGGAGTTCTCTCTTGTTGCTTGGCACTTGGAAGGTGAGGGCTTAGGTCTCCCAAGAAGGGTTCCTTCCATCATGCAAATTGGTATAGAGGGCGTGCCGTCAGTCGTGCCCATCATCTTGATGGCTTGCTCATATGCCTCTTGATCCGAGAACGGCAGGTCGAATGTAGCAAGGACATGCATCCAATCTCACTCATCCTCTGGGCATGGGATATACTTGGTCAAGGACCCATAAGACTTTTTGACTTGAGAGTCATCCTTGAGCATCGCGGAGATGGCATCCAAGTCGACTGGTGAGGTCTTCCAAGTGTCCATCTCTACCCTCACAGCTTTCATCCTGTTGCCTAAGAAGTACAAGCCGTTATCCCAATCTTCGATAACTCTGGCATTGCGCATCTAGGGTCAGCCTAACAGGATATCGTAGTCCACTCCCTTCATGACTATAAAGTCGACAGAGAACTGGATACCTGTGATTTTTACTGGACAATTTTTAAGTACCTCGAATGACTTCACTCTCATGTCATTTGCTAATGTGACATTAAACCGAGCGGTCTCAATAGGTGGGTTTCCCCAGGTCTGTAGTACTGCATGGCTCAGCACACTAACCACAGCTCTCATGTCTATGATACCCTTTCTTGTAGTGTCACCCTAAGGCTAGGACTAGTAACACTGCATGCATCTCGACGTCTTTCTAGAAAGAATTAATTACGTGCAAGGATTTTGGTATAGAGTGCAGCATTAGACTCGGTATTTGTATTTCTGCATCACGATCATGCAGATCCACGGCTTCCTCTCATGACCCTTCAATCCACTACTTGAGGTCTTGCCATAGGGTGGGATGCTGCTTAAGCAGGGCTCCCATGCTTAACGTCACAGGGGTGGTCACTAGTGTGGTAAGGAGGTTGTCTGCTACTCGCCCCTCTCCTAAACCGAATTGTCTTAGCTTCACCACAAGACTGATTTGTGGGCCTGCAGCATCAAGGCTTGGCCTAAGGGGTGCTGCCTGCAGTGCGGCTGCATCTCTTGACTTTGGTCGAGGGGGTGAGACCACCGTGTTCATATTGGTGAGATCATTGATCTCGTTCTCTAGGATAGGCTTAGCATTCCTTAAGTGCTATTGGGCCTCTTTCACCCAGTCCTTCACTTTCTCTATAGCCTCGAGTTAACATTTCGGATGCGGGGCTAAAGTTTTTGTCTCTATATCCTTGACGTTCTTTCCAATAGGGAGAGTTGTAGCACTCTTAGTTTTCAGTGCGATCTCAGCCTCTGACCTCTTCTTCCTTCGCCTACGACTCTTCTTTCCTATCGAGGCTACATCGAGGTTGTTGGGTCTCGGTAGTAATATGCCGATCTGCTTCATCTGGGCACAGGTCATGACCAACAACGGGATGGGTGTGGCCTCCCCATCAAGGTTCTTGACACCAAACAATCCCAATGAAACAGATGGTATAGGCAATCGACAAAGAGATGGGTGATTCTGTACTCAATACAACTTAGGTCAGCTTTATCTTTGTTCTGCTACTTCCTCTCGGGGCAATGTGATGAGACATGACCCGGGTGACCACAAGTCCAACAGATGATTGGATCCTTTGTCTGCCCTCCTAGGCCTCTACCTCATCCTCTCCCCAATGCCATCACTAGTACTAGTGGATAGTCCATAAGGACTGCGTTGCCCTCGTCATCGTGAGAGACATAAGGGTATAAGTAATTCTCTTCCTTATTTGGCTCTTCCACGTAGTGGACTGGAGCGTCACTCGATGGATGGTTCACATAGGAACCAGGCGGTCTAGGTATACCTGTAGGGTTTATGTCCACCCTAGGGACAGCCGACCTAATGTCGTTATGCGCAAGAAGGGCCAATGGGGCTCCCCTTCCGAAGAGTGGCTGCGGCTTGTTCGCTAAGTAAGGCTAACCATATGGTTGGAAGTACAGAAGTCTCCTAGGCAATCTGCAATGCACAATGTCGTGACCGAACCTACCGCAGTTAGCGCAAGGTCTCGACGGAGAGTCTTCACACTTGGCGGGCAAATGGTTTCTGCCACAGTACACACATTGGACGTGTAGCCGTGTTGGTTGTCTCCACAGGTCTTGCAGCTTGACTATCTCCATCTTGACATTAGTCAAGTCTTGGTTCTCGTCTCGGTGGCCTTCCCCTTATCTTGGGATGATGGGGTTGGTCGTTCACTAGAGGCTGATGCTCTTTCTGAACTTCACGAGTTGGCTTCTTCTGAGTTGGAGCTCGTGTAGCTCTGCTCTTTCAGATGATCATCAACTCTGATGGCTTCCTAAAAAACCCTAGCTAGCGCATCTCGCTGAAAGCTCGAGTTGGCTGCCAAAGCCTTATATAGTTCCTCGTTTCGAATTACGTTGATGAACACAGTTGAAACTGCTCTTTCAGTCAGTTGTTCGCTTGTAGAGATTCTCTTGAAAAGGCTCCTCACGTGGGATAAATAATTGCGAATGTCCTCCTCTTTCTGCTTGACATTCATCAGTCGTACGAGCAGATTGTCGGAGTATCCAGGCTCGGTAAATCTCTTAATAAAGAGATTCTTGAGGCTATTGAAATTTACTCCCTTTGCGGCATCTAAGCTTGTATACCACGTCATGCCCTTGTCACCTAAGCAAAGCCCAAATGCTTGAGAACGTTGAGTCAAGTTGCTAAGGCCGTTGGCTTCACAAACTTGCTCGAACTGCTCTACAAAGCTGTATGGATCGTTGTGGGGTTGGTACTTGTCGAGCTACTTTGCGACTATTGGGATTTTAGACTGGTTCTTAAAGTCTTGGGTTGCTCCTAATCTTGCGAGTAGTGAGGTCGCTAATATTGCAGCACTTTGCTCAACTGCGTTGTTGTCTAGTAATCGCTTTATAAGAAGCTCGCTCAGCGTTAAGTCTCCTTCTAGGGCTCTCTCATGATCCATTTGGTTTCTGCCAGCTTAGTTCAGCACTGGCTGCACCTTACGCAACTCCGTGCTTTGCCTTTCACTCCTGGCCTACTAGTCTCTATTGTATGAGACTATGCTTTGCAATGCCTTGTGGGCTATCTTTCTCTCTTCTTCTAAGTCTGCGATGATAGCATCTGCTGTCCGACCGCAGTGATCATATGGGGCGTGTGTATCGTAGCTGTTGACCAGTTGCTGAATAGCCTCTGGGGGGAAGACACCTAAGTTGAGTTCCTTGTTAAACCTGCGGTTTGAGCTTTCCTTTTCCATAGTCGAGTTCTTGTGCTCCACTAGGCTATCGATCACGTTGAGGAGGTTTGTCAAATCCATTTCATTTGCGCCCCTTGCTTGGTCCTACTTCGCGTGTTGATGGTTTGTCTTTGTCTGTGGGTTCTCTCCTACTCGTGGGTCCCTTGAGTGGCTTATCTAAGTGAGTTCCTTGACTTATTAAATACAGTCGTCAATCTATCTCCACTCAGTGTGTGTGTTCTTTCTAGTGCACTTGTGCTCAATCAGGCTTTCAGTTTTTCTTAAGTGCACTTCAAGTGCGGAAATTCAAGGTGAGTGCGGCAAACAATCTCTAAGCGTGTTATGCACCCTCGCTTTGTTTTTGGCCTAATAGGCTTTGTCGATCAATTCTCTGGCCATCTTGATGGGATTTAGGGCTTTTCGATTACATTGCCTTGCCTGTTTTTGGGTCCAATCAAGGTTTTATAGCTCAGCGGGTTGCCTCTAGGTTTCTAGGTATCGCGACAGCCCACTCAAACTACTAAGCGACCGCGCCTTACGATTTTGTCTATTCCGCACGCCAAAATCAAGTTCTAAGTGTCAGGAGGGCTTATGACAGTTTACGCTGTTGAGCTCCATCTGGGTCAGGTCAAATTTCTGATAAATGGAAGAAAATACACACTGGACCCAAGTGGTATGAATTACAAGGGCCGAGTGGGTGACTCGAACGGGCCGAATCGCTCTGGTTCGAGTACAAAAACTTTTGGTGGACTGAGGTCCGAGTGGCATCACTCGGACGGGCCGAGTCAAGTGTTGCACCGAGGGCCAAGTCCGATCCTAGGCCGAGGAACGAACTCGTAAATGGGGCTTAGTGTCAAGTTGGTCAAAGGGCCGAGTGCCGTCACTCAGACGGGCCAAGTGGACAAAGGGCCGAGGGCTGATTAGGGTTTCGAGGTCGAGGTCTAAATGGCCGGGTCCGAGGGTCGAGTCTGGGACTGGGCCTAACAAAGGTCGCTCTGATGGGCCGAACACGGCGCGACGAATGCCGTGGGAGGACGATTTCGATCAAATCTCATGAGTCAGGCAATCACTCTAGGCACAAACTTCCAGATCCCAACTAGGCACCAAGGAAAGTGATTTGTATACTTGGGGTGAGCGGTAGGCTCTCCGATGATGAGATCGAATCGAATCTTTGTGGGGGCTCTCTCTCTCTCTCACTCTCACTACAATGGTTTCAAATGAGCTCTCCCTTGGCCTCTTGGCTCTTAAACCCCCTTCCGGGTAAGGCTTTGATGCTCCCAATCACTCACTTGCCGACATTAGGCATCCCAAGCAAGCTTTTTGCTATTTTTTGCATGATTTATGCCATGTTTTGCCCTGGTTTGCAACAGTAAACCCTACCCTTTCCCGATTCGATTTTCTAATCCTATCCTATAGTAAATTTCAACAAGAATCGAAGACAACAAACTAAAATGATTCCTCTCTATTTTCCAATCATCAAACAAATAAACTAACCCAAAATACTTGTTTTGAAGATCAAAACACCCAACCTTCCTACCTATCTCAAGCTCCGTTTCCGGGATGAATCCCTTACTTCGATACTCGATATGAGGCGCTCTAATGGCTACCTCTTACATAGCAGACGGGCTATCAATCCTACGAGTGTAGTGAGCTTACCTTGATGCTGATATGAGTTGCCTTCTCTCTCGCACACACTGTTAGCTCCACGATCCTAGATGCTAGCTCAAGCATCCTCAAGCCTCCTCCATCTCCAAGCTCCATCCACCATAGCCCCGTGCGCAATAGAAGAGAAGAGAAGAGAAGAGAATAGCTTCACCCTCTTGATCCCTCACTCTCACACACTCCCTCTCTCAAGAGCATACATAAGCAAGAAGAGGAGAATAAGAGAAGAGCTCTTGTTAGTCAAACACCAAAGAATGAGCTTCCATTGACTTTTTGAAATTTATATACACAAACCCTAAAACCCCATGGGCGCCCATCCCTTTTTACATGACCAGCCATTGTGGCAAAGTCCCTTTCTCTAATTCCCTCTTATTGCTTCATGCCCTAAGCCTATACACATCTATTCTTTTACAAATGGCATAGGAGGGAGCCTGGCACTCTTTTACAAGAGCTTTTAGAGTTCTTGAGGCACCTTTCATTTAAAATTATGCTTTTGGCCCTGGCTTAGCTTTAGAGGCCGCGTGCATGTCTTTGCTCCTTTTCCATCTTCTTCCTGCTTTTTCATTCATTCTTTCACCTTCTCGACTTGGGGTTAACATCTATGTTGTTATTCTTGCTTAGCGATCAACAGGATTGTATCATCTCTAGAACCTAGTGTAGCTCCTATACCTATCAGAGTAGCATGCTGGTGACTTGGAAGACAACATTATGGCAAATGAATTGTATATTAACCTTCAGTATAGTGGGTTAGTTTGCCTTTTAGTCAAAGTAGGACTCCAGAACATTTATGCCAATCGACATTCTTCTTTTTTTGTTCATGTCTCTCTCCATGTCTTCTTTCCCACCTTGGGCACCTAGCGCAATGTCCAATAGCTCTTCTTATTTCATTCATGGCTATCTGCATGTCATCCTTCTCGTGTTGGGAAACTGGGTTCATATGTCCAACAACTTATTAATTGTATCCTTGCTTCGTTTTGCCAACGTGGTGTAATCATCCTCTAACAAAAGATATGCCACCTTGCTCATCTATTTATTGGTGGTAGTGCCATAGTTTTCAAGTGTCATTTTCAACTCATTAGATGCATCTCTAAAGAATGATTCCTTATCCATCATGCTAGTCGTCACTAGTGATGCATTTTCTTCACATCTCTGTTGGAATGGAAATATTTATCATTCCTTGAGTTTTCTTATTTTGTGCTTTCTGTTAGGGTGCTCTAACATTCTGCATAAGATGGCTCTGTATTATTCCTTGAGTTTTCTTGTTTTCTGCTTTTTGTTATGGCGCTCTAACATTCTACATATGATGGCTCTTTAGATATCCTTTTTCTCCATAGATACCAATTACGATAGTCTTTATGTTGCGAAGTTTGTGTCTATTGGTGAGAACGTAGTGTTGACACGCTTCCCTTGTGTTGAATTTTTTTTTCCTTGTGGACAATTCCTATGCATTGGCAAGTTTGTATGATGAGTTGTAATTGACATTGATGGATCTTATGTTGCTAAGTTTCTAGATCTTGAGAAGTTTTGTTCAATGGAGGGGTTTCCAAGAGTTTGGTGTTGATGCATTTTGTATGTTTTGCGTTGACAACTTGATGTTGACATTGACAATTCTCTACTTTGTGAGCGTGCTACATTGTAGAAATCGCACAAGCCTAGATGGCTCAAAAGAATATTCTCATTATTATTGTGTTGAGGCTATCTCTATCTAATCAAGGAACTTTTTTTGCATTTTGTATGACACACGAGCACATGTATACAGGCTAGGTACCTTCACTACATTCATAATTTTTGTGTGATCATTGATTGATTGGTTTCATATCATGGATTGGACATTGCGTTTGACCTCAAATCATGAGTGGATGAGTATGAAGTTCTATTCCAAAGCATATTCTTGCGCAAAGCATATTCTTGCTAGGGCACATTGCTTAAATAATAGGTTCATATCAAATAGAAGGGTGTTGAAGCAAAGAAGAAGAGAAAAAAGTAAATGAAGCTAGAATACTTTTCGTCAAAAGAAGCTACCACAGGAGTCTTTTAAAAGATGAGCATGCAATCATGTTTACAAGATTGATTGGAAAGAGAGTTTACATCTTGATAAAGTAAACTCGTGATCTTACTCCATATCACAATGCTTCCTCTTGAAAGCATGATTAAAGGCATTTCTTGGAGCTTTCAAAGATGATGAGGGCTATAGAGAAGGCTTCAAAGTGATGAAGACATAGATCAGGAGAGACTATAGCATTGCCAGCATGGCATCCTGCAAATTATGAATTTAGTAAGTTTCTACAAATCATGTAAGATCAACTATTGAGCAGCATTGATACATCCATCTCGGTCTGCGAAACAGCAAGAGTGATTGCGAATATAATATTGGACTGTCCATCTATTCTCGATAACCATCCAGTCTCTTGGAATGATGGATCGCTTTCACAATCATCTAGTAGAATTGACTTGACCACATTTGATATTACGGATGTGTTTACTTTCAATATGCTACATAATCGACTGTTCTAGAAGTAGATGGCTATAACAAAACATTTACATTCAATGACATGCCTTTCTATCCTCAATAGGTAATCCATCATGAAAGCTCTCCATTCGACCCAATGCTCCAAGCAGATCAAGAGAATGAAAGATGTTATAGTTTGCTTGAAAATATAGTCGAGCCAAGCCGATGATAGGTGTTCCAAAGAGCTGATTCACACGACTTCACATGCATCATATTACGGAATAATAATTGTATCGTTGAAAGAATAACAACATTCAAGATGGACGGCTTACCTGTCTCAACAATCTCACCTTGCCTAGATATCACCTTGAAAAATGCTGTCTTTCCATTCTTATTCCTGCTTGGCGATGGTGCCTACGGCCAAAAAAAATGCGAATGTTGAAAATTATGATCAGTGACTCAAAGTACATATGCATACATATTCTCTTCTACACATCCTCCATGTGTTTAAACAATGCAAAAATTTATCTACGAACATGCTTCGCTTCAAAACACGATGCATGTCTAAACACCATCAGTAAAACTGTTACATAACAAATATGCAAAAGTTGCATATAGAACTTCAAACTCCTTTATTGAACTACACATGTTGACCTAATTTATGACAAAATTTCATATGGGCAAAGATAAGATTATTCCAATCAAAAGAAGGGGAAAGAAAAAAAACGGAAACCAAAAAGAAGCTCTCATTGTCGGAAGCCATCAAGACGAATGTAGGCACGGATAATAAGCTTGGATCGTTACGTCGGAAAGCATGCGGTTTCGTGCTTATAAAGAGGCTTACCTGATGCGGGTGGCCAGGAGAGTTAGTCAACCTGAGAGAACTAAACTTCGTACTCAAGACACGTCGTGATCCGCGAGACCAGTGCTGTTGATTAGATCTTGGATGGCGGGGGAGACTTCAGCTGCAGCGGCAGCCGTGCAGGAGGAGCGGAGCCAGGTCGTGGAGCAGCTGGAAGGGGAGTGGTGGCTGAAACCCCAGTTCCGGCATGCCAACCTGTTTGTCAAGGTATGTAGTACGTGGATGTGCTATCTGTGTAGCACATTTACGTGTCAAAATACGTGCCCGTATACGTATAGTAATACGTACGGCTTGCTGGCTGGCGCAATCTTTACAGAACCTGGACAAGCGGATAGATAACCGGGGGTTGCGATACGCCTTCTGCAGATTTGGCTGCGTGCTGAGTTGTTGTGTGGCCCGCGACGCGGCGGGGAGGACCAAAGGATACGGGTTCGTCCAATTTAGCAGCAAAGAAGAAGCCCATAAGGCCATAGACGCAGCTGCTCACGCTGATCACGAGGTGCTCAGAAGGTTGCGCAGACCTGGAAAAACCTTGTTTGTGGGCGTGTTCGCCAGGAAGGAGGAACGAGGAATAATACGCTCTCCACGGGGTAGGAGCACCAGTGCCACTGATCCTCCACCAGTTCCTCCTTATCCCAGCACCTTGTTCCAGCTGCCTGTAACCTTGTTCGTGACAGGCCTGGAGGAGGCATACATGAACTGGCACGGATTCCTTAGCGCTCTCTTCACCGCGTTCAGCAACGTGTTAGAGATCTATTGTGGCGATGTGGTACGTATTCTGAAACACTTAGCATCTAGTGTGTACGCTTTATAACACGCTGTTCTCTTACCTGCGCCATCTGTGCTATGAATGCAGGACGTCGTACCCCTCGGCGTGACGAAAGGTGCTCTCGTTACAATGGGGAGCGAGGGTGAAGCTAGACACGCTGTACGGTCTACTTTCTTGTGGATCGTCTCCTCTAATTTTCAAGATATTTAAATAATGATTGGTTCAGCTAACAACGAAGCTAATTATGACATCGGTGCCACAGATCCGAGCATAACACGGCACTACGGTTGCCACCACCTCCACAATATTCGTGGAACTTGTCACCCAATATCATCCTTCGCCATCCTCCCCGTGCTACCCCGTGGCACCCCTTGCTGACCCAGAAGACCGCTTTGAATATGTGTACAAACCTACGCTTTAGGTATATGCATGCACGTCGAGTTTCCCTCACCTCTCTTTCAGTTCTTGATACTTATAGTAATAATTTGCTCGCTTTGCATTTTCTTGGTTGGTATCCAAGATATACCTCTTAGACATGTGGCTTTACTTCATTGCTTGGGCAGCGTTGTTACCAAGCCTATTGGAGCTCTATGTCATAGCTCTTATGAGCAACTAATTCAATGTCGACAGGAACAAGGGGATCTTTCTTAAGGATGACTTCATCATGTCCAATGCTTTGTCAAACTATTTGGGCATTATTTTTATTTGAAGTAAGTGTATATTATGCTTTTGAGGATGGAGGGCATAGGGTTTGAACTTTCACACCCCTTAGACTCAACCCACACTCAAACCACCACACCACAACCCTATTGGCTACTATTTGAGCACTGTTAATGCATCTCAGGAAAAATATTTCAAAAAGTCTCGAAAAAAGAACATCTATTTGAATAGCATAACTTACAAAGACAATAAATCTTGTGAGCAACAATTCTAAAAAATGAGAATGTACAGCCCTATCTTAGAGAATTGAGAACAGTTTTTATCACAAAAAATGTAGCAAAGTGATAGCCAATGACAATATCAACATCAAGAGCACATATTTCTCGTCGACGATTATAATTACTTCTTAAATGTTAATTCACCACCAAAAGTTTTGACTAGTTCAACTCCTAAACACATCAAGATGCGCTTTTGAGTAACTCCACCTCAACATCAAAGGTACACACAATCTTTCAATGAATCATAGATTTGTGTTGCTCATTCTCGACAAGCAATGATGCAATGGCTTCATAATTTCACTCTATTTAGGCTAAGAATATAATATCCAAGTCTTGCTTATTTTCAAATAAGAAAAAATGAGGAGGCATTACTGATATATGTATGCATATTATGTCTATGTGTGTCTCATTTAGTTACTTTTGAGCCTTCTGCATGTAAAATGGTTTTGGCAGAGGCATTACTCACTTAGTTTTGAAGTCTTGCTTAAAACTTGTATCTAATTATTGATAGAGCATATTGTATGACACTGAACTCATTCCCACCTTGTCACATAATCCCTAAGCATCTGTAGTAGTAAAGAAGTTGCTCACATCGCTAAGATGTTCACTTGCAATGCCATCTACAATGTACTTGAATTTATGATTTCTCAATGCATTTTTTACCACATCCTTGCTTAGGACCTTGGCAATAGTATCATTCTCTACATGAGGGAACATGTTTCTCATTGTAGCAGATTGAGAGCATATATTCATTTATGATATTGTCCATTTCTCTATGGATGCATGGTGCACCATACAAAAATGATTCACTTTCTCCTCGATGGCACCATCCATTCTCTTTTCTATCCCATTTCCAAACACGAGCTTCCATAGCATACTTTTATTTGAATCCATTGTTGATAGCCACTCTGAAATATATATCAATGCCTTGGAACTAGCCAATCTTCAACCATGCAACCTTCTAGAGGAGCTCAGTGTGGCGCAAAGTCCTTAAGGGTTTCAAGAAGTGCTACAAGGAAAACATGTATCGCGTATAGATGGGTTCTCTAATCTTCAATTCATCCATGAGATATACTAGGAGGTGAGTTTGTATCATGAGCATACTTGTATTTCTAGCTTACACTAAGTGGAAGGGAACGGGGCATGTTGATCGAGATACCCCTCATGATCTTTAATATTGTCATTCTATCATGCTCTACTGTAATTCAACATAATCAAGTTATAGAGAACAAAAAGTAAATAAAATGGCATATTACCTTCACCCATCTTGATTCAAAAGAACAAAACTTAAATCTTATATCCAAAATGGTCTCTACAACCTTGGCCTATGCCCAATGTGGCAATCGTGACACACTGAACTTGAATGCAGGAGTTGTATTGCTTACAAGCTGAGATTCAATAGTAACAACAGTACCAAAAGCATCCAATTCGTGTGTCTGAGACTTGTCACATCTCATGGGGATTGAAGAAGTATTGTTTAGTTTTCCTTTTGAGTCGGTAAGTAGTATGGATGGATTGGTTGTTTGCAATTCAGGTTGTAAACTGCAGCATTTTTGCATCATCTTGGTCAGAAGATTAGGAAGCCTCCAAACAAACACGCAACTGTCTCCACTAACTTGTTTGAAAACAATAAATTAGTAGCACCAAGTGAAAAAACTGTAGTAAAGAAGCCAAGGTCATCATATATACAATTCTAAAGGTCACCTTAAACTTACCGATATTAGCTGCTTGCAATCAGGCATGAAAGCTATCCTTGTTATTACTTCACCATGACCTTGCCCTAGGGATAAAACAGCTCTAAGAAGAACAAGGTTCAATCCTTATTATATTGAGCTTTCTTATTTGAACAGAGTAGAAATCCCTGTAAAAATAGCAACAATTTGATCTTATGCACCATTTGTAAACCACCAAAACACACACATCTTTTTTTCCCTATTCTTTACATGATCCGAATTTCAAAATGTTCAGTAAATTGAGCAAGTTACAACAAGGACTTCGTTGTTCATACTTTTATGGGCTCACCAGCTTCTCCTTCTAGTTTGAAGCATCTTACATACTTCCCATTAGCATGATTGAGCATGTTCAGCTTCTTACCCTGAAACAATAAAAGACAAATAACTTAACATACTAGCCAATCATGTTTCAATATAAGACTTGTGGTAACCTTCCATGAAAATAACTTCCAACCTGTCCAACAGTTAATGCTAGCTTGTTGTATGGATCAATGTCCATATCATAAACTCTGCCCACAAGAAGCCATTTCTTGATAGTTTTTCATTTATCAAAAAAGAAAAATTGTTTCTCCAAAACACGAACTCTAAAAGTGAATTAAATGATCACCACATTGACAAAGGAATGAAAGACTATGAATGTACAAGTTATAATACCTGCAAACATCATATATATGTACAAGATGGTCTCTACCACCATATGCCAAAAGGGGAATTTGAATGGCATTAATGTCAGCACCCATGAGGGCAACATCTTCAAAGCTCAGAGTAAGAATCTCTGCATCATGCGCTTCCTACCAAGTGTTACCACAAGTTCCAGTACAGTATCACCAACCACCTATCAAATGCTCTAAAAAAGCTACAGAGCACACAGTCCATCTCCACAATCAGCATAGCCTACTATCATGGTGCCGCATGCTACCACATCTGGACATTGCAAATTGACAAAGACATTGTGTGCATCTTCTAAAGTCCCACATTTGATATGCATGTTGATGAGAGCACTCCCAACAACCAATTCCAAATCTTGTCCAAACTTAGTAATTAGATCATGTGTAAGACGCCTCCTTCAATGCTACCACAAACCTTTAATAAGGATAAAAATAAAAGTGTGTCTCGTACGATACCTACCTGTTGTATCTTGGTAAAAAGTTGTAATGCAAGCAGGCACTGCTCATGTTGAATGTAAGCTATAATAATAGTAGTCCACGATTCTATGTCTCTATTGAGCATAGAATATCCCCGGTTTACAAGCATGGTGAGAACACTATTCCAAACCATAAGGTCTGCCTCCCATCCAAACCTGAATGCTAGTTCACATCACGTGCCTGCAACAAATCTCCACAGTTTACAAACATGGTGAGAACACTATTCGAAACCATAAGGTCTGCCTCCCATCCAAACGTGAATGCTAGATTTATCAAATTTGTGGCCTCTAAGTCAGCAAGATGACCACAGGCTTTTATAAGTGAAACAAAAAGAGCTTTGTCTAATTCAATATCCCTCTGATGCATTATTTTGAATAGTCTGAAAGCAGAGTAGAGAACCTAGCTTCACATAGCCTTTGATTAATGCATTCCAGAGAAGGACATTTTTATTCTGGAAACTCTCAAAGACTTGGGATGAGATTTCCAAACTACCAAAGCTCACATACATGTCAATAATGGCAATTCCAATGATGACATATTGATCTAGTCCAATTTTGAAAACTTGATTGTGTATCTTTTTACCCCATTCTCCTTTCTGAATGTAGTTTTTTAAAATGTATATTTCTTTAAATTCTTAATATATTTTAGTCTAATATATTGTGACGTCTAATTGTTTGTATATCTCTAAATGTTTTACAGACTACCATCATTGGTAGGACACCTACTTTGTCAGCTTAACTTCTCACAATGTTGTTTCATGGACAACACTGCTTTCGGCATATGTCAAGCAGGGCCAAGTTGAGAAGGCCTTGCTGTTGTATAGGCACATGCATAAATTTGGTGTGAATTCAGACAAGCAGGCCCTAGCTGTTGCTATTCAAGCATGTTGTGATCTTGCAGTGAGTGTGACATTTAAAGACAGTCTTTTACTAGAAAGATCCTTGCAAATCAGTCGAGCGTTGCATGCTAATGCTTGGCGAAAGCAATTCCTGTCAGATGTGTTTGTTGGTAGTTCCCTTGTCACTCTGTACAATAAGCATGGTTGTCTTCTGGAAGCTGAAAATATCTTTTCCAAAATCCCCAAGTCTGATAATCTTTTGTGGACTGTAATGCTATCTGCCTATGCTGAGGAGGACTTAGGAGAAAGGGCTCTACAACTGTACAGCCAAATGCAAGTGGAAGGCTTTCCTGCAGACCAGCATTCATTGTCAATGGCCATCCAGGCATGTGGTGCACTTACAGATGCAGAAGCTATTGTTTGGGAGGAACAATTGCCTCTACTTGGGTTTCTGGAAATTGGCCAGACATTGCATCATGATGCTTATATGAGGGGTTATACTTCAGATGTCTTTGTCGGCAGTGGCCTTGTGAGTTTGTATGGAGGCATAGAAGCAGGTGCTCCTAGTTTAGGTGCCCAGGTTGAAGGTTCCTTTGTTCCCAAGAATAATCTAGAGGAGGCTATTCTGCTGCTGATGATTCTTTTAAGAAAGAGCTCATTAAGGAAAATTGCATGGGATCCAACTGTAATAGAACATTTAACTTTTGTTTTGTCAATGTGTGGGCAGACTACAACTTTAGCAAAGCAGTTTGAGGAAGTTTTACCTGGAATATATAGTAGACCTGATCGTGGTATAATCGGGCACTCTGTTATCGTGGGGCATGTTTTCAGAATTATAAAAAAAGCAGGAACCTGCCGAACAAGAGGTAAAAAGGGAGGATGCAAGCAACGGTAGGGGAAAAAGAGATTTCAGAGGAGAAAATGCAAAGGGAGACGGAGATCAATGTCGACTTTTTTAGAGGAGAATCAGGAAAGGGGAGGCTAATGTTAGTTTTTTTTGTCTCTCTCCGTGATCGAAAAGAGAGTGTAACAGGGAGTGCAACAGAGAAGCTACGGTGGAAGAAGGTTCAAGGAAGCGTTACATAACACTGCAGAAGGAAACGAAGGAGAGCACCTGTGACAATGAACTGGTGACAAAGAAGACAAGGACGAGATACTTGCAATTGAGAAGGGGACTGGAACTTTATGCACTTAAAGAAATGGAGCAGAGAATGGAGAAGAAAGCTATTTGGTAATTACAGAAGGCATAGGAGTAGTCATAACATGATTCACAGCAGTAACACATTGTATTCCTGCAATTCTCTGCCACACCGTTCCATGAGACTGGGATAAAGCTCTCCGTGATACCTAGCTCGAATGGAAATGCTTCAGCAGAGGACAAATAAGGCAACATCACCCAGACCAGCATGTCACCGATATCGTCTTGGTGCGTAGCCAAGTAGACAGCAGATGGCTCCACCCTCCAAGCGGCGTTGGACTATGCCTGTGGCCAGACTCCTGCAAACTGTAGACCTATCAAGTATGGTACTCCTTGCTTCCTCCCTAACACCGTACTTGATCATGCCTCTTATGTATTCAATAGCTACTACCAGATATATGCCAAAGGTGCCGCTACATGCGATTTGAAAGATATCTGAATTCGAATAAAAAGTGTTATTGAAAGGAAGAAGCTTGAATTGCTTTAGCTGCTTGCACTGTGGCTCAAGTGGCAACAACTGAACTGGATAAATAGAGTGCTGGATATTCTAGCTGGCTCGTCAATAGACATTTACAGCAAAACTCATGTGTCAGATGAACCAACATGCTGTGAATTGAATTTTTGTGATCAATGCAGTGAGAAAACTTCCAAGCAGATGTCTGAACCTTTGGTTTCAGTGTCAATGAAATTTCTGATACAATTAAAGCAGAACATCAGGAACAGATAGAGGTATTTAGAACAGAAAGCACTGTACAGAGAGTTGATAATATCTGTGAAACTTCTCAGTCTGAAAAATGTATTAGTGTGTATGTTCCAAGCTGCTATTCTTTGGATAAACAGAACAGTTCTTCTAATTGTGAGAGTGTAAACTCGAGCATACCAGATGTAGTTGAATTATCCACTACAGAAAATTGGTATGAGGTTTCCAATTGCAACATATCTAGATCTTCTCAAGCTTCAAAACTGATTATCTATTCAACTGTGTGGATCAGTAACTTCATGTATTATGGGATTTTTTCTTCTCTATAAGACATCAACAAAGATAATGGTTTGAATAAAAATGTGGAATGTGTATACTGGAAATGCCCATCCTCTTCGCATATTTGCTGATCTTCTATCCAGAAATTAGTCAAGGTCTTCTGTAGACACGACTTTGCTTTGCTTTGACAAATCCTTCGATAGCGTAAATGGGGATTTGGAGCTCTTGCTACAAAAAGGTATCAAACCATTCATGTGCTAAAATAAAACTACTAATAATCAAGGGAAACATTGAGGCACATAAGTCTTAAGTTCTTAGAGGTGGCATGGCTTTTGCTATTGGAAGGCAAGGTTTGGCAACATTCTTTTTGGAATGTTGGCACCAAAATAGGGATATGTGGTAACGGGAGAGAGAAAGAGAGACTCAAGAACTGAAAGAAGAATACACAGAGAATGCCAGATCTGCAAGCATTTCCAAACCATAACAAACATCATCGTGGATGGCGGACGGGACGCACTGGCTGGGGACATGGTGCGCTGGAGGAGGGAAGGACCATAGTAGAGGAGACCACGCATGAGTGAAAGCAGGCTTCTTGTGTGAGACATACACCAACATGGGAAGCCAGATGTCAATGATGTCATCGTTTGTGCTACCGTAGAGGGGCTGGATGGATGGCGGAGTGAGCATCACCTATACAGGAGCGCTCGATGCAAGAAAGACTTAGAGAGATTACTTGCCTATGATCAGGTTCCACCATGAAGCTTCACCCATTGATTGTCTGATTAATTTTCTCTTATCTTGTGTTAAATTTACAGAGATAAGATTATTGACAATGTCTTCTTTATCCTCATAGACCTGTAGTCTAGCCATAAGTGGGATCTTTTGTACCTTGTGCTGCATTAATGGCTGCTGGTTCTATATCATCCAAACAAATAGGGTTATGTATGGTGCAAGTAACTTCATTGGTAGGTATGAGATCCTGAGATGTAGCATCCTCATAGGTTGCTACACCAATGGTTACTACCTCTATGAATTCTCTAGAAGTTGGGCAATAATGGACTCTACAAGAACAGTATCATCTGTAAGGACATACTCCTCCCTATAAGTATATTCTTCAATGTTTGGACTAACTGATTGCTGTGCTATCACCAAGGATTTTGGAAATACACATCTGAAGTTTGGTTGTGTAGTAGCATTCTCCACAATGAGAGATACAAAATGTTTAATTATTTCATCTGAAGTAGCATTCTGACAAGATAGGACAGTATCTTGTCACTATTGGCTTTCAGATTTCCAAGGCAGATTTCTCACTTTATGTGAGAAAAACAGAGAAAGGTATTATGCTACTTGTCATTTATGTTGATGATTTGATTATGATAGATGACAGTGATGAAGATATCCTTCATGTAAAAATGCTATTGAAACAGAAGTTTGAGATGAAGGATTTGAGAGAGCTGTGTTATTTCTTGGGCATTGAGGTGATTAGATCACCAAGTGGGATACAGCTCTTGGAGAGGCAGTATGGATTGGACATGCTGTCCAAATATGGGATGACAGGCTGTAAGCCTATTTCAGTTCCTTTGGAGCAGAATGTGAAGCTGAGCACAGATGCAGGTGAGCTTCTGGAAGACCCTACTATGTACAGACGCATAGTAGGAAGTTTGATTTATATGACTATTACCAGGCCAGATTTGAGCTATGCTGTTGGATTGGTAAGCTAGTTTATGCAGGCTCCAAGGAAACCGCATTTGGATGCGGCTAGACGCATACTCAGGTATGTGAAGTCCACATTGCAGTATGGACTATTTTATGAGACTGGGGTTCAGATACAGCTGCATGGATACACTGATGCTGATTGGGCTGGTAGTATTTCTGATAGACAATCTACTAGTGGATATGTGTTCTCTTTTGGGAGTGCTGTAGTCACTTGGAGCAGCAAGAAACAGCCTACAGTTGCCTTGTCGAGCACAGAGGCTGAGTACAGGGGTGCAGCAATGGCTGCATGTGAGGTAGCTTGGTTGCATAAGCTACTTTATGATATGCATCAGCCTACAGATGGGCCAGTTGTCATTTATTGTGACAATATGAGTAGTATACACTTGGCAAATAACCCAGTCTATCATGCTAGAACAAAGCACATTGAGGTACATTATCACTATGTGCGGGAGAGGGTTTTACTAGGTCTTATTGATCTAGTTTATGTCAGCACAGAGGATCAGGTAGCTGACATATTCACGAAGGCATTGGGCGCAGAGAAGCTGCGCAAGTTCAGAGACCTGCTTGGTGTGTAGGAATTGGGATTGAGCTCGAGGGGGAGTGTTGAGATATCGAGCTCCACTCGTGATATACCAGGGTGACCGTTGTGCATTTATGTCACCGACGTGTTAGTTGGATGCGGTTGGTACACCGCCCATGAATAATAGCTATATGATAGCTATCCTTATCTACTCTAGTTCGTGGCTCAGTTAGTATGCCACCTTAGTTTATGTCAGCACAGAGGATCAGGTAGCTGACATATTCACGAAGGCATTGGGCGCAGAGAAGCTGCGCAAGTTCAGAGACCTGCTTGGTGTGCAGGAATTGGGATTGAGCTCGAGGGGGAGTGTTGAGATATCGAGCTCCACTCGTGATATACCAGGGTGGCCGTTGTGCATTAATGTCACCGACGTGTTAGTTGGATGCGGTTGGTACACCGCCCATGAATAATAGCTACATGATAGCTATCCTTATCTACTCTAGTTCGTGGCTCAGTTAGTATGCCACCTTAGTTAGTTGAGTCTGGTTTGAGACCCATATATAGGGTTCTTCTATTTCTTTGTAAGAGAGTTCTTTTGGCTTACACAACTAAGAAGAGAAAAACTGTTTTCAGCCTCCATCCTTATGTGTATTCCCCCATTGTGCAAGCAAGAAAGCTACAAGTGAGACTCCTTCCTTCTCTCCCACAATCTTGACAAATCGTTAGTAAAATAATACAATTAAACAGACAACAGTGAATACCTAGTAGTCTTCAGCTACATAAATAAATTGGTTAGAAATCAATTCTAACCTTAATTTATCACGAGTGCGCACTCTAAACTCATAAATGTTTATTAATTAAATATGTATTTTGCGGAATCACGCGCTATGGAATCACTCATGTACACATAAAATTAACAAAACGCCCGAAAAGGATAGCCATCCCCATCGATTTCTCGCACAAAGAATCTACTTTGTGTAGAGCCCCGATAATAAAATCTTACCGAATCCACCGTAAAACCTCATGAAATCAACCCTAGCACGGAATCCACCGTGGAATATGCCTCCTGACATCACGTATTTGTTCTATTTCATGTCCCTCAGTGTTGTATTCTACCATATCCATCTCACCCTCACTTCCATATCTTGATGGCTTGCTCATATGCCTCTTGATCGGAGAACGGCAGGTCGAATGTAGCAAGGACATGCATCCAATCTCACTCATCCTCTGGGCATGGATATACTTGGTCAAGGACCCATAAGACTTTTTGACTTGAGCGTCATCCTTGAGCATCGCGGAGATGGCATCCAAGTCGACTGGTGAGGTCTTCCAAGTGTCCATCTCTACCCTCACAGCTTTCATCCTGTTGCCTGAGAAGTACAAGCCGTTATCCCAATCTTCGGTAACTCTGGCATTGCGCATCTAGGGTCAGCCTAACAGGATATCGTAGTCCACTCCCTTCATGACTATAAAGTCGACAGAGAACTGGATACCTGTGATTTTTACTGGACAGTTTTTAAGTACCTCGAATGACTTCACTCTCATGTCATTTGCTAATGTGACATTAAACCGAGCGGTCTCAATAGGTGGGTTTCCCCAGGTCTGTAGTACTGCATGGCTCAGCACACTAACCCCGGCTCTCATGTCTATGATACCCTTTCTTGTAGTGTCACCCTAAGGCTAGGACTAGTAACATTGCATGCGTCTCGACGTCTTTCTAGAAAGAATTAATTACGTGCAAGGATTTTGGTATAGAGTGCAGCATTAGACTCGGTATTTGTATTTCTGCATCACGATCATGCAGATCCACAGCTTGCTCTCATGACCCTTCAATCCACTACTTGAGGTCTTGCCTTAGGGTGGGATGCTGCTTAAGCAGGGCTCCCATGCTTAACGTCACAGGGGTGGTCACTAGTGTGGTAAGGAGGTTGTCTGCTACTCGCCCCTCTCCTAAACCGAATTGTCTTAGCTTCACCACAAGACTGATTTGTGGGCCTGCAGCATCAAGGCTTGGCCTAAGGGGTGCTGCCTGCAGTGCGGTTGCATCTCCTGACTTTGGTCGAGGGGGTGAGACCACCGTGTTCATATTGGTGAGATCATCGATCTCGTTCTCTAGGATAGGCTCAGCATTCCTTAAGTGCTATTGGGCCTCTTTCACCCAGTCCTTCACTTTCTCTATAGCCTCGAGTTAACATTTCGGATGCGGGGCTAAAGTTTTTGTCTCTATATCCTTGACGTTCTTTCCAATAGGGAGAGTTGTAGCATTCTCAGTTTTCAGTGCGATCTTAGCCTCTGACCTCTTCTTCCTTCGCCTACGACTCTTCTTTCCTATCGAGGCTACATCGAGGTTGTTGGGTCTCGGTAGTAATATGCCGATCTGCTTCATCTGGGCACATGTCATGACCAACAACGGGATGGGTGTGGCCTCCCCATCAAGGTTCTTGACACCAAACAATCCCAATGAAACAGATGGTATAGGCAATCGACAAAGAGATGGGTGATTCTGTACTCAATACAACTTAGGTCAGCTTTATCTTTGTTCTGCTACTTCCTCTCGGGGCAATGTGATGAGACATGACCCGGGTGACCACAAGTCCAACAGATATGATTGGATCCTTTGTCTGCCCTCCTAGGCCTCTACCTCATCCTCTCCCCAATGCCATCACTAGTACTAGTGGATAGTCCATAAGGACTGCGTTGCCCTCGTCGTCGTGAGAGACATAAGGGTATAAGTAATTCTCTTCCTTATTTGGCTCTTCCACGTAGTGGACTGGAGCGTCACTCGATGGATGGTTCACATAGGAACGAGGCGGTCTAGGTATACCTGTAGGGTTTATGTCCACCCTAGGGACAGCCGACCTAATGTCGTTATGCGCAAGAAGGGCCAATGGGGCTCCCCTTCCAAAGAGTGGCTGCGGCTTGTTCGCTAAGTAAGGCTAACCATATGGTTGGAAGTACAGAAGTCTCCTAGGCAATCTGCAATGCACAATGTCGTGACCGAACCTACCGCAGTTAGCGCAAGGTCTCGACGGAGAGTCTTCACACTTGGCGGGCAAATGGTTTCTGCCACAGTATACACATTGGACGTGTAGCCGTGTTGGTTGTCTCCACAGGTCTTGCAGCTTGACTATCTCCATCTTGACATTAGTCAAGTCTTGGTTCTCGTCTCGGTGGCCTTCCCCTTATCTTGGGATGATGGGGTTGGTCGTTCACTAGAGGCTGATGCTCTTTCTGAACTTCACGAGTTGGCTTCTTCTGAGTTGGAGCTTGTGTAGCTCTGCTCTTTCAGATGATCATCAACTCTGATGGCACACACAGTCATAAACTGAACTGCTCTCATGCCATCTTTACTGCGAATCCGTGCATAAGCAGAACCATCATCCATTACCCTTGTTTCCATACGCATCTCTGCAATGAATGGCTGTCCAAGAATTATGGGATAAGAGCATGAATCTTGCACAAAGAAATGGAAATCCTCCTCTACATCACCAATAGAAACCCTGACACTGGGACATGCAGCATACAAATCACCTGCAATATTGTTGGCGGCTCTCATACGCCACCCATACTCTACATCCATAGGCCATCTGTTACTTTCATAAACTCCACAAACTATGAGATTAATCTCTGAACCATGATCCACCAAAGCAACATAAGGCACCTGTTTCTCTTCAATTTTTACCATCGTCTCTGTAGTTGCCCTAGCCCAATGACTCCGCGAAAAGTGACTACGCGGTATCAAGAGAGGCTCATCAGTTTCAGCATAATGCATAGGCTGAACCCTCTTCTCTATCTGCGGAAAAACAGAAGCATTCTCAACCATAACCTCATCCTCATCCTCATCCTCATCCAACTCCCCAATCAAAACTCCCTGTATATCAATGGTAGGCAATGCATGTCTTTTTCTCTTCAGGACCTCCTGAAACTGATCTTGAAACTCTCTTTTCGAGATGCCCAAAACCTCAGAAATAGTGAAAGTCACCTCACTGCCAAGTATCTTGTCATTAAAGATTTTCTTCATGTCTGTAGATGTCTCAATATCGGACATCAATCTAAACCGTGGCTGCTTTCTCTCTCTAGGCTCTTGCCTCTTTTCTTTCTTTTGAGCATCTTCCATCTGTCGATCTGGCCCTGGTCTCAAAGATGGTCCTGCAGTAGGTGGAGTAATAAACTCACCCCCTCTAGTTTTTTTAGCTGCACTTGGATTTTCTTCATCCCTCTTATGCTTCTCCTCAACAAGTACATCTGCTCCCTGAGACTTAGCCAAATAAGCATAAATAGAGTACCTGTCAACAGGCGAATCCCAACCTGTCTCTGATCTGATGCTAGAGCCTGCACTAGTCAAAACAGTTTGCTGAATTTTTCCCTTGTTTGCAGTCTCCATAGCATAAGTCCATAGTGCTGACTGAGTCTCTGATCCCTTCTCAATCTGGACTCCATATGCAGAAGCATCACCTCTAGCTGTCACATAAGAAGTACGCGCAGCCATGTCATCCACTAACTTCTTCATTCCACCTTTACCTAAGTTGATAGCAAGTGGAGCTCCTGTCTCAGTCAACCAAATCTTACCATCTTGTCCCCAATATACCAAATTCTTTCTCCTTACATCCTGAAAAGATTCACAATCCCTGCAATGCTGATGGTCCGTACTATCGCACCAAATACATCTCCGATCTCTCCTAGGTGCACTAGGAGCACTAGAAGAAGTAGTAGGCGCAGTCGAAGCAAACTGCTCTTTCAATTTTCCCACCAACTCTGCTTTAACTGACTCCAGTGTCAAATCCGTTATGCCTTTGATTATGTCATCAAGAGGGGTAGGCACCGATGGAGCGGATGGTTTTGGAGCAGAAGATGCAGACATTGGTCGTGAAACAGGAGGAATAGGAGGAGTAGAAACAGTAGGCACTAGCAGAGGCCAAGAAACTGGCTGAGAAGAAGAAGAAATAACAAGAATAGAAGCACACATAGGAGCAGATGATGGTATCGGTGTCATAGAACCATTGTGTAGGTGGGTCTTCCATATCCTCCTCTTGGTCAAAGTCGAGACTGCATCCTGGGCATCCTGCCAATCCGTTTTAAGTCCCATAGGCTTCATGCGATCCTCAAGAAGCTCTCCCAATTCTTCCTGAAGAGCAGGATCTGCAGCTTGCAAGAAAAGCTCAACTTTTTCAACATCCAATGCTCTTTGTTCAATGGCATCAAGCTGACTATACCTCTCTTCAAATTCCCGAATCAACTCTGAAGTAGCTAGACCTTTCTTTGGCATGTAGACCCACTCTCGGAATGACCGCCGAGTAGCCATACCAAAGTCCTCAAGGAAATATTCTTCTTTCACGGCCTTCTTAAAATCTTGCCAATGTGTATTTTGAATAAAAAGATCAGTCACTTTTGGCCTCAAAGCGGGTGTGACAAGACGAAGGAAGTACTTACTCATAAGTCCAGCTAGAACTCCAAAAAACCCCATCTTGATCTCATATGTCTTCAAATATGCTGAAACATTACGGCCATCAAATAACTTCTTCTCATTCTCAACTGCTTCAATCGCCTTAGTCGCGCTGTTTGCATTCTCTTGCTCCGAATAGAGTTGCCTTTGCTGAGACAACTGTTGTTGATGCAATTGTTGCTGCTGCTACATATACAATTGTGTCTGCTGATTTTGGAGCTGCATATACATGGACATATTCTGCAAAATCTGCTTTAGATCCTCTGTTGAAGTACTTGACGCAGCAGTCATTGATGGAGCTGAAGTAGAGGACGCAGCCAGAATCATAGAAGAGGCTGAAATAGAGGCTGAAGTATCTCCCATCCTGAAATTTCTGCAACGCTTTCACGTCGGGTTCACCAAAGATATCGAAGGATTTGTCAAAGCAAAGCAAAGTCGTGTCTACAGAAGACCTTGACTAATTTCTGGATAGAAGATCAGCAAATATGCGAAGAGGATGGGCATTTCCAGTATACGCATTCCACATTATTATTCAAAGCATTATCTTTGTTGATGTCTTATAGAGAAGAAAAAATCCCATAATACATGAAGTTACTGATCCACACAGTTGAATAGATAATCAGTTTTGAAGCTTGAGAAGATCTAGATATGTTGCAATTGGAAACCTCATACCGATTTTCTGTAGTGGATAATTCAACTGCATCTGGTATGCTCGAGTTTACACTCTCACTATTAGAAGAACTGTTCTGTTTATCCAAAGAATAGCAGTTTGGCACATACACACTAATACATTTTTCAGACTAAGAAGTTTCACAGATATTATCAACTCTCTGTACAGTGCTTTCTGTTCTAAATATCTCTATTTGTTCCTGATGTTCTGCTTTAATTGTATCAGAAATTTCATTGACACTGAAACCAAAGGTTTAGACATCTGCTTGGAAGTTTTCTCACTGCATTGATCACAAAAATTCAATTCACAGCATGTTGGCTCATCTAACACATGAGTTTTGCTGTAAATGTCTATTGACGAGCCAGCTAGAATATCCAGCACTCTATTTATCCAGTTCAGTTGTTGCCACTTGAGCCACAGTGCAAGCAGCTAAAGCAATTCAAGCTTCTTCCTTTCAATAACACTTTTCATTCGAATCCAGATATCTTTCAAATCACATGTAGCGGCACCTTTGGCATATATCTGGTAGTAGCTATTGAATACATAGGAGGCATGATCAAGTACGGTGTTAGGGAGGAAGCAAGGAGCACCATACTTGATAGGTCTATAGTTTGCAGGAGTCTGGCCATAGGCATAGTCCAAGGCCGCTTGGAGGGTCGACTCATCTACTGTCTACTTGGCTACGCACCAGGACGATATCGGTGACATGCTGGTCTGGGTGATGTTGCCTTATTTGTCCTCTGCTGAAGCATTTCCATTCCAGCTAGGCATCATGGAGAGCTTTATCCCAGTCTCATGGAACGGTGTGGCAGAGAATTGCAGGAATACACTGTGTTACTGCTGTGAATCATGTTATGACTACTCCTATGCCTTTTGTAATTACCAAATAGCTTTCTTCTCCATTCTCTGCTCGATTTCTTTAAGTGCATAAAGTTCCAGTCCCCTTCTCAATTGCAGGTATCTCATCCTTGTCTTCTTTGTCACTAGTTCATTGTCACAGGTGCTCTCCTTCGTTTCCTTCTACAGTGTTATCTAACGCTTCCTTGAACCTTCTTCCACCGTAGCTTCTCTGTTGCCCTCCCTGTTACACTCTCTTTTCGATCACGGAGAGAGACCAAAAAAACTAACATTAGCCTCCCCTTTCGTGATTCTCCTCTAAAAAAGTCGACATTGATCTCTGTCTCCCTTTGCATTTTCTCCTTTGAAATCTCTTTTTCCCCTACCGTTGCTTGCGTCCTCCCTTTTTAGCTCTTGTTCGGCAGGTTCCTGCTCTTTTTATAATTCTGAAAACATGCTCCACTATAACAGAGTGCCCGATTATACCACGATCAGGTCTACTGTATATTCCAGGTAAAACTTCCTCAAACTGCTTTGCTAAAGTTGCAGTCTGCCCACACATTGACAAAACAAAAGTTAAATGCTCTATTACAGTTGGATCCCATGAAATTTTCCTTAATGAGCTCTTTCTTAAAAGAATCATCAGCAGCAGAATAGCCTCCTCTAGATTATTCTTGGGAACAAAGGAACCTTCAACCTGGGCACCTAAACTAGGAGCACCTGCTTCTATGCCTCCATACAAACTCACAAGGCCACTGCTGACAAAGACATCTGAAGTATAACCCCTCATACAAGCATCATGATGCAATGTCTGGCCAATTTCCAGAAACCCAAGTAGAGGCAATTGTTCCTCCCAAACAATAGCTTCTGCATCTGTAAGTGCACCACATGCCTGGACGGCCATTGACAATGAATGCTGGTCTGCAGGAAAGCCTTCCACTTGCATTTGGCTGTACAGTTGTAGAGCCCTTTCTCTTAAGCCCTCCTCAGCATAGGCAGATAACATTACAGTCCACAAAAGATTATCAGACTTGGGGATTTTGGAAAAGATGTTTTCAGCTTCCAGAAGACAACCATGCTTATTGTACAGAGTGACAAGGGAACTACCAACAAACACATCTGACAGGAATTACTTTCGCCAAGCATCAGCATGCAACGCTTGACTGATTTGCAAGGATCTTTCTAGTAAAAGACTGTCTTTAAATGTCACACTCGCTGCAAGATCACAACATGCTTGAATAGCAACAGTTAGGGCCTGCTTGTCTGAATTCACACCAAATTTGTGCATCTGCCTATACAACAGCAAGGCCTTCTCAACTTGGCCCTGCTTGACATATGTCGAAAGTAGTGTTGTCCATGAAACAACATTGTGAGAAGTTAAGCTGACAAATACACACTCAGCTTCTGCAATTGCTCCACAGTTGCTATAGACATTCAGGAGTGTATCACCAAGAAAGGCATCTGAAGTGAAGCCCTTGTTCCAGGCATCTACCTGTAATGCTTGACCAATTTCTTTAGACATGGCTAGAGTAGCTGATCCCTTATCTTCAATTGCACCACAGGCTTGAAGGGCAATCGTGTATGTCTGCTCATCACGACTTATTTCTTCCTTTTGCTTCAAACCCCTCTTCACTATATTACCCATGTAAAATAAAAGAGCAAACATAACGACTAAGTATATACAAAGTATCAAATCACACACACAACTTTGGGTGGTTTTCACACCTCGAATGCGCAGCAATATGACAACGCATGCCTTCCTTTATTAATTTTTCTATTGCATTACATAAGGAATGCAATTGAACAATGTTTCTTATATTTTTTTCAAAATAATCTCTCTTTGTGTGTATGTGTACCTCGTATACATGCATGCACCCGTAAGTAGTGGAAAGTATGTCACATGTATGGACAATATAGCTCTTGTTTGCTAGATTACCTTTTGTTGATAAAAATATTTATGATCCTCTGACTAACAAAGATGATGAGATCTTCGATCATGATGGTGAATAAAATTATGGTAGGTCTAAAGTACGATCCTAGAGTTAATGTAGATAAATGTATATGTTCATTGAAAATGGGAGGAAAGGGTAGAAAATGTGAGGATAAATCTAAAGTACCAAACTCATGCTCAAATGAAACAAAAGATAAAGGATTACCTTGTGGAACATCTATGATAAGAGAGTGTTCTTCAAATCCATATTATTACCAAATTGGGTCTCCTAGATGACTTACAATTAGTCCCTACATAATTAAAGAAGCAATACACATAATTAGATTTGAAATAATCAAAGTAAGTGCAATGTGTCCTTAAACTATAACACATTGGAGTTTAAGGACACATGGCACTTACTTTTATTATCCCAATATAATTATGTGTACTCTACCATAATTATGTAGGGACTAATTGTAAGTCATCTAGGAGACCCAATTTGGTACTAATATGGATTTGAAGAACACTCCATGATCATAGATGTTGCACAAGGTAATCCTTTATCTTTTGTTTTATTTGAGCATGAGTTTGGTATTTTAGATTTATCCTCACATTTTCTTCCCTTTCCTCCCACTTTCAATGAACATATACATTTATCTACATTAACTCTAAGATAGTACTTTAGACCTACCATAGGTTATTTAGCGTTAGCACAAATTGTCTCTGATGCACATTTAGGCTTTAGGCCATCATTAAACACTTAAAGGTGTACCACTTTGCACCATGGTGCTTTGTTGATTTGGGAATGGCAGTTGTGCATTATGCACCTCCCCCATATCCGCAAGTGCATCATACTCTATCATCTAATCTGGTCATGTGGGGAATCTCCCTTGGAACATTATACCACCCTCCCTTGTTGCTTATAGGCACAAATCCCACTCATGTGAAGATGAGTCACCTCCCTCCTTGAAGGAAAAGAGGGAGTCGAAAGGAATCTCTTCCGTAGAGGAATTCATATTGAGAATTATGTAGCACCTATGGTAGTATGAGCTTCACTCTCCATGTATCACCTTTGGAATGATTTTGTAGATTACATTTAGAATGTGAGGGGCCTTCATATGTTTGGTTTATCTTGAATCCAAGACTTGTGGAGTATTTTAATTCTTCTTTGACAAGCAATGCTAGGGATCTCACCTCTTCTTTCATAAGCATTGGCAAAGCATGTAAGTCTCTACCAATTCACATCCTAGATGGTATCATATACCTCATGTGAGGGATACCATTTAAACCAAGCATCAATATCTCTCATTTTTCTCAACACAACATGGTGAAGTTCCTCCTTTGAAAAGATTTTAGCTTGTAGTAGGGACACCTAGATGAAGAAAGTCAATTGCACTAGTTCCAAAAATTGATAAACTAGAAGTTAATATTATTGCTCATCAACAACTGATTGACCATGTATGTTTGATAGGTGGTCTAGAAAATTTGCAAAAAATTTGAGTCCCAGCTATGGTACAACCTGCCACCCTCCTTGATTGGTATAGGTCTTGTCTCATCTTGCAACTTGCTAAGACTAGTCCTTATGCTTGTTATAAAAAGCAAATGCCATCTGCAATCATGTGGGAAACATCCAACAAATCATACGTCCTCTTCAAGTGATGAAAATTTGCATTATCATATGCAATCATGGTACAACTTGTATACAACTGGTCAGTCTCACTTGGCAACTTGTTCTAGTCCCTTGCCAAGATGGTACACTCTTGTGAAACTTGTCCTTTCAAAGTTTCCAAAATCCCTAATCTATTCATGGATGCAAGAGGGCCATATATTGACCACATGTCAACTAACATTTTGTTGTATTTCATGGAAGGAGCAACCACAACCCCTCCTTCCTCTCATTTTAGTGTGGGACTAAACTCTTCCTCCATCAATAGGATCACTCCTCCCTTTCCTCTACTTGAAGAAGAGTAAAAACACACACAACTAGGAAGGTCTAGTGCTTGGATGTATTCACTGGTTAGCTTTAGCCCTTGCATGGCCGATGCATTAGGTTTCCTTGCCCTTAACAACCTTCTCCAAGCTACCTTTTGGCTTTGTAAACATAGGCCTTTAGCATTCCATGTTTGAATTCCTTTTTAAGGATACATATACACTTCTTGATTATATCATGATATATTCATATACTAATGTACACATTGATGGCCATAAGTTGTAGAGAAGCATCTTACTTACTCATGTCATGAAGTTGTAGGACTTAATCAAATTGTTGAATTAGTTGTAGAGAAGTGTCGTATTCGTTTCCCGCCAACGGATATTTTCTTCATTTTCTTGTACTTCCTGTACATCAATCCCCTCTTTCTAGTATCTCATCCTCCCATCGTGATTCGTGCTCCCATTGTTCTGTGGCTCCCGTGCTCCCGTGAAAACAAGGCATGACCGAGCTGCCTGTGGCTCGAAAGCCAATATTGAAGGAGGAGCTGTACATGACGTCGGCACAAGCTGAATATGAGAGAGTATAACATATGCATCGATGGACTTATACATTGCGGCCAATAGGTGAGAAGCTCTTGATACTAAATTGTTAAAATTATATCCTGATATCTACGTCTGATTAGCTTTATAGGTCAAATTAATGGTACAAGTCTCATTGGAAATTGGAAGCCCAAGCTTCAAAAAACCATCATTGCAGCCTGCTTTCTATACTGCTCTGATCGGCCAGTTAATATTGGCCTAGGCTCAGCAAGCTCCCTTTATCTTAATAATATCGTAGCCTTGCATGGTGCAATATTGTTGGAGCTGTTAACATTGTAAAAGAATGAGACCTCCATATGTACAGTGTCCATAAAACCATAGGGAACCTTTCTGAAACTAGTCCTTAAATTCAATGTTCAAATGACAGAGGCAAAAACGTGGTGCTTCTTGGTGAAAATGGTTCTTGAGGGGAAATTAACAGATTTGAGAAACCTTCTTTATGAAGGGTTGTTTTAGCTTCTAATTGTTCTGCAGCTGCAGCATTCAAGTCCATGCCTCCAGGCCTCCAATATCTCTCAGCAGCAGCTTGTAGGCCTGGTACTGCAGATGGCCATGCAGAGCACATAATCTATCATAACAGCAAGGGTTAGAACATTTAGTACCGTTGAGCTCACAAAAAAAGGCATAGTAACAAACCTTGATACTATGTACAGTCATGACAAGCACGTGAGGAAATTGTAGTCATGGACGCTAATTTGATCAAGATACTTTTAGTCATGACAAGCAGGAGTACCATTATAAGATTGCATGTGGAGAGACAATCTGATTAGAGTGACAGATGGACTAACATAAGATTCTCAATCCTTGTTCCCACCTGCTGGTCATGGGGACATGAGTTTTGGAGAGAAGGAAGCTCCTTAAGTGTTGCACCAAGGCATGATGTTGGGGAATATAGCTGTCCCTGAAAGAAGTTCTTTAACTTATTAGTCTACTCAATAAGGTGGAGTGGGATTGTCATTTCTCTAGGCAACTTTGAATTGGAGAAGCTGCATTAACACTCACATAGCTTACCTTAGCATTCAAAATGATCGACAAAGGACTAATTAGCTTGTCAAATGAACACAAGTGCTAGTACAAATTCTATATACTTTCTTATGGAAAATAGATCATAATAGAGGCTGATCATAATGATATGTGAATGGAGTAGTACCATGGAGGAAGGTGAGTCCTTTTGAAGAGCCTCGCATTTGTTATGAAGGTAAACCATTTTTTGCAAAGGGATCATGGAGACCATTGTTGGTGGCCAAAGCCTGAATTCATTGGTTGCACCTGTATTTGTACAGGTTGTGGGCTTGCTTGATCTGCTCTTGGGAGTGACTGTGGGGGGTAGCTTAACCAAGATAAGCTAGGATTAAGGCCTAGCTCCTGCTGAACTCTTGTTGGACTAGGATCTGCGGCAAAGAAGGATGGGTTGGTAAATTATTGCCGGAATCTTGTGGGTCCAGATATTAAAGAAGCTGGAAGCTTGATAATATTAACCATGTGTTGTCACTGTTTTGTATGTGGTGGTTGTTGTTGCTGCTCCTACTGCTTTGTCTATTGTGGTTGTCATTGGAGTTGTGAGGGAGCTTG
Organism: Lygodium microphyllum; assembly: GCF_053477565.2. Classification (NCBI taxonomy): domain Eukaryota; kingdom Viridiplantae; phylum Streptophyta; class Polypodiopsida; order Schizaeales; family Lygodiaceae; genus Lygodium; species Lygodium microphyllum. Next base: position 35,179,361 of record NC_141158.1, read on the forward strand.
ATGAGAGAATGAGATCGTGGAAGGAAGGGAAGAATTAGCACTGGTAGGGGGCCAGTTAGGAGTACACAATGGAGAAGGAACAAGGTGGTTGATCATACTTCCATCATGATTATGCGTCAAAGGCAGTACAACGTCAATGCCATTGTTGGAAAAGAAGATATGCAAGCGGAGTACCACAAGGTGCTCTGATAGGGATTGATGAAGTTGCTAGTCATGCGGGATATTTGACTGCATTGATGAGAATTCTCCTTGTTGTAATTGATGATCTGGGTCTGGGAGTTGTAATTACTGATTAATGTGCCAGTAATATTACTGGTGTTGCTGCCGCCACCTAGTCATAGTTTATTTTCTCCACTTCAACACACCCGTTGATTAATTTTGTTACATACTATCTCTCTATAAGTGCCTTTTGATATTGCATTTGGTGCTGGAAGGCATGCTTGCCCTGCTAGACATGAATGTACATATCTAGTATGATCTGTCCTTATCGAGTCTCCTACTAATTACTTTGCCTTTGATGTTTTTGGAGGATGAGTGATGTATTCATAAAGGATAAAAGACGATTTACTCCAGTATATTAGGTACTTGTGCCAATGTAGTGATTCATAAAATAAATGCTACAACAATTTCCTCGATAGATGGTTTCAGGTATGCTTTTGTAGCTTTGGATGGTGGATGTGTGGTGGATATATGTATGTAGCTTTGGATATATGTATGGTGGATCTATGATGCTTTTGTAGCTCTGGATATATGTGTGTAAGCAAACAAAAAAAAAAAATCAAAGTACTAGTCTATGTACTTTATGTGTACTTTATGTGTAGTTTAAGGGTGTATGTGGAATGAACCACACCCTTGCTAATTGGCAATGCCTAGAATAAAATATTGCTATACGTCTCTCACTTGTTGACCATGGCACCAAACTCACTACACTCTCCTCATGAGTCACAATAAACTATTGCTAGAGGTCTCTGACTTCTATATACAACTCACTACACTCTCCTCATGAGTCACAATAAACTATTGCTAGAGGTCTCTGACTTCTATATACAACTCACTACACTCTCCTCATGAGTCACAATATACCTCCTATATACTCCACTAATCAGGGAACCTCTCAACCACCTCCTTTACACTCACACCCCTCCCCCATAAACCTTGCTCTATGACAACCTCCATTACTTTTGACAAGTATGTTGCTCTAGAGCCCCACTTGGATTCTTCATCACAAGAAAGAGCAAGCTTACACCTAGCTCCAAGCCATTAGTCTTTCTCACTCTTCCTATCCTTTTGTTTTCCCTCATTTTTCCTCAACTTTCCAATCCCTTATCTTGGCCTCATACCCACTTATGTGCTCATCCACTAATGCCAATGTTTACAAAATTTGACCCCATCACTTTAAATGTAGCTCTATTGCTAAACTAATATAGACTATGATATTAACTGTGCAACTAAAATATGTTATTAACGTAAACTATGTTGTGGGCTGGTTTTTTCGCAGTCTTGGAGTTTTAATTGTGGATCACATAATTTCCTCAACCTTGGATTGAAGATTGAAGATACTCTAGTAAGGGATGTCTTCTTCTACAAGCACATTAAGAAAATGTACATGTAACTATAAGTGTGCACATAGTATTGAAGGTTGGCAATTAGTGAATCGTAGTACTTATTTTAGACACACTAAAAATGACATGCTTGGGATTAGGCATTCTTCTCTAGAAAGATCACATCCTAGTGAACCAAGGGACTCAAATGTGCAAGGAGATCATCTTGAGAAAACAAGACACGAAGAATCATCTCCAATGCATGGTGAAACTAACATAGATGATTTAAATAGATGACATAGGTGGTGTGATTGCCTTGCATATTGTAATGGTGGGAGGAGTGTTGGTCCACAAACTTTTCTTAGGCACCAGGAGTTGAAGGCCAAATATGATGCACTAAGTATGCAAATTGGTCTTACTTCTCCTAATGAAAGGCAACATGAATAAGGCAATGATCAAACTATCAATACTTCTATAAGTTCCCCCTTCACTCATGACAACAACTCAATTAACCATGCTGAGCCTCCTCAAATAGATCCTTCTATAGACAATCACATATCTATTACTAGGCCATCATTATATCAACAAACTATACCAAAAATAATTGAGCTTCAAGCTCTTTGGGATGAGAACCAAATATCAATTTAGTGCACAAGAGAAGATGCTCCAATTATTATTTGGAGACATTGGCAATCCAAGGGCTAGGGATCAAAGAGTTGAAGAGTGCAAGCCAAGTTTAAGTAAGCTATTAGTGCAAATACCTGATACATGGAATGGAAACCTTGATGGAGTGAGAGTCCCGGCATCTTGGGAGCAACTTGACTCTATGTATCATGGTCTTGGCATGGTCCAACATGAGCACTATAGGTTTTGAATGTAGTCTTGTGTTCTTGCAAACAAAATCTGCGAAAAAGAATACTAAAGAGTGACTGTATTGAATGTTATGAAAAGTGCAAAAAATGCAATAAACCAAGGACAGAAATGTTAGATATTGATTATTTACCTCTAAAGAAACAATTAGAGCTTTTAGTGCGATCTAGGATACTTTGTCATGATTTCCTTACGCATGTGGCATCATAAAACAAGATGGTTAGGGAAAGATATCCACATGCAACCAGAATTCATAAACGATTTTTGGGATGGAGCAAAGTGTCGTGAGTATCAAGATTTTTGGAATCGTGATGCTGAGTATGAGATGGTTGTTGCATGCAACAACCCTACATGTGGGAAAATATATACAACTTTTCCAAGGTCTTGTTTTTCAATAGTTCTAGAGCAAGGTTTTGACCAAGAGATGAAAGAGTATAATTTTGTTTGTAAAAAATGTCGACATCTCAACAAAAGTAAAAAGAAAAAGTTTAGAGGTGATCCTTGGAACTTGGCACTTCTTTTACATTGGGATGGATTCCAAGCCTCTCGTACAACTCAAAAGGACTGTGGTGTGGTTGAAATTAAGGTCCTTAATGGTGGGAAGGGTTCCGTATTAGGCATTATTCCTGTTTTAATCATACATTTTAGTTGCTCTAAATTTATTCGTAATACTCCTTATATATTTCAAACTTTTTTAAGACGGCTTATTAGTGAGCTACAAGATCTTTACATAAATGGTATGCAAGTGTTATACAACTACCCTGTAGAAAAGATTTTTGAAAATCCAATGGGAAAATCAAACTTTTGTGTTGTTAGATTAATTCTTATGATGGTTACAGGGGATCATCCTACACAATGCAAAATAGGATCCTTCAAAGATGGTGGGCAATTCTTTTGTCGTAGAGACAAAGCCCAAGCTACTCTTGATACTAGTAATCCCTCATTCCAAGGATGTTACCTTTACGATGGTAGTCCATATCAAGCAAGATATCCTCCAACCCAACGGTCCATAGGTGAAATGATTGATGCCTTATCAAGTTCAAAGAGGGCATCCACACAGGCTGAAAAGGATGGAAAACTAAAGCTTGTAGGATTAGCTGGAGAGTCTATTCTATGGAAACTATATGATTTGTATGGTTTTAACTTGTCAATAGACTTGGTATATGATGCGATGCATGTGTTATCTCTAAATATATTTCAAAAATACATACGAGTACTCATGAGATCCATGTCCAATGAAAAGAAAAAGATGATAGATTTTTGTTGTGAAAAGGCTTATAAGCTCTCTCCACCCTCTATTCATCATGGACGGTGGTCTCGTAATCCAAGTAAGTACTATGAAAGCTTTAAGGCTGAAGAAAACCAAAAGTTTATCCAATGGTGCTTACCATATATTTTAGGTATAGTTGATGAGATACCAAAGTCAATTTTTGACCTAGGTTTGTTGCTCATAGATATTGCACATGCCTTCTATAGTTATAGTCGATGTATTGGTTGGTAAAAAAAATGTTTAGGTATTGTACGTACTTTGTTTTCTGCTTGGAGAGTTCGAAAGGAAGAAGCCTTTGGTGCTACTTCTTCTCCCTTAGAGCACGTTGTAGGAAATGGAGAACTACTAGATGACATATTGAGACATGGATTGCATGATGTGTATTGGTGTTGTGACTTTGAGCGAATGGTAGCATTATATATAGCAGTAAAGAGTAATAATCACTTTAACGAAATATCTTATGTAAACTATTATAAGAGGACATTCTTCACTTCAATATTTAAGTTATTAGAAATGGAAGTAGATGGGCTTTTGCCACATGAAAGAATGCTTATCCAAGTACATGCCTATCTTGTTTTACCTGATGGTTATGCTTTCACTGATTACCAGACACCGTGTTGTTATTCATTTCATGAGAATGGCATTGTGGAGGTTTCTTCAATTGAGAAGGCAAAGGAGATATGGAAACTTTTTGAAAGAGATGATTCCCAATATCCTTGTAACATAATGATGCGTGAAAAAGGCATTTTAATCACAAAAAAGAGAAGAGAACATAGGCCCCTTTCATCAGAAGAACAAAAATATATTGCACAATTTCTTGATCTTCAAGAGAATGCACTAGTAGGACATCTAGTTACCACATATAGAAGAATTATTTATAATGGAGAAATATAGAAGATCGCAGATGACGTCATGGTAAAAACTAACACTTTTTGTAGTACGTTAGAAAGTATAGGTCATTGGAAAGCAAGACTCACTAATTGTTTTTCCATTCAATGGGATGGAGAGTATTACACCTTTTTTAGTGGAGAATATTACAAGCAATGCATAACTGTAAAAGAAAATGAAGAATGCTTACTTATAGATCCAATCATGGGAATGAGTATACTACAAACTCAACGACTTCCATTTACATGGGATTGCATAAGATCATTGAGTTCTTTATTGCATAAGTTTGTTTCTTTACCTTTACATAATAGACTTGTTGCATATGAGCTAAAAGATCTAATTCAAAGAACAAGATTATCACAAATAGGGGCAGTTGGTTGTATACCTCCTTGGTTAGAAAAATATGATATTGTGTTGGCAAGAAAACATGATGATGACATGGATGGGGAGTACATTCATGCAAAGATAAGAGAGGTAGATTATGAAGAAAAAAGGTGCACATTGTCATGGTTGAAGTGTGATCATAATAGAAGTACATGGAGAAGTGATATTGATGAAGATATTTGGAGGGATTGGAACTTGTGTAGCATGGTAATGTCAAACTTTGAAGTTACAAAGAGAAGGAGAGTAACATTATCAATTGGAGAGTCTATAGATGTTCCAATAGTGTGGAGATCACGTGATGTAACTTGACTTCTTTAGAGAGAGAGAGAGTGTGTGTGTGTTGCATTCTTGGAGATCCAAATGGGTGCTAGTAGCATTGCTCATAATGGACATCATTATCTGATCGCCATCCCATTGTGTATATCGTAATGCTTTGTCTATGGGTGTTTGTATATTAGGACAATATCTCATGGATATAGCTCATGTTATGTCTCATGTATAGGTAGTTGGACCTTTGTGTGTATGTGTGTATGTGCGATTATTGTTATTTCTTTTTATAAAGAATGAGAAAATTTCTTGCTTGAAGAAGATTAATGTATGGATATAATCTCTTGTTTCAGGAATACTAGCATATAAAGTTGTAAATTTGATTTTACCTTGTATCTTGTTTGATTTTAGCTTGTCTGATGGTTTGTATAGTTTTATATTGTATTGTTGTATGGTGTTTTTCTTTAAAACTTAAAAATCCATTAAAATCATTGAGAGAGAGAGAGAAAAAGAGAGTGCAATTATTGTTGTATGCTTTTTATATGATTGATTGATTCTTTATTGGTTGAATATTAACATAGTTTCTTGATTTAATTTTAGCTTGTCTCATGGCCTCCCCAAGTCAACAAACTCTAGATTCAATTATGAAAACTATCATCACTCTCCAAAAAACAATTGAGGAATTGAAATCAAAGAATGATAGTTGTAAACAAACAGTGAGCATGAGCAAACCAGTTTCAATACAAAGTAAAAGAGTCCAGTTGCCACCTCAAAAGCAAATCAAGAGTATACAAATAGGGGATATCATTGATGAAGACTCCTACATATGACCGGATTTTCAAATCACCTAAAAGGATTAGTCGAGAAGACCAAGATGAGTTTGGAAAACCATTTTTACTAAAATACTATCGAGATACGCAAAATGTCAAGTATTGTGCTAATCAGAGAAAAGTGTATAATTGGGTCAACAGCCATGAGACACACAAGGATTTGCAGTAATAATAAAGATGAAAAACATAGAATTTTAGAGATCATAGATCAAAATTTACCCCTTGAGTTTCCTGGTGCTACTTACCTTTGGAAAAAGGAGGATATATATCTGTACTATCTTTCTGTTGCTCAAAATCTTAGAAAGAAACTCAAGAGGAAAATATCATCTTTGGTAGGCATATCTTTGGTGGGTATATCATGCGCACATGTGCATACTCAAGAATCAATAGTCAAGTTTAAAGCTAAATTGAATTTTCCATAATAAAAAGGAAGTATTTTTTATCATCTTCAAGTAGAGAAATTAGAAGATACATACAATGTTTGCTACTAATTATATAATAAGGTTTGTGTTGCTTGTCGCTAATTACTTATATCAAGCTTTGCTTGTCAACTGGAGGAACTTCCATTCATTAGAGAGCAATGCAAAAATAATTATTAACTCTGGTTTTTTAATTATATTAAGTCCAATTTCAGGTGGTTAAATAATTACGCATCTGAAAATGTGTCTATATTCGCGTCTATTTGCGTTGATATATAGACGCAAAATTCGCGTCTATTTACACACTCTTTCACACGCACATATAGACGCAATGATAGATGCGCCCGACTTTGCGCGTCTAACATGCGCATCTATGCCTCATTTCTGTTGTAGTGGGTATCAAAACCACTCTTGAGATTGCTTCTAGTAGGGTAGAGAGTGTTGTAGATAGTACTGAGTGTTGCTTCATAAGAATTCCTATACAAGAAACCATATTCTAGAGCGAAGGAGAGCAGTACACAAAATTTCGAACAAAATTAGAGCTTTGAGAGGGAATGAAAAAATGCCTAGAAATAGGCATATACTTGTCCAAAAAAGATAGAAATTTACAAGGAAACTCTTGAGTAAAGAAGGTGTCTTTAGGTCAAAAAGAATCTTAAAAACAATCTTTATATCGTTTCCAAACTTTCGCTCTTTTAAGAAGCAAGAATGAGAATGATTCTAATATATTTTAATGTTAAAAAGTCATGAGGGCATTAAAGTCATATATTAATGATTGGCTCCTTTTTTAGAGAAAATAGAATTTTATTTTTTTAGTTATGAGGATTTTGAGAAAAAGTGACTTTATCCTACAATTTGGGAATAAAATAATAGGTGAAATCTATTGAAAATACAAATACGAGATTTGATTGATTGTAGAAGATCTCTTATTATAATATTATTTTGAAGTCTCTTTTTAGAGAGAGAGGGGTGAGAGAAAATCCTTAAGGGGCAAAAGAGAGATTCCATATTTCTCCTAATGATGTTGTGCTTATGAACTCTCATCTTTAGAGTGCTAGTTAAGGTATCAAAAGTTTACTCGATCTTCCTTGATGTTCAACTCATTGAATCTAGCTTCTTTTTCCAACCCTCAAAGAAAAATGCATTGGCTGATGATGTTAAGTGTACCACAAGACTCACAAGCGAAGTAGAGTCTAGAATCCTAGCCTATCAAAACTATTGAGACTCTAGTATGCATATCTCTCATGCGAACAATAACCTAGATCTAACGTTCCTAGTGCAAAATTAGGAAATTTTTCTCATTTAATAAAAAGTGAAATAATTCGTCCTCTCCTAGTTTGCAAGAATTCTTATACCTCATCTATATTACTCTAAAACCCCATAAAAAATCCAATCCAATCCATGCTCACTGTTTTTTGAACCCTACAAAGGTTTCATTGTATTGCACTCAACTTGAGGAAAACTAAGAGAACTATGAAAGCCTTTCAGAAAGGTATTGATTCCATTGTTATGGCCTTATAACCTTTTTTTTCACCCACACTCATGGAGATTTTCTAAGTAAGCTCCATCCAAGTGCAAATCACTCTCATCCTAACAATTACGCATAATATCAAGTAGTCTCTCCAAGTCTTTTTATAGTACTAAAATCCATCTCTAGCAACTTACTAGTCATACATAAGTGAAAAAATGCATCAACACATATAAGATCCCCATGTGTCATGCTGCACTAAATAAAAAAGTGTAATACCACTTTAAAAAAATATTAGCATCACATAAGTCACTCCAAAACCCCAAATATCACCAAACCACTCTCACAAAACCTTTTTTTGCATCAAATTGAGCCTCTCCAAGGATTTTGAACCACCTAAAAAAGTCTTAGCATCACATAAGTCACTCCAAAAGTCCAAATATCAACAATCCACTCTCAACACGAAGAGTCTCTCCTCTACTCTAATTAGGATTCAAGCCAAATTCCAATAACTTATCCTCAACCAAGCATGACTCCATTAAGTCATTACCATCCTCATTATCCAAAGTATGAGCACTATTTTCCTCAACATCCTCACATCATGCTTCTAGATCTATCATTGAGTCACCACCATCAACATTATCCAAAGAGTGAGCATTACTAGCCTCAACATCCTCACATCATGCTTTCTAGACCGTAGAAGCTCATCTCTAAACTTGGTTTCAAGTCTATTAGCTTTCAACACAGCCAGCTTGAATAGAAAATCATCTTTAGCCATCATGCTTCTAGAGCTAGAAGCTCATATTCAAACTTGCTTTCAAAACAATTAGCTTGACTAGACAACCATGTAGAGTTTGCAACCTCATATTTGAATCTCTTAAACTTCCAAGTCCCTTTGAACTTTATAGATGGTATATTTATACCCTCCTTCCAATATTTCCTAAAAAACAATAAGAAATATCTCTTTCCTTCTTTCTTCTTTAGTTTTATCTCTAGCTATCTCATTAGCAATCCCATCCAGAAAACTAGTGTATTATGAAAAGAAAAATTTATCTCTCATATTTACCAATAGGAAGTTTTGGTTTTTGTTCTAACTCTTCTATGACAATATCATCCTTTGATTGCCCAAAACATCTGTCTTTCTCTCATCTTCACCCATAGGAAGTGTTGGTTCTGTTCCAATCCTTTTATGACCATATCAGCCTTTTGATTTTCCTCTTTGCTAAATTCAAATATTTGACCATTTGAGGCAGAATCCAAACTTACTTCCCTTTGTCGCCTCTGTATGGGAACTTCAAGCCAAATACTTGGAAAGTCTTCCTTAGTCCTCTTAACACGTATATATATCCATCTCATATCCCCTTGACAAAGGCTTTGGAGATGGCCTTGGGATTTGGCCTCTCAGTAAGAGGGAATCACTTGTACAAGCTTTGTATCTTGGAAAAATATCCTTTTGTTGGTGTAGATGCATGAGTCACATCTTGAGGTTCTCCTCATGTTTGTCTTTGGCGAACTGCATGATGAATACGTTCTTGAGAGTGGAAAAGCATGCTTTATCATTCTCGTCCAATCTCATAAACCAACTCCTATCCTAACCACCTAAGAAAAGGCCAAAGGTATCAACCTTCTTATCATCAACTATGAGGTTATGCACCTCACACACATGCTTGAATTTCTCTACAATGTTACATGGGTCATTGTGCGCTCTATGTTGTTCTTCTTGCTAAGCGATCAACAGGATTGTGTCATCTCTAGAACCTAGTGTAGCTCCTATACCTATCAGAGTAGCATGTTGGTGACTTTGAAGCCAACATTATGGCAAATGAATTGTATATTAACCTTCAGTATAGTGGGTTAGTTAACCTTTAAGTCAAAGTAGGACTCCAGAACATTTATGCCAATCAACATTCTTCTTTTTTTGTTCATGTCTCTCTCCATGTCTTCTTTCCATCCTTGGGCACCTAGGGCAATGTCCAATAGCTCTTCTTATTTCATTCATGGCTATCTGCATGTTGTCCTTCTCTTGTTGGAAAACTTGGTTCATATGTCCAACAACTTGTCAATTGTATCCTTGCTTTGTTTTGCCAACGTGGTGTAATCATCCTCTAACACAAGGTATGCCACCTTGCTCATCTATTTATTGGTGGTAGTGCCATAGTTTTCAAGTGCCATTTTCAACTCCTTGGGTGCATCTCTTAAGAATGATTCCCTATCCATCATGCTAGTCTTCACTAGTGATGCATTTTCTTAAAGTCTCAATCACATCTCTTGTGGAATGGAAATATTTATCATTCCTTGAGTTTTCTTATTTTTTGCTTTCTATTATGGTGCTCTAACATTCTACATAAGATGGCTCTATATTATTCCTTGAGTTTTCTTGTTTTGTGCTTTCTGTTATGGCGCTCTAACATTCTACATATGATGGCTCTTTAGAGATCCTTTTTCTCCGTAGATCCCAATTACGATAGTCTTTATGTTGCAAAGTTTGTGTCTATTGGTGAGAATGTAGTGTTGACACACTTCCCTTGTGTTGATTTTTTTTTCCTTGTGGACAATTCCTATGCATTGGCAAGTTTGCATGATGAGTTGTAATTGACATTGATGGATTTTGTGTTGTTAAAAAGAATATTCTCATTATTATTGGGTTGAGGCTATCTCTATCTAATCAAGGAACTTTTTTTGCATTTTGTATGACACACGAGCACACGTATACAGGCTAGGTACCTTCACTTCATTCATAATTTTTGTGTGAGCATTCATGGATTGGTTTCATATCATGAATTGGACATTGCATTTGACCTCAAATTATGAGTGGATGAACATGAAGTTCTATTCCAGAGCATATTCTTGCTAGGGCACATTACTTAAATAATAAGTTCATATCAAAGAGAAGGTTGTTGAAGCAAGGAAGAAGAGAAAAAAGTAAATGAAGCTAGAACACTTTTCATCAAAAGGAGCTACCACAGGAGTGTTTAAAAAGATGAGCATGCAATCATGTGTACAAGATCGATTTGAAAGAGAGTTTACATCTTGATAAAGTAAACTCGTGATCTTACTCCATATCACAATCTGGGGGGGTTCACTATATATGTATTCTCTATATAACGTGCGTTCATGGTCTATTTATAAATATCCTAATCTGTGAAATTTTCTTGAATAAAACACAACCCTTTTCTATTGAATCTGTAAGTAACCCCTTTATATGGCACCCTTCTTTATGTAAAAAATGTATAAAAATGGTGTTATACATATAGAATGCTTCCTCTTGAAAGTAGGGTTAAAGGCATTTCTTGGAGCTTTCAAAGATGATGGGGGCTATAGAGAAGGCTTGAAAGTGATAAAGACACAGATGAGGAGAGATTATAGCATTGCCAGCATGGGATTGTGCAAATTATGAATTTAGTAAGTTTCTACAAAGCATGTAATTAAAAGCCATTTTACACATAGGTATTCTATATAGGAGAATCATATTGCTGAAAGTAAGAATAGCCACATTATAGAAATTGCACAATTCTAGATGGCTCAAATGAATATACTCATTATTATTAGGTTGAGGCTATCTCTACAACTATGTATATTATGAATATGACTCCCTCTACTGCAATGGGTGATGTGACACCAAAGGAGATGTTTACCTACAAGAAACAGGACTTGTCATATGTATGTATTCCAAAGAAGCTAAGAAAGAAGTTTGATCTAAAATTTGAACAATGTGTATTTGTTAGCTATTCCATTGGGCAGAAGGGTTACATGTGTCATAATCTAGTTACACACATTTTACAGGTGAGTAGAGATGTGTTTGTTGAGATGAGCAATTGGTATACTACTGAAAAACTAATTGTTGCAGATGATGTAAAATAAAAGTTCCATAGCCAAGCATACTAATTGGGATCAAAAGAGTCCTCCTCTAGTAGGTTATTGATAGACCATAGACTAGCAAACCACATATGAACAGCACTCGTACAAGTTGAAGAACTGCTTTACGAAAGCAAAAAGAAAATGTGGATCATAGATGCATGTGAGTAACGAGATTGCCCCTATTTTTTTCCATAAAGCCCACCACACAAGCTCTAGAACCATGATATTTACCTTTGCTTGTGTTAGATTAGATGACCTATTCTAAACCATTATTACTTTGTGATGAAGATGTACAAATACCTAAATTTTCTCTTCTAATATCAACATAGATATTAGATCTAAAAAAGAAGGGATGTTGTCTGTTGCATTAATGGAGGTTCAAAACTATTTTTACTCCTTACCCAAGACATCCAAACATACAACCACTATATCATCATCATCATCAATATGCACTTTAATAGACCCTATGCTTCAACAATATTCTTGGTCTTCAATGCATATCCATTGATAGACACATTGCCATGGTTGACATTGTTTAACTCAAACTTCAATTGAAACCTTTTAGCTTTGATATTTGTACCAAATAGTATGACTACGTTATTCTATGCTTCTGCAAGGCTATCTACATCTTGTTATACCTTATCATTTTGTCTAACATAGTGATGGAAAGCTAATACAAAACTTTTCAAGCACCCTAGTTCCATTCCTTCAATGGATTGCCTTGCTTAGATGTGTCATTTTCATCCTTAGTAACTCTAGAGATTGAGTATTATCTTCTTGAATCTAGGCCCAATAACCTTTACCTATAAGAAAATTATGCTTGTAAAGTTTTTGAATCAAGCTCGTGATTAGTATCACCAATATGACCGCCGACCTTATCTAGACAACTGTTGTCTTAGCTGTCACTCTACATGTGTGTTGTAATAACTAAGTCGGTTTGACTCAACTACAATTAGTGGTACAGTTAGTTAGTGGCCTAGCGTGTTTATCAGTTATGTGTTATTAGACTCTAGTAAGTATTATGAAAGACTGAGAAAAAGAGAAAAATGAGAGTTCACTACTCTTTGTTATAGCTCCATGTCTTTGTCTCTCTCTCCCTCCTTGAATCTTGAACATGGTATCAGAGCTTGAACGCCTAAAGCCTAAACGTTTGATAGTCACCATGTGACATCAACACATTAGATCTAAAGAAAACATCGTCAAAAGAAACTGTGCCGGCATCCTACTTTTTTGTAGAAGCTATATCTTGCTATAGAAATGGATTTTGGAGAAACAACCCACTATGCTTGACCGTTTTGACGTGCTTTACAATTTGCATAAGAAAGTCTTTTCAAATTCTTCACAGATTTTGAGATATTTAGCACAGACTTGTCCAGACTAGCTGTTAACTACAATAAACAACATGTGGTTCCAAGGCATTGGTGGCTTTCATCTTCTAAAAATGTATATGCCCTTATTCTCATACATTTGAGCATGACACTCGAGTGTTAAATGCTTAGTTTTGGAGTTTATTAGCAAGTTGGAAACAATGAACTAGTTGTTGTCTTGAATTTGGAAACACTATACATACATGGTTGAAGTATCTGTGACGCTTATTTGCTACTAACCAATTCTCTTCTCTTTTCTTCAACTTTATCTCTTGCTCATTTGTGATTTTATTTTCCTTAAAGATTTTCTTGTTACTTTAGTATGAGATGACAGAGATATGTTCATAAATCTAGTTAATAACTATGGGGATATTTGTGGGGAAGAAGGCATAGGACTTTCTATTCATAAACACATGTACAACTTATTTGTAAAACAAGAATGCCCTCAAGATGCATTAACAAAGGACATTGCATCAGAATTAGCGGCATGACATCATGTATGGTATTGCACATGCAAAGGTACACATATAGGTAATACATAAAGATCGGCTATGCATAGGTAGACACATGAACTACAATTATGCATAAGCTACACATACATACTCGGGTAAGTTACTTATGAATATATATGTGCATCATGTGGGTTCAAAATACCGATATATGTGTGCATCGTGTGGGTTCAAAATCGTGTGGGTATTGAATAAAAATTTATAATATCGATATTTATAAATAGGCCTTGAACACACGTGATGTAGAGGATATATATATAGTAACTTCCATGAGTATATATATATGGATTCATATGTCTATGCATATACATGTGCCCATGCACGTAGGCTATGCATAATATATGTGCAACTAGTTTCTTTATACAATGAAGACTTATCAATTACCCAATCTCTCTCTAGGTCCTTAGCTCTCATTGTTTATTCAAAGATATTGGGCTGTATACACATGATCTCACTTTTATATGTTTTTCTGTTTGAGTTCCTACTTCCTCATAGGGTTCCTTGTTTTTAAAGTTCTTCCTCAGTATTTTCAAATGAAAATTGGCTATCTCCTTCTACCAAAAAACTTGTAATGGTAACTTCTTCATTTCTTATTCTTTAACATCATTAATTAAGGTACATTCCTTGTCTTGTTAAGTTCCTTGTTTTGTCTCACTAAAACTGATGCCAGGAGGCATATTCCACGGTGGATTCCGTGAGGTTTTACGGTGGATTCCGTAAACTTAGATGACCGGGGCTCATACACAAAGAGGATTCTTTGTGCGAGAAGTTGATGGGGACGCCTATCCTTTTCGGGCGTTTCATTAATTTAGTGTGTACGTGGGTGATTCCATAGCGGGTGATTCCGCAAAATGCATATTAAATTAATAAACATTTATGAGTTTAGAGTGCGCACTCGTAATAAATTAAGGTTAGGATTTATTTCTAACCAGTTGATTTATTTATGTAGCTGAAGACTGCTAGGTATTCACTTTTGTCGGTTTAATTGTATTATTTTACTAACGATTGTGAATGCTTCAGTTGATGTGTAGAGATAGCAGCAGTGGCGGAGGAAAGCATTGGATTCTAGCGAGTATTCGACCTTTGGATTATATTTTGATAGGCGCCACACCTATATTTTGTTATGTCTATAGAGACATCGATTATTGATTATTATTTTGTATGCGCCTATGCGTACGGATATGTTATTTCTATTTGGACATTGAGATTGGGCATGCCAGACTCTATGGGCACCATCCATTAGCTTTATTTCCTATTTTTGTAGAAAGCAAACTCAAAAGCTAAAAGCTTGTCATATTTTTGTAAATTGGGCTATTATTGAGCATGAAGATGGACATATACATAAAATACATGCTTTGTGAAGCGCTCACACAAGGCAT
Organism: Lygodium microphyllum; assembly: GCF_053477565.2. Taxonomy (NCBI): domain Eukaryota; kingdom Viridiplantae; phylum Streptophyta; class Polypodiopsida; order Schizaeales; family Lygodiaceae; genus Lygodium; species Lygodium microphyllum. The sequence continues at coordinate 35,194,411 of NC_141158.1, forward strand.
GGGGGGAGATTGAACCCAATTGGTCTCTTGCTTCTTGTCGTTCATGCTTTTTCATTGTTTTTTGTGCAAAAAGGTAGAGTTCATTGTTCTTGGGGACCTTCCGGGATTCACTACGTGAGCATTCTGCGACCGATCTGCGCACCAGTGGTATTAGAGCGGAGCTGAGATCAAGAGCTTCCAATCGCTACCAATCTCGGGCGAAGGCGGAGCTCCAGGAACGATCGGGCTCTACAGTCAATCTCATTGCGAACCGTCGATATAGGCAGACTTCTGGCGATCAAGAACCCCTGTTTCCACTGTCAGATCGCGAAGGACCAGGCTCTGTAGGCGGAGGACCACACATCCATCTCCTTCATCAAGTCGTGGTTATACAGTGAGCAAACTTCATAATCCATCTTTTTCAAAGCTTAATTGTTAAGCTTATAAGCTTAAAAAGAAGCTTATTACTTCAAATTTTCAATAGTGAGGTCTCTGAGGACCTCCGATTTTTTCGCGTGGTGGAAAAAACGGCCCCCCCTCCCCTCACGAAATTTGACGACGACTGTTCATTAAGCTATTAAGCTTAATCTCCTAAATCAAGCTAAGCTATTCAAGTCACACAGAACAAGCAAGTCAATAAACTTCGGGTCCTGCGCATCAAAAATCAAGTTCTGCAAGTCACGTGGAATCAAGTCCTGCAAGTTCCTCAAGTCGGCCTAAGTTCTGCAAGTCTGTAACTCTACAAGTCGGCTAAGTCTGCAACTCTGCAAGTCAGACTAGTCAACTGGAGTCAGAACTGACTAGTGCTCAAAACTCCTAGAAGGCTTGTTCCTATGCAAAAACTCTAAACTGGAAAGTTGTTCGTGGCAAGGTGTTCTACCTATCTACAGGTTCGCTGAAGTATTTTCAGCAAACGAAGACGGAAATATTGCATATTTTCTGAAAATTGAGAAAGAAATACCCAAAAATATATAGCCTTGTAACCCCGAATTTAAGCTACGCTCATCCCGCTAACCTGATTTTGAGTGAGAAAGGTTTATTGAGTTTTACAGGATGACGACCCCACATATGGATGATCCTATGGCTGAAGACGACTTACCTGAGCCTACCATGGAACAAAAACTGGATCTAATCATGCTGCAATTGGAAGAAGAGCGAAGGGCTAGACAAGCATTGCAAGCGCAATTGACAAAATTACAAAGAGTGTCCACCAATAAAGAAGAACCTCAAGCTTGCAAATCCTGAAAAGAGTGAATTCTTTAAGACAGAAATAGAATATTTAGGTCATATTGTATCAAAAGAAGGAATTAAAGTTGATCCTAAGAAAATTGATCCAATATTGCATTGGCCTGTTTCTAAAAGTGTGCATGAATTACGCTCATTCCTTGGTCTTGCTAGTTTCTATAGGAAGTTTATACGTAATTTTTCATTACTTGCTTTACCATTAACCAAACTTCTTAAGAAAGGAATTGTTTATCAATGGACTGAAACTCAACAGAAATCCTTTGATTTACTGAAACGTGCATTAACCAATGCCCATGTTCTACAATTGTCTGACTTTAGTAGACCATTCTTTTTAGTTGTGACCGATGCTAGCGGATCAGGAATAGGAGCTGTACTAATGCAAGACAATCATCCAATAGCATATTCTAGTTCTAAGCTGAAACCCTCTGAGCTGAAATATTCCACTTATGACAAAGAATTATTAGCAGTAGTACAAGCATTAAAACAGTGGAAGCACTACTTAATGGGTTCAGAATTCATGATAAAGACCGACTAGCAAAGCATTAGACATCTACTTAGCCAACCCCAAATTTCCGACCGTCATATCAAATGGGCTTCCTTCATTCAAAGTTTTCATCCTATCATTCAATACCAACCTGGAAAAGAAAATGTAGTTGCTGATGCATTGAGTAGAAGACCTGCAATTCATAATATTTCTATCATATCTTTTGATTCTTTGATTGCTATGAAAGATAAATATCACCAGGATATTACTTTTCATTCTGATTGGCATAAATTAGTTCAAAATAATTTCATTCCTGTTGATTCATTGTCATATAATGATGGATTTATGTTTTTTGAAAAGAGACTGTGTGTTACTATTCCATTCCGATTTTTTGTTTTGAATGAAATTCATTATTCCCCTATATCAAGGTCATAGAGGTATCATATCTACATTACGCATGTTAACTGAAGATTTTTATTGGCCGCATATGGATGCAGATGTATCTAATTTCGTTTCTGAATGTTTGATTTGTCAAAGAATAAAAAGACATCATGGTAAACAGTATGGATTATTAATGCCTTTGTCTATTCCATCTAAACCTTGGGAACATATTTCTATGGATTTCATTACTGGTTTACCAAATACTAAATCTAACCATGACATGATTTGGACAATTGTAGATAGATTTAGTAAGCAAGCATATTTTATTCCATGTAAGAAAACTTTAACAGCATCACAAGCAGTACAGTTATTTTGAAAAACTGTTTTTACTAACCATGGATTGCCAAAAGTGATTATTTCAGATCGTGATTCTAGATTTTGTAACAATTTTTGGATTACACTGTTTGCAAATCTAGGCACAAAGATTGATTTTTCATCTGCATTTCATCTAGAAACAAATGGGCAAACAAAAGCCACAAACAGCACCATTCTAGATCTTTTACGTGCATATACTATCTCTAAACCTCAGACATGGGACACTCATTTGCATTTATTACAGTTTGCATACAACAATACACCGCACACATCTACAAAGAAAGCACCTTTTGAAGTCATTTATGGATATAGATTATCTACACCTGTTGCATCTTTGTCTAATAGAATTCAGAGTGCTGATGATATTGCTACTATGCATAATAGTATTTTTGATGAGGTTAAGGATATGATTGCTAAAGCCCAACAATCATATACCAAACAAGCTAACAAGAAAAGACAAGCCATGAATTTCAAAATTGATGATTATGTTTGGCTTAGAATAGAAAAGCGTAGACTGCAAAGTGTAGATAGACATCCAGTTGTCAAATTAGCTCCTAGATTCTATGGACCATTTAGAATCATTCATAAGATTAATGATAATGTATTCAAGTTAGAATTGCCATCTCATTGGAAAATTCATAATACATTTCACATTAGTTTATTGAGACCATTTAGAGACCAATTACCTATCCACCCTGTTTATGAAAACCCACCTTTATTAGAGGAAGAGACTGAAATACTTGAACCAGAAGCTATCATAGACACTGACTACATGACCACTAGAACTGGCCGAAGGTATTATAGATATCTAGTAAAATTTAAGAACCATACTGTAGAGGAAGCACAATGGATGCACGCTAGAGACTTAAATGCTTTCCCCACTCTGTTAGCTCCACATTGAGCTAATAGCAATTGAGGTCAATTGCTATCCCACCCCCGGGGTATGATGCCAGGAGGCATATTCCACGGTGGATTCCGTGAGGTTTTACGGTGGATTCCGTAAACTTAGATGACCGGGGCTCATACACAAAGAGGATTCTTTGTGCGAGAAGTTGATGGGGACGCCTATCCTTTTCGTGCGTTTCATTAATTTAGTGTGTACGTGGGTGATTCCATAGCGGGTGATTCCGCAAAATGCATATTAAATTAATAAACGTTTATGAGTTTAGAGTGCGCACTCGTAATAAATTAAGGTTAGGATTTATTTCTAACCAGTTGATTTATTTATGTAGCTAAAGACTGCTAGGTATTCACTTTTGTCGGTTTAATTGTATTATTTTACTAACGATTGTGAATGCTTCAGTTGATGTGTACAGATAGCAGCAGTGGCGGAGGAAAGCATTGGAGTCTAGCGAGTATTCGACCTTTGGATTATATTTTGATAGGCGCCACGCCTATATTTTGTTATGTCTATAGAGACATCGATTATTGATTATTATTTTGTATGCGCCTATGCGCACGGATATGTTATTTCTATTTGGACATTGAGATTGGGCGTGCCAGACTCTATGGGCACCGTCCATTAGCTTTATTTCCTATTTTTGTAGAAAGCAAACTCAAAAGCTAAAAGCTTGTCATATTTTTGTAAATTGGGCTATTATTGAGCATGAAGATGGAAATATACATAAAATACATGCTTTGTGAAGCGCTCACACAAGGCATGGGGGGAGATTGAACCCAATTGGTCTCTTGCTTCTTGTTGTTCATGCTTTTTCATTGTTTTTTGTGCAAAAAGGTAGAGTTCATTGTTCTTGGGGACCTTCTGGGATTCACTACGTGAGCATTCTGCGACCGATTTGCGCACCAAAAACGATTTGCTATAACTTGGTATGATATAGAAAATTTCAAATCATCTTAGGCAATAGACTGTGAAAGCATCATTAGAAGACTAACAATGTGTGCATCCTATGGTATAGTCACAATGCAATATCATGGTACCAACTCGTAAAGAAGTAATGCATCTAGAGAAGAAATACAAGTTACAATGCCAATAATACAGAGTCAACGTGGTAATAACTAAATGCCAACAATGTCTTGCGAAGAAAGAGAGAAAAAAATACATGGTATCACTCTTGCCAGACTACACAAAAGAATTTCTCAATGCAAAGCTGTTACAAGATCAACTATTGAGCACCATTTATACATCCATCTCAATCTGCGAAACGGCAAGAGTGATTGCGAATATAATCTTCGACTGTCGATTTTTCTCGATAACCATCCAGTCTCTTGGAATGATGGATCGCTTTCGCAGTCATCTAGTAGAATTGACTTGAGCACATTTGATATTACAGATGTGTTTGCTTTCAATATGCTACATAATCCACTGTTCTAGAAGTAGTTGGCTATAGTAAAACATTTACATCCAATGAAAGGCCTTCTATCCTCAACATGTAATCCATCGTGAAAGCTCTCCATTCCACCCAATGCTCCAAGCAGATCAAGAGAATGAAAGATGTTATTGTTTGCTTGTAAATATAGTCGGGCCAAGCCGATGATAGGTGTTTCAAAGAGCCGATTAGCACGAGTTCACGTGCATCATATTACGGAATATTAATTGGATCGTTGAAAGAATAACAACATTCAAGACGGATGGCTTACCTAGCAACAATCTTGCCTTGCCTAGATATCACCTTGAAAAATGATGTGTTTCCATTCTTATTCCTACTTGGCGATGGTGCCTACGGCTAAGAAAAATGTGAACGTTGAGAATTATGATCAGTGACTCAAAATACATATGCATACATATTGTCTTCTACACATCTTCCATATGTTTAAACAATGTAAAAATTTATCTACGAACATGCTTCGCTTCAAAACACGATGCATGTCTAAACACCATTAGTAAAACTTTTACATAACAAATATGCAAAAGTTGCATATAGAACTTCAAACTCCTTTATTGAACTACACGTGACCTAGTTTATGTCCAAATTTCATATGAGCAAAGATAAGATTATTCCAATCAAAAGAAGGGGAAAGAAAAAAGGGAAACCAAAAAGAACCTCTCATTGTCGGAAGCCATCAAGGCGAATGTAGGCACGGATGATAAGCTTAGATCATTACGTCGGAAAGCATGGGGTTTCGTGCTTATAAAGAGGCTTACCTGATGCGGGTGGCCACTAGAGTTAGTCAACCTGAGAAAACTAAACTTCGTACTCAAGACACGTCGTGATCCGCGAGACCAGTGCTGTTGATTAGATCTTGGATGGCGGGGGAGACTTCAGCTGCAGCGGCAGCCGTGCGGGAGGAGCGGAGCCAGGTCGTGGAGCAGCTGGAAGGGGAGTGGTGGCTGAAACCCCAGTTTCGGCATGCCAACCTGTTTGTCAAGGTATGTAGTAGGTGGAGGTGTTATCTGCGTAGCACATTTACGTGTCCAAATACGTGCCCGTATACGTATAGTAATACGTGCGGCTTGCTGGCTGGCGCAATCTTTACAGAATCTGCACAGGCGGATAGATAACCGGGCGTTGCGAGACGCCTTCTGCAGATTTGGCTGCGTGCTGAGTTGTTGCGTGGCCCGCGACGCGGCGGGGAGGACCAAAGGATACGGGTTCGTCCAATTTAGCAGCAAAGAAGAAGCCCATAAGGCCATAGACGCAGCTGCTCACGCTGATCACGAGGTGCTCAGAAGATTGCGCAGACCTGGAAAAACCTTGTTTGTGGGCGTGTTCGCCAGGAAGGAGGAACGACGAATAACACTTCCTCCACGGGGTAGGAGCACCAGTGCCACTGATCCTCCACCAGTTCCTCCTTATCCCAACACCTTGTTCCAGCTGCCTGTAACCTTATTCGTGACAGGCCTGGAGGAGGCATACATGAACTGGCACGGATTCCTTATCGTTCTCTTCACCGCGTTCGGCAACGTGTTAGAGATCTATTGTGGCGATGTGGTACGTATTCTGAAACACTTAGCATCTAGTGTGTACGCTGTATAACACGCCGTTCTCTTACCTGCGCCATCTGTGCTATGAATGCAGCACGTCGTACCCCTCGGCGTGACGAAAGGTGCTCTCATTACAATGGGGAGCGAGGTTGAAGCTACACATGCTGTACTATCGGCTTTCTTGTGGATCGTCTCCTCTAATTTTCAAGATATTTAAATAATGATTGGTTCAGCTAACAACGAAGCTAATTATGACATCGGTGCCACAGATCCGAGCATTACACGGCACTACGGTTGCCACCACATCCATAATATTCGTGGAACTTGTCACCCAATATCATCCTTCGCCATCCTCCCCGTGCTACCCCGTGGCACCCCTTGCTGACCCAGAAGACCGCTTTGAAGATGTATACAAACCTACACTTTAGGTATGTGCATGCACGTCGAGTTTCCCTCACCTCTCTTTCAGTTCTTGATACTTATAGTAATAATTTGCTCGCTTTGCATTTTCTTGGTTGGTATCCAAGATATACCTCTTGACATGTGGCTTTACTTCATTGCTTGGGCAGCCTTGTTACCAAGCGGCCAACTTGCTGCCTATTGGAGCTCCATGCCATAGCTCTTATGAGCAACTAATTCAATGTCGACACGAACAATGAGATCTTTCATAAGGATGACTTCATCATGCCCAATGATTTGTCAAATTATTTGGGCATTATTTTTATTTGAAATAAGTGTATATTATGATTTTGAGGATGGAGGGCATAGGGTTTGAACTTTCACACCCCTTAGACTCAACTCACACTCAAACCACCACACCACAACCCTATTGGCTACTGTTAATGCATCTCAGGAAAAATATTTCAAAAAGTCTTGAAAAAAGAACATCTATTTGAATAGCATAACTTACAAAGACAATACATCTTCTGAGTAACAATTCTAAAAAATGAGAATGTACAGCCCTATCTTAGGGAATTGAGAACGATTTTTATCACAAAAAATGTAGCAAAGTGAGAGCCAATGACAATATCAACATCAAGAGCACCTTTTTCTCGTCGACGATTATAATTACTTCTTAAATGTTAATTCACCACCAAAAATTTTGACTAGTTCAACTCCTATTGTGCTTTTGAGTAACTCCACCTCAACATCAAAGGTACACACAATCTTTCAATGAATCATAGATTTGTGTTGTTCGTTCTCAACAAGCAATGATGCAATGGCTTCATAATTTCACTCTATTTAGGCTAAGAATATAATATCCAAGTCTTGTTTATTTTGAAACAATAAAAAATAAGGAGGCATTACTGATATATATGTATGCATATTATGTGTGTGTGTGTGTGTGTGTGTGTGTGTGTGTACATAAGTACATATATATGTATATATGTGTGTGTAAACTAAGAAAGTTGATAAGAGTGAAATGTAAGGTAACTGCATGGTATCAAGCGCCACTTAGTGAGAATCTTTCTCAACTCCATATGGTTTGTAGATATATAGAATCCCACAGCATCAAGTCAAAAAACTTATGGCGTCATCATGAGGACACATCATGTAACTTAAGAATCAGTAGGATAGATTAGGTGGGCAATATGCTTGTCCTGTCAAACTTGACTTAATCTCTCATTATCTTCCTTGTAATCCTCTTCTTCCACAAATGGCATGTTGAGCATGCTAGAATATGCATCTACTATTGCTCATTATCAATGGGTGTGGTTTTCCAACTTTTCATTTCTATTGTCACTATATCTCACTAGTTTCCTAAGAAGACTGCCTTGTATATCCAACATGCCCTCTATATAGCATTGAAAAGTTCTTTAGAGCTCAACGGCATTGTGAATCAATAGCCCAAGTGGTATTGTCAAGTTGATCAAGGCCAAGGTGGCAACAAGTCTATATTTAACATATTTGCAATAAAATCATTAGTTTGGGAGATCCCTAGTTTATTTAGGGACTGTGAAACATTGGCTCAGTCCACCTTTAGGTGGGTTAGGGCTAGCTTTTCCATATCAATTCCTTGTCTCATGTCCGAGAGTGATGCATTGCTCAACATCCCTCTACCACTCTTCTCAAAACTAGGTTTTGGTACTTACTGAACTTGTTGAGCTTGTTGCACCCACTTCTTGACCTTGTTAATTTTATCCAATTGTCTTTCAGTATTGGGATATTTCTTGATTTTAGAGGTTTCCATCTTATTAGTGTGAGGAGTAATGTTTTTGCTGTAAGTAGTAGACATGACTTTATTCATCATGATCAATTTTATTGTAATCCCTTTGGTTTGAAATAGGAGATTTTTTGTCGTTCTTTTCCTTCTCTTCTTGGCATTTGTTTCCCCAATCATGTATCCATCGGTGCTGAATAGCCTCCGAATTCTAACACGGGTGTGTTCGATCTGAGATCTTGTAATCACATCTATAGATATGGATATAATATCATCGTTGTGAATCACATCTATCCCTTATGAATAACCTCTACCTCAAAGAGTGTGCAAGGAAACTTGAGGATATGTTTACTTGTGCTAGGCATTCTTCTTAGGACAATCACTATAATCTTTATTTCTAGCCTTATAATGGCTGTGACATTCAAAATTTATGGGTCTACTTATTTTTAAGAGTGGGCTCACTGTAGGAACTATCGCTACAAGGATTGCATGAGTGCGGGTAATTGTAATTACCACTTTATTTTGGATCTTTATACTAGCATGAAATAGCATACATCTCAATATACTCTTGTATGATAGAATACTATTAAAGTTCCAATAGCTATTGCAGGGTTGCTACTATAGGATTGCAAGTATTACTAGAGAAAATACAAGATTACCGGTAGCAAACTATACCTTTCTAATCCAAATGTGTACTCAATAAGAAAATACATGTGTTTCATCATTCTCTTGCAAGATAAGCACTATGAAGCTTTAGAAACTATAACATTTTGAGAGTTAAAGAAATTCAAATAATGGAGTATTAAACATTACGATGTGAAAAAACCTTTTCGTTTCCAAAGAAACCTATGATCTTATTACTTTTGTTGATATAATTTCTCCAAAATTTTCACTTACTCAAATTAATCTTCAATCACATTATATAAGATTTGCATCATACCAATCTTTCAATTTAAAAAAAGACAATGAATCAACAGGAATGAAATTATTTTGAACTAATTTATACCAATCAGAATGAAAAGTAATATCCTAGTGATATGTATCTTTCATAGCAATCAAAAAATCAAAAGATATGACAGAAATATTATGAATTGCAGGTCTTCTACTCAATGCATCAGCAACTACATTTTCTTTTCCTGGTTGGTATTGAATGATAGGATGAAAACTTTGAATGAAGGAAGCCCATTTGATATGACGGTTAGAAATTTGGGGTTGGCTAAGTAAATGTCTAATGCTTTGCTGGTCGGTCTTTATCATGAATTCTGAACCCATTAAGTAGTGTTTCCACTGTCTTAATGCTTGTACTACTGCTAATAGTTCTTTGTCATAAGTGGAATATTTCAGCTCAGAGGGTTTCAGCTTAGAACTAGAATATGCTATTGGATGATTGTCTTGCATTAATACGGCTCCTATTCCTGATCCGCTAGCATCGGTCACAACTAGAAAGAATGGTCTATTAAAGTCAGGCAATTGTAGAACAGGGGCATTGGTTAATGCACGTTTCAGTAAGTCAAAGGATTTCTGTTGAGTTTTAGTCCATTGATAAACAATTCCTTTCTTGAGAAGTTTGGTTAATGGTAAAGCAAGTAATGAAAAATTACGTACAAACTTCCTATAGAAACTAGCAAGACCAAGAAATGAGCGTAACTCATGCACGTTTTTAGGAACAGGCCAGTGCAATATTGCATCAATTTTCTTAGGATCAACTTTAATTCCTTCAGATGATACAATATGACCTAAATACTCAATTTCTGTCTTAAAGAATTCACTCTTTTCAGGATTTGCAAATAATTGATTTTCTTTCAATAATTGAAAAATTAATGACAAATGCTCATAATGCTCTGAGAATAAGAGAAGAGCTCTTGTTAGTCAAACACCAAAGAATGAGCTTCCATTGACTTTTTGAAATTTATATACACAAACCCTAAAACCCCATGGGCGCCCATCCCTTTTTACATGACCAGCCATTGTGGCAAAGTCCCTTTCTCTAATTCCCTCTTCTTGCTTCATGCCCTAAGCCTATACCCATCTATTCTTTTACAAATGGCATAGGAGGGAGCTTGGCACTCTTTTACAAGAGCTTTTAGAGTTCTTGAGGCACCTTTCATTTAAAATTATGCTTTTGGCCCTGGCTTAGCTTTAGAGGCCGCGTGCATGTCTTTGCTCCTTTTCCATCTTCTTCCTGCTTTTTCATTCATTCTTTCACCTTCTCGACTTGGGGTTAACATCTATGTTGTTATTCTTGCTTAGCGATCAACAGGATTGTATCATCTCTAGAACCTAGTGTAGCTCCTATACCTATCAGAGTAGCATGTTGGTGACTTGGAAGACAACATTATGGCAAATGAATTGTATATTAACCTTTAGTATAGTGGGTTAGTTTGCCTTTTAGTCAAAGTAGGACTCCAGAACATTTATGCCAATCGACATTCTTCTTTTTTTGTTCATGTCTCTCTCCATGTCTTCTTTCCCACCTTGGGCACCTAGCGCAATGTCCAATAGCTCTTCTTATTTCATTCATGGCTATCTGCATGTCATCCTTCTCGTGTTGGGAAACTGGGTTCATATGTCCAACAACTTATTAATTGTATCCTTGCTTCGTTTTGCCAACGTGGTGTAATCATCCTCTAACAAAAGATATGCCACCTTGCTCATCTATTTATTGGTGGTAGTGCCATAGTTTTCAAGTGTCATTTTCAACTCATTAGATGCATCTCTAAAGAATGATTCCTTATCCATCATGCTAGTCGTCACTAGTGATGCATTTTCTTCACATCTCTGTTGGAATGGAAATATTTATCATTCCTTGAGTTTTCTTATTTTGTGCTTTCTGTTAGGGTGCTCTAACATTCTGCATAAGATGGCTCTGTATTATTCCTTGAGTTTTCTTGTTTTCTGCTTTTTGTTATGGCGCTCTAACATTCTACATATGATGGCTCTTTAGAGATCCTTTTTCTCCATAGATACCAATTACGATAGTCTTTATGTTGCGAAGTTTGTGTCTATTGGTGAGAACGTAGTGTTGACACGCTTCCCTTGTGTTGAATTTTTTTTTCCTTGTGGACAATTCCTATGCATTGGCAAGTTTGTATGATGAGTTGTAATTGACATTGATGGATCTTATGTTGCTAAGTTTCTAGATCTTGAGAAGTTTTGTTCAATGGAGGGGTTTCCAAGAGTTTGGTGTTGATGCATTTTGTATGTTTTGCGTTGACAACTTGATGTTGACATTGACAATTCTCTACTTTGTGAGCGTGCTACATTGTAGAAATCGCACAAGCCTAGATGGCTCAAAAGAATATTCTCATTATTATTGGGTTGAGGCTATCTCTATCTAATCAAGGAACTTTTTTTGCATTTTGTATGACACACGAGCACATGTATACAGGCTAGGTACCTTCACTACATTCATAATTTTTGTGTGATCATTGATTGATTGGTTTCATATCATGGATTGGACATTGCGTTTGACCTCAAATCATGAGTGGATGAGTATGAAGTTCTATTCCAAAGCATATTCTTGCGCAAAGCATATTCTTGCTAGGGCACATTGCTTAAATAATAGGTTCATATCAAAGAGAAGGGTGTTGAAGCAAAGAAGAAGAGAAAAAAGTAAATGAAGCTAGAATACTTTTCGTCAAAAGAAGCTACCACAGGAGTCTTTTAAAAGATGAGCATGCAATCATGTTTACAAGATTGATTGGAAAGAGAGTTTACATCTTGATAAAGTAAACTCGTGATCTTACTCCATATCACAATGCTTCCTCTTGAAAGCATGACTAAAGGCATTTCTTGGAGCTTTCAAAGATGATGAGGGCTATAGAGAAGGCTTCAAAGTGATGAAGACACAGATCAGGAGAGACTATAGCATTGCCAGCATGGCATCCTGCAAATTATGAATTTAGTAAGTTTCTACAAATCATGTAAGATCAACTATTGAGCAGCATTGATACATCCATCTCGGTCTGCGAAACAGCAAGAGTGATTGCGAATATAATCTTGGACTGTCCATCTATTCTCGATAACCATCCAGTCTCTTGGAATGATGGATCGCTTTCGCAATCATCTAGTAGAATTGACTTGACCACATTTGATATTACGGATGTGTTTACTTTCAATATGCTACATAATCGACTGTTCTAGAAGTAGATGGCTATAACAAAACATTTACATTCAATGACATGCCTTTCTATCCTCAATAGGTAATCCATCATGAAAGCTCTCCATTCGACCCAATGCTCCAAGCAGATCAAGAGAATGAAAGATGTTATAGTTTGCTTGAAAATATAGTCGAGCCAAGCCGATGATAGGTGTTCCAAAGAGCTGATTCACACGACTTCACATGCATCATATTACGGAATAATAATTGTATCGTTGAAAGAATAACAACATTCAAGATGGACGGCTTACCTGTCTCAACAATCTCACCTTGCCTAGATATCACCTTGAAAAATGCTATCTTTCCATTCTTATTCCTGCTTGGCGATGGTGCCTACGGCCAAAAAAAATGCGAATGTTGAAAATTATGATCAGTGACTCAAAGTACATATGCATACATATTCTCTTCTACACATCCTCCATGTGTTTAAACAATGCAAAAATTTATCTACGAACATGCTTCGCTTCAAAACACGATGCATGTCTAAACACCATCAGTAAAACTGTTACATAATAAATATGCAAAAGTTGCATATAGAACTTCAAACTCCTTTATTGAACTACACATGTTGACCTAATTTATGACAAAATTTCATATGGGCAAAGATAAGATTATTCCAATCAAAAGAAGGGGAAAGAAAAAAAACGGAAACCAAAAAGAAGCTCTCATTGTCGGAAGCCATCAAGACGAATGTAGGCACGGATAATAAGCTTGGATCGTTACGTCGGAAAGCATGCGGTTTCGTGCTTATAAAGAGGCTTACCTGATGCGGGTGGCCAAGAGAGTTAGTCAACCTGAGAGAACTAAACTTCGTACTCAAGACACGTCGTGATCCGCGAGACCAGTGCTGTTGATTAGATCTTGGATGGCGGGGGAGACTTCAGCTGCAGCGGCAGCCGTGCAGGAGGAGCGGAGCCAGGTCGTGGAGCAGCTGGAAGGGGAGTGGTGGCTGAAACCCCAGTTCCGGCATGCCAACCTGTTTGTCAAGGTATGTAGTACGTGGATGTGCTATCTGTGTAGCACATTTACGTGTCAAAATACGTGCCCGTATACGTATAGTAATACGTACGGCTTGCTGGCTGGCGCAATCTTTACAGAACCTGGACAAGCGGATAGATAACCGGGGGTTGCGATACGCCTTCTGCAGATTTGGCTGCGTGCTGAGTTGTTGTGTGGCCCGCGACGCGGCGGGGAGGACCAAAGGATACGGGTTCGTCCAATTTAGCAGCAAAGAAGAAGCCCATAAGGCCATAGACGCAGCTGCTCACGCTGATCACGAGGTGCTCAGAAGGTTGCGCAGACCTGGAAAAACCTTGTTTGTGGGCGTGTTCGCCAGGAAGGAGGAACGAGGAATAATACGCTTTCCACGGGGTAGGAGCACCAGTGCCACTGATCCTCCACCAGTTCCTCCTTATCCCAGCACCTTGTTCCAGCTGCCTGTAACCTTGTTCGTGACAGGCCTGGAGGAGGCATACATGAACTGGCACGGATTCCTTAGCGCTCTCTTCACCGCGTTCGGCAACGTGTTAGAGATCTATTGTGGCGATGTGGTACGTATTCTGAAACACTTAGCATCTAGTGTGTACGCTTTATAACACGCTGTTCTCTTACCTGCGCCATCTGTGCTATGAATGCAGGACGTCGTACCCCTCGGCGTGACGAAAGGTGCTCTCGTTACAATGGGGAGCGAGGGTGAAGCTAGACACGCTGTACGGTCTACTTTCTTGTGGATCGTCTCCTCTAATTTTCAAGATATTTAAATAATGATTGGTTCAGCTAACAACGAAGCTAATTATGACATCGGTGCCACAGATCCGAGCATAACACGGCACTACGGTTGCCACCACCTCCACAATATTCGTGGAACTTGTCACCCAATATCATCCTTCGCCATCCTCCCCGTGCTACCCCGTGGCACCCCTTGCTGACCCAGAAGACCGCTTTGAATATGTGTACAAACCTACGCTTTAGGTATATGCATGCACGTCGAGTTTCCCTCACCTCTCTTTCAGTTCTTGATACTTATAGTAATAATTTGCTCGCTTTGCATTTTCTTGGTTGGTATCCAAGATATACCCCTTAGACATGTGGCTTTACTTCATTGCTTGGGCAGCCTTGTTACCAAGCCTATTGGAGCTCTATGTCATAGCTCTTATGAGCAACTAATTCAATGTCGACAGGAACAAGGGGATCTTTCTTAAGGATGACTTCATCATGTCCAATGATTTGTCAAACTATTTGGGCATTATTTTTATTTGAAGTAAGTGTATATTATGCTTTTGAGGATGGAGGGCATAGGGTTTGAACTTTCACACCCCTTAGACTCAACCCACACTCAAACCACCACACCACAACCCTATTGGCTACTATTTGAGCACTGTTAATGCATCTCAGGAAAAATATTTCAAAAAGTCTCGAAAAAAGAACATCTATTTGAATAGCATAACTTACAAAGACAATAAATCTTGTGAGCAACAATTCTAAAAAATGAGAATGTACAGCCCTATCTTAGAGAATTGAGAACAGTTTTTATCACAAAAAATGTAGCAAAGTGATAGCCAATGACAATATCAACATCAAGAGCACATATTTCTCGTCGACGATTATAATTACTTCTTAAATGTTAATTCACCACCAAAAGTTTTGACTAGTTCAACTCCTAAACACATCAAGATGCGCTTTTGAGTAACTCCACCTCAACATCAAAGGTACACACAATCTTTCAATGAATCATAGATTTGTGTTGTTCATTCTCGACAAGCAATGATGCAATGGCTTCATAATTTCACTCTATTTAGGCTAAGAATATAATATCCAAGTCTTGCTTATTTTCAAATAAGAAAAAATGAGGAGGCATTACTGATATATGTATGCATATTATGTCTATGTGTGTCTCATTTAGTTACTTTTGAGCCTTCTGCATGTAAAATGGTTTTGGCAGAGGCATTACTCACTTAGTTTTGAAGACTTGCTTAAAACTTGTATCTAATTATTGATAGAGCATATTGTATGACACAGAACTCATTCCCACCTTGTCACATAATCCCTAAGCATCTGTAGTAGTAAAGAAGTTGCTCACATCGCTAAGATGTTCACTTGCAACGCCATCTACAATGTACTTGAATTTATGATTTCTCAATGCATTTTTTACCACATCCTTGCTTAGGACCTTGGCAATAGTATCATTCTCTACATGAGGGAACATGTTTCTCATTGTAGCAAATCGAGAGCATATATTCATTTATGATATTGTCCATTTCTCTATGGATGCATAGTGCACCATACAAAAATGATTCACTTTCTCCTCGATGGCACCATCCATTCTCTTTTCTATCCCATTTCCAAACACGAGCTTCCATAGCATACTTTTATTTGAATCCATTGTTGATAGCCACTCTGAAATATATATCAATGCCTTGGAACTAGCCAATCTTCAACCATGCAACCTTCTAGAGGAGCTCAGTGTGGCGCAAAGTCCTTAAGGGTTTCAAGAAGTGCTACAAGGAAAACATGTATCGCGTATAGATGGGTTCTCTAATCTTCAATTCATCCATGAGATATACTAGGAGGTGAGTTTGTATCATGAGCATACTTGTATTTCTAGCTTACACTAAGTGGAAGGGCACAGTGCATGTTGATCGAGATACCCCTCATGATCTTTAATATTGTGGCCATTATCGTTGTCCATTTCGTCTATGTTATGACAGAGAATATGCTTTGTTTCTCTTATTGCTTCTCTTCTCCCATCTCTCTCTATTTTTATCTCTCTCATTCTCATTTTGTTTCTATATTCCTCTCTCCCTCTCTCTCCCTCTCTCTCACTCTCTATTTTCATCTTTTCCTCCATCTCCCTATTTGTGTCCACCTCCCTCTCCATTTCTTTCTAATCTCTCTATCTTTCCCTCTCCTTCCCTCTCTCCCTCTCAATTTTTGTCTTTCCCTCCATCTCTCTTTTTTCTCCTTTTTCATCTCTCTATATATCTCTCTCCCTCTCTTTGTTTTTCTCTTTACCTCAATCTCTCTGTTTTTGTCCCCCTCCCTCTTTATTTTCTTCTTCTCCCTCCCTCTCTCTCTCTCTCCTTTTTTTTATTTTCCTCCATCTCTCTATTTGTGTCTCCTTCCGTCTCTCTTCCTTTCACTCTCCTCCTCCTTTCTTTCCCTTGCCCTTCTTTTCTCTCTCCTCCCTCTATCTCCCTTCCTTCACTCTCCCTCACTCTCTCTAGTCCCTCCCCCTCTATCCATCTCTCTCTTTCTCTTTTTCCCTTCCTCTCTCTATTTTTCATGAAGGCCTATCTCTCTCTTTGTCTCTCCATCTCTCTATTTTACATGAACCCCCTCTCTCCCCCTCTTCCTTTCCCTCCTCCTCTCCCTCCTTTCTTCTCTTAATCTCTCTCTCTCCCTCCCTCTCCCCCTCTCCCTAAATGTATCTCTTCACAAACAAAAATAAAGAGAGAAAATAAGAACTTAAAAAACAAAGAAATGGGAATCAATGTCTCCCTCCCTCTCTTCACTCCTCTCCATCTACTTTTTTCTATTTCTTCTCTCATTCTCTATTCGTTTCTATATTTCTCTCTCCCCCTCTCTCGCTCTCTATTTTTATCTTTCCCTTTCTTCTCTCTCCTTCCATGTGTCTATATCTCTCTTCCTTTCTCTCTCTCTATTAATTTTTCTCTTTCCCTCACTCTTCTTTTCTCTCTCCTCTCTTTCCCTCCCTTCCATCCTTCTCTCTCCCCCTCTTTGTGATGCCAGGAGGCATATTCCACGGTGGATTCCGTGAGGTTTTACGGTGGATTCCGTAAACTTAGATGACCGGGGCTCATACGCAAAGAGGATTCTTTGTGCGAGAAGTTGATGGGGACGCCTGTCCTTTTCGGGCGTTTCATTAATTTAGTGTGTACATGGGTGATTCCATAGCGGGTGATTCCGCAAAATGCATATTAAATTAATAAACGTTTATGAGTTTAGAGTGCGCACTCGTAATAAATTAAGGTTAGGATTTATTTCTAACCAGTTGATTTATTTATGTAGCTGAAGACTGCTAGGTATTCACTTTTGTCGGTTTAATTGTGTTATTTTACTAACGATTGTGAATGCTTCAGTTGATGTGTAGAGATAGCAGCAGTGGCGGAGGAAAGCATTGGAGTCTAGCGGGTTTCTGATCTTTGGACTATATTTTGATAGGCGCCACGCCTATATTTTGATTATGTCTATAGAGACATCGATTATTTATTATTATTTTGTATGCGCTTATGCGCCTGGATATGTTATTTTTATTTGAACATTGAGATTGGGCGTGCCAGACTCTTTGGGCACCGTCCATTAGCTTTATTTTCCTATTTTTGTAGAAAGCAAACTCAAAAGCTAAAAGCTTGTCATATTTTTGTAATTGGGCTATTATTGAGCATGAAGATTGAAATATACATAAAATACATGCTTTGTGAAGCGCTCACACAAGGCATGGGGGAGGTTGAACCCAATTTGTCTCTTGCCTCTTGTCGTGCATGCTTTTACATTGTTTTTTGTGCAAAAAGGTAGAGTTCATTGTTCTTGGGGACCTTCAAGGATTCACTACGTGAGCTATCTGCGACCGATCTGCGCACCAGTGGTATCAGAGCGGAGCAGAGATCAAGAGCTTCCAATCGCTACCAATCTCGGGTGAAGGCGGAGCTCTGGGAACAAACGGGCTCTACAGTCAATCTCATCGCGAACCGTCGATACAGGCAGACTTCTGGCGATCAAGAACCCCTGTTTCCACTGTCAGATTGCAAAGGACCAGGCTCTGCAGGCGGAGGACCACGCATACATCTCCTTCATCAAGTCGTTGAAAACAGTGAGAAAATTCTTAATCTTCTCAATTAAAAGCTTAATTATAAAGCTTTATAAGCTTAAAGGAAGCTTAAGGCTTCTCCAAATCACTTCGACGTATCAGAAGACCCCCTCGAAATTTCCGCGCGGCCAAAAAAACGGCCCCCCCACGAAAAATTACGTTGCCTGCTAGTCCACCATTAAGCTTATTAAAGCTTAAGCTTAATCACTAAAGCTTAAGGCTTTCTGCAAGTTATACAGGGCAGACAAGTTGGCAAACTCCAGGTCTCGCACTTCTGAAGTCAAGTTCAGCAAGTCAATTGAAATCAAGTTCTGCAAGTTCTGCAAGTCGGCCTAAGTTCAGCAAGTCAACAACTCTGCAAGTCTGTTAAGTCTGCAACTCTGCAAGTCAGACTAAATCAGAACTGACTAACGCTCGAAACTCCTAGAAGACTTGTTCGTTTGCAAAAACTCAGAACTGGAAAGTTGTTCGCAGCAAGCTGTTTTATCTATCTGCAAGTTCGTTGAAGTACTTTCAGCAAACGGAGACAGAAATATTTCAGAATTTCTGAAAATTGAAGAAGAAAATACCCAAAAATACATAGCCTTGTAACCCCAAATTTGAGCTACGCTCATCCCGCTAACTGATTTTGAGTGAGAAAAGGTTTGTTGAGTTTTACAGGATGACTACCCCACATATGGATGATCCTATGGCTGAAGACGACCTACCTGAGCCTACCATGGAGCAAAAGCTGGATCTTATCATGTTGCAATTAGACGAAGAGCGAAGAGCTAGGCAAGCCTTGCAAGCGCAATTGACAAAGCTACAAGGAGCGTCCACTGATAAAGAAGAACCTCAAGCTGAAGATTTGATACGCCGTACCATCGACGCCACTCTTGAAGCACAAACCATTCGCAAGGAATCCAAGATAAGTAAACGAAGTTTCAAGTTTCGCACTTTCAATGGCATAAGAGAAGGAAAGACTGTTTTATCATTCATTAGCCAGTTTGATGACTATTTCCATGAGGAAACTTATCCTGAGAAAGATAAAATCAAGTGTGTTACTAATCATCTGATAGACAGAGCATCACTTTGGTGGACTGTAGTCCGCAAGAGCATAGAATGTCCTGCTACTTGGGAAGATTTCAAGAAGAAGTTCATGCAGAATTTCCTTCCACCGCAATTTCATGAGAAGGCTATCAAGCAATGGGATTTACTTCAATAGCGAGATCGTGAGCCTATTCCACAGTATACAGAGCGTTTTTGGAATGCACTCCTACAGCTACGCATGCTTGAAGACGTACCAGAGACGACACATAAGCGGAAGTATATGTCTGGACTTCTTGGACATTACTACGCTGAAGTGAACATGTTCAAGCCTGCTACCCTTGAAGACGCCATCTCCTTAGCTCACGACACTGAAGATAAGTTACGCGGAAGAGATAGACGACCACAGCAATTCCAAGCCAACGGTAATTATGGATCTAAACAATTCAATTCCAATTTTAGAAGGTTTAATCCAGGTCGTTTCTCATCACCATCTTTCCGCAAGAATTGGCCTAAACCACCTGCATTACCATCCACTGTCAATCCAAATCCAAAGCCTATTCCACAAGCAAATCCAAATGTACCTAGACTCCCAGCCATTGTAAATAATGTAACCAAAGCCAAGCCAATAGTATGCTACAAGTGTCACCAGCGAGGGCATCTCGCAGCAAATTGTCATTCAAAGAAGCCATCAGCACATATCAACTACCTTGGAGCCATGGACGAAGACGAACATGAGGATATGCCAGATTTCACTGAAGATGAGGATGATATTACTACTACTTCCGACACTTTACCAGGTATGCCTACTTCACATTCATTGTTGACTATGAAATGTATGATGCATGGAAAAGAAAGAATTATCTTGCATGATGACGGTAGTACCCATGACTTTATTTCAGCAAAATTGGTAAAGGAATTGAAATTGCATACAGTACCTACGCATTATCGCATAAAAGCTGCATTTTTAGGTACTAGGTACAATGGCACACAAGAAGTTCAAGATTTAGAAATTCAAATTGGTCCATATATTGAAAGAAGAAATTTCTTAGTTGTCCCATTACAGTCTAGCGACATTATTCTAGGAATGCCATGGAGACACCAACATAATCCCAATATAGATTATTCCACACACACAATGAATATTAATTTTCAAGGAAAATCTATTACATTATTTGGTATGCATGCATCTCATATGTTTCCACTGCTTTCGCATACTCAAGCAAAACGTGCACTACGCAAGAACACTAAATCATATCTCATTTGGGTGAATGAATTGCACGCAAAAGAAACTCATATGCACCCTAGACATAAGGAATTTCTTGCATATTTTAAGGACTGTTTTGCAGAAGACCTACCACCAGGTTTACCTCCATCACGACCAGAAGACCATAAGATTGACCTAATACCTGGCACACAACCACCTTGCAAAGCACCATATAGGCACAATCAAATAGAGCAAAAAGAAATCCAAAATCAAGTTGAAGAATTACTAAATAGAGGCTTAATTCGACCTAGCAGTTCTCCATTCGGTGCACCTGTGCTCTTAGTCAAGAAAAAGAATAATACCTATCGTATGTGTATTGACTACCGAGCATTAAATAAGATCACTGTAAAGAATAGGTATCCTATACCTAGAGTTGATGACCTTATGGACAAACTGCAAGGATCTTCTATATTTAGTAAAATTGACCTTAAATCTGGATATCATCAGGTGAGGTTAGATAGATCCGACATATTTAAGACTGCATTCAGAACACAGTTTGGCCATTACGAATTCTTAGTTATGCCATTCGGATTAACTAATGCACCTGCTACTTTCAGTAGAATGATGAACCGTATTTTTCTAAAATATCAATATTGTGTGATTGTTTTCTTTGATGATATTTTGGTGTTCAGTCAAAGTGAAAAAGAGCATTATGAGCATTTATCATTAGTTTTTCAATTACTGAAAGAAAATCAATTGTTTGCAAATCCTGACAAGAGTGAATTCTTTAAGACAGAAATAGAATATCTAGGTCATATTGTATCAGAAGAAGGAATAAAAGTTGATCCTAAGAAAATTGACGCAATATTGCATTGGCCTGTTCCTAAAAATGTACATGAATTACGCTCATTCCTTGATCTTGCTAGTTTCTATAGGAAGTTTGTACGTAATTTTTCATTACTTGCTTTACCATTAACCAAACTTCTTAAGAAAGGAATTGTTTATCAATGGACTGAAACTCAGCAGAAATCCTTTGATTTACTGAAAGGTACATTAACTAATGCCCCTGTTCTACAATTGCCTTACTTTAATAGACCATTCTTTCTAGTTGTGACCAATGCTAGCGGATCAGGAATAGGAGCCATATTAATGCAAGACAACCATCCAATAGCATATTCTAGTTCTAAGCTGAAACCCTCTGAGCTCAAATATTCCACTTATGACAAGGAACTCTTAGCAGTTGTACAAGCATTAAAACAATGGAAGCATTATTTAATGGGTTCAGAATTCATGATAAAGACTGACCAGCAAAGCATTAGACATCTACTTAGCCAACCCCAAATTTCTGACCGTCATATCAAATGGGCTTCCTTCATTCAAAGTTTTCATCCTATCATTCAATACCAACCTGGAAAAGAAAATGTAGTTGCCGATGCATTAAGTAGAAGACCTGCAATTCATAATATTTCTATCATATCTTTTGATTCTTTGATTGCTATGAAAGACACATATCACCAGGATATTACTTTTCATTCTGATTGGCAAAAATTAGTTCAAAATAATTTCATTCCTGTTGATTCATTGTCATATAATGATGGATTTATGTTTTTTGAAAAGAGACTGTGTGTTACTATTCCATTCCGATCTTTTGTTTTGAATGAAATTCATTGTCCCCCATATCAAGGTCATAGAGGTATCATTTCTACATTACGCATGTTAACTGAAGATTTTTATTGGCCGCATATGGATGCAGATGTGTCTAATTTTGTTTCTGAATGTCTGATTTGTCAAAGAATAAAAAGACATCATGGTAAACAATATGGGTTATTAATGCCTTTATCTATTCCATCTAAACCTTGGGAACATATATCTATGGATTTCATTACTGGATTACCAAATACTAAATCTAATCATGACATGATTTGGACAATTGTAGATAGATTTAGTAAACAAGCATATTTCATTGCATGTAAGAAAACTTTAACAGCATCACAAGCAGCACAATTATTTTTGAAAACTATTTTTACTAACCATGGATTGCCGAAAGTGATTATTTCAGATAGAGATTCTAGATTTTGTAATAATTTCTGGATTACACTGTTTGCAAATCTAGGTACAAAGATTGATTTCTCATCTGCATTTCATCCAGAAACAAATGGACAAACAGAAGCCACCAATAGTACTATTTTAGATCTTTTACGTGCATATACTATCTCTAAACCTCAGACATGGGATACTCATTTACATTTATTACAATTTGCATATAATAATACACCGCACACATCTACAAAGAAAGCACCTTTTGAAGTTATTTATGGACATAGATTATCTACACCTGTTGCATCTTTGTCTAATAGAATACAAAGTGCCGATGATATTGCTGTTATGCATAACACTATTTTTGATGAGGTCAAGGATATGATTGCTAAAGCCCAACAATCATATACCAAACAAGCCAACAAGAAAAGACAAGCCATGAATTTCAAAGTTGATGATTATGTTTGGCTTAGAATAGAAAAGCGTAGACTGCAAAGTGTAGATAGACATCCAGTTGTCAAATTAGCCCCTAGATTCTACGGACCATTTAAAATCATTCATAAGATTAATGACAATGCATTCAAGTTAGAACTGCCATCTCATTGGAAAATTCATAATACCTTTCATATTAGTTTATTGAGACCATTTAGAGGACAATTACCTATCCACCCTGTCTATGAAAACCCACCTTTACTAGAAGAAGAGACTGAAATACTTGAACCAGAAGCCATTATAGACACTGACTACATGACCACTAGAACTGGCCGAAGGTATTCTAGATATCTAGTAAAATTTAAGAACCATCCTGTAGAAGAAGCACAATGGATGCACGCTAGAGACCTAAATGCTTTCCCCACTCTGTTAGCTCCACATTGAGCTAATAGCAATTGAGGTCAATTGCTATCCCACCCCGGGGGTATGATGCCAGGAGGCATATTCCACGGTGGATTCCGTGAGGTTTTACGGTGGATTCCGTAAACTTAGATGACCGGGGCTCATACGCAAAGAGGATTCTTTGTGCGAGAAGTTGATGGGGACGCCTGTCCTTTTCGGGCGTTTCATTAATTTAGTGTGTACATGGGTGATTCCATAGCGGGTGATTCCGCAAAATGCATATTAAATTAATAAACGTTTATGAGTTTAGAGTGCGCACTCGTAATAAATTAAGGTTAGGATTTATTTCTAACCAGTTGATTTATTTATGTAGCTGAAGACTGCTAGGTATTCACTTTTGTCGGTTTAATTGTGTTATTTTACTAACGATTGTGAATGCTTCAGTTGATGTGTAGAGATAGCAGCAGTGGCGGAGGAAAGCATTGGAGTCTAGCGGGTTTCTGATCTTTGGACTATATTTTGATAGGCGCCACGCCTATATTTTGATTATGTCTATAGAGACATCGATTATTTATTATTATTTTGTATGCGCTTATGCGCCTGGATATGTTATTTTTATTTGAACATTGAGATTGGGCGTGCCAGACTCTTTGGGCACCGTCCATTAGCTTTATTTTCCTATTTTTGTAGAAAGCAAACTCAAAAGCTAAAAGCTTGTCATATTTTTGTAATTGGGCTATTATTGAGCATGAAGATTGAAATATACATAAAATACATGCTTTGTGAAGCGCTCACACAAGGCATGGGGGAGGTTGAACCCAATTTGTCTCTTGCCTCTTGTCGTGCATGCTTTTACATTGTTTTTTGTGCAAAAAGGTAGAGTTCATTGTTCTTGGGGACCTTCAAGGATTCACTACGTGAGCTATCTGCGACCGATCTGCGCACCACTTTGTTCTTATTTCCCCTCTCTCTCTATTTCTCTCCCCACCCCTCTTTCTCTTTCTTTGCCCTTCCTCTCTCTTTGTTTCTTCTCCCCTCTCTCTCCCTCATTTTTCTCTCTCCCTCACCCTCATTATCTCTCCCTCAATCTCTCTATTTCTCCCTCCCTCCATCTTTCCATTCCTATCTTCCCCTCCCTTTCTCTCCCTCTTTCTCTCTCTAAAAAATATGTATTTACCTCATATGCATCTCATAATCTCTAAGAAATGACTCTCTTATTATTTTTGGAATAGTATTTTTTGGATTTTATGTTTCTCATGCAAGTATGATTTTTTTATGTTCCATTCACTTTCTTCTTTGCAAGAAAAGAGGCCAACATCACACATTTTAATAACTTCTACTAAAAATTTGTCTACAAATATATGCTCTTTTTTTGTATTCATATGTAATTGTATCATTTGTTATAGCATATGGTACTAAATGACATGCACTATCAAAAATTACCCGTGAAGAATTGTAACAAAGGGTTCCTTCTATCTATTATCAAAATGGAATATTCCATGAGCAGAGGTATGAAGAGAGGAAATATAGGTAGCAATTAGATTCACATTTTTTTATTTGTATAAGTTTGAAATTAGGATTTACAATTTACAATGAATCTATTATTGGCATGGGTATACAAGAGGATGAAACACATAGGAGAAGGAGACTTTCAAAATAGATAAGACAACATATATATTGATAAAGAAGCTAAGCAAGAGCCAAAAAACATTCATGAAAATAGATAGGATTTGGATTACAAAGATGCACATGTTAAGACAATCCTGAATTCAAGAGGATCCTAAAAGCTTTAAGCACATGACGAACT
The DNA here is from genome assembly GCF_053477565.2 of Lygodium microphyllum. NCBI lineage: Eukaryota > Viridiplantae > Streptophyta > Polypodiopsida > Schizaeales > Lygodiaceae > Lygodium > Lygodium microphyllum. Next base: position 35,219,816 of record NC_141158.1, read on the forward strand.
CATTTATTCATCATTAGTCTATTGATGTATTCAAAATGCTACAATAATAAAGGATATTGAAATGGTACGAAATGTTTCTAGTTTCAAATAAGAGTGAATCTTAGAACAACTAGAAAAATGTGTGTGACATAATCTCTATGACAAAAGAGCTAATTGGTACTTGTATAGTAATCCATCCCTTTCTTATCTCAGGCTGCAAATTTTCCAAGAAGTGCCCAGGTGTTCACTTTGCACGATTGCACAAGTTAACGAAAGATCGTTAGCATTTTGTAGTGTACCTTAATCCCTTACCAATGATCAATCTTGAGAATTCTCACTTGTTATGCACTCCAAGCATAAGAGGTGTTTGTATCAAAACTCTCTTCTATACACACACCTCTTATCCTCAAAGCAAACAAGAATTACATGAGTTAACAAACGATATAGACACCTATAATCTTTGGAGTGCATAGCAATTGCATAAGTTAGGGGAAGTTCCTTGGCTGGGGACTAAGGTACACTACATAATGTCAAGTAACGTTCTTGAGCTTATGCATTTGTGCAAATTCAATACCTAGGAACTTCTTTGTAAATTAAGACTTTCAGGTGAAAGAGGGATGTATTTCTATGGAAGTGTCAATTAGTTCTCTCTTCATAGATCTTCCAACACATACTTTCTTAAATTATTCTAAGATTTTCTCTCAATGGTCAAATACATTCAAACATAATTGTAAAGTCATTTATTTTTAGGAATACTTTCAATACAACAGTGATTACAAAAGGATGAGTTATTCATGTCCTTCAGCCTCGTAGAGTGCTCTTGAGATCATGATTATCTAAGCATGAAATGTTTTGTAAGCCAAACCATAACTTTTCCATAAAGGTTTTTTTAACTCTTGCTTCACCTTCTTTATTGTATGGTCTGTTTTAAAACTCTTCTCAGTGGGGATGCTATGACCCACAGGATATCGTAAGGTCATTAAAGAACTTTCATTCTAGTTATTCAATATCAAATTCCAAGTCCTTACAAATGACTTCCATCCTACATGAAATATCATTTGTAGGCTTTTTTATACTATCCATAAGTAAATACTTAAACTTGTTTTCAACTTAGTTTAGTCAACTAACTTGTTTGATTTCCTATAGAGTAAAATAGATTAACTTCATATTAACATGCCTGAGATATCCCATCATACCAAACACCAACTTTATTAGAGAAATTTAGTGTATCACTATAAGTATGTTTGAGAGGTACTGAAATCTCAAATAGAGACTTGGGTTTTTTATTCTAGCAATCTTTGCTCAATGTATTCAAAATTCTTGCAATTCTTGTACTCTGTTTTTTCTTTGTTCTAACAATACTATTCATGTATTTGGATTTCCCTCATGCCCTACAAACAATCTTTGAAGGCCCTTCGCTATAGAGTGCACATATTATGGGACTAGTATGGTCTCTAGGGTTGTCTCTCTAATTTTTCTCTCTTGCTTAAAATGTATGGCTTCTATGGAGTTTAGAGTCTTGTCTTGCACATTCCTCAAGGTTTCTACCACATGCTCATAATGTTTATTAGGTTTGTCTAGACTATTAATAAGTAACACAATAATGGGTTCATATTTTTTAATTTCTTTGTAGGTTGTAGACAATTGCAACTTTCAAGATGAAAAAATTATCAGCGAATGACATTAGGAAGTCATAACTCTTTCAATCCATCTTGAAATTGAATTCTTTTATTGTCACCAAAAGGTTTTATCCAACTTATCCAATGCTTCTTTTGCATTTTTAGTTCAAGATATTTGAAGAAGGGCATCATTTGGCAAGCCTCATGCTCTCCGAAAGGTCAATCATAAATAGATGTATGTATCACGTAGGTTCAACATAAGGGATTTTTAAAATACCATTTTTAGACAATTTTTACATCCAAAAGGATCCCATATAAAGGGGTTACTTACAAATTTATAGAAAAGGCTTATGTTTTATTAAGGAGAATTTCACAGATAAGGATATTTATAAATTGGCCTTGAACACATGTGATATAGACAGTATGTATATAGGGAATTACCCAGGCTTATGTTTTTCTACTTTTAATTGAATTTTTAGGAGCCTTGAGTGCTTCAAATATTTTGCAAATATCTTTTTACATTAGATGATACATGGTTTTCATATTCCATGTGTGAAAATAATTACCATTGAAAATTTTAACTACAATTTCTTGCATTGGCCATGGATCTATTTTAATGCACCAGTGTGTGAACAATGTGTAGATCAAAATAATTTGATTCAAATATGTGTAGAAAGGAGTTACTTTATTGAGATTTTCTTTTAGCTTTAATTCAGATGTTTTGGATAAGACACACTTTCTCCCCTTGCTTACGGGGCCCACTTTCAATACAACACTTTCCTTATACATTGTGTATGCCTCTAGGACCATACAATCTTAACAAGCCTACACCTCTTCACTTGTCCTACACCTTTTCACTATTGTGTTAATTAGATTCAACCTCCACATGGTTATATTTTGATTTCCAACCTGCTACCCTTCCACTTTCAATATCATTTCAACTCGGACTAGTGGTTAGAATTCTCAAGATCTATCTCGGGTGGACATCATGCTTTGAGTACTTCCATTTCTCTACCCTTGAGCCTCTTATAAAATATTTTGCATTTTGTGATTTGGGCTTCATGTATTGCATTTTACATTTTTTCGTATTTTTCTTTATGTTTTTGAGATATTTTCTCAATTATTGCATTTTAGTTCTATTCATACATTATGTGATTTTCTACATAAATCTTAGCATATCTTCAGAGCCTCTCCCTTGATAAACTATTGTTATGGATTTACCACCTCATATCTGATGCTATCATGTCCTTATCTAGGGCCCACCTTGTAGTGTTGAATGGTTGATATCTTCTTATGGATTCAATATTCCATTATATATTTTAAGGTAAGACTGTTATATTGCAAACCTTCATCCTTCCTAGATTTCCAAGATGATCATATGTCACTCATAGTTGGTGAAACCCCCCCAACCTTCTCCTTGCATTCTCGCGACACTTGTGATGCACTTGGTGGAATGACTTGTGACTATAATCGACCATTCCAAGGTTTATCAATAGATCTATGGCTAAGAGACTCCTCTGGCCCACTTAATGTACCCCTTACTACCCTCAATGTAATGAGCTAGTAGAATCATTGAATGGGACTTTGCAAGAATTCCTCTTTAAACATATGGAAGACTATTGAAAGAATTAGAACAGGTACTTGCTAGCTTTATGGGCTTGTAGAAAATTCAAAAAATAAGTACACACTTTACCCCTTTTCATTTGGTATATGGTCAAAAGGATATAATGCCTATTAATGTCATGTTTCCCATGATATATTTTATAAGAAGATGTATGTTGGATCAGTTAGGGCTTAACTGGCACATACAAAGCCATTCATAATTGACATATGGAACAAAATCCCTTGTAGCAAGATTATAAGAACTCATTGAAAGAAACCATGAGGATTTGTCCTCGCAACGTGTTATTTAGATCTCGAGTGTAATTTTTTAATATTTAATGGCATGTTTGTCACTTGGCATGGGGGAGGAACCTTAGAAAAGAGAAAAAATATGGGAGATACAAAAGAAGTTTAAAAAACAGAGCAAGAGGAAAAAGGACATGCCGCACGTGATTGAAGCTTATGTGGCTCTCAAAGCTAATGAAGATGTGCTCAAGAATGGAATTATGTGATGAATTTTGCTACTTTATTTCCTTTATTCTCTCACTATGATAGTAAGGGCTCACTTTAGACATGCCTTTTTGTTCCTCCTACATAGGAAGTGTAATGAATACAATTTGTTGGAGATGTTGTTGTCAGCAAAAACAAGAGAGGCATCAAGAAGGTTGTCTTGGTCTATGTTGTTGATGGTGTATGTCACATATCAAATATTTCTCATCACTTAGAGAAGAAAAATGAGAGTTTTATGGATTCAAAGATTGGTATGATGCAAATATTATATAATGTGGTTGAAGGCTAATTTAAGTAAGTGAAAATTTTAGACAAACAGTAACAAAAGTAATGAAATCAAAGGTTTCTTTAGAAATGGAAAGATTTTCTCACATGGTTGCTTATCTTGCAACAGAATGATAAAATGTATGTATTTTATTATTGAGTACATATTTGGAATAGAAAGAGATAGTTTGTCGCCTGCAATCTTGCATTTTCTATAGCAATACTTGTGATCGTGCGGTTGCAGCCCTACAACAAGTATTGGAACTTTAATAGTATTCCAACAGAGAAGAGTAAATTGAAATGTATGCTTTTCCACAATGAACTTTTAATCATTTCCTACATAAGAAAAAAAAAGGAAATTCCGTATCAATTTCCTAGTTTAAAATACACATAAGTAGGAAAAGTAAATAATAGGGAAAGTGGAACATTTCCTAGTTAGAGAAACTAGGGAATCACATAGAAAATTCCCTACGTAGGAAAAAAATCCCATGTAGGGAATTAATTCTCTAGGAAAAAAATCCCGTAGGCAGAGAAATTTTAAAAAATCCCCTATGTAGGGAATTTATTAGGGAATTTCCTATGGGATTCCCTAGTTTCTTTGACTAGGAAATGTTCCACTTTCCCTATGATTTACTTTCCCTACTTATGTGTAATTTTAACTAGAGAATTGATAAAAATTTTCCTTTTTTTTCTCATATGTAGGAAAATATTTCCACTATATTTCCCTACATATGGTAATTTGTCTTATATAGAAAATTTCTTAGGTGATTCTAATTTTACTCTAACTTGAAATTATTACATTTTTCTTAGTTTATATATTCCTACTTATGTGAGTTTCTAAGTAGAAAATTATCTAGAAAATTTTCAACTAGAAAATTATATAGAGATTGTTTAGTTAATTTCAAATAAGACATAATACACATCTAATGGATTATGCAAAAAAATTTCACTGTATAACCTTTTTTTTCCTATGTCAAGAAAAATTTCCTAAATAGATAATATTTTCCTATATAGGTTTTTTTTCCTATGTCAGAAAAAAGCTTGTATACATATAATTTTATTTAAAAAGATTATTCAAATAATCTATATGATGCCATAATATGGTGATACTATATTCTTACTCAAGTTGATCCCTATTGGCTAATGAAATGGTAAATTAAGGCAACGAATTGTACATTACACCAGCATAGAATTGAAAATGTTCTATCACGTGCGTCGATGCCAACACTAGTAACAAGTTTCTTCGCAATAAGGTCACCCACTAGTTCTACTGCTCTCTGAAACCCTAATTTCTACACCAACAACTACCAATAACCTCGTTTTTAGGGTATCCTCTTATTTACAGCCCCAGAATCTGCTCAACATCAGGTTAGCTTGATGTCCTAAAGCTTGAGCACATGTTCCCTACTCACAATTAAGTTCTCCTTTAGATCTGCCCCAAACAACCCAAAATGGGAGAAAAATAGCCCATGGAAGATACACTTTCATGCAACCCAAAATTGATCCAAACTTGGCATTTATCAATTAGGGAGGGTGAGACTAGGTCTAAATATAAGGTGATTCTTTTCCACTCCCTGTTTCCTTCAAGGAAGGAGGTGACTCGTAAGCACATGAGTCGAATTTGTGCCTATAAGCAACAAGGGAGGGTGGTACAATGTGCTAGGGGATATTTCCCACATGACTAGATTAGAGGATAGAGTATGATGCACTTGTGGATATGGGGAGGTGCATAATGCATAACTACCATTCCCAACAACAAAGCACTAGGGTGCAAAGTGGTACACCTCCAAGTGTTTAATGATGGTCTAAATCCTAAATGTGCATCAAGGACACTGTGTGCTAAGACCAGATAGCCTATGATAGGTCTAAAGTACAGTCCTAGAGTTAGTGTAGATAAATGTATATGTTCATTGAAAGTGGGAGGAAAGGGTATAAAATGTGCGGATAAATCTAAAGTACCAAACTCATGCTCAAATGAAACAAAATATAAAGGATTACCTTATGGAACATCTATGATCAGAGAGTGTTCTTCAAATCCATATTAGTACTGAATTGGGTCTCCTAGACGACTTACAATTAGTACCTACATAATTAAAGAAGCAATACACATAATTAGACTCACACAAAAAATCGATTGCACAAACCATCAAGTCAACTTCAAACTGTAGACCTATCAAGTATGGTGCTCCTTGCTTCCTCCCTAACACCGTACTTGATCATGCCTCTTATGTATTCAATAGCTACTACCAGATATATGCCAAAGGTGCCGCTACATGCGATTTGAAAGATATCTGAATTCGAATAAAAAGTGTTATTGAAAGGAAGAAGCTTGAATTGCTTTAGCTGCTTGCACTATGGCTCAAGTGGCAACAACTGAACTGGATAAACAGAGTGCTGGATATTCTAGCTGGCTCGTCAATAGACATTTACAGCAAAACTCATGTGTCAGATGAACCAACATGCTGTGAATTGAATTTTTGTGATCAATGCAGTGAGAAAACTTCCAAGCAGATGTCTGAACCTTTGGTTTCAGTGTCAATGAATTTCTGATACAATTAAAGCAGAACATCAGGAACAGATAGAGGTATTTAGAACAGAAAGCACTGTACAGAGAGTTGATAATATCTGTGAAACTTCTCAGTCTAAAAAATGTATTAGTGTGTATGTTCCAAACTGCTATTCTTTGGATAAACAGAACAGTTCTTCTAATTGTGAGAGTGTAAACTCGAGCATACCAGATGTAGTTGAATTATCCACTACAGAAAATCGGTATGAGGTTTCCAATTGCAACATATCTAGATCTTCTCAAGCTTCAAAACTGATTATCTATTCAATTGTGTGGATCAGTAACTTCATGTATTATGGGATTTTTTCTTCTCTATAAGACATCAACAAAGATAATGCTTTGAATAAAAATGTGGAATGTGTATACTGGAAATGCCCATCCTCTTCGCATATTTGCTGATCTTCTATCCAGAAATTAGTCAAGGTCTTCTGTAGACACGACTTTGCTTTGCTTTGACAAATCCTTCGATAGCGTAAATGGGGATTTGGAGCTCTTGCTACAAAAAGGTATCAAACCATTCGTGTGCTAAAATAAAACTACTAATAATCAAGGGAAACATTGAGGCACATAAGCCTTAAGTTCTTAGAGGTGGCATGGCTTTTGCTATTGGAAGGCAAGGTTTGGCAACATTCTTTTTGGAATGTTGGCACCAAAATAGGGATATGTGGTAACGGGAGAGAGAAAGAGAGACTCAAGAACTGAAAGAAGAATACACAGAGAATGCCAGATCTGCAAGCATTTCCAAACCATAACAAACATCATCGTGGATGGCGGACGGGACGCACTGGCTGGGGACATGGTGCGCTGGAGGAGGGAAGGACCATAGTAGAGGAGACCACGCATGAGTGAAAGCAGGCTTCTTGTGTGAGACATACACCAGCATGGGAAGCCAGATGTCGATGATGTCATCGTTTGTGCTACCGTAGAGGGGCTGGATGGATGGCGGAGTGAGCATCACCTATACAGGAGCGCTCGATGCAAGAAAGACTTAGAGAGATTACTTGCCTATGATCAGGTTCCACCATGAAGCTTCACCCATTGATTGTCTGATTAATTTTCTCTTATCTTGTGTCAAATTTACAGAGATAAGATTATTGACAATGTCTTCTTTATCCTCATAGACCTGTAGTCTAGCCATAAGTGGGATCTTTTGTACCTTGTGCTGCATTAATGGCTGCTGGTTCTATATCATCCAAACAAATAGGGTTATGTATGGTGCAAGTAACTTCATTGGTAGGTATGAGATCCTGAGATGTAGCATCCTCATAGGTTGCTACACCAATGGTTACTACCTCTATGAATTCTCTAGAAGTTGGGCAATAATGGACTCTACAAGAACAGTATCATCTGTAAGGACATACTCCTCCCTATAAGTATATTCTTCAATGTTTGGACTAACTGATTGCTGTGCTATCACCAAGGATTTTGGAAATACACATCTGAAGTTTGGTTGTGTAGTAGCATTCTCCACAATGAGAGATACAAAATGTTTAATTATTTCATCTGAAGTAGCATTCTGACAAGATAGGACAGTATCTTGTCACTATTGGCTTTCAGATTTCCAAGGCAGATTTCTCACTTTATGTGAGAAAAACAGAGAAAGGTATTATGCTACTTGTCATTTATGTTGATGATTTGATTATGACAGATGACAGTGATGAAGATATCCTTCATGTAAAAATGCTATTGAAACAGAAGTTTGAGATGAAGGATTTGAGAGAGCTGTGTTATTTCTTGGGCATTGAGGTGATTAGATCACCAAGTGGGATACAGCTCTTGGAGAGGCAGTATGGATTGGACATGCTGTCCAAATATGGGATGACAGGCTGTAAGCCTATTTCAGTTCCTTTGGAGCAGAATGTGAAGCTCAGCACAGATGCAGGTGAGCTTCTAGAAGACCCTACTATGTACAGACGCATAGTAGGAAGTTTGATTTATATGACTATTACCAGGCCAGATTTGAACTATGCTGTTGGATTGGTAAGCTAGTTTATGCAGGCTCCAAGGAAACCGCATTTGGATGCGGCTAGACGCATACTCAGGTATGTGAAGTCCACATTGCAGTATGGACTATTTTATGAGACTGGGGTTCAGATACAGCTGCATGGATACACTAATGCTGATTGGGCTGGTAGTATTTCTGATAGACAATCTACCAGTGGATATGTGTTCTCTTTTGGGAGTGCTGTAGTCACTTGGAGCAGCAAGAAACAGCCTACAGTTGCCTTGTCGAGCACAGAGGCTGAGTACAGGGGTGCAGCAATGGCTGCATGTGAGGTAGCTTGGTTGCATAAGCTACTTTATGATATGCATCAGCCTACAGATGGGCCAGTTGTCATTTATTGTGACAATATGAGTAGTATACACTTGGCAAATAACCCAGTCTATCATGCTAGAACAAAGCACATTGAGGTGCATTATCACTATGTGCGGGAGAGGGTTTTACTAGGTCTTATTGATCTAGTTTATGTCAGCACAGAGGATCAGGTAGCTGACATATTCACGAAGGCATTGGGCGCAGAGAAGCTGCGCAAGTTCAGAGACCTGCTTGGTGTGCAGGAATTGGGATTGAGCTCGAGGGGGAGTGTTGAGATATCGAGCTCCACTCGTAATATACCAGGGTGACCGTTGTGCATTTATGTCACCGACGTGTTAGTTGGATGCGGTTGGTACACCGCCCATGAATAATAGCTATATGATAGCTATCCTTATCTACTCTAGTTCGTGGCTCAGTTAGTATGCCACCTTAGTTTATGTCAACACAGAGGATCAGGTAGCTGACATATTCACGAAGGCATTGGGCGTAGAGAAGCTGCGCAAGTTCAGAGACCTGCTTGGTGTGCAGGAATTGGGATTGAGCTCGAGGGGGAGTGTTGAGATATCGAGCTCCACTCGTGATATACCAGGGTGACCGTTGTGCATTTATGTCATCGACGTGTTAGTTGGATGCGGTTGGTACACCGCCCATGAATAATAGCTACATGATAGCTATCCTTATCTACTCTAGTTCGTGGCTCAGTTAGTATGCCACCTTAGTTAGTTGAGTCTGGTTTGAGACCCATATATAGGGTTCTTCTATTTCTTTGTAAGAGAGTTCTTTTGGCTTACACAACTAAGAAGAGAAAAACTGTTTTCAGCCTCCACCCTTGTGTGTATTCCCCCATTGTGCAAGCAAGAAAGCTACAAGTGAGACTCCTTCCTTCTCTCCCACAATCTTGACAAATCGTTAGTAAAATAATACAATTAAACAGACAAAAGTGAATACCTAGTAGTCTTCAGCTACATAAATAAATTGGTTAGAAATCAATTCTAACCTTAATTTATCACGAGTGCGCACTCTAAACTCATAAATGTTTATTAATTAAATATGTATTTTGCGGAATCACGCGCTATGGAATCACTCATGTACACATAAAATTAACAAAACGCCCGAAAAGGATAGCCATCCCCATCGATTTCTCGCACAAAGAATCTACTTTGTGTAGAGCCCCGATAATAAAATCTTACCGAATCCACCGTAAAACCTCATGAAATCAACCCTGGCACGGAATCCACCGTGGAATATGCCTCCTGGCATCACGTATTTGTTCTATTTCATGTCCCTCAGTGTTGTATTCTACCATATCCATCTCACCCTCACTTCCATAATTGAAGGATTATTAGTCTTCATACTTGTTATCAAAGTCCTGCGTGTTAGACTACTCATCGTCTCCTAGGGCTTGGTATATCTCTTATCAAGATCAGGCACTAGGGCCCAGTTGTACATAAGGTTAAAGTCATGCACCTTGGTCCATTGCCACTTGGATTTGCCTAAGAGATCTTGGAGTGGTTTGAATTTTGCTGCTGAATTGTGAGCCAGCTTGTCTATTAAGTATTCCAGAGCCTCTTGGAGTTCTCTCTTGTTGCTTGGCACTTGGAAGGTGAGGGCTTAGGTCTCCCAAGAAGGGTTCCTTCCATCATGCAAATTGGTATAGAGGGCGTGCCGTCAGTCGTGCCCATCATCTTGATGGCTTGCTCATATGCCTCTTGATCCGAGAACGGCAGGTCGAATGTAGCAAGGACATGCATCCAATCTCACTCATCCTCTGGGCATGGGATATACTTGGTCAAGGACCCATAAGACTTTTTGACTTGAGAGTCATCCTTGAGCATCGCGGAGATGGCATCCAAGTCGACTGGTGAGGTCTTCCAAGTGTCCATCTCTACCCTCACAGCTTTCATCCTGTTGCCTAAGAAGTACAAGCCGTTATCCCAATCTTCGATAACTCTGGCATTGCGCATCTAGGGTCAGCCTAACAGGATATCGTAGTCCACTCCCTTCATGACTATAAAGTCGACAGAGAACTGGATACCTGTGATTTTTACTGGACAATTTTTAAGTACCTCGAATGACTTCACTCTCATGTCATTTGCTAATGTGACATTAAACCGAGCGGTCTCAATAGGTGGGTTTCCCCAGGTCTGTAGTACTGCATGGCTCAGCACACTAACCACAGCTCTCATGTCTATGATACCCTTTCTTGTAGTGTCACCCTAAGGCTAGGACTAGTAACACTGCATGCATCTCGACGTCTTTCTAGAAAGAATTAATTACGTGCAAGGATTTTGGTATAGAGTGCAGCATTAGACTCGGTATTTGTATTTCTGCATCACGATCATGCAGATCCACGGCTTCCTCTCATGACCCTTCAATCCACTACTTGAGGTCTTGCCATAGGGTGGGATGCTGCTTAAGCAGGGCTCCCATGCTTAACGTCACAGGGGTGGTCACTAGTGTGGTAAGGAGGTTGTCTGCTACTCGCCCCTCTCCTAAACCGAATTGTCTTAGCTTCACCACAAGACTGATTTGTGGGCCTGCAGCATCAAGGCTTGGCCTAAGGGGTGCTGCCTGCAGTGCGGCTGCATCTCTTGACTTTGGTCGAGGGGGTGAGACCACCGTGTTCATATTGGTGAGATCATTGATCTCGTTCTCTAGGATAGGCTTAGCATTCCTTAAGTGCTATTGGGCCTCTTTCACCCAGTCCTTCACTTTCTCTATAGCCTCGAGTTAACATTTCGGATGCGGGGCTAAAGTTTTTGTCTCTATATCCTTGACGTTCTTTCCAATAGGGAGAGTTGTAGCACTCTTAGTTTTCAGTGCGATCTCAGCCTCTGACCTCTTCTTCCTTCGCCTACGACTCTTCTTTCCTATCGAGGCTACATCGAGGTTGTTGGGTCTCGGTAGTAATATGCCGATCTGCTTCATCTGGGCACAGGTCATGACCAACAACGGGATGGGTGTGGCCTCCCCATCAAGGTTCTTGACACCAAACAATCCCAATGAAACAGATGGTATAGGCAATCGACAAAGAGATGGGTGATTCTGTACTCAATACAACTTAGGTCAGCTTTATCTTTGTTCTGCTACTTCCTCTCGGGGCAATGTGATGAGACATGACCCGGGTGACCACAAGTCCAACAGATGATTGGATCCTTTGTCTACCCTCCTAGGCCTCTACCTCATCCTCTCCCCAATGCCATCACTAGTACTAGTGGATAGTCCATAAGGACTGCGTTGCCCTCGTCATCGTGAGAGACATAAGGGTATAAGTAATTCTCTTCCTTATTTGGCTCTTCCACGTAGTGGACTGGAGCGTCACTCGATGGATGGTTCACATAGGAACCAGGCGGTCTAGGTATACCTGTAGGGTTTATGTCCACCCTAGGGACAGCCGACCTAATGTCGTTATGCGCAAGAAGGGCCAATGGGGCTCCCCTTCCGAAGAGTGGCTGCGGCTTGTTCGCTAAGTAAGGCTAACCATATGGTTGGAAGTACAGAAGTCTCCTAGGCAATCTGCAATGCACAATGTCGTGACCGAACCTACCGCAGTTAGCGCAAGGTCTCGACGGAGAGTCTTCACACTTGGCGGGCAAATGGTTTCTGCCACAGTACACACATTGGACGTGTAGCCGTGTTGGTTGTCTCCACAGGTCTTGCAGCTTGACTATCTCCATCTTGACATTAGTCAAGTCTTGGTTCTCGTCTCGGTGGCCTTCCCCTTATCTTGGGATGATGGGGTTGGTCGTTCACTAGAGGCTGATGCTCTTTCTGAACTTCACGAGTTGGCTTCTTCTGAGTTGGAGCTCGTGTAGCTCTGCTCTTTCAGATGATCATCAACTCTGATGGCTTCCTAAAAAACCCTAGCTAGCGCATCTCGCTGAAAGCTCGAGTTGGCTGCCAAAGCCTTATATAGTTCCTCGTTTCGAATTACGTTGATGAACACTGTTGAAACTGCTCTTTCAGTCAGTTGTTCGCTTGTAGAGATTCTCTTGAAAAGGCTCCTCACGTGGGATAAATAATTGCGAATGTCCTCCTCTTTCTGCTTGACATTCATCAGTCGTACGAGCAGATTGTCGGAGTATCCAGGCTCGGTAAATCTCTTAATAAAGAGATTCTTGAGGCTATTGAAATTTACTCCCTTTGCGGCATCTAAGCTTGTATACCACGTCATGCCCTTGTCACCTAAGCAAAGCCCAAATGCTTGAGAACGTTGAGTCAAGTTGCTAAGGCCGTTGGCTTCACAAACTTGCTCGAACTGCTCTACAAAGCTGTATGGATCGTTGTGGGGTTGGTACTTGTCGAGCTACTTTGCGACTATTGGGATTTTAGACTGGTTCTTAAAGTCTTGGGTTGCTCCTAATCTTGCGAGTAGTGAGGTCGCTAATATTGCAGCACTTTGCTCAACTGCGTTGTTGTCTAGTAATCGCTTTATAAGAAGCTCGCTCAGCGTTAAGTCTCCTTCTAGGGCTCTCTCATGATCCATTTGGTTTCTGCCAGCTTAGTTCAGCACTGGCTGCACCTTACGCAACTCCGTGCTTTGCCTTTCACTCCTGGCCTACTAGTCTCTATTGTATGAGACTATGCTTTGCAATGCCTTGTGGGCTATCTTTCTCTCTTCTTCTAAGTCTGCGATGATAGCATCTGCTGTCCGACCGCAGTGATCATATGGGGCGTGTGTATCGTAGCTGTTGACCAGTTGCTGAATAGCCTCTGGGGGGAAGACACCTAAGTTGAGTTCCTTGTTAAACCTGCGGTTTGAGCTTTCCTTTTCCATAGTCGAGTTCTTGTGCTCCACTAGGCTATCGATCACGTTGAGGAGGTTTGTCAAATCCATTTCATTTGCGCCCCTTGCTTGGTCCTACTTCGCGTGTTGATGGTTTGTCTTTGTCTGTGGGTTCTCTCCTACTCGTGGGTCCCTTGAGTGGCTTATCTAAGTGAGTTCCTTGACTTATTAAATACAGTCGTCAATCTATCTCCACTCAGTGTGTGTGTTCTTTCTAGTGCACTTGTGCTCAATCAGGCTTTCAGTTTTTCTTAAGTGCACTTCAAGTGCGGAAATTCAAGGTGAGTGCGGCAAACAATCTCTAAGCGTGTTATGCACCCTCGCTTTGTTTTTGGCCTAATAGGCTTTGTCGATCAATTCTCTGGCCATCTTGATGGGATTTAGGGCTTTTCGATTACATTGCCTTGCCTGTTTTTGGGTCCAATCAAGGTTTTATAGCTCAGCGGGTTGCCTCTAGGTTTCTAGGTATCGCGACAGCCCACTCAAACTACTAAGCGACCGCGCCTTACGATTTTGTCTATTCCGCACGCCAAAATCAAGTTCTAAGTGTCAGGAGGGCTTATGACAGTTTACGCTGTTGAGCTCCATCTGGGTCAGGTCAAATTTCTGATAAATGGAAGAAAATACACACTGGACCCAAGTGGTATGAATTACAAGGGCCGAGTGGGTGACTCGAACGGGCCGAATCGCTCTGGTTCGAGTACAAAAACTTTTGGTGGACTGAGGTCCGAGTGGCATCACTCGGACGGGCCGAGTCAAGTGTTGCACCGAGGGCCAAGTCCGATCCTAGGCCGAGGAACGAACTCGTAAATGGGGCTTAGTGTCAAGTTGGTCAAAGGGCCGAGTGCCGTCACTCAGACGGGCCAAGTGGACAAAGGGCCGAGGGCTGATTAGGGTTTCGAGGTCGAGGTCTAAATGGCCGGGTCCGAGGGTCGAGTCTGGGACTGGGCCTAACAAAGGTCGCTCTGATGGGCCGAACACGGCGCGACGAATGCCGTGGGAGGACGATTTCGATCAAATCTCATGAGTCAAGCAATCACTCTAGGCACAAACTTCCAGATCCCAACTAGGCACCAAGGAAAGTGATTTGTATACTTGGGGTGAGCGGTAGGCTCTCCGATGATGAGATCGAATCGAATCTTTGTGGGGGCTCTCTCTCTCTCTCACTCTCACTACAATGGTTTCAAATGAGCTCTCCCTTGGCCTCTTGGCTCTTAAACCCCCTTCCGGGTAAGGCTTTGATGCTCCCAATCACTCACTTGCCGACATTAGGCATCCCAAGCAAGCTTTTTGCTATTTTTTGCATGATTTATGCCATGTTTTGCCCTGGTTTGCAACAGTAAACCCTACCCTTTCCCGATTCGATTTTCTAATCCTATCCTATAGTAAATTTCAACAAGAATCGAAGACAACAAACTAAAATGATTCCTCTCTATTTTCCAATCATCAAACAAATAAACTAACCCAAAATACTTGTTTTGAAGATCAAAACACCCAACCTTCCTACCTATCTCAAGCTCCGTTTCCGGGATGAATCCCTTACTTCGATACTCGATATGAGGCGCTCTAATGGCTACCTCTTACATAGCAGACGGGCTATCAATCCTACGAGTGTAGTGAGCTTACCTTGATGCTGATATGAGTTGCCTTCTCTCTCGCACACACTGTTAGCTCCACGATCCTAGATGCTAGCTCAAGCATCCTCAAGCCTCCTCCATCTCCAAGCTCCATCCACCATAGCCCCGTGCGCAATAGAAGAGAAGAGAAGAGAAGAGAATAGCTTCACCCTCTTGATCCCTCACTCTCACACACTCCCTCTCTCAAGAGCATACATAAGCAAGAAGAGGAGAATAAGAGAAGAGCTCTTGTTAGTCAAACACCAAAGAATGAGCTTCCATTGACTTTTTGAAATTTATATACACAAACCCTAAAACCCCATGGGCGCCCATCCCTTTTTACATGACCAGCCATTGTGGCAAAGTCCCTTTCTCTAATTCCCTCTTATTGCTTCATGCCCTAAGCCTATACCCATCTATTCTTTTACAAATGGCATAGGAGGGAGCCTGGCACTCTTTTACAAGAGCTTTTAGAGTTCTTGAGGCACCTTTCATTTAAAATTATGCTTTTGGCCCTGGCTTAGCTTTAGAGGCCGCGTGCATGTCTTTGCTCCTTTTCCATCTTCTTCCTGCTTTTTCATTCATTCTTTCACCTTCTCGACTTGGGGTTAACATCTATGTTGTTATTCTTGCTTAGCGATCAACAGGATTGTATCATCTCTAGAACCTAGTGTAGCTCCTATACCTATCAGAGTAGCATGCTGGTGACTTGGAAGACAACATTATGGCAAATGAATTGTATATTAACCTTCAGTATAGTGGGTTAGTTTGCCTTTTAGTCAAAGTAGGACTCCAGAACATTTATGCCAATCGACATTCTTCTTTTTTTGTTCATGTCTCTCTCCATGTCTTCTTTCCCACCTTGGGCACCTAGCGCAATGTCCAATAGCTCTTCTTATTTCATTCATGGCTATCTGCATGTCATCCTTCTCGTGTTGGGAAACTGGGTTCATATGTCCAACAACTTATTAATTGTATCCTTGCTTCGTTTTGCCAACGTGGTGTAATCATCCTCTAACAAAAGATATGCCACCTTGCTCATCTATTTATTGGTGGTAGTGCCATAGTTTTCAAGTGTCATTTTCAACTCATTAGATGCATCTCTAAAGAATGATTCCTTATCCATCATGCTAGTCGTCACTAGTGATGCATTTTCTTCACATCTCTGTTGGAATGGAAATATTTATCATTCCTTGAGTTTTCTTATTTTGTGCTTTCTGTTAGGGTGCTCTAACATTCTGCATAAGATGGCTCTGTATTATTCCTTGAGTTTTCTTGTTTTCTGCTTTTTGTTATGGCGCTCTAACATTCTACATATGATGGCTCTTTAGATATCCTTTTTCTCCATAGATACCAATTACGATAGTCTTTATGTTGCGAAGTTTGTGTCTATTGGTGAGAACGTAGTGTTGACACGCTTCCCTTGTGTTGAATTTTTTTTTCCTTGTGGACAATTCCTATGCATTGGCAAGTTTGTATGATGAGTTGTAATTGACATTGATGGATCTTATGTTGCTAAGTTTCTAGATCTTGAGAAGTTTTGTTCAATGGAGGGGTTTCCAAGAGTTTGGTGTTGATGCATTTTGTATGTTTTGCGTTGACAACTTGATGTTGACATTGACAATTCTCTACTTTGTGAGCGTGCTACATTGTAGAAATCGCACAAGCCTAGATGGCTCAAAAGAATATTCTCATTATTATTGTGTTGAGGCTATCTCTATCTAATCAAGGAACTTTTTTTGCATTTTGTATGACACACGAGCACATGTATACAGGCTAGGTACCTTCACTACATTCATAATTTTTGTGTGATCATTGATTGATTGGTTTCATATCATGGATTGGACATTGCGTTTGACCTCAAATCATGAGTGGATGAGTATGAAGTTCTATTCCAAAGCATATTCTTGCGCAAAGCATATTCTTGCTAGGGCACATTGCTTAAATAATAGGTTCATATCAAATAGAAGGGTGTTGAAGCAAAGAAGAAGAGAAAAAAGTAAATGAAGCTAGAATACTTTTCGTCAAAAGAAGCTACCACAGGAGTCTTTTAAAAGATGAGCATGCAATCATGTTTACAAGATTGATTGGAAAGAGAGTTTACATCTTGATAAAGTAAACTCGTGATCTTACTCCATATCACAATGCTTCCTCTTGAAAGCATGATTAAAGGCATTTCTTGGAGCTTTCAAAGATGATGAGGGCTATAGAGAAGGCTTCAAAGTGATGAAGACATAGATCAGGAGAGACTATAGCATTGCCAGCATGGCATCCTGCAAATTATGAATTTAGTAAGTTTCTACAAATCATGTAAGATCAACTATTGAGCAGCATTGATACATCCATCTCGGTCTGCGAAACAGCAAGAGTGATTGCGAATATAATATTGGACTATCCATCTATTCTCGATAACCATCCAGTCTCTTGGAATGATGGATCGCTTTCACAATCATCTAGTAGAATTGACTTGACCACATTTGATATTACGGATGTGTTTACTTTCAATATGCTACATAATCGACTGTTCTAGAAGTAGATGGCTATAACAAAACATTTACATTCAATGACATGCCTTTCTATCCTCAATAGGTAATCCATCATGAAAGCTCTCCATTCGACCCAATGCTCCAAGCAGATCGAATGTAGCAAGGACATGCATCCAATCTCACTCATCCTCTGGGCATGGATATACTTGGTCAAGGACCCATAAGACTTTTTGACTTGAGCGTCATCCTTGAGCATCGCGGAGATGGCATCCAAGTCGACTGGTGAGGTCTTCCAAGTGTCCATCTCTACCCTCACAGCTTTCATCCTGTTGCCTGAGAAGTACAAGCCGTTATCCCAATCTTCGGTAACTCTGGCATTGCGCATCTAGGGTCAGCCTAACAGGATATCGTAGTCCACTCCCTTCATGACTATAAAGTCGACAGAGAACTGGATACCTGTGATTTTTACTGGACAGTTTTTAAGTACCTCGAATGACTTCACTCTCATGTCATTTGCTAATGTGACATTAAACCGAGCGGTCTCAATAGGTGGGTTTCCCCAGGTCTGTAGTACTGCATGGCTCAGCACACTAACCCCGGCTCTCATGTCTATGATACCCTTTCTTGTAGTGTCACCCTAAGGCTAGGACTAGTAACATTGCATGCGTCTCGACGTCTTTCTAGAAAGAATTAATTACGTGCAAGGATTTTGGTATAGAGTGCAGCATTAGACTCGGTATTTGTATTTCTGCATCACGATCATGCAGATCCACAGCTTGCTCTCATGACCCTTCAATCCACTACTTGAGGTCTTGCCTTAGGGTGGGATGCTGCTTAAGCAGGGCTCCCATGCTTAACGTCACAGGGGTGGTCACTAGTGTGGTAAGGAGGTTGTCTGCTACTCGCCCCTCTCCTAAACCGAATTGTCTTAGCTTCACCACAAGACTGATTTGTGGGCCTGCAGCATCAAGGCTTGGCCTAAGGGGTGCTGCCTGCAGTGCGGTTGCATCTCCTGACTTTGGTCGAGGGGGTGAGACCACCGTGTTCATATTGGTGAGATCATCGATCTCGTTCTCTAGGATAGGCTCAGCATTCCTTAAGTGCTATTGGGCCTCTTTCACCCAGTCCTTCACTTTCTCTATAGCCTCGAGTTAACATTTCGGATGCGGGGCTAAAGTTTTTGTCTCTATATCCTTGACGTTCTTTCCAATAGGGAGAGTTGTAGCATTCTCAGTTTTCAGTGCGATCTTAGCCTCTGACCTCTTCTTCCTTCGCCTACGACTCTTCTTTCCTATCGAGGCTACATCGAGGTTGTTGGGTCTCGGTAGTAATATGCCGATCTGCTTCATCTGGGCACATGTCATGACCAACAACGGGATGGGTGTGGCCTCCCCATCAAGGTTCTTGACACCAAACAATCCCAATGAAACAGATGGTATAGGCAATCGACAAAGAGATGGGTGATTCTGTACTCAATACAACTTAGGTCAGCTTTATCTTTGTTCTGCTACTTCCTCTCGGGGCAATGTGATGAGACATGACCCGGGTGACCACAAGTCGAACAGATATGATTGGATCCTTTGTCTGCCCTCCTAGGCCTCTACCTCATCCTCTCCCCAATGCCATCACTAGTACTAGTGGATAGTCCATAAGGACTGCGTTGCCCTCGTCGTCGTGAGAGACATAAGGGTATAAGTAATTCTCTTCCTTATTTGGCTCTTCCACGTAGTGGACTGGAGCGTCACTCGATGGATGGTTCACATAGGAACGAGGCGGTCTAGGTATACCTGTAGGGTTTATGTCCACCCTAGGGACAGCCGACCTAATGTCGTTATGCGCAAGAAGGGCCAATGGGGCTCCCCTTCCAAAGAGTGGCTGCGGCTTGTTCGCTAAGTAAGGCTAACCATATGGTTGGAAGTACAGAAGTCTCCTAGGCAATCTGCAATGCACAATGTCGTGACCGAACCTACCGCAGTTAGCGCAAGGTCTCGACGGAGAGTCTTCACACTTGGCGGGCAAATGGTTTCTGCCACAGTATACACATTGGACGTGTAGCCGTGTTGGTTGTCTCCACAGGTCTTGCAGCTTGACTATCTCCATCTTGACATTAGTCAAGTCTTGGTTCTCGTCTCGGTGGCCTTCCCCTTATCTTGGGATGATGGGGTTGGTCGTTCACTAGAGGCTGATGCTCTTTCTGAACTTCACGAGTTGGCTTCTTCTGAGTTGGAGCTTGTGTAGCTCTGCTCTTTCAGATGATCATCAACTCTGATGGCACACACAGTCATAAACTGAACTGCTCTCATGCCATCTTTACTGCGAATCCGTGCATAAGCAGAACCATCATCCATTACCCTTGTTTCCATACGCATCTCTGCAATGAATGGCTGTCCAAGAATTATGGGATAAGAGCATGAATCTTGCACAAAGAAATGGAAATCCTCCTCTACATCACCAATAGAAACCCTGACACTGGGACATGCAGCATACAAATCACCTGCAATATTGTTGGCGGCTCTCATACGCCACCCATACTCTACATCCATAGGCCATCTGTTACTTTCATAAACTCCACAAACTATGAGATTAATCTCTGAACCATGATCCACCAAAGCAACATAAGGCACCTGTTTCTCTCCAATTTTTACCATCGTCTCTGTAGTTGCCCTAGCCCAATGACTCCGCGAAAAGTGACTACGCGGTATCAAGAGAGGCTCATCAGTTTCAGCATAATGCATAGGCTGAACCCTCTTCTCTATCTGCGGAAAAACAGAAGCATTCTCAACCATAACCTCATCCTCATCCTCATCCTCATCCAACTCCCCAATCAAAACTCCCTGTATATCAATGGTAGGCAATGCATGTCTTTTTCTCTTCAGGACCTCCTGAAACTGATCTTGAAACTCTCTTTTCGAGATGCCCAAAACCTCAGAAATAGTGAAAGTCACCTCACTGCCAAGTATCTTGTCATTAAAGATTTTCTTCATGTCTGTAGATGTCTCAATATCGGACATCAATCTAAACCCTGGCTGCTTTCTCTCTCTAGGCTCTTGCCTCTTTTCTTTCTTTTGAGCATCTTCCATCTGTCGATCTGGCCCTGGTCTCAAAGATGGTCCTGCAGTAGGTGGAGTAATAAACTCACCCCCTCTAGTTTTTTTAGCTGCACTTGGATTTTCTTCATCCCTCTTATGCTTCTCCTCAACAAGTACATCTGCTCCCTGAGACTTAGCCAAATAAGCATAAATAGAGTACCTGTCAACAGGCGAATCCCAACCTGTCTCTGATCTGATGCTAGAGCCTGCACTAGTCAAAACAGTTTGCTGAATTTTTCCCTTGTTTGCAGTCTCCATAGCATAAGTCCATAGTGCTGACTGAGTCTCTGATCCCTTCTCAATCTGGACTCCATATGCAGAAGCATCACCTCTAGCTGTCACATAAGAAGTACGCGTAGCCATGTCATCCACTAACTTCTTCATTCCACCTTTACCAAAGTTGGTAGCAAGTGGAGCTCCTGTCTCAGTCAACCAAATCTTACCATCTTGTCCCCAATATACCAAATTCTTCCTCCTTGCATCCTGAAAAGATTCACAATCCCTCCAATGCTGATGGTCCGTACTATCGCACTAAATACATCTCTGATCTCTCCTAGGTGCACTAGGAGCACTAGAAGAAGTAGTAGGCGCAGTCGAAGCAAACTGCTCTTTCAATTTTCCCACCAACTCCGCTTTAACTGACTCCAGTGTCAAATCCGTTATGCCTTTGATTATGTCATCAAGAGGGGTAGGCACCGATGGAGCGGATGGTTTTGGAGCAGAAGATGCAGACATTGGTCGTGAAACAGGAGGAATAGGAGGAGTAGAAATAGTAGGCACTAGCATAGGCCAAGAAACTGGCTGAGAAGAAGAAGAAATAACAGGAATAGAAGCACACATAGGAGCAGATGATGGTATCGATGTCATAGAACCATTGTGTAGGCGGGTCTTCCATATCCTCCTCTTGGTCAAAGTCGAGACTGCATCCTGGGCATCCTGCCACTCCGTTTTAAGTCCCATAGGCTTCATGCGATCCTCATGAAGCTCTCCCAATTCTTCCTGAAGAGCAGGATTTGCAGCTTGCAAGAAAAGCTCAACTTTTTCAACATCCAATGCTCTTTGTTCAATGGCATCAAGCTGACTATACCTCTCTTCAAATTCCGGAATCAACTCTGAAGCAGCTAGACCTTTGTTTGGCATGTAGACCCACTCTCGGAACGACCGCCGAGTAGCCATACCAAAGTCCTCAAGGAAATATTCTTCTTTCACGGCCTTCTTAAAATCTTGCCAATGTGTATTTTGAATAAAAAGATCAGTCAATTTTGGCCTCAAAGCGGGTGTGACAAGACGAAGGAAGTACTTACTCATAAGTCCAGCTAGAACTCCAAAAAACCCCATCTTGATCTTATATGTCTTCAAATATGCTGAAACATTACGGCCATCAAATAACTTCTTCTCATTCTCAACTGCTTCAATCGCCTTAGTCACGTTGTTTGCATTCTCTTGCTTCGAATAGAGTTGCCTTTGCTGAGACAACTGTTGTTGATGCAATTGTTGCTGCTGCTGCATATACAATTGTGTCTGTTGATTTTGGAGCTGCATATACATGGACATATTTTACAAAATCTGCTTTAGATCCTCTGTTGAAGTACTTGACGCAGCAGTCATTGATGGAGCTGAAGTAGAGGACGCAGCTAGAATCGTAGAAGAGGCTGAAATAGAGGCTGAAGTATCTCCCATCCTGAAATTTCTGCAACGCTTTCACGTCGGGTTCACCAAAGATATCGAAGGATTTGTCAAAGCAAAGCAAAGTCGTGTCTACAGAAGACCTTGACTAATTTTTGGATAAAAGATCAGCAAATATGCGAAGAGGATGGGCATTTCCAGTATACGCATTCCACATTATTATTCAAAGCATTATCTTTGTTGATGTCTTATAGAGAAGAAAAAATCCCATAATACATGAAGTTACTGATCCACACAGTTGAATAGATAATCAGTTTTGAAGCTTGAGAAGATCTAGATATGTTGCAATTGGAAACCTCATACTGATTTTCTGTAGTGGATAATTCAACTGCATCTGGTATGCTCGAGTTTACACTCTCACAATTAGAAGAACTGTTCTGTTTATCCAAAGAATAGCAGTTTGGCACATACACACTAATACATTTTTCAGACTAAGAAGTTTCACAGATATTATCAACTCTCTGTACAATGCTTTCTGTTCTAAATACCTCTATTTGTTCCTGATGTTCTGCTTTAATTGTATCAGAAATTTCATTGACACTGAAACCAAAGGTTTAGACATCTGCTTGGAAGTTTTCTCACTGCATTGATCACAAAAATTCAATTCACAGCATGTTGGCTCATCTAACACATGAGTTTTGCTGTAAATGTCTATTGACGAGCCAGCTAGAATATCCAGCACTCTATTTATCCAGTTCAGTTGTTGCCACTTGAGCCACAGTGCAAGCAGCTAAAGCAATTCAAGCTTCTTCCTTTCAATAACACTTTTCATTCGAATCCAGATATCTTTCAAATCACATGTAGTGGCACCTTTGGCATATATCTGGTAGTAGCTATTGAATACATAGGAGGCATGATCAAGTACCGTGTTAGGGAGGAAGCAAGGAGCACCATACTTGATAGGTCTATAGTTTGCAGGAGTCTGGCCACAGGCATAGTCCAAGGCCGCTTGGAGGGTGGAGTCATCTACTGTCTACTTGGCTACGCACCAGGACGATATCGGTGACATGCTAGTCTGGGTAATGTTGCCTTATTTGTCCTCTACTGAAGCATTTCCATTCCAGCTAGGCATCATGGAGAGCTTTATCCCAGTCTCATGGAACGGTGTGGCAGAGAATTGCAGGAATACACTGTGTTACTGCTGTGAATCATGTTATGACTACTCCTATGCCTTTTGTAATTACCAAATAGCTTTCTTCTCCATTCTCTGCTCGATTTCTTTAAGTGCATAAAGTTCCAGTCCCCTTCTCAATTGCAGGTATCTCATCCTTGTCTTCTTTGTCACTAGTTCATTGTCACAGGTGCTCTCCTTCGTTTCCTTCTGCAGTGTTATCTAATGCTTCCTTGAACCTTCTTCCACCGTAGCTTCTCTGTTGCCCTCCCTATTACACTCTCTTTTCGATCACGGAGAGAGACCAAAAAAACTAACATTAGCCTCCCCTTTCCTGATTCTCCTCTAAAAAAGTCGACATTGATCTCTGTCTCCCTTTGCATTTTCTCCTCTGAAATCTCTTTTTCCCCTACCGTTGCTTGCGTCCTCCCTTTTTAGCTCTTGTTCGGCAGGTTCCTGCTTTTTTTATAATTCTGAAAACATGCTCCACTATAACAGAGTGCCCGATTATACCACGATCAGTTCTACTGTATATTCCAGGTAAAACTTACTCAAACTGCTTTGCTAAAGTTGCAGTCTGCCCACACATTGACAAAACAAAAGTTAAATGCTCTATTACAGTTGGATCCCATGCAATTTTCCTTAATGAGCTCTTTCTTAAAAGAATCATCAGCAGTAGAATAGCCTCCTCTAGATTATTCTTGGGAACAAAGGAACCTTCAACCTGGGCATGTAAACTAGGAGCACCTGCTTCTATGCCTCCATACAAACTCACAAGGCCACTGCCGACAAAGACATCTGAAGTATAACCCCTCATACAAGCATCATGATGCAATGTCTGGCCAATTTCCAGAAACCCAAGTAGAGGCAATTGTTCCTCCCAAACAATAGCTTCTGCATCTGTAAGTGCACCACATGCCTGGATGGCCATTGACAATGAATGCTGGTCTACAGGAAAGCCTTCCACTTGCATTTGGCTGTACAGTTGTAGAGCCCTTTCTCCTAAGCCCTCCTCAGCATAGGCAGATAGCATTACAGTCCACAAAAGATTATCAGACTTGGGGATTTTGGAAAATATATTTTCAGCTTCCAGAAGACAACCATGCTTATTGTACAGAGTGACAAGGGAACTACCAACAAACACATCTGACAGGAATTGCTTTCGCCAAGCATCAACATGCAACGCTTGACTGATTTGCAAGGATCTTTCTAGTAAAAGACTGTCTTTAAATGTCACACTCACTGCAAGATCACAACATGCTTGAATAGCAACAGCTAGGGCCTGCTTGTCTGAATTCACACCAAATTTGTGCATCTGCCTATACAACAGCAAGGCCTTGTCAACTTGGCCCTGCTTGACATATGTCGAAAGCAGTGTTGTCCATGAAACAACATTGTGAGAAGTTAAGCTGACAAATACACACTCAGCTTCTGCAATTGCTCCACAGTTGCTATAGACATTCAGGAGTGTATCACCAAGAAAGGCATCTGAAGTGAAGCCCTTGTTCCAGGCATCGACCTGTAATGCTTGACCAATTTCTTTAGACATGGCTAGAGTAGCTGATCCCTTATCTTCAATTGCACCACAGGCTTCAAGGGCAATCGTGTATGTCTGCTCATCACGACTTATTTCTTCCTCTTGCTTCAAACCCCTCTTCACTATATTACCCATGTAAAATAAAAGAGCAAACATAACGACTAAGTATGTACAAAGTATCAAATCACACACACAACTTTGGGTGGTTTTCACACCTCGAATGCGCAGCAATATGACAACGCATGCCTTCCTTTATTAATTTTTCTATTGCATTACATAAGGAATGCAATTGAACAATGTTTCTTATATTTTTTTCAAAATAATCTCTCTTTGGGTGTATGTGTACCTCGTATACATGCATGCACCCCTAAGTAGTGGAAAGTATGTCACATGTATGGACAATATAGCTCTTGTTTGCTAGATTACCTTTTGTTGATAAAAATATTTATGATCCTCTGACTAACAAAGATGATGAGATCTTGGATCATGATGGTGAATAAAATTATGGTAGGTCTAAAGTACGATCCTAGAGTTAATGTAGATAAATGTATATGTTCATTGAAAATGGGAGGAAAGGGTAGAAAACTCATGCTCAAATGAAACAAAAGATAAAGGATTACCTTGTGGAACATCTATGATAAGAGAGTGTTCTTCAAATCCATATTATTACCAAATTGGGTCTCCTAGATGACTTACAATTAGTCCCTACATAATTAAAGAAGCAGTACACATAATTAGATTTGAAATAATCAAAGTAAGTGCAATGTGTCCTTAAACTATAACACATTGGAGTTTAAGGACACATGGCACTTACTTTTATTATCCCAATATAATTATGTGTACTCTACCATAATTATGTAGGGACTAATTGTAAGTCATCTAGGAGACCCAATTTGGTACTAATATGGATTTGAAGAACACTCCATGATCATAGATGTTGCACAAGGTAATCCTTTATCTTTTGTTTTATTTGAGCATGAGTTTGGTATTTTAGATTTATCCTCACATTTTCTTCCCTTTCCTCCCACTTTCAATGAACATATACATTTATCTACATTAACTCTAAGATAGTAATTTAGACCTACCATAGGTTATTTAGTGTTAGCACACATTGTCTCTGATGCACATTTAGGCTTTAGGCCATCATTAAACACTTAAAGGTGTACCACTTTGCACCATGGTGCTTTGTTGTTTTGGGAATGGCAGTTGTGCATTATGCACCTCCCCCATATCCGCAAGTGCATCATACTCTATCATCTAATCTGGTCATGTGGGGAATCTCCCTTGGCACATTATACCACCCTCCCTTGTTGCTTATAGGCACAAATCCCACTCATGTGAAGATGAGTCACCTCCCTCCTTGAAGGAAAAGAGGGAGTCGAAAGGAATCTCTTCCGTAGAGGAATTCATATTGAGAATTATGTAGCACCTATGGTAGTATGAGCTTCACTCTCCATGTATCACCTTTGGAATGATTTTGTAGATTACATTTAGAATGTGAGGGGCCTTCATATGTTTGGTTTATCTTGAATCCAAGACTTGTGGAGTATTTTAATTCTTCTGTTACAAGCAATGCTAGGGATCTCACCTCTTCTTTCATAAGCATTGGCAAAGCACGTAAGTCTCTACCAATTCACATCCTAGATGGTATCATATACCTCATGTGAGGGATACCATTTAAACCAAGCATCAATATCTCTCATTTTTCTCAACACAACATGGTGAAGTTCCTCCTTTGAAAAGATTTTAGCTTGTAGTAGGGACACCTAGATGAAGAAAGTCAATTGCACTAGTTCCAAGAATTGATAAACTAGAAGTTAATATTATTGCTCATCAACAACTGATTGACCATGTATGTTTGATAGGTGGTCTAGAAAATTTGCAAAAAATTTGAGTCCCAGCTATGGTACAACCTGCCACCCTCCTTGATTGGTATAGGTCTTGTCTCATCTTGCAACTTGCTAAGACTAGTCCTTATGCTTGTTATAAAAAGCAAATGCCATCTACAATCATGTGGGAAACATCCAACAAATCATACGTCCTCTTCAAGTGATGAAAATTTGCATTATCATATGCAATCATGGTACAACTTGTATACAACTGGTCAGTCTCACTTGGAAACTTGTTCTAGTCCCTTGCCAAGATGGTACACTCTTGTGAAACTTGTCCTTTCAAAGTTTCCCAAATCCCTAATCTATTCATGGATGCAAGAGGGCCATATATTGACCACATGTCAACTAACATTTTGTTGTATTTCATGGAAGGAGCAACCACAACCCCTCCTTCCTCTCATTTTAGTGTGGGACTAAACTCTTCCTCCATCAATAGGATCACTCCTCCCTTTCCTCTACTTGAAGAAGAGTAAAAACACACACAACTAGGAAGGTCTAGTGCTTGGATGTATTCACTGGTTAGCTTTAGCCCTTGCATGGCCGATGCATTAGGTTTCCTTGCCCTTAACAACCTTCTCCAAGCTACCTTTTGGCTTTGTAAACATAGGCCTTTAGCATTCCATGTTTGAATTCCTTTTTAAGGATACATATACACTTCTTGATTATATCATGATATATTCATATACTAATGTACACATTGATGGCCATAAGTTGTAGAGAAGCATCTTACTTACTCATGTCATGAAGTTGTAGGACTTAATCAAATTGTTGAATTAGTTGTAGAGAAGTGTCGTATTCGTTTCCCGCCAACGGATATTTTCTTCATTTTCTTGTACTTCCTGTACATCAATCCCCTCTTTCTAGTATCTCATCCTCCCATCGTGATTCGTGCTCCCATTGTTCTATGTGCTCGTGCTCCCGTGCTCCCATTGTTCTGTGGCTCCCGTGCTCCCGTGAAAACAAGGCATGACCGAGCTGCCTGTGGCTCGAAAGCCAATATTGAAGGAGGAGCTGTACATGACGTCGGCACAAGCTGAATATGAGAGAGTATAACATATGCATCGATGGACTTATACATTGCGGCCAATAGGTGAGAAGCTCTTGATACTAAATTGTTAAAATTATATCCTGATCTCTACGTCTGATTAGCTTTATAGGTCAAATTAATGGTACAAGTCTCATTGGAAATTGGAAGCCCAAGCTTCAAAAAACCATCATTGCAGCCTGCTTTCTATACTGCTCTGATCGGCCAGTTAATATTGGCCTAGGCTCAGCAAGCTCCCTTTATCTTAATAATATCGTAGCCTTGCATGGTGCAATATTATTGGAGCTGTTAACATTGTAAAAGAATGAGACCTCCATATGTACAGTGTCCATAAAACCATAGGGAACCTTTCTGAAACTAGTCCTTAAATTCAATGTTCAAATGACAGAGGCAAAAACGTGGTGCTTCTTGGTGAAAATGGTTCTTGAGGAGAAATTAACAGATTTGAGAAACCTTCTTTATGAAGGGTTGTTTTAGCTTCTAATTGTTCTGCAGCTGCAGCATTCAAGTCCATGCTTCCAGGCCTCCAATATCTCTCAGCAGCAGCTTGTAAGCCTGGTACTGCAAATGGCCATGCAGAGCACATAATCTATCATAACAGCAAGGGTTAGAACATTTAGTACCGTTGAGCTCACAAAAAAAGGCATAGTAACAAACCTTGATACTATGTACAGTCATGACAAGCACGTGAGGAAATTGTAGTCATGGACGCTAATTTGATCAAGATACTTTTAGTCATGACAAGCAAGAGTACCATTATAAGATTGCATGTGGAGAGACAATCTGATTAGAGTGACAGATGGACTAACATAAGATTCTCAATCCTTGTTCCCACCTGCTGGTCATGGGGACATGAGTTTTGGAGAGAAGGAAGCTCCTTAAGTGTTGCACCAAGGCATGATGTTGGGGAATATAGCTGTCCCTGAAAGAAGTTCTTTAACTTATTAGTCTGCTCAATAAGGTGGAGTGGGATTGTCATTTCTCTAGGCAACTTTGAATTGGAGAAGCTGCATTAACACTCACATAGCTTACCTTAGCATTCAAAATGATCGACAAAGGACTAATTAGCTTGTCAAATGAACACAAGTGCTAGTACAAATTCTATATACTTTCTTATGGAAAATAGATCATAATAGAGGCTGATCATAATGATATGTGAATGGAGTAGTACCATGGAGGAAGGTGAGTCCTTTTGAAGAGCCTCGCATTTGTTATGAAGGTAAACCATTTTTTGCAAAGGGATCATGGAGAGCATTGTTGGTGGCCAAAGCCTGAATTCATTGGTTGCACCTGTATTTGTACAGGTTGTGGGCTTGCTTGATCTGCTCTTGGGAGTGACTGTGGGGGGTAGCTTAACCAAGATAAGCTAGGATTAAGGCCTAGCTCCTACTGAACTCTTGTTGGACTAGGATCTGCAGCAAAGAAGGATGGGTTGGTAAATTATTGCCGGAATCTTGTGGGTCCAGATATTAAAGAAGCTGGAAGCTTGATAATATTAACCATGTGTTGTCACTGTTTTGTATGTGGTGGTTGTTGTTGCTGCTCCTACTGCTTTGTCTATTGTGGTTGTCATTGGAGTTGTGAGGGAGCTTGATGAGAGAATGAGATCGTGGAAGGAAGGGAAGAATTAGCACTGGTAGGGGGCCAGTTAGGAGTACACAATGGAGAAGGAACAAGGTGGTTGATCATACTTCCATCATGATTATGCGTCGAAGGTAGTACAACGTCAATGCCATTGTTGGAAAAGAAGATATGCAAGCGGAGTACCACAAGGTGCTGTGATAGGGATTGATGAAGCTGCTAGTCATGCGGGATATTTGACTGCATTGATGAGAATTCTCCTTGTTGTAATTGATGATCTGGGTCTGGGAGCTGTAATTACTGATTAATGTGCCAGTAATATTACTGGTGTTGCTGCTGCCACCTAGTCATAGTTTATTTTCTCCACTTCAACACACCCGTTGATTAATTTTGTTACATACTATCTCTCTAAAAGTGCCTTTTGATATTGCATTTGGTGCTGGAAGGCATGCTTGCCCTGCTAGACATGAATGTACATATCTAGTATGATCTGTCCTTATCGAGTCTCCTACTAATTACTTTGCCTTTGATGTTTTTGGAGGATGAGTGATGTATTCATAAAGGATAAAAGACGATTTACTCCAGTATATTAGGTACTTGTGCCAATGTAGTGATTCATAAAATAAATGCTACAACAATTTCCTCGATAGATGGTTTCAGGTATGCTTCTGTAGCTTTGGATGGTGGATGTGTGGTGGATATATGTATGTAGCTTTGGATACATGTATGGTGGATCTATGATGCTTTTGTAGCTCTGGATATATGTGTGTAAGCAAAGAAAATAAATAAATCAAAGTACTAGTCTATG
This sequence comes from Lygodium microphyllum, assembly GCF_053477565.2. NCBI lineage: Eukaryota > Viridiplantae > Streptophyta > Polypodiopsida > Schizaeales > Lygodiaceae > Lygodium > Lygodium microphyllum. The sequence goes on from NC_141158.1 coordinate 35,250,310, forward strand.
TACTTTATGTGTACTTTATGTGTAGTTTAAGGGTGTATGTGGAATGAACCACACCCTTGCTAATTGGCAATGCCTAGAATAAAATATTGCTATACGTCTCTCACTTGTTGACCATGGCACCAAACTCACTACACTCTCCTCATGAGTCACAATAAACTATTGCTAGAGGTCTCTGACTTCTATATACAACTCACTACACTCTCCTCATGAGTCACAATAAACTATTGCTAGAGGTCTCTGACTTCTATATACAACTCACTACACTCTCCTCATGAGTCACAATATACCTCCTATATACTCCACTAATCAGGGAACCTCTCAACCACCTCCTTTACACTCACACCCCTCCCCCATAAACCTTGCTCTATGACAACCTCCATTACTTTTGACAAGTATGTTGCTCTAGAGCCCCACTTGGATTCTTCATCACAAGAAAGAGCAAGCTTACACCTAGCTCGAAGCCATTAGTCTTTCTCACTCTTCCTATCCTTTTGTTTTCCCTCATTTTTCCTCAACTTTCCAATCCCTTATCTTGGCCTCATACCCACTTATGTGCTCATCCACTAATGCCAATGTTTACAAAATTTGACCCCATCACTTTAAATGTAGCTCTATTGCTAAACTAATATAGACTATGATATTAACTGTGCAACTAAAATATGTTATTAACGTAAACTATGTTGTGGGCTGGTTTTTTCGCAGTCTTGGAGTTTTAATTGTGGATCACATAATTTCCTCAACCTTGGATTGAAGATTGAAGATACTCTAGTAAGGGATGTCTTCTTCTACAAGCACATTAAGAAAATGTACATGTAACTATAAGTGTGCACATAGTATTGAAGGTTGGCAATTAGTGAATCGTAGTACTTATTTTAGACACACTAAAAATGACATGCTTGGGATTAGGCATTCTTCTCTAGAAAGATCACATCCTAGTGAACCAAGGGACTCAAATGTGCAAGGAGATCATCTTGAGAAAACAAGACACGAAGAATCATCTCCAATCCATGGTGAAACTAACATAGATGATTTAAATAGATGACATAGGTGGTGTGATTGCCTTGCATATTGTAATGGTGGGAGGAGTGTTGGTCCACAAACTTTTCTTAGGCACCAGGAGTTGAAGGCCAAATATGATGCACTAAGTATGCAAATTGGTCTTACTTCTCCTAATGAAAGGCAACATGAATAAGGCAATGATCAAACTATCAATACTTCTATAAGTTCCCCCTTCACTCATGACAACAACTCAATTAACCATGCTGAGCCTCCTCAAATAGATCCTTCTATAGACAATCACATATCCATTACTAGGCCATCATTATATCAACAAACTATACCAAAAATAATTGAGCTTCAAGCTCTTTGGGATGAGAACCAAATATCAATTTAGTGCACAAGAGAAGATGCTCCAATTATTATTTGGAGACATTGGCAATCCAAGGGCTAGGGATCAAAGAGTTGAAGAGTGCAAGCCAAGTTTAAGTAAGCTATTAGTGCAAATACCTGATACATGGAATGGAAACCTTGATGGAGTGAGAGTCCCGGCATCTTGGGAGCAACTTGACTCTATGTATCATGGTCTTGGCATGGTCCAACCTGAGCACTATAGGTTTTGAATGTAGTCTTGTGTTCTTGCAAACAAAATCTGCGAAAAAGAATACTAAAGAGTGACTATATTGAATGTTATGAAAAGTGCAAAAAATGCAATAAACCAAGGAGAGAAATGTTAGATATTGATTATTTACCTCTAAAGAAACAATTAGAGCTTTTAGTGCGATCTAGGATACTTTGTCATGATTTCCTTACGCATGTGGCATCATAAAACAAGATGGTTAGGGAAAGATATCCACATGCAACCAGAATTCATAAACGATTTTTGGGATGGAGCAAAGTGTCGTGAGTATCAAGATTTTTGGAATCGTGATGCTGAGTATGAGATGGTTGTTGCATGCAACAACCCTACATGTGGGAAAATATATACAACTTTTCCAAGGTCTTGTTTTTCAATAGTTCTAGAGCAAGGTTTTGACCAAGAGATGCAAGAGTATAATTTTGTTTGTAAAAAATATCGACATCTCAACAAAAGTAAAAAGAAAATGTTTAGAGGTGATCCTTGGAACTTGGCACTTCTTTTACATTGGGATGGATTCCAAGCCTCTCGTACCACTCAAAAGGACTGTGGTATGGTTGAAATTAAGGTCCTTAATGGTGGGAAGGGTTCCGTATTAGGCATTATTCCTGTTTTAATCATACTTTTTAGTTGCTCTAAATTTATTCGTAATACTCCTTATATATTTCAAACTTTTTTAAGACGGCTTATTAGTGAGCTACAAGATCTTTACATAAATGGTATGCAAGTGTTATACAACTACCCTGTAGAAAAGATTTTTGAAAATCCAATGGGAAAATCAAACTTTTGTGTTGTTAGATTAATTCTAATGATGGTTACAGGGGATCATCCTACACAATGCAAAATAGGATCCTTCAAAGATGGTGGGCAATTCTTTTGTCGTAGAGACAAAGCCCAAGCTACTCTTGATACTAGTAATCCCTCATTCCAAGGATGTTACCTTTACGATGGTAGTCCATATCAAGCAAGATATCCTCCAACCCAACGGTCCATAGGTGAAATGATTGATGCCTTATCAAGTTCAAAGAGGGCATCCACACAGGCTGAAAAGGATGGAAAACTAAAGCTTGTAGGATTAGCTGGAGAGTCTATTCTATGGAAACTATATGATTTGTATGGTTTTAACTTGTCAATAGACTTGGTATATGATGCGATGCATGTGTTATCTCTAAATATATTTCAAAAATACATACGAGTACTCATGAGATCCATGTCCAATGAAAAGAAAAAGATGATAGATTTTTGTTGTGAAAAGGCTTATAAGCTCTCTCCACCCTCTATTCATCATGGACGGTGGTCTCGTAATCCAAGTAAGTACTATGAAAGCTTTAAGGCTGAAGAAAACCAAAAGTTTATCCAATGGTGCTTACCATATATTTTAGGTATAGTTGATGAGATACCAAAGTCAATTTTTGACCTAGGTTTGTTGCTCATAGATATTGCACATGCCTTCTATAGTTATAGTCGATGTATTGGTTGGTAAAAAAAATGTTTAGGTATTGTACGTACTTTGTTTTCTGCTTGGAGAGTTCGAAAGGAAGAAGCCTTTGGTGCTACTTCTTCTCCCTTAGAGCACGTTGTAGGAAATGGAGAACTACTAGATGACATATTGAGACATGGATTGCATGATGTGTATTGGTGTTGTGACTTTGAGCGAATGGTAGCATTATATATAGCAGTAAAGAGTAATAATCACTTCAACGAAATATCTTATGTAAACTATTATAAGAGGACATTCTTCACTTCAATATTTAAGTTATTAGAAATGGAAGTAGATGGGCTTTTGCCACATGAAAGAATGCTTATCCAAGTACATGCCTATCTTGTTTTACCTGATGGTTATGCTTTCACTGATTACCAGACACCGTGTTGTTATTCATTTCATGAGAATGGCATTGTGGAGGTTTCTTCAATTGAGAAGGCAAAGGAGATATGGAAACTTTTTGAAAGAGATGATTCCCAATATCCTTGTAACATAATGATGCGTGAAAAAGGCATTTTAATCACAAAAAAGAGAAGAGAACATAGGCCCCTTTCATCAGAAGAACAAAAATATATTGCACAATTTCTTGATCTTCAAGAGAATGCACTAGTAGGACATCTAGTTACCACATATAGAAGAATTATTTATAATGGAGAAATATAGAAGATCGCAGATGACGTCATGGTAAAAACTAACACTTTTTGTAGTACGTTAGAAAGTATAGGTCATTGGAAAGCAAGACTCACTAATTGTTTTTCCATTCAATGGGATGGAGAGTATTACACCTTTTTTAGTGGAGAATATTACAAGCAATGCATAACTGTAAAAGAAAATGAAGAATGCTTACTTATAGATCCAATCATGGGAATGAGTATACTACAAACTCAACGACTTCCATTTACATGGGATTGCATAAGATCATTGAGTTCTTTATTGCATAAGTTTGTTTCTTTACCTTTACATAATAGACTTGTTGCATATGAGCTAAAAGATCTAATTCAAAGAACAAGATTATCACAAATAGGGGCAATTGGTTGTATACCTCCTTGGTTAGAAAAATATGATATTGTGTTGGCAAGAAAACATGATGATGACATGGATGGGGAGTACATTCATGCAATGATAAGAGAGGTAGATTATGAAGAAAAAAGGTGCAAATTGTCATGGTTGAAGTGTGATCATAATAGAAGTACATGGAGAAGTGATATTGATGAAGATATTTGGAGGGATTGGAACTTGTGTAGCATGGTAATGTCAAACTTTGAAGTTACAAAGAGAAGGAGAGTAACGTTATCAATTGGAGAGTCTATAGATGTTCCAATAGTGTGGAGATCACGTGATGTAACTTGACTTCTTTAGAGAGAGAGTGTGTGTGTGTGTGTTGTATTCTTGGAGATCCAAATGGGTGCTAGTAGCATTACTCATAATGGACATCATTATCTGATCGCCATCCCATTGTGTATATCATAATGCTTTGTCTATGGGTGTTTGTATATTAGGACAATATCTCATGGATATAGCTCATGTTATGTCTCATGTATAGGTAGTTGGACCTTTGTGTGTATGTGTGTATGTGCGATTATTGTTATTTCTTTTTATAAAGAATGAGAAAATTTCTTGCTTGAAGAAGATTAATGTATGGATATAATCTCTTGTTTGAGGAATACTAGCATATAAAGTTGTAAATTTGATTTTACCTTGTATCTTGTTTGATTTTAGCTTGTCTGATGGTTTGTATAGTTTTATATTGTATTGTTGTATGGTGTTTTTCTTTAAAACTTAAAAATCCATTAAAATCATTGAGAGAGAGAGAGAAAAAGAGAGTGCAATTATTGTTGTATGCTTTTTATATGATTGATTGATTCTTTATTGGTTGAATATTAACATAGTTTCTTGATTTAATTTTAGCTTGTCTCATGGCCTCCCCAAGTCAACAAACTCTAGATTCAATTATGAAAACTATCATCACTCTCCAAAAAACAATTGAGGAATTGAAATCAAAGAATGATAGTTCTAAACAAACAGTGAGCATGAGCAAACCAGTTTCAATACAAAGTAAAAGAGTCCAGTTGCCACCTCAAAAGTAAATCAAGAGTATACAAATAGGGGATGTCATTGATGAAGACTCCTACATATGACCGGATTTTCAAATCACCTAAAAGGATTAGTCGAGAAGACCAAGATGAGTTTGGAAAACCATTTTTACTAAAATACTATCGAGATACGCAAAATGTCAAGTATTGTGCTAATCAGAGAAAAGTGTATAATTGGGTCAAGAGCCATGAGATACACAAGGATTTGCGATAATAATAAAGATGAAAAACATAGAATTTTAGAGATCATAGATCAAAATTTACCCCTTGAGTTTCCTGGTGCTACTTACCTTTGGAAAAAGGAGGATATATATCTGTACTATCTTTCTGTTGCTCAAAATCTTAGAAAGAAACTCAAGAGGAAAATATCATCTTTGGTAGGCATATCTTTGGTGGGTATATCATGCACACATGTGCATACTCAAGAATCAATAGTCAAGTTTAAAGCTAAATTGAATTTTCCATAATAAAAAGGAAGTATTTTTTATCATCTTCAAGTAGAGAAATTAGAAGATACATACAATGTTTGCTACTAATTATATAATAAGGTTTGTGTTGCTTGTCGCTAATTACTTATATCAAGCTTTGCTTGTCAACTGGAGGAACTTCCATTCATTAGAGAGCAATGCAAAAATAATTATTAACTCTGGTTCTTTAATTATATTAAGTCCAATTTCAGGTGGTTAAATAATTACGCATCTGAAAATGTGTCTATATTCGCGTCTATTTGCGTTGATATATAGACGCAAAATTCGCGTCTATTTACACACTCTTTTACACGCACATATAGACGCAATGATAGATGCGCCCGACTTTGCGCGTCTAACATGCGCATCTATGCCTCATTTCTGTTGTAGTGGGTATCAAAACCACTCTTGAGATTGCTTCTAGTAGGGTAGAGAGTGTTGTAGATAGTACTGAGTGTTGCTTCATAAGAATTCCTATACAAGAAACCATATTCTAGAGCGAAGGAGAGCAGTACACAAAATTTCGAACAAAATTAGAGCTTTGAGAGGGAATGAAAAAATGCCTAGAAATAGGCATATACTTGTCCAAAAAAGATAGAAATTTACAAGGAAACTCTCGAGTAAAGAAGGTGTCTTTAGGTCAAAAAGAATCTTAAAAACAATCTTTATATCGTTTCCAAACTTTCGCTCTTTTAAGAAGCAAGAATGAGAATGATTCTAATATATTTTAATGTTAAAAAGTCATGAGGGCATTAAAGTCATATATTAATGATTGGCTCCTTTTTTAGAGAAAATAGAATTGTATTTTTTTAGTTATGAGGATTTTGAGAAAAAGTGACTTTATCCTACAATTTGGGAATAAAATAATAGGTGAAATCTATTGAAAATACAAATAGGAGATTTGATTGATTGTAGAAGATCTCTTATTATAATATTATTTTGAAGTCTCTTTTTAGAGAGAGAGGGGTGAGAGAAAATCCTTAAGGGGCAAAAGAGAGATTCCATATTTCTCCTAATGATGTTGTGCTTATGAACTCTCATCTTTGGAGTGCTAGTTAAGGTATCAAAAGTTTACTCGATCTTCCTTGATGTTCAACTCATTGAATCTAGCTTCTTTTTCCAACCCTCAAAGAAAAATGCATTGGCTGATGATGTTAAGTGTACCACAAGACTCACAAGCGAAGTAGAGTCTAGAATCCTAGCCTATCAAAACTATTGAGACTCTAGTATGCATATCTCTCATGCAAACAATAACCTAGATCTAACGTTCCTAGTGTAAAATTAGGAAACTTTTCTCATTTAATAAAAAGTGAAATATTTCGTCCTCTCCTAGTTTGCAAGAATTCTTATACCTCATCTATATTACTCTAAAACCCCATAAAAAATCCAATCCAATCCATGCTCACTGTTTTTTGAACCCTACAAAGGTTTCATTGTATTGCACTCAACTTGAGGAAAACTAAGAGAACTATGAAAGCCTTTCAGAAAGGTATTGATTCCATTGTTATGGCCTTATAACCTTTTTTTTCACCCACACTCATGGAGATTTTCTAAGTAAGCTCCATCCAAGTGCAAATCACTCTCATCCTAACAATTACGCATAATATCAAGTAGTCTCTCCAAGTCTTTTTATAGTACTAAAATCCATCTCTAGCAACTTACTAGTCATACATAAGTGAAAAAATGCATCAACACATATAAGATCCCCATGTGTCATGCTGCACTAAATAAAAAAGTGTAATACCACTTAAAAAAAATATTAGCATCACATAAGTCACTCCAAAACCCCAAATATCACCAAACCACTCTCACAAAACCTTTTTTTGCATCAAATTGAGCCTCTCCAAGGATTTTGAACCACCTAAAAAAGTCTTAGCATCACATAAGTCACTCCAAAAGTCCAAATATCAACAATCCACTCTCAACACGAAGAGTCTCTCCTCTACTCTAATTAGGATTCAAGCCAAATTCCAATAACTTATCCTCAACCAAGCATGACTCCATTAAGTCATTACCATCCTCACTATCCAAAGTATGAGCACTATTTTCCTCAACATCCTCACATCATGCTTCTAGATCTATCATTGAGTCACCACCATCAACATTATCCAAAGAGTGAGCATTACTAGCCTCAACATCCTCACATCATGCTTTCTAGACCGTAGAAGCTCATCTCTAAACTTGGTTTCAAGTGTACTAGCTTTCAACACAGCCAGCTTGAATAGAAAATCATCTTTAGCCATCATGCTTCTAGAGCTAGAAGCTCATATTCAAACTTGCTTTCAAAACAATTAGCTTGACTAGACAACCATGTAGAGTTTGCAACCTCATATTTGAATCTCTTAAACTTCCAAGTCCCTTTGAACTTTATAGATGGTATATTTATACCCTCCTTCCAATATTTCCTAAAAAACAATAAGAAATATCTCTTTCCTTCTTTCTTCTTTAGTTTTATCTCTAGCTATCTCATTAGCAATCCCATCCAGAAAACTAGTGTATTATGAAAAGAAAAATTTATCTCTCATATTTACCAATAGGAAGTTTTGGTTTTTGTTCTAACTCTTCTATGACAATATCATCCTTTGATTGCCCAAAACATCTGTCTTTCTCTCATCTTCACCCATAGGAAGTGTTGGTTCTGTTCCAATCCTTTTATGACCATATCAGCCTTTTGATTTTCCTCTTTGCTAAATTCAAATATTTGACCATTTGAGGCAGAATCCAAACTTACTTCCCTTTGTCGCCTCTGTATGGGAACTTCAAGCCAAATACTTGGAAAGTCTTCCTTAGTCCTCTTAACACGTATATATATCCATCTCATATCCCCTTGACAAAGGCTTTGGAGATGGCCTTGGGATTTGGCCTCTCAGTAAGAGGGAATCACTTGTACAAGCTTTTTATCTTGGAAAAATATCCTTTTGTTGGTGTAGATTCATGAGTCACATCTTGAGGTACTCCTCATGTTTGTCTTTGGCGAACTGCATGATGAATACGTTCTTGAGAGTGGAAAAGCATGCTTTATCATTCTCGTCCAATCTCATAAACCAACTCCTATCCTAACCACCTAAGAAAAGGCCAAAGGTATCAACCTTCTTATCATCAACTATGAGGTTATGCACCTCACACACATGCTTGAATTTCTCTACAATGTTACATGGGTCATTGTGCGCTCTATGTTGTTCTTCTTGCTAAGCGATCAACAGGATTGTATCATCTCTAGAACCTAGTGTAGCTCCTATACCTATCAGAGTAGCATGTTGGTGACTTGGAAGCCAACATTATGGCAAATGAATTGTATATTAACCTTCAGTATAGTGGGTTAGTTAACCTTTAAGTCAAAGTAGGACTCCAGAACATTTATGCCAATCAACATTCTTCTTTTTTTGTTCATGTCTCTCTCCATGTCTTCTTTCCATCCTTGGGCACCTAGGGCAATGTCCAATAGCTCTTCTTATTTCATTCATGGCTATCTGCATGTTGTCCTTCTCTTTTTGGAAAACTTGGTTCATATGTCCAACAACTTATCAATTGTATCCTTGCTTTGTTTTGCCAACGTGGTGTAATCATCCTCTAACACAAGGTATGCCACCTTGCTCATCTATTTATTGGTGGTAGTGCCATAGTTTTCAAGTGCCATTTTCAACTCCTTGGGTGCATCTCTTAAGAATGATTCCCTATCCATCATGCTAGTCTTCACTAGTGATGCATTTTCTTAAAGTCTCAATCACATCTCTTGTGGAATGGAAATATTTATCATTCCTTGAGTTTTCTTATTTTTTGCTTTCTATTATGGTGCTCTAACATTCTACATAAGATGGCTCTATATTATTCCTTGAGTTTTCTTGTTTTGTGCTTTCTGTTATGGCGCTCTAACATTCTACATATGATGGCTCTTTAGAGATCCTTTTTCTCCGTAGATCCCAATTATGATAGTCTTTATGTTGCAAAGTTTGTGTCTATTGGTGAGAATGTAGTGTTGACACACTTCCCTTGTGTTGATTTTTTTTTCCTTGTGGTCAATTCCTATGCATTGGCAAGTTTGCATGATGAGTTGTAATTGACATTGATGGATTTTGTGTTGTTAAAAAGAATATTCTCATTATTATTGGGTTGAGGCTATCTCTATCTAATCAAGGAACTTTTTTTGCATTTTGTATGACACACGAGCACACGTATACAGGCTAGGTACCTTCACTTCATTCATAATTTTTGTGTGAGCATTCATGGATTGGTTTCATATCATGAATTGGACATTGCATTTGACCTCAAATTATGAGTGGATGAACATGAAGTTCTATTCCAGAGCATATTCTTGCTAGGGCACATTACTTAAATAATAAGTTCATATCAAAGAGAAGGTTGTTGAAGCAAGGAAGAAGAGAAAAAAGTAAATGAAGCTAGAACACTTTTCATCAAAAGGAGCTACCACAGGAGTGTTTAAAAAGATGAGCATGCAATCATGTGTACAAGATCGATTTGAAAGAGAGTTTACATCTTGATAAAGTAAACTCGTGATCTTACTCCATATCACAATCTGGGAGGGTTCACTATATATGTATTCTCTATATAACGTGCGTTCATGGTCTATTTATAAATATCCTAATCTGTGAAATTTTCTTGAATAAAACACAACCCTTTTCTATTGAATCTGTAAGTAACCCCTTTATATGGCACCCTTCTTTATGTAAAAAATGTATAAAAATGGTGTTATACATATAGAATGCTTCCTCTTGAAAGTAGGGTTAAAGGCATTTCTTGGAGCTTTCAAAGATGATGGGGGCTATAGAGAAGGCTTGAAAGTGATAAAGACACAGATGAGGAGAGACTATAGCATTGCCAGCATGGGATTGTGCAAATTATGAATTTAGTAAGTTTCTACAAAGCATGTAATTAAAAGCCATTTTACACATAGGTATTCTATATAGGAGAATCATATTGCTGAAAGTAAGAATAGCCACATTATAGAAATTGCACAATTCTAGATGGCTCAAATGAATATACTCATTATTATTAGGTTGAGGCTATCTCTACAACTATGTATATTATGAATATGACTCCCTCTACTGCAATGGGTGATGTGACACCAAAGGAGATGTTTACCTACAAGAAACAGGACTTGTCATATGTACGTATTCCAAAGAAGCTAAGAAAGAAGTTTGATCTAAAATTTGAACAATGTGTATTTGTTAGCTATTCCATTGGGCAGAAGGGTTACATGTGTCATAATCTAGTTACACACATTTTACAGGTGAGTAGAGATGTGTTTGTTGAGATGAGCAATTGGTATACTACTGAAAAACTAATTGTTGCAGATGATGTAAAATAAAAGTTCCATAGCCAAGCATACTAATTGGGATCAAAAGAGTCCTCCTCTAGTAGGTTATTGATAGACCATAGACTAGCAAACCACATATGAACAGCACTCGTACAAGTTGAAGAACTGCTTTACGAAAGCAAAAAGAAAATGTGGATCATAGATGCATGTGAGTAACGAGATTGCCCCTATTTTTTTCCATAAAGCCCACCACACAAGCTCTAGAACCATTATATTTACCTTTGCTTGTGTTAGATTAGACGACCTATTCTAAACCATTATTACTTTGTGATGAAGATGTACAAATACCTAAATTTTCTCTTCTAATATCAACATAGATATTAGATCTAAAAAAGAAGGGATGTTGTCTGTTGCATTAATGGAGGTTCAAAACTATTTTTACTCCTTACCCAAGACATCCAAACACACAACCACTATATCATCATCATCATCATCATCATCAATATGCACTTTAATAGACCCTATGCTTCAACAATATTCTTGGTCTTCAATGCATATCCATTGATAGACACATTGCATGGTTGACATTGTTTAACTCAAACTTCAATTGAAACCTTTTAGCTTTGATATTTGTACCAAATAGTATGACTACGTTATTCTATGCTTCTGCAAGGCTATCTACATCTTGTTATACCTTATCATTTTGTCTAACATAGTGATGGAAAGCTAATACAAAAATTTTCAAGCACCCTAGTTCCATTCCTTCAATGGATTGCCTTGCTTAGATGTGTCATTTTCATCCTTAGTAACTCTAGAGATTGAGTATTATCTTCTTGAATCTAGGCCCAATAACCTTTACCTATAAGAAAATTATGCTTGTAAGGTTTTTGAATCAAGCTCGTGATTAGTATCACCAATATGACCGCCGACCTTATCTAGACAACTGTTGTCTTAGCTGTCACTCTACATGTGTGTTGTAATAACTAAGTCGGTTTGACTCAACTACAATTAGTGGTACAGTTAGTTAGTGGCCTAGCGTGTTTATCAGTTATGTGTTATTAGACTCTAGTAAGTATTATGAAAGACTGAGAAAAAGAGAAAAATGAGAGTTCACTACTCTTTGTTATAGCTCCATGTCTTTGTCTCTCTCTCCCTCCTTGAATCTTGAACATGGTATCAGAGCTTGAACGCCTAAAGCCTAAACGTTTGATAGTCACCATGTGACATCAACACATTAGATCTAAAGAAAACATCGTCAAAAGAAACTGTGCCGGCATCCTACTTTTTTGTAGAAGCTATATCTTGCTATAGAAATGGATTTTGGAGAAACAACCCACTATGCTTGACCGTTTTGACGTGCTTTACAATTTGCATAAGAAAGTCTTTTCAAATTCTTCACAGATTTTGAGATATTTAGCACAGACTTGTCCAGACTAGCTGTTAACTACAATAAACAACATGTGGTTCCAAGGCATTGGTGGCTTTCATCTCCTAAAAATGTATATGCCCTTATTCTCATGCATTTGAGCATGACACTCGAGTGTTAAATGCTTAGTTTTGGAGTTTATTAGCAAGTTGGAAACAATGAACTAGTTGTTGTCTTGAATTTGGAAACACTATACATACATGGTTGAAGTATCTGTGACGCTTATTTGCTACTAACCAATTCTCTTCTCTTTTCTTCAACTTTATCTCTTGCTCATTTGTGATTTTATTTTCCTTAAAGATTTTCTTGTTACTTTAGTATGAGATGACAGAGATATGTTCATAAATCTAGTTAATAACTATGGGGATATTTGTGGGGAAGAAGGCATAGGACTTTCTATTCATAAACACATGTACAACTTATTTGTAAAACAAGAATGCCCTCAAGATGCATTAACAAAGGACATTGCATCAGAATTAGCGGCATGACATCATGTATGGCATTGCACATGCAAAGGTACACATACAAGTAATACATAAAGATCGGCTATGCATAGGTAGACACATGAACTACAATTATGCATAAGCTACACATACATACTCGGGTAAGTTACTTATGAATATATATGTGCATCGTGTGGGCTCAAAATACTGATATATGTGTGCATCGTGTGGGTTCAAAATCGTGTGGGTATTGAATAAAAATTTATAATATCGATATTTATAAATAGGCCTTGAACACACGTGATGTAGAGGATATATATATATAGTAACTTCCCTGAGTATATATATATGGATTCATATGTCTATGCATATACATGTGCCCATGCACGTAGGCTATGCATAATATATGTGCAACTAGTTTCTTTATACAATGAAGACTTATCAATTACCCAATCTCTCTCTAGGTCCTTAGCTCTCATTGTTTATTCAAAGATATTGGGCTGTATACACATGATCTCACTTTTATATGTTTTTCTGTTTGAGTTCCTACTTCCTCATAGGGTTCCCTGTTTTTAAAGTTCTTCCTCAGTATTTTCAAATGAAAATTGGCTATCTCCTTCTACCAAAAAACTTGTAATGGTAACTTCTTCATTTCTTATTCTTTAACATCATTAATTAAGGTACATTCCTTGTCTTGTTAAGTTCCTTGTTTTGTCTCACTAAAACTGATGCCAGGAGGCATATTCCACGGTGGATTCCGTGAGGTTTTACGGTGGATTCCGTAAACTTAGATGACCGGGGCTCATACACAAAGAGGATTCTTTGTGCGAGAAGTTGATGGGGACGCCTATCCTTTTCGGGCGTTTCATTAATTTAGTGTGTACGTGGGTGATTCCATAGCGGGTGATTCCGCAAAATGCATATTAAATTAATAAACGTTTATGAGTTTAGAGTGCGCACTCGTAATAAATTAAGGTTAGGATTTATTTCTAACCAGTTGATTTATTTATGTAGCTGAAGACTGCTAGGTATTCACTTTTGTCGGTTTAATTGTATTATTTTACTAACGATTGTGAATGCTTCAGTTGATGTATAGAGATAGCAGCAGTGGCGGAGGAAAGCATTGGATTCTAGCGAGTATTCGACCTTTGGATTATATTTTGATAGGCGCCACGCCTATATTTTGTTATGTCTATAGAGACATCGATTATTGATTATTATTTTGTATGCGCCTATGCGCACAGATATGTTATTTCTATTTGGACATTGAGATTGGGCGTGCCAGACTCTATGGGCACCGTCCATTAGCTTTATTTCCTATTTTTGTAGAAAGCAAACTCAAAAGCTAAAAGCTTGTCATATTTTTGTAAATTGGGCTATTATTGAGCATGAAGATGGAAATATACATAAAATACATGCTTTGTGAAGCGCTCACACAAGGCATGGGGGGAGATTGAACCCAATTGGTCTCTTGCTTCTTGTCGTTCATGCTTTTTCATTGTTTTTTGTGCAAAAAGGTAGAGTTCATTGTTCTTGGGGACCTTCCGGGATTCACTACGTGAGCATTCTGCGACCGATCTGCGCACCAGTGGTATCAGAGCGGAGCTGAGATCAAGAGCTTCCAATCGCTACCAATCTCGGGTGAAGGCGGAGCTCTAGGAACGATCGGGCTCTATAGTCAATCTCATCGCGAACCGTTGATACGGGCAGACTTCTGGCGATCAAGAACCCCTGTTTCTACTGTCAGATCGCGAAGGACCAGGCTCTGTAGGCGGAGGACCACGCATCCATCTCCTTCATCAAGTCGTGGTTATACAGTGAGCAAACTTCATAATCCATCTTTTTCAAAGCTTAATTGTTAAGCTTATAAGCTTAAAAAGAAGCTTATTACTTCAAATTTTCAATCGTGAGGTCTTTCAGGACCTCCGATTTTTCCGCGTGGCGGAAAAAACGACCCCCCCTCCCCTCACGAAATTTGACGACGACTGTTCATTAAGCTATTAAGCTTAATCTCCTAAATCAAGCTAAGCTATTCAAGTCACATAGAACAAGCAAGTCAATAAACTCCGGGTCCTGCGCATCAAAAATCAAGTTCTGCAAGTCACGTGGAATCAAGTCCTGCAAGTTTCTCAAGTCTGCCTAAGTTCTGCAAGTCTGTAACTCTACAAGTCGGCTAAGTCTGCAACTCTGCAAGTCAGACTAGTCAACTGGAGTCAGAACTGACTAGTGCTCAAAACTCCTAGAAGGCTTGTTCCTATGCAAAAACTCTGAACTGGAAAGTTGTTCTTGGCAAGGTGTTCTACCTATCTACAGGTTCGCTGAAGTATTTTCAGCAAACGAAGACAGAAATATTGCAGATTTTCTGAAAATTGAGAAATAAATACCCAAAAATATATAGCCTTGTAACCCCGAATTTGAGCTACGCTCATCCCGCTAACCTGATTTTGAGTGAGAAAGGTTTATTGAGTTTTATAGGATGACGACCCCACATATGGATGATCATATGGCTGAAGACGACTTACCTGAGCCTACCATGGAACAAAAACTGGATCTAATTATGCTGCAATTGGAAGAAGAGCGAAGGGCTAGACAAGCATTGCAAGCACAATTGACAAAATTACAAAGAGCGTCCACCAATAAAGAAGAACCTCAAGCTGAAGATTTGATTAGAGTACCATCGACGCCACTTTTGAAGCACAAACCATTCGCAAGGAATCCAAGATAAGTAAACGAAGTTTCAAATTTCGCACTTTCAATGGCATACGAGAAGGAAAGACTGTTTTATCATTCATTAGCCAGTTTGATGACTATTTCCATGAGGAAACTTATCCAGAAAAAGATAAAATCAAGTGTGTTACTAATCATCTGATAGACAGAGCATCACTATGGTGGACTGTAGTACGCAAGAGCATAGAATGTCCTGCTACTTGGGAAGATTTCAAGAAGAAGTTCACGCAGAATTTCCTTCCACCGCAATTTCATCAGAAGGCTATCAAGCAATGGGATTTACTTCAACAATGGGATCGTGAGCCTATTCCACAGTATACAGAGCGTTTTTGGAATGCACTCTTACAGCTATGCATGCTTGAAGACGTACCAGAGAGGACACATAAGTGGAAGTATATGTCTGGACTTCTTGGACATTACTACGCTGAAGTGAACATGTTCAAGCCTGCTACCCTTGAAGACGCCATCTCACTAGCTCACGACACTGAAGATAAGTTACGCGGAAGAGACAGACGACCACAGCAATTCTAAGCCAACGGTAATTATGGATCTAAACAATTCAATTCCAATTTTAGAAGGTTTAATCCAGGTCGTTTCTCATCACCATCTTTCCGCAAGAATTGGGCTAAACCACCTACATTACCATCCAATGTCAATCCAAATCCTAAGCCTATTCCACAAGCAAATCCAAATGTACCCAGACTTCCAGCCATTGCAAATAATGTAACCAAAACCAAGCCAATAGTATGCTATAAATGTCACCAGCCAGGGCATCTCGCAGCAAATTGTCATTCAAAGAAGCCACCAGCACATATCAACTATCTTGGAGCCATGGACGAAGACGAGCATGAGGATATGCCTGATTTCACTGAAGATGAGGATGATCCTACTACTACTTCCGACACTTTACTAGGTATGCCTACTCCACATTCATTGTTGACTATGAAATGTATGGTGCATGGAAAGGAAAGAACTATCTTGCATGATGACGGTAGTACTCATGACTTTATTTCAGCAAAATTGGTAAAGGAATTGAAATTACATACTGTACCTACGCATTATTGCATAAAAGCTGCATTTTTAGGCACTAGGTATAATGCCACACAAGAAGTACAAGATTTAGAGATTCAAATTGGTTCATATATTGAAAGAAGAAATTTCTTAGTTGTCCCATTACAGTCAAGCGACATTATTTTAGGAATGCCTTGGAGACACCAGCATAATCCAAATATAGATTATTCTACGCACACAATGAATATTAATTTTCAAGGAAAATCTATTACATTATATGGTATGCATGTATCTAATATTTTTCCACTGCTTTCACATACTCAAGCAAAACGTGCATTACGCAAGAGTACTAAATCATATCTCATTTGGGTGAATGAATTGCACGCAAAGGAAAATCATATGCATCCTAGGCATAAGGAATTTCTTGTATATTTTAAGGATTGTTTTGCAGAAGACCTACCACCAGGTTTACCACCTTCACGTCCAGAAGACCATAAGATTGATTTAATTCCTGGCACACAACCACCTTGCAAAGCACCATATAGGCACAATCAAATAGAGCAAAAAGAAATCCAGAGTCAAGTTGAAGAATTACTAAATAGAGGCTTAATTCGACCTAGCAGTTCTCCATTCGGTGCACCTGTACTCTTAGTCAAGAAAAAGAATAATACCTATTGTATGTGTATTGACTACTGAGCTTTAAATAAGATCACTGTAAAGAATAGGTATCCTATACCTAGAGTTGATGACCTTATGGACAAACTGCAAGGATCTTCTATATTTAGTAAAATTGACCTTAAGTCTGGATATCATCAGGTGAGGCTAGATAGAACTGACATATTTAAGACTGCATTCAGAACACAGTTTGGCCATTACGAATTCTTAGTCATGCCATTCGGATTGACTAATGCACCTGCTACTTTCAGTAGAATGATGAACCGTATCTTTTTGAAATATCAGTATTGTGTGATTGTTTTCTTTGATGATATTTTGGTGTTTAGTCAAAGTGAAAAAGAGCATTATGAGCATTTATCATTAGTTTTTCAATTACTGAAAGAAAATCAATTGTTTGCAAATCCTGAAAAGAGTGAATTCTTTAAGACAGAAATAGAATATTTAGGTCATATTGTATCAAAAGAAGGAATTAAAGTTGATCCTAAGAAAATTGATGCAATATTGCATTGGCCTGTTCCTAAAAGTGTGCATGGATTACGCTCATTCCTTGGTCTTGCTAGTTTCTATAGGAAGTTTGTACGTAATTTTTCATTACTTGCTTTACCATTAACCAAACTTCTTAAGAAAGGAATTGTTTATCAATGGACTGAAACTCAGCAGAAATCCTTTGATTTACTGAAACGTGCATTAACCAATGCCCCTGTTCTACAATTGTCTGACTTTAGTAGACCATTCTTTTTAGTTGTGACCGATGCTAGCGGATCAGGAATAGGAGCTGTACTAATGCAAGACAATCATCCAATAGTATATTCTAGTTCTAAGCTGAAACCCTCTGAGCTAAAATATTCCACTTATGACAAAGAATTATTAGCAGTAGTACAAGCATTAAAACAGTGGAAGCACTACTTAATGGGTTCAGAATTCATGATAAAGACCGACCAGCAAAGCATTAGACATCTACTTAGCCAACCCCAAATTTTCGACCGTCATATCAAATGGGCTTCCTTCATTCAAAGTTTTCATCCTATCATTCAATACCAACCTGGAAAAGAAAATGTAGTTGCTGATGCATTGAGTAGAAGACCTACAATTCATAATATTTCTATCATATCTTTTGATTCTTTGATTGCTATGAAAGATAAATATCACCAGGATATTACTTTTCATTCTGATTGGCATAAATTAGTTCAAAATAATTTCATTCCTGTTGATTCATTGTCATGTAATGATGGATTTATGTTTTTTGAAAAGAGACTGTGTGTTACTATTCCATTCCGATTTTTTGTTTTGAATGAAATTCATTATTCCCCTATATCAAGGTCATAGAGGTATCATATCTATATTACGCATGTTAACTGAAGATTTTTATTGGCCGCATATGGATGCAGATGTATCTAATTTCGTTTCTGAATGTTTGATTTGTCAAAGAATAAAAAGACATCATGGTAAACAATATGGATTATTAATGCCTTTGTCTATTCCATCTAAACCTTGGGAACATATTTCTATGGATTTCATTACTGGTTTACCAAATACTAAATCTAACCATGACATGATTTGGACAATTGTAGATAGATTTAGTAAGCAAGCATATTTTATTCCATGTAAGAAAACTTTAACAGCATCACAAGCAGCACAGTTATTTTGGAAAACTGTTTTTACTAACCATGGATTGCCAAAAGTGATTATTTCAGATCGTGATTCTAGATTTTGTAACAATTTTTGGATTACACTGTTTGCAAATCTAGGCACAAAGATTGATTTTTCATCTGCATTTCATCTAGAAACAAATGGACAAACAAAAGCCACAAACAGCACCATTCTAGATCTTTTACGTGCATATACTATCTCTAAACCTCAGACATGGGACACTCATTTGCATTTATTACAGTTTGCATACAACAATACACCGCACACATCTACAAAGAAAGCACCTTTTGAAGTCATTTATGGATATAGATTATCTACACCTGTTGCATCTTTGTCTAATAGAATTCAGAGTGCTGATGATATTGCTACTATGCATAATAGTATTTTTGATGAGGTTAAGGATATGATTGCTAAAGCCCAACAATCATATACCAAACAAGCTAACAAGAAAAGACAAGCCATGAATTTCAAAATTGATGATTATGTTTGGCTTAGAATAGAAAAGCGTAGACTGCAAAGTGTAGATAGACATCCAGTTGTCAAATTAGCTCCTAGATTCTATGGACCATTTAGAATCATTCATAAGATTAATGATAATGCATTCAAGTTAGAATTGCCATCTCATTGGAAAATTCATAATACATTTCACATTAGTTTATTGAGACCATTTAGAGACCAATTACCTATCCACCCTGTTTATGAAAACCCACCTTTATTAGAGGAAGAGACTGAAATACTTGAACCAGAAGCTATCATAGACACTGACTACATGACCACTAGAACTGGCCGAAGGTATTCTAGATATCTAGTAAAATTTAAGAACCATCCTGTAGAGGAAGCACAATGGATGCACGCTAGAGACTTAAATGCTTTCCCCACTCTGTTAGCTCCACATTGAGCTAATAGCAATTGAGGTCAATTGCTATCCCACCCCTGGGGTATGATGCCAGGAGGCATATTCCACGATGGATTTCGTGCCACGGTGGATTCCGTGAGGTTTTACGGTGGATTCCGTAAACTTAGATGACCGGGGCTCATACACAAAGAGGATTCTTTGTGCGAGAAGTTGATGGGGACGCCTATCCTTTTCAGGCGTTTCATTAATTTAGTGTGTACGTGGGTGATTCCATAGCGGGTGATTCCGCAAAATGCATATTAAATTAATAAACGTTTATGAGTTTAGAGTGCGCACTCGTAATAAATTAAGGTTAGGATTTATTTCTAACCAGTTGATTTATTTATGTAGCTAAAGACTGCTAGGTATTCACTTTTGTCAGTTTAATTGTATTATTTTACTAACGATTGTGAATGCTTCAGTTGATGTGTAGAGATAGCAGCAGTGGCGGAGGAAAGCATTGGAGTCTAGCGAGTATTCGACCTTTGGATTATATTTTGATAGGCGCCATGCCTATATTTTGTTATGTCTATAGAGACATCGATTATTGATTATTATTTTGTATGCGCCTATGCGCACGGATATGTTATTTCTATTTGACATTGAGATTGGGCGTGCCAAACTCTATGGGCACCGTCCATTAGCTTTATTTCCTATTTTTGTAGAAAGCAAACTCAAAAGCTAAAAGCTTGTCATATTTTTGTAAATTGGGCTATTTTGAGGATGAAGATGGAAATATACATAAAATACATGCTTTGTGAAGCGCTCACACAAGGCATGGGGGGAGATTGAACCCAATTGGTCTCTTGCTTCTTGTCGTTCATGCTTTTTCATTGTTTTTTGTGCAAAAAGGTAGAGTTCATTGTTCTTGGGGACCTTCCGGGATTCACTACGTGAGCATTCTGCGACCGATCTACGCACCAAAAACGATTTGCTACAACTTGGTATGATATAGAAAATTTCAAATCATCTTAGGCAATAGACTGTGAAAGCATCATTAGAAGACTAACAATATGTGCATCCTATGGTATAGTCACAATGCAATATCATGGTACCAACTCATAAAGAAGTAATGCATCTAGAGAAGAAATACAAGTTACAATGCCAATAATACAGAGTCAACGTGGTAATAAGTAAATGCCAACAATGTCTTGTGAAGAAAGAGAGAAAAAAATACATGGTATCACTCTTGCCAGACTACACAAAAGAAATTCTCAATGCAAAGCTGTTACAAGATCAACTATTGAGCACCATTTATACATCCATCTCAATCTGCGAAACGGCAAGAGTGATTGCGAATATAATCTTCGACTGTCGATTTTTCTCGATAACCATCCAGTCTCTTGGAATGATGGATCGCTTTCGCAGTCATCTAGTAGAATTGACTTGAGCACATTTGATATTACAGATGTGTTTGCTTTCAATATGCTACATAATCCACTGTTCTAGAAGTAGTTGGCTATAGTAAAACATTTACATCCAATGAAAGGCCTTCTATCCTCAACATGTAATCCATCGTGAAAGCTCTCCATTCGACCCAATGCTCCAAGCAGATCAAGAGAATGAAAGATGTTATAGTTTGCTTGTAAATATAGTCGGGCCAAGCCGATGATAGGTGTTTCAAAGAGCCGATTAGCACGAGTTCACGTGCATCATATTACGGAATATTAATTGGATCGTTGAAAGAATAACAACATTCAAGACGGATGGCTTACCTAGCAACAATCTTGCCTTGCCTAGATATCACCTTGAAAAATGATGTGTTTCCATTCTTATTCCTACTTGGCGATGGTGCCTACGGCTAAGAAAAATGTGAACGTTGAGAATTATGATCAGTGACTCAAAGTACATATGCATACATATTCTCTTCTACACATCTTCCATGTGTTTAAACAATGTAAAAATTTATCTACGAACATGCTTCGCTTCAAAACACGATGCATGTCTAAACACCATTAGTAAAACTTTTACATAACAAATATGCAAAAGTTGCATATAGAACTTCAAACTCCTTTATTGAACTACACGTGACCTAGTTTATGTCCAAATTTCATATGAGCAAAGATAAGATTATTCCAATCAAAAGAAGGGGAAAGAAAAAAGGGAAACCAAAAAGAACCTCTCATTGTCGGAAGCCATCAAGGCGAATGTAGGCACGGATGATAAGCTTAGATCATTACGTCGGAAAGCATGGGGTTTCGTGCTTATAAAGAGGCTTACCTGATGCGGGTGGCCACTAGAGTTAGTCAACCTGAGAAAACTAAACTTCGTACTCAAGACACGTCGTGATCCGCGAGACCAGTGCTGTTGGTTAGATCTTGGATGGCGGGGGAGACTTCAGCTGCAGCGGCAGCCGTGCGGGAGGAGCGGAGCCAGGTCGTGGAGCAGCTGGAAGGGGAGTGGTGGCTGAAACCCCAGTTTCGGCATGCCAACCTGTTTGTCAAGGTATGTAGTAGGTGGAGGTGTTATCTGCGTAGCACATTTACGTGTCCAAATACGTGCCCGTATACGTATAGTAATACGTGCGGCTTGCTGGCTGGCGCAATCTTTACAGAATCTGCACAGGCGGATAGATAACCGGGCGTTGCGAGACGCCTTCTGCAGATTTGGCTGCGTGCTGAGTTGTTGCGTGGCCCGCGACGCGGCGGGGAGGACCAAAGGATACGGGTTCGTCCAATTTAGCAGCAAAGAAGAAGCCCATAAGGCCATAGACGCAGCTGCTCACGCTGATCACGAGGTGCTCAGAAGGTTGCGCAGACCTGGAAAAACCTTGTTTGTGGGCGTGTTCGCCAGGAAGGAGGAACGACGAATAACACTTCCTCCACGGGGTAGGAGCACCAGTGCCACTGATCCTCCACCAGTTCCTCCTTATCCCAACACCTTGTTCCAGCTGCCTGTAACCTTATTCGTGACAGGCCTGGAGGAGGCATACATGAACTGGCACGGATTCCTTAGCGCTCTCTTCACCGCGTTCGGCAACGTGTTAGAGATCTATTGTGGCGATGTGGTACGTATTCTGAAACACTTAGCATCTAGTGTGTACGCTGTATAACACGCCGTTCTCTTACCTGCGCCATCTGTGATATGAATGCAGTACGTCGTACCCCTCGGCGTGACGAAAGGTGCTCTCATTACAATGGGGAGCGAGGTTGAAGCTACACATGCTGTACTGTCGGCTTTCTTGTGGATCGTCTCCTCTAATTTTCAAGATATTTAAATAATGATTGGTTCAGCTAACAACGAAGCTAATTATGACATCGGTGCCACAGATCCGAGCATTACACGGCACTACGGTTGCCACCACATCCATAATATTCGTGGAACTTGTCACCCAATATCATCCTTCGCCATCCTCCCCGTGCTACCCCGTGGCACCCCTTGCTGACCCAGAAGACCGCTTTGAAGATGTATACAAACCTACACTTTAGGTATGTGCATGCACGTCGAGTTTCCCTCACCTCTCTTTCAGTTCTTGATACTTATAGTAATAATTTGCTCGCTTTGCATTTTCTTGGTTGGTATCCAAGATATACCTCTTGACATGTGGCTTTACTTCATTGCTTGGGCAGCCTTGTTACCAAGCGGCCAACTCGCTGCCTATTGGAGCTCCATGCCATAGCGCTTATGAGCAACTAATTCAATGTCGACACGAACAATGAGATCTTTCATAAGGATGACTTCATCATGCCCAATGATTTGTCAAATTATTTGGGCATTATTTTTATTTAAAATAAGTGTATATTATGATTTTGAGGATGGAGGGCATAGGGTTTGAACTTTCACACCCCTTAGACTCAACCCACACTCAAACCACCACACCACAACCCTATTGGCTACTGTTAATGCATCTCAGGAAAAATATTTCAAAAAGTCTTGAAAAAAGAACATCTATTTGAATAGCATAACTTACAAAGACAATACATCTTCTGAGTAACAATTCTAAAAAATGAGAATGTACAGCCCTATCTTAGGGAATTGAGAACGATTTTTATCACAAAAAATGTAGCAAAGTGAGAGCCAATGACAATATCAACATCAAGAGCACCTTTTTCTCGTCGACGATTATAATTACTTCTTAAATGTTAATTCACCACCAAAAATTTTGACTAGTTCAACTCCTATTGTGCTTTTGAGTAACTCCACCTCAACATCAAAGGTACACACAATCTTTCAATGAATCATAGATTTGTGTTGTTCGTTCTCAACAAGCAATGATGCAATGGCTTCATAATTTCACTCTATTTAGGCTAAGAATATAATATCCAAGTCTTGTTTATTTTGAAACAAGAAAAAATAAGGAGGCATTACTGATATATATGTATGCATATTATGTGTGTGTGTGTGTGTGTGTGTGTGTGTACATAAGTACATACATATGTATATATGTGTGTGTAAACTAAGAAAGTTGATAAGAATGAAATGTAAGGTAACTGCATGGTATCAAGCGCCACTTAGTGAGAATCTTTCTCAACTCCATATGGTTTGTAGATATATAGAATCCCACAGCATCAAGTCAAAAAACTTCTGGCGTCATCATGAGGACACATCATGTAACTTAAGAATCAGTAGGATAGATTAGGTGGGCAATATGCTTGTCCTGTCAAACTTGACTTAATCTCTCATTATCTTCCTTGTAATCCTCTTCTTCCACAAATGGCACGTTGAGCATGCTAGAATATGCATCTACTGTTGCTCATTATCAATGGGTGTGGTTTTCCAACTTTTCATTTCTATTGTCACTATATCTCACTAGTTTCCTAAGAAGACTGCCTTGTATATCCAACATGCCCTCTATATAGCATTGAAAAGTTCTTTAGAGCTCAACGACATTGTGAATCAATAGCCCAAGTGGTATTGTCAAGTTGATCAAGGCCAAGGTGGCAACAAGTCTATATTTAACATATTTGCAATAAAATCATTAGTTTGGGAGATCCCTAGTTTATTTAGGGACTGTGAAACATTGGCTCAGTCCACCTTTAGGTGGGTTAGGGCTAGCTTTTCCATATCAATTCATTGTCTCATGTCCGAGAGTGATGCATTGCTCAACATCCCTCTACCACTCTTCTCAAAACTAGGTTTTGGTACTTACTGAACTTGTTGAGCTTGTTGCACCCACTTCTTGACCTTGTTAGTTTTATCCAATTGTCTTTCAGTATTGGGATATTTCTTGATTTTAGAGGTTCCCATCTTATTAGTGTGAGGAGTAATGTTTTTGTTGTAAGTAGTAGACATGACTTTGTTCATCATGATCAATTTTATTGTAATCCCTTTGGTTTGAAATAGGAGATTTTTTGTCGTTCTTTTCCTTCTCTTCTTGGCATTTGTTTCCCCAATCATGTATCCATTGGTGCTGAATAGCCTCCGAATTCTAACACGGGTGTGTTCGATCTGAGATCTTGTAATCACATCTATAGATATGGATATAATATCATCGTTGTGAATCACATCTATCCCTTATGAATAACCTCTACCTCAAAGAGTGTGCAAGGAAACTTGAGGATATGTTTACTTGTGCTAGGCATTCTTCTTAGGACAATCACTATAATCTTTATTTCTAGCCTTATAATGGCTGTGACATTCAAAATTTATGGGTCTACTTATTTTTAAGAGTGGGCTCACTGTAGGAACTATCGCTACAAGGATTGCATGAGTGCGGGTAATTGTAACTACCACTTTATTTTGGATCTTTATACTAGCATGAAATAGCATACATCTCAATATACTCTTGTATGATAGAATACTATTAAAGTTCCAATAGCTATTGCAGGGTTGCTACTATAGGATTGCAAGTATTACTAGAGAAAATACAAGATTACCGGTAGCAAACTATACCTTTCTAATCCAAATGTGTACTCAATAAGAAAATACATGTGTTTCATCATTCTCTTGCAAGATAAGCACTATGAAGCTTTAGAAACTATAAAATTTTGAGAGTTAAAGAAATTCAAATAATGGAGTATTAAACATTACGATGTGAAAAAACCTTTTCGTTTCCAAAGAAACCTATGATCTTATTACTTTTGTTGGTATAATTTCTCCAAAATTTTCACTTACTCAAATTAATCTTCAATCACATTATATAAGATTTGCATCATACCAATCTTTCAATTTAAAAAAAGACAATGAATCAACAGGAATGAAATTATTTTGAACTAATTTATGCCAATCAGAATGAAAAGTAATATCCTGGTGATATGTAT
Source organism: Lygodium microphyllum (assembly GCF_053477565.2). Taxonomy (NCBI): domain Eukaryota; kingdom Viridiplantae; phylum Streptophyta; class Polypodiopsida; order Schizaeales; family Lygodiaceae; genus Lygodium; species Lygodium microphyllum. The sequence goes on from NC_141158.1 coordinate 35,276,288, forward strand.
CTTTCATAGCAATCAAAGAATCAAAAGATATGACAGAAATATTATGAATTGCAGGTCTTCTACTCAATGCATCAGCAACTACATTTTCTTTTCCTGGTTGGTATTGAATGATAGGATGAAAACTTTGAATGAAGGAAGCCCATTTGATATGATGGTCAGAAATTTGGGGTTGGCTAAGTAAATGTCTTATGCTTTGCTGGTTGGTCTTTATCATGAATTCTGAACCCATTAAGTAGTGTTTCCACTGTCTTAATGCTTGTACTACTGCTAATAGTTCTTTGTCATAAGTGGAATATTTCAGCTCAGAGGATTTCAGCTTAGAACTAGAATATGCTATTGGATGATTGTCTTGCATTAATACGGCTCCTATTCCTGATCCGCTAGCATCGGTCACAACTAGAAAGAATGGTCTATTAAAGTCAGGCAATTGTAGAACAGGGGCATTGGTTAATGCACGTTTCAGTAAGTCAAAGGATTTCTGTTGAGTTTCAGTCCATTGATAAACAATTCCTTTCTTGAGAAGTTTGGTTAATGGTAAAGCAAGTAATGAAAAATTACGTACAAACTTCCTATAGAAACTAGCAAGACCAAGAAATGAGCGTAACTCATGCACGTTTTTAGGAACAGGCCAGTGCAATATTGCATCAATTTTCTTAGGGTCAACTTTAATTCCTTCAGATGATACAATATGACCTAAATACTCAATTTCTGTCTTAAAGAATTCACTCTTTTCAGGATTTGCAAACAATTGATTTTCTTTCAATAATTGAAAAATTAATGACAAATGCTCATAATGCTCTTTGTCATTTTGACTAAACACCAAAATATCATCAAAGAAAACAATCACACAATATTGATATTTCAAAAAGATAGGGTTCATCATTCTACTAAAGGTGGCAGGTGCATTAGCCAATCCGAATGGCATGACTAAGAATTCGTAATGGCCAAACTGTGTTCTAAATGCAGTCTTAAATATGTCAGATTTATCCAGCCTCACCTGATGATATCCAGACTTAAGGTCAATTTTACTAAATATAGAAGATCCTTGCAGTTTTTCCATAAGGTCATCAACTCTAGGTATAGGATACCTATTCTTTACAGTGATCTTATTTAAAGCTCGGTAGTCAATACACATACGATAGGTATTATTCTTTTTCTTGACTAAGAGTACAGGTGCACCGAATGGAGAACTGCTAGGTCGAATTAAACCTCTATTTAGTAATTCTTCAACTTGACTCTGAATTTCTTTTTGCTCTATTTGATTGTGCCTATATGGTGCTTTGCAAGGTTGTTGTGTGCCAGGGATCAAATCAATCTTATGGTCTTCTGGTCGTGAAGGAGGTAAACTTGGTGGTAGGTCTTCGGCAAAACAGTCATTAAAATATGCAAGAAATTCCTTATGCCTAGGGTGCATATGATTTTCCTTTGCTTGCAATTCATTCACCCAAATGAGATATGATTTAGTACTCTTGCATAATACACGTTTTGCTTGAGTATGCGAAAGCAGTGGAAAAATATTAGATGCATGCATACCATATAATGTAATAGATTTTCCTTGAAAATTAATATTCATTGTGTGTGTGGAATAATCTATATTTGGGTTATGCTGGTGTCGCCAAGGCATTCCTAAAATAATGTCACTCGACTGTAATGGAACAACTAAGAAATTTCTCCTTTCAATATATGAACCAATTTGAATCTCTAAATCTTGAACTTCTTGTGTACCATTATACCTAGTACCTAAAAATGCAGCTTTTATGCGATAATGCGTAGGTACAGTATGTAATTTCAATTCCTTTACCAATTTTGCTGAAATAAAGTCATGAGTACTACCGTCATCATGCAAGATAGTCTTTTTCTTTCCATGCACCAAACATTTCATAGTCAATAATGATTGTGGAGTAGGCATACCTGGTAAAGTGTCGGAAGTAGTAGTAGTGTCATCTTCATCTTCAGTGAAATCAGGCATATCCTCATGCTCGTCTTCGTCCATGGCTCTAAGATAGTTTATATGTGCTGGTGGCTTCTTTGAATGACAATTTGCTGCGAGATGTCCAGGCTGGTGACATTTATAGCATACTATTGGCTTGGCTTTGGTTACATTATTTGCAATGGCTGGAAGTCTGGGTACATTTGGATTAAACCTTGTGGAATAGGCTTAGGATTTGGATTGACATTGGATGGTAATGCAGGTGGTTTAGCCCAATTCTTACGGAAAGATGGTGAAGAGAAACGACCTGGATTAAACCTTCTAAAATTGGAATTGAATTGTTTAGATCCATAATTACCATTGCCTTGGAATTGCTGTGATCGTCTGTCTCTACCCCGTAACTTATCTTCAGTGTCGTGAGCTAGTGAGATGGCGTCTTCAAGGATAGCAGGCTTGAACATATTCACTTCAGCGTAGTAATGTCCAAGAAGTCCAGACATATACTTCCGCTTATGTGTCGTCTCTGGTACATCTTCAAGCATGCGTAGCTGTAGGAGTGCATTCCAAAAACGCTCTGTATACTGTGGAATAGGCTCACGATCCCGTTGTTGAAGTAAATCCCATTGCTTGATAGCCTTCTCATGAAATTGCGGTGAAAGAAAATTCTGCATGAACTTCTTCTTGAAATCTTCCCAAGTAGCAGGACATTCTATGCTCTTGCGTACTACAGTCCACCAAAGTGATGCTCTGTCTACCAAATGATTAGTAACACACTTGATTTTATCTTTTTCTAGATAGGTTTCCTCATGGAAATAGTCATCAAACTGGCTAATGAATGATAAAACAGTCTTTCATTCTTGTATGTCATTGAAAGTGCGAAATTTGAAACTTCGTTTACTTATCTTTGATTCCTTGCGAATGGTTTGTGCTTCAAGAGTGGCGTCGATGGTACGGCAAATCAAATCTTCAGCTTGAGGTTCTTCTTTGTCGGCGGACGCTCTTTGTAATTTTGTCAATTGCGCTTGCAATGCTTGCCTAGCCCTTCGTTCTTCTTCCAATTGCAGCATGATTAGATCCAGCTTTTGTTCCATGGTAGGCTCAGATAGGTCGTCTTCAGCCATAGGATCATCCATATGTGGTGTCCTCATCCTGTAAAACTCAAAAGACCTTTCTCACTCAAAATCAGGTTAGCAGGATGAGCGTAGCTCAAATTCGGGGTTACAAGGGTATGTATTTTTGGGTATTTCTTTCTCAATTTTCAGAAAATCTGCGATATTTCCTTCTTCGTTTGCTAAAAATACTTCAGCGGACCTATGGATGGGTAGAATACTTTGCCACGAACAACTTTCCAGTTCAGAGTTTTTGCGCAGGAACAGCCCTTCTAGGAGTTTTAAGCACTAGTCAGTTCTGACTCCAGTTGACTAGTCTGACTTGCAGAGTTGCAGACTTAGCCGACTTGCAGAGTTGCAGACTTGCAGAACTTAGTGAACTTGCAGAACTTGATTCCAGTCGACTTGCAGGACTTGACTTCGGAGGTGCAGAACCTGAAGTTTATGAACTTGTTTGTCTTGTGTGACTTGCAGGAAGCTTAAAAGCTTTGATTGACTTAATGGATTAAGAAGCTTTATCCGTCGTGGATTTTTAGGACAAGAGGATGTCCACGGCGGAATTCGCGGCCTTCAGAACAGCCCGCCGTCCTCAACGATTGATTCGTTTGTGGTGAAGCTTTAATCAATGAGCTGAAGCTTTGGAAATTTTTAAAGGTGAAGCTATTTAGCTATGAAAGATATAAGCTTATCTTTGGTTTTTTGACGACTTGATGAAGGAGATGGATGCGTGGTCCTCCGCCTGTACAGCCTGGTCCTTCGCGATCTGAGAGTAGAAACAAGGGTTCTTGATCGCCAGAAGTCTGCCTGTATCGACGGTTCGCGATGAGATTGACTGTAGAGCCCGATCGTTCGAGGAGCTCCGCCTTCGCTCGAGATGGGTAGCGATTGGAAGCTCTTGATCTCAGCTCCGCTCTGATACCATTGGTGCGCAGATCGGTCCCAGTATGCTCACGTAGTGAATACCGCAAGGTCCCTAAGAACAATGAACTCTATCTTTTTGCACAAAAAACAATGTAAAAGCATGAACGACAAGAAGCAAGAGACCAATTGGGTTCAATCTCCCCCCATGCCTTGTGTGAGCGCTTCACAAAGCATGTATTTTTTTTATATTTCCATCTTCATGCTCAATAATAGCCCAATTTACAAAAATATGAAAAGCTTTTAGCTTTTGAGTTTGCTTTCTACAAAAATAGGAAATAAAGCTAATGGACGGTGCCCATAAAGTCTGACACGCCCAATCTCAATGTCCAAATAGAAATAACATATCCGTGCGCATAGGCGCATACAAAATAATAATCAATAATCAATGCCTCAATAGACATAACAAAATATAGGCATGGCGCCTATCAAAATATAATCCAAAGTGGAATACTCGCTAGACTCCAATGCTTTCCTCCGCCACTGCTGCTATCTCTACACATCAACTGAAGCATTCACAATCGTTAGTAAAATAATACAATTAAACCGACAAAAGTGAATACCTAGCAGTCTTCAGCTACATAAATAAATCAACTGGTTAGAAATAAATCCTAACCTTAATTTATTACGAGTGCGCACTCTAAACTCATAAACGTTTATTAATTTAATATGCATTTTGCGGAATCACCCATGTACACACTAAATTAATGAAACACCCGAAAAGGACAGACGTCCCCATCAACTTCTCGCACAAAGAATCCACTTTGTGTATGAGCCTTGGTCATCTAAGTTTACGGAATCCACCGTAAAACCTCACGGAATCCACCGTGGAACATGCCTCCTGGCATCATATACTCTCGAGCTTGTTAATGAAATGTAGCAAGAGAGTAGAAAACCATATATATTCTTGTTTGCAAGCATTCTGAAAGCATGCGCAAACCTAGGAGCTTTGGAATCAGGCAGGTGGATACATGAACAGATTATCAGAAGTGGATATAATCAAATGTTCCAATGGGTAGTGCACTTGTTGACATGTATGCAAAGTGTGTCCTTCTAGCAGAGGCACAATTGTTATTTAATCAACTGAAAAATAGAGATCTGCTGTCATGGACTGCAATGATTTCAGGGTACATGGCAGCTAGTAAACATATCATTGCTCCTAAACTGTATGTGAGAATGCTTCAATAGGGTATAATGCTGGACAATTACGTATTCTCATCCACTTTAAAGGCATGTGGGAGCATTCAGAAAGGAGAATGGGGTAGAAAGATACACAATCAAGTTTTCAAAATTGGACTAGATCAATATGTCATCATTGGAATTGCCATTATTGACATGTATGTGAGCTTTGGTAGTTTGGAAATCTCATCCCAAGTCTTTGAGAGTTTCCAGAATAAAAATGTCCTTCTCTGGAATGCATTAATCAAAGGCTATGTGAAGCTAGGTTCTCTACTCTGCTTTCAGACTATTCAAAATAATGCATCAGAGGGATATTGAATTAGACAAAGCTCTTTTTGTTTCACTTATAAAAGCCTGTGGTCATCTTGCTGACTTAGAGGCCACAAATTTGATAAATCTAGCATTCACGTTTGGATGGGAGGCAGACCTTATGGTTTCGAATAGTGTTCTCACCATGTTTGTAAACTGTGGAGATTTGTTGCAGGCACGTGATGTGAACTAGCATTCAGGTTTGGATGGGAGGCAGACCTTATGGTTTGGAATAGTGTTCTCACCATGCTTGTAAACCGGGGATATTCTATGCTCAATAGAGACATAGAATCGTGGACTACTATTATTATAGCTTACATTCAACATGAGCATTGCCTGCTTGCATTACAACTTTTTACCAAGATACAGCAGGTAGGTATCGTACGAGACACACTTTTATTTTTATCCTTATTAAAGGTTTGTGGTAGCATTGAAGGAGGCGTCTTACACATGATCTAATTACTAAGTTTGTACAAGATTTGGAATTGGTTGTTGGGAGTGCTCTCATCAACATGCATATCAAATGTGGGACTTTAGAAGATGCACACAATGTCTTTGTCAATTTGCAATGTCCAGATGTGGTAGCATGCGACACCATGATAGTAGGCTATTCTGATTGTGGAGATGGACTGTGTGCTCTGTAGCTTTTTTAGAGCATTTGATAGGTGGTTGGTGATACTGTACTAGAACTTGTGGTAACACTTGGTAGGAAGCGCATGATGCAGAGATTCTTACTCTGAGCTTTGAAGATGTTGCCCTCATGGGTGCTGACATTAATGCCATTCAAATTCCCCTTTTGGCATATGGTGGTAGAGACCATCTTGTACATATATATGATGTTTGCAGGTATTATAACTTGTACATTCATAGTCTTTCATTCCTTTGTCAATGTGGTGATCATTTAATTCACTTTTAGAGTTCGTGTTTTGGAGAAACAATTTTTCTTTTTTGATAAATGAAAAACTATCAAGAAATGGCTTCTTGTGGGCAGAGTTTATGATATGGACATTGATCCATACAACAAGCTAGCATTAACTGTTGGACAGGTTGGAAGTTATTTTCATGGAAGGTTACCACAAGTCTTATATTGAAACATGATTGGCTAGTATGTTAAGTTATTTGTCTTTTATTGTTTCAGGGTAAGAAGCTGAACATGCTCAATCATGCTAATGGGAAGTATGTAAGATGCTTCAAACTAGAAGGAGAAGCTGGTGAGCCCATAAAAGTATGAACAACGAAGTCCTTGTTGTAACTTGCTCAATTTACTGAACATTTTGAAATTCGGATCATGTAAAGAATAGGGAAAAAAAGATGTGTGTGTTTTGGTGGTTTACAAATGGTGCATAAGATCAAATTGTTGCTATTTTTACAGGGATTTCTACTCTGTTCAAATAAGAAAGCTCAATATAATAAGGATTGAACCTTGTTCTTCTTAGAGCTGTTTTATCCCTAGGGCAAGGTCATGGTGAAGTAATAACAAGGATAGCTTTCATGCCTGATTGCAAGCAGCTAATATCGGTAAGTTTAAGGTGACCTTTAGAATTGTATATATGATGACCTTGGCTTCTTTACTACAGTTTTTTCACTTGGTGCTGCTAATTTATTGTTTTCAAACAAGTTAGTGGAGATAGTTGCGTGTTTGTTTGGAGGCTTCCTAATCTTCTGACCAAGATGATGCAAAAATGCTGCAGTTTACAACCTGAATTGCAAACAACCAATCCATCCATACTACTTACCGACTCAAAAGGAAAACTAAACAATACTTCTTCAATCCCCATGAGATGTGACAAGTCTCAGACACACGAATTGGATGCTTTTGGTACTGTTGTTACTATTGAATCTCAGCTTGTAAGCAATACAACTCCTGCATTCAAGTTCAGTGTGTCACGATTGCCACATTGGGCATAGGCCAAGGTTGTAGAGACCATTTTGGAAATAAGATTTAAGTTTTGTTCTTTTGAATAAAGATGGGTGAAGGTAATATGCCATTTTATTTACTTTTTGTTCTCTATAACTTGATTATGTTGAATTACAGTAGAGCATGATAGAATGACTCAAGCTTGATGCAGAAGATAGCATCGTAGAAGACAAGGTTGTTGATGAATCTATAGAAATCACGGGATTAGAATCTCCCCTCGATGAGCTGCGAAAAGCTTCATTGGAAAAGCTTGAAGAAGCTGGTCAAGATTTTGCTTTTGGATAGGTATACTTTGCATTATGTGCTATGTAAGTTCCTTTCACTTCTAACTAGTTTGAAGTTGACTTGATGGTTTGTGCAATCGATTTTTTGTGTGAGTCTAGTTATGTGTATTGCTTCTTTAATTATGTAGGTACTAATTGTAAGTCGTCTAGGAGACCCAATTCAGTACTAATATGGATTTGAAGAACACTCTCTGATCATAGATGTTCCATAAGGTAATCCTTTATCTTTTGTTTCATTTGAGCATGAGTTTGGTACTTTAGATTTATCCGCACATTTTATACCCTTTCCTCCCACTTTCAATGAACATATACATTTATCTACACTAACTCTAGGACTGTACTTTAGACCTATCATAGGCTATCTAGTCTTAGCACACAGTGTCCTTGATGCACATTTAGGATTTAGGCCATCATTAAACACTTAGAGGTATACCACTTTGCACCCTAGTGCTTTGTTGTTGGGAATGGTAGTTATGCATTATGCACCTCCCCATATCCACAAGTGCATCATACTCTATCCTCTAATCTAGTCATGTGGGAAATATCCCCTAGCACATTGTACCACCCTCCCTTGTTGCTTATAGGCACAAATTCGACTCATGTGCTTATGAGTCACCTCCTTCCTTGAAGGAAACAGGGAGTGGAAAAGAATCACCTTATATTTAGACCTAGTCTCACCCTCCCTAATTGATAAATGCCAAGTTTGGAACAATTTTGGGTTGCATGAAAGTGTATCTTCCATGGGCTATTTTTCTCCCATTTTGGGTTGTTTGGGGCAGATCTAAAGGAGAACTTAATTGTGAGTAGGGAACATGTGCTCAAGCTTTAGGACATCAAGATAACCTGATGTTGAGCAGATTCTGGGGCTGTAAATAAGAGGATACCCTAAAAACGAGGTTATTGGTAGTTGTTGGTGTAGAAATTAGGGTTTCAGAGAGCAGTAGAACTAGTGGGTGACCTTATTGCGAAGAAACTTGTTACTAGTGTTGGCATCGACGCACGTGATAGAACATTTTCAATTCTATGCTGGTGTAATGTACAATTCGTTGCCTTAATTTACCATTTCATTAGCCAATAGGGATCAACTTGAGTAAGAATATAGTATCACCATATTATGGCATCATATAGATTATTTGAATAATTTTTTTAAATAAAATTATATGTATACAAGCTTTTTTCTGACATAGGAAAAAAAACCTATATAGGAAAATATTATCTATTTAGGAAATTTTTCTTGACATAGGAAAAAAAAGGTTATACAGTGAAATTTTTTTGCATAATCCATTAGATGTGTATTATGTCTTATTTGAAATTAACTAAACAATCTCTATATAATTTTCTAGTTGAAAATTTTCTAGATAATTTTCTACTTAGAAACTCACATAAGTAGGAATATATAAACTAAGAAAAATGTAATAATTTCAAGTTAGAGTAAAATTAGAATCACCTAAGAAATTTTCTATATAAGACAAATTACCATATGTAGGGAAATATAGTGGAAATATTTTCCTACATATGAGAAAAAAAGGAAAATTTTTATCAATTCTCTAGTTAAAATTACACATAAGTAGGGAAAGTAAATCATAGGGAAAGTGGAACATTTCCTAGTCAAAGAAACTAGGGAATCCCATAGGAAATTCCCTAATAAATTCCCTACATAGGGGATTTTTTAAAATTTCTCTGCCTACGGGATTTTTTTCCTAGAGAATTAATTCCCTACATGGGATTTTTTTCCTACGTAGGGAATTTTCTATGTGATTCCCTAGTTTCTCTAACTAGGAAATGTTCCACTTTCCCTATTATTTACTTTTCCTACTTATGTGTATTTTAAACTAGGAAATTGATACGGAATTTCCTTTTTTTTTCTTATGTAGGAAATGATTAAAAGTTCATTGTGGAAAAGCATACATTTCAATTTACTCTTCTCTGTTGGAATACTATTAAAGTTCCAATACTTGTTGTAGGGCTGCAACCGCACGATCACAAGTATTGCTATAGAAAATGCAAGATTGCAGGCGACAAACTATCTCTTTCTATTCCAAATATGTACTCAATAATAAAATACATACATTTTATCATTCTGTTGCAAGATAAGCAACCATGTGAGAAAATCTTTCCATTTCTAAAGAAACCTTTGATTTCATTACTTTTGTTACTGTTTGTCTAAAATTTTCACTTACTTAAATTAGCCTTCAACCACATTATATAATATTTGCATCATACCAATCTTTGAATCCATAAAACTCTCATTTTTCTTCTCTAAGTGATGAGAAATATTTGATATGTGACATACACCATCAACAACATAGACCAAGACAACCTTCTTGATGCCTCTCTTGTTTTTGCTGACAACAACATCTCCAACAAATTATATTCATTACACTTCCTATGTAGGAGGAACAAAAAGGCATGTCTAAAGTGAGCCCTTACTATCATAGTGAGAGAATAAAGGAAATAAAGTAGCAAAATTCATCACAGAATTCCATTCTTGAGCACATCTTCATTAGCTTTGAGAGCCACATAAGCTTCAATCACGTGTGGCATGTCCTTTTTCCTCTTGCTCTGTTTTTTAAACTTCTTTTGTATCTCCCATATTTTTTCTCTTTTCTAAGGTTCCTCCCCCATGCCAAGTGACAAACATGCCATTAAATATTAAAAAATTACACTCGAGATCTAAATAACACGTTGCGAGGACAAATCCTCATGGTTTCTTTCAATGAGTTCTTATAATCTTGCTACAAGGGATTTTGTTCCATATGTCAATTATGAATGGCTTTGTATGTGCCAGTTAAGCCCTAACTGATCCAACATACATCTTCTTATAAAATATATCATGGGAAACATGACATTAATAGGCATTATATCCTTTTGACCATATACCAAATGAAAAGGGGTAAAGTGTGTACTTATTTTTTGAATTTTCTACAAGCCCATAAAGCTAGCAAGTACCTGTTCTAATTCTTTCAATAGTCTTCCATATGTTTAAAGAGGAATTCTTGCAAAGTCCCATTCAATGATTCTACTAGCTCATTACATTGAGGGTAGTAAGGGGTACATTAAGTGGGCCAGAGGAGTCTCTTAGCCATAGATCTATTGATAAACCTTGGAATGGTCGATTATAGTCACAAGTCATTCCACCAAGTGCATCACAAGTGTCGCGAGAATGCAAGGAGAAGGTTGGGGGGGTTTCACCAACTATGAGTGACATATGATCATCTTGGAAATCTAGGAAGGATGAAGGTTTGCAATATAACAGTCTTACCTTAAAATATATAATGGAATATTGAATCCATAAGAAGATATCAACCATTCAACACTACAAGGTGGGCCCTAGATAAGGACATGATAGCATAAGATATGAGGTGGTAAATCCATAACAATAGTTTATCAAGGGAGAGGCTCTGAAGATATGCTAAGATTTATGTAGAAAATCACATAATGTATGAATAGAACTAAAATGCAATAATTGAGAAAATATCTCAAAAACATAAAGAAAAATACGAAAAAATGTAAAATGCAATACATGAAGCCCAAATCACAAAATGCAAAATATTTTATAAGAGGCTCAAGGGTAGAGAAATGGAAGTACTCAAAGCATGATGTCCACCCGAGATAGATCTTGAGAATTCTAACCACTAGTCCGAGTTGAAATGATATTGAAAGTGGAAGGGTAGCAGGTTGGAAATCAAAATATAACCATGTGGAGGTTGAATCTAATTAACACAATAGTGAAAAGGTGTAGGACAAGTGAAGAGGTGTAGGCTTGTTAAGATTGTATGGTCCTAGAGGCATACACAATGTATAAGGAAAGTGTTGTATCGAAAGTGGGCCCCGTAAGCAAGGGGAGAAAGTGTGTCTTATCCAAAACATCTGAATTAAAGCTAAAAGAAAATCTCAATAAAGTAACTCCTTTCTACACATATTTGAATCAAATTATTTTGATCTACACATTGTTCACACACTGGTGCATTAAAATAGATCCATGGCCAATGCAAGAAATTGTAGTTAAAATTTTCAATGGTAATTATTTTCACACATGGAATATGAAAACCATGTATCATCTAATGTAAAAAGATATTTGCAAAATATTTGAAGCACTCAAGGCTCCTAAAAATTCAATTAAAAGTAGAAAAACATAAGCCTGGGTAATTCCCTATATACATACTGTCTATATCACATGTGTTCAAGGCCAATTTATAAATATCCTTATCTGTGAAATTCTCCTTAATAAAACATAACCCTTTTCTATAAATTTGTAAGTAACCCCTTTATATGGGATCCTTTTGGATGTAAAAATAGTCTAAAAATGGTATTTTAAAAATCCCTTATGTTGAACCTACGTGATACATACATCTATTTATGATTGACCTTTCGGAGAGCGTGAGGCTTGCCAAATGATGCCCTTCTTCAAATATCTTGAACTAAAAATGCAAAAGAAGCATTGGATAAGTTGGATAAAACCTTTTGGTGACAATAAAAGAATTCAATTTCAAGATGGATTGAAAGAGTTATGACTTCCTAATGTCATTCGCTGATAATTTTTTCATCTTGAAAGTTGCAATTGTCTACAACCTACAAAGAAATTAAAAAATATGAACCCATTATTGTGTTACTTATTAATAGTCTAGACAAACCTAATAAACATTATGAGCATGTGGTAGAAACCTTGAGGAATGTGCAAGACAAGACTCTAAACTCCATAGAAGCCATACATTTTAAGCAAGAGAGAAAAATTAGAGAGACAACCCTAGAGACCATACTAGTCCCATAATATGTGCACTCTATAGCGAAGGGCCTTCAAAGATTGTTTGTAGGGCATGAGGGAAATCCAAATACATGAATAGTATTGTTAGAACAAAGAAAAAACAGAGTACAAGAATTGCAAGAATTTTGAATACATTGAGCAAAGATTGCTAGAATAAAAAACCCAAGTCTCTATTTGAGATTTCAGTACCTCTCAAACATACTTATAGTGATACACTAAATTTCTCTAATAAAGTTGGTGTTTGGTATGATGGGATATCTCAGGCATGTTAATATGAAGTTAATCTATTTTACTCTATAGGAAATCAAACAAGTTAGTTGACTAAACTAAGTTGAAAACAAGTTTAAGTATTTACTTATGGATAGTATAAAAAAGCCTACAAATGATATTTCATGTAGGATGGAAGTCATTTGTAAGGACTTGGAATTTGATATTGAATAACTAGAATGAAAGTTCTTTAATGACCTTACGGTATCCTGTGGGTCATAGCATCCCCACTGAGAAGAGTTTTAAAACAGACCATACAATAAAGAAGGTGAAGCAAGAGTTAAAAAAACCTTTATGGAAAAGTTATGGTTTGGCTTACAAAACATTTCATGCTTAGATAATCATGATCTCAAGAGCACTCTACGAGGCTGAAGGACATGAATAACTCATCTTTTTGTAATCACTGTTGTATTGAAAGTATTCCTAAAAATAAATGACTTTACAATTATGTTTGAATGTATTTGACCATTGAGAGAAAATCTTAGAATAATTTAAGAAAGTATGTGTTGGAAGATCTATGAAGAGAGAACTAATTGACACTTCCATAGAAATACATCCCTCTTTCACCTGAAAGTCTTAATTTACAAAGAAGTTCCTAGGTATTGAATTTGCACAAATGCATAAGCTCAAGAACGTTACTTGACATTATGTAGTGTACCTTAGTCCCCAGCCAAGGAACTTCCCCTAACTTATGCAATTGCTATGCACTCCAAATATTATAGGTGTCTATATCGTTTGTTAACTCATGTAATTCTTGTTTGCTTTGAGGATAAGAGGTGTGTGTATAGAAGAGAGTTTTGATGCAAACACCTCTTATGCTTGGAGTGCATAACAAGTGAGAATTCTCAAGATTGATCATTGGTAAGGGATTAAGGTACACTACAAAATGCTAACGATCTTTCGTTAACTTGTGCAATCGTGCAAAGTGAACACCTGGGCACTTCTTGGAAAATTTGCAGCCTGAGATAAGAAAGGGATGGATTACTATACAAGTACCAATTAGCTCTTTTGTCATAGAGATTATGTCACACACATTTTTCTAGTTGTTCTAAGATTCACTCTTATTTGAAACTAGAAACATTTCGTACCATTTCAATATCCTTTATTATTGTAGCATTTTGAATACATCAATAGACTAATGATGAATAAATGAGTTCGTCATGTGCTTAAAGCTTTTAGGATCCTCTTGAATTCAGGATTGTCTTAACATGTGCATCTTTGTAACCCAAATCCTATCTATTTTCATGAATGTTTTTTGGCTCTTGCTTAGCTTCTTTATCAATATATATGTTATCTTATCTATTTTGAAAGTCTGCTTCTCCTATGTGTTTCATCCTCTTGTATACCCATGCCAATAATAGATTCATTGTAAATTGTAAATCCTAATTTCAAACTTATACAAATAAAAAAATGTGAATCTAATTGCTACCTATATTTCCTCTCTTCATACCTCTGCTCATGGAATATTCCATTTTGATAATAGATAGAAGGAACCCTTTGTTACAATTCTTCCCGGGTAATTTTTGATAGTGCATGTCATTTAGTACCATATGCTATAACAAATGATACAATTACATATGAATATAAAAAAAGAGCATATATTTGTAGACAAATTTTTAGTAGAAGTTATTATATGTGTGATGTTGGCCTCTTTTCTTGCAAAGAAGAAAGTGAATGGAACATAAAAAAATCATACTTGCATGAGAAACATAAAATCCAAAAAATACTATTCCAAAAATAATAAGAGAGTCATTTCTTAGGGATTATGAGATGCATATGAGGTAAATACATATTTTTTAGAGAGAGAAAGAGGGAGAGAAAGGGAGGGGAAGATAGAAATGGAGAGATGGAGGGAGGGAGAAATAGAGAGATTGAGGGAGAGATAATGAGGGTGAGGGAGAGAGAAAAATGAGGGAGAGAGAGGGGAGAAGAAACAAAGAGAGAGGAAGGGCAAAGAAAGAGAAAGAGGGGTGGGGAGAGAAATAGAGAGAGAGGGGAAATAAGAACAAAGAGGGGGAGAGAGAAGGATGGGAGGGAGGGAAAGAGAGGAGAGAGAAAAGAAGAGTGAGGGAAAGAGAAAAATTAATAGAGAGAGAGAAAGGAAGAGAGATATAGACACATGGAAGGAGAGAGAAGAAAGGGAAAGATAAAAATAGAGAGCGAGAGAGGGGGAGAGAGAAATATAGAAACGAATAGAGAATGAGAGAAGAAATAGAAAAAAGTAGATGGAGAGGAGTGAAGAGAGGGAGGGAGACATTGATTCCCATTTCTTTGTTTTTTAAGTTCTTATTTTCTCTCTTTATTTTTGTTTGTGAAGAGATACATTTAGGGAGAGGGGGAGAGGGAGGGAGAGAGAGATTAAGAGAAGAAAGGAGGGAGAGGAGGAGGGAAAGGAAGAGGGGGAGAGAGGGGGTTCATGTAAAATAGAGAGATGGAGAGACAAAGAGAGAGACAGGCCTTCATGAAAAATAGAGAGAGGAAGGGGAAAAGAGAAAGAGAGAGATGGATAGAGGGGGAGGGACTAGAGAGAGTGAGGGAGAGTGAAGGAAGGGAGATAGAGGGAGGAGAGAGAAAAGAAGGGCAAGGGAAAGAAAGGAGGAGGAGAGTGAAAGGAAGAGAGACGGAAGGAGACACAAATAGAGAGATGGAGGAAAATAAAAAAGGAGAGAGAGAGAGAGGGAGGGAGAAGAAGAAAATAAAGAGGGAGGGGGACAAAAACAGAGAGATTGAGGTAAAGAGAAAAACAAAGAGAGGGAGAGAGATATATAGAGAGATGAAAAAGGAGAAAAAAGAGAGATGGAGGGAAAGACAAAAATTGAGAGGGAGAGAGGGAAGGAGAGGGAAAGATAGAGAGATTAGAAAGAAATGGAGAGGGAGGTGGACACAAATAGGGAGATGGAGGAAAAGATGAAAATAGAGAGTGAGAGAGAGGGAGAGAGGAATACAGAAACAAAATGAGAATGAGAGAGATAAAAATAGAGAGAGATGGGAGAAGAGAAGCAATAAGAGAAACAAAGCATATTCTCTGTCATAACATAGACGAAATGGACAACGATAATGGCCACAATATTAAAGATCATGAGGGGTATCTCGATCAACATGCCCCGTGCCCTTCCACTTAGTGTAAGCTAGAAATACAAGTATGCTCATGATACAAACTCACCTCCTAGTATATCTCATGGATGAATTGAAGATTAGAGAACCCATCTATACGCGATACATGTTTTCCTTGTAGCACTTCTTGAAACCCTTAAGGACTTTGCGCCACAATGAGCTCCTCTAGAAGGTTGCATGGTTGAAGATTGGCTAGTTCCAAGGCATTGATATATATTTCAGAGTGGCTATCAACAATGGATTCAAATAAAAGTATGCTATGGAAGCTCGTGTTTGGAAATGGGATAGAAAAGAGAATGGATGGTGCCATCGAGGAGAAAGTGAATCATTTTTGTATGGTGCACCATGCATCCATAGAGAAATGGACAATATCATAAATGAATATATGCTCTCAATCTGCTACAATGAGAAACATGTTCCCTCATGTAGAGAATGATACTATTGCCAAGGTCCTAAGCAAGGATGTGGTAAAAAATGCATTGAGAAATCATAAATTCAAGTACATTGTAGATGGCGTTGCAAGTGAACATCTTAGCGATGTGAGCAATTGTTCTCAATTCTCTAAGATAGGGCTGTACATTCTCATTTTTTAGAATTGTTGCTCACAAGATTTATTGTCTTTGTAAGTTATGCTATTCAAATAGATGTTCTTTTTTCGAGACTTTTTGAAATATTTTTCCTGAGATGCATTAACAGTGCTCAAATAGTAGCCAATAGGGTTGTGGTGTGGTGGTTTGAGTGTGGGTTGAGTCTAAGGGGTGTGAAAGTTCAAACCCTATGCCCTCCATCCTCAAAAGCATAATATACACTTACTTCAAATAAAAATAATGCCCAAATAGTTTGACAAAGCATTGGACATGATGAAGTCATCCTTAAGAAAGATCTCCTTGTTCCTGTCGACATTGAATTAGTTGCTCATAAGAGCTATGACATAGAGCTCCAATAGGCTTGGTAACAAGGCTGCCCAAGCAATGAAGTAAAGCCACATGTCTAAGAGGTATATCTTGGATACCAACCAAGAAAATGCAAAGCGAGCAAATTATTACTATAAGTATCAAGAACTGAAAGAGAGGTGAGGGAAACTCGACGTGCATGCATATACCTAAAGCGTAGGTTTGTACACATATTCAAAGCGGTCTTCTGGGTCAGCAAGGGGTGCCACGGGGTAGCACGGGGAGGATGGCGAAGGATGATATTGGGTGACAAGTTCCACGAATATTGTGGAGGTGGTGGCAACCGTAGTGCCGTGTAATGCTCGGATCTGTGGCACCGATGTCATAATTAGCTTCGTTGTTAGCTGAACCAATCATTATTTAAATATCTTGAAAATTAGAGGAGACGATCCACAAGAAAGTAGACCGTACAGCGTGTCTAGCTTCACCCTCGCTCCCCATTGTAACGAGAGCACCTTTCGTCACGCCGAGGGGTACGACGTCCTGCATTCATAGCACAGATGGCGCAGGTAAGAGAACAGCGTGTTATAAAGCGTACACACTAGATGCTAAGTGTTTCAGAATACGTACCACATCGCCACAATAGATCTCTAACACGTTGCCGAACGCGGTGAAGAGAGCGCTAAGGAATCCGTGCCAGTTCATGTATGCCTCCTCCAGGCCTGTCACGAACAAGGTTACAGGCAGCTGGAACAAGGTGCTGGGATAAGGAGGAACTGGTGGAGGATCAGTGGCACTGGTGCTCCTACCCCGTGGAGAGCGTATTATTCCTCGTTCCTCCTTCCTGGCGAACACGCCCACAAACAAGGTTTTTCCAGGTCTGCGCAACCTTCTGAGCACCTCGTGATCAGCGTGAGCAGCTGCGTCTATGGCCTTATGGGCTTCTGCTTTGCTGCTAAATTGGACGAACCCGTATCCTTTGGTCCTCCCCGCCGCGTCGCGGGCCACACAACAACTCAGCACGCAGCCAAATCTGCAGAAGGCGTATCGCAACCCCCGGTTATCTATCCGCTTGTCCAGGTTCTGTAAAGATTGCGCCAGCCAGCAAGCCGTACGTATTACTATACGTATACGGGCACGTATTTTGACACGTAAATGTGCTACACAGATAGCACATCCACGTACTACATACCTTGACAAACAGGTTGGCATGCCGGAACTGGGGTTTCAGCCACCACTCCCCTTCCAGCTGCTCCACGACCTGGCTCCGCTCCTCCTGCACGGCTGCCGCTGCAGCTGAAGTCTCCCCCGCCATCCAAGATCTAATCAACAGCACTGGTCTCGCGGATCACGACGTGTCTTGAGTACGAAGTTTAGTTCTCTCAGGTTGACTAACTCTCCTGGCCACCCGCATCAGGTAAGCCTCTTTATAAGCACGAAACCGCATGCTTTCCGACGTAACGATCCAAGCTTATTATCCGTGCCTACATTCGTCTTGATGGCTTCCGACAATGAGAGCTTCTTTTTGGTTTCCGTTTTTTTTCTTTCCCCTTCTTTTGATTGGAATAATCTTATCTTTGCCCATATGAAATTTTGTCATAAATTAGGTCAACATGTGTAGTTCAATAAAGGAGTTTGAAGTTCTATATGCAACTTTTGCATATTTGTTATGTAACAGTTTTACTGATGGTGTTTAGACATGCATCGTGTTTTGAAGCGAAGCATGTTCGTAGATAAATTTTTGCATTGTTTAAACACATGGAGGATGTGTAGAAGAGAATATGTATGCATATGTACTTTGAGTCACTGATCATAATTTTCAACATTCGCATTTTTTTTGGCCGTAGGCACCATCGCCAAGCAGGAATAAGAATGGAAAGACAGCATTTTTCAAGGTGATATCTAGGCAAGGTGAGATTGTTGAGACAGGTAAGCCGTCCATCTTGAATGTTGTTATTCTTTCAACGATACAATTATTATTCCGTAATATGATGCATGTGAAGTCGTGTGAATCAGCTCTTTGGAACACCTATCATCGGCTTGGCTCGACTATATTTTCAAGCAAACTATAACATCTTTCATTCTCTTGATCTGCTTGGAGCATTGGGTCGAATGGAGAGCTTTCATGATGGATTACCTATTGAGGATAGAAAGGCATGTCATTGAATGTAAATGTTTTGTTATAGCCATCTACTTCTAGAACAGTCGATTATGTAGCATATTGAAAGTAAACACATCCCTAATATCAAATGTGGTCAAGTCAATTCTACTAGATGATTGCGAAAGCGATCCATCATTCCAAGAGACAGGATGGTTATCGAGAATAGATGGACAGTCCAAGATTATATTCGCAATCACTCTTGCTGTTTCGCAGACCGAGATGGATGTATCAATGCTGCTCAATAGTTGATCTTACATGATTTGTAGAAACTTACTAAATTCATAATTTGCAGGATGCCATGCTGGCAATGCTATAGTCTCTCATGATCTGTGTCTTCATCACTTTGAAGCCTTCTCTATAGCCCTCATCATCTTTGAAAGCTCCAAGAAATGCCTTTAATCATGCTTTCAAGAGGAAGCATTGTGATATGGAGTAAGATCACGAGTTTACTTTATCAAGATGTAAACTCTCTTTCCAATCAATCTTGTAAACATGATTGCATGCTCATCTTTTAAAAGACTCCTGTGGTAGCTTCTTTTGACGAAAAGTATTCTAGCTTCATTTACTTTTTTCTCTTCTTCTTTGGTTCAACACCCTTCTCTTTGATATGAACCTATTATTTAAGCAATGTGCCCTAGCAAGAATATGCTTTGCGCAAGAATATGCTTTGGAATAGAACTTCATACTCATCCACTCATGATTTGAGGTCAAACGCAATGTCCAATCCATGATATGAAACCAATCAATCAATGATCACACAAAAATTATGAATGTAGTGAAGGTATCTAGCCTGTATACATGTGCTTGTGTGTCATACAAAATGCAAAAAAAGTTCCTTGATTAGATAGAGATAGCCTCAACCCAATAATAATGAGAATATTCTTTTGAGCCATCTAGGCTTGTGCGATTTCTACAATGTAGCACGCTCACAAAGTAGAGAATTGTCAATGTCAACATCAAGTTGTCAACGCAAAACATACAAAATGCATCAACACCAAACTCTTGGAAACCCCTCCATTGAACAAAACTTCTCAAGATCTAGAAACTTAGCAACATAAGATCCATCAATGTCAATTACAACTCATCATACAAACTTGCCAATGCATAGGAATTGTCCACAAGGAAAAAAAAATTCAACACAAGGGAAGCGTGTCAACACTACGTTCTCACCAATAGACACAAACTTCGCAACATAAAGACTATCGTAATTGGTATCTATGGAGAAAAAGGATCTCTAAAGAGCCATCATATGTAGAATGTTAGAGCGCCATAACAAAAAACAGAAAACAAGAAAACTCAAGGAATAATACAGAGCCATCTTATGCAGAATGTTAGAGCACCCTAACAGAAAGCACAAAATAAGAAAACTCAAGGAATGATAAATATTTCCATTCCAACAGAGATGTGAAGAAAATGCATCACTAGTGACGACTAGCATGATGGATAAGGAATCATTCTTTAGAGATGCATCTAATGAGTTGAAAATGGCACTTGAAAACTATGGCACTACCACCAATAAATAGATGAGCAAGGTGGCATATCTTTTGTTAGAGGATGATTACACCACGTTGGCAAAACAAAGCAAGGATACAATTAATAAGTTGTTGGACATATGAACCCAGTTTCCCAACACGAGAAGGATGACATGCAGATAGCCATGAATGAAATAAGAAGAGCTATTGGACATTGCGCTAGGTGCCCAAGGTGGGAAAGAAGACATGGAGAGAGACATGAACAAAAAAAGAAGAATGTCGATTGGCATAAATGTTCTGGAGTCCTACTTTGACTAAAAGGCAAACTAACCCACTATACTGAAGGTTAATATACAATTCATTTGCCATAATGTTGTCTTCCAAGTCACCAACATGCTACTCTGATAGGTATAGGAGCTACACTAGGTTCTAGAGATGATACAATCCTGTTGATCGCTAAGCAAGAATAACAACATATATGTTAACCCCAAGTCGAGAAGGTGAAAGAATGAATGAAAAAGTAGGAAGAAGATGGAAAAGGAGCAAAGACATGCACGCGGCCTCTAAAGCTAAGCCAGGGCCAAAAGCATAATTTTAAATGAAAGGTGCCTCAAGAACTCTAAAAGCTCTTGTAAAAGAGTGCCAGGCTCCCTCCTATGCCATTTGTAAAAGAATAGATGGGTATAGGCTTAGGGCATGAAGCAATAAGAGGGAATTAGAGAAAGGGACTTTGCCACAATGGCCGGTCATGTAAAAAGGGATGGGCGCCCATGGGGTTTTAGGGTTTGTGTATATAAATTTCAAAAAGTCAATGGAAGCTCATTCTTTCGTGTTTGACTAACAAGAGCTCTTCTCTTATTCTCCTCTTCTTGCTTATGTATGCTCTTGAGAGAGGGAGTGTGTGAGAGTGAGGGATCAAGAGGGTGAAGCTATTCTCTTCTCTTCTCTTCTCTTCTCTTCTCTTCTATTGCGCATGGGGCTATGGTGGATGGAGCTTGGAGATGGAGGAGGCTTGAGGATGCTTGAGCTAGCATCTAGGATCGTGGAGCTAACAGTGTGTGCGAGAGAGAAGGCAACTCATATCAGCATCAAGGTAAGCTCACTACACTCGTAGGATCGACAACCCATCCGCTATGTAAGAGGTAGCCATTAGAGCGCCTCATATCGAGTATCGAAGTAAGGGATTCATCCCCGAAACGGAGCTTGAGATAGGTAGGAAGGTTGGGTGTTTTGATCTTCAAAACAAGTATTTTGGGTTAGTTTATTTGTTTGATGATTGGAAAATAGAGAGGAATCATTTTAGTTTGTTGTCTTCGATTCTTGTTGAAATTTACTATAGGATAGGATTAGAAAATCGAATCGGGAAAGGGTAGGGTTTACTGTTGCAAACCAGGGCAAAACATGGCATAAATCATGCAAAAAATAGCAAAAAGCTTGCTTGGGATGCTTAATGTCGGCAAGTGAGTGATTGGGAGCATCAAAGCCTTACATGGAAGGGGGTTTAAGAGCCAAGAGGCCAAGGGAGAGCTCATTTGAAACCATTGTAGTGAGAGAGAGAGAGAGAGAGAGAGCCCCCACAAAGATTCAATTCGATCTCATCATCGGAGAGCCTACCGCTCACCCCAAGTATACAAATCACTTTCCTTGGTGCCTAGTTGGGATCTGGAAGTTTGTGCCTAGAGTGATTGCCTGACTCATGAGATTTGATCGAAATCGTCCTCCCACGGCATTCCTCGCGCCGTGTTCGGCCCGTCAGAGCGACCTTTATTAGGCCCAGTCCCAGACTCGACCCTCGGACTCGGCCATTTAGACCTCGACCTCGAAACCCTAATCGGCCCTCGGCCCTTTGTCCACTTGGCCCGTCTGAGTGACGCCACTCGGCCCTTTGACCAACTTGACACTAAGCCCCATTTACGAGTTCGGCCCTCGGCCTAGGATCGGACTTGGCCCTCGGTGCAACACTTGACTCGGCCCGTCCGAGTGATGCCACTCGGACCTCAGTCCACCAAAAGTTTTTGTACTCGAACCAGAGCGATTCGGCCTGTTCGAGTCACCCACTCGGCCCTTGTAATTCATACCACTTGGGTTCAGTGTGTATTTTCTTCAATTTCTCAGAAATTTGACCTGACCCAGATGGAGCTCAACAGCGTAAACTGTCACGAGCCCTCCTGACACTTAGAACTTGATTTTGGCGTGCGGAATAGACAAAATCGTAAGGCGCGGCCGCTTAGTAGTTTGAGTGGGCTGTCGCGATACCTAGAAACCTAGAGGCAACCCGCTGAGCTATAAAACCTTGATTGGACCCAAAAACAGGCAAGGCAATGTAATCGAAAAGCCCTAAATCCCATCAAGATGGCCAGAGAATTGATCGACAAAGCCTATTAGGCCAAAAACGAAGCGAGGGTGCATAAGATGCTTAGAGATTGTTTGCCGCACTCACCTTGAATTTCCGCACTTGAAGTGCACTTAAGAAAAATTGAAAGCCTGATTGAGCACAAGTGCACTAGAAAGAACACACACACTGAGTGGAGATAGATTGACGACTGTATTTAATAAGTCAAGGAACTCACTTAGATAAGCCACTCAAGGGACCCACAAGTAGGAGAGAACCCACAGACAAAGACAAACCATCAACACGCGAAGTAGGACCAAGCAAGGGGCGCAAATGAAATGGATTTGACAAACCTACTCAACATGATCGATAGCCTAGTGGAGCACAAGAACTCCACTATGGAAAAGGAAAGCTCAGACCGTAGGTCTAACAAGGAACTCGACTTAGGTGTCTTCCCCCCAGAGGCTATTCAGCAACTGGTCAACAGCTACGATACACACGCCCCATATGATCACCGCGGTCGGACAGCAGATGCTATCATCGCAGACTTAGAAGAAGAGAGAAAGATAGCCCACAAGGCGTTGCAAAGCATAGTCTCATACAATAGAGACCAGTAGGCCAGGAGTGAAAGGCAAAGCACGGAGTTGCGTAAGGTGCAGCCAGTGCTGAACTAAGCTGGCAGAAACCAAATGGATCATGAGAGAGCCCTAGAAGGAGACTTAACGCTGAGCGAGCTTCTTATAAAGCGATTACTAGACAACAACGCAGTTGAGCAAAGTGCTGCAATATTAGCGACCTCACTACTCGCAAGATTAGGAGCAACCCAAGACTTTAAGAACCAGTCTAAAATCCCAATAGTCGCAAAGTAGCTCGACAAGTACCAACCCCACGACGATCCATACAGCTTTGTAGAGCAGTTCGAGCAAGTTTGTGAAGCCAACGGCCTTAGCAACTTGACTCAACGCTCTCAAGCATTTGGGCTTTGCTTAGGTGACAAGGGCATGACATGGTATACAAGCTTAGATGCCGCAAAGGGAGTAAATTTCAATAGCCTCAAGAATCTCTTTATTAAGAGATTTACCGAGCCTGGATACTCCGACAATCTGCTAGTACGACTGATGAATGTCAAGCAGAAAGAGGAGGACATTCGCAATTATTTATCCCACGTGAGGAGCCTCTTCAAGAGAATCTCTACAAGCGAACAACTAACTGAAAGAGCAGTTTCAACTGTGTTCATCAACGTAATTCGAAACGAGGAACTATATAAGGATTTGGCAGCCAACTCGAGCTTTCAGCGAGATGTGCTAGCTAGGGTTTTTTAGGAAGCCATCAGAGTTGATGATCATTTGAAAGAGCAGAGCTACACGAGCTCCAACTCAGAAGAAGCCAACTCGTGAAGTTTAGAAAGAGCATCAGCCTCTAGTGAACGACCAACCCCATCATCCCAAGATAAGGGGAAGGCCACCGAGACGAGAACCAAGACTTGACTAATGTCAAGATGGAGATAGTCAAGATGCAAGACCTATGGAGACAACCAACACGGCTACACGTCCAATGTGTGTACTGTGGCAGAAACCATTTGCCCGCCAAGTGTGAAGACCCTCCGTCGAGACCTTGCGCTAACTGCAGTAGGTTCGGTCACGACATTGTGCATTGCAGATTGCCTAGGAGACTTCTGTACTTCCAAAAATATGGTTAGCCTTACTTAGCGGACAAGCCGCAGCCACTCTTCGGAAGGGGAGCCCCATTGGCCCTTCTTGCGCATAACGACATTAGGTCGGCTGTCCCTAGGGTGGACATAAACCCTACAGGTATACCTAGACCGCCTGGTTCCTATGTGAACCATCCATCGAGTGATGCTCCAGTCCACTACGTGGAAGAGCCAAATAAGGAAGAGAATTACTTATACCCTTATGTCTCTCACGACGACGAGGGCAACGTAGTCCTTATGGACTATCCACTAGTACCAGTGATGGCATTGGGGAGAGGATGAGGTAGAGGCCTAGGAGGGCAGACAAAGGATCCAATCATCTGTTGGACTTGTGGTCACCCGGGTCATGTCTCATCACATTGCCCCGAGAGGAAGTAGCAGAACAAAGATAAAGCTGACCTAAGTTGTATTGAGTACAGAATCACCCATCTCTTTGTCGATTGCCTATACCATCTGTTTCATTGGGATTGTTTGGTGTCAAGAACCTTGATGGGGAGGCCACACCCATCCCGTTGTTGGTCATGACCTGTGCCCAGATGAAGCAGACCGGCATATTACTACCGAGACCCAACAACCTCGATGTAGCCTCGATAGGAAAGAAGAGTCGTAGGCGAAGGAAGAAGAGGTCAGAGGCTAAGATCGCACTGAAAACTGAGAGTGCTACAACTCTCCCTATTGGAAAGAACGTCACGGATATAGAGACAAAAACTTTAGCCCCCAAGATGGCCGAAAAGGGAAGTGCCAAGGTAGGGGAGTACTCGCATCCGAAATGTTAACTCGAGGCTATAGAGAAAGTGAAGGACTAGGTGAAAGAGGCCCAATAGCACTTAAGGAATGCTGAGCCTATCCTAGAGAACGAGATCGATGATCTCACCAATATGAACACGGTGGTCTCACCCCCTCGACCAAAGTCAGGAGATGCAACCGCACTGCAGGCAGCACCCCTTAGGCCAAGCCTTGATGCTGCAGGCCCACAAATCAGTCTTGTGGTGAAGCTAAGACAATTCGGTTTAGGAGAGGGGCGAGTAGCAGACAACATCCTTACCACACTAGTGACCACCCCTGTGACGTTAAGCATGGGAGCCCTGCTTAAGCAGCATCCCACCCTATGGCAAGACCTCAAGTACTGGATTGAAGGGTCATGAGAGCAAGCTGTGGATCTGCATGATCGTGATGCAGAAATACAAATACCGAGTCTAATGCTGCACTCTATACCAAAATCCTTGCACGTAATTAATTCTTTCTAGAAAGACGTCGAGATGCATGCAGTGTTACTAGTCCTAGCCTTAGGGTGACACTACAAGAAAGGGTATCATAGACATGAGAGCCGGGGTTAGTGTGCTGAGCCATGCAGTACTACAGACCTGGGGAAACCCACCTATTGAGACCGCTCGGTTTAATGTCACATTAGCAAATGACATGAGAGTGAAGTCATTCGAGGTACTTAAAAACTGGCCAGTAAAAATCACAGGTATCCAGTTCTCTGTCGACTTTATAGTCATGAAGGGAGCGGACTACGATATCCTGTTAGGCTGACCCTAGATGCGCAATGCCAGAGTTATCGAAGATTGGGATAACGGCTTGTACTTCTTAGGCAACATGATAAAAGCTGTGAGGGTAGAGATGGACACTTGGAAGACCTCACCAGTCGACTTGGATGCCATCTCCGCGACGCTCAAGGATGACGCTCAAGTCAAAAAGTCTTATGGGTCCTTGACCAAGTATATCCCATGCCCAGAGGATGAGTGAGATTGGATGCATGTCCTTGCTACATTCGACTTGCCGTTCTCGGATCAAGAGGCATATGAGCAAGCCATCAAGATGATGGGCACGACTGATGGCACGCCCTCTATACCAGTTTGCATGATGGAAGGAACCCTTCTTGGGAGACCTAAGCCCTCACCTTCCAAGTGCCAAGCAACAAGAGAGAACTCCAAGAGGCTCTGGAATACTTAATAGACAAGCTGGCTCACAATTCAGCAGCAAACTTCAAACCACTCCAAGATCTCTTAGGCAAATCCAAGTGGCAATGGACCAAGGTGCATGACTTTAACCTTATGTACAACTGGGCCCTAGTGCCTGATCTCGATAAGAGATATACCAAGCCCTAGGAGACGATGAGTAGTCTAACATGCAGGACTTTGATAACAAGTATGAAGACTAATAATCCTTCAATTATGGAAGTGAGGGTGAGATGGATATGGTAGAATACAACAATGAGGGACATGAAATAGAACAAATACGTGATGCCAGGAGGCATATTCCACGGTGGATTCCGTGCCACGGTTGATTTCATGAGGTTTTACGGTGGATTCGGTAAGATTTTATTATCGGGGCTCTACACAAAGTAGATTCTTTGTGCGAGAAGTCGATGGGGATGGCTATCCTTTTCGGGCGTTTTGTTAATTTTATGTGTACATGAGTGATTCCATAGCGCGTGATTCCGTAAAATACATATTTAATTAATAAACATTTATGAGTTTAGAGTGCGCACTCGTGATAAATTAAGGTTAGAATTGATTTCTAACCAATTTATTTATGTAGCTGAAGACTACTAGGTATTCACTTTTGTCTGTTTAATTGTATTATTTTACTAACGATTTGTCAAGATTGTGGGAGAGAAGGAAGGAGTCTCACTTGTAGCTTTCTTGCTTGCACAATGGGGGAATACACACAAGGATGGAGGCTGAAAACAGTTTTTCTCTTCTTAGTTGTGTAAGCCAAAAGAACTCTCTTACAAAGAAATAGAAGAACCCTATATATGGGTCTCAAACCAAACTCAACTAACTAAGGTGGCATACTAACTGAGCCATGAACTAGAGTAGATAAGGATAGCTATCATATAGCTATTATTCATGGGCGGTGTACCAACCGCATCCAACTGACACGTCGGTGACATAAATGCACAACGGTCACCCTGGTATATCACGAGTGGAGCTCGATATCTCAACACTCCCCCTCGAGCTCAATCCCAATTCCAGCACACCAAGCAGGTCTCTGAACTTGCGCAGCTTCTCTGCGCCCAATGCCTTCGTGAATATGTCAGCTACCTGATCCTCTGTGCTGACATAAACTAGATCAATAAGACCTAGTAAAACCCTCTCCCGCACATAGTGATAATGCACCTCAATGTGCTTTGTTCTAGCATGATAGACTGGATTATTTGCCAAGTGTATACAACTCATGTTGTCACAATAAATGACAACTGGCCCATCTGTAGGCTGATGCATATCATAAAGTAGCTTATGCAACCAAGCTACCTCACATGCAGCCATTGCTGCACCCCTGTACTCAGCCTCTATGCTCGACAAGGCAACTGTAGGCTGTTTCTTGCTGCTCCAAGTGACTGCAGCACTCCCAAAAGAGAACACATATCCACTGGTAGATCGTCTATCAGAAATACTACCAGCCCAATCAGTATCAGTGTATCCATGCAGCTGTATCTGAACCCCAGTCTCATAAAATAGTCCATACTGCAATGTGGACTTCACATACCTGAGTATGCGTCTAGCCGCATCCAAATGCGGTTTCCTTGGAGCCTGCATAAACTAACTTACCAATCCAACAACATAACTCAAATCTGGCCTGGTAATAGTCATATAAATTAAACTTCCTACTATGCGTCTGTACATAGTAGGGTCTTCCAGAAGCTCACCTGCATCTATGCTCAGCTTCACATTCTGCTCCAAAGGAACTGAAATAGGCTTACAGCCTGTCATCCCATATTTGGACAGCATGTCCAATCCATACTGCCTCTGCAAGAGCTGTATCCCACTTGGTGATCTAATAACCTCAATGCCCAAGAAATAACACAACTCTCCCAAATCCTTCATCTCAAACTTCTGTTTCAATAGCATTTTTACATGAAGGATATCTTCATCACTGTCACCTGTCATAATCAAATCATCAACATAAATGACAAGTAGCATAATACATTTCTCTGTTTTTCTCACATAAAGTGAGAAATCTGCCTTGGAAATCTGAAAGCCAATAGTGACAAGATACTGTCCTATCTTGTCAGACCATGCTCTAGGTGCTTGCTTCAAGCCATACAAGGCTTTCTTCAACCTGCAAACAAACTCAGGATCACATAACCTGGTGGCTGCTCCATATATACCTCTTCTTGCAAATCACCATGCAAGAAGGCATTCTTTACATCCATCTGATGTAAAGACCATTCCTTTGATGCAGCCATAGCAATGACTGCTCTTACGGTTGCCATCCTTGCAATCGGACTGAATGTTTCTTCATAATCAATGCCATATGTTTGTGCATACCCCTTGACTACTAATCTTGCCTTGTATCTATTCACATAACCATTTGCATTGTGCTTCACCTTATAAACCCACTTACAGCCAATTGCATTTTTACCTTTAGGCAAAGGTACCAATTCCCATGTAGCATTTGCTTCCAGGGCATCCATTTCTTCATCCATGGCTTTCTCCCATTTTTCTTTTCCCATGGCTTGCTCAAAAGAAGTGGGTTCTGGTTCCTGTATCACTTTGACCATATATGCATAGTGAATGGCTGTAAATCCATCATATTTCAGCCTATCCACAGGATACCTAGCTCTGGTAGACCTTCGCAAAGTAGGTTTACTCCCAGGTACTCTCAAAACATCCTTGGTCTTCCTTACTCCACGTGTAACAATAGAAGCTCATCTCATAAAAAACAACATCTCTGCTCACTGTAAACTTACGAGTAGAAGGGTTATAGCATCTATACCCTTTTTGCTGCAGAGAGTAACCAATAAAGATGCACTTCTCAGCTTCTGGATCCAACTTGGATCTCAACTCATCTGGCACATGTACATAGGCAATGCAACCAAAAATTTTCAAATGAGAAATATTTGGTTTGCTACCAGTATACCTCTCCTCTGGAGTCATCCCATGTATTGCTGCAGTGGGAGTCCTGTTCATTATATAGACTGCCGTAGCAACTGCTTCAGCCCAATAAAAATCTGGCAAGTCTTTTTCGTTGAGCATGGCACGAGATACCTCTCCAATATGCCTGCTTTTTCTTTCTGCAACTCCATTTTGTTGTGGGGTATGACTGCATGAATATTGCTGCTTTATGCCATGCTCCTGCAGGAACCTTGCAAACTCATTTGAGAGGTACTCTCCCCCTCCATCTGACCTTAGGCATTTTATTTGCAGGCCTGTTTCTTTTTCAACCATAGCTTTAAGAGTTTTGAAATGCCCAAAAACTTCACTTTTCTTTTTCATAAAATACACCCAAACTTTTCTGCTATAGTCATCAATAAAACTAACAAAATAATGACAGCCTCCAAGAGATGCAACTTTAGTAGTCCACACATCAGAGTGGATTAATTCCAATGGCTTCTCACTCTCTTGAATATGTCTAGGAAATGATTTCCTTGCCTGTTTTCCAAACTGACAGGCTTCACATACCTTATGCATTTCTGCAACCTTGAATTTTGGCAATCCTGCAACAATATTTTGGGCCTGCATTGATTTAAGTCGCTGTACATTAACATGACCAATGCGTTTATGCCAGATATCAATATCTGCAACTACACCAGTCCCATGAGCAAACATTGCTGCACTCAATTCAGACATGTTTGCATCCAACGTAAACATTCTGCCCTTCTTCTTTCCTTTTGCTATCAAGCGACCTTTATTTTTCATATCCTCAACAAAGCATCCATGACTCGTTTGACAAGCATGTCAAGCAACGTGACTTCGAACAAGGTGACTTAGTGCTCCTATACTGAGTTAAGGGGCACAAGCAAAAAATGAAGTTTAGGAGTCTTGGACCTTTCAGAGTCCATGCGATCAGCTGAACGGGCAACGTCGGGCTCGAGACTCTAGACGGTGAGGGAATAGGCTTCTTCAATGGCAGTCGTTCAAGAAATACTATCCTCCCACGTATCCTTTGCATAGCCACCAATGTTGAAACCGCCTGTCAAGGTAGAGTAGCCACCATTGCTGAAATCGATGATGAGGATCAGGAATCCGTGGAGCCTACATAGGTGCACATCACGGTCTCACTGCCAAGAAAACATGCGCCTTTAATGCCTTAATTGATGAGGGAGTAGACTTCAATGTCTTCACTCATGATCATTGGACCCAACTTGGCAAACTACTACTACAACCCACTAACACCAAATTAAGCCTATATGGGGGCCGCTCATAAGCACTTGTTGGCAAGTGCAGGGGCTGCCATTTCTATCAAGTGCAGGGCCTAAGAGTCATCGCACACAACCTCATGAGACCTGAAGCTCTAAACCTAGGACGTCAAGGCGAAGTTACAGAAATCGGTGTATAATCAAGCAAAGGTGGGTCCCTAAAGAAGGTGGGTCCCTAAAGCCCTTCTACACATGCAAGGCTACTATGGGGGGAATACTTGGATATGGATACCTAAAGCACACACGGCCAAGGGAACCACTCATATGCCACCCCCAAGCGTGATCACCCCCAGCCCCATAGAACCTCAAAACCATAAACCGCAATGCTCCCTAGGCCCACATCCATCAAGCTCATCCACACACGTGCCCAAGAGAGTCAAACAAGCCTATTGGCCCAAACGAAAGACATCGCCTCATGAGCCATCACCCGCTAGGGCCCATCTGACCTCAATGATCGACTCTGAAGGCGGCAATCCATCAGAAGTAGCTGCCACTTTCCCAGCCCTAAGCCAAGAATCCCAACCGCAACCTCAAGAACACCTGCAACCACAACTACCCAATGTTAAAGGCTCTAATGCTATCAAACCCCAACCACTAGCACATCTTAAATGTCCCTCTTATGAGCGAAAATCATTTTCGACACTTGCCTCAGATCTAGCCGAAGATATAGGGGATGATATGGTTGATTGCATTAGACGGCTCGATGCCACCTTCAGAGAGTTAGCTCTGAGTTACGACTGCTTGGACTTAGACTTGTTGCTCGAGCCTTTTGCAACCAAAGTTTATATGATTCCTTGTTCTTGGGAGACGTTTGAACTTGCCTTCGCAAAGGCATTAAACTCCATCGCTGTATTACTCAACAATGAGATCTCTAAAGAGCAAGCCCTCAAACAGTGCCTCATCACGTCATATGATCAGTGAACCACTTTTGCCATAACTGATAAAGAAATTGCAAAATCATCCAAAATTACTGAGACTGAATCCCCATTCTTGCTGCACTAGTACACTCTTAGGTTTCAATGGGAAATAGAAGGGTGCCAAGTCATGACAAACGCTGAGCAACGCCACACAATCAAAACAACGGAGTACGACCCCACTTATGTTGCACTAACCTCATATAGAGTGCTAACCACTCTTTGTGACCGCCCCTGGAAGAGCACATCAAGGGACACCCTTACCTCGATCGCCTACCGACTGAGGAAGAGCTACATATTGCTAGCCGTGTCACCTCCGGTGACTTTCTAACAGATGTTCTCACTTACATTACACACATGGGTACTCAACCTTTTGATCTAGACCGCGCAGCTCAATTAGAGTACAACCGCGATTTCTACACTTGGTTCCTACATCGGTAACTCTTAGGCCCATTGCAAAATGTCCTCAACCTCCAAAACTTCAATCCTAGGAAGGATTCTTCTTGAGCTGGGAGGGGAGTGGAGTGAGGTGATCAAATCAAAACTAAGGAAAATCAAGCAAAACGCATAAAGATGTGGGAGGTAGACAAATGACAAGAGAACATTGAAATAAAGGGCAAAAAGTTAAAGCCGAAAGGGAAGATTCTACATTGGATGGGATTTTAATGCTTTCATTCAATAAACATATAGATTCTTTCTATGCCACCACCCAGTTACGACGAGTACATCACTGAGTTGATCTCCCAATTGGAAAGGGAAAAGGAGGAAAAGAGGATGGCTATGGTTGAGTTGGTGGCAAAAAGGAGTTAGTAGTTGCTTTCTAGCTGGAAAAACCTTGTAGAATAGCTATGCAACAGTGACAAATCACTACAATATATACATGCTATAACGAAGTTTTCTTTATATATAAAAAATATCCCCGTCGTCGGTATTAGCGTCGCTAGAAAATCGTCGCTATTTGCATCGCTATTTAGCGACGCAGATACCGACGCTAATACCTACAAAAATAGCGAGGGTTACAGAGTATTTTCGACGCTAATACCAACAATTGCAAAATACTTTTCCGACGCTGATATCGATGGTTGCAGAGAATAAATTTTTTTTGTGGCAGAGCTGCAGATGCAGCCCTGCCACAGTTAGAGCCACATAGGGCTAAGAGACAATTCCTGCTGTCAAAGAAGTTAGATAATCAATCCCAAATAATTACAAGACTTTGCAAACAAGTACTTTTATGACATTAATTAACAGAAATATGCACTGCATTGATAAAGAAAATAACAGAACTTAAATTGAGAAGTGCTACTGCGACAAAGCAAATATGGAGTCATGCTACAACATAGAAGTCCGAATCATATATACTTTGCTATTACATATGGAGGATAGAGGACATAATGGCATACATAATACAAGATGGGGAGTAATCCTATGTAGCCTAATCTGCTCTCTACGACTCATCCGCATCAGAAAACTCCTCTCGCTATAGTGGCATATCGAAGGGAGTCTGCAACAGCAAATGCATATATAATTGTGAGTACCAAATACAAACTGACATATAATGAGAGATTTCTCAAATTAGGAATGATATTTATTACTACTTACCGATCCTACGCAAGCATAGGGCTTCTCGATCAGGGCACTCAAACCATGCTTCTCCCCGTATGTCACCTCCAGTGCAGTCGGGTCACAATTCGTAAAACCTTGCTGTGGCACATAAATATTGAAAAAAAACGTACTTGAGATTCATGTTCGAAATACATACATCAACATGGATGTCATTAAATTAGAGTACTCTACCCTATTAATACTTACAAAATCTACCACGAATTTTGCGTGGCTGTCGCTACAAGGTGATGCACCGATCCTGCGTCCAAGCACGCCTTTGCTAAGTCCTTCTGCTGCTTCCACTTGTCTGGAGTGGATGTCGCCTCATCCTGGAGATTCCTCTAGTCCTCTGTATCCAGCCACTCCGGCTTCGATTTGCCCTGCTTGACTGCTTCGCGTGCATTAGACCGCCTATGCAACTGATAGTCATGCATACGCGTCATCATCCACCCTCTCGAATTAAATATATCATTGCTAGAGGGCTGAGGGAACTCTCGATACAATGTATCGATTATGTACTCCTTACTGGCATTTGGGATCTCCTTCCACTTGTCTGTAATGTTGTGTCGAAATACTTGCTGGCACAACTCATGCATCCTAGAGATGACAGCTTTCCCATCATCATTCATGTATAAATGGCAAGAGACCTTATCTATGAGATACGAGTAACCTGCAAGATTTTGCAAACGGGTACTTTTAGGACATTAATACAAATGTGTCAAACACAATTTGAATTTAAGTGTTACTGCGAAAATCTTCATGTGAAAATACGTACCTAGAGGAGTGGGTTTCGTGTACTTCTTGTCGGCCCTGGGAGTGATCGGTGGGGTGCGTGAAGGAGTGGGAGCAGTAGACGTCTTCCCGCAACCGCCAGTGAAAGACGGTGTGGACTCCCTGATGGCAGTGCGAGTGGGAGAGACTGCATCTGCATCCCCACAACAGGAGCTACCTCCTCCTCGACCATGTGACTCTGAAGCAAAGCGAGACCTGCGAAGACTGTGTCTACTGGAGACCGAAGCATCGGACCATCTAGAGTCAGTCGATCGTACTGAGGTGGAACGGGAAAGCTGTGCATCGGCTCTATCTCTGACCTGTGCTAGCTGCTCCGGTGAGAAACGCGCTAGCATCGCGTCAATGTCATCATCTGTAAAATCCCGGCTCATCCTGCCCGTCCATGCCCAAATCCCAAACCTGTACATACAAGGAAAAATAAGTCAATTAGATAATGAATTGCAAGACATAATAAAACTAAGACTTAATTTGCAAGACTTCATTTTAAAATAATAATAATAATTAGATAATACAAAACACCATACTCCAAAAACATACAAACTGTCCTAACCGATTTGCAAAAATTGGGCATGATGTAGTGGGAGGAACGTTTTGATCGAGTTACTTTTGTTTAGGGTTCCACAATCTCATCTTGACATAGCTCAGTATACACCGGAATATCTATACAAAATTCTCCACAAAATGAGGACTCTTCTTCATTTTCAAAAAACCCATCCTCTATCTCCTCTATCTCCATAGGTGAGATGTCTTGGTCCTCCAGGCAGTTCATCCTAGTTTCTTGTATGCCTTCTGTCATTGCCGCTATTAAAGGTGTCTCTTCTACGATCGGTACGGGGGTTCTGGCAAACACGGGGATACTCCTAGATGTCATGGGAATGACATACCACCATTGAGGTTGTTGCGGATTAGGGAAAAAGACGACCTGATCCATATTACGATTAGTATAAAAGTCCACTTTGAGATTGCTAAAGCACATCAAGTATTAGGGACGCTTACCTGCTCACAGTGATTTGGCAAAACAAACGCATCACTCAAATCGGTCCACTTCTTCATTGAGTCAATCTCAAAAAAGCCACTCGGCCCTCGCTGAACAGTTGCACCTACTCCTTCGAGAGTAACCTTGAACCATTGCACATCAAATATGGTAACGGAGAAACTTCGATAGTCCACTGCAAGGATGCTCTGTAAACATCCATGGCAAGACCGAATCATAGATTCCTCGCCTCCTTTGCAAAGTCAGGGAAAGTCTCGTCAATGTGATGCCGTGCTTCTGAGTGAGCTAGTGTACGTTGTACACCATCAGTGGATCGATTTCCCGCATGCCATGTAGTCAAATTTGCAAAACTCTTGGTTCAAAAAATGTGATGAACACGCGGTATCAGCAGAAAGTGCCTCAAAACCTTCTGCAGAACAGTCTATCCTTGCAAGTCATTTCGATACATGTCCGCACCACACTTGGGACATGTGGGCAACAATTCAAACTCTCCCCGGAAGAGAACACAATCATTGGGGCAAGCATGAATGCAATTATAATCCATGCCTAGCTTTCGCAGCACTTGTCTTGCATCGTCACGAGACTCAAGCATCGTGTTTTGGGTAGGCAAAATGTAAGATTTCAACGTTCTACAAATTGCAATGAAGCACGTTATTAGAGTGCTATATAGCACATTTTAATGGCTTTTAATAAAGAATCATACACATCATAATATACTTGAATAGCTCTATCACACTCACATCGCTCCATCCATACTTTGTTTGTATGCTCAACAATGCAAGAAGTGTCTTCAAACGGGATACCCGACTCCCATCATACAATGGAATGGCAGCCTCTGCAATTAAAGGATCTTGGGATTCCGAGTTTGTCGGAAGCAATGATTCGATCATGTCCTCTAACTCGAGCTCCAAAAAAGCAGGAGGATCGTACATGTTTCCAGCATTCTCACCCATAGAAGGGGTTTGAGAGTTATCACCTTCTTTGAGACACTTAGTTATCTCGGACGGTATTTGTATAGAGCATGGACGAACCCGTCTTACTGGATGCAAGAGATCTGCGGACTACAATGTATCCACATGGCCCTGACCTTGTAAAGGGCGTTAAGGAGCTAACTTCTAAGATAACCCCAAACTGTTATACTTAAATAAATTACATGTCATATAGTACGTAATGAGAGAGAACTTACCATAATCTCGTAATTCAAGACTGCTTGGTATATTATCTCAACTCGAAACTCTCCATACCGTTGCTCATGCTCTATGGACAAACGACGTTTCTGACGAATGGCCAATTTGCATTGCGTGCATGGACAGGGGACATGTTGATTGAGCCAAGCCTCACGATCACCACCATGTTGGTTGTGAGTGCTAGACATCTTGACTGCGATGTAATGGAATGATAATTTAATAAAGATTCGATATTGTATATTGGAACCACTCCACTATATATATTTCAGGTCTTTTTTAAAAAAAATTCATACTTATTTCTTTGACTTCGGCTCTAAACTTATCTATCTTTGAGGTCGGCTCTAAACTATGCTCACACACATACATTTTCGTACCTACATTGCAAAGAATAAAAACCAACACAAGAAAATTTTTGAAAACACTCGCTTCCATTTCTCTCTCTTTCAATACTTCCTAACTTACATTGCAAAGCAACACAAAGATCGAAGACAAACCAACACTTTCTAACCTACAATATTGCAAAGCAAAACAAAGATTGTAAAGAAACCAAAACAGGGCATACCGTCGTGCTCTCTTCTTCTTCCACGACCTCTTCGTGTGGACGATGCTCCTCTCCTTGCATGTGGCTCGCGGCTTGCTTCCTTGCTCACCTCCCTCTCTTGCTCACAATCCTTTCTTTCTCTCTACCTTCGCGCGCTCATATGAAAGAAATGTTCGGGTTTCGGGGAAATTTTACCGTAGTAAGTCGTCACTATTAGCGTCGATATCTGCATCTTTAAAAACGTCGGTATTTGCGTCGCTAAATACTGACGCAAATACCGATGTCTTTTAAGATGCAGATACCGATGCTAATAGCGAGGCTAATACCGACGCCGAAAAAGAACTTCGCTACTTAGCGTCACTATATATTTGTACCCTTGTAGTGAATCTTTGACCTCAAGCAACAATTAAAGGCCAAGGAGGATATGGAAGAAAGCTACAAGCAGCGCCTCGAGGATGAGAATCAAGAACTAGTGCAGATGCAGGGAGAATATAAGCTCCTCCTGATGCAACATGGGGAATTGGAGGCGAAAACCTCCAACATCAAGCAAATGATGGAGGAATTGAATGCCAAAGAAGAGGAGAGAAAGCAAGAGAGGGGGCAACAGCAAAAGGAGATTGAGTCTATGATCGATCAACTACACTTGGGAAGGAAAGATCACGAGAATATGAGCAGAGAACTCAAAATTACCCAGGAGCAGAAGCTTGTAAACGCGACAGAGAAGCAGGGGGAAAGCATAGAGGAAATGAACAAAAGAGCAGAGGAATGGACATCGCAAAACAAAAAGCAGATGAAGACACTAGCACGGGACCTCGCTTTGGTGGAGAAAGAAAAAATCCTTGCAGAAAGTAAAGCAGATGATGCCAGACAACCTTCAGTGCCCGACAACAAGCCTTCATCAACACACTACTCGACAGGACCCGCCCAGAGGGAAAGGAGTCATTGGAGGTGGTACAACAAAAATCGAGCATCGCACGCAGAGCCCTGCATGCGGGGCTATGGATGCCACCCCAACTTGTGGAGGTTAGACTGAGCCTAGAAGAGCAACAGAAGTACCTACTACTGGCTGGCCTAACCCCCCAAGAATTGGACGCACTGGGCTTTAAAGAAGGAGTGCAACTAGAACACCAGCAGGGGAAGGAGGTTGACCTTGAATTCGTTATGAGGAGAATCAGAGAAGAGGTAATCCCACAATCTCCCTCGCCGCATGTCCAAGAACAGCAAACAGATTGATCCATCTACGGAAAGACAAGCTGCACTAAGAGAGAGACGGAGAAAATAAGTTGAAGAAATGATGAAGCAGCTAAGAGCCAAACCGGTCATGCAGCCATCCGCACCCCTCCCATCGTGCCTCGATGACTCCCTGCTAGATTCCACGTGGAGCTTGTGATTTGGGAACGGTAAGAAAAAGAAAAACACCCATTCACCTTCAGCTTTCTCAAGCTTAACAGCCTGCGAAGGGTCCTACCAATCAAGGTTATGGAGGAGGTGATCGTGACTAGCAGCCGTCTGGGACAGAGATGGCTTGAAGAAAGGGAGAGGACCACCACCCTGTGGGGAAAGGAAAAAGCAGAGTTTTGGCAAAACAAGGTATTAGCTACAACTACCAACCCCTATGGAGGAGGCGAGTGTGCGACATTAGCATGCTTGCCTGGATGGCTTTTTATAACACCCCGCCCTATGAGATGAACGACCTCACATTCATGGTGTATCCTCGTAGGGTAGGTGTGGATTTTGTTGCCATCCTCCATGGGCATCATGATTTTCCCATCATCTACCACTCCAATGCCGCCTCCTTCGAACATGCCCTCCTTTTCGACTCGGGAAGACTAAATGATTCCATGACACGTTTTCTCGCGGACTTCTCTTCATGCCCCGATCCAGCCTTTATAACTACCTGTAATTATCTTAGGTTACTTAAGTTACTACTCAAGCAGGACCCGACCCCACAAGAGCGTGGCCTACCTCCCCTCTTTTTTGACCCTAATGCCATTGATAGCTATGCCATGGCACGTTTAATGATGAGAACTATCCTTCTCCCCTCCTTTTTCCTAGCCCTCCTAGAGGATATGAATGACAGCTAGTTCACTAGGTGCAACCATCGCTTCCTCTCCACCACCTCCCTCCACATCCGCATGAACCTCAAAGTATACATGAAAAACCATCAATTTTTGAGCAAATCCATCCCACCCCCTTCTTCGCCTAAATCAAACGAGGAAGATTAGGTACGGACTATAGTTCTACTAGTGTCATACTATTCCAAAAAAAGAAAAAGAAAGAAAAAAGACAAAGAAAGAGCATCCAAGGAAGAGCAACATGGAATTGACAAAACAACTCACTTACAGAAGCACTTAGCACCACATAAAGTACGATCACTGCACCTAGGGGTCCTCAAGTTAGGCGTGCCCAGCGGCTTCGGTCGGATAGCTCCCCTCCTAACCCCTTAGCCCTTTTTTCTCCCCCACTTCATGCTTAGGGCCCATCAAGGGCAGGACATACCTAGGGAGGTAACAATCGCGTATGGTTAGACCTGTTACCCTAAGCTACTTGTAGTGCACCCTCCTTTGCACGAATGCGATCCCCAAGCATGGGATATCACCCAGGCTAGCCTGTGGTTAGACCCAACTCCCCATTCCACCAACACAAGCATAATGCACTACACAATAAGGTAGACACCCCCCTTAGGTAGAGCACTGTATCCTTTCCTTTCAAGCATCACAAAGAAGACCAACCACCAACTTCGGAGGCCCCCATCAACCACTTGCTATCTGTTTGACTTCTCCAACAAACCTTATTACCAAGCTTCCATGAGCACCTAGGTTCACACGTGGCCCTGGCCTTACACGACTACTTCGTCAACTGCCTCTTAAACACCAACAGTTGCCAAGAGTGCCATGGGACTGGCACCCGTCTCGGAGCGGGGTAATGTTAACCCCAAGCTGAGAAGGCGGAAGAGTGAATGAAAAAGCAGGAAGAAGATGGAAAAGGAGAAAAAAACACGCAAGCGGTCTCTAAAGCTAAGCCGGGGCCAAAAGCATAATTTTAAATGAAAGGCGCCTCAAAAACTCTAAAAACTCTTGTCAAAGAGCACTACGCTCCCTTCTGTGCCACTTGTAAAAGAATAGATGGGTGTAGGCTTAGGGCATGAAGCAAGAAGAGGGAATTAGAGAAAGGGACCTTGCCACAATGGCCGGTCATGTAAAAAGGGATGGGTGCCCATGGGGTTTTAGGGTTTGCGTATATAAAGTTCAAAAAGTCAATGGAAGCTTATTCTTTGGTGTGTGGCTAAAAAGAGCTCTTCTCTTCTTCTCCTCTTTGTGCTTGTGTGTGCTCTTGAGAGAGGGAGTGTGAGAGTGTGAGAGAGGGAGTGTGTGAGAGTGAGGGATCAAGAGGGTGAAGCTCTTCACCATCTTCTCTTCTCTTCTCTTGCATGCGGGGCTATGGTGGATGGACCTTGGAGATGGAGGAGGCTTGAGGATGCTTGAGCTAGTATCTAGGATCGTGGAGCTACCACTATGTACAAGAGAGAAGGCAACTCATATTGGCATCAAGGTAAGCTCACTACACTTGTAGGATCAACGACGCATCGGCTATGTGAGAGGTAGCCATTAGAGGTTGCTCGGAACGCTTGAAACAATAAGCAATTTGTGAGTCTTGGCAGTTGAGCGAAAGCTCCCACAATAGAGTATGCAATGACCTATATAACTTTGTAGAGAAATTCAAGCATGTGTTTGAGGTGCATAAACTTATAGTTGATGATAAGAAGGTTAATGCCTTTGGCCTTTTCTTAGGTGGTTAGGAAAGGAGTTGGTTTATGAGATTGGACGAGAATGATAAAGCATGCTTTTCCACTCTCAAGAACGTATTCATCATGCAGTTTGCCAAAGACAAACATGAGGAGAACCTCAAGATGTGACTCATGAATCTACACCAACAAAAGGAGGAAATCATGCGTGAATATTTTTCCAAGATCCAAAGCTTGTACAAGTGATTCCCTCTTACTGAGAGGCCAAATCCCAAGGCCATCTCCGAAGCCTTTGTCAAGGGGATATGAGATGGATATATATATGTGTTAAGAGGACTAAGGAAGACTTTCCAAGTATTTGGCTTGAAGTTCCCGTACAGAGGATACAAAGGTAAGAAAGTTTGGATTTTGCCTCAAATGGTCAAATATTTGAATTTAGCAAAGAGGAAAATCAAAAGGCTGATATGGTCATAAAAGGATTGGAACAGAACCAACACTTCCTATAGGTGAAGGTGAGAGAAAGACACATGTTTTGGGCAATCAAAGGATGATATTGTCATAGAAGAGTTAGAACAAAAACCAAAACTTCCTATTGGTAAATATG
Source organism: Lygodium microphyllum (assembly GCF_053477565.2). Lineage (NCBI taxonomy): Eukaryota > Viridiplantae > Streptophyta > Polypodiopsida > Schizaeales > Lygodiaceae > Lygodium > Lygodium microphyllum. Next base: position 35,317,177 of record NC_141158.1, read on the forward strand.
AGAGATAAATTTTTCTTTTCATAATACACTAGTTTTCTGGATGGGATTGCTAATGAGATAGCTAGAGAGAAAACTAAAGAAGAAAGAAGGAAATAGATATTTCCTATTGTTTTTTAGGAAAGATTGGAAGGAGGGTATAAATATACTATCTATAAAGTTCAAAGGGACTTGGAAGTTTAAGAGATTCAAATATGAGGTTGCAAACTCTACATGGTTGTCTAGTTAAGCTAATTCTTTTGAAAGCAAGTTTGAATATGAGCTTCTAGCTCTAGAAGCATGATGGCTAAAGATGATTGTCTAGTCAAGCATGATGGCTAAAGATGATTTTTCATCTGCATTTCATCTTGAAACAAACGGTCAAACAAAACCTACTAACAGTACTATTTTAGATCGTTTACGTGCTTACACCATTTCAAAACCACACACATGGGATACATATCTACATTTACTTCAGTTAGAATATAATAATACATTACATACAGCTACAAAGAAAGTACCATTTGAAGTTATTTATGGATATAGATTGCCTACACTTGTTGCATCATTATCAAACAAAATTCAGACTGTTGATGATATTGCTAACATGTATGCCACTATTTTTTATGAAGTTAAAGATATGATTGCCAAAGCCTAGCAATCATATACAAAGCAAGCAAATAAGAAAGACAGGCTATGAGTTTTAAAGTTGATGATTATGTTTGGTTACGAATAGAAAAACATAGATTACAAAGTGTAGATAAACACCCAGTTGTGAAATTAACACCTAGATTCTATGGACCATTCAAGATCATACACAAAATCAATGCCAATGCATTTAGATAGGAACTACCACAACATTGGAAAATTCACAACACCTTTCATATTAGCTTATTACGACCCTTTAGAGGCCAATTACTTGTACACCCTGTCTATGAAAACCCTCCTTTATTAGATGAAGACACTGAAATCCTTGAGCCTGAAACTATTATAGATACTAACTTTATGACCACTAGAACTAGCCGTAGATACTCTAGATATTTGGTCAAGTTTAAAAACCATTCTGTTGAAGAGGCCCAATGGATGCACACTAGAGACTTAAATGCTTTCCCCACTCTCTTAGCTCCACATTGAGCTAATAGCATTTGAGGACAATTGCTATCTCACCCCGGGGGTATGATGCTAGGAGGCATATTCCATGGTGGACTCCGTGAGGTTTTACGGTGGATTCCGTAAGATTTTATTACCGGGACTCATACACAAAGTGGATTCTTTGTAGGAGAAGTCGATGGCGATGCCTATCCTTTTCAGGCGTTTTGTTAATTTTATGTGTACACGGGTGATTCCATACCGGGTGATTCCACAAAATACATATTTAATTAATAAACGTTTATGAGTTTAGAGTTCCTACTCATGATAAATTAAGGTTAGAATTGATTTCTAACCAATTTATTTATGTAGCTGAAGACTGCTAGGTATTCAATTTTTTCGGTTTAATTGTATTATTTTACTAACGATTGTGAATGCTTCAGTTGATGTGTAGGCCGAGTAGCAGTGGGTGGCAGTGGAAAGCATTGGAGGATAACATGTATTCAAATTTATCGTCAATATTTTGATGGGTGCATGTATTAGGCGTGGCGCCTATATTTTGTCGCACTTATTTATCAAGGCGCTTGATATTTATTTATTATTTTTGTAATGGATTGTGATTGTGCTTGATTAGAACACGTAGGAGCCATAGACCTTGAGCAAGCAGGCCTAGCTCAATCAAGAGCGACACCGGTGATTAGGGCACAATCACCATCTCAACTATGACCACCAAGGGAGACCGCCTCTTCTAGTGAAGACGGTGAGTTCGACTCTGAGTCAGAGGTGAACTCGGATAGCAACCCAGAAATACCTAGGCAGCCTAAGATGCGACGCATCAACGGGGACCTACCTGTCCACCTGAGGTACAGACGATTCAAGAAGGAAAGGGTGAACCAACCCAGGGACACACGAATAGATGAACAACGAAAACCGCATAACCTCCCTAAACGATTTACGAAATTCACAAAAGAATATAGGGTAGTGATCCTGTTGGGTGCCAAATGGCAAGGGCAAATGAGCAAACCAATCGAGAGACTAGCCATGGTCAAGGAGGTAAACTTAGCCCAGGAAGGGGAGACACCCCGACCAGTCTTCATTGCCGATGACTTGACTGAGGAAGAAGAAATGAGTCTCTACGAGAGTACATAGACATATTCGCTTGGTGCCTGGGAGAGCTTAAAGGGGTAGACCGGAGTGTAGTGACTCATAATATACCAATGACACCAAACACATCGCCGGTGAAGTAGCAACCGTACCCAATGAATCCAAAGCATGCTCAGGCTATTAAGAAAGAGATTGATAAGCTGATAAGAGCAGGATTCATTTACAAAATTGAGCACACGGACTGGGTATCACCCATAGTCATCGTGATGAAGAAAAATGAAAAAATTAGAGTGTATGTCAATTACAAGAAGGTGAACGTTGCTACTGAAAGGGACAATTATCCATTGCCATACATCGATCACATTCTTGAAAGAGTGGCGGATAAGGGGGCCTATAGTTTTCTGGATGGCTTCTCAGGATACAATCATGTGCAAGTGCATCCTGTCGACAGGCATAAGACTACCTTTGCCACTGAGTTGAGCGTCTTTGCTTACATACTCATGTCTTTTGGGTTGATTAATGCCCCTGCCACCTTCCAACGTCTCATGTGCACCATATTTAAAGACATGCTTCACAAGGAATTAGAAGTCTTTGTCGATGACCTCTGCGTTCACTCGAATTGGATGGAACACTTAAATAAACTCCAAGATGTCTTTGAGCAGTGTCACCTTTATCGTCTCTCCTTGAATCCCTTGAAATGCTAGTTTTGGTTGAAGCATGGATGTATCCTCGGCCACGTGGTTTCGAAGAATGGCATTGCAACTCACTTCTCAAAAGTCAGGATTATTGTCGACCTTTCAACCCCAACCAACTACAAAGGGGGTTCAATGCTTCTTAGGCTATATATGGAATATTATTGGCGGTTTGTGCTGAATTACGCATTGATAGCCAGACCTTTATAGAAGCTTCTGATTGTCTTTCAATGGAGTGAAACATACTAGTGAGCATATGAAGAGTTGAAGAAGGCTCTAACCACAGCACCAATTGTACGAGCCCCAGATTGGACCATAACCTTCCACGTGCATATCGATGCTCTAAATTTGTTGTGGGGGTAGTGTTGTGCCAACCTGGCGAGCACAACCTGGACTATCCAGTGAGCTTTGCTAGTAGACAACTCACTGAGATGTAAATAAACTACTCGACGTGACCGAAAGAGAGAACTTGGCCGTGGTGTTTGCTGTAAAGAAGTTCCGACATTATCTATTGGCTATACCCTTTACCTTCTTTGTCGACCATCAAGCCTTGCTATACCTTAGTGAATAAACCTTGCGCTACAAGACGCATAGCTCGGTGGCTCCTTCTGCTTTTGGAGTTTGACTTCTCGGTTCTATGGAAGGGAAAACAGCACTATATGGCTGATCATATGTCACGCATCCCCACAAGAGAAGCCGCTGGAGAAGGCATTACTGATGAATTGCTAGATACCCACCTCTTTAACCTCTCCAGCAAGAGAGATTTATTCAAGACGGATCTAATGCCATATTGGATAGATGACATAGTCCAAGTGCTTGAGCACAGACTGCCTGAACAACCGATAGAGAAGGCAAGGCTGAGGCAACTTATTCTTCCAACCCTACTAGTTGATAGCAGGCCAGCTGTATCGCTTAGGGAAAAATGGATTTCTACGCAGATACGTATGAGAACATGAAATGCACGATGTGCTCTCAGAGGCACACAGTGGAACTGCTGGTGGACACTTTAGTGGAGACAGAACAGCCCGCAAGGTGTTGCAGCGTCAACTATGATGGCCAATGCTATTCCGTGATGCCACATGATTTGTTAAGAACTGTGACGAATGTCATAGGAAGAAGGTCCCGATTCACAAGGATGAAATGGAGTTTATCCCAATCATTGTACGAAAACCCTTCGAAAAATGGGGAATCGACTTCATAGGACCCATCAGCCCTGTTGTATAGTATTCATAGGCCAAATACATCATTGTGGCCACAGACTACCTAACAAAGTGGGTAGAGGCAAGAGCAACACGAAAGAATGATGCTCGAATGACTACCAAGTTCTTGTGGGAGCAGGTGATCTCACGATTCGGATGCCCCATCGAACTAGTCAGTGACCAAGGGACACACTTCATCAATGAAGTGATAGCGCATCTCCTATTCACCTTCCTAATTATCCATGGAAAATCCTGTCCATACTACCCTCAAGAAAATGGCCACGTAGAATCCATAAATAAGGTTATTGTTAACGTCCTAACCAGGGTAGTCTTGGCCTCAAGTAGTGACTGTTGAGAATCTGGCAGTTGGTGCCGTCATGGCTGGAGTCTTGATTTCATTTGTAGCATGTCTTCTGTGATCTATTCTCTGTTTTTCTGATTAGTAGTGCTGAATATAGTGTATCTATGCTTCCATATGGTTAGTTCTGAGTTTTTATGATTTCTGGGTGTAAGATTAGGTATTTGCTTCATGAAGTATTTCTTTGTTCTTTTATGTATTCTACATAGAAAGGGCAGCAACATATGCGATAACAAGCTGATGGCAACCTTGTGGGCTTAGTGTGCAGCGTATAAAACGGTTGTCGAACAGACCCCCTTTAGGTTGACCTACGAAACCGAAGCAATTCTCCCCGTGAATTCTTTGTGCCTAGCCTGTGAATTGCACTTTAGGAGTGATGGGAAGGAAAGGAGGCATGGAGATGCAAGGCCTAGTTGAGCTAGAATGTCGCTCTGAGACTCGTCTTCTAGCCACTCATGCACTCATATGTGAGAAGGGATGACGCAAGAGCTGGTTTGACAAGCATATCAAGCAACGGGACTTCGAACAAGGCGACTTAGTGCTCGTGTACTCAGTTAAGGGGCACAAGGAAAAAATGAAGTTTAGGGGTCTTGGACCTTTCAGAGTCTGTGCGATTAGCCAAACGGGCAACGTCGAGCTCGAGACTCTAACAATTTGTTAAGCATTGTGAGAGTGTCAGAGGATGAAGGTTCCAATTTGCAAGGATCAAATGGAGTTGATCCCAATCATTATACGACAACCTTTCGAAAAATGGAGAGTCGACTTCATAGGACCCATTAACCCTGATGCATAGTATTCGCAGGCCAAATACATCATTGTGGCCACAAACTACCTAACGAAGTGGGCAGAGGCAAGAGCAAAACAAAATAACGATACTCGAATGACTGCCAAGCTCTTGTGGGAGCAGGTGATCTCATGATTCGGATGCCCCATTGAACTAGTCACTGACTAGGGGACACACTTCATCAATGAAGTGATAGCACATCTCCTATCCACCTTCCTAATTATCCATGGGAAATCCTCTCCATACTACCCTCAAGCAAACGGCCAAGCAGAATCCATAAATAAGGTTATTTTCAACGTCCTAACCAAGATAGTCTCGACCTCAAGCAGTGACTGGGATAACAAGCTGATGGTAGCCTTGTGGCCTTAGCGCACAACTTATAAAACGCTTATCAGACAAACCCCCTTTAGTTTGACCTATAGAACCGAAGCAATTCTCCCCGTAGAATTCTTCGTGACTAGCCTTTGAATTGTACTTCAGGAGCGATGGGAAGGAAAGGAGGCATAGGGATGCAACACCTAGTTGAGCTCGAATGCCTCTCGACGGATACTCGCCTTCTAGCCACTCATGCACTCATATGTGAGAAGGCATGATGAAGAGCTGGTTTGACAAGCATATCAAGCAACGCGACTTCGAACAAGGCAACTTAGTGCTCCTATACTCAGTTAAGGGGCACAATCAAAAAATGAAGTTTAGGGGTCTTGGACCTTTCAGAGTCCATGCAATCAGCCAAATGGGCAACATCAAGCTCGAGACTCTAGATGTTGAGGGAATAGGCTTCTTCAATGGCAGTCATGTCAAAAAATACTATCCTCCCACACATCCTTTGCATGAGCTACCAATGTTGGAAATGTCTGTCAAGGTATGAGTAGCCACCATCACCAATATCGATGACGAGGATGAGGAAACCGTGGAGTGTGCATACCTGCACATCCCCATAGATATCTTCCTAGCCTATGAATTGCACTTCAGGAGCCACTCATGCACTCATATGTGAGAAGGCACTATGCAAGAGCTCATTTGAAAAGCATGTCAAGCAACATGACTTCAAACAAGGTGACTTAGTGCTCCTATACTGAGTTAAGGGGCACAAGCAAAAAATGAAGTTTAGGAGTCTTCGACCTTTCAAAGTCTGTGCGATCAGCTAAACGGGCAACGTCGAGCTCGAGACTCTAGACGGTGAGGGAATAGGCTTCTTCAATGGCAGTCGTTCAAGAAATACTATCCTCACACGCATCCTTTGCTTAGCCACCAATGTTGAAATCGCCTGTCAAGTTACCAGTAGCCACCATTGCTGAAATCGATGACGAGGATGAGGAATCCGTGGAGCCTACATACCTGCACATCACGGTCACTGCCAAGCGAACATGCACATTCAATGCCTTGATTGATAAGGGAGCAGACTTCAATGTCTTCACTCATGATCATTCGACCCAACTTGGCAAGCCGCTACTACAACCCAGTAACACCAAATTATGCCCATATGGGGGCCGCTCATAAGCACTTCTTGGCAAGTGCAGGGCTACCATTTCTATCAAGTCTGAGACTGTACCAATGATCTTCTACGTATTGCCAGACGCCAAGGACGCAGGCACATAGACGCTGCTAGGGCGAACCTTCAAGAGGCAAACTCGTTGCAACATTGATTATGAGTTGCAGCGCATTCATGTCGCCATAGGCAATATCCGCATTAATACAGCTTTTAGCAAGGGCTGTGCGATCTCACCCTAGCACCGATAGAACTATTAGCAACCAAATCTAAGGAGAAGGGTAGTGCTTGGCCACCACCCACCATCTCTCAAGAACCGCTACTCGTGGCAGCAAAAGCTAAGGCTCAACAGCCTAGTTTTCAATGGAGGCCTAAACAACCACAACCACTGCCTAAGAGTCATCGCACACAACCTCATGAGACCCGAAGCTCTAAACCTAGGACACCAAGGCGCAGTTACAAAAATCGGCATATAATCAAGCAAAGGTGGGTCCCTAAAGCCCTTCTACACATGCACGGCTACTATGGGCGGAATACCTGGATATGGATCCCTAAAGCTCACACGGCCAAGGGAACCACTCATATGCCACCCCCAAGCGTGATCACCCCCAGCCCCATAGAACCTCAAAACCATAAACCGCAATGCTCCCTAGGCCCACATCCATCAAGCTCATCCACACATGTGCCGAAGAGAGTCAAACAAGCCTATTGGCCCAAACGAAAGACATCGCCTCATGAGCCATCACCCGCTAGGGCCCATCTGACTACAATGATTCACTCTAAAGGCAGCAATCTATCAAAAGTAGCTGCCACTTCCCCATCCCTAAGCCAAGAAGCCCAACCGCAACCTCAAGAAGTCGGTGGGCATGGTCTTGCTATGACATCTTTTGTTCCTGTCATAATCCCAAGTTTCCATTAGTGCTTCCAAATTAACCATTTGCAAGAAAAGTCATAGTTTAAAAAGAAAGACTCTATATATTTATTGAATGAAAGCATTAAAATCCCATCCAATGTAGAATCTTCCATTCCGGCTTTAACTTTTTGCCCATTATTTCAAAGTTCTCTTGTCATTTTTCTACCTCCCTCGTTTTTTACATCTTTATGTGTTTTGCTTGATTTTCCTTGGTTTTAATTTGATCACCTCACTCCCCTCCCCTCCCAGCTCAAGAAGAATCCTTCCTAGGATTGAAGGTTTTGGAGGTTGAGGACATTTTGCAATGGGCCTAAGAGTTACCGACATAGGAACCAAGTGTAGAAATCACGGTTGTACTCTAATTGAGATGTGCAGTCTAGATCAAAAGGTTGAGTGCCTACGCGTGTAATGTAAGTGAGAACATCTCTTAGAAAGTCACTGGAGGTGACTCGACTAGCAATATGTAGCTCTTCCTCAGTCAGTAGGCGATTGAGGAAAGGGTGTCCCTTGATGTGCTCTTCTAGGGGGCAGTCGCGAAGAGTGGTTAGCACTCTATACATGGTTAGTGCAACATAAGTGGGGTGGTACTCCGCTGTTTTGATTGTACTGCGCTGCTCACTATTTGTCATGACTCGGTACCCTTCTATTTTCCATTGCAACCTAAGAGTGTACCAGTGTAGCAAGAATGGGGATTCAGTCTCAGCAATTTTGGATGATTTTGCAATTTCTTTGTCGGTGATGGCAAAAGTGGTTCACTGATCATATGACGTGATGAGGTGTTGTTTGAGGGCTTGCTCTTTAGAGATCTCATTGTTGAGTAATACAGCAACGGAGTTTAATGCCTTTGCGAAGGCAAGTTCAAACATCTCCCAAGAACAAGGCATCATATAAACTTTGGTTGCAAAAGGCTCGAGCAACAAGTCTAAGTCCAAGCGGTCGTAACTCAAAGCTAGCTCTCTGAAGGTGGCATCGAGCTGTCTAATGCAATCAACCATGTCATCCTCTGTATCTTTGGCTAGATCTGAGGCAAGTTTCAAAAATGATTTTCGCTCATAAGAGGGACATTTAAGACGAGCTAGTGGTTGGGGTTTGATAGCACTAGAGCCTTTAAGCTGAAGAGCCACTCCTACAACCAGCTTAAGTTCCAAACCATTCACAACATAGAGGGTGTGGTGGCCAAGGAGAATGCGGTCGAGAGAGTCATTAAACGATGCGGCTTCACCAAGTACCTTGAAACATTTACGCAAGAACCTAACCACAAAAAGTGTATGGATTTTCTCAAGTCTTTCGACCCTCACAATGAGTTCAGCACTGTCACATTGGTACAGGTTCACTTAACCCTTGCCTTGGTGGAAAAGGGGTTGGGACTGGAGCCAAAGATAGAGAAGAAGGAGAAGAGGGATGTATACACCATGCTGAAAATGAAAAAGGAGGATGTGCTAACTAACGATGGCATCAAGATCCAGGACATCCCTAATGTAGAAGCCAGACTGCAAGCAAAGCTAGTACACGTGCTCTTTCTCCAGCCAGTGCTACAACACCTTAATGCATCGAATCATTGTGCATGTGCTAGAGAATGTAGCAGCTCACACCCTGCATGAAGTCGACTAGAACAGTCATGTATGCAAAACCATCGACCAAGCGGCTAAAGCACTGGCTTTAGGAAGCATACCACAACAGGAGGAGAGTCCCTAGCTTTCAAGGCCACGGAAAGAAAGAAGGCCTCGTCCAAGGCCTTGTTTATTGCCTATTGAAGCATTTTGATTGCGCCCATCCATGAGGTAGTGAAAGAGACACAAGATGCAGAGGAAGGGGAAGGAGGAATGCATGACAGGTCACCCCCTCACTAGGACCAAAAGAGGTCTAGCGACAGGACCGAGACTAATAAGGAAGGGCAGGAACAAGAAGAACAATCGAGCAAAAAGCAAGCCAAGAAACCCAAAAAGAAGACTGCACAAAAGAAAAAGAAGCCGGATGAAGGCTACAAGAAGGAGAAAGAGGATTCGGAACAGAAAAAAGACAATCCCTCAAGGAGGCCGAGGAGAGGGAGAAGAAAAAGAAACAGGAAGAAGAAAAAACAAAGGAAGAAGTCAACAGGGCTAAAAATGTGTCAAAATAGGAGTCCCAGAAGAGGAAAACGGAAGAACAAGAGAAACTAGAGGAAGAGTAGAGGAAAGCTCTGGTGCGCAGATCGGTCGCAGATAGCTCACGTGGTGAATTCCCAAAGGTCCCCAAGAACAAAGTACTCTACTTTTTAGCACAAAAACCAATGTAAAAGCAAGCACGACATGAGACAAGAGACAAATTGGGTTCAATCTCCCCCATGCCTTGTGTGAGCGCTTCACAAAGCATGTATTTAATGTATATTTCCAATCTTTATGCTCAAAAATAGCCCAATTACAAAAATATGACAAGATTTTAGCTTTTGAGTTTGCTTTCTACCAAAAATAGGAAAATAAAGCTAATGGACGGTGCCCATAGTGTCTGGCACGCCCAATCTCAATGTCGAAATAGAAATAACATATCCAGGCGCATAAGCGCATACAAAATAATAATAAATAATCGATGTCTCTATAGACATAACAAAATATAGGCGTGGCGCCTATCAAAATATAGTCCAAAGGTCGAAAACCCGCTAGACTCCAATGCTTTCCTCGGCCACTACTGCTATCTCTACACATCAACTGAAGCATTCACAATCGTTAGTAAAATAACACAATTAAACCGACAACAGTGAATACCTAGCAGTCTTCAGCTACATAAATAAATCAACTGGTTAGAAATAAATCCTAACCTTAATTTATTACGAGTGCGCACTCTAAACTCATAAACGTTTATTAATTTAATATGCATTTTGCGGAATCACCCGCTATGGAATCACCCATGTACACACTAAATTAATGAAACGCCCGAAAAGGACAGGCGTCCCCATCAACTTCTCGCACAAAGAATCCTCTTTGCGTATGAGCCCCGGTCATCTAAGTTTACGGAATTCACCGTAAAACCTCACGAAATCCACCGTGGAATATGCCTCCTGGCATCAAGCTCAAAAAGAAAGGAAAAGAAGAGCTGTTGAGGAAGAAGAGGAACTAAGAAGGAAGGAGGAGGAGGACTTGGCCAAAGGCACACTATGGTCCATTGAGCAGCAGTGCAAGGCTGATGATCCATGAGCATGGAGCCCACTAAGGGAAAACAGGCCTAGCTCTAGCATGCACTACAACAAAAACGAGGCATAGACGCGCATGTTAGACTTGCAAAGTCGAGCGCGTCTATCAGAGCATCTATAAGTGCGTGTAAACGTGCGTGTAAATAGACGCGAATTTTGCATCTATATATCCGCGCAAATAGACGCTAATATAGACGCACAAGTAGAGGCACAATTATTTAACCACCTAAAATTAGCAATTCACATAATTAAAAAACCAAAGTTAATAATTATTTAACCATTTGAAATTGATTCTTGAGCATGCACATGTGCACATGATAAAAACCATAGAATTAAGAATACACATTGAATCATTGAATTAAAAAAATAGAGTTAATAATTACTTTTTCATTGCTTTCTAATGAATGGCAATTCCTGCAGTTGACAAGCCTGATATAAGTAATTAGCGGCAAGCGACAGAAACCTTACAATTAGTAGCAAGCATTGCAATATGTATCTTGTAATTTCTCTACATACTTAAAGATGATAAAAGATACTTCCTTTTTATTATGGAAAATTCAATTTAGCTTTAAAACTAACTATTGATTCTTGAGTATGCACGTGTGCGCATGATAAAAAGCATAGAATTAGGAATACACATTGAATCAATAAGAAAATTAAGTATGTTACAGTGAATGATCCATCTTATCTTCAATGAGATCAGCCCTTGCTAAACTATAACTTCATCAATATCATCGACAATCACATTATTGTCTCCATTCTCTTCATTCTCTCCATCCTCGCATATAGTAACATAGACTGGTTACATGAGGAAATGCGTTTCCTTGAACATCCTCGCGAGGTTCATCTTGTACTATAACATCCATATCATCCATTATGGTGTCATCATGTACATCATCATTAATTGTTGGATTGTCATCTGCTATCTCCATGTCGGTAATATTACCATATATTAGTTTTGAACGATTAGATATAGGGATGACATACCACCATTGGTTATTGTTTACCATTGGATGATACACAACCTATGTTTGAAAAACAAAAGCAAAAAACTTAAGTACTTATTATATTGTGTATATGTATCACATGTATACATATTAAAAAATTAGCCTTTGCATATATATCTACTCGCATTGTTGAGGTAGTACTAATGTGTCATTCTTGTTTTGGTGAAATTTGGTAGAGTCAATGATTACAAAACCACTTGGATGACGTCTGATTGTGCAATGCTCACCATTTGTTACCACTTCTTTAAACCACTTCACATCTAGTACATATATAAAGAATCATTTGAAGTCAAGCTTCAGAATATCTTGGATCAAGCCACAATAACCTTCCATGGTACCATTGGCAACCTCGAAGTGAGCAAGGACACCACAATCTTGGGTATTTCTCTTTTCATCTATACGTTGAGTTCGAAGATGGTTACCCTCACACCAAAGTGCATTGAATAATGTGCACTAGTAGTAAAAGATAAAAGATCAAACATGTCAAATATTTATATAAAATAAAACTTATAAAAACAAATTAATTGATAGTATGTCTCACCTTTGATAAGCAACCTCGTGCGTATTCCCACTCTTCTTGAGATATTCCTCTTTTTCCATTCTCTCCATTTCCTCATGTAACCAATCTATATCAATATGACGTGGGAGCGCATTTAGATGATCTAGAAATGAGACATTACGTCCATATCTAGTGCAAAATTCTTGTCTTTCACTTTTTCTTCTTGCCCTTGCTTCATTGTATAGTGTCACCCATTTGCTCATTACATCACTATTGAGCACACAAAAACTATTTAACTTACGAAGTTCTTCTTTTGTTAGCACTTTACTCATTCCTTTTCCTTGAGGTACTATAGAGGCCATCCTTAAGTCTTCATCATCTTTCCATAGTCGTGGTTGAGAGGGATCCACTTCAGCAAGATATTCAGAGATATAAACAAGGGATGATTGCACTAACCAACCCTCAACCATGCTTCCCTCAAGCCCTGCTTTTTGCCTCACAAAATCTTTCAAGGTTTTCATGAAGCGCTCAAGAAAAAACATCCACCTTACATGAACTCCCCACAAAGTGCGATCTCATCAATCAAATGTACGAGTAAATGTAATTGAGTAGTCAAAATGGATCGAGGAAAAATTTCCTCCACCAAACAAACCACCTCAACAAATAATACTCGAGCATCTTGCAATGTGTTTGGATCAATTTTCTTCAAGCTCACGTATCTGTCAAGATGTATTTGAGAATTGTTTATTTTTGTGTAGAAATTCAAAGATATATAATGAAAAAATACAATGTATACACACCTCACAAGCTCTCCCATCTTGTAAATGATATCACGTATATCTTTGGAGGCACAATGGGATATGCTAGTAGGAAGTACGAACTGAATGTAAACAATATTCATAGATCAAATGATTAGTTGAGGAAAATGTCATCATACCCCAAAGTTTACACATAGTTACTCCACTAATTACTATATTCATGGTTAGAGATACCCTTACTTGAATCATTTTGTGCCAATCATGGGACTTCAAACCAGATAGTTGTTCCACACCTCTTTTCTTTTTCTTTATGAAGTCTCCCTTGAGACATCTCATACATCCTGTGGGTGTTCGAAAGCTATATATTTGTTCCTTCACTATTTTTTCCTCGTTCTTTGACAACATCCAAGGTGCATGGGGTAGCTCAATCTTTCCTTTGGGTCCAATACGTGGCCAGGCTCGTCTCATGCGACCAATGTTACGTAAATCCTCCCTTACATTAACTAAATCACGAGCCCCTATCAAGTGATCCCATAATGTAGATACAACATTTTTAAATATGTGCATGGGGTCCAACAGGTGATTGATCTTGAGTTCAATCCAATACGGAAGACAAAAAAATATAGAGAACCTAACAAACAAACAATATATTATGTAAACAATTCATCATGCTAAATACTTTAAAGTCAATTGAGAGAAATGCACTTCTTACCGACTCATGCCGAGTGGAGGGTGGCTGTCGACATTAATCCATCTCTCCTTTCAATCTCGAATGGTTAGAGATTGTGGAGTCATTCCATTAGTAGAGAGAACATATTTGGAATAGTCAATAGGAAGAAATCGATGATGATTGTCATAGATAAGCTTCTTTAAACATGCCGGCCTAGAGAAAACTAGAGAGGGACTGCAAATAGGACATGCATGATATCCTGACGTGGTTAAACCTGAAAAACCAAGTGAATTAATAAAATGCAATTGATTCAAGTCTTGAATTTCAAATATAGAGTTATACACATGTACCTGAACGCTCTCCATATCCTGGAAAGTTGTGCATGGTCCACAACAACATGGACTTCAATGTGAAATCTCTAGAGGATGCAGATGCACTTCTATCTTGCACCTCAATACCTTCCCATAACATTTCTAACTCTTCAATCAAAGGCTCTAAGTAAATGTCCATGTTTTTTACCTTGTGCTTTCCATGAATCAGAAGGGACAACATCACATGTCCCTTTTTAATTGCCATGGATGGAGGAATATTATAGTTCACCAATACCACTGGCCATACACTGTATGATGTGCTTTTGTTGCCAAATGGATTGATTCCATCCATACCTAAACTAAATCTCAAATTTCTTGGCTCTTCTTTGAAAATGGGCCACAAATTATCTATATGTTGCCATGCGGGTGTGTCTGTAGGGATCCTCCATTTTCCATCACTTGAACAATGACTAGCATGCCATGACATGAGCTTTCCAATAGACTTACACTTGAACATAAGTTTTATATGTGGAACAATCGAAAAATGTCGCAAAACCTTACGAGGCACATCCATTGACTTCATCTCCACTTCGTATCTTGATTCGCCACAAACAGGACACTCTCGTGCGAACTCATGAATCCCACGAAATAAGACACAATCATTGACACATGCATGGATCTTGACATAATCGAGGCCTCCTAGAGATGTCAAGTAATGTCTTGCTTGCTCTCTCTTACTTGGCAATTTTTTTTCTTTTGGAAGAATTTGTGATAATAACCTACATATATTTTTAAAAGTGAGTTAAAAAACCACCAACATATATTTCTGTCTGATTTCAAAATAGAATTAACAATTAATATTATGATTCATATATAAGCCAAACTGAATTGATACCTACTTCAATAACGCATCCAAACTGACATTATTCCATCCATAAATTGTTTGCAAGTTAAGTATCTCGAGGGACACACGAAGAATGGAGTACGTACAACCTTCATACAACGGAGTAGATGATGCTACATATAGTGGATCATCTGGCTTCATAGAGTGACCTTCTCCCTGAACCGGTTCTGAAAATAGATGGTGTACCATGTTGTCCAAAATCTCAACCTCTATGACTTGATGGGGCATTTCATGAGGGCTACTATCATGGTCGTCAGTCTCTACTCTTCTTGAAGACTCTGCCTCCTCGCGTCAACGTTTTGCAGCCTCTCGACGCCCAGGAGGGAGCATCTGAGGATGTGGCACTGCATCCTGCTCAACCACAAAAGGGAATTTCATGTACATTGATATATAATTCCCGTAACATAGACATGAAATCTTAGTGGTAAAAAAAAACAATGAATACCAATGATTTTTCTCGATCCCATTCTCTATACAAGCTGAGGCGTGACATTGCAATTCGACATGCTCGAAAAATACACCCTCGACAATGATCACACATGAATTTAATTTTTCGTCGTAGCCATGCATCTCGATTATGAAGGCGCAATGTTTCATCCTCACTTGAGGATGTGCTCATTGACTCACCAGCTTGCACTGCACTAGGCGATGATGACGTTGACATGATTAAACCTAATTCATGACAACATCAAAATATTTGTCATTCATATGTTTACATAAGATCTTAATTTTAAATACACAAAAATCATCATAAATACATTAAAACTTATGATAAGAATTCACTATCAAAACTTATCTTAAAAACAAAAAATTATGATAAATCCCAAATGCGCGTCTATATCCGCGTTTAACTACGCGTCTATATTCGCGTCTATCTAAACAATAGACGCATATATACACGTGAAAATAGACACACACGTCAAAATTCAAACTATACTTAAATCATTTATTTTCAAACTGTGCCTTTCCTTTCCTGCGTTTTTTGCGGTTCTGAAGCTTGAGTTTAGCCGACATGCAGTCTCTTCATGCCTCACCTAGTCTCTTCATGCCTCACCTCCTCATGACTCACCTCTTCTTTCATTTCAAACACACAACAAGGGAAAAAGGAAAGCCAAGGAGAGGAATAAAGAGAGAACAAGAAAGAGGAGAACAAGAAGAAGCAGCAAGCAAGCAAGTAAGCATCAAGGGAGGGTAACTTACCAAGGAGAGGAAGAAGGAGAAGGAAGAAGCGCCACCACCCACCACACCAAACACCCAAGGTGAGTCTCTCTCTCTCTCTCTTTCTCTCTCTCTCTCTCTCTACTCTGTCTGTTTATTTAGGATTTTTGATTCCATTATGTATTGCATTTTGTAAATCATCAATGGCGATCGTCGGCCTAAAATCGGCCGACCGGGCGCGTCTGATAGTGCATCTACATCTCAGTGTAGACGCAGACATAGACATGAAAAAATGTTTTCTCTCAGAGTGCCTGAGGGCGCGTCTTAGAGCGTGTGTGCTGGCACGTATGCTTTGCAGTGTACACGCGATGATACACGCATTACACAGAAGGTTGACTTGCAGTCTATATGCGATTATACACGTGCATTGACCTGGGATGCGCGTCTGGCAGCGCGTCTGTGCTGCATGTTAGATGCACAGATAGACGTGCTGGACATAAGGTTCACTCTAGAGCGCGTCTAACTTGCAATGTAGATACGGGGATACACGCGCCAGGTCTCCCAGTTCTGATAGTAAACAATATATTTTTGCAATGATGAATGTGACCAATCCCATGTTTGTGTTTATCAGTTTTCTTGTTTAAGAGAAGCACTAGCACTTAAGTGGTATGCTCAATGTCTAAAGAAAGCTCTTTGCAAATGTAGGTAATATATGATTTTTTGTATGCAAATAAATTTGTCTTTTTCCTGTGTTTTTTTTGCAGATATCATATCATGGTTCATCTAGCAATGACCCAGATGTGGATCGCATGAATGATACATTGGCCTCCTTTGGCAGGGGGGTCAATGCATTTTTTGGAGGTTTTCCTAGTAGGGAAGACTTCATGGGAGAGATGACCAGACACCTTGGCCGCTCTCCCACAGCGGACGAGGTGTTCAGTGTCATGTCTGGGACACCTCTGGCGTCTTTGCCTGGCACTACTTCCCAGACTCCACATGCAAGTACTCCACATACAGGTACTCCATATGCAAGTACTCCATTTGTAGGTACTCCACGTGCTCCACGTGCATCAGTTGAAGCACAAGCATCTGCAGAAGCACGTACATCTGCAGAAGCGCATGCGTCCAGCGAGGCAGAGGGCAGTCGACAGAGAGGGAGGAGGGAGAGTCGAGGGGGAGGACGAGGGTTGTGTGGGGGTTGCCTAGGAGGTGGCGAGCGATCACCCTCACCAGTAGATCACGTAGAGGAGGTTGTATGCCAATACTATAGAGTTACAAATGTTGGTGGCATCTTTCATGATGATGAGGGAAGGGATGCAATGGCGTACATGAGGAGTGTCGTGCATGCGACGTATAAAGATTGTTTCATTGCCTTCAAGAATCAGAAAAGCGGCTTGTGGCAGGAGGTGTTGAGGGCAGTCCATAGGAGGTACCCAAATCCTGAGGGTTAGCGATTCACGGATGATTGGGGACGAACAAAAGTGAGGGATATGCTTCACAACAAAAGATCCCGCCTCATGACATGGGCCAGGGACTCACTGCGGAGGTTTGAGGAGGGGAGTGGAGCCTATAGCCAACCACCTATGTGCCACCGCGTAGAGTGGAAGAAAGCCAAGAAGAAAGCAGCTAAGAAAGTGAAGAGTCGCCAGCATGCAGAGGCGCGACGGATCCAAATGGAAACAATGGGATCGTCGCATTACGGATCGCGCGGCAGAGTCGTGAGAGGCAGAGTTTGTAAGTATATTTTGATTTCTAGTTTTTTTAAATTTATATTTCTTTCAATTATTTATATATTTTAGTCTAATATATTGTGACTCATAACTGTTTGTATATCTCTAAATGTTTTGCAGACTACCATCGTTGGTAGGACACCTACTCCTAGAGAGGTAGGTTACCATCGAGGCCATAACCGCGCAGCGACATGGCTTCACTTTTATGAGGAGGGTCTCATCACTGAGGACCAATACAACTGAGCCATGAGGATTCGACAGCCAGAGGAGGTATTTTTTTCTTACTTTCCTATTAAAAGTATAACTAATTATAACTTTTTCTCCACCTTGTCTATGTAAGCAACCTTGATCTTTTGTGTGTGTAGGCGAGCCTGGATGTGGAGCATAGCGAGGAGGGGGATAGCGATGCTAGTAGCCATGGTGGTACTAGTGAGGATGTTTCCTCTTCAGATTCGTAGAGGAGCACCATACCTCCTCATGAGGCCTTCTTTTCTTGTATATGTATGATATCTCTTTGAGCCTACTGCTTGTGGCCACGCTTTAGGTCGCAAGCACTTAAACTTCCCTTGTAAATGCTTTGATATATAATGAATACATGGACTTTTATTTTCAATTCTCATGCCTGTAAGATACATTGTCTTTTTTCCAAATACCCAATTTGATGTATGGGAGGGAGGGAAAAAAACCAGAGAGCATGTGGTTGCTCTCTGGTTTTTCTTTTCCAATTCTGTTTTGTGCGTCTATCAGCGCATCTAAATTGCAGATAATTCGCGTTTATTCGCGCGTCTATAATGCAAACTACACACGCTTATACACGCGCTTCATAATTCAAATTTAATATATATATATATCTCTTTTTTTTAAATGACATTTTTTTTTTCCATTCGCATCTATCAGTGCTTGTAAAAGCGCGTCTACCAGCGTGTCTATATGCGCTTGTATATGTGCGTCTATTGCGCGTCTATTTGTGCGTGTAAATTCATTGATACATGCGATTATAGAGGCGAAATGATAGACGTGCAAATAGACAGGCGGATAGAAGTGCCCATAAGTTTTTCTCTATATTCAAAAATCGCGTCTAAATGTGCGTCTATGAGGCCTTTTTGTTGTAGTGACGCAGGTACAGAAGTCACGCCACCCGCTATCTTTGAAGGAAAAGGCAAGGCCCTCCTCCATCCTATCCCCACCCTCATGGTGCCCTCCACCAAACCAACCACCATCACGTCTAGCATCCCCACCAGCATGGAGGTCTCCAACTTCATGGCCGGGATGTAATATTTTATCAATAAAGAAATGGCCCAAGGAAAGAGCACGGAGACCACAGCCACGGGGAAAAAGAGACTAGCCGCAAATGCTGAGTCGAGATAGGACCAGAACCCTCCGTGAGTGGAAGCCTCGACCACTCCAACCCACACAACAATGATGCCACCACCCAGTTATGACGAGTACGTCGCTGAGTTGCTCTCCCAATTGGAGAGGGTGAAGGAGGAAAAGAGGATGGCTATGGTTGAGTTGGTGGCACAAAAGGAGCCAGTAGTCACTTTCTAGCTTGAAAAAACCCGCACAATAGCTATGCAACAACGACAAATCTTTGACCTCAAGCAAGAATTAAAGGCCAAGGAGGACATGGAAGAAAGCTACAAGTAGCGGCTCGAGGATGAGAATCAAGAACTGGTGCAGATGCAGGGAGAATATAAGCTCTTTCTGATGCAACATGGGGAATTGGAGGCGAAAACCGCCAACATCAAGCAAATCATGGAGGAATTGAATACCAAAGAAGAGGAGAGAAAGCAAGAGAGGGAGCAACAGCAAAAGGAGATTGAGTCTATGATCGATCAACTACACTTGGGAAGGAAAGAGCACGAGAATATGAGCAAGGAACTCAAAACCCAGGAGCAGAAGCTTGTAACCCCGATAGAGAAGCAGGGGGAAAGCATAGAGGAAATGAACAAAAGTGCAGAGGAATGGACAGCACAAAACGAAGAACAGATGAAGACACTAGCACGACACCTCGCTTTGGTGGAGAAAGAAAAAATCCTTGCAGAAAGTAAGGCATATGACACCCAGACAACCTTCAGTGCCCAACAACAAGCCTTCATAAACACACTACTCGACAGGACCCACCTAGAGGGAAAGGAGTCATTGGAGATGGTGCAAACAAAACTGAGCATCGCACGCAGAGCCCTGCATGCGGGGCTATGGATGCCACCCCAACTTGCGGAGGTTAGACTAAGCTTAGAAGAGCAACAAAAGTACCTACTACTGGCTGGCCTAACCCCCCAAGAATTGGATGCATTGGGCTTTGAAGGAGTGCAACTAGAAGACCAGCAGGGGAAGGAGGCTGACCTTGAATTCGTTATGAGGAGAATCAGAGAAGAGGTAATTCCACAATCCCCCTCACCGCATGTCCAAGAACATCAAGAGATTGATCCATCTACAAAAATACAAGCCGCACTAAGGGAGATACGGAGAAAATAAGTTGAAGAAACAAGGAAGCAACTAAGAGCCAAACCAGCGTCCACACCCCTCCCATCATGCCCCGATGACCTCCCTGCTAGATTCCACGTGGAGCTTGTGATTTGGGAACGGTAAGAAAAAGAAAAACACCCATTCACCTTCAGCTTTCTCAAGCCTAACAGCCTGTGGAGGGTTCTACCAATCAAGGTGATGGAGGAGGTGATTGCGACTAGCAGCCGTCTGGGATAGAAATGGCTTGAAGAAAGGAAGAGGACCACCATCCTGTGGGGAAAGGCAGAAGCAGAGTTTTGGCAAAACAAGGTATTCGAAATACCACATACTGTACAGGGCTACAACTACCAATCCCTATGGAGGAGGCGAGTGTGTGACATTAGCATGCTTGCCTGGATGGCTTTTAGTAACACCCTGCCCTATGACAGGAACAACCTCACATTCATGGTGTATCCTCGTAGGGTAGGTGTGGATTTTGTTGCCATCCTCCATGGGCATCATGATTTCCCCATCATCTACAACTCCAATGCTGCCTCCTTCGAACATGCCCTCCTTTTCGACTCCAAAAGACTAAATGATTCCATGACGCGTCTTCTCGCGGACTTCTCTTCATGCCCCGATCCAACCTTTATAACTACCTATAATTATCTTAGGTTACTTAAGTTACTACTCAAGCAGGACCCGACCCCACAAGAGCGTGGCGTGCCTCCTCTCTTTTTTGACCCTAATGCCATTGATAGCTATGCCATGGCGCGTTTAATGATGAGAACGAGCCTTCTCCCCTCATTTTGCCTAGCCCTCCTAGAGGATATGAACGATAGCCAGTTCACTAGGTGTAACCATCGCTTCCTCTCCACCACCTCCCTCTACATCTGCGTGAACCTCAAAGTATACATGCAACACCATCAATTTTTTAGCAAATCCATCTGACCCCCTTGTTCGCCTAAATCAGACGAGGAAGATTAGGTACGGACTGTCGTTCTACTAGTGTCATACTATTCCAAAAAAAGAAAAAGAAAAAAAAAAGACAAAGAAAGAGCATCCAAGGAAGAGCAAGAGGAATATTATGCATGGAATGGACAAAACAACTCACTTACAAAAGCATTTAGCACCACATAAAGTACGATCACTGCACCTAGGGGTCCTCAAGTTAGGCGTGCCCAGTAGCTTCGGTCGGATGGCTCCCCTCCTAAACCCCTAGCCCTCTTTGCTCCGCCACTTCATGCTTAGGGCCCATCAAGGGCAGGACATACCTAGGGAGGTAACAATCACCTATGGTTAGACCTATCACTCTAAGCTACTTGCAGTGCACCTCCCTTTGCACGAATGGGGTCCCCAAGCATGGGTTATCACCCAGGCGAGCCTTTGGTTAGACCCAACTCCCGATTCCACCAACACAAGCACAATGCACTACATAATAAGGTAGAAACCCCCCTTAGGTAGAGCACTGCACCCTTTCCTTTCAATCATCGCAAAGAAGACCAACCACCGATTTCAGAGGCCCCCGTCAACCACTTGCTATCTATTTGACTTCTCCAACAAACCTTATTACCAAGCTTCCAAGAGCACCTAAGTTTACACATGGCCTTTCCCTTACACGAATACTTCGTCAATTGCCTCTTAAACACCAGCAGTTGCCAAGAGTGCCATGGGACTGGCACCTGTCTCGGAGCGGGGTAATGTTAACCCCAAGCCGAGAAGGCGAAAGAATGAATGAAAAAGTGGGTAGAAGATGGAAAAGGAGCAAAAAACACGCAAGCGGCCTCTAAAGCTAAGCCGCGGCCAAAAGCGTAATTTTAAATGAAACGCACCTCAAAAACTCTAAAAACTCTTGTAAAAGAGCACCACGCTCCCTCCTCTACCACTTGTAAAAGAATAGACGGGTATAGACTTAGGGCATGAAGCAAGAAGAGAGAATTAGAGAAAGGGACCTTGCCACAATGGCTGGTCATGTAAAAAGGGATGGACGCCCATGGGGTTTTAGGGTTTGTGTATATAAAGTTCAAAAAGTCAATGGAAGCTCATTCTTTGTTGTGTGGCTAACAAGAGCTCTTCTCTTCTTCTCCTCTTCTTGCTTGTGTGTGCTCTTGAGAGAGGGAGTGTGAGTGTGAGAGAGGGAGTGTGTGAGAATGAGGGATCAAGAAGGTGAAGCTCTTCACCATCTTCTCTTATCTTCTCTTCTCTTCTCTTGCATGCAGGGCTATGGTGGATGGACCTTGGAGATGGAGGAGGCTTTAGGATGCTTGAGCTAGCACCTAGGATCATGGAGCTACCGGTGTGTTCAAGAGAGAAGGCAACTCATATTGGCATCAAGGTAAGCTCACTACACTCGTAGGATTGACGACGCATCGGCTATGTGAGAGGTAGCCATTAGAGCTCACTTGGAACGCTTGAAACAATAAGCAATCCGTGGGTCTTGGCAGTTGATCGAAAGCTCCCACAATAGAGTATGCAATAACCCATATAACTTTGTAGAGAAATTCAAGCATGTGTTTGAGGTGCATAAACTTATAGTTGATGATAAGAAGGTTAATGGCTTTGGCCTTTTCTTAGGTGGTTAGGAAAGGAGTTGGTTTATGAGATTGGACAAGAATGATAAAGCATGATTTTCCACTCTCAAGAATGTATTCATCATGCAGTTTGCCAAAGACAAACATGAGGAGAACCTCAAGATGTGACTCATGAATCTACACCAACAAAAGGAGGAAATCATGCGTGAATATTTTTCCAAGATCCAAAGCTTGTACAAGTGATTCCCTCTTATTGAGAGGCCAAATCCCAAGGCCATCTCTGAAGCCTTTGTCAAGGGGATATGAGATGGATATATATATGTGTTAAGAGGACTAAGGAAGACTTTCCAAGTATTTTTCTTGAAGTTCCCGTACAAAGGATACAAAGGGAAGCAAGTTTGGATTTTGCGTCAAATGGTCAAATATTTGAATTTAGCAAAGAGGAAAATCAAAAGGCTGATATGGTCATAAAAGGATTGGAACAGAACCAACAATTCCTATAGGTGAAGATGAGAGAAAGACACATGTTTTGGGCAATCAAAGGATGATATTGTCATAGAAGAGTTAGAACAAAAACCAAAACTTCCTATTGTTAAATATGAGAGATAATTTTTTCTTTTCATAATACACTAGTTTTCTAGATGGGATTGCTAATGAGATAGCTAGAGAGAAAACTAAAGAAGAAAGAAGGAAAGAGATATTTTCTATTGTTTTTTAGGAAATATTGGAAGGAGGGTATAAATATACCATCTATAAAGTTCAAAGGGACTTGGAAGTTTAAGAGATTCAAATATGAGGTTGCAAACTCTACATGGTTGTCTACTCAAGCTAATTGTTTTGAAATCAAGTTTGAATATGAGCTTCTAGCTCTAGAAGCATGATGGCTAAAGATGATTGTCTAGTCAAGCTGGTTGTGTTGAAAGCTAATAGACTTGAAACCAAGTTTAGAGATCAGCTTCTACGGTCTAGAAAGCATGATGTGAGGATGTTGAGGCTAGTAATGCTCACTCTTTGGATAATGTTGATGATGGTGACTCAATGATAGATCTAGAAGCATGATGTGAGGATGTTGAGGGAAATAGTGCTCATGCTTTGGATAATGAGGATGGTAATGACTTAATGGAGTCATGCTTGGTTGAGGTTAAGTTATTGGAATTTGGTTTGAATCCTAATTACAGTAGAGGAGAGATTCTTTGTGTTGATAGTGATTTGGTGATATTTGGACTTTTGGAGTGACTTATGTGATGCTAAGACTTTTTTAGGTGGTTCAAAATCCTTGGAGAGGCTCAATTTTATGCATAGAAAGGTTTCATGAGAGTTGTTTGGTGATATTTGGGGTTTTGGAGTGACTTATGTGATGCTAAAAAATTTTTAAGGGGTTCAAAAACCTTGGAGAGGCTCAATTTGATGTACAGAAAGGTTTCGATGTTGAGAAGAGTGGAAATTGCTTAGTACATGGTATTAATTGTGTTTTTGAGATTGATTAAAATCTAAACAATAAAGAGAGGGTGGATACTTGATTGAATGACTTTGAGAGCTCACTGGTAGTCCTTAGACAAGATAGGAAAACGCACAAAAGATAAATCTAGAACTTAGAGAAGAAAACCTAAAAGGAGATGAGATAAAACAAGGAACTTAACAAGACGAGGAATCTACCTTAATTAATGATACTATAGAACAATAAATGAAGAAGTTACCATTACAAGATTTTGTTGTAGATGGAGATAGCCAATTTTCATTTGAAAATACTGAGGAAGAACATGGAGATCTATAGAAGAACTCTGAAAACATGGAACCCTATGAGAAAGTAAGAAGTCAAACAAAAAAAATTTAAAGGTGAGATCATGTGTATAATAGGGCCCGAAATCATTGAATAAACAATGAGAGCTAAGGACCTAGAGATAGATTGGGTAACTGGTAAGTCTTCATTGTATAAAGAAACTAGTTGCATATACATTATGCATAGCCTATGTGCATGGGAACATGTATATGCATAAACATATGAATGCATATATGTATGTGAGTATGTATGTGTGGCTTATGCATAATTGTGCTTCATGTCTATACCTATGCATAGCCTATCTCTATGTATTACCTATATGTGTACCTTTTCATGTGCAATACCATACATTATTTCATGCCACTAATTTTAATGCAATGTGCTTTTGTAAATGTATGTTATCATGCATCTTGGGGGACATCCTTCTTTTACAAATGAGTTATACATGTGTTTATGAATAGATAGTCCTATGCCTTCTCCCCCACAAATATCCCCATACTCATTAACTAGATTTATGACCATATCTCTGTCATCTCATACTAAAGTGACAAGAAAATCTTTAAGGAAAAGAAAATCACAAATGAGGAAGAGATTAAGTAGGAAAAAAGAGAAGATAATATTCAAGATTACTTAAATAAATGGGAAGAGATAAGACAAGTTGAGAAAGAGATTAAGATGGAAAAGGAGGAAGAAAAGGGCCATGCTTACTTAGATCAAAGAGTATAGAGTGACAATGCACAAATACTATAGAGTCATTCAAGTGAAGAGATTCCAAATCATTGATTGAAGGATATATTGGTAGGTAGAAATGTGAGAGACCATGATAGCATCAAGCGATGATAATCTCATGGGTTTCTTGGATTTGGTTGAATTTGAGTTTTCCAAGATAAGTTACAAGGATATAAAAACTAATAAATACCTTCTTGGTGCATAGTAGAAGCCTATTTTGTAGGAGCTACACATGGAGGGTATATTTCTACCTTGGGTCTACTAATCAAGAACTTGAATGGACCATCAAGAGTTACCATATAGAAACTAGTGAATAGAAAACGAAATTGCAAAAAGAGTTTAGAAACCTCATTAATCCAACCTCCAAGGACATGAAGGGGCTAGAAGAATTTGTTTTTTCTCTAAGTTTTTACATTGTGACAATGTTTATAATGTGAGAGACTTTTGAATGAGTTTCTAGGAGCAAAAGCAAGTCATGAGAGTAGAAAGGAAAGTAATCACCAATCCTTGAGTAGGTTTTTAGATTATGATGACTTGTTGCACTTATGTATGGCTAATTAGGTATTGGAGATAGGTTTTAGTTATAAAGAGAGACTCTAATTGATATTATGAGTGATTGTGAGGATCGAAATGAGTTGGAATTGGATGGACCTTATTTAGACAATATCTATGAGTGTGGGTGAAGAAGAAAGTGAATGGAGCCACAACAATGGAATCAATAGCTTTTGAAAGGTTTTGATAAATTTTTTGGTTTCCTCAACTTGGGTGTTATAAAATGCATGCATTGTAAGATTTCAACATTATTGAGCATGAATTAGGTTGAATTTTTAATGGGTTCTCCTATGTAGTATAAATGAAACATATAAATGCTTGTAAACTAGGGATCCAAGGATAAATATGTCACATTTTTCATTAAACCAAAAAATCTCCTAAGTTTGCTCTAGGAAGGTCAGTTCGAGGTCCTTGTTTGAATGACAAGTTTGTATATTAGGGTATTGATAGTTTTGATAGGCTAGGAGCTTGGATTCTATTTTAGCTATGATTCCTATGTTACCATGGCCAATACATTACATTAATACTTCACAATATGTGGGTTCATGAGCACAACATTACACTTTTTTATTTAGTGCAGCATTACACATGGGGATCTTATATGTGCTTATGCATTTTTTCACTTATGTATGACTAGTAAGTTGCTAGAGATAGATTTTAGTACTATAAAAAGACTTGGAGAGACTCTACTTGATATTATGCGTAATTGTCAGGATGAGAGTGATTTGCACTTGGATTTTAGTACTATAAAAAGACTTGGAGAGACTCTACTTGATATTATGCGTAATTGTCAGGATGTGAGTGATTTGCACTTGGATGGAGCTTACTTAGAAAATCTCCATGAGTGTGGGTGAAAAAAAAGGTTATAAGGCCATAACAATGGAATCAATACCTTTTTGAAAGGCTTTCATAGTTCTCTTAGTTTTCCTCAAGTTGAGTGCAATACAATGAAACCTTTGTAGGGTTCAAAAAACAGTGAACATGGATTGGATTGGATTTTTTATGGGGTTTTAGAGTAACATAGATGAGGTATAAGAATTCTTGCAAACTAGGAGAGTACGAAATATTTCACTTTTTATTAAATGAGAAAAATTTCCTAATTTTACACTAGGAACGTTAGATCTAGGTTATTGTTTGCATGAGAGGTATGCATACTAGAGTCTTGATAGTTTTGATAGGCTAGGATTCTAGGCTCTACTTCTCCTGTGAGTCTTGTGGTACACTTAACATCATCAGCCAATGCATTTTTCTTTGAGGGTTGGAAAAAAGAAGCTAGATTCAATGAGTTGAACATCAAGGAAGATCGACTAAACTTTTGATACCTTAACTAGCACTCCAAAGATGAGGGTTCATAAGCACAACATCATTAGGAGAAATATGGAATCTCTTTTTTTCCCTTAAGGATTTTCTCTCACCCCTCTCTCTCTAAAAAGAGACTTCAAAATAATATTATAATAAGAGATCTTCTACAATCAATCAAATCTCGTATTTGTATTTTCAATAGATTTCACCTATTATTTTATTCCCAAATTGTAGGATAAAGTCACTTTTTCTCAAAATCCTCATAACTAAAAAAATACAATTCTATTTTCTCTAAAAAATGATCCAATCATTAATATATGACTTTAATGCCCTCATGACTTTTTAACATTAAAATATATTAGAATCATTCTCATTCTTGCTTCTTAAAAGAGCGAAAGTTTGGAAACGATATAAAATGGCGTATACATCATATTTTAAAATTGTTTTTTTACCTAGAGACACCTTTTTTACTCGAGAGTTTCCTTGTAAATTTCTATCTTTTTGGACAAGTATATGCCTATTTCTAGGCATTTTTTCATTCCATCTCAAAGCTCTAATTCTGTCTGAAATTTTGTGTACTACACTCCTTTGCTCTAGAATATGGTTTCTTGCATAGGAATTCTTCTGAAGTAGCACTTAGTACTATCTACAACACTCTATACCCTACTAGAAGCAATCTCAAGAGTGGTTTTGATACCATTTGCTAAAATCAAGTAGTCTCTATCTACAACACTCTCTACCTTGCTACAAGAAATCTCCCTCTTCATCGGTACTATGCTACAAGATATCTTTCTCTTCAATACTCTATACTACAAACAATCAAGTGATAATGGAGTTATCTTTATTTTTTAAATCTCTGAGATGTTATTATTCTTCACAGTTGTTAAATCCTTAAGCATCAATTCATAGAGAGAGAGAGAGAGAGAGAGAGAGAGAGAGAGAGAGAGGAGGGAGGAGGGAGGACTATGTAAGATGAACTAAGAAAGTAATTGATAGAGTGATAGAGAGTAAATTAGGGCAGAAGATTAGATGACGTTATTGTTCTCCAATAGACAAGATTATGTATAAATGTGTTTAAATATCTTTGATCAATTCTTAGAGAGAGAGAGAGAGAGAGAGAGAGAGAGAATATTTTGAATAGAACAGAAGATAAGATTTGATACTTATTAGATGTAGATTAAAATCTAATATTACAAGATAATTAGGGGTTGATTAGGGTCTATCATGATTGAATTCAAGAGAATGAGACAATGTTCAAAAGAACTGTGGAAAGGGATGATGCAATAAGAGATAGGATGCAATAATTAAAAAATACAGGGAAAAAATATGTGGAGCTTTGGGTTGATGGATGCATTTATCCACTCAATCTAGACACTCAAAGGCAACCACAATTTGAAGGGCTTACATAATTTGTAAAGTTTGTTTGTGAAGGCAATGAAGGATTGTAAGGATACACATGCAGACTTGTCACACAAGGATTAGCAAGGGTTCATCAAGCCTTGACAAATATGAAGACAATATTACAAGGGAATATGTAGTCTTTGATGGAAAATGATAGATTATTGGCTGAGAAGGATAGAGAGAACCTGAGCCTCCAACAAGCAATGTCTATCACTGAAGATGCTATGCATCCTACATATAAGCAAAATATTGAGTTACAGTCTAACGTTACTGAATTGGAGAAGGAGAATCAAAATATAAAGAGGAAGCTCACAAAATCTTTGGAGATTGGGCTCACTTTAGAAACAAAAGAAGCACGTGACTACATCCGATTAGTTAAACTAATTCACTAATTAACCAAAGGAAGTGGAAAATATCATTAACGAATATATGTTCAATTTGCTACAATGAGAAATATGTTCTCTCATGCAGAGAATGATACTATTGCCAAAGCCTAAGCAAGGATACGGTAAAAACTGCATGGGAAAATCGTAAGTTCAAGGACATTGTAGATGGCATCACAAGTGAATATCTTAGAGATGTGAGCAACATCTTTACTCCTACAGATTCTCACGGATTATGTAACAAGGTGGGAATGAGTTCTAAGTCATAGAGTATGCTCTATCAACAATTGGATATAGATTTTAAGCAAGTCTTAAAAACTAAGTGAGTAATGTCTCTGCCAAAACCATTTCATGTGAAAAAGGCTCAAAATCGACTAAATGAGAAAATTTTAGAACTAATTGGTGAGCCAACGCATCTCGAAAATATACACATATTGAAGTATGGTTCCAAGGAAGTTGCATTTGTATTGAATGCATCCAACAACTTTGTATTGGATATATGGAGGGTTCAGATTGCTATTGTCAAGTTCTACGATATGTCTATGGAAGAATGTACAGTCAAGCTTCAGTTTGTCCTAAATCTTGATGAAAGTGAGATTATATAGGGGCAAAAACTTGAACATGTGAGTATAACATTTATGAATTGAGCTTTGGATCTCAACCTTGATGAAAACCATCCTTTATACTTTAGTGTACAATTAGAGAATGAAATATGGTGGGTTGTAGCATTTGAAGTACCAAAGGAGGACTATGAAATACTTAAAGTTTTTTTAACCTCATTAATATACATAGTGTTATTCAATAGCAAAAAAATGAAGTAATTTTACACATGGGGGGGTTCGGGGACTATCAAGTTGAATGGCATCTTGCAAGTGATTTAAAAATATTGAAGTGTATGTTTGGTTTATCAAATGCAGTGAATGCAAAATTTCCGTGCATAGATAGCATGCAAACTAGGAATAAAGAGAAAGGTGGAAAGAAAGAATGGCTTGCCAAGGGTAGACAACAAGATGCTCCAACACGTGATAAAAAGGTAATGAGAAATGGAATGCTAGTTCCAATGGATCCAAACTGGTGCCCTATTTTGGAAATACCACTAACAAGGATTCAATTTTACACATTGTATTGATTGGTTACAATAATTGAGAAGCTAGTATGTGAATATATATGCTTTGCATACAAGATAAATCCCATGTTAGAATTTGGAGTTGCATGCAAGAAGGTAGAATAAGTCCTCTTTGAAGTTGGATTGCACCACGACCAAGTAGAAATAGAAAAGGGCGGGAAAAATTTGGGCAAGAGTGGAAATATCCCTTGTAAACCATGCTTTGGTGGACCCAAGGCTAGCAAATTTATATCTCCACCTCGAGATGAGGAAGGCAATATACTTGTGAAACAACCAAAGAAGTATGAAGCATGAAAAAAGTTACACCTTGCTGTTTCGGATTAGCACAATGGGGGATGAACGAGGATTGTGAAGGCAAAAATGTGGATATACGTAGATAGATAAATAGCTCTCTTAAAAAAGTTGAGGTTTAGGAATAATGGTGCCAATACGTTTAAAGAGAGAGTTGCTAAATTTCATAAGTCCATGGTGAAGGCATGGACTACAAACAAACTTAAAAGACTACATGGTCAGTATTGTCACCACTTCAAAAAAATATCATCATTTCAAATTAGTTTGTGTTTCTAATCTCTCCTCTTATGCAACATATACTTGAATCATATGGTCCACATAGTCCATACTTTACAGATCAAGGAAGCTTGGTAGTATGGTCAATTCAAGGCATAGAATGATCTCACTAATAAGCTCGTTGTGCTTTTCAAAAGGCAATTGATCATGGAGGTGCCATCAGTTATTCAAATTCTACGATTCAATTATTACAATGGTGGTATAGGAGATTAGAGATATGGTACAAGAAAAAAGAAAAGAAGTCCAAAACCTCTTAAGTGGAGTTTATAAGTAGGGCAATATATGAACTAAGAAAAGCAAGATATGAAAATAGCACAACTAGACAACACCATGTAGAATGGTTGGAAACCCAAGAGAGAGATGGCAAGAAATGGAGACCTAGATAAAGATAAAAAATTTGATGCATTTAGAGTCTATGAGAGAGTACCAATCATAAGGATATGACACATCAATACTCATATTTTTGACATGAGATGTCTTGAAGATTTTATTTAAAATTTTGAAGGTCTATCACTATGTTTTTCAAAGTGATTTCGAACTATGTTTTTTAATTATGAAAAGTTGAATTCGAAATCCTAAGAAAAAGATATGAAAATTTCAAACCTTGGAACATTCACTATCCTATAGAGAGAGAGAGAGAGAGGCATGAGGGGGGTGGTAGGAGACAAAGAGAGGCAAGGATGGGGTGGAGAAATGAAATGAAATGATAATTTTAAAGTTCATTTATACCATAGTAAGTTTAAAGGTTTCATATTTAAGTCAAGGTTCTCCATTTATTTTTTCATGTTACTCTTCACTCTACCCTCCACCTTTGTATCCTTCATCATCACAACCATAGCACGTTTCAAGCTTCTTATCAAGAAGTGGACTACAATAGCAAGAGCTCAATACTCTTCAAAAGCTAGTGAACGTACTCTGAGTGACAAAGGTCCCCTAGTGGTCGAAAATGGTGGCCCTAATACAGCTAATAATGGTGGCACTATTGTGGCAAAAAATGGGGCCCCTAGTGTGGTCAATAATGATGGTTCACCATTGTCCAGAAATGGTGGTCCACATGCTCCAATTGCTCAACCTCTCACTACTGCTCCAGTTAGTAATACACATCCTCCAACGCATAAGAATCAAAGATAGAGACTAGTAGCATAGGTGCACTATGTGTTATAAGGAAATTCAAGAAGACTGCCCACTTGATTATTTCTTAGGCTAGGTTGGTGCAAGAAATACTGCAAGATCCACAGTTAGGGCATCATCACAAGTTCTTTTCAAGGAACTAGGCAAGGAATGTGGGGAGATGGTCAAGTCAATTCTTGCTTTCACTCCAACAAGCAGCTGAATCTGCAACAACAAGGATGCATTTAATCTTAATGTCAACAATATGCTTTGAGAAGCTACATTGTAATTGGATTTATGTTTTTAGCTTAGGTTTGGTTGTAGATTGTAAGGATCTAAATTTTGCCTAGTTTTGGTTGTACTTAGTGCGACGCGACTATCTACAATGTATTTCATGGTTTCATAATGCCAAATCTGATATGTGATATTCTATTTTGACCATGTTTTGCATTGTGCGTATTTTGAAGATTCCAATTTTGAAAGTAGTTTAGTTGAGGATAAATTTAATGTGCAATCACACACATGTCAATTGATCAGCTGTACATGGGCTGGTGCACTATATCTTTACTGTATTTAGTAGTTTGGCAATATTATATCCAATATGAGATATTCCATTGGCCCTATGACTTGTTTTCTATGAATTTTTAAGTGTTTTACATAGTTTGGTTGAAAACACATTTAATATATAGTTGTGCACACTCAATGGGTGAGCTTTTTTGTTATTAGTGAAGTATAATCCAGTTAATGTATTTTCAAAAAATTATTGAACCATCAATTTTATAAATGGAAACATGGTGAAACTTCAGGCACATGTCAAGTATCATAAAACCTCATGGATATTAAAAAACTGGCCCCATCAGAAGCCTCTGGGACACCTGTTCCGAGGCTCACATCTGCAGCCTGAATTTAGGAGATTGCCGGAGATGCAAGTCCCCCAGATTTAGGGCCCCAGACATGGGTCTCTGAAAAGGTGTCCCAAAGGCTTCTGATGGGGCCAATTTTTTTTGGGTAGTTGACATTTCCTAGAGGAGTCCACATGTAAAATTTCACATCAATCAGATCATTGGTCATAGTTCTCCAAAGCCTTGATACATTAATTCAAGTTTAAGGGTTTTTAAAAAGTTTGGCTATAAGTTTAAAGTTTCACCTCATTTTACACATTTCACTTTTTAGTTTTGAGTTTTCTCTTCTAGAAGACATGGTATGCACCAAGCAAGGGGCTCAGAGACACCCCCTAGAAATCCCATGCAAATGCCACCTCCCCCAGCTCCACCACCACTACGCTAGCGTCACAAGCATCGATGAAGGCCAGACACATTGGTTCTTTGTGAGATCCGCCATTACCAGAAGACCATGCACCTCCCGATACCAAAGGCTCCATTCCAGAAGCTCGTACCGGAGATTATGGATAGCATATTGATGAAGAATAGAAGGAGGCACTTCCCAAATGAATCACACTTGTAACAACCCGATTGTTAGATTGCCCAAGCGCCTCTTGTACTTCAAGAAGTTGCCAAATCTTACCTCATCAACTTCTTTGGAGACTGGGTCTCTGCAGCAATGCATGCAAGGAGAGTCACCATCATCATCGATAGGAGTCTGTAGGTGGATAGTGAGGTTCTTGTTGTGATTGTGGAGATGCTATAGTAATCCACTTAGATAACTCTTTGCAAGTTGTCAAAATACTCTATCTTTTCTACTATAGTATTTGGATCCGTATCCCACCATTGACTCTCTTGCTCAAACTTTTCCATGACACTACAATCCCTCATGGAGCACCTTTTGTCAATGCGCTAATGTCACCCACATGACTAGGCCATGGTGTAAGTTTTATACTATACACCAGAATGGCTAGGTTAGTTGTCATGTTAAGAAATCTAGATACAACAATAAAGAAAGCATGCAGTCACCTTTGTTCTATATCCCCTCGATAATTTTCACTTCTCCCTAGACACTTCTATCCCTTTGTATGAAGTTCAAGTCAAGGCATCATGTAACCACCACATATGCATGAACTCCAGTATCTCCTCTTTGCCCTTGTGATATTGAATTGATCAATAGTGTGTGCTACATTGAAATTCTAATCATGATCCCTTCGGTTCTCTTCCAGCTTACTCGTACCTAGCAAGCTACTTCTCCATAGATGCATGGTGTAATATATGAAAATTATTCACTTTTGCCTGTATGGAACCATCCATTCTCTTTTCTATTCCATTTCCAACCACGTCTCTTCTCAATCTATAATCGTTCTTTGGAGTCCATAGCATATTGTTATCTGAATCTACCAGTGATAACCACTTCAAAATATGTATCAATGTCCTCAAACTAGCTAGACTTTAGCTATGCTATCCTCTAGACGAGCTCATTTTTGCACAAAACCCTTCAAATTTTCATTAAGTGCTCCAATAAGAACATCTGTCAGGTATGGTAGGGATGTGTAATCTCCACTTCATCCATGAAATATACTAGGAGGTGAGTTTGTATCGTGAGCATACCTGAATTTCTAGCTTGTACTAAGTGCAAGAGTACAACACAAGTTTATCAAGATACACCTCATGATCTTGAATATTGTGGCCATCATCCTTGTCCTTTTATTCTATGTTACAAGAGAGATATGCCTTGGTTGCGCCCATTGTTTCTCTTCCCCCATCTCTCTCTACTTTTCTCTCTCTCTTCTCTCATTCTCTTTTTGTTTCTCTATTCTTCTCTCTCACTCTCTATTTTCATATTTTCCTCCATCTCTGTATTTGCGTGCCCCTCCCTGTCTATTTCTTTCCAATCCCTCTCCCTTCCTGTCGCTCCTCTCTCCCTCCCTCTCTTCCTCTCTATTTTTCTATTTCCCTCCATCTCTCCTTTTGTCTCCCTATATCTCTCTCCCCCTCTCTCTCTCTCTATTTTTTCTTTAACTCCATCTTGTTAGCTATATATAGTCTGTCTATATATAGCACCCCAAGTCCCCTCTATATATTCCTATCATGTGTGCTCAGTTGACACACTTTTGGGGTTCCACTTCCGGTGTCTCATATCTCTCTTCTCTCCTCTCTTCCTTTCGTCTCTTGTCTTCCTCGCAGTTTCCAACATGGTATCCGAGCGCACAAATATGCCCAAGTTGGAGGAGGAGCATGTTGGAAATTATTCATCATTTGCAGGGAAGTTGTGGGAGCATCAGTCATCCATCCACACACAACACACAGAAAGAACGAAAGAAAGAAAAGCAAGGGTCTTTCCCTATCTCGCTTGTATAGAGGCAGCTGGACTAAGAACATAGAGGACCCTTTTATGGAAGAGCAAGGAGAGCTTGGAAGCCCGGGTCCTGTGTAAGAAAGAAAGCCAAGGGCTTTTCCTTGTCTCGCTTGTACAGGCCGATGGACTAGGAACATAGACACTTCTCTTGTGTTAGAAATGGCAGACAAGGCTCTCTGCTGATCATGGCTCCAGTGCGATAGCAGAAGCTGCTACTCCATGTGCGTAAAGACACAACGTTGTTCTTGTCCTTGGGCGTCAGCAGTGATGGGTTCTCATCAGCCGACACTTTGCATTTAGCATCCGGCTCCTTGGTGCGCACACATACAGGTGACAAATCGATTTGCAAAGCCTGGTACATGGGATGTTAGCTATATATAGTCTATCTATATATAGCACCCCATGTCCCCTCTATATATTTCTATCATGTGTGCTCAGTTGACACACTTCTAGGGTTCCACTTCCGGTGTCTCATATCTCTCTTCTCTCCTCTCTTCCTTTCATCTCCCGTCTTCCTCGTAGTTTCCAACACATCTCTCTATCTTTGTCCCCCTCCCTCTCTATTTCTTTCTCCTCCCTCTCTCTTTCTCTCCCTCTCTCTCTCTCACTCTTTTTCTATTTTTCTCCATCTCTCTCTCTATATATATATATATATATATATTTGTCTCTTCCTTCCTCTCTTCTCCTTTTACTCTCCTTCCTCTCTTCTCCTTTTACTCTCCTCCCTCTCTTTTCCTCACCCTTCGTTTCTCTCTCCTCCCTCCATCTTTGTTTATTCTCTCTCCCCCTCTCTCTTCCTTCCTTCTTTCTCCCTCACCTTCCCTCCCTCTCCCTCCATCCATTTTTCTCTTTCTGTCCCTCTATTTTTCATGAGGTCCCCCCTTCTCTCTTCCTCTCTTCGTCTCTCTATTTTACATGAAGCCCCATCTGTGGGACTCTTTCTTTCTTTCTCTCCTCCTCTCCCTTCATTATTCTCTCTATTTCTCTCTCTCCTTTCCTCCCTCTCCCTAAATTCATCTCTCTAGAAACAAAAATAGAGAGAGAAAATAAGAAACTTAAAAGATTTCTCATCACTTAGAGAAGACAAATGAGAATTTTTTAAAATTAAAGATTGGTATGATGCAAATCTTATATAATGTGATTGAAGATTAATTTGAGTAAGTGAGAATTTTGGAGAAATTATAGCAACAAAAGTAATAAAATCATAGGTTTCTTTGGAAATGAAAAGGTTTTTTCACATGGTAATGTTTAATGCTCCATTATTTGAATTTCTTTAACTCTCAAAATTTTATAGTTTCTAAAGCTTCATAGTGCTTATCTTGCAAGAGAATGATGAAACACATGTATTTTCTTATTGAGTACACATTTGGATTAGAAAGATATAGTTTTCTACCGATAATCTTGTATTTTCTCTAGTAATACTTGCAATCCTATAGTAGCAACCCTGCAATAGCTCTTGGAACTTTAATAGTATTCTATTATACAAGAGTATATTGAGATGTATCCTATTTCATGCTAGTATCCCATAAATAGGGGGTAGATAAGGGGTATTTTCATATATTTCTTGCATGTAGGTGATGTCTCCTTATTACTACTAGCGAATCCCCCGTGGGCATAGTGAGGGAGAGTGTAACTATCTTGCAACTATAAAGTATTATATTTGACTATCATTTTCAATGAATGGATCCAAAATAAAGTGGTAGTTACAATTACCCGCACTCATGCAATCCTTGTGCAGCGATAGTTCCTACAGTGAGTCCAGTCTTAAAAATAAGTAGACCCATAAATTTTGAATGTCTCAGCCATTATAAGGCTAGAAATAAAGATTACAATGATTTTCCTAAGAAGAATGCCAAGCACAAGTAAACGTTATCCTCAAATTGCCTTGCACACTCTTTGAGGTAGAGGTTATTCATAAGGGATAGATGTGATTCACAACGATGATATTATATCCATATCTATAGATGTGATTACAAGATCTCAAAGCGAACACACCGGTGTTAGAATTCGGAGGCCATTCAGCACCAATGGATACATGATTGAGGAAACAAATGCCAAGAAGATAAGGAAAAGAACGACAAAAAATCTCCTATTTCAAACCAAACGGATTACAATAAAATTGATCATGATGAATAAAGTCATGTCTACTACTTAGAGCACAAACATTCCTCCTCACACTAATAAGATGGAAGCCTCTAAAATCAAGAAATATCCCAATACTGAAAGACAATTGGATAAAATTAACAAGGTCAAGAAGTGGGTGCAACAAGCTCAACAAGTTTAGTAAGTACCAAAACCTAGTTTCGAGAAGAGTGGTAGAGGGATGTTGAGCAATCCATCCCTCTCGGATATGAGACAAGGAATTGATATGGAAAAGCTAGCCCTAACCCACCTAAAGGTGGACTGACCCAATGTTTCACAGTCCCTAAATAAACTAGGGTTCTCCCAAACTAATAATTTGATTGCAAATCTGTTAAACATAGACTTGTTGCCACCTTGGCCTTGATCAACTTGACAATACCACTTGGGCTATTGATTCACAATACCATTGAGCTCTAAAGAACTTTTCAACGCTACATAGAGGGCATGTTGGATATACAAGGCAGTCTTCTTAGCAAAGTGGTGAGATATAGTGACAATACAAATGAAAAGTTGGAAAACCGCACCCATTGATAATGAGCAACAGTAGATTCATATTCTAGCATGCTCAACATGCCATTTGTGGAAGAAGAGGATTACAAGGAAGCTAATGAGAGATTAAGTCAAGTTTGAGAGGACAAGCATATTGCCCACCTAATCTATCCTACTGATTCTTAACTTACATGATGTATCCTCATGATGACCGCAGAAGTTTTTTGACTTGATGCTGTCGGATTCTATATATCTACAAACCATATGGAATTGAGAAAGATTCTCACTAAGTGGCGCTTGATACCATGCAGTTACCTTACATTTCACTCTTATCAACTTTCTTAGTTTACACACACATGTATACATATGTATGTACTTATGTGCACACACACAAACACACATAATATGCATACATATATATCAGTAATGCCTTCTCATTTTTTCTTATTTGAAAATAAAAAAGACTTGGATATTATATTCTTAGCCTAAATAGAGTGAAATTATGAAGCCATTGCATCATTGCTTGCCGAGAACGAACAACACAAATCTATGATTCATTGAAAGATTGTGTGTACCTTTGATGTTGAGGTGGAGTTACTCAAAAGCGCATCTCGATGTGTTTAGGAGTTGAACTAGTAAAAAATTTTGGTGGTGAATTAACATTTAAGAAGTAATTATAATTGTCGACGAGAAAAAGGTGCTCTTGATGTTGATATTGTCATTGGCTCTCACTTTGCTACATTTTTTGTGATAAAAACTCTTCTCAATTCCCTAAGATAGGGCTGTACATTCTCATTTTTTAGAATTGTTACTCAGAAGATGTATTGTCTTTGTAAGTTATGCTATTCAAATAGATGTTCTTTTTTCCAGACTTTTTGAAATATTTTTCCTGAGATGCATTAACAATAGCCAATAGGGTTGTGTGTGTGGTGGTTTGAGTGTGGGTTGAGTCTAAGGGGTGTGAAAGTTCAAACCCTATGCCCTCCATCCTCAAAATCATAATATACACTTATTTCAAATAAAAATAATGCCCAAATAGTTTGACAAATCATTGGACATGATGAAGTCATCCTTATGAAAGATCTCCTTGTTCCTGTCGACATTGAATTAGTTGCTCATAAGAGCTATGGCATGGAGCTCCAATAGGCAGCGAGTTGGCCGCTTGGTAACAAGGCTGCCCAAGCAATGAAGTAAAGCCACATGTCAAGAGGTATATCTTGGATACCAACCAAGAAAATGCAAAGCGAGCAAATTATTACTATAAGTATCAAGAACTGAAAGAGAGGTGAGGGAAACTCGACGTGCATGCACATACCTAAAGCGTAGGTTTGTACACATCTTCAAAGCGGTCTTCTGGGTCAGCAAGGGTGCCACGGGGTAGCACGGGGAGGATGGCGAAGGATGATATTGGGTGACAAGTTCCACGAATATTATGGATGTGGTGGCAACCGTAGTGCCGTGTAATGCTCGGATCTGTGGCACCGATGTCATAATTAGCTTCGTTGTTAGCTGAACCAATCATTATTTAAATATCTTGAAAATTAGAGGAGACGATCCACAAGAAAGCCGACAGTACAGCATGTGTAGCTTCAACCTCGCTCCCCATTGTAACGAGAGCACCTTTCGTCACGCCGAGGGGTACGACGTGCTGCATTCATAGCACAGATGGCGCAGGTAAGAGAACAGCGTGTTATACAGCGTACACACTAGATGCCAAGTGTTTCAGAATACGTACCACATCGCCACAATAGATCTCTAACACGTTGCCGAACGCGGTGAAGAGAGCGCTAAGGAATCCGTGCCAGTTCATGTATGCCTCCTCCAGGCCTGTCACGAACAAGGTTACAGGCAGCAGCTGGAACAAGGTGCTGGGATAAGGAGGAACTGGTGGAGGATCAGTGGCACTGGTGCTCCTACCCCGTGGAGGGAGTATTATTCGTCGTTCCTCCTTCCTCGCGAACACGCCCACAAACAAGGTTTTTCCAGGTCTGCGCAACCTTCTGAGCACCTCGTGATCAGCGTGAGCAGCTGTCTATGGCCTTATGGGCTTCTTCTTTGCTGCTAAATTGGACGAACCCGTATCCTTTGGTCCTCCTCGCCGCGTCGCGGGCCACGCAACA
The DNA here is from genome assembly GCF_053477565.2 of Lygodium microphyllum. Classification (NCBI taxonomy): domain Eukaryota; kingdom Viridiplantae; phylum Streptophyta; class Polypodiopsida; order Schizaeales; family Lygodiaceae; genus Lygodium; species Lygodium microphyllum. The sequence continues at coordinate 35,356,907 of NC_141158.1, forward strand.
ACTCAGCACGCAGCCAAATCTGCAGAAGGCGTCTCGCAACGCCCGGTTATCTATCCGTCTGTGCAGGTTCTGTAAAGATTGCGCCAGCCAGCAAGCCGCACGTATTACTATACGTATACGGGCACGTATTTTGACACGTAAATGTGCTACACAGATAACACCTCCACGTACTACATACCTTGACAAACAGGTTGGCATGCCGAAACTGGGCTCCACGACCTGGCTCCGCTCCTCCTGCACGGCTGCCGCTGCAGCTGAAGTCTCCCTCGCCATCCAAGATCTAATCAACAACGACGTGTCTTGAGTACCAAGTTTAGTTTTCTCAGGTTGACTAACTCTAGTGGCCACCCGCATCAGGTAAGCCTCTTTATAAGCACGAAACCCCATGCTTTCCGACGTAACGATCTAAGCTTATCATCCGTGCCTACATTCGCCTTGAGGGCTTCCGACAATGAGAGCTTCTTTTTGGTTTCCCTTTTTTTCTTTCCCCTTCTTTTGATTGGAATAATCTTATCTTTGCTCATATGAAATTTTGACATAAACTAGGTCATGTGTAGTTCAATAAAGGAGTTTGAAGTTCTATATGCAACTTTTGCATATTTGTTATGTAACAGTTTTACTAATGGTGTTTAGACATGCATCGTGTTTTGAAGCGAAGCATGCATTGTTTAAACACATGGAAGTTGTGGAGAAGAGAATATGTATGCACATGTACTTTGAGTCACTGATCATAATTCTCAACGTTTACATTTTTTTTAGCCGTAGGCGCCATCGCCAAGTAGGAATAAGAACGGAAACACAACATTTTTCAAGGTGATATCTAGGCAAGGCGAGATTGTTGGTAGGTAAGCCGTCTGTCTTGAATGTTGTTATTCTTTCAACGATCCAATTAATATTCCGTAATATGATGCACATGAACTCGTGCTAATCGGCTCTTTGAAACAACTATCATCGGCTTGGCCCGACTATATTTTCAAGCAAACTATAACATCTTTCATTCTCTTGATCTGCTTGGAGCATTGGGTCGAATGGAGAGCTTTCACGATGGATTACCTGTTGAGGATAGAAGGCCTGTCATTGGATGCAAATGTTTTGCTATAGCCAACTACTTCTAGAACAGTGGATTATGTAGCATATTGAAAGCAAACACATCCGTAATATCAAATGTGGTCAAGTCTATTCTACTAGATGACTGCGAAAGCGATCCATCATTCCAAGAGACTGGATGGTTATCGAGAAAAATCGACAGTCCAAGATTATATTCGCAATCACTCTTGCCTTTTCGCAGACTGAGATGGATGTATCAATGGTGCTCAATAGTTGATCTTGTAACAGCTTTGCATTGAGAATTTCTTTTGTGTAGTCTGGCAAGAGTGATACCATGTATTTTTTTCTCTCTTTCTTCGCAAGATATTGTTGGCATTTAGTTATTACCACGTTGACTCTGTATTATTGGCATTGTAACTTGTATTTCTTCTCTAGATGCACTACTTCTTTACGAGTTGGTACCATGATATTGCATTGTGACTATACCATAGGATGCACACATTGTTAGTCTTCTAATGATGCTTTCACATTCTATTGCCCAAGATGATTTGAAATTTTCTATATCATACCAAGTTGTAGCAAATGGTTTTAGTGAGACAAAACAAGGAACTTAACAAGACAAGGAATGTACCTTAATTAATGATGCTAAAGAATAACAAATGAAGAAGTTACCATTACAAGTTTTTCGGTAGAAGGAGATAGCAAATTTTCATTTGAAAATACTGAGGAAGAACATGGAGATCTATAGAAGAACTTTAAAAACAGGGAACCCTATGAGGAAGTAGGAACTCAAACAAAAAAACATATAAAAGTGAGATCATGTGTATACGGCCCAATATCTTTGAATAAACAATGAGAGCTAAGGACCTAGAGAGAGACTGGGTAATTGATAAGTCTTCATTGTATAAAGAAACTAGTTTCACATATATTATGCATAGTCTATCTGCATGGGCACATGTATATGCATAGACATATGAATGCATATATATATACTCAGGGAAGTTACTATATATATATCCTCTACATCACGTGTGTTCAAGGCCTATTTATAAATATCGGTATTATAAATTTTTATTCAATACCCACACGATATTGAACCCACACGATGCACACATATATCGATGTTTTGAACCCACACGACGCACACATATATTCATAAGTAACTTACCCGAGTATGTATGTGTAGCTTATGCATAATTGTAGTTCATGTGTATAGCTATGCATAGCCTATCTCTATGTATTACCTATATGTGTACCTTTGCATGTGCAATGCCATACGTGATGTCATGCCACTAATTCTGATGCAATGTCCTTTGTTAATGCATCTTGAGGGCATCCTTGTTTTACAAATAAGTTGTACATGTGTTTATGAATAGATAGTCCTATGGCTTCTTCCCCACAAATATCCCCATAGTTATTAACTAGATTTATGAACATATCTCTGTCATCTCATACTGAAGTAACAAGAAAATCTTTAAGGAAAATAAAATCACAAATGAGCAAGAGATAAAGTTGAATAAAAGAGAAGAGAATTTGTTATTAGCAAATAAGCGTCACAGATACTTCAACCATGTGTGTATAGTGTTTCCAAATTCAAGCCAACAACTAGTTCATTGTTTCCAATTTGCTAATAAACTCCAAAACTAAGCATTCAACACTCGAGTGTCATGCTCAAATGCATGAGAATAAGGGCATATACATTTTTAGGAGATGAAAGCCACCAATGCCTTGGAACCACATGTTGTTTATTGTAGTTAACAGCTAGTCTGGACAAGTGTGTGCTAAATATCTCAAAATTTGTAAAGCACGTCAAAACGGTCAAGGATAGTGGGCCATTTCTCCAAAATCCATTTCTATAGCAAGATATAGCTTCTACAAAAAAATAGGATGCCGGCACAGTTTCTTTTGACGATGTTTTCTTTAGATCTGATGTGTTGATGTCACATGGCGACTATCAAACGTTTAGGCTTTAGGCGTTCAAGCCCTGATACCATGTTCAAGATTCAAGGAGGGAGAGAGAGACAAAGACATGGAGCTATAACAAAGAGTAGTGAACTCTCTAAGATAATAGTTGTCTAGATAAGGTGGGTCATATTGGTGATACTAATCACGAGCTTGACTCAAAAACTTTACAAGCATAATTTTCTTATAGGTAAAGGTTATTGGGCCTAGATTCAAGAAGATAATACTCAATCTCTAGAGTTACTAAGGACGAAAATGACACATCTAAGCAAGGCAATGCATTGAAGGAATGGAACTAGGGTGCTTGAAAAGTTTTGTATTAGCTTTCCATCACTATGTTAGACAAAATGGTAAGGTATAACAAGATGTAGATAGCCTTGCAAAAGCATAGAATAACGTAGTCATACTATTTGGTACAAATATCAAAGCTAGAAGGTTTCAATTGAAGTTTGAGTTAAACAATGTCAACCATGGCAATCTGTCTATTAATGGATATGCATTGAAGACCAAGAATATTGTTGAAGCATTGGGTCTATTAAAGTGCATATTGATGATGATGATGATGATGATATAGTGGTTGTATGTTTGGATGTCTTGGGTAAGGAGTAAAAATAGTTTTGAACCTCCATTAATGCAACAGACAACATCCCTTCTTTTTTAGATCTAATATCTATGTTCATATTAGAAGAGAAAATTTAGGTATTTGTACATCTTCATCACAAAGTAATTATGGTTTAGAATAGGTCATCTAATCTAACACAAGCAAAGGTAAATATCATGGTTCTAGAGCTTGTGTGGTGGCCTTTATGGAAAAAAATAGGGGCAATCTCGTTACTCACATGCATCTATGATCCACATTTTCTTTTTGCTTTTGTAAAGCAGTTCTTCAACTTGTACGAGTGCTATTCATATGTGGTATGCTAGTCTTTTGCACCAACGCTGCTCAAATTGAATCTGGCCTGCTGACAGTCGCTTTAGTTGCTCTATGTCTATGAGATTCGGTCGACATAGCATTTCATTGAACATGACGGTTAAGCGCAGTTTGTCAGTCTCCTCGTCAGAGATGAGTTGCATGCGTTCATGCAGGAGCCTGTCGTAGTGCTCGTTAAGATGTTCTTGTTCTTCCCATGATAGAGGAAAGGTCAAGTAATCTCCAAGCTTCTCCTTGGGGATTGTGCCCATGTCCGCAAGGATGTAGACACGTGTGACCACTTTGAGCTTAGCATCCAACTCAGTTAAGCATTCTATGACACTTCTATGTTCAACGAGGGCTTGCTCGGTTGCTATCTCATGCAAAGTTCTAAGAGTTTCCTTAGGCTTTAGCATGGCTAGGGGCTCAGGCCTAGATGAGCAAGATTGGTCAGCGCTAGGATTTCTTATGCTCTTGGGGTTCTCATGTTTCTCCTAAGGTTTTGCTGCTATATTGCCATGGTTCTTCTCAGATGTGACTGGTATAGATTTGTCACCCTGTTGTGACGATGTTGTATCCACTCTTGATTGGTGAATGCGAGTTCTATTGTCAGTGGATAGAGTGTTGTGAGTAATTGTTGATGGCAACGGTTGCTTTGGTTTTTCAGAGCACATCGGTGTGTCTGAGGTTTCATCGCTATTAAGAGAGGCATCAGTGGGCTCATTGGCGGATGGACTCGATGCTTTGTTCATTAGCTCTCCAGCGCCCTTCGTCTCAATGTTCTTGGGGTCCACAACCACCTGTGATTGTTATTGCCTTCATTGTTTTCTCCTCTTTTTCTTGATCAATGAAGGTGCATCGCTCAACGACTCAGGACCCTGAACTAGATCAACCGTTGATGTGCTTGGTTGGGCCTCAGCATTCTCTTCCTCTAGTGTGTCCGTACGGGACATGGCCGTGGCCTGCTGAATAGCCTTGCTAGGTTGTGAGAACACAATTACCTCCCTTTTCAGAGAGTCTACCCCTTCAACCAATTCCCTTGAGTTTAACTCCTCCACACTAGGTTTTAGGCATTCTGAAAGTACTGGAGTTTTCGAGGGAGTTGGTTGCGACACCTCCTCCATAGGTAGACTACTAAGGACACTGTACGCAAGGGGTCTTATCACGGCTAAGAGTTGTGACTGCTGTGATTCCTGATTGGAAGTAGTAGCAGCTAGTTTAGTGGGCTAGCTACCCTTGGTGGGTTGCGGTGTCAAGCCCTTAGGGCAATTAGAAGTGGTCGTTGCTCTTAGAGCATTCCCTTGTGTAGGCCGAGTATCAGTTGAGCTAGCCACCTTAGGTTGCATAGGCATAACCTTGGGTTGAGAGCCATGGGTGGTGTCGTGTCCTGCCTCTTGGACATTTGGAAGCTTTGATGTAGGTCGAGATTGGGATTGAGTAGCCGCACTTGACGAGTGTTGTGCTTCTTGTGTTCGTGTAGGGGAAGAGGGTGGAGGAGACTTAGGACTCCTAAGTGGCTTTGACACTGGCTTGGAGATTTGCTCGTGGCTGTTAGATGATTGTGCTATTTGCTTTGTTGAGCATTTAACCTTGCCCTGAGCAATGTTGTGCCTATGATGCTTGCTATCCTCTTGGGGAATCAAAAGCTCCTTAGGCACTAGCATCTTCTACGTATCCTCGACGATTACATCTGGCATCTACTTGTCAAGCACGCTAGGCCGAGGATCTACCCTCCGATTGGTCCCGTTTGGTTTCTTGATTTCGACCATGGGGGGCTCGGTCACTCCACTGTTGTTGACTCGAGACTTGGTTTTTCGCTTAGATCTCCTCCTACGTTTCTTTGCTCGTGATACGATCTGGTCTTCAGTCGACCACGGAGGTTTAGCAAGGGGTTTTGGCACCCAAATCCATCGGTTGCCTGCATAATACCCTTGGGCCTGAAGCCATGCCTTGGATATCCATCGTGGAGTTGTGCTAGCTCTCCATCGATGCTTGCGTCCATAAGGCTTGGGCTTCTTTTGGGGTCTCCCACGATATTTATAAGTCCAAAGTCTGTCCTTGGCATTGTCTCTTGACCTTCTTGGTTCAGGCATGGCCTCACTCATCGGCTCTCGTTGTTTGACCTGTGCTTGTATTAACTCTTGTGACAAGTCCTTGTTCTTGTTAATGGGCTTGACTGTTATGTCAGCACCTTCCTTGCCTTTCCCTCGAGGTTTGCTGAGGTCACCCTTGCTAAAGGTCATGACTATCCTCACACCCGGTAGTGTCAAGTGTATCCTGTGAGCTACGTAGTCCGCCTCACACTTGGTAGCCTTTTTGAAGGACCTTCCTAGGAGGATTTCCTTTCCGCCATTCTCGCTATTGGGAGGAACATACAACAGGAGTGGCAAGCTTTCTGTTTCAATTGTTACAAGGATTCTGCACTTCCCTAGAAGTGCTTGTGGATGTTCCCCGTAAGGATTAAGAGTTGCATCAGCCGATGTGAGCTCTGGTTGGCCTAGTAGGATCCATGACTCATAGGTCAAGATATTAAAATGTGCTCCTTCATCAATTAGAGCATCAATAGTATGCTCTCTTTTCGCAGTGAGTTTGACCCTAAGATAAGCAGGTGGTACTATGTCCATCTTCGGGTCTTGGCTTGTAAATTTAAGCCTTCTAACAGATGCCCTTGAGTTATCGGCTGCACGACCAGATGTGGATTCTCCACTGCTATCTTGGCTCGTCAATGCAGTGCTATTCAAGGTACATCTCTCGTCGAGAGTGTCATGTCTAGTCATCCTCGCATTTGTAGCTTGCTGAAGTTGCATTTTGCTCTGACTAGACACGGTTTGAACACAATGTCTTTGTGTTCTTGTGGTGTGGCCTTTTGCCCTTGACGGCTAGATTGGCCCATTGATGTTCTAGGGTCTCTCTTTCTCTCTGTTCGGGTATGGGCTTTTGGTTGCTCTATTGCAAGTGAGACTCTACGCTCGTGTAGAGCCATTGCTACACTAGGGTCCAATTTGAAGGACCTGTCACATCGCGCATTTTCTCTCCAACCTACTCGAGGGAGGTGCGGAGGGGGTAGAGCCCCCTCTGTGGGGGTCGGGGGGGAGCAGTCCCCCTTGGCCCATAGGGCCGTTACGGTAAAAGCCATGCACAATTTGGAGGACAGTTTATAGCCAAATTTGAACCACTTACTCTCACTTTTAGCCCGGTAATGGATCTATGATATGGTTTCGGCTCTATATGGTTTCTCGGTTAATTTCACTGTCTTTAGGTTAAAATTTGAGAAAATCTAAATTCGGCCTAACAGGTCCGAATTGCAGGGTTTGAGTGGGTCACTCGGACGGGCCGAGGCGCATGGGCCGAGGGCTAAGTTCGGACGAATTCGGACGAGGTCACTCGGTCGGGCCGAGGCACTTGGGCCGAGGGCCGAATGTGGGACGTGGTCGAGGGCCAAATTTGAGTCTCGGACGGGTTTTTCCTCCGGCGGTCCGAGGCCGACTAGGGTTTGGCCAAGTGGACCGGGTGGTTCGAGGGCCGAGTCTGGGCCTCAGACCAGAGTCGACGTGACTCGGATGCGTCAAATGTCGCACGTGTTTTTTTGTCGAAACTCCAAAAATTGGTCGTGCAAGGTGCTGGGTGTCTTTCCCCTTGTCGAGCAGCTCCAGATTGGTCCTACTACTGTAGAGGGAGGTGTAGAATTACCTGGGCTAGCCAAAGATCTCCCTGATGCCAAGATTGAAACGGAGTTCCTCGCCAACCTTTTCTCTTCTCTCTTGCTCTCCTGAAACCCTGCAATGCACACTGTGGCCTTTCTTGCCACTTTTGGCCCTTATACCCTCTTTCTGGTATGGTATTGGCACCCCCAATAACTCATTTACCGACCTTAGGCATCAAATTAAGTTTTTTACCACTTTTGCACGATTCTTGCCGTGTTTCTGTCCTGTTTTGCAACAGTAACCCTAATGCTTATTTTCTTTGTTTTTCTTTGTTTTTTCCTACTCTAATGCATCCAAATCACAAAGTAAATACCTACACTACTCCATCTCACAACATAAATCTCAAACAAAACAAAAAACCTACTTGCCAACGAGATCAAATACCATCTTCAACCCCCTCACTTCCTACCTATCTCAAGCACCGGTTCGGGGAAACCCTTACTTTGATGCTCGATTCGAAGTGCGCAAGCGCTCAAGGCTTGAATCCGTTGGTCCCGGCAACAGAACCAAAATGTGGAAGCTCTCGCTCAACCGCCAAGACCCACGGACCGCTTATTGTTTGAAGCGTTCCAAGCCGAGCACTAATGGCTACCTCTCACATAGTCGACGCACCATCCATATCTACGGGTGTAGTGAGCTTACCTCCATGCCATTCGAGTTACCTCCTCTCCCGCGCACCGCGGTAGCTCCATGATCCAAGTGCAACCTTCAAGCAATCTCCCTCTTCTAGCTCCACCCTCCAACCTCTATTGCCGCGAGCAAGACAAGAGAAGAGAAGAGAAGAGAAGAAGAGAGGAGAAGATGGAGAGCTTCTCCTCCTCGGTCCCTCACCCTCACACACTCACTCCCTCACACTCTCACACTCCCTCTCTCAAGCACAAGCTCAAGCAAGCAAGAACAAGAAGAAGAAGAAGAAGAGGAGAGCTACTTTTGGCCACACACAAAAATGAGCTTCTCATTCACTTTTCAACTTTATATACAAAACCCTAAATCCCTTTTGGGCGGTCATCCCCTTTTCCCCTTTTTACATGGCCGGCCATAGCCTAGGCCCTTTTTCCCATTGTCCTTCTATCTTCCTAGCTTCCTTTCCACTGCCCATCTACATTTACAAATTGCACGGGTGAGAGCCCGGCGCTCTTTTAACAAGATTTCAGGGTGCGCCTTTTTATTTTAAAATGTGCCTTTCCCCTTTTGTATTTGCCTTGGACTTTTAAAGTTGCCCTTGCGCTTTTGGCCTTTTCTCTTATTCTTTCTTCAGTCGGGCTACCTTTTTTCCGCCTTTGCCCTGCGTCCTGTTTTTTGCCTTTGCCCTGCGTCTTTTTTATTTTCTTTTGCTTTCTTCGTGTTGGGGTTAACAGGAGCTTACTTAGAAAATCTCCATGAGTGTGGGTGAAAAAAAAGGTTATAAGGCGATAACAATGGAATCAATACCTTTCTGAAAGGCTTTCATAGTTTTCTTAGTTTTCCTCAAGTTGAGTGCAATACAATGAAACCTTTGTAGGGTTCAAAAAACAGTAAGCATGGATTGGATTGGATTTTTTATGGGGTTTTAGAGTAATATAGATGAGGTATAAGAATTCTTGCAAACTAGGAGAGGATGAAATATTTCACATTTTATTAAATGAGAAAATTTTTCTAATTTTATACTAGGAACGTTAGATCTAGGTTATTGCTGCATGAGAGGTATGCATACTAGAGTCTCGATAGTTTTGATAGGCTAGGATTCTAGAGTCTACTTTGCTTGTGAGTCTTGTGGTACACTTAACATCATCAGCCCCAATGCATTTTTCTTTGAGGGTTGGAAAAAAGAAGCTAGATTCAATGAGTTGAACATCAAGGAAGATCGAGTAAACTTTTGATACCTTAACTAGCACTCCAAAGATGAGGGTTCATAAGCACAACATCATTAGGAGAAATATGGAATCTCTTTTTTGCCCCTTAAGGATTTTCTCTCACCCATTTCTCTCTAAAAAGAAACTTCAAAAAAATATTATAATAAGAGATCTTCTACAATCAATCAAATCTCGTATTTGTATTTTCAATAGATTTCACCTATTATTTTATTCCCAAATTGTAGGATAAAGTCACTTTTTCTCAAAATCCTCATAACTAAAAAAATACAATTCTATTTTCTCTAAAAAAGGAGCCAATCATTAATATATGACTTTAATGCCCTCATGACTTTTTAACATTAAAATATATTAGAATCATTCTCATTCTTGCTTCTTAAAAGAGCGAAAGTTTGGAAACAATATAAAGATTTTTTAAAAGATTTTTTTTGACCTAAAGACACATTTTTTACTCAAGAGTTTCCTTGTAAATTTCTATCTTTTTTAGACAAGTATATGCCTATTTCTAAGCATTTTTTCATTCCCTCTCAAAGCTCTAATTTTGTCCAAAATTTTGTGTACTGCTCTCCTTCGCTCTAGAATATGGTTTCTTGCATAGGAATTCTTATGAAGCAACACTCAGTACTATCTACAACACTCTCTACCCTATTAGAAGCAATCTCAAGAGTGGTTTTGATACCCGCTACAACAGAAACGAGGCATAAACGCGCATGTTAGACGCGCAAAGTCGGGCGTGTCTATTATTGCGTCTATATGTGCATGTAAAAGAGCATGTAAATAGACACGAATTTTGTGTCTATATATCAGCGCAAATAGATGCGAATATAGATGCATTTTTAGATGCGTAATTATTTAACCACCTGAAATTCGACTTAGTATAATTAAAAAAACCAGAGTTAATAATTATTTTTACATTGCTCTCAAATGAATGGTAGTTCCTCTAGTTGATAAGCAAAGCTTGATATAAGTAATTAGCGACAAGCAACACAAACCTTATTATACAATTAGTAGCAAGCATTGTATGTATCTTGTAATTTCTCTACTTGAAGATGATAAAAAATACTTCCTTTTTATTATGAAAAATTCAATTTAGCTTTAAACTTGACTATTGATTCTTGAGTATCCACATGTGCGCATGATATTTTCCATAGAATTAAGAATACACATTGAATCATTAAGCGAATTAAGTATGTTACAGTGAATGATCCATCTCATCTTCAATGAGATTAGCCCTTGCTAAACTATCTACTTCTAGGTCTATGTTACCAAGAGGTAACAAAACAAATAAGTCTATCCCACTATCACATGTGTTGCTATATTGCTCAATAACTTCATCAATATCATCAACCACATTATTGTCCTCTTCTGCGTTTCCTTGAACATCCTCGCGAGGTTCATCTTGTATTGTATCACACATATCATCCATTATGGTATCATCATGTACATCATCATTAATTGTTGGATTGTCATCTGCTATCTCTATGTCGGTAATATTACCATATATTGGTTTTGATGACATACCACCATCGGTTATTGTTTACCATTGGATGATACACAACCTGTATTTGAAAAACAAAAGCAAGAAACTTAAAAACTTATTATATTGTGTATATGTATCACATGTATACATATAAAAAAATTAGCTTTTACATATATATGTGCTTGCATTATTGAGGTAGTACTAATGTGTCATTCTTGTTTTGGTGAAATTTTGTAGAGTCAATGATTACAAAACCACTTGGATGACATTTAATTGTGCAATGCTCACCATTTGTTACCACTTCTTTAAACCACTTCACATCCAGTACATATATAAAGAATCATCTGAAGTCAAGCTTTAGAATATCTTGGATCAAGCCACAATAACCTTTCATGGTACCATTCGCATCCTCGAAGTGAGCAAGGACACTACAATATTGAGTATTTCTCTTTTCATCTATACGTTGAGTTCGAAGATGTTTACCCTCACACCAAATAGCATTGAATAATGTACACTAGTAGTAAAAGATTAAGATCAAACATGTCAATTTATTATATAAAATAACTAGAAACAAATTAATTGATAGTATGTCTCACCTTTGATAAGCAACCTCGTGCGTATTCCCACTCTTCTTGAGATATATTAATTTCCTCCTCTTTTTCCATTCTCTCCATTTCCTCATGTAACCAATCTATATCAACATGACGTGGAAGCGCAGTTAGATGATCTGGAAATGAGACATTACGTCCATATTTGGTGCGAAATGCTTGTCTTTTACTTTTTCTTCTTGTCCTTGCTTCATTATATAGTGTCACCCATTTGCTCATTACATCACTATTGAGCACACAAAAACTATTTAACTTACGAAGTTCTTCTTTTGTTAGTACTTTACTCATTCCTTTTCCTTGAGGTATTATAGAGGTCATCCTCAAGTCTTCATCGTCTTTCCATAGTCATGGTTGAGAGAGGTCCACTTCAGCAAGATATTCAGGGATATAAACAAGGGATGATTGCACTAACCAACCCTCAGCCATGCTTCCCTTAGGCCATGCTTTTTGCCTTACAAAATCTTTCAAGGTTTTCATGAAGCGCTCAAGAAAAAACATCCACGTTGCATGAACTGCCCCACAAAGTGTGATCTCATCAATCAAATGTACGAGTAAATGTAATTGAGTAGTCAAAATAGATCGAGGAAAAATTTCCTCCACCAAAGAAACCACCTCAACAGATAATACTCAAGCATCTTGCAATGTGTTTGGATCAATTTCCTTCGAGCTCACATATCTGTCAGGATGTATTTGAAAATTGTTTATTTTTGTGTAGAAATTCAAAGATATATAATGAAAAAATACAATGTATACACACCTCACAAGCTCTCCCATCTTGTAAATGATATCACGTACATCTTTGGATACACAATGGGATATGCTAATAGGAAGTACAGACTGAATGTAAATAATATTCATAGATTAAATGATTAGTTGAGGAAAAAATCATCATACCCCAAAGTTTATACATAGTTACTACACTAATTACTATATTCATGGTTATTAGAGATACCCTTACTTGAATCATTTTGTGTCAATCGTGGGACTTCAAACTAGATAGTTGCTCCACATCTCTGTTTTTTTTCTTTATGAAGGCTCCCTTGAGACATCTCATACATCCTATGGGTGTTCGAAAGCTACATATTTGTTCCTTCACTATTTTTTCCTCGTTCTTTGACAACATCCAAGGTGCATGGGGTAGCTCAATCTTTTCTCTGGGTCCAATGCGTGGCCAGGATTGTCTCATGCAACCAATGTTATGTGAATCCTCCCTTACATTGACTGAATCATGAGCCCCTAGTAAGTGATCCCATAATGTAGATACAACATTTTTGAATATGTGCATGGAGTCCAACAAGTGATTGATCTTGAGTTCAGTCCAATACGAAAGACGAAAAAATATAGAAAACCGAACAAACAAACAATATATTATGTAAACAGTTCATCATGCTAAATACTTTAAAGTCAATCGAGAGAAATACACTTCTTACCGACTAATGCGGAGTGGAGGGTGACTGTCGGCATTAATCCATCTCTCCTTCCAATCTCGAATGGTTAGAGATTGTGGAGTCATTCCATTAGTAGGGAGAACATATTTGGGATGGTCAATAGGAAAAAATTGATGATGATTGTCATAGATAACCTTCTTTAAACGTGTCGGCCTAGAGGAAACTAGAGAGGGACCGCAAATAGGACATGCATGATATCCTGATATGGTTAAACCTGAACAAACAATTGAATTAATAAAATTAAAATAATTCAAGTCTTGAATTTCAAATATAGAGTTATATACATGTACCTGAACACTCTCCATATCCTGGAAAGTCATGCATGGTCCATAACAACATGGCCTTCAATGTGAAATCTCTAGAGGATGCAGATGCGCTTGTATCTTGCACCTCAATACCTTCCCATAACATTTCTAACTCTTCAATCAAAGGCTCTAAGTAAATGTCCATGTTTTTTACCTTGTGCTTTCCAGGAATCAGAAGGGACAACATTACATGTCCCTTTTTAATTGCCATGGATGGAGGAATATTATAGTTCACCAATACCACTGGCCATACATTGTCTGATGTGCTTTTGATGCCAAATGGATTGATTCCATCCATACATAAATCAAATGTAAAATTTCTTAGCTCTTCTTTGGAAACGGATCACAAATTATCTATATGTTGCCATGTCGGTGTGTCTGAAGGGATCCTCCATTTTCCATCACTTGAACGATGACTAGCATGCCATGACATGAGCTTCCCAATAGACTTACACTTGAACATAAGTTGAATACGTGGAACCTTATGAGGCACATCCATTGACTTCATCTCCACTTCGTATCTTGATTCGCCATAAACAGGACACTCTCGTACGAACTCATGAATCCCATGAAATAAGACACAATCATTGACACATGCATGGATCTTGACATAATCGAGGCCTCCCAGAGATGTCAAGTAATGTCTTGCTTGCTCTCTCTTAGTTGGCAATTTGTTTCCTTTTGGAAGCATTTGTGATAATAACCTACATATATTTTTAAAAGTGAGTTAAAAAACCACCAATATATATTTGTGTCTGATTTCAAAATAGAACAATTAATATTATGATTCATAAGCAAAACTGAATTGATACCTACTTCAATAATGCATTCAAACTGACATTACTCCATCCATAAATTGTTTACAAGTTAAGTATCTTGAGGGACGCACGAAGAACAGCGTATGTACAACCTTCATACAACGGAGTAGATGATGCTACGTATAGTGGGTCATCTAGCTTCGTAGAGTGACCTTCTCCCTGAGCCGGTTGCGAAAATAGATGGTGTACCATGTTGTCCAAAATCTTATTCTCTACAACTTGATGGGGCATTTCATGAGGGCTACTATCATGGTCACTACTATCGTTGGTAGTATACCTACTCCTAGAGAGGTAGATTACCATCGAGGCCATAACCGCGCAGCCATATGGCTTCACTTCTATGAGGAGGGTCTCATCATTGAGGAGAGATATAACTGGGCTATGAGGATTCGATAGCCAGAGGAGGTATGTTTTTCTTACTTTCCTATTAAAAGTATAGCTAATTATAACTTTCTCTTTGCAATTATACGTAAGCAACCTTGATCTTTTGTGTGTGTAGACGAACCCCAATGTGGAGCATAGCGAGGAGGGGGATAGCGACACTAGTAGCCATGGTGGTGCTAGCAAGGATGTTTCTTCTTCAGATTTGTAGAGGAGCACTATACCTCCTCTATAGCCTTATTTCCTTGTATATCTATTATCCATCTTTGAGCCTACTGCTTGTGGCCACGCTTTAGGTTGCAACCACTTAAACTCCCCATGTAAATGTGTTTTATCTATAATGAATACATGGATTTTTTTTTCAATTCTCATGCCTTCACATCCCTTGTGTTTTCCCAAATGCATAATTTGATAGTTCTATTCTTCGCGTCTATTTTCGCGTCTAAATTACAGAAAACGCGCGTCTATATTCGCGTCTAGAATGCAGAGTACACACGCTCATATACGCACTATATAATTTAAATTAATAAAAAAATTAAATATATTTTTTAAAAAAACCATATTTTTGGTTTTGCGCTCACGTCTATGAGTGCATGTAAACAAGCGTCTATAGACGTGCCTATATGCCCGTCTAATTTTCCATGTAGATGCGCTGGTAGATGCACAAAATAAATTAAATAAATAGAAAGTTTGGTTTTCCTATGCTCTTGTATTCACGCATATATATGTGCGTCTACAGCACGTCTATTTTTGCGTGTAAATTTCTTCATACATACGACTACAGACGCGAAATGGTAGACGCACAAATAGACGGGCTGGTAGATGCGCCCGTAAGATTTTCTCTCAATTTAAAAATCGCATCTAAAAGTGCGTCTAAGAGGCCTTTTTGTTGTAGTGACCATTTGCTAAAATCAAGTAGTGTCTATCTACAACACTCTCTACCTTGCTACAAGAAATCTCCCTCTTCATCAGTACCATGCTACAAGATATCTTTCTCTTCAACAATCTATACTACAAACAGTCAAGTGATGTTGGAGTGATCTTTATTTTCTAAATCTCTACGATGTTATTATTCTTCATAGTTGTTAAATCCTTAAGTATCAAATCATAGAGAGAGAGAGAGAGAGAGAGAGAGAGAAGGGGGGAAAGAGAGAGGACTATGTAAGATGAACTAAGAAAATAATTGATAGAGTGATAGAGAGTAAATAAGGGCAGAAGATAAGATGATGTTATTGTTCTCCAATAGCCAAGATTATGTATAAATGTGTTTAAATATCTTTGATCAATTCTTGTTGAGAGAGAGAGAGAGAGAATATTTTGAATAGAACAGAAGATAAGATTTGATACTAATTAGATGTAGATCAAAAGCTAAGATTACAAGATGATTAGGGGTTGATTAGGGTCTATCATGATTGAATTCAAGAGAATGAGACAATGCTCAAAAGAATTGTGAAAAGGGATGATTCAATAAGATATAGGATGCAACAACAGAAAAATGCAAGGAAAAAAAATGTGGACCTTTGGGTTGATGGGTGCATTTATCCACTTTATCCAATCACTCAAAGCCCACCACAATTTGAATAGCTTACATAATTTGTAAAGTTTGTTTGTGAAGGCAATGAACAATTGTATGGATACACATGCAGACTTGTCACACAAGAATTAGCAAGGGTTCATCAAGCCTTGACAAATATGTAGACAACATTACAAGGTAATATGTAGTCTTTGATGGAAAATGATAGATTATTGGCTGAGAAGGATAGGGAGAACCTAAGCCTACAAAAAGAAATTTCTATCATTGAGGATGCTATGCATCCTACACACATGCAGAATATGGAGTTACAGTCTAAAGTTATTGACTTGGAGAAGGAGAATCGAAACATAAAGAGGAAGCTCACAAAAACTTTGGAGATTGGGCTCACTTTAGAAACAAAAGAAGAACGTTAGTGCATCCGATTAATTAAACTAATTCACCAATTAACCAAAGGAAGTGGACAATATCATTGACAAATATATGATCAATTTTCTACAATGAGAAATATGTTCTCTCATGTAGAGAATGATATTGTAATTTCAAGGACATTGTAGATGGCATCACAAGTGAACATCTTAGAGATGTGAGTAACATCTTTACTCCTACAGATGCTCACGGATTATGTAACAAGGTGGGAATGAGTTCTAAGTCATAGAGTATGCTCTATCAACAATTGGATACAGATTTTAAGCAAGTCTTCAAAACTAAGTGAGTAATGTCTTTGCCAAAACCATTTCACGTGAAAAAGGCTCAAAATCAACTAAATGAGAAATTTTTAGAACTAATTGGTAAGCCAACGCATCTTGAAAATATACACATATTGAAGTATGGTTCCAAGGAAGTTGCATTTGTATTTAATACATCCAACAACTTTGTATTTGATATATGTAGGGTTTAGATTGCTATTGTCAAGCTCTACAATATGTCTTTGGAAGAATGTAGAGGCAAGCTTCAGTTTGTTCTAAAACTTGATGAGAGTGAGATTATTAAGGGGTAAAAACTTGAACATGTGAGTATAATATTTATGAATTGATCTTTGGATCTCAACATCGATGAAAACCATCCTTTATACTTTAGTGTACAATCAGAGAATGAAATATGGTGGGTTGCAGCATTTGAAGTACCAAAGGAGGACTATGAAATACTTAAAGTTTTTTTAACCTCACTAATATACCTAGAGTTATTCAATAGCAAAAAACTGAAGCAAGTTTACACATCGGGGGGTTTGGGGGCTATCAAGTTGAATGGCATCTTGCAAGTGATTTAAAAGCATTGAAGTCTATGTTTGGTTTATCAAATGCAGTGAATGAAAAATTTCCGTGCATATACAACATGCAAACTAGGAAGAAAGAGAAAGGTGCAAAGAAATAATGGCTTGCCAAGGCCAGACAACAAGATGCTCAAACACGTCATAAAAAGGTAATGAGAAATGGAATGCTAGTTCTAATGGATCCAAATTGGTGCCCTATTTTGGAAATACCACTGACAAGGGTTCACTTGTGCATATTGTATTGATTGGTTACAATCATTGAGAAGCTAGTATATGAATATATATGCTAGATGAATCCCATGTTAGAAGTTGGTGGTGCATGCAAGAAGGTAGAATAAGTCCTCTTTGAAGTTGGATTGCACCATGACCAAGTAGAAATAGAAAAGGGCAAGAAAAAATTGGGCAAGAGTGGAAATATCCCTTGTAAACCATGCTTTGGCAGACCCAAGGCTAGCAATTTTATATCTCCGCCTTGAGATGAGGAAGGCAATATACTTGTGAAACAACCAAAGAAGTATGAAGCATGGAAAAAGTTACACCTTGTTGTTTCGGATTGGTGCAATGGCGGATGAAGGAGGATTGCGAAGGCAAAAATGTGGATACACGTAGATACATAAATAGATCTCTTACAAAAGTTGAGGTTTAGGAATAATGGTGCCAATACGTTTAAAGAGAGAGTTGCTAAATTTCATAAGTCCATGGTGAAGGCATGGACTACAAACAAACATAACAAACTACATGGTCAGTATTGTCACCAGTTCAAAAAAAATCATCATTTCAAATTAGTTAGTGTTTCTAATCTCTCCTCTTATGCAGCATATACTTGAATCATATGGTCCACGTGGTCCATACTTTGCAGATCAAGGAAGTTTGGTAGTATGGTCAATTCAAGGCATGGAATGATCTCACTAACAAGCTCGTTGTGCTTTTCAAAAGGCAATTGATCATGGAGGTGCCATCAATGATTCAAATTCTACGATTCAATTATTACAATGGTGGTATAGGAGATTAGAGATACGGTATGAGAAAAAAGAAAAGAAGTCCAAAACCTCTTACATGGAATTTATAAGTAGGGCAATATATGAACTAAAAAAAGCAAGATATGAAAATAGCACAGGCAGACAACACCATGCAGAATGGTTAGCAACCCAAGAGAGAGATGGCAAGAAATGGAGACCTAGATAAAGATAATAAATTTGATGAATTTAGAGTCTACGAGAGAGTACAAATACTAAGGATATGACACATCAATACTCATATCTTTAACATGAGATGTCTTGAAAATTTTGTTTAAAATTTTGAAGGTTTCTCACTATGTTTTTCAAAGTGATTCCAAACTATGCTTTTTAATTATAAAAATTTGAATTCGAAATCCTAAGAAAAAGATACAAAAATTTCAAACCTTGGAACATTCACTAGCCTATAGAGAGAGAGAGAGAGGCATGAGGGGGGTGGTAGGAGACAAAGAGAGGCAAGGATGGGGTGGAGAAACGAAATGAAATGATAATTTTAAATTTCATTTACACCATAGTAAGTTTAAAAGTTTCATATTTAAGTCAAGGTTCTCCTTTTATTTTTTCATGTTACTCTTCACTCTACCCTCCACCACTCTATCCTTCATCATCACAACCATGGCATGTTTCAAGCTTCTTATCAAGAAGTCGACTACAAGAGCAAGAGCTCAACACTCTTCCAAATCTAGTGAGCGTACTCTGAGTGACAAAGGTCCCTTAGTGGCCAAAAATCGTGGCCCTACTACAGCTAATAATAGTGGCACTATTGTGGTAAAAAATGGTGTCCCTAGTGTGGTCAATAATGATGGTTCACCATTGTCCAGAAATGGTGGTCCACATGCTCCAATTGCTCCACCTCCCACTACCGCTCCAGCCTAGTAATACATGTCCTCCAACGCATAAGAAGCAAAGATAGAGACTAGCAGCATAGGTGCACTATTTGTGATAAGGAAATTCAAGAAGAGTGCCAACTTGATTATTCCTTAGGCACCATTGGCCAGGTTGATGCAAGAAATATTGCAAGATCTGCAGTTAGGGCATCATCACAAGTTCTTTTCAAGGAACTAGGCAAGGAATGTGGGGCGATGGTCAAGTCAATCCTTGCTTGCTCTCCAACAAGTAACTGAATGTTACTTGAGTGATTTAATGAGTGATTGTCAACTTTTAGTCATTCATGCCCGACGTATCACTATTAAGCCCATAGATATGGTTCTTATTCTTCGTAGGATCTACAACAACAAGAATGCATTTAATCTTAATGTCAACAATATTCTTTGAGAAGCTACCTTGTAATTGGATCTATGTTTTTAGCTTAGGTTTGGTTGTAGTTTATAAGGATCCAAATTTTTCCTAGTTTTGGTTGTACTTAGTGTGACGCGACTATCTACAGTGTATTTCATGGTTTCGTAATGCCAAATCCGATATGTTATATTCTATTTTGACCATGTTTTGCATTGTGCGTATTTTCAAGTTTTCAATTTTGAAAGTAGTTTAGTTGAGGATAAATTCAATGTGCAATTACACACATGTCAATTGATCAGCTGTACATGGGCCGGTGCACTATATCTTTACTGCATTTAGTAGTTTGGCAACACTATATCCTGTATGAGATATTCCATTGGCCCCATGACTTATTTTCTATGAATTTTTAAGTGTTTTACATAGTTTGGTTGACAACACATTTAATATACAGTTGTGCACACTCAATGGGTGAGCTTTTTTGTTATCAATGAAGTATAATCTAGTTAATGTATTTTCAAAAAATTATTGAACCATCAATTTTATTAATGGAAACATGGTGAAACTTCACCCACATGTTGAGCATCATAAAACCTCATGGATATTAAAAAATTGGCCCCATTAGAAGCCTCTGGGACACCTATTTGGAGGCTCACATCTGCAGCCCTAATTTAGGAGATTTAGGGCTTGAGATGCAAGTCCCCCAGATTTAGGGCCCCAGACATGAATCTCTCGAAATGTGTCCCAGAGGCTTCTGATGGGGCCAAATTTTTTTTGGGTAGTTGACGTTTCCGATAGAGGAGTCCAGAAGTAAAATTTCACATCAATCGGATCATTGGTCATACTTCTCCAAATCCTTGATACATTAATTCAAGTTGAAGGGTTTTTAAAAAATTTGGCTATAAGTTTGAAGTTTCATCTCATTTTACATATTTCACTTCTCAGTTTTGAGTTTTCTCTCCTAGAAGACATGGTATGCACCAAGCAAGGGGCCCAGAGACACCCCCTAGAAATCCCATGCACATGCCACCTACCCCAGCTTCACCACCACCATGCTAGCATAGCAAGCATCGACGAAGGCCAAGCACATTGGTTCTTTGTGAGATCCACCATTACCAGAAGACCACGCACCTCCTGATACCAAAGGCTCCATTGCAAAAGCTCGTGCCGGAGATTATGGATAGCATACTGATGAAGAATAGAAGGAGGCACTTCCTAAATGAATCACACTTGTAACAAAGTGATCGTTGAACTACCCAAGCGCTCCTTGTACTACAGGAAGTTGCCAAACGTTAGCTCATCAACTTCTTTGGAGACTGGGTCTATGCAGCAATGCATGCAAGGAGAGTCACAATCATCATCGATAGGGGTCTACGGGTGGATAGTGAGGTTCTTCTTGTGATTATGGAGATGCTATAGTAATCCACTTAGATAACTCTTTGCAAGTTGCCAAAATACTCTATCTCTTCTACTATAGTATTTGGATCCGTAGCCCACCATCGACTCTCTTGCTCAAACTTTTCCATGACACTACAGTCCCTCATGGAGCACCTTTTGTCAATGCGCTTTACTAAAAAATGTCACCCACATGACTAGGCCATGGTGTAAGTTTTATACGATACACCAAAATGGCTAGGTTAGTTGTCATGTTAAGAAATCTAGATACAACAATAAAGAAAGCATGAAATCACCTTTGTTCTATATCCCCTTGATAATTTTCACTTCTCCCTAGACACTTCTATCCCTTTGTATGAAGTTCTAGTCAAGGCATCATGCAACCACCGCATAGGAATGAACTCCAGTATCTCCTCTATGCCCTTGTGATATTGAATTGATCAATAGCGTGTGCTACATCAAAATTCTAATCATGATCCCTTCGGTTCTCTTCCAGCTTACTCGTACCTAGCAAGCTATATTCTCCATAGATGCATGGTGTAATATATGAAAATTATTCACTTTCGCCTCTATGGAACCATCCATTCTCTTTTCTATTCCATTACCAACCATGTCCCTTCTCAATCTATGATCGTTCTTTGGCGTCCATAGCATATTGTTATTTGAATCCACCATTGACAACCACTCTAATTATATATAAAATATGTATCAATGTCCTCAAACTAGCTAGACTTTAGCTATGCTATCCTCTTGGCGAGCTCATTTTCACACAAATCCCTTCAATTTTTCATTAAGTGCTCCAATAAGAACATCTGTCGAGTATGGTCGGGTTGTGTAATCTCCACTTCATCAATGAAATATACTAGGAGGTGAGTTTGTATCGTGAGCATACCCGAATTTCTAGCTTGTACTAAGTGCAAGAGTACAACACAAGTTTATCAAGATACACCTCATGATCTTGAATGTTACAAGAGAGATATGCCTTGGTTGCCCCCATTGTTTCTATTCCCCCATCTCTCTCTACTTTTGTCTCTCTCTTCTCTCATTCTCTTTTTGTTTCTCTATTCTTCTCTCTCACTCTCTATTTTCATATTTTCCTCCATCTCTGTATTTGCGTGCCCCTCCCTGTTTATTTCTTTCCAATCCCTCTCCCTTCCTCTCGCTCCTCTCTCCTGCTCTCCCTCTCTCTCTCCCTCTCTATTTTTCTATTTCCCTCCATCTCTCCTTTCGTCTCCCTATATCTTTCTCCCCCTCTCTCTCTCCATTTTTTCTTTACCTCCATCTCTCTATCTCTATCCCCCTCCCTCTCTATTTCTTTCTCCTCCCTCTCTCTTTCTCTCTCTCTCTCTCTCTCTCTCTCTCTCTCTATATATATATATATATATATATATATATATATATATTTGTCTCTCCCTTCCTCTCTTCTCCTTCTACTCTCCTCCCTCTCTTTTCCTCACCCTTCGTTTCTCTCTCCTCCCTCCATCCATTTTTCTCTTTCTGTCCCTCTCTCTATTTTTCATGAGGTCCCGCCTTCTCTCTTCCTCTCTCCATCTCTCTATTTTACATGAAGCCCCCTCTCTGGGACTCTTTCTTTCTTTCTCTCCTCCTCTCTGTTCATTATTATCTCTTTTTCTCTCTCTCCTTTCCTCCCCCTCCCTAAATGCATCTCTCCAAAAACAAAAATAGAGAGAGAATAGGAAACTTAAAAGATTTCTCATCACTTAGAGAAGACAAATGAGAGTTTTTTAAATTGAAAGATTGGTATGATGCAAATCTTATATAATGTGATTGAAGATTAATTTGAGTAAGTGAAAATTTTGGAGAAATTATAGCAATAAAAGTAATAAAATCATAGGTTTCTTTGGAAATGAAAAGGTTTTTTCACATGGTAATGTTTAATACTTCATTGTTTGAATTTCTTTAACACTCAAAATTTTATAGTTTCTAGAGCTTCGTAGTGCTTATCTTGCAAGAGAATGATGAAACACATGTATTTTCTTATTGAGTACACATTTGGATTCGAAAGATATAGTTTGCTACCAGCAATCTTGTATTTTCTCTAGTAATACTTGCAATCCTATAGTAGCAACCCTGCAATAGCTCTTGGAACTTTAATAGTATTCTATCATACAAGAGTATATTGAGATGTATGCTATTTCATGCTAGTATAAAGATCCAAAATAAATTGGTAGTTACAATTACTCGCACTCATGCAATCCTTGCAACGATAGTTCCTACAGTGAGTCCACTCTTAAAAATAAGTAGACCCATAAATTTTGAATGCTTGAGCCATTATAAGGCTAGAAAAAAAGATTATAGTGATTGTCCTAAGAAGAATGCCTAGCACAAGTAAACATATCCTCAAGTTGCCTTGCACACTCTTTGAGGTAGAGGTTATTCATAAGGGATAGATATGATTCACAACGATGATACTATATCCATATCTATAGATGTGATTACAAGATCTCAAAGCGAAAACACCGGTGTTAGAATTCAGGAGGCCAGCACCAATGGATACATGATTGGGGAAACAAATGCCAAGAAAAGAAGGAAAAGAACGACAAAAAATCTCCTATTTCAAAGCAAAGGGATTACAATAAAATTGATGAATAAAGTCATGTCTACTACTTAGAGCACAAACATTACTCCTCACACTAATAAGATGGAAGTCTCTATATTCGTAGCCTAAATAGAGTGAAATTATGAAGCCATTGCATCATTGCTTGTCGAGAACAAACAACACAAATCTATGATTCATTGAAAGATTGTGTGTACCTTTGATGTTGAGGTGGAGTTACTCAAAAGCGCATCTCGATGTGTTTAGGAGTTGAACTAGTCAAATTTTTTGGTGGTGAATTAACATTTAAGAAGTAATTATAATTGACGATGAGAAAAAGGTACTCTTGATGTTGATATTGTCATTGGCTCTCACTTTGCTACATTTTTTGTAATAAAACTTGTTCTCAATTCCCTAAGATAGGGCTGTACATTCTCATTTTTTAGAATTGTTGCTCAGAAGATGTATTGTCTTTGTAAGTTATGCTATTCAAATAGATGTTCTTTTTCTGAGACTTTTTGAAATATTTTTCTTGAGATGCATTAACAGTGCCCAAATAGTAGCCAATAGGGTTGTGGTGTGGTGGTTGGAGTGTGGGTTGAGTCTAAGGGGTGTGAAACTTCACACCCTATGCCCTCCATCCTCAAATGCATAAATATACACTTACTTCAAATAAAAATAATGCCCAAATAGTTTGACAAAGCATTGGACATGATGAAGTGATCCTTGAGAAAGATCTTCTTGTTTCTGTCGACATTGAATTAGTTGCTCATAAGAGCTATGGCATGGAGCTCCAAGAGGCAGCGAGTTGGCCGCTTGGTAACAAGGCTGTCCAAGCAATGAAGTAAAGCCACATGTCAAGAGGTCTTCTGGGTCAGCAAGGGGTGCCACGGGGTAGCACGGGGAGGATGGCGAAGGATAATATTGGGTGACAAGTTCCACGAATATTATGGATGTGGTGGCAACCGTACTGCCGTGTAATGCTCGGATCTGTGGCACCGATGTCATAATTAGCTTCATTGTTAGCTGAACCAATCATTATTTAAATATCTTGAAAATTAGAGGAGACAATCCACAAGAAAGCCGATCCTACAGCATGTCTAGCTTCACCCTCGCTCCCCATTGTAACGAGAGCACCTTTCGTCACGCCGAGGGGTACGTCGACGTCCTGCATTCATAGCACAGATGGCGCAGGTAAGAGAGCAGCGTGTTATACAGCGTACACACTAGATGCTAAGTGTTTCAGAATACGTACCACATCGCCACAATAGATCTCTAACACGTTGCTGAACGCGGTGAAGAGAGCGCTAAGGAATCCGTGCCAGTTCATGTATGCCTCCTCCAGGCCTGTCACGAACAAGGTTACAGGCAGCTGGAACAAGGTGCTGGGATAAGGAGGAACTGGTGGAGGATCAGTGGCACTGGTGCTCCTACCCCATGAAGGGAGTATTATTCCTCGTTCCTCCTTCCTGACGAATACGCCCACAAACAAGGTTTTTCCAGGTCTGCGCAACCTTCTGAGCACCTCGTGATCAGCGTGAGCAGCTGCGTCTATGGCCTTACGGGCTTCTTCTTTGCTGCTAAATTGGACGAACCCGTATCCTTTGATCTTCCCCGCCGCGTCGCTGGCCACGCAACAACTCAGCACGCAGCCAAATCTGCAGAAGGCGTCTCGCAACGCCCGGTTATCTATCCGCCTGTCCAGGTTCTGTAAAGATTGCGCCAGCCAGCAAGCCGCACGTATTACTATACGTATACGGGCACGTATTTTGACACGTAAATGTGGTACACAGATAACACCTTGTAACATTCTAAATTCTATCTTTCGCTTAACCCCCTTTTAAGTAATGGGGATAATGATATAGCATTTTTTTGAGGATAATGCAAAAAAAAAAATCCTTATCCCCCCCCTGAGCCGACAGTCGTGCAGGAGAAGAAGGAATAAAAAGGAGGCGGAAGCTCCTCGGTGGAGCTTGCAGGTGGTAATGCCATGCCTCTCAACACGTAGAGAGGGAGGATCCCCCTCCCCTCCCCTATTTAAACAGGAGGAGGCGCTGCCATAGGGGGTAGCTGAATACGTGAGGAGAGATCGAGAAGAAAGGGCTGCTGCTAGCCGTGAGGGAGAGAAGATTTTGATACGCAGGCAAGTGGCGAGCTGGGTGGGCGCCGCTGTGAAAGGGAGTACCGTGCTAGCGACAGAAGGGCAGAGATTGAGAAGACGACGCTGCCGCCTATCACAAAGGAGGGAGGTCTACGAACTGCTGACGGAGACGCTGCGATGATCAGAAAGGGTGTTCGTCGCCATCATCGATGCCTTCCACCCTGCCACGGCTGCTTCAAGAGGCCTTCCAAGCTTCTTGGAAGCTTCTTGGAAGCTTCCAAGGTTGGGCTTTCCAAGCCCCCCTTTTTGTGCCTCTTGATACCCCCCACACACCCCCGTGTTTTAAAAACCCTTAAGCCCCCTTTCCCTTGGCTTGGAATTTATCCCCCGTGCTTAAACCTTCTTAGGCCCCTTTTTCCTTTGGATTTAAAAACCCCTCTTTTCCCCCCGGCTTTTAACCGCCTATAAGCCCCCTTCCGGTGCCCCTTGAATCCTCCTCCCCCAGGTTTTAAAATCCTCTTAAGCCCCCCTTTCCTTTGGGCTTAAACCCCCCTCCCCCCCGTGTGTTTAAATTCCTTTTCCCCTTGGTTTTGGAATCACCCCTTTCCCCTTGGTTTTGGAATCACTCCCTTTCCCTTGGTGTTGGAGCCACCCCCCCATGTTTAAACCAATTAGCCCCTTTTTTAAGGGATTTTAGGATTACCCCCTTCAAGTTGTCTTTAAAGGCCCTTTGGCCTTTTCCCGCATTCTAAAAGGTATAGCCTTTAAAGGCTACTTTTTCCCCCTGGAAGTTCCTTCCTTAAGATTCTATAGGGCCCATTTTCACCAAGAGAATTTTACCTTAGCCCTTCCCTTGGCCCATGCAAGAATACCCTTGGAACTCTCCCGCACCTTGTTTCTTTTCCCACACGTAAAACAAAGAGGAATGTTGAGGGTCGTTTGACACCTTCCTTTCACTCAAAAGCCTCGAGGAAGCCTTCTAAATCTACTTTCGACAGACGGTGCAAGGGAGCAACGGTGGAATTCCAAAGAGGAATTGTAAAGCTACTTCCATGTTCGAAAGACTACAATTGCGATGCCTCCTAAGAAAGTCCAAGGTGCTGCCACGGGAGGGTTGTCTCCTGGCATCCACATGGATATCTCATCCCAAGCCCAGGTTTTCTTTCCTAATTTTTTTTTGATATTGTTGTAATTCAATCAGACAAGGTTAATTGTTAGAAATAGGATATTTTTGTCCTAGTTGTTCACGACGAAGAAACTTAGTCATCAATACTTTAAAATGAAACATGCAAATTAAAAAAAGCATAAATGCACTACTAGTAAATAGCTTTATGCATTGAAATGAATTATAAACTAGACTATTGTCCATTATAATAGTATACTTCGTTTAAGCCTAGATGTATAAACTGCATATCGCACTCTTAACCCATATCCTCTTCGCAATGAATCATCATGGAAAGTGTAAAGTGAAAATGATTCTTACGATGCATAAACTCTAGGAAATTATCATTTGACAACTGCATAAATTATCAAGTAAAAAGTTGCTTGTGTAGCATGAATTTTGTTCGTAAAATATAGGAAGATTAATGGAATTAACCTAACCTATGCCTTACCTCAAATCGGTAAGTTAGGGTTGAAAAATCAATTTACGCATAGACAACGAATCATGTGGAAGTAATCTCGAAATTATCTTTTGGAGTTAACCAAATTGGCATAAACCTAAAACACCTAAACCGCGGAATACTCGTTTAGAAAAAGTCGAATTCCAAAGAATTCACTAGGGAGTTTAATACGTGACGTAATCGTACGTATTGTTAAAACTCATATTCCTATACCTTAAATACTTGCCCACATTCACTGAATGTAGGGACAATGAAAATGTAATTGGAAAGTGAGCTAGGGTTGTCCCTAAGAATCTTACAAGATGAAACTTGGAAACGCTAGGCCTAACAAGGTTAGTCTAGTAACCTGAAACAGATTGTTCGTGACTCCATTGTCTCATAGTTTGATGCAACATTTGCGTAACAAGTGCAGAGTCATGTGATCTTGTGATTGGATCACAAGGGAATGGCCAAGTTCTCGCAATGAAGTTGGGATGTCCTTACACAAGTTATCTTGCAAGAGGATGAATAATCATCCTAATTTAGTAGTCTTTCTTGAGTAAAGAAGATTGATTGAAAACTAAAGACCAGCCGATAAACTGAAGTAGCCAATGAACTTAAGGTTTGACCAAGTTGGATTAATAGGGTACGCCCTAACCCAGAATATAGGCGATCTTGCCAAGTTGCAAGTCATCCCAGATCGAGTGCTGGATGCGTCGAAAGGAAGGATTCATTCCTAGGCAGTTTGCCAACAAAAACGATCATGGAAATGTTTGTGCTTGCTACAGATTTTAGAGCACTGTTTGGTTGTGTTTGATCAATGAATTAAAAAATAAATAAATATCCATACTTCAAGTTGAAGACCTGAAGGGAGAGGCAGCTTCAGTTACCCCCGACTACCTACCTAACCCTAACCAAGGGGGTTGTTGACTGTGCTGGGAAAGTGGACCGAACTACTTGGTCTCTCCGTTGAGCACTACTTGGAGCAGGAGGACGCTTGGGTGCCAGAGGGGCTCTGGCCGTGAATCCCTCGCATTCCAGGCCCTGCAAAAGAGGCTAACGTGACTCGGGATTGGATCTTGAGGCTCGCATACTAGTCTACGGGCAGAAACTTGGATTAGTGATCCCGGTGGATTGCTGGATAGCCTTCGGGCAGATTGTGGATAAGCCTACGGGCTAGACTCTTTGTATTTCAAAGATAAATATGATAACTTGTTAATAAGAAACTTGTATGATATTGTTTTTCTATTTCAAGTGATAAGATTACGTGAAGGAACCAATGCCTAACGGGTTAATTAAAGAAGCTGTTTGTTACATGTCCAACTAATGTGTTAGGTAATTAAATAACTAAAACAACCCGAGGAACGTGCGGAGGATGGGCCATACATCCGTCCTACGGATGGGTGGTCCCAGTTGGCCGGGAACTTTTCTCAAAACATGATGGATAGCAGGGAGGTCGTCAAAGAACACGAACAGCAAAAGCGTTGACCTAGAGTTATGATTAAACCAAACTTACACTATTTTAGGAAAACGGAATGGGACTATGCCTTATGGCAGAGAGGTTGAGCTTTGCCTCCCTCTCGTTTTCCATTTTCCTTGAACCAAGTGCAGCGTGAATCCGCTTCAGACCTAGCGTTTCTGCGTAAAGTAGTTCGCTTGGGTCCGACGCTAGTTGCTGTTAGGAAATGACCAATCAGGAAAACCCTAATTCAAGTCGATCCGAAGTGGGAACGGCCGGAATACTTCCGCTACATGGTAGATGAGGAAAGCCCTACATCGCAAACCCCTCAAATTCCATGGGAGTGTCAGTTGGAGCTTTCTAGACATCCTTTTCGATGGACTGCTAAGACGTGTCCTGGAAATACAAGTGGACACATTACAGTTGGTATCATAACAAACCAACAACGGAATTATTTTATGAAATCTTAATAAGAAGAAGTAAAGCAAATGTTGATGTTTCAAGCATTTCCTTACCTTCAATACTGTCTTGCAGAATTACGAAGCGTGGAACAAGTTCTCGGTATTTTGAGTCATGTTTATGAGTGCAATGCATTCTCTGCATTATCAACAAAGGGTTGGGATGATGAACATCCTAGAGCAAATCTATAATCCTTCACCCTTGTACATGGAACGAAGATGGACGTGTGCTTTAGGAATCTACTATATAGCCGCCCACCGGTTTGCTTACCTACAAACCAACCTAAAAAGGATCAAGTGGTTGGAAGACCTGAAAGTCGTGAAGCTGTTCATTTTTGTGGAAGCTCACATAAACTCAACTTTACATATCCAAGGTTGGAGGGTTGAGATGAACTCATATGTATATGAGGAAGTAACCTGTGTAATCCTCGCCAACAGGAGTAAAGTGTTAGGGCGCCATGTAAAGAATGGGTTCCAAAGGAAAGGATATCCCGAACTTCCAATGACTTACCGATTCCTGAAGATCCATGACCCAAAACCATACTATTATACAGTTCCTGTAGATAAATGTAATACAACATTGTTCTCCCCAAACTAAATGTAACAGTTGGCTTATCATCACAAGAAATGTTGTATTTGAAAGGGCTATGCTCATATAAATACAAATAAGACTTCCTTTTATCAATGTCTCATTGTGTATGAGAATTGATAAAAAGTTAAGTAGCTACATTGCTTACGTAATAGCAGAATTGAAGATGTAATCAATAATAATTATCGTATAATAACGTTAAGAAACCTTTATCCTAGCACAACCCTAGGTACAAGTTCCTAGTTCGCATCCTACATCAAGTACTGCCGTAATCCAAGAGAAGAAGTTTCTTCTCAAGTAGATCAAGCCGCCCGAGTTTGACGGGAGAGGCAGGTCCGTTCAAGCTGATGCTGAAATTTGGATTGAATCCATGGAGGATTACTTCGAAGCATCCGGTACTGCACCCGCCAATCAGGCTATGCTCGCCAAGCTAAAGCTCACCACGAAGCCAAGCTTTGGTGGAGGCAATGGTGCAGGGATCAAGGGATCGCGAAGGGATCAGTTACCTGGGAAAATCTGAAGAAAGACGTACAAGGAAGATACTTGCCACCAGCATATCGCATGCAGAAAATGAATGAGTTCTACGAGCTAAAACAGTTGGGACTCACTCTTGACGCATACTATTCCAAATTTGTCTCACTTCTTAAGTATGCACCGCAGATGGAAATGGCATAGCAGGTGTCCAAATTTTGTGCGAGATTAAATCCAGTAGTAAATACCCGTCTTGAATCTAAGCGTCCATCTGATCTTCAGGACACACTCATTTGAGCGGCGTCTATAATTCAGGAGGTACAGTCTAGACCAAGGGGCCGTAACAATACTTGGTCTTATAGTGACCCGAACAGAGGAGCATTTAGACCTCAAATGAAGAGAGTTCAAGGTCATAATCAGGAACAAAGAAAGAAAGCAAGGGCTAATAACGTCAACAACGTTGTTCCTACTCAAAGCAATGGCCAAAACCTTTGTTGTTTCCACTACAACGAACCTGGTCACTTCAAGAGGCAATGTTCCAAGCTTGGTGGACGACATCGCCAAGCACCTTTCCAACGAACAGGCCGTGGTCAAGGAGCCACTACCCGAGGCAGAGGAAGAACCGTCTGCATTGCCAATAGGCAAATGTGTGAAGAAGAAGAAGAAGAAGATCCGACCATGGAAGTAGAGTTTGAAAGGGTGACAATACATGCCGCTCTACACAAGAAAGGCCCAAATCACTAGTTCTCAGTGTTTCAGACACCGTCGGACTATCAAGGTAAAAGTTTCAAGACCTTGATTGATTGTGGTAGCACCCATTTCTTTATCTCACCAGCATGTGCAAAAATATTAGGAATAGCCACAGTAGAAGCACCTACCTTGCTTGTGGAATCGGCAAATGGTCATGAGGTTACTTGTACTAGGCAAATTGCTAAGGTGGAATTCTTTCTGGGGGGAAAGACGACTTCGGTCAAATTCAGAGTCATGAATTTAGGTATCCATGAGTGTCTACTCGGAATGGATTGGCTTAAGCCTAATGATGACCACATTCATTGTGGAAAGGGTCAAGTTTCCTTTCGAAACTCTGAAAGGGAATTAGTCACAACCCAAGGTGAGGCTGGAGTGCCAAGAATCCAATTGGCCAAAGTATCTCGGATCATAAAAGGAGTAAGAAAAGGATTACATGTCTACTTGATCAAACTTAACAAGTTGGATCACAAGCAAGAGTCCAATGAAGGACCTTCTTGGCTAAAGGAATACACAGACCTATTCCTTGAAGAGTTGACATAACTCCCACCTCAAAGAGAAGTGGATCATGAGATTAAGTTAGTACCAGGAGCTGCGCCAATTGCAAAGAGACCTTATAGAATGTCCATACCAGAAGAAATTGAGCTTAAAGAACAACTCAAGCAACTGCTAGATCAGGGCTACATTGGGCCTAGCAGTTCACCGTGGGGAGCTCCAGTACTATTCTAGACAAAGAAAGATGGGACACTTTGACTATGTATTGATTACCGAGGGTTGAATCAATCAACAGTCAAGAACAAGTACCCTATTCCTAGAATAGATGAGCTTCTTGATCGTCTTCAGGGTGCAAAGATCTTCTCCAAGATTGATCTCAGGTCAGGTTATTATTAAATAAGGATCAAGGAAGAAGATATCCCCAAGACAGCCTTTAATACAAGATATGGGCACATTGAGTTTCTAGTCATGTCATTCGGACTTACGAATGCACCTGCCACCTTCAACAGGTTAATGCAGAATATCTTTAGGCCATATCTTGATGATTTCATGCTTGTCTTCTTCGATGACACTTTAGTCTATTCCAAACAGGAAGAAGGTCATGAATCACAACTCTAGACTGTCCTTGAGACAATGAGGTCACATAAGCTGTTTGCTAAAATGAAGAAGTGTGCATTCTTCAAGCGTCATATTGAATATTTGGGATTCATAGCATCAGCAGAAGGAATCTCAGTGGACCCAACCAAGGTCAGAGATGCCCTTGAATGGCCAATACCAACATCTGACAAGAAAATACAAAGCTTTTTTGGATTGACAGGATGGTATAGGGTCTTTATAAAAAACTATGCTTTGATTGCAGCACCTCTAACAGACTTACTAAAGAAGCAAACTTCCATTCCATTGTCAACTCCAAAAAAAAATAGCTTCAACAGATTGAAGCAAAGTTTGGTATCAGCACCTATTCTAAAACTTCTAGACCTCAATAATGAGTTCGAGGTAGTAACTGATGTTAGCATACTTGCCTTGGGGTGTGTACTTATACAGGAAGGCCATCCAGTAGCATACTCTTCAAGAAAATTGAAGAGTCATGAAAAGAATTATGCTACGCATGATCTGGAATTGTTAGCTGTCATCCATGCTCTAAAGCTTTGGAGACACTACCTGTTGGGTAACAAGTTTAGTCTAGTAACTGACCATAAGAGTCTCAAATGGATCTTTACCTAGAACGAGCTCAACATGAGGCAACGACGGTGGATTGAAGTGTTGGAGGAATATGACTTTGAAATCAAGTACCCACCAGGGAAAGAAAATGTAGTTGCTGATGCACTTAGTCTCAAGGCATTCCTTAATTCCCTAATCTTGCAGAATCCATCAACAGCCAAATCTCTAGCTATAAAAGTATCTATGCCAAAAAACCCTATACTTGAGTTAGCTAGAGAGGAAGCATGCCTGATCCGGCCTACAAAACAATGCTAAGGGAGATCTCTATCAAGGATCAGAATCAAAAGTTCCATGCTAAGTATCATGAAATTTCTATCAATAATGGACTTGTCTACTATAGAACGAGGCTGTGTATACCAGCAAGCCAGTCACTTAAGCAAAAGATATTGTGGGAAGCTCATGATTCCACTTTCGCAGGACATCCTGGCTATGCCAAGACTCTCAACGCAGTTAGGAAGAGCTACCATTGGGAGAGGCTTAAAGGTGACGTTCTCAAATATGTCACCGAGTGTTTGTCTTCTCAACATATCAAAGCCGAACATGTCATGATGCCAGGGAAATTACAACCGCTTGACATTCCCCAAATGAAATGGGAATTCATCAATATGGATTTTATTGTAGGCCTACCCCAAGTTCAAGGAGGATACAACTCCATCATGATTGTGGTTGACATGCTTACTAAGGTTGCACACCTTATTCCAGTAAAGACAAACTATAAAGCCTCAGACATTGCAAGATGAATTATCAAGGAAATATTCAAGATACATGGGTTACCTAGAAGAATCATTAGTGAACGTGATTTTCTCTTCACATCACACTTCTGGAGAGCTATCTTTGAAGCTATTGGGACTCAACTCTGCTTTAGCACCACTTACCATCCCCAAACGGATGGCCAAATAGAGCGAGTAAATCAAATCATCAAGGATATGCTTAGGGCATACTACTGTCGTGAGCCGAAGAGGTGGATTCAATACTTGCCTTTGGTTGAATTTGCCCACAATGCTTCTTACCAACAAAGCATTCAGATGACCCCTTTCCAAGCATTGTATGGTCATGACTATCGAAGTCCCCTAAACTTCTTAGATCCAACCTTAAGGGTTGAAGCTTCAAGGCAGATGTTGAAAGAGATGGATGACCAAATAAAGTCAATAAGTCAGGACATCCAAGCTGCCAAGGATAGACAAAAAGCATTTGCAGATTTGAAGCGTCAAGCTAGAATCTTCAAAGAAGGAGACATGGTCTTCATTCGTGTATGCCCAAAGAAGAGTTCCCTATCCTTAGGAGATTACAAGAAGCTAAGTCCAAGGTATTGCAGACCGTACAAGATCCTCAAATGCCTAGGACCTAATGCTTATAGATTGCAACTCCCTGAGAACCTAAAGGTTCACAATGTATTCCATATCAGCCTATTGAAGAAATATGTACCTAATCCTAACCATGTACTTGATGGCCAACAAGTTGTCATGCCTAGTCAAGGAGTCCTTGAACTAAGGCCTGATCGGATCTTAGATGTTAGGGAGAGACAATTAAGATCCATAACCTTGAGAGAATGCCTCGTCCAGTGGAAAGATTATTCCGAAGAGGATGCCACTTGGGTAGATGAAGGCACTCTCAACCATCAATATCCCCACTTTATCTCGACATGAGGACATCTCGATTCCTCTAAAGGGGAGAGAATGTAACATTCTAAATTCTATCTTTCTCATGAATCCCCTTTTAAGTAATGGGGATAAGGATATAGCATTTTTTTGAGGATAATGCAAAAAAAAAAATTCCTTATTCCCCCCCCAGTCGCTGACAGTCGTGTTGGAGGGGGAGGAATAGAAAGGAGACAGAAGCTCCTCAGTGGAGCTCGCAGGTGGTAATGCCATCCCTCTCGACACGTAGAGAGGGAGGATCCCCCTCCCCTCCCCTATTTAAATAGGAGGAGGCACTGCCATAGGGGGTAGCTGAATACATGAGGAGAGATCGAGAAGAGAGGGCTGCTGCTAGCCGTGAGGGAGAGAAGATTTTGATATGCGGGCAAGTGGTAAGCTTGGTGGGTGCCGCTGTGAAAGGGAGTACCGTGCTGGGGACGGAAGGGCAGAGATTGAGAAGATGACGCTGCCGCCTATCACAAAGGAGGGAGGTCTCCGAACTACTGATGGAGACCCTGCGATGATCAAAAAGGTAGTTCGCCACCATCATTGATGCCTTCCACCCTGCCACATGCTGCTTCAAGAGGCCTTGGAAGCTTCCAAGGTTGGGCTTTCCAAGCCCCCCTTTTTGTGCCTCTTGATACCCCCCACACACCCCCGTGTTTTACCCTGAAGCCCCCTTTCCCTTGGCTTGGAATTTACCCCCCGTGCTTAAACCTTCTTAGGCCCCTTTTTCCTTTGGATTTAAAAACCCCTCTTTTCCCCCCGTCTTTTAACCCCCTATAAGCCCCCTTCTGGTGCCCCTTGAATCCTCCTCCCCCGGGTTTTAAAATCCTCTCAAGTCCCCCCTTTCCATTGGGCTTAAACCCCCCTCCTCCCCGTGTGTTTAAATTCCTTTAGGCCCTTTCCCCTTGGTTTTGGAATCACCCCTTTCCCCTTGCTTTTGGAATCACTCCCTTTCCCTTGGTGTTGGAGCCACCACCCCCTCCCCCCCCCCCCCCCCGGTGTTTAAACCAATTATCCCCTTTTGTAAGGGATTTTAGGATTACCCCCTCCGAGTTGTCTTTAAAGGCCCTTAGGCCTTTTCTCGCATTCCAAAAGGCATAGCCTTTAAAGGCTAATTTTTCCCCCTGGAAGTTCCTCCCTTAAGATTCTATAGGGCCCATTTTCCCCAAGAGAATTTTACCTTAGCCCTTCCCTTGGCCCATGCAAGAATACCCTTGGAGCTCTCCCGCACCTTGTTTCTTTTCCCACACGTAAAACAAAGAGGAATGTTGAGGGTCATTTGCCACCTTCCTTTCACTCAAAAGCCTCGAGGAAGCCTTCTAAATCTACTTTCGACGGACAGTGCAAGGGAGCGACGGTGGAATTCCAAAGATGAATTGTAAAGCTACTTCCATGTCCGAGAGACTACAATTGCGATGCCTCCTAAGAAAGTCCAAGGCACTGCCACGGGAGGGTCGTCTCCTGGCATCCATATGGATATCTCACCCCAAGCCCAGGTTTTCCTTCCTAATTTTTATTTGATATTGTTGTAATTCAATCAGGCAAGGTTAATTGTTAGAAATAGGATATATTGTGTCCTAGTCGTTCACGACCAAGGAACTTAGTCATCAATACTTTAAAATGAAACATGCAAATTAAAGAGAGCATAAACGCACTACTAGCAAATAGCTTTATGCATTGAAATGAATTATAAACTAGACTAGATGTATAAACTACATATCGCACTCTTAACCCATATCCTCTTCGCAATGAATCATCATGGAAAGTGCAAAGTGCAAATGATTCTTACAATGCCTAAACTCTAGGAAATTATCGTTTGACAACTGCATAAATTATCAAGTAAAAAGTTGCTTGTTTAGCATGAATTTTGTTCGTAAAATATAGGAAGATTAATGGAATTAACCTAACCTATGCCTGACCTCAAATTGGTAAATTAGGTTTGAAAAATCAATTTACGCATAGACAACCAATCATGTGGAAGTAATCTCGAAATTATCTTCTGGAGTTAACCAAATTGGCATAAACCTAAAACACCTAAACTGAGGAATACTCGTTTAGAAAAAGTCCAATTTCAAAGAATTCACTAGGGAGTTTAATACGTGACGTAATCGTACATATTGTTAAAACTGATATTCCTATACCTTAAATACTTGCCCACATTCACTGAATGTAGGGACAGTGAAAATGTAATTGGAATGTGAGCTAGGGTTGTCCCTAAGAATATTACAATATGAAACCTGGAAACCCTAGGCCTAATGACGTCAGCCTAGTAACCTGAAACAGATTGTTCGTGACTCCATTGTCTCATAGTTCGATGCAACACTTGAGTAACAAGTGCGGCGTCATATGATCTTGTGATTGGATCACAAGGGAATGGCCAAGTTCTCGTAATGAAGTTGGCATGTCCTTACGCAAGTTATCTTGCAAGAGGATGAATAATCATCCTAATTTAAAGGTCTTTCTTGAGTAAAGAAGATTGATTGGAAACTAAAGACCAGCCGATAAACTGAAGTAGCCAATGAACTTAAGGTTTGACCAAGTTGGGTTATAGGGTACACCCTAACCCAGGATATAGGGGATCTTTCCAAGTTGCAAGTCATCCCGGATTGA
Source organism: Lygodium microphyllum (assembly GCF_053477565.2). Classification (NCBI taxonomy): domain Eukaryota; kingdom Viridiplantae; phylum Streptophyta; class Polypodiopsida; order Schizaeales; family Lygodiaceae; genus Lygodium; species Lygodium microphyllum. The sequence goes on from NC_141158.1 coordinate 35,393,823, forward strand.
GTGCTCGATGCATTCGAAAGGAAGGATTCATTCCTTAGCAGTTTGCCAACAAAAACAATCAATGGAAATGTTTGTGCTTGCTACAGATTTTAGAGCACTGTTTGGCTGTGTTTGATCAATGAATTAAAAGATAAATGAATATCTATACTTCAGGTTGAAGGCCTGAAGGGAGAGGCAGCTTCAGTTACTCCCCACTGCCTACCTAACTCTAACCAAGGGGATTGTTGACCGCGCTAGACAAGTGGACCAAACCCGCCGCGAGAGGTCTCTCTGTTGAGCACTAGTTGGAGCAGGAGGACACTTGGGTACCAGGGGGGGCTCTGGCCGTAAATCCCTTGCCTTCCGAGCCGTGCACAAGAGGCTAACGTGACTCGAGATTGGATCTCGAGGCCCGCACACTAATCTATGGGCGGAAACTTGTATTAGTAATCCCTGTGGATTGCTGGATAGCCTTCGAATGTATTGTGGATAAGCCTACGGGCTGGACTCTTTGTATTTCAAAGATAAATATGATAACCTCTTAATAAGGAACTTGTCTAATATTGTTTTTCTATGTCAAGTGATAAGATTACGTGAAGGAATCAGTGCCTAATGGGTTAGTTAAAGAAGCTGGTTGTTACATGTCCAACTAATGTGTTAGGTAATTAAATAACTAAAACAACCCGAGAAAAGTGCGGAGGATGGGCCATAGGTCCATCCTACGGATGGGTAGTCCCAGTTGGCCGGGAACTTTTCTCAAAACACGATGGACTGCAGGGAGGTCGTCAAAGAACACGAACAACAAAAGCGTTGACCTAGAGTTATGATTAAACCCGATTTACGCTATTTTAGGGGAATGTAATGGGACTATGCCTTATGGCAAAGAGGTTGAGCTTTTTCTCCCTCTTGTTTTCCATTCTCCTTGAACCAAGTGCAACGTGAATCCACTTCGGACTTGGCGTTTCTACGTAAAGTAGTTCGCTTGGGTCGACGCGAGTTGCTGTTAGGAAATGACCAATCAGGAAAACCCTAATTCAGGTCGATCCTGAGTGGGAACGATCAGAATACTTCCGCTACGTGGCAGATGCGGAAAGCCCTAGATCGCAAACCCAGCAACATTCCATGGGAGTGCCGGGTGGAGCTTTCTAGACATCCTTTCCGATGGACTGCTAAGACGTGTCTTGGAAATACAAGTGGACACGTTACACAGCTCTATGTACTACATACCTTGACAAATAGGTTGGTATGCCGAAAATGGGATTTCAACCACCACTCCCCTTTCAGCTGCTCCACGACCTAGCTCTGCTCCTCCTGCACGGCTACCACTGCAGTTGAAGTCTCCCCCGCCATCCAAGATCTAATCAACAACACTGGTCTCGCGGATCACGACGTGTCTTGAGTACCAGGTTTAGTTCTCTCAGGTTGACTAACTCTTATGGCCACCCGCATCAAACTAAGCCTCTTTATAAGCACGAAACCCCATACTTTCTAATGTAAAATGATCCAAGCTTATTATCCGTGCCTACATTCGCCTTCATGGCTTCCAACAATGAGAGCTTCTTTTTGGTTTCCCTTTTTTTTCTTTCCCCTTCTCTTGATTGGAATAATCTTATCTTTGCTCATATGAAATTTTGACATAAACTAGGTCAACATGTGTAGTTCAATAAAGGAGTTTGAAGTTCTAGATGCAACTTTTGCATATTTGTTATGTAATAGTTTTACTGATGGTGTTTAGACATGCATCGTGTTTTGAAGCGAAGCATGTTGTTAGATAAATTTTTGCATTTTTTAAACACATGGAGGATGTGTAGAAGAGAATATGTATGCATATGTACTTTGAGTCACTGATCATAATTTTCAACGTTCACTTTTTTTTTTGTCGTAGGTGCCATCACCAAGTAGGAATAAGAACGGAAGCACAACATTTTTCAAGGTGATATCTAGGCAAGGCGAGATTGTTGATAGGTAAGCCATCCGTATTGAATGTTGTTATTCTTTCAACGATCCAATTACTATTCCGTAATATGATGCATGTGAACTCGTGCTAATTGGCTCTTTGAAACACCTATCATCGGCTTGGCCTGACTATATTTTCAAGCAAACTATAACATCTTTCATTCTCTTGATCTACTTGGAGCATTGGAATGGAGAGCTTTCACGATGGATTACTTGTTGAGGATAGAAAGGCCTATCATTGGATGTAAATGTTTTGCTATAGCCATCTACTTCTAGAACAGTGGATTATGTAGCATATTGAAAGCAAACACATCCGTAATATCAAATGTGGTCAAGTCAATTCTACTAGATGAATGCAAAAGTGATCCATCATTCCAAGAGATTGGATGGTTATCGAGAATAGATCGACAGTCCAAGATTATATTCGCAATCACTCTTGCCGTTTCGCAGACGGAGATGGATGTATCAATGCTGCTCGATAGTTGATCTTGTAACAGCTTTGCATTGAGAATTTCTATTGTGTAGTCTGGTAAGAGTGATACCATGTATTTTTTTCTCTCTTTCTTCGCAAGACATTGTTGGAATTTAGTTATTACCATGTTGACTCTATATTATTGGCATTGTAACTTATATTTCTTCTCTAGATGCATTACTTCTTTACGAGTTGGTACCATGATATTGCGTTGTGACTATACCATAGGATACACACATTGTTAGTCTTCTAATGATGCTTTCACATTCTATTTCCCAAGATGATTTGAAAATTTCTATATCATTCCAAGTTGTAGCAAATGGTTTTAGTGAGACAAAACAAGGAACTTAACAAGACAAGGAATGTACCTTAATTAATGATGCTAAAGAACAAGAAATGAAGAAGTTACAATTACAAGTTTTTTGATAGAAGGAGATAGCCAATTTTCATTTGAAAATACTCAAGAAGAACATGGAGATCTATAGAAGAACTTTAAAAACAAGGAACCCTATGAGGAAGTAGGAACTCAAACAAAAAAACATATAAAAGTGAGATCATGTGTATATGGCCCAATATCTTTGAATAAACAATGAGAGCTAAGGACCTAGAGAGAGATTGGGTAATTGATAAGTCTTCATTGTATAAAGAAACTAGTTGCACATATATTATGCATAGCCTATGTGCATGGGCACATGTTTATGCATAGACATATGAATGCATATATATATGCTTAGGGAAGCTACTATATATATATCCTCTACATCACGTGTGTTCAAGGCCTATTTATAGATATCGGTATTATAAATTGTTCTTCAATAAAACATAACCCTTTTCTATTCCATCTATAAATAACCCCTTTATATTACACCCTTTCATATGTAAGAAATATACAAAAATGAAAATTTAAAAATATCTTATTTTGAACCCACATGATGCACACATACATTCATAAGTAACTTACCCGAGTATATATGTGTAGCTTATGCATAATTGTAGTTCATGTGTATACCTATGCATAGCCTATCTCTATGTATTACCTATATGTGTACCTTTGCATGTGCAATGCCATACGTGATGTCATGCCACTAATTCCGATGCAATGTCCTTTGTTAATGCATCTTGAGGGCATCCTTGTTTTACAAATAAGTTGTACATGTGTTTATGAATAGATAGTCCTATGCCTTCTTCCCCACAAATATCCCCAATGTTATTAACTAGATTTATGACCATATCTCTGTCATCTCATACTGAAGTAACAAGAAATTTTCTGCGTGCGATATGCAGGTGGTAAGTATCTTCTCTACACGGATTTCTTCAGCTTCTCCCAGGTAACGGATCCTTCCGCGATCCCTTGATCCCTGCACCATTACTTCCACCAAAGTCTGGCTTCATCGGTGGGCTTCAGCTTGGCGAGCATAGCCTAATTGGCGGGTGCAGTACTAGCTGCTTCGAAGTAATCCTCCATGGATTCAATCCAAATTTTAGCATCTGCTTGGACGGACCTGCCTCTCCCGTCAAACTCGGGCGGCTTAATCTGCTTGAGAAGAAACTTCTTCTCCTGGATTACAGCAGTACTTGATGTAGGAGGCGAACTAGGAACCTGTACCTGGGGTTTTGCCTGGATAAAGGTTTCTTAACGTTATTACACGATAATTGTTATTGATTTATATTACATCTTCAATTCTGCTATCAACCAAGCCATTTAACCACTTAACTTTTTATCAATTCTCATTCACAATTAGACATTGATAAAAAGAAGTCTTATTTGTATTTATATGGGCATAGCCCTTTCAAAATACAACATTTCTTGCGATGATAAGCCAACTATTACATTTAGTTTGGGGAGAACAACGTTGTATTACATTTATCTACAGGAACTGAATAATAGTATGGTTTTGGTTTGTGGATCTTCAGGAATCGGTAAGTCATTGGAAGTTCAGGGTATCCTTTCCTTTGGAACCAATTCTTCTCATGGCGCCCCAACACTTTAATCCTGTCGGCGGGGATTACACGGGTTACTTCCTCATATACATATGAGTTCAGTTCCACCCTCCGACCTCGGATATGTAAAGTTGAGTTTACGTGAGCTTCCATAAAAATGAACAGCTTCACGACTTTTAGGTCTTCCAACCACTTGATCCTTTCTAGGTTGGTTTGAAGGTATGCAAACCGATCAGCAGCTATATAGTAGATTCTTGAGGCACCCTTCCATCTTCCTTCCATATACAAAGGTGATGGATTATAGATTCGTTCTAGGATGTTCATCATCTCAACCCTTTGTTGATAATCAGGGGAATGCATCACAGCCATAAACATGACTCAGAACACTAAGAACTTGTTCCACGCTTCGTAATTCTGCAAGATAGCATTGAAAGCAAGGAAATGTTTGGAACATCAACATTTGCTTTACTTCATCTTATTAAGATTTCATAAAAATAGTTCCGTTGTTGGTTCACTCTGATACCAACTATAACGTGTTCACCTGTTATCTTTAGGACACGTCTTAGCAGCCCATCAAAAAGTATATCTAGAAGGCTCTGGTCGGCACTCCCATGGAATGTTACGGGGTTTGTGATCTAGGACTCCCCACGTCTGCCACGTAGCGGAAGTATTCCAGACGTTCCCACTTAGGACCGACCTGAATTAGAGTTTTCCCTATTGGTCATTTCCTAACGACAACTAACGTCCAACCCAAGCAAACTACTTTACGTAGAAACGCCAGGTCCAAAGCCGATTCATGCTACACTTGGTTCAAGGAGAATGGGAAACGAGAGGGATGCGAAACTCAGCCTCTCTGCTATAAAGCATAGTCCCATTCGGTTCCCCTAAAACAGCATAAATCGGGATCAATTATAACTCTAGGTCAACGCTTTTGTTGATCGTGTTCTTTGACGTCCATCGTGATTTGAGAAAAGTTCCCGGCCAACCGAGACCACCCATCTGTAGGACGGACCTATGGCCACATCCACCGCACTTTTCTCTAGTTGTTTTAGTTATCTAATTACCCAACACATTTAGTTGGACATGTAACAATCAACTTCCTTAATTAGCCCGTTAGGCACTGATTTCTTCACGTAATCATATCACTGACATAGAAAAGCAATGTCAAACAAGTTCCTTATTAACAAGTTATCATATTTATCTTTGAAATACAAAAAGTCCACCCTGTAGGCTTATCCACAATCCGCCCGAAGGCTATCTAGTAATCCACAGGGATTACCAATCCAAGACTCTGCTCGTAGACTAGTATGTGGGCCTCGAGATCCCATTCGGAGTCACGTTAGCCTCTTGTGCAGGGCCATGAAGGGGAGGGATTTACCGTCAGAGCCCCTCCCGGCACCCAAGCGTCCTCCTGCTCCAAGTAGCACTCAACAGAGAGACCTCTTGCGGCAGGTTCGGTCCACCTTCCCGCGCGGATTAACAACCCCCTTGGTTAGGGTCAGCAGGCAGGCCGTCAGGGGTAACTGAAGCTGCCTCTCCCTTCAGGCATTCAACTTGAAGTATTAGATATCCATTTATCCTGTAATTCATTGATCAAACAAAGAAAAAAAGTGCTCTTCAATCTGTAATAAGCACAAACATTTCCATTGGTCATTTATTGTTGGCTAGCTGCTAAGGAATGAATCCTTCTTTTCGAATGCATCTAGCACTCGATCCGGGATGACTTGCGACTTGGCAAGATCCCTTATATCCTGGGTTAGGGCGGTACCCTATTAACCCGACTTGGTTAATACCTGAAGTTCATATGATATTCCAATTTATTGGTCTATCATTTGCCTTAAGCGATTATCTTTACCTTAGAAAGATACAATATTAGGACGATTATTCACCCTCTTGCAAGATAACTTGCGTAAGAATCTGCCAACCTCATTTTGAGGGTTGGCCATTCCCTTGTGATCCAATCACAAGATCATATGACTCTCCACTTGTTGCACAAGTGTGGCATCGAACTATGGAACTATTCTACCCATCAAGTGGAGTCACGAAACAATCTGTTCCTGATTACATTAGGATGACGTTGTTAGTCCTAGGGTTCCAAGTTCCATCTTTTTAGCGTAAGATTCTTAGGGACAATCCTAGATCACTTCTCAAGTATGTTCCACTATCCCTACATTCGGTGAATGTGGGCAAGTGTTTAGGGTATAGGAGTTTTGGTTTCAGCAATACGTGCGACTAGGTCACGTATTAAATCCTAGCGAGTTCTTTGGAATTGAATTAACTCCTTCTAAAACGAGTACTCTGCGGGTTTTGGTGTTTAGGTTTATGCCGATTTAAGCTATCTATTTCTGGTGATAATTATGCTATCGTTTCCATGACCATATGACTCATTGTCTATGCGTAAGTTGATTTTCAATCCTAACTTATCGATTTAAGATCAAGCATAGGTTAGGTTATAACCTAATTCCAATTAATCAACTTGCGAACAAGATTCACGCTAAACAAGCAACCTTTTACTAGTAATAATGCAATTGAAAAATGATAATTGACCAATTTATGCAACCTAAGAATCATTTCATGCCTTGCTTTTTTTCGCATGGATTATTAGCACTTTCCTTAATAACTCATTACGAAGAAGATATGTCCTAATAATGAGACATGTAATTTATATTTCCATGCCTAGACGGAGTGCGTTATCTTAATTCCGTTTTGTAAATGTGGACATTAATCTAAATTCAGTTCATTGCAATGCATCAAACTACTTGATAGAAATGCATATCAATCTTTTTTGCCCACTTTTTTTTTTCATTTTATTAGAAATACTAATGACTGAATTCCACCGTCGTGATTTAGTTTTTTTCTAAAGCATTTACGATGAAAATGCATCCTATTTCCAACAATTATCCTCGCACGATTGAATTATAACAATACCAAAGAAAATTTAGGAAGAAAAACCTGGACTTGTGGTGAGATGTCCACGTGGATGCTAGGAGACGATCCTCCTCCAGTTGCGCCTTGGGCTTTCTTAGGAGGCATTGCAAATGCAGCCTTTCCATCATGGATGTAGCTTTGCAACTCCTTTTTGAAATTTCACCGTACTTTATGAGTCTTCTATTCTTTCCTTTTGTAGAAGCTCTTTGAAGGGATACTTGTGGAGGAGGGGAGAAACCACGGAAAGGGTTCCAAACCGGGAAGGGGGTATTTTAAAATCCTTCGTGAGTAGGGCTCATTAAAGCCATGGGGAAGGCTTAATGGCCTTTTAACGATTTACAAGAAAAGGGAAAGTGCAAAAAAACCCTTACGAGGTCTTTTTGTATGGGAAAACAATGTGCCACAAAAACAACCCTTAACACCCTCTTTTCTTTTACGTGTGTGGGGGGGGGGGGGGGAACAAGGTTTGAAAGGGCCTAAAATGGGTATTTTTGCATGGGGAAAAAAAAGGCTTAAGGGGGCTCTTAGGGGGATTTGAGATACGGGGGGGGGGGGGGGGGAGAATAAGGGCTTTTAAGGTAGAAGCTTTGGGGGGGGAAAGGGCCTAAGACCTCTTAAAGGCCCTCCACGGAGAATTTGGGGGGGAAAGGGCTTATATAGCCTAAGGCAGAGATTCCAGGGGGGGAAAAGGGTAGTCTTAAAGGCTATAAGAAAAAGGGCCTAAGGGATCCCTTAGGGGAAAAATTGGAGGGGGGGTAGTATTAAGGCCACAGGAGGGGGGGCTTAGGAAGCCCACCCTTGGAAGTTTCCAAGGGCTTCCTGGAAGGCATGTGGGGGGGAAAGGGGGTTGCGTGGTGAATTGGCGTCGAATGGTGGCTGATTGGCGACGAACGGCGGCTGAACGGCAGCTGCTGACTAGCAGCGTTGACAGAACTCCCTCTCAGCAGCGGCACTGACCTCTCTCACTCCACGACAACCCACTTATGGCAGTAGCCACACTCTCAATCTCACTCTCCCTCACGAGTACTGTCGCAGCACGGCGTAATAATCCTCACTGTCTCTCTTTTATGATAGGTGGCAGCACTCCCTTAAGGTCTTCACGGCAGCGCCCCCCAGCCTCTCCCAGCAGCCATGATTTAAATAGGGGGAGGGGATAAGATCCTCCCTCCCCCACGCGTCGATGGGCATGCCCCATAGCCTAAGCAAGCTTCAGCAAGGAGCTTGCTTCCACATGCTATTCCCCTCTTCCTCCAGCTCGACTATCGGCTGGAGGAGAGGGGAAATTAAAAAAATTTGCCTTAAAGAAATTATCCTTATGGCTATAAAGAGGGTTCACGCGTGTTGGAAGTTCGATATTTGGTACGAATATCAAAGCTAAAAGGTTTCAATTGAAGTTTGAGTTAAACAATGTCACCCATGGCAATCTATCTATTAATGGGTATGCATTGAAGACCAAGAATATTTTTGAAGAATTGGGTCTATTAAAGTAAATATTGATGATGATGATGATGATGATATGTTGGGTATGTTTGGATGTCTTGGGTAAGGAGTAAAAATAGTTTTGAACCTCCATTAACGCAATAGACAACATCACTTATTTTTTAGAGCTAATATCTATGTTGATATTAGAAGAGAAATTTTAGGTCTTTGTACATCTTCATCACAAAGTAATAATGGTTTAGAACAGGTCATCTAATCTAACACAAGCAAAGGTAAATATCATGGTTCTAGAGCTTGTGTGGTGACCTTTATGGGGAAAAATAGGGGCAATCTCATTACTCACATGCATCTATGATCCACATTTTCTTTTTGCTTTTGTGAAGTAGTTCTTCAACTTGTACGAGTGCTATTCATATGTGATATGCTAGTCTATGGTCTGTCAATAGACCTACTAGAGGAGGACTCTTTTGATCCCACTTAGTATGCTTGGCTATGGAACTTTTCTTTTACATCTACAACAATTGATTTTTCAATAGTATACCAATTTCTCATCTCAACAAACACATCTCTACTCACCTGTAAAATGTGTGTAACTAGATTATGACACATGTAACCCTTCTGCCCAATGGAATAGCTAACAAATACACACTGTTCAAATTTTAGATCAAACTTCTTTCTTAGCTCCTCTGGAATATGTATATATGACAAGTCCTATTTCTTGTAGGTAAACCTCTCCTTTGGTGTCGCATCACCCATTGTAGTGGAGGGAGTCATATTCATAATATATATAGTTGTACAGATAGCCTCAACCTAATAATAATGAGTATATTCTTTTGAGCCATCTAGGATTGTGCAATTTCTATAATGTGGCTATTCTTACTTTCAGCAATATGATTCTCCTATATAGAATACCTATGTGTAAAATGGCTTTTAATTACACGCTTTGTAGAAACTTACTGAATTCATAATTTGCACGAGGCCATGCTGGCAATGCTATAGTCTCTCCTCATTTGTGTCTTTATCACTTTCAAGCCTTCTCTATAGCCCTCATCATCTTTGAATTACTTGTAAAACAACCAAAGAAGTATGAAGCATGGAAAAAGCTGCACCTTACTGTTCCGGATTGCCGCAATGGGGGATGAACGAGGATTGCAAAGGCAAAAGTGTGGATACACCTAGATAGAGAAGCAACTCTCTTACAAAAGTTGAGGTTTAGGAATGGTGGTGCCAATATGTTTAAAGAGAGAGTTGCCAATGCCTTGGAACATTGACTGACCTAGAGGGAGAGAGAGAGAGAGAGAGGCATGAGGGGAGTGGTAGGAGACAGAGAGATGCAACAATGGGGTGGAGAAATGAAATGAAATGATAATTTTAAAGTTCATTTACACCATCATAAGTTTAAAAGATTCATATTTAAGTCATTTTTTTCCTTTTATTTTTTCCCGTTACTCTTCACTCTACCGTTCACCTTTCTATCATTCATCATCACAACCATGGCACGTTCGAAGCTTCTTATCAAGAAGGCAACTACAAGAGCAAGAGCTCAACACTCTTCCAAATCTAGTGAGTGTACAATGAGTGATAAAGGTCCCTTAGTGGCCGACAATGGTGGCCCTACTGCAGCTAATAATGGTGGCACTACTGTGGCAAAAAATGGTGGCCCTAGTGTGGTGAATAATGATGGTTCACCATTGTCTAGAAATGGTGGTCCACATGCTCCAGTTGCTCCACCTCCCACTATCACTCCAGCTAGTAATACACGTCCTCCAACACACACCATTCTCTTGATTATTCCCTACTATTATTCTATATCATTCTCCAATAGCCAAGCTTATGTATAAATGTGTTTAAATATCTTTGGTCGATTCTTGTTGAGAGAGAGAGAGAGAGAGAGAGAGAGAGAGAGAGAGAGAATATTTTGGATAGAACAGAAGATAATATTTGATACTAATTAGATGTAGATTAAAAGATAATATTACAATATGACTAGGGATTGATTAGGGTCTATCATGACTGAATTCAAGAGAATGAGACAAGATCCAACTAGGTAAAAAAGAGCACATATATAGTGAATCAAAGGGGTATAATTTTGTGATTTGAATGTTAATCCAAGTTAAAATTGGTATATAGTTCTCTTTGTAGAATGCAAGTGCAGGACGTACCAAGAGAAAGAGAGATATTCACTTTCACTTGGAGGATGAATATGCACCAATGTTCAAAAGAACTGTGGAAGGGGATGATGCAATAAGAGATAGGATGCAATAATAAAAAAATACAAGGAAAAATATGTGGAGCTTTGGGTTGATGGGTGTAATTATCCACTCAATCCAGTCACTGAAAGGCCACCACAATTTGAAGGGCTTACATAATTTGTAAAGTTTTTTTGTGAAGGCAATGAAGGATTGTAAGGATACACATGCAAACTTGTCACACAAGGATTAGCAAGGGTTCATCAAGCCTTGACAAATATGCAAATAAGATTACAAGGGAATATGTAGTCTTTGATGGAAAATGATAGATTATTGGCTAAGAAGGATAGCGAGAATCTGAGCCTACAACAAGCAATGTCTATTATTGAAGATGCTATGCATCCTACACACATGCAGAATATGGAGTTATAGTCTAAAGTTATTGACTTGGAGAAGAAGAATCAAAACATAAAGAGGAAGCTCACAAAAACTTTGGAGATTGGGCTCACTTTGGAAATAGAAGGAGCACGTTAGTGCATCCGATTAGTTAAACTAATTCACTGATTAACCAAAGGAAGTGGACAATATCATTTACGAATATATGATGTTCTCTCATGCAGAGAATGATACTATTGCCAAAGCCTAAGCAAGGATTTGGTAAAAACTGCATTGGAAAATCGTAAGTTCAAGGACATTGTAGATGGCATCACAAGTGAACATCTTAGAGATGTGAGCAACATCTTTACTCCTATAGATGCTCACAGATTATGTAACAAGGTGGGAATGAGTTCTAAGTCATAGAGTATTCTCTATCAACAATTAGATACAGATTTTAAGCAAGTCTTGAAAACTAAGTGAGTAATGTCTCTGTCAAAACCATTTCATGTGAAAAAGGTTTAAAATCAAGTAAATGAGAAATTTTTAGAACTAATTGGTGAGCCAACACATCTTGAAAATATACACATATTGAAGTATGGTTCCAAGGAAGTTGCATTTGTATTGAATGCATCCAACAACTTTATATTGAATATATGTAGGGTTCAGATTGCTACTGTCAAGTTCTACAATATGTCTATGGAGAATGTAGAGGCAAGCTTCAGTTTGTCCTAAAACTTAATAAGAGTGAGATTATTAAGGGGCAAAAATGTGAACATGTGAGTATAACATTTATGAATTGAGCTTTGGATCTCAACATCGATGAAAACCATCCTTTATATTTTAGTGTACAATCAGAGAGTGAAATATTGTGGGTTGCAGCATTTGAAGTACTAAAGGAGGACTATGAAATACTTAAAGTTTTTTTAACCTCACTAATATACCTAGTGTTATTCAATAGAAAAACAATGAAGCAATATTACACATCGGGGGGTTTGGGGACTATCAAGTTGAATGGCATCTTGCAAGTGATTTAAAAACATTGAAGTCTATGTTTGGTTTATCAAATGCAGTGAATGAAAAATTTACGTGCATATATAATAAGCAAACTAGGAAGAAAGGGAAAGGTGGAAAGAAAGAATGGCTTGCCAAGGCCGGACAACAAGATGCTCCAACACGTGATAAAAAGGTAATGAGAAATGAAATGCTAGTTCTAATGGATCCAAACTGGTGCCCTATTTTGGAAATACCACTAACAAGGGTTCACTTTTGCACATTATATTGATTGGATACAATAATTGAGAAGCTAGTATATGAATATATATGCTTTTCATACAAGATGAAGCCCATGTTAGAAGTTGGTGCTGCATGCAACAAGGTAGAATAAGTGCTCTTTGAAGTTGGATTGCACCACCGCCAAGTAGAAATAGAAAAGGGCGAGAAAAAATTGGGCAAGAGTGGAAATATCCCTTGTAAACCATGCTTTGGCGGACCCAAGTCTAGCAAAATTATATCTCCACCTCGAGATGAGGAAGAAAATCTACTTGTGAAACAACCAAATAAGTATTATGAAGCATGGAAAAAGTTACACCTTGTTGTTTTGGATTGGCGCAATGGGGGATGAACGAGGATTGTGAAGGAAAAAATGTGGATACATGTAGATAGATAAACAGCTCTCTTACAAACGTTGAGGTTTAGAAATGATGGTGCCAATACGTTTAAAGAGAGAGTTGCTAAATTTCATAAGTCCATGGTGAAGGCATGGACTACAAACAATCATAATAGACTACATGGTGAGTATTATCACCACTTCAAAAAAATATCATCATTTCAAATTAGTTTGTGTTTCTAATCTTTCCTCTTATGCAGCATATACTTGAAGCATATGGTCCACATGGTCAATACTTTGCAGATCAAGGAAGTTTCGTAGTATGGTCAATTCAAGGCATGGAATGCTCTCACTCAGAAGCTCATTGTGCTTTTCAAAAGCTAATTGATCATGGAGATAGCATCAATGATTCAAATTCTACGATTCAATTATTACAATGGTGGTATAGGAGATTAGAGATATGGTACGAGAAAAAAGAAAAGAAGTCCAAAACCTCTTAAGTGGAATTTATAAGTAGGGCAATATATGAACAAAGAAAAGCAAGATATGAAAATAGCCAAGCTAGACAATATCATGCAGAATGGTTGGCAACCCAAGAGAGAGATGGTAAGAAATGGAGACCTAGATAAAGATAACAAATTGGATGCATTTAGAGTCTATAAGAGAGTACAGATATTAAGGATATGACACATCAATACTCCTATTTTTAACATGAGATATCTTGCAAATTTTATTTAAAATTTTGAAGGTTTGACACTGTTTTTCAAAGTCGATTTCGAACTATGTTTTTAATTATGAAAAGTTGAACTCGAAATCCTAAGAAAAAATATAAATATTTCAAACCTTTGAACACTCACTGGACTAGAGAGAGAGAGAGAGAGAGAGAGGCATGAGGGGGGGTGGTAGGAGACAGAGAGAGGCAAGGATGGGGTGGAGAAACGAAATGAAATTATAATTTTAAAGTTCATTTACATCATAGTAAGTTTAAAAGTTTCATATTTAAGTCAAGTTTTTCCTTTTATTTTTTCCCATTACTCTTCACTCTATCCTCCACCTTTCTATCCTTCATCATCACAACCATGGTACATTTCAAGCTACTTATCAAGAAGGTGCCTACAAGAGCAAGAGCTCAACACTCTTTGAAAAATAGTGAGCGTATTGTGAGTGAGAAAGGTCCCCTAGTGGCCGAAAATGGTGGCCCTACTAAAACTAATAATGGTGGTGCTACTATGGCAAAAAATGGTGCCTCTACTGTAGTCAATAATGATGGTTCACCATTTTCCAGAAATGGTGGTCCATATGCTCCAATTGTTCCACTTCCACTACTGCTCTAGCTAGTAATACACGTCCTCTAAGGCATAAGAAGCAAAGATAGAGACCAGCAGTACATGTGCACTATGTGTGATAAGGAAATTCAAGAAGAGTGTCCACTTGATTATTTCTTAGGCACCATTTGCTAGGTTGGTGCAAGAAATACTGCAAGATTTGCAGTTAGGGCACCATCACAAGCTCTTTTCAAGGAACTAGGCAAGGAATGTGGGGCGATGGTGAAGTCAAGCCTTGCTTGCTCTCCAACAAGCAACTGAATGTTACTTGAGTGATCTAATGAGTGATTGTTAACTTTTAGCCATTCATGCCTGACATATCACTATTAAGCCCATAGATATGGTTCTTATTCTTTGTAGGACCTACAACAACAAGGATGCATTTAATCTTAATGTCAACAATATGCTTTGAGAAGCTACCTTGTAATTGGATCTATGTTTTTAGCTAAGGTTTGGTTATAGATTGCAATGAGCTAAATTTTGCCTAGTTTTGGTTGTACTTAGTGCGACGACTATCTACCATGTATTTCATGGTTTCATAATGCGAAATTCAATATGTGATATTCTATTCTGACCATGGTTTCATAATGCGAAATTCGATATATGTGATATTCTAAATTTTGTGTAGTTTTGGTTGTACTTAGTGCAACGACTATCTACCGTGTATTTCATAATGCAAAATTCGATATGTGATATTCTATTTTGACCATGTTTTGCCAATGCATAGGAATTGTCCACAAGGAAAAAATATTCAACACAAGGGAAGTGTGTCAATACTACATTCTCACCAATAGACATAAAATTCGCAATATAAAGACTATCGTAAATGGGATCTACGGAGAAAAAGGATCTCTAAAGAACCATCATATGTAGAATGTTAGAGTGCCATAACAAAAAGCACAAAATAAGAAAACTCAAGGAATAATACAGAGCCATCTTATGTAGAATGTTAGAGCACCATAACAGAAAGCAGAAAACAAGAAAACTCAAGGAATGACAAATATTTCAATTTCAGAAGAGATGTGAAGAAAATGCATCACTAGTGAAGACTAGCATGATGGATAAGGAATCATTCTTAAGAGATGCACCCAATGAGTTAAAAATGGCACTTCAAAACTATGGCACTACCACCAATAAATAGATGAGAAAGGTGGTATATCTTGTGTTAGAGGACGATTACACCATGTTGGCAAAACAAAGCAAGGATACAATTAATAAGTTGTTGGACATATGAACCAAGCTTCCCAACAAGAAAAGGATGACATGCAGATAGCCATGAATGAAATAGAGGAAGAACTATTGGACATTGCCCTAGGTGCCCAAGGAGGGAAAGAAGACATGGACAGAGACATGAACAAAAAAAGAAGAATGTTGTTTGGCATAAATGTTCTGGAGTCCTACTTTGACTAAATGGTAAAGTTATCCACTATATTGAAGGTTAATATACAATTCATTTGCCATAATGTTGGCTTCCAAGTCACCAACATGGTACTCTGATAAGTATAGGAGCTACACTGGGTTCTAGAGATGATACAATCCAGTTGATCCCTAAGCAAGAAGAACAACATAGATGTTAACCCCAAGCTGATAAGGCGAAAGAATGAATGAAAAAGTGGGAAGAAGATGGAAAAAGAGCAAAGACATGCACACAGCCTCTAAAGCTAAGCTGGGGCCAAAAGCATAATTTTAAATGAAAGGCGCCTCAAAAACTCTAAAAACTCTTGTAAAAGAGTGCCAGGCTCCCTTTTGTGCCACTTGTAAAAGAATAGACGCGTATAGGCTTAGGGCATGAAGCAAGAAGAGGAAATGAGAGAAAGGGACTTTGCCACAATGGCCAGTCATGTAAAAAGGGATGGGCGCCCATGGGGTTTTAGGGTTTGTGTATATAAAGTTCAAAAAGTGAATGGAATCTCATTCTTTCGTGTTTGATTAACAAGAGCTCTTCTCTTCTTCTCCTCTTCTTTCTTGTGTGTGCTCTTGAGAGAGGGAGTGTGAGAGTGTGAGAGAGGGAGTGTGTGAGAGTGAGAGATCAAGGGGGTGAAGCTCTTCTCTTCTCTTCTATTCTCTTCTTTCTCTTTTGTTCTCTTCATTTCTCTTCTCTTGAGCGCGGGGCTATGGTGGATGGAGCTTGGAGATAGAGGAGGCTTGAGGATGCTTGAGCTAGTATCTAGGATTATGGAGCTACCGGTGTGTGCAAGAGAGAAGGCAACTCATATTGGCATCAAGGTAAACTTACTATACTCGTAGGATTGAAGGCACGTCGGCTATTTGAGAGGTAGCCATTAGAGCTCGCTTAGAACACTTGAAACAATAAGCGGTCCGTGGGTCTTAGCGGTTGAGCGAAAGCTCCCACATTTGGGTTCCGTTGCTAGGACCAACGGATTCAAGCTTGAGCGGTTGCGCGCCTCATATCGAGCATCAAAGTAAGGGATTCATCTCCGAAACAGAGCTTTAGATAGATAGGAAGGTTGGGTGTTTTTATCTTCGAAACAAGTAAGTATTTTGGGTTAGTTTATTTGTTTGATGATTGAAAAATAGAGAGAAATCATTTTAGTTTGTTGCTTTTGATTCTTGCTGCATTTAATGTAGGATAGCATTAGGAAATTGAACTGGGAAAGGGTAGGGTTTACTGTTGCAAACCAGGGCAAAACACGGCATAAATCATGCAAAAAATGAAAAAAAGCTTGCTTGGGATGCTTAATGTCGGCAAGTGAGTGATTGGGAGCATCAAAGCCTTACCCGGGAGGGGGTTTAAGAGCCAAGAGGCCAAGGGAGAGCTCATTTGCAACCATTGTAGAGAGAGAGAGAGAGAGAGCCCCGCAAAGATTCAATTGAATCTCGTCATCGGAGAGCCTACTGCTCACCCCAGGTATACCAATCACTTCCCTTGGTGCCTTAGTTGGGATCTGGAAGTTTCTGCCTAGAGTGATTCCCTGACTGATGAGATTTGATCGAAATCGTCATCGCACGGCATTCGTCGCACCGCATTCGGCCCATCCGAGTGGCCTTTGTTAGGCCGAGTCTTAGGCTCGGCTCTCAAACCCTGCCATTTAGATCTCGACCCGAAAACCCTAATTGGCTCTCGGTCCTTTGTCCACTCGGCCCATCCGAGTGACGGCACTCAGCCCTTTGACCAACTCGACACTCGGCCCCAAGTCCAGTCGGCCCCATTCACCAGTTCGGCCCTCGGCCCAGGATCCGACTCAGCCCTCAGCCCAACACTTGACTCAGCCCGTCTAAGTGATACCACTCGGACCTTAGCCTGCGAAAAACTTTTATACTTAAACCAGTGCGATTTGGCCCGTCCGAGTCACCCACTTGGCTCCTGCAATTCGGAACACTTAAGTTAGTGTGTATTTGCCTCAATTTCTTAGAAATTTGACCTAACCTACCTGGAGCTCAGCAGCATAAACAGTCGCAAGTCCTCCTGACACTCAGAACTTGATTCTGGCACATGGAATAGACAAAATCGGAAGGCACAACCGCTTAGTAGTTTGAGTGGGCTGTCACGATACTTAGAAACCTAGAGATCTAAAGGCAACCCGTTGAGCCATAAAATCTCGATTGGACCCAAAAACGGGCAAGGCAACGCAATCGAAAAGCCCTAAATTCCGTCAAGATGGCCAAAGAATTGATTGACAAAGCCTATCAGGCCCAAAACGAAGCGAGGGTGCGTAAGATGCTTAGAGGTTGTTTGCCACACTCACCCTGAATTTCCACACTTGAAGTGCAATTAAGGAAAAAGAACACACCCACTGAGTGGAGATAAATTGAGGACTGTATTTAATAAGTCAAGGAACTCACTTAGATAAGCCACTCAAGGAACCCACAAATAGGAGAGAACCCACAAATAGAGATAAACCATCAACATGCAAAGTAGGACCAAGCAAGCGGCGCAAACGAAATGGATTTGACAAACCTACTCAACCTGATCGATAGCTTGGTGGAGCACAAGAACTCGACTATGGCAAAGGAAAGCTGAGACCGCAGGTCTAACGACGAACTCGACTTAGGCATCTTCCCCCTAGAGGCTATTCAGCAACTGGTCAGCAGCTATGATGCGCACGCCCGGTATGAGCATCGCGGTCAGACAACAGATGC
This sequence comes from Lygodium microphyllum, assembly GCF_053477565.2. NCBI lineage: Eukaryota > Viridiplantae > Streptophyta > Polypodiopsida > Schizaeales > Lygodiaceae > Lygodium > Lygodium microphyllum. The sequence continues at coordinate 35,412,138 of NC_141158.1, forward strand.
TATCATCTCAAACTTAAAAGAAGACAGAAAGCTAGCCCACAAGATGTTGCAAAGCATAGCTGCATACAATAGAGACAAGCAGGCCAGGAGTCAAAGGCAAAGCACGGAGTTGCGTGAGGTATAGCGAGTGCTGAACTTAGCTGGTAGAAACTGAACGGATCATGAGAGAGCCCTAGAAGTAGACTTAACACTGAGCGAGCTTCTTATGAAGCGATTGCTAGACAATATCGCAGCTGGAGCAAAGTGCTGCAGCATTGGCAACCTCACTGCTAGCAGGATTAGGAGCAACCCAAGGCTCTAAAAACCAGTCTAAAATCCCAATAGTCACAAAGCAGCTCAACAAGTACCAATCCCACGACGATCCATACAGCTTTGTAGAGCAGTTCGAGTAAGTCTATAAAGCCAACGGCCTCAACAAACTGACTCAGCGCTCTCAAATGTTTGGCCTCAAGAATCTCTTCATTGATGAATGTTTTTCCGCGTATCCGTACCGTAAATATTAACCTTCCGCACACCGTGTAAACCCTGTGCAAAGGGTATCTCTTGCATTGAAATTATTGACAGTGTAATGTGTGACCAGCGCGCGTGAAATGGGATCCTCCACTTTGGTAAATCAAGACCGGGAGATCAAAACCGCAAGACTCGCAAAAACACCCTCTTGGGAGGGACAATTTAATTAAATTAAGGCAAATTTTTTTACTATTACCCCTTCCCCCAGCCGATGCATGGCTGGAGGAGAGGGAGTGTGGAGGGGGGATGGCCAAGTGAGGGATTGCATGAGGAAGTTCTCCACGTGGGTGGAGACCCTCTTCCCCACCCCCATTCCTATATAAACACCCCTCATCAAGGGGGTGTGCTAAGGAGGGAGGCTGTGAGAAGGAACTGTGGAGGAGGAATTGAGGGAGAGAGGACCATGCTGGAGAGGTGAGGTCACCGTGCCGACGTGAAGGGAGGAAGGGCCGCCATCGCGCAGGAGCCGCCACGAACCACCGTCGCTGCCGCCAGCTGCTGGTCCGCCAGCCACGTCCGAGCCGTCACGCTGCCGCTGGGGTCCGCCAGCCGCCAGGCCATCACTCCCGCCCTGTCCGTCGGCCATCTCAGGCCCCGCCACGTAGATCACGGCCCCTTTTCCCCCACGTGGTCCTGTGGAAGCAGAAGCTTCTTTAGAAGCTTCTTTAGGAGCTTCTAAGGGGGGGGCCTCCTTAAGCCCCTTCCCACCATCTTTCCAAAGGTCCCTTCCCAAAGGCCCTTCCCACCACTTTGCCAAGAAGATCTCTTCATACCCTTCCTGGGATTTTTGAAGAGGGGACGGTGAAGCCATAAAGACCACCGCAAGATCCATCGAAAAGACTTCCGCAAGAAGATTTTAAGCCGCAAGCCGTCCGAGGATAAATACCGTGCCGATTCGAGTTCTTGGAGGACTCCTAAAACTTTTGCCGCAAGCACCATCCCGAAGAGGAAATCTCCCGCATACAAGGATAAAGGCAAAGGTTGGAAGGCCGCATTCCGAGGGCCGTCACTCCGTAGATCCCAAAGGCGAATCGGAAGTCGGATTTACGTCTACGATGGCCCCAAAAAGTTCGCAAGGTGCGACCGCGGAAGGCTCATCTCCGAATGTACAAGTGGACATCTCCCCGACTCCTCAAGTCCAGGTTCTTTCGAGTTAATTCCGCATAAGGAAATGATTAGGCACGCTTAGCTCATAAAGGAAATTGCACATTTTTACGTTTAATTTTAATGCATACGGAAATTGGAAAGAAATACAGGTGTTAAGGCATCTCTTGAACATTAGGTAAGATTGATATATGTCGTGAATTTGAACGAGTAGAAGGCTAGTTGCATGTAGTTTTTGGTACATCATCAAGGTAATGAGTCTAAACTTAGGCAAAGAAATGGAATTTATAAGTACATTATCTTCCGTCCTAGACATGGTAGGAATAAGTGTGTGCTGCACATTAGGCAACATACTTCTCGTAATGATTTCATAGGAAAAGGTTAGCACCTTAAGGTATCATCCGGAAAGAAATAATGGAGTACTAAAGTGAACGTATGGACTTGCAAATAGCTTGTAAGATGGAATAAATTAACACTAGTTTGTATGAGTTCCATTGACTACTTCGTAGCTAGGAGAATGTTGTGTATTGCGTAGCCGTCAAGTGTAAAATGTCATTCATTAAGAGCCGCAATTAGGAGTCAAAGCATAAGATGCCAAAGTGTAGACAACAAGGTTGTAGGTACGACTATTGATGTAAGACCTAGTAGGTCCTAGGCAAGGTTAGTAGCCAGATTATCGTGCACCAAAGAAAGATAAAGTTATGATGGGCCATGTGATGCGTAAAGGCAATAAATCACATGTTTACGCGTGTTGGTGGAATTGTATCTATTGCTCCCCGTTAGATTTAGATTATCACCCTTGAGAAGGATCATCCTTGTCGCAAGACAAGCATAATTGAATTGACTAAGTAATCTAAACCACAAGGATTCGTATGGACATGATTGAGTCGATATGATAGGAATCCTAAGTGTTAACTAGGGTTTAGTGCAATTTGACCTAGCTTTAGACAAAAACCGTGATTCCAAAGATCCTACACACGTTCACAAAATGTCGAAGCAATGGGATGTTCATGCATGGAATGATCTAAGGTTTTATCCTAAGGATCATGACGAAACTCCGATGGAGTTGCATATTTCTAGAACCATGGACCAACCTAATTAGGAATGATTTAGAAGATACCCTAAAACCCTGTTACTCGGCTGGGGTAAATTCCGTGAATGGAAAACACTAAGCAATGGAATGATCCCGTGGAATTAGATGCAATACATGTGCAAAAAGCTGCAACTTTGTATAAACTTGAGATTTGCCCACCAGAGAGTTTTATCATCTCTCGAAATGAGGTTGGCAAGTTATTGAAAGAATTTAACTTACAAGAGGATGAGTAATCATCCTGTTACTCACTTTTCTTGGGGAATAATTGCCAAGGAAAAGGAAAGTTAGGTATTTGCCTTAAAGCAAATGACCAGACAATAAACTAAAGCGACATGGTCGCTGGAATCTACCACAACAAGACCTAAAGTATTGGTAGGGTATGACCCTAACCCAAGAATGATAGGAATCTTGCCAAGTTGCAATTGATTCCGGATCGAATGCGGGTTGCATTCGGAGAAAAGGAGTCACTCCTTAATAGTTTGCCAGCTAAACGACCATTGAAATTGATTGTGCTTGTAACAGTTTAGAAAGGACTGTTTGCATTGTTTGCTCAATGAACTAAAGGATGAAAATATATCTAAAGCTTCAGGTTGGTGCCTGAGAGGCAGCTTCAGTTACCCCCGACTGCCTGCCTGACCCTAACCAAGGGGGTTGTGAACCGCGCCGGGAACGTGGACCGAACCCGCCGTGAGAGGTCTCTCCGTTGAGTTCTGCTTGGAGCAGGAGGACGCTTGGGTGCCAGGGGGGGCTCTGGCTGTAAATCCCTCGCCTTTCGGGTCCTGCACAAGAGACTAACGTGACTCGGGATTGGATCTCGAGGCCCGTATACTAGTCTACGGGCGGAAACTTGGATTAAGTAATCACTGAAGGATTACTGGATAGCCTTCGGGCGGATTATGAATACGCCTACGGGCGGAAACTCCTTGTATTTCAAAGATAAAAGGATAAAATGATAATAAAGAAGTTGTTTGACATTGTTTTCTTTATGTCTTGTGATAAGATTACGTGAAGAAACCAGTGCTTAACAGGGTTAATCAAGGAAGCTGTTTGTATATGTCAAACTAATGTGGTAGGTAATTACATAACTAAAACAAACCGAGGAAAGTGCGGAGGATGGACCATGGGTCCGTCCTACGGATGGGTGGTCCCGGTTAGCCGGGAACTTTTCTCAAGATCTTCGATGAACGGAGGATGATCGTCATCACCAAAACAAGCAAGGAGAACAATGACTTGGAAGTACCGATTACCCGATTCAGGCTGTTTTAGGGGAACGGAATGGGACTATGCCTTTTGGCGGAGAGGTCGAGCCTTGCATCCCTCTCGTTTCCCATTCTCCTTGAACCAAGTGTAGCATGAATCCGCTTCAGACCAGGCGTTCTGCGTAAAGTAGTTCGATCAGGTCTGACGCTAGTCGCTGTTAGTAAATGACCAACAATTCCAGTCGATCCTAAGTGGGAACGGCCAGGACACTTCCGTTACGTGGCAGACGCGGAAAGTCCTAGATTGCAAAACCCGCAACATTCCGTGGGAGTGCCGGGTGGAGTTTTTCTAGACAACCTTTCCAATGGACTGCTAAGACGTGTCCTAGAGGGTTCCAGTGGACACGTTACAGTTAAGCAGAAAGAGATTTATTGAGCCTAGATACTCCGACAATCTGCTAGTACGATTGATGAATGTTAAGCAGAAAGAGGAGGACATTCACGATTGTGTAACCCACATGAGGAGCCTCTTCAAGACAATCCCCACAGGCAAACGAGCAAATGAAAAAGTAGTTTCAATTGTGTTCATCTACGAAATTCGAAATGAGGAATTGTATAAGGCTTTGGCAGCCAGCTCAAGCTTGCAGTGAGACGTGCTAGCTAGGGTTTTTTAGGAAGCCATGAGAGTTGATGATTAGCTGAAAGAGCGGAGCTCCAGGAGCTCCAACTGAGAAGAAGCCAACTCGCGAAGTTCAGAAAGAGCATCAGCCTCTAGTAAACGACCAGCCCCATCATCCCAAGATAAGGGGAAGGCCACCGAGATGAACCAAGACTTGGCTGATGTCAAGATAGAGATAGTCAAGCTACAAGACCTGTGGAGATGACCAATGCGGCCACACGTCCAATCTGTGTACTATGGCAGATACCATTTGTCAGTCGAGTGTGAAGACCCTTGGTTGAGACCTTGCGCTAGCTGCGGTAGGTTCGATCACGACATTGTGCATTGCAGATTGCCCAACAGACTTCCGTACTCCCAACCATATGGTCAGCCTTAACTAGTGAACAGGCTGCAACCACTCTTCGGAAGGGGAGCCCCATTGGCCCTTCTTGCACCTAACGACATTAAGCCGATTGTCCCTAGGGTGGACATAAACCTTACAGGTATACCTAGACTGCCTGGTCCCTATGTGAATGTTAGAATATCAAGCTCATTCTGGGTGTGTTGACCGACATGAGCTGGACACAGCTAGTCTAGCCATAGTAGTTAGATACTTTAAATAAGTCGGTGCCTTTGGTGTGAATGGTCTTATGACCGTAGGTTGTATCTTTCACTATTGAGTGTGGTATGAATATAGTGTGTGAGAGAGGAAGCTTGTTGCTTCACTCTATCTTTCATCAATCTGCCTCTTTGAATTTGAACATGGTATCAGAGCCATGAATAGAAAAAGACTGGGTGCCTGGGAGTGTGGCATTGGACTTGCAGGAGCTGAAGTCAGAGAAAAGGTTATTCTTCTTCAAACAGGCTGAATCCATTGGACAATGGAAGGTATGAAGTGTATAGTGGTATGCTTAATGATCAATGGCAGTGTCAAAGGCTTGTTTGTAGCCTTGAGAGGGATGTATTGAGCACCTTAGAGTGCTTCATTGCCCTGGTTAATAGAATCGTGAGCTGTGCTGCCCATCCAACCAGTCTGCGCTGTTGCGCCTGGTTCATATCCATGTCCTACAGCTACTAAATGAGGCATCATGCATCTTCTACATGCTCTAAGCAGTGTATACTGACCCTGGGTGTGACCTTGAAGGTCTGATATGTCAATGGAAGCTTGGGTGATGAGAAGCATGGACTGTTATGCAGGTATACAGGTCTGAAACTGAGAGTACACTGCTGAATACAGTGATTTACATCAATGTTTTGATCCTGAAGAGCACTTGAAGCTCCCTAATAGGCTGGGAAGATTGCATTGCAGACAACACAAGTCAAGAAGTTATATGTACTTGATGTGAAGTACTTGAGCTAAATTTTCTCAGTAAAATATTCAGATCTGAGAATTGTTCACTGCTGAAAACTGTCATGTACTGTCAGTGATAAGCATTAGATACTACTAATGCAATACAGGTCATTTCTAGAGCTCTATTACCTATGAGAGCTGTCACATACATGCTGGATGTATGGAGGCTTGAAACATTCAATGAGTATCATTGAAAACTGAAGTCTGGAGCTGACGTGAATGCAGACATATTGTCTTGGTCAAGTACAAATGGTTCATGAGGTTTTATGCTTTGGTCAGTGAAAACAGGTTGTCTATGTATACCTAGATGCTCATGTATTGACCTCACCATTATGAAGTAAATGTATGACATGATCGGGAGACAATTTGGGGCTGATTGGAACTTGATATGCTGAACTTTGGTTGATTGTAACCTGCAATTGAATTTGTTGACACTTGTATGTGCTGGTTATGCACTATTCTGTGTCTCTATGCTTATGTCTGAAGTGGCATATGTACCAGCAGTCAACTAAGCAGTTTTGGAATATGCATTACGTGTATCTAGGTGGAGTTTAACTTTGGAAAGGCTGCTGTAATTGCAGTTTACAGGTTTGAACTGCATGTTTTTGGACCCTGGCAGTGGGTCTGCAGGAGTTAAATCTGAACCGAACATCAGGCATATGTATTGGCAGTTGTCTTTATGAGTTGGATCAACCGATTGTGACTTTGTTTGGGCTGATATTTGACTGAAATTTACTGGTTTTTTCTGTAATTAATTGCAGAAAACTGTCATAAACAGTTCTGGGCTGAAGTTGAACTGTTAAGAAGATCTTGGTTTGCAGGTAGCCAGGCAAGGTCTGCAACATGGCAAATGCTGATAGAACTGATAATGTAACCTAGATTGTGGGAGAAAAGCTTGATAGCAACAATTATGCAATATGGAAGTTCCGCATGGAGAACTTTCTGATAGGCAAAGGATACTGGGACTTAGTGACAGGTGTTGAGGCTGAACCTGAAGTTCCAGATAGGAATCCTACAGCTGATCAAAGACGAGCGCATCGAGCTTGGACGGAAAGAGCTCGCAGAGTTTTACATTGGCTGTCATTATGTATCTCGGATGCTATGGTGATGCAGATCATGAACTGTAAATCCCCAGAAGATGCATGGAACATATTGGTCAGGTACTATGGCACAACTACGAGTGCCAGGAAGATACAACTGAAGCAAAAATTCAACAACATAGAGAGGAAGAACAGATCCATACAGGACTATGTCACGGAGATTAAAACCTTAGCAAATCAGCTCGCATCTGTTGGCTCACAGGTAGAAGATGAGGATATGGTTGCAGTGACCTTAAATGGCTTGGGTCCGGAGTACAATTCTTTTGACACTTCAGTATCTGTGCGGGCTGAGATGCCTGATTTTAATGAGCTGGTTGCGTTGTTGATTCATGAAGAGGTGAAGCTTGGCTTAGTTACAGGGTCAAGCAGCTCAAAGAATAAGGATGCAGTTTTTTATTCGAATCAGCGTGGTCGTGGTGGCCGTGGTAGAGGCTATGGATCTGGCAGAGGAGGCCAGCAGAATGCATCCTATAGTAATAGCAATCAGCAGTCATCACATGCAAGAGGTAGTGGCAACTTTCGAGGAAGGGGGAGATCTAACTCCCGTGGCAGAGGCTCATGGCAGCAGCAGCGTCAGTCAGACAATCCAAATAAAGATAAGGATTGTTACTACTGTGGAAAGTATGGGCATATTGCAAAGGATTGCTGGAAGAAGCAGGGAAATCAGAAGGGCAAGCAGCATGGACATTATGCTACGTCCAGTCAGACAGATGACTCTGGTGATAGACTGTTTGCCATGCAATATGTCAAAGATAAGGCTGCTGAAAAATCATCTGATGATGCAGTGTGGTACATTAACTCGGGGGCGTCGAATCACATGACCCCTCATGGTGATTGGTTCACGGATATGGTGGCTGAAAAGCATGGCTATGTATGCACAGGTGATGACACGCAGCATAGCATTGAGCATAAAGGCAAAGTGCCTCTGGTTGTACATGATGGCAGGAAGAAGAATCTTCATGATGTTTTGCATGTCCCTTCGATTATGAAGAACCTATTGTCTGTGGGCCAAATGACAGAGCAGAACTTGCAGGTTCGCTTCAATAAGCATGGCTGCTTTATTGAAGAGTTTGGCAATGGATGCAAGTTGATCGCGAAAGGCCACAGAAATGGAAGAATGTTCACTCTTGATGCTACACTGCCAGAGCTGAATTATGCTATGTTTGCCCAGGGTTCTGGCACTATCAGGGACTTAGAGATTTGGCACAAGAGAGTGGGGCATGTCAATTTGCAGAGGCTGCAGACCATGCAGAAGAAGCAACTGGTAACAGGGTTACCTAGATTCCAATATTCAGATATTGGTCATGTATGCGAGGCTTGCCAGTTTGGTAAGCAGTCACGATTGCCGTTTGTCAGGCATGTAAGACAGAGTACATGACCACTGCAGTTAGTGCACTCTGATGTTTGGGGACCAGCTCATAATGCATCTATGGGGGGTTCCAGATACTATGTATCTTTCATTGATGACTACAGTCGATATACCTGGCTTTACATATTGAAAACAAAAGATGAGGTCTTTGCTGTTTTTCAAAAATTTAAGGCACAGGTTGAGAAGGAATTTGAGTGTTACATCTCTTGCTTGAGATCTGATAGCAGTGGGGAGTATGTCTCCAATGAATTTGCTGATTTTTTGGCTGAAAATGGCATTCGTAGGCAGCTAACCTGCAGCTACACTCCGCAGCAAAACGGAGTACCTGAAAGGAAGAACAGGGTTCTGATGGAAGCTGCTAGGGCCATGATGAATGAGAAGCATATGCCGCTTTACTATTGGGCAGAGGCTGTTGTGACAGCCGCATATATTCTGAACAGGACTCCCACTGCAGGCATTCATGACATGACACCGTTTGAGAGGCTCTATGGCTATAAGCCGGATGTAAGACACATGAAGGTCTTTGGCTGCCTTGCTTATGTGCACATTCCAAATGAGAAAAGGAAAAAGTTGGATCCTAAAGCGCATAAGAGTGTGTTCATTGGATACTCACAGGAGAAGAAGGCATACAAATGTTATGATCCCTCTACCAGGGAGACTTTGGTAAGCAGGGATGTCATCTTTGATGAGCTGGGCTCTTGGTATGTCTCACCAGTTGCAGTGCCATCTGATCTGCCTTCTACTCATGTCTCTACAGTTGATATGCAGCAGAGCACTGCTATGACAGGACCTATCAGTCAGACAGTATCCCCATGGACAGGGAGATTGAGGAGCTCACCGTCCACTGACACGGGTATGTCAGTGAGGGGGAGACATGATGTCTTGGATAGCAAAGGAAAATAGAAAGCTATTGAGGATAGTATGATGACACCTGGTAGAATGACTTCGGGCTATGAGTCTAGTGATACTTTAGACAGCGAACTTGGTATTCCGACTGTCTATACGCCTGGCACGAGGCAGAACAGGTACATTCCGCCTCATGAGAGAGGTGAATCGAGTAGTGCACCACAGCCTAGACGATCGCAGAGGGTCAGATACCCTCTTGACAGGTTGACGTACTCTGGTTATTCTGCAAAGCATTATGCATACATGACAAAAGTGATGGAGATCAAAGAACCAGGTACTTATGCTGAAGCAGCAAAGGATGAAAATTGGTGCATGGCTATGGACGAAGAAATGAAAGCCTTGGCTGAAAATCAGACTTGGGATTTGGTACCACTGCCTGAAGGGAAAAAGCCTGTTGGCTGCAAATGGGTTTATAAAATCAAATGTAAGTCTAATGGCAGTGTGGAAAGGTACAAAGCAAGGCTGGTCGCTAAAGGATATGCTCAACAGTATGGGTTGGATTATGATGAAACATTCAGCCCGGTTGCAAAAATGGCAACCATACGAACTGTTATTGCCTTGGCTGCTGCAAAAGGCTGGAAATTGCAGCAGATGGATGTTAAGAATGCATTTCTCAATGGTGATTTAGCAGAGGATGTATACATGGTTCAACCGGAAGGGTATGAGCACCCTGATTTTCAGCATTATGTGTGCAGGCTGAAAAAGGCACTGTATGGGCTGAAGCAGGCTCCGAGAGCCTGGCATGCTAGGATCAACAGTTACTTGCAGAGTCTTGGATTTGTTGTTGGCAGGGCTGATCACAGCCTGTTTACAAAGAAGACTGACAGTGGCTTGGTAGTGCTGGTCATATATGTTGATGACCTGATAATCACTGGAGATGATGACATGGGAATTCAGCATGCTATGAAGATTCTGAAATCTGAATTTGACATGAAAGATCTGGGAGATCTGAAGTACTTCTTGGGTATTGAGGTTGTACCAGCTGAAAATGGCTTATGGCTGATGCAGAAGCACTATGCCATGGAAATGCTTAAGAAGTATGGCATGGCTGAATGCAAACCACTGGATACACCTCTGGACCAGAATGTAAAGCTAGACATGAACACTGGGGCTGAAGTAGAAGATGTGACTATGTACAGGCAGATGGTCGGCATTCTGATTTACTTGACCATCACTAGGCCTGACTTGAGCTATGCAGTCGGGCTGATAAGCCAGTTTATGCAGAAGCCGAGAAAGCCGCACTTGGATGCAGTTAGACACATCATGAGGTATGTTAAGTCCACTGTAGACTATGGGCTGTTCTATGTCAGAGATAAGTCCTGGATACTGATTGGATACACAGATGCAGATTGGGCAGGATGCTCAACTGACAGACGATCTACGAGTGGCTATGCCTTTGGCTTTGGTAGCGGCATGATCAGTTGGAGCAGCAAGAAGCAGCCTACGATTGCTTTATCTAGTACTGAGGCAGAGTACAGGGGGGCTGCATTGGCAGCATGTGAGATTGCTTGGCTGCTCAAGCTTATGGCTGATTTGGATATTCAGGTTGATGCTCCAGTGAAATTGTTATGTGATAATCTGAGTAGTGTACTCCTGGCCATGAATCCAGTTTACCATGCCAGGACAAAACACATAGAGGTACACTACCACTTTATTCGTGAGATGGTCCTTGCAGGAAAGGTTGATCTTATGCATGTGAGGACTGATGAGCAGGTAGCACATATCTTTACCAAGTCTCTGGGTAAAGATAAGTTCTGTGGTTTTAGACAGCTACTTGGAGTACATATGCTGTCTTGAGCTTGAGGGGGAGTGTTAGAATATCAAGCTCATTCTGGGTGTGTTGACCGACATGAGCTGGACACAGCTAGTCTAGCCATAGTAGTTAGATACTTTAAATAAGTCGGTGCCTTTGGTGTGAATGGTCTTATGACCGTAGGTTGTATCTTTCACTATTGAGTGTGGTATGAATATAGTGTGTGAGAGAGGAAGCTTGTTGCTTCACTCTGTCTTTCATCAATCTGCCTCTTTGAATTTGAACAGTGAACCATCCATCGAGTGATGCTCCAGTCACACGAACAGACGAACAACGAAAACCGTGGGACCTCCCTAAACAATTTTACGAAATTCACAAAAGGAGATAGGGTAGTGATCCTGTTGGGTGCCAAATGGCAAGGGGAAATGAGAAAACCAATCGAGAAACTAGCCTGGGTCAAGGAGGTGAACTTAGCCCAGGAAGGGGAGACACTCCAACCTTCATTGTCGATGACTTGACTGAGGAAGAAGAAACGAGTCCCCGCGAGAGTACGTAGACATATTCTCTTGGTCCCTGGGAGAGCTTAAAGGGGTAGACCCGAGTATAGTGACTTATAATATACCCATGACACCAAATGCAACGCCCGTGAAGTAGCGACTGTACCCAATGAATCCAAAGCACGCTCATGCTGTCAAGAAAGAGATTGATCAGCTGATGAGAGTAGGATTCATTTTCAAAATTGAGCACACGGACTGGGTATGACCCATAGTCATTGTGATGAAGAAAAACAGAAAAATTAGAGTGTGTGTCAATTACAAGAAGGTGAACATTGCTACTAAAAGGGACAATTATCCATTTCCATACACCGAGCACATGCTTGAAAGAGTGGCGAACAAGGGGGCGTACAGTTTTCTGGATGGCTTCTCATGATACAATCATGTGCAAGTGCATCCTGCCGATAGGCATAAGATTGCCTTTGCCACCGAGTGGGGCGTCTTTGCTTACATAGTCATGTCTTTCGGGTTGACTAATGCCCCTGCCACCTTCCAGCGTCTCATGTGCACCATATTTAAAGACATGCTTTGCAAGGAGTTGGAAGTCTTTGTCGATGACCTCTACGTTCACGCGTTCGCAAGGAGTTGGAAGTCCTTGAGCGGTGTCACCTTTATCGTCTCTCCTTGAACCCCTTGAAATTCTAGTTTTGGGTGAAGCATGGATGCGTCCTCGGCCACGTGGTGTCGAAGAACGGCATTGCAACTCACTTCTTGAAAGTCACGTTTATTATCGACCTTCCACCCCCACTACAAAGGGGGTTCAATGCTCCTTAGGCTATACACGGGATATTATCCGCGGTTTGTGCTCAATTACGCAATGATAGCCAGACCTTTATAGAAGCTGCTGATTTTCTTTGAATGGAGTGAAACATGCCATCGAACCTATGAAGAGTTGAAGAAGGCTCTAACCACAGCACCAACTCTACGAGCCCCAGATTGGACCATAACCTTCCACGTGCATATCGATGCTTCTAAATTTGTTGTGGGGGCAGTGTTGTGCCAACCTGGAGAGCACAACGTGGACTATCCGATGAGCTTTGCTAGTAGACAACTCACTGAGATGGAAATGAACTACTCGATGACAGAAAGAGAGGACTTGGCCATGGTGTTTGTTGTTAAGAGGTTCCGGTATTATCTATTGGCTACACCCTTTACCTTCTTTGTGGACCATCAAGTCTTGCTATACCTTAGTGAATAAACCTTGCGCTATAGGATTCATAGCTGGGTGGCTCCTTCTCCTTTTGGAGTTTGACTTCTCCATGGTTCTACGGAAGGAAAAACAATACTATATGGCTGATCATATGTCACGCATCCCCATAGGGAAAGCCGTTGGAGAACGAATTACCGATGAATTGCCAGATACCCATCTCTTTAACCTCTCCTGCGAGAGAGATTTATTCAAGGCCGATCTAATACCATATTGGGTAGATGACACAGTCCAAGTGCTTGAGCACGGATTGCCTGAATGACCGATAGAGAAGGCAAGACTGAGGTGACTTATTCTCAAAACCCAACCCTACCAGTTGATAGCAGGCCAAATCTATCGCTTAGGGCAAGATGGATTGCTACGTAGATATGTGTGCAAACATGAAACACACGACGTGCTCTCAGAGGCACACAGTGGAATTGCTGGTGGACACTTTAGCGGAGACACGACGGCCCGCAATGTGTTGCAGACTCAACTATGATGGCCAACGCTGTTCCATGATACCACACGATTTGTTAAGCATTGTGACAAGTGTTAGAGGATGAAGGTCCCAACTCGCAAGGATCAAATGGAGTTGATCCCAATCATTGCATGACAACCCTTCAAAAAATGGAGAATCCACTTCATAGGACCCATAAGCCCCATTGCACAGTATTCGCAGGCCAAATACATCATTGTGGTCACAGACTACACTACAATGAAATGCAGGTATAGCGACAACGAATAGCGATGCAAGAATAGCGATGCAAGAATAGCGGCGTTGCTATTTGTATTGCTATTAGCGACACAAATAGCGACGCCCCACAGGGGAAAAAAAGAGGGCCGAAACCTGAGTGCATTTCATATCACACATTTGTGAAGAGGGAGAGCAAGATAGAGAGAGCAACCATTTTGCATAGAGGGTGAGAGAGGGAGAGGAAGAAGGCTTGCCGCCACTACCGTTCGCAAAGGAGAGGAGGAGCCGCCATCGCGAAAAGGAGCTGCCAAAACCTCACCAAATCTTGATGGTGAGTCCATTCTCTCTCTCTTTTACTTGTTTAGGGTTTAATTTGTGTATATTGAGAGAGAGAGAGGAAATGAGAGAGAAAGAGAGGGAGAGGGAGGGAGAGGGAGGGAGAGAAAGAGAAAGAAAGGGGGAGAGAAAGAGAGGGAGAGGGAGAGGGAGAGGGAGAGGGAGGGGGAGGAAAAGAGAGAGGGAGAGGGAGGGAGAGTGCATTCTCCCTCTCTTTTACTTTTTTTATATAACTTGTGTATATATATTGAGAGAGGGAGAGGAAATGAGAGAGAAAGAGAGGGAGAGGGAGAGGGAGGAAATGGGAGAGGAAGGGGGAGGGAGGGGGAGAGAGAGAAAGAGAGGGAGAGGGAGGAAATGAGAGAGGGAGAGGGAGGGAGAGGGAGGGAGGGAGAGACAGAGAAAGAGAGGGAGAGGGAGAGGGAGAGGGAGAAAATGGAAGAGGGAGGGGGATGAAATGAGAGAACGAGAGGGAAGGAGAGTGTATTATCTCTCTTTTTTTTTATTTTTTGTATAATTTGTTTATATTGAGAGAGGAAGAGGAAATGAGAGAGAAGGAGAGGGAGAGGGAGATGGAGGAAATGAGAGAGGGAGAGGGAGGGAGAGAGAGATAGAAAGAGAGGGAAATTAAAGAGAGGGAGAGGGAGGAAATGGGAGAGAGAGGGGGAGGAAATGAGAGAGGGAGAGGGAGGGAGATAGAGAGAAAGAGAGGGAGAGGGAGATGGGGAGGAAATGGGAAAGGAAGAGGAAGGGAGAGAGAAAGAGAGAGGGAGGGAGAGAGAGAAAAAGAGAGGGAGAGGGAGAGGGGGAGGAAATGGGAAAGGAAGAGGGAGGGAGAGAGAAAGAGAGGGGGAGGGAGAGGGAGGGAGAGGGAGGGAGAGGAAATGAGAGAGGGAGAGGGAGAGAGAGAGGGAGGGAGACATTAAACATAATAGAAAAATGAGAGAGGGAGAGGAAATGATAGAGAGGGAGAGGGAGAGGGAGAGGGAGAGGGAGAGGGAGAGGGGGGGAGACAAAAACATAATGGGGAAATGAGAGGGGGGGAGAAGGAGAGGGGGGAGACGAAAACATAATAGGAAAATGAGAGAGGGAGAGGGAGGGAGAAGAAATGAGAGAAGGAGAGGAAGAGAGCAAAAGGAAATGAGAGAGGGAGAGGAGAGAGAAAAAAAGAGAGAATGATAGGAGAGAGAAAAAGAGATAAGATGTTGAACATAATAGGAAAATAGAGAAAGAGAGGGTGTGGGTGAGGGTGAGGGCGAGGGAGGGAGAGGAAGAGAGAAAAGGAAATGAGAGAGGAAGAGGAGAGAGAAAAAGAAATGAGAGAGAGAGGAGAGAGAGAAAGATCATTAAACCTAATGATGGGGAAAGAGAGAAAGAGAGGGTCAGGGTGAGGGAGGGAGAGAAAGAAAGGGAAATGAGAGAGGGAGAGGAGAGAGAAAAAGAGAAAAAAATCATTAAATCTAATAGAGAAAGAGAGAAAGAGAGGGTCAAGGTGAGGGAGGGAAATGAGAGAGGGAGAGAAAGAGAGAAAGGTAAATCAGAGAGGGAGAGGAGAGAGAAAAAAATGAGAGAGAGGGAGAAGAGAGAGAAAAAGAGAGAAAAATCATTAAACCTAATAGTAAAAGGGAGAAAGAGAGGGTGAAGGTGAGGGAGGGAGAGGAAATGAGAGAGGGAGAGAAAGAGAGAGAGGGAGAGGAGAGAGAAAAAGAAATGAGAGAGAGAGAGGAGAGAGAAAAAGAGAAAAATCATTAAACCTAATAGGGAAAGAGAGAGAGAGGGTCAGGGTGAGGGAGGGAGAGGAAATGAGAGAGGGGGAGAAAGAGAAAGGGAAATGAGAGAGGGAGAGGAGAGAGAAAAAATGTTAGAGGGAGAGGAGAGAGAAAAAGAGAAAAAAATCATGAAACCTAATAGAGAAAGAGAGAAAGAGAGGGTGAGGGTGAGAGAGGGAGAGAAAGAGAGAAAGAGAGAAAGGGAAATGAGAGATGGAGAGGAGAGAGAAAAAGAAATATGAGAGAGAGAGGAGAGAGAGAGGAGAGAGAAGAAGAGAGAAAAATCATTAAACCTAATAGGGAAAGAGAGAAAGAGAGGGTGAGGGTGAGGAAATGAGAGAGGGAGAGAAAGAGAGAAAAGTAAATAGGACCTTACAATAAGCTCATCCTAGGCTCATAGGGGTTAGGCCGATCCTCACAAACCTAAGGGATATATGGCTAGAGAGCCCTAGCATACTTGTGCCTCCTAGCATAATGTTCTTCTTGCAAAGAGACCTCTCATATATGGGGCCTGTCCTAGGCTCCACCATGCAAATATACAACGAAGGCAATCAGCCTATGAGTATGAAAAACATTAATTTTTCATAACATAATCGCAAAAATAACTTTGGATTTTCCATAAAAATCAATCTCTTCTTTAAAAAACAAATACAAAAAACCAAAACAACATCATTCATATATATGCTTCGCAAAACTAAAACAGCATCACCACAAGATCTCTTAGGAAACTCATCTTTAACTATCAATTTTAATTAATAAATATAATATAAAATCACTTGCAAGGAAGGACACTCTTTCATCATTAACCCTATTTCTTCCTTAGAATAGTCTTAGGAACAAATTTATGCTCTAACAAGCATATATTTGAGCATAATAACTATTTTAAGGTTTATTCCATGAGTACTAGTAGTATATATGCAACCATCAAGCTAGAGATCATGCTTTGGTATCTGTGGAGATCCCAATCTCATGCCCTTATAGAGATTGTAGCGTGCAATAGTGTGGAGAGAAGATGGGTGAGTTGTAAATGGTAAAGGAGAATTCTATTGATGATGGAGAGAAGATGAGGTGAATCGCGAATCCTATTCTTAGTGAGTGTAACCTACCCATAGTCATGGTGGTCATGGTCATGGTCGTGGTCGTGGTCGTGGTCGTGGTCGTGGTCGTGGTCGTGGTCGTGGTCGTGGTCGTGGTCGTAGTCATGGTCGTCGTAGTCATAGTCGTAGTCATGGTTGTGGACGTGGTCATGGTCATAGTCATAGTCGTGGTCATGGTGGTCGTGGTCGTGGTCATGGTCATGGTCGTAGTCGTGGTCATGGTCATCGTAGTCGTGGTCGTGGTTGTGTGTTGTGGTTGTGGTCGTTGTAGTCATAGTCGTGGTTGTGGTCGCGGTTGTAGTCATAGTCGTAGTCGTAGTCGTGGTCGTGGTCGTGGTCATGGTCGTGGTTGTGGTCGTGTTCGTGGTCGTGGTCGTGGTCGTGGTCATGGTCGTGGTCATGGTCATAGAAAAAGAGAGAATCATGGAAGGAGAGGATAACAATTTAAGAAAAAAAAAGAATGATAACAAAAACAATTTTTTTGTTGTAACGTAGACAAAATGGAAAACGATGAAGGTCCTATTGTTCAAGATCACGAGGCGTATCTTAATTAGCGTACCCCATGTCCTTGCTCTCAATGCAAGCTGGCAATTAGATGAAAAGGCCGATTGTGTATAGAAAACGTACGACGATTTGGTGAGTTTCAATCTGAGATCATTGATCAGGAAATTGCGGATTTTCAGCAAACGGTAAGAAAAGTTAATATCAATCATACATTGTACTTGCAAACTAATTGAATACCATATACAATAAGATTGAGTCTCACTGGCAAATTTTCTATCTAGGGAGGTGATGTCTCGTCCCAAGGAGGAGTGCATCCTTTGCGGCTAATTAGAAGAGCTCGTGGGTGTGCGATGGATGGAGTGCATGAGCCAATCCACCACTTGCAAGGCCAATCTATACCGTCAATGCCAGAGGAGATAGGAAACCTTCTAGACCTACCTATAATCTTAGAGCCTGAGATGGAGACAATGATCAATGCATTGATTCCCATGGATGTCAAACTTCTGATCCGTTTAGAGAGGAAGCATCCATACCATTATATGATGGGTGCCGAGTATCTCGCCTGAAGACACTGCTTGCACTCTTAAGTGTACAAGCAAAATACGGGTGGAGCAATACGAGTGTGATCGAGTTGTTCAGGTACCTTGTACATACGCTTCATTTAAAAAAATTTTGGCACTATTATTAAAAACATTTGTGCTTTTTTAAGGTGTTTATGATGTTTTTCAGGTTATTGAAATATCATATATTACCACTTGCAAATACCATGCCTGAGTCTCGTAATGATGCATGACATGTTTTACGAAAGCTTGGCATAAACTACAACAACATCCATGCATGTATCAACGATTGCATACTGTTTCGAGGAGAATACGAGACTATGGAGGCATGTCCAAAGTGTAGTGCTCACAAGTATTGACAGGACTTGCAAGGGAAAACCATCTCTCAAAAATTTCTCAGACACTTTCCGCTTATCCCCCGCATAAACCACATGTTTCATATGTCCGGCATGGCGAGCTTGACAATGTGGCATGCGCAGAATAGGTCCACGGATGGAGTTCAACGAATATCAGCAAATTCACACACATGGAGCCACATTGACTCTACCTTTCCATGCTTTGCCCAAGAGCCAAGGAATCTTCATCTTGGTCTTGCAATGGATGGCGTGAACCCATTCGGTCTGCGCTCAACTTCTTACAGTGTGTGGCCTATAGTCCTTGTTTGTTGAGATATCGAGCTCCACTCGTAATATGCCAGGGTGACCGTTGTGCATTTATGTCACCGACTTGTTAGTTGCAGATACGGTTGGTACACCGCCCATGAATAATAGCTAGATGACAGCTATCCTTATCTACTCTAGTTCGTGGTTCAGTTAGTATGGCACCTTAGTTAGTTGAGTTTGGTTTGAGACCCATATATAGGGTTCTTCTATTTCTTTGTATGAGAGTTCTTTTTGGCTTACACAACTAAGAAGAGAAAAACCATTTTTAGCCTCCACCTTTGTGTGTATTCCCCCATTTGTGCAAGCAAGAAAGCTACAAGTGAGACTCCTTCCTTCTCTCCCACAATCTTGACATTGTCAACTACAATATCCCTCCATGGCTTTCTACGAAGAAAGGACATCTCATCCTTAGCTTACTCGTCCCCGGCCGCTACAAAGTCAAAAATATGGACATGTATCTTCATCCATTAGTCGATGAGCTTAAGATTTTGTGGGAGGAGGGGGTCACCATGCAAGATATGAGCAGGCGCGATGGTCCGCAGTCAACCAATATTCAAGCCATTCTCATGTGGACGATGTATGACTTTCCGAGATTCGGAGAGTGCTCAGGTGAACAGGCCTCCGTCCTCATTGGTAATATCTATATTTTATCTCTTTCAAGCTTGTATTCACTTGGTCGTGGTGTTGGAACAAGTTTGGTTACCTCAGGTTATCATGCATGTCCATTGTGCGGGCCATAGTTAGACTCCCAAAGGACACGAACCATGAAAAAGATGGTATATCAAGGACACACTGCTTTCTTGCTAGAGGATCCACTACAAGGGAATGGGGCAATAGCGACGCCGATTAGCGACGGCGGATATCGGCGTCGCTATAGGCATCGCTATTGGCGTCGCAATTGGCATCGCTATTGCGTCGCATTTGCGACGCAAATAGCGACGCATATAGCGACGGCAATTGCGACGCCGCAGGGAAAAAAAGTGCGGCCGAAACCAGAGCGCCGTTTTCATTTTCTTTTCTTCGCCTTTTGAGAGCGAGAGTGAGGGAGAGAGCGAGGGAGAGAGCCAAGGCTTTGTGAGAGAAGAGGAGGAAGAGACTTGCTTCCGCCGCCGCCGCCGCCGCCGCCGCCGCCACCGCCACCATCGTTGTTCGCAAAGGAGAGGAGGAGCCCTCGTTGCAAAGAGAAGCCGCTCACGCTCGCCATATCTCATTCGTGAGTCTCCCTCTCTCTTTCTTTTACTTGTTGAAGGTTTAAATCGTTCTCTTTTGTTTGTTTAGGAGAGGAAAAGAAAGAGAAGGAGAGGGAGAGGGAGAGAGAGGGAGAGAAAGAGAGGGAGAGGGAGAGAAAGAGAGTGAGAGTGCATTCTCTCTCTCTCTCTCCCTTTTGCTTGTTTAATGTTTAAATTACTTTCTTCTTTGCTTGTTTAGGAGAGGAAACGAGAGAGTAAGAGAGAAAGAGAGGGAGAGGGAGAGGGAGAGGGAAAGAAAGAGAAAGAAAGAGAAAGAGAAATAGAGGGAGAGGGAGAGGGAGGGGGAGGAAATAGGAGAGGGAGAGAAAGAGAAAGAGAGGGAGAAGGAGGGAGAGTGCATTCTCTCTCTCCCTCCCTCTCCCTTTTGCTTTTTTAATGTTTGAATCACTTTATTTTTTGCTTGTTTAGGAGAGGAAATGAGAGAGAAAGAGAGTGAGAGGGAGAGGAAGGGGAAGGAAATGAGAGAGGGATAGAAAGAGAAAGAGAGGGAGAGTGCATTGTATCTCTCCCTCTCCCTTTTGCTTGGAGGATGTTTAAATCACTTTATTTTTTGCTTGTTTAGGAAATGAGAGAGAAAGAGAGATAGGGAGGGAGAGGGAGAAAAAGAGAAAGAGAGGGAGAGGGAGAGGGAGAGGGAGAGGGAGAGGGAGAGGAAGGAAATGAGAGAGGGAGAGAAAGAGGGAGGGGGAGGGAGAGGGAGCGAGGGAGAGGGAGAGGGAGAAAGAGGAAGAAAGAGGGAGGGAGAGGGAGAGGGAGGAGGAGGGAGGAAATGAGAGAGGGAGAGAAAGAGAACGAGAGGGTGAGGGAGAGGGTGAGAGAAAGAGAGGAAGAGAGGGAGAGGGAGAGAAAGAGAGGGAGAGGGAAGGGAAGGAAATTTAAGATAATATACGTATTGATAATGGTATGCAATGTGCTTTGCATACGGCCACGTACTTCATCAAAATGAACCCAAAATTATTGTTATAGAAGAAGAAACCCTTAAATTGAGTATAGGATAATTTCTCTCAGGTCTTATGACTATGAGTAGAATTGATTGAAATAAATTTTATTACTATAGTTATAAAATTTCATAGATGGCGCGCATTAATTTTAAAATGGATTACTTATACTCAAAGCCGAGATATAACAAAAAATTATCTACCGGGACAAACAAATCGTTGAGCATGATACAAGGCCGAGATATAACATCGGAAAATCTCTCGACTACTATATACAATGTAAGGTTTATGGTCAACTTGCAACTTGACGTACATCTCCATAAAGCTATCCATTTAAGCCTCGTTTGTTGTAATGTAGATAAGATGGCAAACGAAGAAGATCCTATTGTTTAAGACCGCGAGTCGTATCTTAATCAGCGTATCCCATGTCCTTGCTCTCAATGCAAGTTGGCAATTAGACGAAAACGCCGATTGTCTATAGAACACGTACGACGATCTGGCGAGTTTCAATCTGAGATCATTGATCAGGCGATTGCAGATTTTCAACAAACAGTAATTTGAAGTTAGCATTTTTCATGCGTTGTACTCTCAAGCTAATTGAAAACCATACACAATAAGATTGGGTCTTGTTGGCAAATTTTGTATCCAGGGGGGTGATGTCTCGACCCAAGGGGGAGTGCACCCTTTGCAGCCAATTAGAAGAGTTTGTGGACGTGCAATGGATGGATGGCAAGAGCCAATCGACCACTCGCAAGGCCCATCTATATCGTCAATGTCAGAGGAGATAGACAACCTTCCCGACTTGCCTACAATCTTGGAGCCTGAGATGGAGGCAATGATCGATGCATTGATTCCCATGGATGTTGAGACATCTGACCCACTTAGAGAGGAAGCATCCATACCATTATATGATGGGTGCCGAGTATCTCGGTTGAAGACATTGCTTGCACTCTTAAGTGTGCAAGCAAAATACGGTTGGAGCGATATGAGTGTGACTGAGTTATTCAGGTACCTTGCACACAGACTTCATTGTTTTTTTTAAAAACAGTATTATTGCAAACATGGATGGATTTTTCAAGGTGTTTTATGATTTTTTCAGGTTATTGAAATATCATATATTGCCACCTGCAAACACCATGCCTCAGTCTCGTGATGATGCACGACATGTTTTACGGAAGCTTGGCATGGACTACAATAACATCCATGCATGTATCAATGACTGCATATTGTTTCGAGATGAATACGAGACTATGGAGACATGTCCAAAGTGTGGTGCTCACAGGTATCGACAGGACTTGCAAGGGCAGACCATCCCTCAAAAGGTCCTCAGACACTTTCCGCTCATCCCCTGCATAAACCACATGTTTCGCACATCTGCCATGGCAAGCTTGACAACGTGGCATGTGCAGAATAGATCTACGGATGGAGTGCAACGAATATCAGCAGATTCGCGCGCATGGAGCCACATTGACTCTACCTTCCCAGGCTTTGCGCGAGAGCCAAGGAATCTTCGGCTCGGTCTCGCCATGGATAGTGTGAACCCATTCGGTCTGCACTCGACTTCTTACAGTGTGTGGCCTATAGTGCTTGTCAACTACAACATTCCTCCATGGCTTTCTACAAAGAAAGGACATCTCATCCTTAGCTTGCTCGTCCCGAGCCGCTACAAAGTAAAAAATATGGACGTGTATCTTCGTCCATTAGTCGATGAGCTTAAGATTTTGTGGGAGGAGGGGGTCACGGTGCAAGATATGAGCAGGTGCGATGGTCGGCGGTCAGCCAACATTCGAGCCATTCTCATGTGGACGATGCATGACTTTCCGGGATTGGGAGAGTGCTCAGGTGAGCAGACCTTTGTTCACGCCGGTAATATCTATATTTTATTTCATTCAATCAAGTATTCACTAGGTCGTGGATCGCCTTGCAGGTCTCGTTACCTCAGGTTATCATGCATGTCCATTGTATGGGCCACAGTTAGACTCCTGAAGGTCACGAACCATGAAGAAGATGGTATATCAAGGACACGCCGCTTTCTTGCCAGAGGATCATGAACTCAGGGAAGGTTTTCTTGGACGACCTCCAGCACGTATGAACGCTGCAAGCTGGTACGAGCTGAAAATGGTAAACCCGGAATCACATCCAAATGGAATGCGACGGTTCTCAGTTTTCTACGAGTTGCCATATTGGACCCACTTACAGGTCAACCACTTGTTGGATCCCATGCATATTTTCAAAAATGTGGGCAGCTTGCTATGGGACCACATCACAGGAAAGAGAGACACTATAGGGTCACGAATGGATTTAAAGAAGGTAGGTAAGATGGAGGTGCTTTGGCCGCAGTCGAGTGCTGAAGGGGGAGTGCAGCTTCCTCGTGCTCCCTGGGTTTTGTCTACCAAAGAAGAGCGCATTGTGAAGCAAGTAATCAAGTCTATCCGCACTCCGACGGGTATGATGCGTTCTCTCAGGTCCGCATTTTCTAAAGATGACCAAATGTCTGGGCTAAAATCCCATGATTGGCATAAGATATGTCAGGTTTGTGAACAGAATGGATTTTAATTAGCGTGGACATTTTGAAATTTGAAAAGTGACCATTATTCTTAATGCTTTCTCATTTGTGGCAGTTTGTCCTACCGATCGCGATCGCGGGATGCCTAACTCCAGAAATTCGCGGGGCCATTTACAAGGTGTCAACCCTGAAAGGCTTTGTGCTTCATGAAAACCCTGAATGGATGTTCTTCCTGGAGCGCTTCATGAAAACCCTGAAAGGCTTTGTGCAACAACGAGCTCGTCCGGAAGGTAGTATGGCGGAAGGTTGGTTGGTGTCAGAGGTGTTAGTGCATATCTCACAATGGCTACCAATGGTGGAACCAGACAATGAAATGCTATGGACGCTCAAGGACGATGACAGGCTGACTGGAGATGTGGTGGTTGGAAATGGGGTAGAAAAAAGAATGGATGCCTCAATGGAAGAGAAGGTGAATCGCTTTTGTATGTTGCACCATGCCTCCATGGAGACGTGGCTTGGGCCAGAGGGAGGGACTGCGACTGCAGGAGGATCAGGGGGGTGCTGCTGTGGAGACATGGACGCGGTGTCTCCATCTCATCATTCAGCTGGAGCTCGGTCACCTCCAGGATTTGTCACACCTGTGGGGACGTCCACTCCAGTTACTCCGGCTTTTGCGCAGCAGTCGGCAGATGGGAGAGGACCCATCTTAGGCAGACCCCAGGGGGATATGAATATCTAATCGATGATAGATCAGGAGCCATCATCATGAATGATGAGGGGAGGAGGGTGATGGCTCGCATGAGAGAGTTGTGCCAATAAGTTTATTGGCACAACGTCTTAGATCATTGGAAGAACATATCGGAGGGAAGCAAGGACTACATAGTAGCATCCTTGCATGAGAAGTTTCCGGTTCCAGCCTCAGTAGATAGATTTTCTATGAGATGGATAATGTATTGCCTGCGTGCATATATATCACACGGATGATCCGACACCCGCAAGGCAATCAAGAGTGGGGCTGCAAAGCCCAAGTGGTTAGATGCGAACGACTGGCACCAACTGAGGGAGGAGGCTACAGATTCTCCAGAACGTTGGAGTCAGCAGTGCAAGGCGGCGAGGGTACGACTCGAGGCCAGAGTGGTCCATCATCATGGGAGTGGCGGCCACAAGACATATTTGGAGGACTTTGTAAGTTTTTCTTTTGTTTTACTTGTTTAATTTTTTACAATATCCTTTGTACTGACAATCATGTTTCTGACAGTTAGCATTTTGTTTTCTTTGCAGCACTCCATTACAAATCGCGATCTGACCAGCCTTGAGACTCGATATGCAGAGAGACACGGTCTCACTTCATTGATCGACCGATTGTATAGACGCGGTGGCCCTGTAAGTCACTCATCTTTCTTGTCTGTAGTTACCATGTTTAATTAGAATGCATTATTGTATGGTGGACTGATGTGTTGTTGTTTCTTTTTTTTGCAAAGTCTATTCGATGCTCCTTTGTGGCGGGATGAGCTTTCGGAGGGCGAGGATATGTAGCTCGCCCTTGGATTCCTAGAGCTCACACACCTTTATTTTTTGGTCGCCTGATCTATGTAGATATTTTCTATGTATTAGTGATATCTTGTCATGATTGTGCTAATCGCTTATTATGCAATCATGTATTTATTTCATGTATCAGTGTTATGATTTCATTATACTTTTTTTCTATTTTCAAGTGCATTATACACAGTGCAGAAACTATTTTGTATGGCTCTAATAAAGCACACAGTGCTATATGCAAGCTGCCCTGCCACAAAATTTTCTTTTTCCCTGTTACCATCGCTATTAGCGTCATAAATTTTACTGCTTGTGTCGTTATTGGCGTCATTATTTTCATCGCAAACCATTGCTATCAGCGTCGGTATTGGCATCGGTATCAGCATCGCAAATACCGACGCTGATACTGATTGTTCTATGGCATCACCAATAACGATGCTTTTTGCGACGACGGGGGAAATTTTTGTTATTTGCATTTTTTTTGCTTTTAACGTCAGTATAAGGCCTATGTCTTGTAGTGCTACCTAGCGAAGTGGGCAGAGGCAAGAGCAACACGAAAGAATGATGCTCGAATGACTGCCAAGTTCTTGTGGGAGCAGGTGATCTCACAATTCGGATGCCCCATCGAAGTAGTCAGTGACCAAGGGACATACTTCATCAATGAAGTGATAGCGCATCTCCTATCCACCTTCCTAATTATCCATCAGAAATCCTCTCCATACTATCCTCAAGCAAACCGCCACGCAGAATCCATAAATAAGGTTATTGTCAACGTCCTAACCAAGGTAGTCTCGGCCTCACCTAGTGACTGGGATAACAAGCTGATGGCAGCCTTGTGGGCTTAGCGCATAGCTTATAAAACGGTTGTCAGAAAGACCCCCTTTTGGTTGACCTACCGAACCAAAGCAATTCTCCCCGTAGAATTCTTCGTGCCTAGCCTGCGAATTGCACTTCAGGAGCAATGGGAAGGAAAGGAGGCATGGGGATGCAATGCCTAGTTGAGCTCGAACGCCTCTCGGAGACTCACCTTCTAGCCACTCATGCACTCATATGTGAGAAGGCATGATGCAAGAGTTGGTTTGACAAGCATATCAAGCAACGTGACTTCGAACAAGGCAACTTAGTGCTCCTATACTCAGTTAAGGAACACAAGCAAAAAATGAAGTTTAGGGGTCTTGGACCTTTCAGAGTCTATGCAATCAGCCAAACGGGCAACAACGAGCTTGAGACTCTAGATGGTGAGGGAATAGGCTTCTTCAATTGCAGTTGTGTCAAAAAATACTATCCTCCCACGCATCCTTTGAATGAGTCACCAATGTTGGAACTGCCTGTCAAGGTACAAGTAGCCACCATCACCAAAATTGATGAGATGAGGATGAGGAAACCATGGAGCCTGCATACCTGCACATCACTCCCCGTAGATATCTTCTTGCCTAGCCTATGAATTGCACTTTAGGAGCGATGGGAAGGAAAGAAGGCATGGACGCAATGCCTAGTTGAGCTCGAATACCTCTCGGAGACTTGCCTTCTAGCCACTCATGCACTCATATGTGAGAAGGCATGAGGAATAGCTCGTTTGAAAAGCATGTTAAGCAACGTGACTTCGAACAAGGCAACTTAGTGCTCCTATAATCAGTTAAGGGGCATAAGCAAAAAATGAAGTTTAGGAGTCTTGGACCTTTCAAAGTCCGTGCGATCAGTGGAACGGGCAACGTCGAGCACGAGACTCTAGATGGTGAGGGAATAGGCTTCTTCAATGGCAGTCATTCAAGAAATACTATCCTCCCACGCATCCTTTGCTTGAGCCACCACTGTTGGAACCACTTGTCAAGGTATGAGTAGCCACCATCACTAAAATCGATGACAAGAATGAGGAAAGTATGGAGCCTGCATACCTACACATCACGGTCACTGCCAAACGAACATGCGCCTTCAATGCCTTAATTGATGAGGGAGCAAACTTCAATGACTTGACTCATGATCATTGGACCCAACTTAGCAAACTGCTACTACAATCCACTAACACCAAATTAAGCCCATATGGGGGCCACTCATACGCCCTTCTCGTAAGTGCAGGGCCGCCATTTCTATCGAGATTGTATCAATGATCTTCTACGTACTGCCAAACACCAAGGATGTAGGCACAGAGATTCTGCTAGGGAAAACCTTCAAGAGGCAAACTCGTTGCAATGTTGATTATGAGTTGCAGCGCATTCATCTCACCATAGGCAACATCCGCATTGATACAACTTTTAGCAAGGGCTGCGCAATCTCACTGCAGTCGGCACGGCCATCGGTAGAACTATTAGTAGCCAAATCTAAGGAGAAGGGTAGTACTCGACCACCTCTTAAGAACCGCTACTCGTGGCATCAAAAACTTAGGCTCAACAACTTGGTTTTCAATGGAGGCCTAAACAGCCACAACCACCACCCTAGGAGTCGTCGTATATAACCTCATGAGACCCAAAGCTCTAAATCTAGGACACTAAGGGCACATTTATACAAGTTGGCATATAATCAAGCAAAGGTGGGTCCCTAAAGCCCTCCTACACGCGCAAGGCTACTATGGGGGGAATTCTTGGATATGGATCCCTAAAGCTCACACGGCCAAGGGAACCACTCATACGCTACCCCCAAGTGTGATCACCCGCAGCCCCATAGAACCTCAAAACCATAAACCGCAGTGCTCCCCAGGGCCAGATCCATCAAGCTCATCCACGCACATGCCCAAGAGAGTCAAATAAGCCTATCGGCCCAAACGACAGACATCACCTCATGAGCCATCACTCGCTAGGGCCCATCCAACTACAATGATACACTCTGAAGGTAGCAGTCCATCAGAAGTAGCTGCCACTTCCCTAGCCCTAAGCCAAGAAGCCCAACTGCAACCTCAAGAACACCTGCAACCACAACTATCCATTGTCAAAGGCTCTAGTGCTATCAAACCCCAACCACCAACACGTCTTAAACATCCCTCCTATGAGCGAAAATCATTTTTGACACTAGCCTGAGATATAATAGAAGATACAGGGGATGACATGGTTGATTGCATTAGGCGGCTCGATCCCACCTTTAGAGAGCTAGCTCTGAGCTACGACCGCTTGGACTTAGGCTTGTTGCTCGAGCCTTTTGCAACCGAAGTTCGTACGATGCCTTGTTCTTGGGAGACGTTTGAACTTGCCTTCGCAAAGGCATTTAACTCTGCTGTTGTATTGCTCAACAACGAGATCTCTAAAGAGCAAGCCCTCAAACAGTGCCACATCACATCATATGATCAACGAACCACTTCTACCATCACCAACTAAGAAATTGCATAATCATTCAAAATTTCCGAGACTGAATCCCCATCCTTGCAGCACTGGTACACTCTTAGGTTGCCATGGGAAGTAGAAGGGTGACAAGTCATAACAAATGCTGAGCAGTGCAGCACAATCGAAAGAGCAGAGTACGATCCCACTTATGTCGCACCAACCTCGTATAGAGTGTTAACCACTCTTTGTGACCGCCCCTTAGAAGAGCACATCAAGGGACACCCTTACCTCGATCGCCTACTGACTGAGGAAGAGCTACATATTGCTAGCCGCGTCGCCTCCGGTGACTTTCTAACAGATGTTCTCACTTATAATACACATGTGGGCACTTGACCTTTTGATCTAGACTACGTAGCTCAATTAGAGTACAACCGCGATTTCTACACTTGGTTCCTACGTCGGTAACTCCTAGGCCCATTGCAAAATGTCCTCAACCTCCAAAACCTTCAATCCTAGAAAGGATTCTTCTGGAGCTGGGAGGGGAGGGGAGGGGAGTGAGGTGATCAAATTAAAACTAAGAAAAATCAAGCAAAACGCATAAACATACAAACAACGAGGGAGGTAGAACAATGACAAGAGAATTTTGAAATAAAGGGCAAAAAGTTAAAGCCGGAAGGGAAGATTTTACATTGGATGGGATTTTAATGCTTTCATCCAATAAACATATAGAGTCTTTCTTTTTAAACTATGACTTTTCTTGCGAATTGTTGATTTGGAAGCACCAATGGAAACTTTGGATTATGACAGGAACAAAAGATGTCGCAGCAAGACCATGCCCACTGACTTCTGTTCACGAAAGAGGAAAGAGCGCAATACATCATCACTCTTGAGAGCCACGTCTACAACCATCTTAAGTTCTGAACCATTCACAACGTAGAGGGTCTGGTGGCCAAGAAGGATGCAGCCAAGAGAGTCATTGAAGAATGCAACTTCACCAAGTACCTCGAAAAATTTGCGCAAGAACTTGACCACACAAAGTTTGTGGAGTTTCAAGTCTTACGACCCTGAAAATGAGTTCGGCACTATCACAGTAGGAACGGGAGAAAACCCCAAACAGATACAGGCTCACTTAACCCTTGCCTTGGTGGAGAAGGCATTGGGACTGGAGCCAAAGATAAAGAAGAAGCAGATGAGGGATTTATACGCCATGCTGAAAATGAAAAAGGAGGATGTGCTAACTAACGATGGCATCAGCATCCTAGACATCCCTAATGTAGAAGCCAGACTACAAGCAAAGCTAGTACAAGCACTCTTCTCCAGCCAGCGCTACAACACCTTGATGCATCGAATCAGCATACTTGTGCTGGAGAACATAGCGGCTCACACCCTACATGAAGTCAACTGGAACGGTTATGTACGCAAAACCATCGACCAAGCGGCTAAAGCACTAGATTTAGGAAGCATACCAGCAGGAGGAGAGTCCCCAGCTTCCAAGGCCACGGAAAGAAAGAAGGCCTCGTTCAAAGCCTTGTTTATTACCTATTGAAGCATTTTGACAGCGCTCATCCAGGAGGCAGTGAAAGAGACACAAGATGCAGAGGAAGGGGAAGGAGAAATGCCTGACAGGTCACCCGCTCAACAGGACCAAGAGGGGTCCAGCCGACAGGACCGAGACTTATAAGGAAGGGTAGGAACAAGAAGAACAATCGGACAAAAAGCAGGCCAAGAAACCTAAAAAGAAGACTGCATAAAAGAAAAAGAAGCTGTATGAAGGCCATAAGAAGGAGAAAGAGGATTTGGAACGAGCAAAAAGATAATCCCTCAAGGAGGTCGAGGAGAGGGAGAAGAAGAAGAAACAGGAAGAAGAAAACACAAAGGAAGAATTCAACAGGGCTAAAAAGGTGTCAAAACAGGAGACCAAGAAGAGGAAAACGAAAGAACAGGAAGAAAAAGAGAAACTCGAGGAAGAGTACAGGAAAGCTGAAAAAGAAAGGCAAAGAAGAGCTGGTGAGGAATAAGAGGAACTAAGAAGGAAGGAGAAGGAGGACTTGGCCAAAGCCACAGGACGATCCATTGAGCAGCAGTGCAGGGCTGATGATCCAGGAGCCTGGAGCCCACTGAGGGAAGAAGGGCCTAGCTCTAGCATGCAGGTATACCAAAAGTCACGCTGCCCGCTATCTTTGAAGGCAAAGGTAAGGCCCTCCTCCATCCTATCCTCACCCTCATGGTGCCCTCCACCGAACCCAACCACCATCACCCCTAGCATCCCCATCAGCATGGAGGTCTCCAACTTCGTGGCTTGGATGCAATATTTTATCAATAAAGAAATAGCCCAAGGAAAGGGCACGGAGACCATGGCCATGGGGCAAAAGAGACCAGTCGCCCGCAGATGTTGAGTCGAGACAGGACCAGAAGCATCTGAGAGTGGAAGCCTCAACCACCCCAACCCACACAACAATGACGCCACCAGCCAATTACGAGGAGTACGTCGTTGAGTTGCTCTCCCAATTGGAGAGGGCGAAGGAGGAAAAGAGGATGGCTATGGCTGAGTTGGTGGTAGAAAAGGAGTCAATAGCCGCTTTCCAACTTGAAAAAACCCGCACAATAGCCATGCAACAATGATGGATCTTTGACCTCAAGCAGGAATTAAATGCCAAGGAGAATATGGAAGAAAGCTACAAGCAGCGGCTAGAGGATGAGAATCAAGAACTGGTGCATATGCAGCGAGAATATAAGCTCCTCCTAATGCAACATGGAAAATTGGAGGTGAAACCCGCCAACATTAAGCAAATGATGGAGGAATTGAATGCCAAATAAGAGGAGAGAAAGCAAAAGAGGGAGCAACAGCAAAAGAAGATTGAGTCTATGACCGATCAACTACACTTGGGAAGGAAATAGCACGAGAATATGAGCAAGGAACTCAAAACCCAGGAGCAAAAGCTCGTAACCCCAGTTATAGAAGCAGGGGGAGAGCATGGAAGAAATGAATAAAAGAGCAAAGGAATGGGCAACGCAAAATGAAAAATGGGTGAAGACACTGGCACGGCGCCTTGCTTTGGTGGAGAAAGAAAAAATCCTTGTAGAAAGTAAAGCAGACGACACCTAGACAACCTTCAATGCCCAGCAATAGGCCTTTATCAACAAACTACAAGACAAGACCCGTCGAGAGGAAAAGGAGTCATTGGAGGTGGTGTAGAAAAAACTGAGTATCGCATGCAAAGCCCTACATGTAGGGTTACAGATGCCACCCCAACCTACGGAGGTTAGGTTGAGCCTAGAAGAGTAATGGAAGTACCTACTACTGGCCGACCTAACCCCCTAAGAATTGGATGCATTGGGATTTGAAGAACGAGCACAACTAGAAGACCGGTAGGGGGAGGAGACTGACCTTGAATTTATTATGGGGAGAATCAGAGAAGAGGTAATCCCACAACCCCCCTCGCTGCATGTCCAAGAACAGCAATAGATTGATCCATTTGCGGAAAGATAAGCCGCACTAAGGGAGAGACGGAGAAAATAAATTGAAGAAACTAGGAAGCAGCTAAGAGCCAAACCGGTCGTGTAGCAGTCCGCACCTCTCCCATCGTGCCCAGATGACCTCCCTGCTAGATTCCACACGGAGCTCATGATTTGGGAACAGCAAGAAAAATAAAAACACCCATTCACCTTCAGCTTTCTCATGCCTAATAGCGTGTGGAGGGTCCTACCGATCAAGGTGATGGAGGAGGTGATCGCGACTAGCAGCTGACTGGGACAAAAATGGCTGGAAGAAAGGGAGAGGATCCCCACCCTATGGGGAAGGGAATAAGTAGAGTTTTGGCAAAACAAGGTGTTCGAAATACCACATACTATATAGGGCTACAACATCCAACCCCTATGGAGGAGGCAAGTGTGCGACATTAGCATGCTCACCTGGATGGCTTTTTGTAACACCTTGCCCTATGAGAGGAATGATCCCACATTCATGGTGTATCCTTGTAGGGTAGGTGTGGATTTTAATGCCACCCTCCATGGGCATCATGATTTCCCCATCATCTACAACTCCAATGTCGCCTCCTTCGAACATGCCCTCGTTTTCGACTTGAGAAGCCTAAATGATTCCATGATGCATTTTCTCGCGGACTTCTCTTCATGCCCTGATCTAGCCTTTATAACTACCTGTAATTATCTTAGGTTACTTAAGTTACTACTCAAGCAGGACCCGACCCCACAAGAGCGTGGCCTGCCTCCCCTCTTTTTTGACCCTAACGCCATTGATAGCTATGCCATGGCACATTTAATGATGAGAGCTAGCCTTCTCCCCTCCTTTTGCCTAGCCCTCCTAGAGGATATGAATGACAGCCAGTTCACTAGGTGCAGCCATTGCTTCCTCTCCACCACCTCTCTCCACGTCCGCATGAACCTCAAAGGATACATGCAAAGCTATCATTTTTGAGAAAATCCATCCGACCCCCTTCTTTGCCTAAATCAGACGAGGAAGATTAGGTATGGATTGTCATTCTACTAGTGTCATACTATTCCAAATAAAAAATAAAAAAATAAAAAAATACAAAGAAAGAGCATCCAAGGAAGAGCAAGCGGAACATTACACATGGAATGGACAAAAAAACTCACTTACAGAAACACTTAGCACCACATAAAGTGCAATCACTGCACCTAGGGGTCCCCGAGCTAGGCGTGCCCAGTGGCTTCGGTCGGCTGGCTCCGCTCCTAACCCCCTAGCCCTTTTTGCCCCCCCACTTCACGCTTAGGGCCCATCAAGGGTAGGACATACCTAGGGAGGTAACAATCGCCTATGGTTAGATCTATCACCCTAAGCTACTTGCAGTGCACCCCCCTTTGCACGAATGGGGTCCCCAAGCATGGGATATCACCTAGGCTAGCCTGTGGTTAGATCCAATTCCCCATTCCACCAGCACAAGCACAATGCACTACACAATAAGGTAGATACCCCTCTTAGGTAGAGCACGGCACCCTTTCCTTTCAAGCATCACAAAGGAGACCAACCACCGACTTCGGAGGCCCCCATCAACCACTTGCTATCCGTTTGACTTCTTCAACAAACCTTATTACCAAGCTTCCATGAGCACTCGAGTTTATGCGTGGCCCTACCCTTACACGACCACTTTGTCAACTGCCTCTTAAACACCAATAGTCGCCAAGAGTGCCATGGGACTGGCACCCCTCTCGAAGGGGGGTAATGTTAACACCAAGCCAATAAGGCGGAACAATGAATGAAAAAGTGGGAAGAAGATGGAAAAGGAGTAAAAGACATGCAAGCAGCCTCTAAAGCTAAGCCGGGGCCAAAAGCGTAATTTTAAATAAAAGGTGCCTCAAAGACTTTAAAAACTCTTGTAAAAGAGCCCTAGGCTCCCTCCTGTGCTATTTGAAAAAGAATAGACAGGTATAGCCTTAGGGCATGAAGCAAGAAGAGGGAATTAGAGAAAGGGACCTTGCCACAATTGCCGATCATGTAAAAAGGGATGGGTGCCCATGGGGTTTTAGGGTTTGCGTATATAAAGTTCAAAAAGTGAATGGAAGCTCATGCTTTGGTGTGTGGCTAACAAGAGCTCTTCTCTTCTTCTCTTCTTCTCTTCTTCTCCTCTTCTTGCTTGTGTGTGCTCTTGAGAGAGGGAGTATAAGAGTGTGAGAGAGGGAGTGTGTGAGAGTGAGGGATCAAGAGGGTGAAGAACTTCTCTTCTCTTCTCTTCTCTTGCACGTGGGGCTATGGTGGATGGATCTTGGAGATAGAGGAGGTTTGAGGATGCTTGAGCTAGCATCTAGGATTGTGGAGCTACTAGTGTGTATGAGAGAGAAGGCAACTCATATTGGAATCAAGGTAAGCTCACTACACTCGTACGATCGATGATGCATTGGCTATGTGAGAGGTAGCCATTAGAGCTCGCTTGGAACGCTTGAAACAATAAGCAGTCCGTGGGTCTTGGCAATTGAGCGAAAGCTCCAACAATAGAGCACGCAATGACCCATATAACTTTGTAGAGAAATTCAAGCATGTGTGTGAGGTGCATAACCTCATAATTGATGATAAGAAGGTTGATTCCTTTGGCCTTTTCTTAGGTGGTTAGGATAGGAGTTGGTTTATGAGATTGGACGAGAATGATAAAGCATGCTTTTCCACTCTCAAGAACGTATTCATCATGCAATTCGCCAAAGACAAACATGAGGAGAACCTCAAGATGTGACTCATGAATCTACACCAACGAAAGGAGTAAATCATGTGTGAAAATTTTTCCAAGATCCAAAGCTTGTACAAGTGATTCCCTCTTACTAACAGGCCAAATCCCAAGGCCATCTCCAAAGCCTTTGTCAAGGGGATATGAGATGGATATATATACGTGTTAAAAAGGAATAAGGAAGACTTTCCAAGTATTTGGCTTGAAGTTCCCGTACAGAGGCTACAAAGGGAAGTAAGTTTGGATTTTGCCTCAAATGGTCAAATATTTGAATTTAGCAAAGAGGAAAATCAAAAGGCTGATATGGTCATTAAAGGATTGGAATAGAACCAACACTTCCTATGGGTGAAGATGAGAGAAAGACAGATGTTTTGGGCAATCAAAGGATGATATTGTCATAGAAGATCTAGAACAAAAACCAAAACTTCCTATTGGTAAATATGAGAGATAAATTTTTCTTTTCATAATACACTAGTTTTCTGGATGGGATTGCTAATGAGATAGCTAGAGAGAAAACTAAAGAAGAAAGAAGGAAAGAGATATTTCCTATTGTTTTTAGGAAAGATTGGAAGGAGGATATAAATATACCATCTATAAAGTTCAAAGGGACTTGAAAGTTTAAGAGATTCAAATATGAGGTTGCAAACTCTACATGGTTGTCTAGTCAAGCTAATTGTTTTGAAAGCAAGTTTGAATATGAGCTTCTAGCTCTAGAAGCATGATTGCTAAAGATGATTGTCTAGTCAACCTGGTTGTGTTGAAAGCCAATAGACTTGAAACGAAGTCTAGAGATGAGCTTCTATGGTCTAGAAATCATGATGTGAGGATGTTGAGGCTAGTAATGCTCACTCTTTGGATAAATGTTGATGGTGGTGACTCAATGATAGATCTAGAAGCATGATGTGAGGATGTTGAGGGAAATAGTGCTCATTCTTTGGATAATGAGGATGATAATGAATTAATGGAGTCATGCTTGGTTGAGGATAAGTTATTGGAATTTGGTTTGAATCCTAATTACAATAGAGGAGAGATTCTTCTTATTGATAGTGGTTTGGTGATATTTGGACTTTTGGAGTGACTTATGTGATGCTAAGACTTTTTTAGGTGGTTCCAAATCCTTGGAGAGGCTCAATTTGATGCACAGAAAGGTTTTGTGAGAGTGGTTTGGTGATATTTGGGGTTTTGGAGTGACTTATGTGATGGTAAGATTTTTCTAAGTGGTTCAAAATCCTTGGAGAGGCTCAATTTAATGTACAGAAAGGTTTCAATGTTGAGAAGAGTGGGAATTGCTTAGTACATGCTATTAACTGTTTTTTTGAGATTGATGAAAATCTAAACAATAAAGAGAGGGTGGATACTTGATTGAATGACTTTGAGAGCTCACTGGTAGTTCTTAAACAAGATAGGAAAAGGCACAAAAGATAAATCTAGGACTTAGAAAATAAAACCTAAAAGGAGATGAGATAAAACAAGGAACTTAACAAGATGAGGAATCTACCATAATTAATGATACTAAAGAACAATAAATGAAGAAGTTACCATTACAAGATTTTGTTGTAGATGGAGATAGCTAGTTTTCATTTGAAAATACTGAGGAAGAACATGGAGATCCATAGAAGAACTCTGGAAACATGGAACCCTATGAGGAAGTAAGAACTCAAACAAAAAAAATTTAAAGGTGAGATCATGTGTATAATAGGGCCCAAAATCATTGAATAAACAATGAGAGCTAAGGACCTAGAGACAGATTGGGTAAGTGGTAAGTCTTCATTGTATAAAGAAACTAGTTGCATATACATTATGCATAGCCTATGTGCATGGGCACATGTATATGCATAAACATATGAATGCATATATGTATGTGAGTATGTATGTGTGGCTTATGCATAATTGTACTTCATGTCTATACCTATGCATAGCCTATCTCTATGTATTACCTATATGTGTACCTTTGCATGTGCAATGCCATTCATTATGTCATGCCACTAATTTTAATGCAATTTTCTTTGTAAATGTATGTTATCATGCATCTTGGGGGACATCCTTCTTTTACAAATGAGTTCTACATGTGTTTATGAATAGATAGTCCTATGCCTTCTCCCCCACAAATATCCCCATAGTCATTAACTAGATTTATGACCATATCTCTGTCATCTCATACTGAAGTGACAAGAAAATCTATAAGGAAAAGAAAATCACAAATGAGGAAGAGATTAAGTTGGAAAAAAGAGAAGAGAATATTCATGATTACGTAAATAAATGGGAAGAGATAAGACAAGCTGAGAAAGAGATTAAGATGGAAAAGGAGGAAGAAAAGGGTCATGCTTACTTAGATCAAAGAGTATAGAGTGACAATGCACAAATACTATAGAGTGGTTCAAGAGAAGAGATTCCAACTCATTGATTAAAGGATATATTGGTAGGTAAAAATGCGAGAGACCATGATAGCATCAAGCGATGATAATCTCATGGGTTTCTTGGATTTGGTTGAATTTGAGTTTTCCAAGATAAGTTACAAGGATATAACAACTAATAAATACCTTCTTGGTGCATAGTAGAGGGCTAGTTTGTAGGAGCTACACATGGAGGGTATATTTCTAGCTTGGGTCTAATAATCAAGAACTTGAATGGACCATCAAGAGTTACCATATGATTGATGTTTTGAAGATAGAAACTAGTGAATAGAAACCGAAATTGCAAAAAGAGTTTAGAAACCTCATTAATCCAACCTCCAAGGACATGAAGGGGCTAGAAGAATTTGTTTTTTCTCTAATTTTTTACCTTGTGACAATGTTTATAATGTGAGATACTTTTGAATGAGTGTCTAGGAGCAAAAGCAAGTCATGAGACTACAAAGGAAAGTGATCACCAATCCTTGAGTAGGTTTTTAGATTATGATGACTTGTTGCACTTATGTATGGTTAATTAGGTATTGGAGATAGGTTTTAGTTAAAAAAGAGAGAGTTGGAGAGACTCTAATTGATATTATGAGTGATTGTGAGGATCAGAATGAGTTGGAATTGGATGGACCTTACTTAGACAATATCTATGAGTGTGGGTGAAGAAGAAAGTGAATGGGTCCACAACAATGGAATCAATACCTTTTGAAAGGCTTTGATAAATTTTTTGGTTTCCTCAAGTTGGATGTTATAAAATGCATGCGTTGTAAGCTTTCAACATTATTGAGCATGAATTAGGTTGGATTTTTAATGGGTTCTCCTATGTAGTATAAATGAAACATATAAATGCTTGTAAACTAGGGGAGGGATAAATATGCCACATTTTTCATTAAATGAGAAAATCTACTAAGTTTGCTCTAGGAAGGTTAGTTCTAGGTCCTTGTTTGAATGACAAGTTTGTATATTAGGGTATTGATAGTTTTGATAGGCTTTCATAGTTCCATGTCTCCAGAGTTCCCTTAGTTTTCTCAAGTTGAGTGCAATACAATGAAACCTTTGTAGGGTTCAAAAAATAGTGAGCATGGATTGGATTGGATTTTTTATGGGGTTTTAGAGTAATATAGATGAGGTATAAGAATTCTTGCAAACTAGGAGAGGATGAAATATTTCACTTTTTATTAAATGAGAAAACTTTCCTAATTTTACACTAGGAACGTTAGATCTAGGTTATTGTTTGCATGAGAGGTATGCATACTAGAGTCTTGATAGTTTTGATAGGCTAGGATTCTAGACTCTACTTCGCTTGTGAGTCTTGTGGTACACTTAACATCATCAGCCAATGCATTTTTCTTTGAGGGTTGGAAAAAAGAAGCTAGATTCAATTATTTGAACATCAAGGAAGATCGAGTAAACTTGTGATACCTTAACTAGCACTCCAAAGATGAGGGTTCATAAGCACAACATCATTAGGAGAAATATGGAATCTCTTTTTTTCCCCTTAAAGATTTTCTCTCACCCCTCTCTCTCTCTAAAAAGAGTTTTCAAAATAATATTATAATAAGAGATCTTCTACAATCAATCAAATCTCATATTTGTATTTTCAATAGATTTCACCTATTATTTTATTCCCAAATTGTAGGATAAAGTCACTTTTTCTCAAAATCCTCATAACTAAAAAAGAACAATTCTATTTTCTCTAAAAAAGGAGCCAATCATTAATATACGACTTTAATGCCCTCATGACTTTTCAACATTAAAATATATTAGAATCATTCTCATTCTTGCTTCTTAAAAGAGTGAAAGTTTGGAAATGATATAAAATGGCGTACACATCATATTTTAAGATTGTTTTTTCACCTAGAGACACCTTTTTTACTCGAGAGTTTCCTTGTAAATTTCTATCTTTTTTGGACAAGTATATGCCTATTTCTAGGCATTTTTTCATTCCGTCTCAAAGCTCTAATTTTGTCCAAAAAAATTTGTACTGCTCTCCTTCGCTCTAGAATATGGTTTCTTGCATATAAATTCTTCTGAAGCAGCACTCAGTACTATCTATCACACTCTCTATCCTACTAGAAGCAATCTCAAGAGTGGTTTTGATACCATTTGCTAAAATCTAGTAGTCTCTGTCTACAATACTCTCTACCTTTCTACAAGAAATCTCCCTCTTCATCAGTACTATGCTACAATATATATTTCTCTTCAATAGTCTATACTACAAACAATCAAAGTGATAATGGAGTTATCTTTATTTTTTAAATCTCTGCAATGTTATCATTCTTCACAGTTGTTAAATCCTTAAGCATCAATTCATAGAGAGAGAGAGAGAGAGAGAGAGAGAGAGAGAGAGAGAGAGGAAGAGAGAGGACTATGTAAGATGAACTACGAAAATAATTGATAGAGTGATAGAGAGTAAATTAGGGCAGAAGATAAGATGATGTTATTGTTCTCCAATAGCCAAGATTATGTATAAATGTGTTTAAATATCTTTGATCAATTCTTGTTGAGAGAGAGAGAGAGAGAGAGAATATATTTTGAATAGAACAAAAGATAAGATTTGATACTAATTAGATGTAGATTAAAATCTAAGATTACAAGATGATTAGGGGTTGATTAGGGTCTCTCATGACTGAATTCAAGAGAATGAGACAACAGTCAAAAGAACTGTGGAAAGGGATGATGCAATAAGAGATAGGATGCAATCATTAAAAAATGTAGGGAAAAAAGATCTGGAGCTTTGGGTTGATGGGTGCATTTATCCACTCAATCCAGTCACTCAAAGGCCACCACAATTTGAAGGGCTTACATAATTTGTAAAGTTTGTTTGTGAAGGCAATGAAGGATTGTAAGGATACACATGCAGACTTGTCACACAACGATTAGCAAGGGTTTATCAAGCCTTGACAAATATACAAACAAGATTACAAGGGAATATGTAGTCTTTGATAGAAAATGATAGATTATTGGCTGAGAAGGATAGAAAGAACCTAAGCCTACAACAAGCAATGTCTATCATTGAAGATGCTATGCATCCTACACACATGCAAATATGGAGTTATAGTCTAAAGTTATTGACTTGGAAAAGGAGAATCGAAACATAAAGAGGAAGCTCACAAAAACTTTGGAGATTGGGCTCACTTTAGAAACAAAAGAAGCACGTTAGTGCATCCGATTAGTTAAACTAATTTATCAATTAACCAAAGGAAGTCGACAATATCATTGACGAATATATGATCAATTTGCTACAATGAGAAATATGTTCTCTCATGCAGAGAATGATACTATTGCCAAAGCCTAAGCAAGGATATGGTAATAACTGCATTGAAAAATCGTAAGTTCAAGGACATTTTAGATGGCAATACAAGTGAACATCTTAGAGATGTGAGCAACATCTTTACTTCTACAGATGCTCATGGATTATGTAACAAGATGGGAATGAGTTCTAAGTCATAGAGTATGCTCTATCAAGAATTGGATACAGATGTTAAGCAAGTCTTCAAAACTAAGTGAGTAATGTCTCTGCCAAAACCATTTCACGTGAAAAAGGCTCAAAATCAATTAAATGAGAAATTTTTAGAACTAATTGGTGAGCCTGTTACAACTATATGTATCATCTCTCACTTGACTTGGGTCTCACCTATATATACTAACTATACATCAATATGAATCATTCTTTGGGAGCATGTCTTGTGTATTTCTCTCGCACTCTCTCTCTCTCTCTCAACATGGTATCAGAGCTATGGATGCGTAGCAACAACACGGAAGATAAGTTGTTTCATTGTTTATACTTGATTGAATTATTTGCATAAGTGATACCTTGTAATTGGATCTATCTTTTTAGCTTAGGTTTGCTTATAGATTGCAAGGAGCTAAATTTTGCCTAGTTTTGGTTGTACTTAGTGCGACGACTATCTATCGTGTATTTCATGGTTTCATAATGCCAAATTCGATATGTGAATTCTATTTTGACCATGTTTTACCAATGCATAAGAATTGTCCACAAGGAAAAAAAAATTCAACACAAGCGAAGTGTGTCAACACTACGTTCTTACCAATAGACACAAACTTCGCAACATAAAGACTATCGTAATTGGGATCTACGGAGAAAAAGGATCTCTAGAGAGCCATCATATATAGCATGTTAGAGCTGTTACAGCTATATATATCATCTCTCACTTGACTTGGGTCTCCCCTATATATACTAACTCTACATTGATATGAATCATTCTTTGGGAGCATGTCTTGTGTATCTCTCTCGTACTCTCTCTCTCTCTCAACATGGTATCAGAGCTATGGATGCGTAGCAACAACAAGGAAGATAAGTTGTTTCATTGTTTATACTTTATTGAATTCTTTGCACAAGTGATGATTTGATACATGAACTTGTTCAAATTAGAAGTATTAGTTAATTTCGTCTTTAAAAAACAAAACCGCTTGTCAATCGAAGTTCTGGATCAAAAGTTATGACAGTTCAGGATTCAAGACAACAATTCTGCTCGAATCTGCGATTCTTTATTTAAAATTGTAATTCTAATTATAGTTCTTTAATCCCCAATTACAATTCGTTAATTGCTTGTCTTCGTTAATGATGTTGATTACGACAAGTAAATATCTTGCTATTTTTAGCGATGTTTTACTCTTGTTTACGTTCTTTGTTCGACCGAAATAGCACTTCTCTTATATGCGTCGTCTCGTTTTGCACATTATGTCTCTCTATTTCAGACTTTCTTTTTAGTCACTCAATACTTTTTGTTGTTCTTACATGCATCTCCCTATTTTGATTGTCACGCATCTCAACTACGCTCGTCTTGTTCATGGTTTGCAGATTCTGCGATCCCATCTTATTTGTTTTCTCTCGAGATACAGGCATGGCCAATTGCATAATTGTTAAGGGATATCCGTCTGGCCAATGTTTGGTTCCCTTCTTCCAAGGACAAGGCTTTCCTATGTGGAAAGCAAAGATGATGCTAATTCTTGAAGGTGATGAATTATTTAATATTGTTTTGGGCGACCTATGTGATGAATGACAATTCTCTGATTATTGATGACCCGTTATTTGAACAATGGAAATTTGATCACACTAATTGGATTCGTCATTACAAAGTGGATCATCATTATATATTGTCTGCGCTTCCTGACTCACTTATGTTGGATGTCTTTCATCTGGAAATCTAGCATGCTGTTTGGGAGTATCTTATCTCAACGTTTGAGAAGAAATTGGTCACCGAAATTTTATATCTCCAAACTTTTTTGAAGAAACTTCAATATAAGGTTGATACTTCTATGCACTCTCATATCGAGGCTTTTAAAGACATTATCAATCAACATGGGGCTATCGGCGCTCCTGTTACTAAAAATCAGATTGTTACTCAACTTCTTCATACCATCAAAGATCCTTTATATGACAATATCATCAATATTTTGTATAACAAGGATGATATCCACTTTGACAAAGCGTATATCTCTTATTGAATATTCTCAACGTCATGAGCATCATTTAAAAAAATCTAATGCTATTTTGGTCACTCGCGAACAAAGGGATTTTGTAACGTTCGCATAAAACATAATTATTTTTTTTATAAAAAGGGATAATATTAAAAAAAATTATTCCCCTCCCCAGCCGACTGATGTGTTGGAAGGGGAGGGGAATAGCAAGAAGTGGAAGCTCCTCGCTGGGAGCTTGCTGGTGTAGGAGGCCATGCCCCTCGCCACGTCGGGAGGGAGGATCCCCCTCCCTTTCCCTATTTAAATAGAGGGGGCTGCCTCCATGAAGGGGGGGGATAGATGACACTGAACGCCGTCCGAATGTCGAAAGGAGGGAGTGAGCCTTCTCCTTCATGAGGGTGTGATACCCTCTGCAGGACCGTCTAGCACCGCCACCTTCAGTCACAAGCCCTTGTCGTCTCCCTAGAGTACCGTTTGTCCGCGTCGCCAACACGGCGCTAAAATCCACCCCCCTGCCATGTAGAAGTTGTGGAAGCTTCTAATGAGAAGCTTCTAAGGGGGGGGCTAGTTAAGCCCCCTTTCACCCCCCCTCGTGTTCCCTTTTAAGCCCCCTTTTATTCCCCCCCGGGTTTTTAAGACCCTTAAGCTCCATTTATTCCCCCCCAAATTTTTAATCTCCTAAGGCCCTTTTCACCCCCTTCTCGTGCCTTTCAAAACCCTTCCATACCTCCCGTGACTTAACCTTTAAGCTCTTTGTTTTGAGCTTTGAAACCCTTTTCGCCCGTGTCCTATCATCCCTCTTATCCCTTAAGCCAAAAACACCCCCGTGTGTGTAAAATTCCTCATCCCCCTTCCCTTGTGACATATTCAAGACCCCCTCATGTTTAAAGCTCTTAAGGTTTCTTTTTTCCTTAACCCTCCCATGTTTCCCGTGGGTTTTAAAAATCCACGTGCTTTATAAAATTCCTTAAGCCTTTCTCTTGGAGTTAGGAATGACTCCCCATTTCTCCCGTGGTTAAACCCTTAGCCGTTCCTTACCTTTTCAAAATACCCTTGGGACTTTGATTATTTTTTTTTCCGTACTCGAAAAAGAGAAGAAAAATATTGCGGTGCAAGGGAGAAACTATGGAATTCCGAAAAAGAAGTGTAAAGCTGTTTCCACATCCGAAGGACTACAATTGCGATGCCTCCTAAGAAAGTCCAAGGTGCAGTCGCGGAAGGGTCATCTCCCGGTATCCATGTGGATATCTCACC
Source organism: Lygodium microphyllum (assembly GCF_053477565.2). Lineage (NCBI taxonomy): Eukaryota > Viridiplantae > Streptophyta > Polypodiopsida > Schizaeales > Lygodiaceae > Lygodium > Lygodium microphyllum. The sequence continues at coordinate 35,455,319 of NC_141158.1, forward strand.
CCAAACCCAGGTTTTTTCTTCTTAATTTTATATCATTGTAATTCAATCATGCAAGATGAATTGGTAGGGATAGGATATATTTTGTCCTAGTTGTTCACAACGAAGGAATTTAGTTTAATGGAACATGCAAAATAAATAAAGCATAAACGTAATTTTTTTTCAAATAGCTTTATGCATGGAAAATGCAAATCATGAAAGGATTCTTACAATGCATAAACTCTAGGGAATTATCGTTGCTAACTGCATAACTTAGTAAGGAAAAGGTTGCTTATTTAGCATGAGTTTGTTCGCAAAGAAAAGGGAAGATTAGTTGGATTTAACCTAACCTCAAATCGATAAAGTATAGGATTGACACGTAGATAACAAATCATACGGAAGTAATTTCGAAATTACCTTCTAGAGTTAACCAAATTAAACTTAAAAATACCTATGCTGCGAAATATTCGTTGGGAATGAGTTAAAATTTCAAGAAACGTCTATACCTTAAATACTTGTCCAGATTCCCTGAATGTAGGGTTAGTAAATTGTAATCGAAAAAGGAACTAGGGTTTGTCCCTGAGATTCTTACAAGAATGAAGCTAGGAAACCCTAGGTCTAACAACATCAGCTTAAAGAACCTGAAACAGATTGATTCGTGATTCCATTATCGCATAGTACCATGTTGCACTTGCATAGCAAGTACGAAGCCATATAATCTTGTGATTGGATCACAAGAAGGAAGGCCAAATTCTCGCAATGAGGATGGCGGATCCTTATGCAAAGTTATCTTGCAAGAGGATATGTACTTTGATATCCTTCTTGGGTAAGGAAGATTAATTGGAGATTAAACCAGAAACTGAAGTACCGAATGAACTTTAAGGTTTGACCAAGTTGGGCTAATAGGGTATGCCCTAACCCAGAATATAAGGGATCTTGCCAAGTTGCAAGACACCCCGGATCGAGTGCTGGATGCATTCAAAAGGAAGGATTCATTCCTTAGCAGTTTGCCAACAACAAAATCGATCAATGGAAATGTTTGTGCTTGCTAGAGATTTTAGAGCACTGTTTGGCTTGTTTGACCAATGAATTACAAAATAAATGAATATCTATACTTCACATTGAAGGCCTGAAGGGAGAGGCAGCTTCAGTTACCCCCGACTGCCTGCCTGACCCTAACCAAGGGGGTTGTTGAACGCGCCGGGAACGTGGACCGAACCCGCCGCTAAAGGTCTCTCCGTTGAGCGCTACTTGGAGCAGGAGGACGCTTGGGTGCCAGGGGGCTCTGGTTGTAAATCCCTCACCTTCTGAGTCCTGCACAAGAGGCTAACATGACTCAGGATTGGATCTCGAGGCCCGCATACTAGTCTACCGGTGAAAACTTGGAATAGTGATCCCTGTGGATTGCTGGATAGCCTTCGGGCGGATTGTGGATAAGCCTACAGGCGGAACTCCTTGTATTTAAAAGATAAATATGATGACCTATTAATAAAGAACTTGTCTCATATTGTTTTTCTATGTCAAGTGATAAGATTACGTGAAGGAACCACTACTTAACGGATTAATTAAAAAAGCTGGTTGTTACATGTCTAACTAATGTGTTAGATAATTACATAACTAAAACAACCCGAGGAAAGTGCAGAGGATGGGCCATGGGTCCACCGTCCTACGGTTGGGTGGTCCTGGTTGGCCAGGAACTTTTCTTAAATCCTGAGGAACAGCAGAATGATCGTCAAAGGACACGAACAACAAAAGCATTGACCTAGAGTTATGTCTTAACCAGATTTACGATGTTTTAGGGGAACGAAATGGGAATATGCCTTATGGCAAAGAGGTTGAGCTTCGCATCCCTCTCGTTTCCCATTCTCCTTAAACCAAGTGCAGCATGAATCTGCTTCGGACCTGGCGTTTCTGCGTAAAGTAGTTCGCTTGGGTCCGACGCTAGTTGCTATTAGGAAATGACCAATCAGGAAAACCCTAATCCAGGTCAATCCTAAGTGGGAACGACCGGAATACTTCCACTACGTGGCAGACGCGAAAAGCCCTAGATTGCAAATCCCGTAACATTCTGTGGGAGTGTCGAACGGAGCTTTCTAGACATCCTTTCCGATGCACTCCTAAGACGTGTCCTGGATGATACTAGTGGACATGTTAGAGTTGGTATCAGATCCGACCAACAATGGAATTGTTTTTATGAAATCTCAATGAAATGAAGTTAAGCAATTGTTGATGTCCAAACATTTCCTTACCTTCAATACTATCTTGCAGAAGTACGAAGCGTGGAACAAGTTCTTAGTATTTCGAATCATGTTTATGACTGCAATGCATTCTCCGCATTATCGACAAAGGATTGAGATGATGAACATCCTAGAGCAGATCTATAATCCATCACCTTTGTACATGGAACGAAGGTAGACGGGTGCTTCAAGAATCTACTATATAGCCGCCCACCAGCTTGCTTATCTACAGACCAACCTAAAGAGGATCAAGTGGTTGGAAGACCTGAAAGTCGTGAAGCTGTTCGTTTTTGTGGAAGCTCACGTAAATTCAACTTTACATATTCGAGGTCGGAGGGTTGAGATCATATGTATACGAGGAAGTAACCCATATAATCCCCGCCGACAGGATTAAAGTGTTGGGCCGCCATGAGAAGTATGGATTCCAATGAAAAGGATATCCTGAACTTTCAATGACTTACCGATTCCTGAAGATCCATGACCCAAAACCTTACTATTATGCAATCCCTATAGATAAATGTAATACAACGTTGTTCTCCCCAAACTAAATGTAAAAGTTGGCTTATCATCACATGAAACGTTGTATTTGAAAGGGCTATGCCCATATAAATACAAATAAAGTCTACTTTTTATGTCTGGTTGTGCATAAGAGTTGATAAAAAGTTAAGTAGCTACATTGTTTATGAGATAGCTGAATTAAAGATGTAATATAAATCAATAACGATTATCGTATAATAACGTTAAGAAACCTTTATCCAGGCACAACCCCAGGTACAGGTTCCTAATTCGACTTCTACATCAAGTACTGCTGTGATCCAGGAGAAGAAGTTCCTTCTCAAGCAAATTAAGCCACCCGAGTTTGACGGGAGAGGCAGATTCGTCCAAGCTGATGCTGAAATTTGGAGTGAATCCATGGAGGATTACTTTGAAGCAGCCGGTACTGCACCTGCCAATCAAGCTATGCTCACCAAGCTAAAGCTCATCAGTGAAGCCAGGCTTTGGTGGAAGCAATGGTGCAGGGATCAAGGAATCGCAGAGGGATCGTTACCTGGGAAAAGCTGAAGAAAGCCATGCAGGGAAGATACTTGCCACCTGTATATCGCACGCAAAAAATAAATGAGTTCTACGAGCTAAAACAGCTGGGACTCACTCTTGACGCATACTATTCTAAATTCATCTCACTTTTAAAGTATGCGCCACAAATGGACATGACATAGCAGGTGTCCAAATTTTGTGCGGGTTTAAATCCACCAGTAAATACCCGTCTCGAATCTATGTGTCCATCATATCTTCAAGATGTACTCATTCGAGCAGCGCCTATAATTCAGGAGGTGCAAGCTAGACCAAGGGGTAATAAAACTTGGTCTTATAATGACCCAAACAGAGGAGCATTCAGACCTCAAATGAAGAGGGTTCAAGGTCATAATCAGGGACAAAGAAAGAAAGCAAGGACGAATAACATCAACAACTCTGTTCCTACTCAAAGTAATGGCCGAAACCTTTGTTTTTTCTACTGCAACGAGCCCGGTCACTTCAAGAGGCAATGTCCCAAGCTTGATGGAGGACATTGCCAAGTGTGCAAAGAAGAAGAAGAAGAAGATTCGACCATGGAAGCAGAATTCGAAAGCGCGACAATCCATGCCACTTTACACAAGAAAGGGCCGAATCGCCAGTTCTCGGTGATTCAGATACCATCGGACTATCAAGGTAAAGGTTTCAAGACCTTGATTGATTGTGGCAGTACACATTCCTTTATCTCGCCAGCATGTGCAAAAAGATTAGGAATAACCACAGTAGAAGCACCTACCCTGCTTGTGGAATTGGCAAATGGTCATGAGGTTACTTGTACCAGGCAAACTGCTAAGGTGGAATTCTTTCTGGGAGGAAAAAAGACTTCGGTCAAATTCAGAGTCATGACTTTAGGTATCCATGAGTGTCTACTCGGAATGGATTGGTCTAAGCCTAATGATGCCCACATTCACTGTGGAAAGGGTCAAGTTTCCTTTCAAAACTCTGAAAGGGAATTAGTTACAACTCAAGGTGAAGCAGGAGTGCCAAGAATCCAATTGGCCAAAGTATCTCGGATCATAAAAGGAGTCAGAAAAGGATTACCTGTTTACTTGATCAAACTCAACAAATTAGATTAGAAGCAAGAGTCTCATGAAGGACCTTCTTGGCTAAAGGAATACTGGACGTATTCCCTGAAGAGTTGACTGAACATTCGCCTCAAAGAGAAGTGGATCATGAAATTAAGTTAGTACCAGGAGCTGTGCTAACTGCAAAGAGACCTTATAGAATGTCCATACTAGAAGCAATTGAGCTGAAGGAACAACTCAAGAAACTGCTAGATTAGGGCTACATCTGTCCTAGCAGTTCACCCTGCGGAGCTCCAGTACTATTCCAGAAAAAGAAAGATGGGACACTTCGACTATATATTGATTACCGTGGGTTGAATCAATCAACAGTCAAGAACAAGTATCCTATTCCTAGAATAGATGAGCTTCTTGATCGTCTTCAGGGTGCAAAGATCATCTCCAAGATTGATCTCAGGTCAGGTTACTATCAGATAAGGATCAAGGAAGAAGATATCCTAAATATGGCCTTCAATACAAGATATGGGCACTTTGAGTTCCTAGTTATGTCATTCGGGCTTACGAATGCACCTGCCACCTTCAATAGGTTAATGCAGGATATCTTTAGGCCATATCTTGATAATTTTGTGCTTGTCTTCTTCGATGACACTTTAGTCTATGCTAAACAAGAAGAAGATCATGAACCTCAACTTCGGATTGTCCTTGAGACAATGAGGTCACATAAGCTATATGCAAAAATGAAGAAGTGTGCATTCTTCAAGTGTCAGATTGAATATCTGGGATTCATAGTATCAGCAGAAGGAATCTCAGTGGACCTAGCCAAGGTCAGAGATGTGTTTGAGTGGCCAATACTAGTATCCATCAAAGGGATACGTAGCTTTCTTGGATTGAGAGGATGGTATAGGGTCTTCATTAGAAACTATGCTTTGATTACAGCACCTCTAACGGACTTACTGAAGAAGCAAACTTCCATTGCATGGTCAACTCCCGAACAAAATAGCTTCGACAGATTGAAGCAAAGTTTGGTATCAACACCTATTCTAAAACTTTCAAACTTCAATAAAGAGTTCAAGGTAGTAACTGATGCTAGCATTCTTGCCTTGGGGTGTGTACTTATGCAGGAAGGTCATCCAGTAGCATACTCTTCAAGGAAATTGAAGAGTCATGAAAAGAATTATGCTACGCATGATCTGGAATTACTAGCTATCATCCATGCTCTAAAGCTTTGGAGAAACTACCTGTTGGGTAACAAGTTTACTCTAGTAACTGACCATAAGAGTCTCAAATGGATCTTTACCTAGAATGAGCTCAACATGAGGCAACGTCGGTGGATTGAAGTGTTAGAGGAATATGACTTTGAAATCAAGTACCGACCAGGGAAAGAGAATGTAGTTTCCGATGCACTTAGTCATAAGGCATTCCTAAATTCCCTAATCTTGCAGAATCCATCACGACCAGATCTCTAGCTACAAAAGTATCTATGCCAAACAACCCTATACTTGAGTTAGCTAGAGAGGAAGCATGCCATGATTTGGCCTACCAAACAATGCTAAAGGAGATCTCTATCAAGGAGCAGAACCAAAAGTTGCAGGCTAAGTATCAGGAATTTTCCATTAATAGTGGACTTGTCTACTACAGAACAAGGCTGTGTATACCAGCTAGCAAGTCACTTAAGCAGAAGATATTGTGGGAAGCTCATGATTCTCCTTTCGCAGGACATCCTAGCTATGCTAAGACTCATAATGCACTTGGGAAGAGCTACCATTGGGAGAGGCTCAAAGGTGACGTTCTCAAATATGTCACTGAGTGTTTGTCTTGCCAACGTATCAAAGTCGAACATGTCATGATGCCAGGGAAACTGCAACCGCTTGACATTCCCCAAATGAAATGGAAATTCATCAGTATGGATTTTGTAGTAGGCCTACCCCAAGTCCAAGGAGGATACAACTCCATCATGGTTGTGGTTGACATGCTTACTAAGGTTGCACACCTTATTCCAGTAAAGACAAACTATAAAACCTCAGATATTGCAAGATTATTTATTAAGGAGATATTCAAGCTACATGGTTTACCCAGAAGAATCATTAGTGATCATGATTCTCTCTTCACATCACACTTCTGGAGAGCTATCTTTGAAGCTATTGGGACTCAACTCTGTTTTAGCACCGCTTACCATCCCCAAACGGATGGCCAAACAGAGCGAGTAAATCAAGTCATCGAGGATATGCTTAGGGCATACTGCTGTCGAGAGCCGAAGAGGTGGATTCAATACTTGCCTTTGGTAGAATTTGCATACAATGCTTCTTACCAGCAAAGCATTCAGATGACCCCTTTCCAAGCATTGTATGGATATGACTATCGAAGTCCCCTAAACTTTTCTGATCCAAACCTAAGGGTTGAAGCTTCAAGGCTAATGTTGGAAGAGATGGATGACCAAATTAAGTCAATAAGACAGGACATACAACAGCTAAGGATAGACAAAAGGCATACGCGGATTTGAAGCATCAAGAAAGGGTCTTCGAAGAAGGAGACATGGTCTTCATTTGTGTACGCCCTAAAAAGAGTTCTCTATCCTTAGGAGATTGCAAGAAGCTAAGTCCAAGGTATTGTGGGCCATACAAAATCCTCAAAAGCCTAGGACCTAATGCTTATAAACTGCAACTCCCTGAGAACCTAAAAGTTCATAATGTATTCCACATTAGCCTATTGAAAAAGTATGTACCTAATCCTAACCATGTACTTGACGATCAACAAATTGTAATGCCTAGTCAAAGAGTCATTGAACTAAGGCCTGATAGGATCTTAGATGTTAGGGAGAGACAACTAAGATCCAGAACCCTGAGAGAATGCCTCGTCCAATGGAAAGATTATCCCGAAGAGGATGCCACTTGGATAAATGAAGGCACTCTCAACCATCAATATCCTCAGTTTACCTCGAGATGAGGACATCTCGATTTCTCTAAGGGGGAGAGAATGCAACATTCACATAAAATATAATTCTTTTTTTTTAAGCGATAATATAGAATTTTCTTAATTCCCCTCCCCAGTCGACTGATGTGTTGCAAGGGGAGGAGAATAGCAAGAACTCGAAGCTCCTCACTGGGAGCTTGCTGGTGTAGGAGGCCATGCCCCTCGCCACGTTGGGAGGGAGGATCCCCCTCCCTTCCCCTATTTAAATAGAGGGGACTGCCTCCATGAAGGGGGGGACAGATAACGCTGGGCGCCGTCCGAATGCCGAAAGGAGGGAGTGAGCCTTCTCCTTCGTGAGGGTGTGATACCCTCAGCAGGACCGTCCAGCACCGCCGCCTGCAGTGGCAAGCCCTTGTCATCTCCCTGGAGTACCGTCTGTCCGCCTCGCCAACACGACGCTAAAATCCATCCCCCTGGCACGTAGAAGTTGTGGAAGCTTCTAATGAGAAGCTTCTAGGGGGGGGCTAGTTAAGCCCCCTTTCACCCCCCCCTCGTGTTCCCTTTTAAGCCCCCTTTTATTCCCCCCCGTGTTTTTAAGACCCTTAAGCTCCATTTATTCCCCCCCGGATTTTAAATCTCCTAAGGCCCTTTTCACCCCCTTCTCGTGCCTTTCAAAACCCTTCCATACCTCCCGTGACTTAACCTTTAAGCTCTTTATTTTGAGCTTTGAAACCCTTTTCCCCCGTGTCCTATCATCCCTCTTATCCCTTAAGACAAAAACACCCATGTGTGTGTAAAATTCCTCATCCCCCTTCCCTTGTGACATATTGAAGACCCCCTCATGTTTAAAGCTCTTAAGGCTTCTTTTTTCCTTAACCCTCCCATGTTTCCCGTGGGTTTTAAAAATCCCTGTGCTTTATAAAATTCCTTAAGCCTTTCTCTTGGACTTAGGAATTACTCCCCATTTCTCATGTGGTTAAAACCCTTAGTCGTTCCTTACCTTTTCAAAATACCCTTGGGACTTTGATTTTTTTGTTTCCCGTACTCGAAAAAGAGAAGAAAAGTATTGCGGTGCAAGGGAGCAACGGTGGAATTTCGAAAAAGAAGTGTAAAGCTATTTCCACATCTGAAGGACTACAATTGCGATGCCTCCTAAGAAAGTCCAAGGTGCAGTCTCGCAGAAGGGTCATCTCCCGGTATCCATGTGGATATCTCACCCCAAACCCAGGTTTTTTCTTCTTAATTTTATATCGTTGTAATTCAATCATGCAAGATGAATTGTTAGGGATAGGATATATTTTGTCCTAGTTGTTCACGACGAAGGAATTTAGTTTAATGGAACATGCAAAATAAATAAAGCATAAACGTAATTTTTTTTCAAATAGCTTTATGCATGGAAATTGCAAATCATGAAAGGATTCTTACGATGCATAAACTCTAGGGAATTATCGTTGCTAACTGCATAACTTAGCAAGGAAAAGGTTTCTTATTTAGCATGAGTTTGTTCGCAAAGAAAAGGGAAGATTAGTTGGATTTAACCTAACCTCAAATCGATAAAGTATAGGATTGAAAAGTCAATTGACACGTAGATAACAAATCATACGGAAGTAATCTCGAAATTACCTTCTAGAGTTAACCAAATTAAACTTAAAAATACCTATGCTATGAAATATTCGTTGAAAATGAGTTAAAATTCCAAGAAACGTCTATACCTTAAATACTTCTCCACATTCCCTGAATGTAGGGTCAGTAAATTGTAATCGAAAAAGGAACTAGGGTTTGTCCCTGAGATTCTTACAAGAATGAAGCTAGGAAACCCTAGGTCTAACAACATCAGCTTAAAGAACGTGAAACAGATTGATTCGTGATTCCATTATCACATAGTACGATGTGGCACTTGCACAGCAAGTACGAAGTCATATAATCTTGTGATTGGATCACAAGAAGGAAGGCCAAATTCTCGCAATGAGGATGGCGGATCCTTATGCAAAGTTATATTGCAAGAGGATATGTACTTTGATATCCTTCTTGGGTAAGGACGATTAATTGGAGATTAAACCAGAAACTGAAGTACCCAATGAACTTTAAGGTTTAACCAAGTTGGGCTAATAGGGTACGCCCTAACCCTGAATATAAGGGATCTTGCCAAGTTGCAAGACACCCCGGATCGAGTTCTGGATGCATTCGAAAGGAAGGATTCATTCCTTAGCAGTTTGCCAACAACAAAATCGATCAATGGAAATGTTTGTGCTTGCTAAAGATTTTAGAGCACTGTTTGACTTGTCTGATCAATGAATTACAAAATAAATGAATATCTATACTTCACGTTGAAGGCCTGAAGGGAGAGGCAACTTCAGTTACCCCCGACTGCCTGCCTGACCCTAACCAAGGGGGTTGTTGAACGCACCGGGAATGTGGACCAAACCCTCCGCTAAAGGTCTCTCCGTTGAGTGCTACTTGGAGCAGGAGGATGCTTGGGTGCCAGGAAGGGCTCTGGCTGTAAATCCCTCGCCTTCCGGGTCCTACACAAGAGGCTAACGTGACTCGGGATTGGATCTCGAGGCCTGCATACTAGTCTATGGGTGGAAACTTAGAATAGTGATCCCTATGGATTGCTAGATAGCCTTTGGGCGGATTGTGGATAAGCCTACGGGCGGAACTCCTTGTATTTCAAAGATAAATATGATGACTTGTTAATAAAGAACTTGTCTGATATTATTTTTCTATGTTAAGTGATAAGATTACGTGAAGGAACCAGTGCTTAATAGATTAATTAAAGAAGCTGGTTGTTTCATGTCTAACTAATGTGTTAGATAATTACATAACTAAAACAACCCGAGGAAAGTGTGGAGGATGGGCCATGTGTCTGTCCTACGGTTGGGTGGTCCTGGTTGGCCAGGAACTTTTCTCAAATCATGAGGAATAACAGAATGATCGTCGAAGGACATGAACAACAAAAGCATTGACCTAGAGTTATGTCTTAACCCGATTTACGATGTTTTAGGGGAACGGAATGGGACTGTGGCTTATGGCAGAGAGGTTGAGCTTCGCATCCCTCTCGTTTCCCATTCTCCTTGAACCAAGTGCAGCGTGAATCTACTTCGCACCTGGCGTTTTTACGTAAAGTACTCGCTTGGGTCCAACGCTAGTTGCTGTTAGGAAATGACCAATCAAGAAAACCCTAATCCAGGTCAATCCTAAGTGGGAACGGCCAGAATACTTCCGCTACATGGCAGACGCGGAAAGCCCTAGATCACAAATCCAGTAACATTCCGTGGGAGTGTCGGGTGGAGCTTTCAAGACATCCTTTCCGATGGACTGGTAAGACGTATCCTGGATGATACTAGAGGACACGTTACAGATTTTGATGCTGCTTTTGTTGCTTGCAAGCGTCCCGCTTCACGTTTTCAGCAGGGTGGACGCCCTAATCAAGGTGGTAAATCTTCTTGTCTTGCTTATCCTAACAAACATTGTTCTTATTGTGATAAGAAAGGCCATGTGGCTTCTAATTGTTGGGCGCGTCAATATGATGAGGAGCATGGAGTTACTACAAAGCAACCTCACTCGTCCAAAAGTTTTCCTCCTTGTGATTATTGTGCACATACAGATCATCCATCTCATCGTTGTTATAAAGGCAGATATGATGAAGAACATACTCATTAGGAGCTCAATTTCATCCATCATGATATCTCTCCAGAAAAGGTACTTCATGTTCATGATGGTTCTCTATTCGTCGTTGATTTGGGTGCCACTGGAAACATGACATACCAATCGCAGTGGCTTCACAATTATCATTCTCTTCTCATCAAGAAGTTTGTTTACCTTGCGGATGATACAACTTGTCAAGTCAAAGGAGTAGGTGATTTATATCTGGGGACTGTTTTATCCACTAGAATATTAAGAGGATTCTTCATGTTCCAGATTTGCAAAGAAATCTTCTTTTTGTTGCTTGTCTAGTTGATCTTGGTTTGTTTGATGTCTTTGATCATAATCAATGTCATATAGAGAAAGACGAACATACTATAGCAGTGGCTCCTTGACATGGTAATCTATTTGAGCTATCATTAAACGATACGGTTGCAAATGTTGTTACTGCCCCTGGAGATGCAGATTGCAAATTATGGCATCAACGATTTGCACACTCAGATTTTGCTAAAATTATTGTTTTTCATTCTCATGGTCTTGTGCAAGGTATGGATCTTAAATCTCATCCACGTATGGGAATATGTGAGTACTGTGCACTTGGAAAACACCATCGTTCGCCTTTCCACACTTCTACTTCATCACATTCCTATGGTCTCTTGGATTTGGTTCATACCGATATTTGCGGTCCTTTTCTTGCCTCAAAGTCTCAATATTGATATTTTATAACTTTCATTGATGATTTCTCACGGTACACACAAACATCTTCTCCGACATAAGTCTGAGGCTGAGCGCAAAATGATGTTGCTGAGCACAAAAATTGCACTATTCTTAATGTTATACATTGCATGCTTATACACTCTAGTTTGTCTCGAAAGTTTTGGACTATAGCACTTCTAACAGCCATTTTTATTCAAAATCATCTTCCAACAACTGCACCTGCTGGTAAAATTCCTATAAGAATCTGGACAGGGAAGACACCTTCAGTCTCTCACTTTCGCACATTTGGCTGCATTGCTTATATTCATGTGCCCAAGGACACTTGACATAAGTTGGATCCTCCAGGTTTGAAGGTTATTTTTCTTGGTTATTCAGATCATTCCAAAGATTACAAATTTTATGATCCTTCTACTCAAAAGGTTATCATTAGTCGTGATGCTATATTTGATGAGATGACTATGGGTGGCACATGGTTGTCAGATGTTTCAGATGATACATAGTCTTTGCTTAGTGCATTTCCTTACTTGTTTTGTGAGCCTACTAATTCTGATGATCATAAATCTCCTTCGCCTCCAAAGAGGATTGATGAAAATTTGGAGATATATGTCGATCTTTCTATTGAGATAGAGCATGGATTCTATTCTATTGAATATGATGTCTTTGATGATGCTATGTCTATCCAAGAGGATCCAATATCGTATATGAAAGCTATCAATTCTATTCAAAGGGATCAATGGCAAGAAGTTATGCAAGCTGAGTATGATTCTTTAATCTCCAAAGGTACATGGATTCTTACTCAACTCCCCCCAAATCGTGTTCCTATCAAATGTAAATGGGTTTACAAAACCAAGACCAAAGCTAATGGCTAATTTGATAAGTTCAAAGCATGACTTGTTGCAATAGGTTACTCGCAGATTTCAGGAGTAGATTATCAATAAACATTTTCTCTCGTTGTGCCCTCCACAACTGTTCATATGCTTTTGGCTTTTGCAACACTATTTGATCTAGAAATTCACCAAATGGATGTGAAAACGGCTTTTCTCAATGGAGATCTTGAAGAAGAAATCTATATGGAGAAACCTAAAGGTTTTATGATTACAGGAAAGGAGCATCTTGTGTGCTAGCTTCATCGTGCATTATATGGATTGAAGCAAGCCTCTCGTGCTTGGTATATTAAAATTGATCAGTTCCTCACATCTAAAGGTTTTGTTGCATGTTTTGCTGACCCAAATCTTTACATCGAAATGGAGGACAAATGTTTTATTGTTATTGCTCTATATGTTGATGATACTATTCTTGTGTCAAATAATATTTCTTTCTTGGATGCTATGAAGAAGCTTTTATCGACTGCATTTGAAATGGTGGATCTTGGTGAGATACATTCTTGTTTGGGTATTCAAGTTCAACGACACCGACAACAAGGCATTCTTCTTCTTTGCTAAACAAAGTTTATTAATGATATTGTTGAGAAGTTTGGGTTGACAAATGCGCACTCTACCAACACTCCCATTCTTCCGAGCTCTACCAAGGGTACATCTACAACACACAATGAAGAATCAGCCATTCATCAACCTTTTGCTAGTCTTGTTGGTTGTCTTTAATTTATTGGTTTAAACACAAGACCAGATATTTTATTTGTAGCTAACTTTTTGAGATAGTATCTTTCTTCCCCTTCCACTATTCATTGGAGTGCTGCAAAACGTATGCTTAAGTACCTCAAGGGTACTAAGGAGTTTGGTCTTATTTATCGTCGTCGAGAGGATTCTTCTTTATCTTCTTCAACTTCTCTTGACCTTATTGGATATACAGATGCTGATTGGGAAAGTTCACATTTATCCATGCGATCTACAAGTGGAAATTGTTTCTTTGTAAATGGATGTTTGGTTTCTTGGTTCAGCAAGAAACAACAATGTGTTGCAGTTTCTACAATTGAGGCTGAATATATTGCTGCATCATAAGCAGCTCGCGAGCTAGTTTGGCTTCGACAAATACTTGTAGATTTGGGACATCCTTCATCATCTAGTACACCTCTTTGATGCGACAACCAAAGTGCTATTAGTCTTACCAAAGACTATATACAACATAGTAAATCAAAGCATATTGCTATTCATTATCATTATGTTCGACATGAAGTCATGAAAGGTTCCATTATGGTGGAGCATTGTCCTAGTGATCAAATGGTTGCAGACATCTTCACAAAAGCTCTTAGTGAAGCTCGCTTTAGTTCATTAAGACATGCACTTGGTATTGTTCCAAGTTCTTGTCTCACTGATTGAGGCATGTATCATTGTATTCAAGAAAACTTTATAGTAAATCATTTTTGTATCATAGGTATGTGTAGGGGCTTGGGTTTTTCCCTTGTTCTCCCCAAGGGTTTTTTCACTCACAGCCAGAGACCTTTGTTTGAGTGGGGATGTTACAAATATATATCATCTCTCACTTGACATGGGTCTCACCTATATATACTAACTCTACATCAATATGATTCATTCTTTGGGAGCATGTCTTGTGTATCTCTCTCATACTCTCTCTCTCTTAACAAGAGCACCATAACAGAAAGCATAAAACAAGAAAACTCAAGGAATAATACAGAGCCATCTTATGTAGAATGTTGGAGCACCATAAAAAAGCACAAAATAAGAAAACTCAAGGAATGATAAATATTTCCATTCCAGAAGAGATGTGAAGAAAATGCATCACTAGTGAAGACTAGCATGAGGGATAAGGAATCATTCTTAATAGATGCACCCAATGAGTTGAAAATGGCACTTGAAAACTATGGCACTATCACCAATAAATAGATGAGCAAGGTGGCATATCTTGTGTTAGAGGATGATTGCACCACATTGGCAAAACAAAGCAAGGATACAATTGATAAGTTGTTGGACATATGAACCAAGTTTCCCAACAAGAGAAGGACGACATGCAGATAGCCATGAATGAAATAAGAAGAGCTATTGGACATTGCCCTACGTGCCCAAGAAGGGAAAGAAGACATGGAGAGAGACATGAACAAAAAAAGAAGAATGTTGGTTGGCATAAATGTTCTGGAGTCCTAATTTGACTAAAAGGTAAACAAACCCACTATACTGAAGGTTAATAAACAATTCATTTGCCATAATGTTGGCTTCCAAGTTACCAACATCCTACTCTGATAGGTATAGGAGCTACACTAGGTTCTAGAGATGATACAATCCTATTGATCGCTAAGCAAGAAGAACAACATAGATGTTAACCTCAAGCCAAGAAGGCAAAAGGATGAGTGAAAAAGCGGGAAGAAGATGGAAAAGGAGCAAAGACACACACACGGTCTCTAAAGCTAAGCCAGGGCCAAAAGCATAATTTTAAATGAAAGGCACCTCAAAAACTCAAAAAACTCTTGTAAAAGAGTGCCAGGCTCCCTCCTGTGCCACTTGTAAAAGAATAGACGAGTATAGGCATAGGGCATGAAGCAAGAAAAGGGAATTAGCGAAAGGGACTTTGCCACAATGGCCTGTCATGTAAAAAGGGATGGGCACCCATGGGGTTTTAGGATTTGTGTATATAAAGTTCAAAAAGTGAATGGAAGCTCATTCTTTGGTGTTTGACTAACAAGAACTCTTCTCTTCTTCTCCTCTTCTTGCTTGTGTGTGCTCTTGAGAGAGGGAGTGTGAGAGTGTGAGAGAGGGAGTGTGTGAGAGTGAGGGATCAAGAGGGTGAAGCTCTTCTCTTCTCTTCTCTTGTGTGCGGGGCTATGATCGATGGAGATTGGAGATGGAGGAGGCTTGAGAATGCTTGAGCTAGCATCTAGGATTGTGGAGCTACCGGTGTGTGCGGCAGAGAAGGCAACTCATATCGGCATCAAGGTAAGCTCACTACACTCGTAGGATCGACGGGGGAGTCGGCTATGTGAGAGGTAGCCATTAGAGATCTCCTGGAATACTTGAAACAATAAGCGGTCCATGGGTCTTGGCAGTTGAGCGAAAGATCCCACATTTTGGTTTCGTTGCAGGGACCAACGTATTCAAGCTTGAGAGCTTGCGTGCCTCATATCAAGCATCAAAGTAAGGGATTCATCCCTGAAAGAGAGCTTGAGTTAAGTAGGAAGGTTGGGTATTTTGATCTTCAAAACAAGTATTTTGGGTTAGTTTATTTGTTTGATGATTGAAAAATAGAGAGGAATCATTTCAATTTATTGCTTTTGATTCTTGTTGCATTTAGTGTAGGATAGGATTAGGAAATCGAACCGGGAAAGGGTAAGGTTTACTGTTGCAAACCAGGGCAAAACAGGCATCAATCATGCAGAAAATGGCAAAAAGATTGCTTGGGATGCTTAATGTCGAAAAGTGAGTGATTGGGAGCGTCAAAGCCTTACCCGGGAGGGGGTTTAAGCAGTAAGAGGCCAAGGGAGAGTTCATTTGCAACCATTGCAGTGAGAGAGAGAGAGGGAGCCCTCGCAAAGATTCAATTTGATCTCATCATCGAAAAGCCTACTGCTCACCCCAAGTATACCAATCACTTCCCTTGCTGTCTTAGTTGGGATCTGGAAGTTTCTGCCTGGAGTGATTACCTGACTCGTGAGATTTGATCGAAATCCTCATCGTACGGCATTCGTCGCGTGCATTTGGCCCGTCCGAGCATCCTTTCTTAGGCCGAGTCCCAGACTCGGCCCTCAGACCCTGCCATTTAGACCTCGACCCGGAAACCCTAATCGGCCCTCGGCCCAAAGTCCACTTGGCTCCATTTACCAGTTCGGCCCTCGGGCCAGGATCTGACTCAACCCTCGGCCCAACACTTGACTTGGCCCGTCCGAGTGATGCCACTCAGACCTCGACCCGTGAAAAAATTTTGTACTCGAACCAATGCGATTCGGCCTGTATGAGGCACCCATTTGGCCCCTGCAATTCGGACCACTTGGGTCAAGTGTGTATTTGCCTCAATTTCTCAGAAATTTGACCTACCCCAGCTGCAGCTCAGCAACATAAACTCTTGCAAGCCCTCCTGGCGCTCAAAACTTGATTCTGGCATGCGGAAAAGATAAAATCATAAGGCGCAGCTACTTAACAGTTTGAGTGGGCTGTCGCGATACCTAAAAACCTAGAGACCTAGAGGCAACCCGCTGAGCCATAAAACCTTGATTGCACCCAAAAACGGGCAAGGAAATGTAACCAAAAAGCCCTAAATCCCATCAAGACAGCCAGAGAATTGATCCACAAAACCTATCAAGCCCAAAATGAAGCGAGGGTGCGTAAGACGCTTTGAGGCTGTTTGCCGCACTCACCTTGAATTTCTGCACTTGAAGTGCACTTAAGGAAAACTGAAAGCCTGATTGAGCACAAGTGTACTAGAAAGAACACATGCACTGAGTGGAGATAAATTGAGTACTGTATTTAATAAGTCAAGGAACTCACTTAGATAAGCCACTCAAGGAACCCACAAATAGGAGAGAACCCACAGACAAAGACAAATCATCAACACGTGAAGTAGGACCAAGCAAGCGGCGCAAACGAAATGGATTTGACAAACCTACTCAACGTGATCGATAGCTTGGGGGAGCACGAGAAATCAACTATGGCAAAGGAAAGCTCAAACTGCAGGTCTAATGAGAAACTCGACTTAAGCGTCTTCCCCCTAGAGGCTATTCAGCAAGTTAGTAGCTACGATGCGCATGCCCAGTATGAGCACCGTAGTCGGACAACAGATGCTATCATCTCAAACTTAGAAGAAGAGAGAAAGCTAGCCCACAAGGCATTGCAAAGCATAGCTGCATACAATAAAAACAAGCAGGCCAGGAGTCAAAGGCAAAGCACGGAGTTGGGTGAGGTGCAGCGAGTGCTGAACTTAGCCAACAAAAACCGAATGGATCATGAGAGAGCCCTAGAAGGAGACTTAATGCTGAGCGAGCTTCTTATGAAGCGATTGCTAGACATTACCATAGCTGAGCAGTTCGACAAAGCAGCTCGACAAGTACCAATCCCATGGCGATCCTTACAACTTGGTAGAGCAATTCGAGCAAGTCTGCGAAGCCAACGGCCTCAGTGACGTGACTCAGCACTCTCAAGTGTTTGGGCTCTACTTAAGTGACAAGGATAGGACGTGGTATACAAGCTTAGATTCTGCAGAGGGAGAAAATTTCAATAGCCTCAAGAATGTCTTCATTAAGAGATTTGCTGAGCCTGGATACTCCAACAATCTGCTAGTACGACTGATGAATGTCAAGCAGAAAGAGAAGGAGAACATTCGTGATTACATAACCCATGTGAGGAGCCTCTTCAAGAGAATTCCTACAGGCAAACGACCGACTAAAAGAGCAATTTCAACTATGTTCATCAATGGAATTCGAAACGAGGAACTGTATAAGGCTTTGGCAGTCAACTCAAGCTTGCAGCAAGATGCACTAGCTAGGGTTTTTGAGGAAGCCATCAGAGTTAATGATCAGCTGAAAGAGCGGAGCTCCAAGATCCAACTCATAAGAAGCCAACTCGCAAAGTTCAGAAAGAGTATCAGCCTCTAGTGAACGATCAGCCCCAGCATTCCAAGATAAGTGAAAGGCCACCGAGACGAACCAAGACTTGGCTGATGTCAAGATGGAGATAGTCAAGTTGCAAGACCTCTAGAGACGACCAACACGGCCACATGTCCAATGTGTGTATTGTGGCAGAAACCATTTGACGGCCGAGTGTGAAGACCCTCGGTCGAGACCTTGCACTAACTGTAGTAGATTCGGTCACAACATTGTGCATTGCAAATTGCCTAGAGACTTCCATACTCCCAACCATACGGTCAGCCTTACCTAGCGAATAGGCCACAACCACTCTTCGGAAGGGGAGCCTCATTGGCCCTTCTTGCACCTAACGACATTAAGTTAGCTGTCCCCTCGGGGGTGTCACTCATGAATATATGTATATATAACATGAGTTCAAAATAAGGAGTTTTTAAATCACCATTTTTAAATATTTTTTACATACAAGAGGGTGTCATATAAAGGGGTTCCTTATAGATTGAATAGAAAAGGGTTGTGTTTTATTCAAGAAAAATTCACAGATTAGGATATTTATAGATATGTCATGAACGCACCTTATATAGAGAATATATATATAGTGAACACCCCGAGGCTGTCCCTAGGGTGGACATAAACCCTACAGGTATACCTAGACCGCTTGGTCCCATATGAACCATCCACCGAGTGATGCTCCAGTCCACTACGTGGAAGAGCCAAATGAGGAAGAGACTTACTTATACCCTTATGTCTTTCACGACGACAAGGGCAACGTAGTCCTTATGGACTATCCACCAGTACCAGTAATGGCATTGGGGAGAGGACGAGGTAGAGGCCTAGGAGGGCAGATGTAGGATCCAATCATTTGTTGGACTTGTGGTCACCGGGTCATGCCTCATCACGTTGCCCCGAGAGGGAGCAGCCGAACAAAGATAAAGCTGACCTAAGGTGCGTTGAGTGAGGAATCACCCATCTCTTCATCGATTGCCCATACCATCTATTCCATTAGGGCTATTTGGTGGCAAGAACCTTGATGGGAAGGCCACACCCATCCTGTTGTGGGTCATGACCTGTGCCCAGACGAAGCAAGCCGGCATATTACTACTGGGACCTAACAACCTTGATGCAGCCTCGATAGGGAAGAAGCGTCGCAGGCGAAGGAAGAAGAGGTCAGAGGCTAAGATGGCACTGAAAACTAAGAGTGCTACAACTCTGTCTATTGGAAAGAAGGTCACCGATGTAGAGACAAAAACTTTAGCCCCCAAGATGATCGAAAAGGGAAGTGCCAAGGTAGGGGAGTACCCGCATCCAAAGCGCCAAGTCGAGGCCATAGAGAAAGTGAAGGACTGGGTGAAAGAGGCCCAAGAGCACTTAAGGAATGCTAAGCCCATCCTAGAGGACGAGATCGATGATCTCACCAACATGAACACGGTGGTCTCACCCCCTCGACCAAAGTCAGGAGATGCAACCGCACCACACGCAACACCCCTTAGGCCAAGCCTTGATGCTGCAGGCCCATAAATCAGTCATGGCCATTGGCCAAGACAATCCGGTTTAGGAGAGGGATGAGTAGCCGACAGTCTCCTTACCACCTTAGTGACCACCCCTGTGACGTTAAGCATGGGAGACCTTATTAAGAAGCATCCCACCCTATGGAAAGACCTCAAGCAGTGGTAACTCCATGCTCCTCATCATATTGACGTGCCCAGCAATCAGAAGCCACATGGCCTTTCTTATCATAATAAGAACAATGTTTGTTAGGATAAGCAAGACGAGCAGATTTACCACCTTGATTAGGGCGTCCACCCTGCTGAAAATGTGAAGCGGGACGCTTGCGAGCGACAAAAGTAGCATCAAAATCCCTTTGTTCGTGAGCAACCAAAATAGCATCAGATTCAATAAGAGATATACATGCTTTGTCAAAGTGGATATCATCCTTGTTAGACAAAATAGTGATGATATTGTCATATAAAGGATCTTTGATGGTATGAAGAAGTTGAGTAACAATCTGATTGATAATGTCTTTAAAAGCCTCGATATGAGAGTGCATAGAAGTACCAATCTTATATTGAAGATTCTTCAAAAGAGTTTGGAGATATAAAATTTCGAACTGATTTCTGCTCAAACGTTGAGGTAAGATACTCCCAAACAGCATGAGAGGTTTCCAGATGAAAGACATCAAACATAAGTGAGTCAGGAAGTATAGACAATATATAATGACAAGCCGCTTTGTCACGATGAATCCAATTAGTATGATCAATTTCCATTGTTCAAATAACAAGCCATCAATAATCAGAGAATTGTAATTCATCACATCAATAGGTTGAACTGGGCAAGACAGGTCACCCGAAACAATATCAAATAATTCGTCACCTTCAAGAATTAGCATCATCTTTGCTTTCCACCCAAGAAAGCCTTGTCCTTGGAAGAAGGGAACTGAACGTTGGCTAGACGGATATCCTTAACAATTACGCAATTGGCCATGCCTGTATCTCGAGAGAAAATAAATAAGATGAGATCGTAGAATCTGCAAACCATGAACAAGATGAGCGTAGTTGAGACGCGTGACAATGAAAATAGGGAGATGCACATAAGAATGACAAAAAATATTGAGTGACTAAAAAGAAAGCTCGAAATAGAGAGACTTAACTTGCAAGACGAGATGACGCATATAAGAAAAGTGCTATTTTGGTTGAACAAAGAACGTGAACGAGAATAAAACATCGCTAAAATAGTAAGATGTTTTCTTGTCGTAATCAACGTCATTAACGAAGATGAGTGATTAACGAACTGTAATTGGGGTTAACGAAGTGTAATTAGAATTACAGTTTTAAATAAAGAATCGTAGATTCGAGCAAAATTGTTGTCTTGAATCCTGAACTGTCATAACTTTTGATCCAAAACTACGATTGACAAGCCGTTTTGACAGGTTTTTAAAGACAAAATTAACTAATACTTCTAATTTGAACAAGTTCATGTATCAAAACATCAGTTGTGCAAAGAATTCAATCAAGTATAAACAATGAAACAACTTATCTTCCTTGTTGTTGCTACGCATCCATAGCTCTAATACCATGTTGAGAGAGAGAGAGAGAGAGAGAGCACGAGAGAGATACACAAGACATGATCCCAAAGAATGATTCATATTGATGTAGAGTTAGTATATATAGGTGAGACCCAAGTCAAGTGAGAGATTATATATATAGTTGTAATAGTGTTTAGGATTTGTCGTATCTAAATTTTATATGTGACATCTAATTTGAGTGCTTCAATGTACAGTACAAAATATATAGTGCAGCGTGGTCGCACGGACGGCATTTTTGCATGGAGCGCATTGACAAAATGCACTCCACAATGGACTGTGGTATCATGGCAAGGTTCGAGCAAGAGAGCCGGCGATGAGCAACGGATCCAAACACGGTTGTGGATGAGATGGAGTATTTTGGGAACTTGCAAAGTATTGTTACGGTGGATTATGATAGCTTCTCCATGATATTATTCGATGTGCAGTGATTCAAAGTGGTACTTGGAGGAGCTAGAGCAACTGTTCGACGAGGTCCATTTGGATTTCTCAAAATAGATTCCGAAAAAAAATGGACGGATTTGCGCGACACCTTTGTGTTGTTGGCCCATTGTGAATAGGGGCATGGACTCATTTTTTTGTTAATTGTATTACGACATGGTACATGTCACAATGGTTTAAACCCTCTTGTACATGTTTGTGAACAGGTAATCTTCTATCCAAACCCCCAACAACCTCGATGGTGGTATGTTAGACCTTGAACTCCCCGAAGTGCGAGAGTATATGATCAAAGCAATGTTCCGAGCATACATGAAGACAATATGCAAATAGAGGGGTCGATATTGCAAAAGGGGTGGAGGCCACCGAAAGCATGGAGCCAGCATCGGCTAACAATGATGGAAATACAGGAGTCCAAGAATTTTTTGAGAACGAGGTGGACTCATCCTTTTGTGGTGACATGTCTATCGACCTTCCAGTGTATGCGGAGTTGTGTCAAGAGATTGGCATGGAACCATAGGATACTTCATACTAGGAGCATCCGCTTACTCAATTTGTTGACCAATCGCTTATAAGGGTACATAAGATATGCATTTTAAGTGAGATCTTTTTTTTAGGATTTATATTACTATGCTTTGTATGATTTAACTTGATTATTCTAACATCATTTTTTGTCTTTGCAGATGACATTTTTAAGATGAGTCGAGGGATGAGCGATGAGGAGTTACAGGATATCTTCACACGCATGTCTCTAGACCAGATCGCGAGACTCAGAGATATGGCAGACCAGGAGCTATCTCAGTCTTTCTAAAGGCGCTCTGCTAGATCTACTTTAGCACGATCGGATGCTTCAGCTTCTAGCAGACAAGCTCGGTGCTCCTGACTTGGGCTAGAGGGAGTGAGTACTTCAGTGTCAAGGCCATGCTACAGAGATATGGATGTTGTGAGCCCGCAGTCGACACGGATACAAGTGCGACTCCTCGCTCTCATGTTTGGCTGTTCTAGGGAGCATGGCTTAGACTCAGGTGGATGCTGTGGAGGCACGGATGTGGTGTCTCCGTCTTATCATTCAGCTCAAGTTGCATCACCTCCAGGATTTGTCACCCCTGTGGGGACTTCTACTCTAGTTACTCGGACATCCGTCAGCAAGTGGCACCCCTATGGGTGCCACTCCACCCCGGTCGGTACACCGGATGCACAGGGGTCTCTTGGATATGCTGAGGAGCATGGATGCAGACGGAAGAGAACCCATCTTAGGTAGACCCCAAGGGGATATGCATATCTAGTCGATGATAGGTCAGGAGCCATTATCATGAATGATGAGGGGAGGAGGGTGATGGCTTGCATGAGAGAGTTGTGCCAACAAGTTTTTCGACACAAGGTCTTAGTTCATTGGAAGAACATATCGAAGGGGAGAAAGGACTACATAGTAGCATCCTTGCATGAGGAGTTTCCGGTTCCACTCTCAGTAGATAGATTTTCTACGGGCTGGGTGATGGATTGCATGCGGGCATATATATCACACAAACGATCCAACGCACGCAAGGCAATCAAGAGTGGGGCTGCAAAGTGCGAGTGGTTAGATGCGGATGATTGCACTGACTGAGGGAGGAGGCTACAGATTCTCCAAGACGTTGGAGTCAGCAGCACGAGGTGGCGAGGGCACGAATCGAGGCTGGAGTTGTCTATCATCTTGGGAGTGGTGGCCATAGGACATATTTGGAGGACTATGTTAGTTTTTCTTTTGTTTTGCTTGTTTATTTTTTTGCAATATCCTTTGTACTAACAATAATGTTTCTAACAGTTAGTATTTTGTTTTCTTTTGCAGCACTCCATTACAAATTGTGATCCGACCGACCTTAAGGCTCGATATGGAGAGAGGTGCGGTCTCACTTCATTAATCGACCGATTGTATAAACATGACGGCCCTATAAGTCACTCAAATTTCTTGTCTGTAGTTACCATGTTTAATTAGAATGCATTATTGTATGGTGGACTGATGTGTTGTTGTTTCCTTTTTTGCAGAGTTTGTTTGATGCTCCTTTGCGGTGAGATGAGCTTTCGGAGGGCGAGGATATGTAGCTCGCCCTTGGATCCCTGGAGCTCACACACCTTCATGTTTTGGTCACCTGATCTATGTAGACATGTTCTATGTATTAGTGATATCTTGTCATGATTGTACAAATAGCTTATTATGCGATCATGTATTTATTTCGTGTATCAGTGTTATGATTTCAGTATACTTTGTTTTTGTTTGCAAGCCATTGTACACAGTGCAGAAACTATTTTGTATGGCTCTAGTAAAGCACTAGTGCTATATGTGGCAGGGCAGCTTGCTGCCCTGCCACAAAAAAAAAACCCTGTTACCGTTGCTATTAGCGTCGCAAATTTTACTACTCGCATTGTTATTGGCATCATTATTTTTGTCGCAAACCATCGCTATTAGCGTCAGTATCATCGTCGCATTTTGGTATTGGCATCGGTATCAGCGTCGCATTTGGCGTCGGTATCAACGTCGCAAATGCGACGCTGATAGCGACGCCAATAGTGACGCTGATACTGACTGTTCTATGGCATCGCCAATAACAACGCTTTTTGCGATGACGGGGGGAAATTTTGTTATTTGTATTTTTGTCACTTTTAACGTTGGTATTTTTGTTATTTGTATTTTTTTCGCTTTTAACATTGGTATAAGGCCTATATCTTGTAGTGTTTGATCATATTGTATGATGTTTCTTTCACACCTTTTAAGATTGCAATGCCATCGATCACACCCACACGATCAAGCCATCTTGAGAGTTGTTGGGTCGGCAACACTAGATGCACAAAGGATCGTATAAATCAGAATTGGATGATTCTAGATTATGCTACTGATAAGAACCATGTCAATCCTTAATTGCCAAGAATCACCAATCAATGCATTCTCCTCAGCTACAGACAAAAAAAAAGATCATGCAACCTGTAAGAATATCAAGCTCCCATTACTCTTCAGTTATCTATATTTATGTGTGTGATTGACATTAGTTGGATACAATTATATACATGTGTGACATTCAATAAGTTGGTGTAGTCAGTGACTTAACTACAGTTAGTCTTGGTTAGTCATACCTATGTGTGTAAGTCTATTTCAATTAGTATGATGGAAGAATAATGGAAGAAGAACAACAATGAGCTGAGGCTCATCTTCCACTCCACTTTGTCTCTCTCCCTCTCTTCCAACATGGTATCACAACTTGAACACCTAAAGCTTGAAGGCTTGGCAGTGGCCATTTGACATCAAGACATCATATCTGAAGGAAATGTCATCAAAGGAGATTGTGCCTGTAGTCCATTTTTTTGCAGAAGCTATATCTTGCTATAGAAATGGTTTTTGGAGAAATGGCCTACCATTCTTGACTATTTCAACATTGTCTATAACTTTGTAGAAGAAAGTTTTTTCAAATTCTTGACAGATTTTGAGATATTCAGCATAGACTTGTGCAAATTGGTTGTTTACTGCAGTCAACAACACGTGATTCCAGAGCACTGGTGGCTTTCATCGTAACAATGTATATGCCCTTATTATCATGCATTTGAGCATGATATTGGAGTGTTAAATACTCAGTT
Organism: Lygodium microphyllum; assembly: GCF_053477565.2. Taxonomy (NCBI): domain Eukaryota; kingdom Viridiplantae; phylum Streptophyta; class Polypodiopsida; order Schizaeales; family Lygodiaceae; genus Lygodium; species Lygodium microphyllum. The sequence continues at coordinate 35,480,501 of NC_141158.1, forward strand.
TTGGAGCTTATTTGTAGGTTGGAAATAGTGAACTAGTTGTTGTCCTGAATTTGAAAATAGTATATCTACAGAGTTGAAGTATCTCTAATGCTTATTTGCTAGCCACCAATGCTTGGATCATACCACTTGAGTGATAGATGATTTTTGGGATATTGTGAGTGCTGAAAGTCCAAAATTTGGAGTGATTTTTTGCTAGTTATACTAGGGTATTGATTGGTTATTGTCTGTAGGAAGGATACCTATCATCTTCACTTGACATACATGCAATGTATTCTGACCAGTTTGACATGATTAACTCCTGTATAGATTGGCAACTGAATGAGATGTTTTAGGGATGTTTTGAGGTCTAAATATTCTTGTTTTAGTAGAGAAAATACTGTTGGTTATAGCAATGGGCTGGCTGTATTTGGTACTGCTACTTGCATACAGTACAAGCATTGATACTTGTATGGATATAGTTTGTTGTTGGGATGTTTTGCCACTACCATAGAATGTTTTGAACTAATTTGAGCTTGGTTTATGCTCAGTTTACTATGTTTTTTCATTGTTGGAATACAGTTTATAGCAAGAAGGTTGTCAGGAAAATTGTCTTGAATTGCAGAAAACTATGATGAATAGTAGGAAACTGTTCCTGAACTGTAGGAAAAGAAGTCAGATACTTACATGTTGTATACATCACTAAATACCTAAGCTGCAACTATGGAAAATGCTCAAGGCACTGACAATATCACTCAAATTTTGGGAGAAAATCTGGACAACAAAAATTTTGCTTTATGAAAGTTCTGTTATGAAGAATTTTTTGGTTGGTAGAGGTTATTGGGACTTATGTACAGGTGATGAGACTGAACTTGAAATACATGAAAGGAATCCAAAAAATGGTCAGAAAAGAGCTCATAAGCTATGGATTGAGAGAGAATGAAAGGTGTTACATTGGCTTTCTTATGAATATCAGATGCTATGGTTATATAGATTACTAGATGTAGTTCTCCGAAGGATGCATGGGACGTACTCATGAAGAATTATGGAAATGTAACACATGCAAGAAAGATTCAGCTAAAGCAACAGTTTAATAACATGTCTAGGAATGGCAAAAGCATTCAGGCCTACACTACAGAGATCAAGAACATAGTGGATCAGCTTGCCACCATTAGATCTTCAGTGTTTGAGAATGATATGATTACAGTGACATTGAATGGACTTGGCAAAGAGTATAAAGCATTTGATACGTCTATATTTGTGAGAGTTGAATCCCCTGATTGGGATAAACTGATTGCTTTGTTGCTGCATGAGGAAGTTAAGCTTGGGTTGAATACAAGTTCTAGTACGTCTCAAAGTAGAGACATTGTTCTTTACTCTAGCCAGTGTGGTAGAGGCGGCAGAGACCATGGCTCTTTTTTAGGTCAATGAGATACTTGAAATGCTTATAGACAGCATCAATAGAATGCCTGGCATGACACAAATACATAGGGACAACGTGGATTTGGTGGCTTTAGAGGCAGGGGGAGATCACCCCATGGTAGAGGTGGTGGATCTGGTTCATAGTAGTCGAATGATCAGTTAAATAGAGATAAGGACTATCATTACTGCAACAGATATGGACACATTGCAAAGGATTGTTACAAGAAGCAAGGAGATATGAAGGCAAAGGGAAAACACCATGGGCACTATGCATCTTCTAGCAATGCTCATGATGAGCAGGTTGATAGGCTGTTTGCCATGCAACATGTGTCTTAGAATGGATCTAGGTAGAACATAGATGAGAGATGGTACATTGATTCAGGGGCTTCAAATCATATAACACCCCATGGAGAATGGTTTGATGAGATGGTTGCAGGTTCACATGGTTACGTGTGTATTGGGGATGGCACCCAACATGACATTCAACATATAAGAATTGTTTCATTGTTGATGCCTGATGACAAGAAAAAAGCTTGCATGATGTACTACATGTACCTACAATAACCAAGAATCTTTTGTCAATTGGATAGATGGCAAAATAGAATTTGCAAGTGAGATTTAATAGAGATGGATGCTTTGTTGAAGAAAATGGTAATGGCTATAAATTGATTACTAGAGGCTGTAGAGATGGCAAAATGTTTACTCTTGATGCATCAATTCCAAAGCAACCATGTTTGCACATGATGATGGTGATATACGGGATGTTGAGATATGGCATAAGCGGATTGGCCATGTGAATGTGCAAAAGCTTAAATCTATGCAGTAGAAGGAGATTGTGCTTGGACTACCTAAGTTCAAGTATCATGACTTTGGACATGTATGTGATGCATGTCAATTTGGAAAGCAAACACGGTTTCCATTTATGAGACATGTACGGAATAGCTCACGACCCTTGCAGTTGGTAAATTCAGATTTATGGGGTCTGTCTCATAATGCTTCGTTTGGTGGTGCTCGTTACTATGTATCCTTCATTGATGATTTCAGCAGTATACTTGGCTTTACATATTGAAACATAAGGATGATGTATTTGATGCATTCAAGGACTTCAAGAAGCTGCTAAAAATGAGTTGAGCTATAAAATTTCATATCTTATATCAGATGGAGGTGGAGAATATGCCTCTAATTACTTTGATAGGTACCCGGCTAAACATGGGATCAGATGATAGTTAACTTGCAATTATACACCACAGCAAAATGGTGTAGCAGAAAGGAAAAATAGGTTACTGATGGAATCGGCAAGAGCTATGCTGAATAAGAAGAGTTTTTCAAATGGTTATTGGACTGAAGTAGTAGTGACTATTGTGTATGTATTGAATAAAACCCCTACAGTAGGGATTCATGATATAACTAACTCCATATGAGAAGTTGTATGGTTATAAACCTAACATTTCACACTTGAAGGTATTTGGCAGCATTGCATATGTGTACGTTCCTAATGAAAAGAGGAAGAAATTGGATTCTAAAGCTATCAAGAGTGTGTACCTTGGTTATGCACAAGAATAGAAAGCTTACAAGTGTTATGTACCATCTACACATGAGACATTGATTAGTAGAGATGTTATTTTTTATGAGCTAGCATTGTGGTATGGTAATCATGTTGCAGTGGCTACTGATGGACCAGCCAGTACTAGTAATGTTGAAAATACACCTACAGTGAGTACATCTATGAGTGGTCCTATATGTGATGGGTCACCTACAGTAAGTCCGTGGTCAGGACGCTTACGGAGTTGTACTCCTACATCCACTGACATGAATATGTCAGTGAGAGGGATATTGGATAAGGGAAAAGAAAATACCCTTGAGGATGGGATAGGTCCGCTTAAAGCACGTTATGATTCATCCAACAATGAGAGTTTGGATAGTGAGTTGCGGATTCTGTCTATTATGACACCTAGAGCAAGGCCAAGTCATTATGTACCACCTCATGAGAGGCAAGCTCAGAGTGAGCCACAGTAGCGGAGATCTGAGGGAGACAGAAAACCAGTTGATAGGTTTATATACACTGGTTATTTAGCCCACCATTATGTATATATGGCTAGTGTGACATGTTACAAAGAACCTACATAGTTTGATGATGTAGTGATAGATGATAACTAGTGTGCTACCATGGATGAGGAATATGCAACCCTGGCTGAAAATGAGACGTGGGAATTGGTTGAGTTTCCTGAAGGCAAAGTTTCCATTGGCTGCAAATGGGTATACAAGGCTAAGTGCAAGTTAGATGGTTCGTTAGAATGCTATAAGACTAGGTTGGTTGCAAAAGGGTATGCACAACAATATGGCCTTGACTATGAAAAGACTTTCAGTCCAGTGGCTAAAATAACAACTATTAGAATTGTCATTACTTTGGTAGCATGCAAAGCTGGAAATTAGGGCAAATGGACATCAAGAATTCTTTCTTAAATGGTGATTTGGTTGAGGAAGTATATATGGAATAGCCTAAAAGCTATGTTCACCTAGACTTTCCTACACATGTAGGTAAGCTGAAAAAGACTTATATGGACAGAAATTGTAACGTGTCCACTAGAATCATTCTGGACACGTCTTAGCAGTCCATCGGGAAGGATGTCTAGAAAGCTCCGCCCGGCACTCCCATGGAATGTTACGGGACTTGCGATCTAGGTCTTCCCGCGTCTGCCACGTAGCGGAAGTATCCTGGCCGTTCCCACTTAGGATCGACCTGAATTTGGGTTTCCCTGTTTGGTCATTAGCTAGCAACAACTAGCGTCAGACCCGAGCGAACTACTTTATGCAGAAACGCCAGGTCCGAAGCGGATTCGCGCTGCACTTGGTTCAAGGAGAATGGGAAACGAGAGGGATGCAAGGCTCGACCTCTCTGCCATAAGGCATAGTCCCATTCCGTTCCCCTAAAACAGCTTGAATCGGGTAATCGGTAATTCCGAGTCATCGTTCTCATTACTTGTTCCGGTGATGTCGATCATCCTTCTGTTCGTCGAATGCTTTGAGAAAAGTTCCCGGCTAACCGGGACCACCCGTCCATAGGACGGACCTATGGTCCATCCTCCGCACTTTCCTCGGTTTGTTTTAGTTATGTAATTACCTACCACATTAGTTTGACATATACAAACAGCTTCTTTGATTAACCCTATTATGCACTGGTTCCTTCACGTAATCTTATCACAGGACATAAAGAAAACAATGTCAAACAACTCCTTTATTATCATTATATCCTTTTATCTTTGAAATACAAGGAGTTCCCGCCCGTAGGCGTATTCATAATCCGCCCGAAGGCTATCCAGTAATCCTTCAGTGATTACTAATCCAAGTTTCCGCCCATAGACTAGTATGCGGGCCTCGAGATCCAATCCCGAGTCACGTTAGTCTCTTGTGCAGGACCCGAAAGGCGAGGGATTTACAGCCAGAGCCCCCCCTGGCACCCAAGCATCCTCCTGCTCCAAGCAGAACTCAACGGAGAGACCTCTCACGGCGGGTTCGGTCCACGTTCCCGGCGCGGTTCACAACCCCCTTGGTTAGGGTCAGGCAGGCAGTCGAGGGTAACTGAAGCTGCCTCTCAGGCACCAACCTGAAGCTTTAGATATATTTTCATCCTTTAGTTCATTGAGCAAACAATGCAAACAGTCCTTTCTAAACTATTACAAGCACAATCAATTTCAGTGGTCTTTTAGCTGGCAAACTGTTAAGAAGTGGCTCCTTTTCTCTGAATGCAACCCGCATTCGATCCGGAATCAATTGCAACTTGGCAAGATTCCTATCATTCTTGGGTTAGGGTCATACCCTACCAATGCTTAAGGTTCTGTTGTGGCAGGATCCAGCGACCATGTCGCTTTAGTTTATTGTCGGGTCATTCGCAAATACCTAACTTTCCTTTTCCTTGGCAATTGTTTCCCAAAAAGTGAGTAGCAGGATGATTACTCATCCTCTTGTAAGTTAAATTCCTTCAATAACTTGCCAACCTCATTTCGAGAGATGACAAAACTCTCTTGTGGACAAATCTCAGTCTATACAATGTTGCAGCTTTTTGCACATGTATTGCATCTAATTTCACGGGATTATTCTACCCATTGTTTAGCGTTTTCCGGTCACGGAATTTACCTCCAGCCGAGTAGCAGGGGTTTAGGGTATCCTCCAAACCATTGCTAATTATGTTGGCCCATGGTCCTAGAAATAGGCAACTCCGTCGGAGTTTCATCATTTTGAATGATCCTTAGGATAAAACCTTAGATCATTTCATGCATGAACATCCCATTGCTTCGACATTTTGTGAACATGTGTAGGATCTTTAGAATCACGGTTTTTGTCTAAAGCTAGGTCGATTTGCACTAAAACCCTAATTAACACTTAGGATTCCTATCATATCGACTTAATCATGTCCATACGAATCCTTGTGGTTTAGATTACTTAGTCAATTCAATTATGCTTGTCTTGCGACAAGGATGATCCTTCTCAAGGGAAATAATCTAACGGGTAACAATACTTACAACTACACCAACACGCGTAAACATGCCATTTATTGCCTTTACGCATCACATGGCCCATGATAACTTTATCTTTCTTTGGTGCATGATAATCTGGCTACTAACTTTGCCTAGGACCTACTAGGTCTTACATCAATAGTCGTACCTACAACCTTGTTGTCTACACTTTGGCATCTTATGCTTTGACTCCTAAATGCGGCTCTTAATGAATGTCATTTTTCGCATGACGACTACGCAATACACAACATTCTCCTAGCTACGAAGTAGTCAATGAAACTCATCCAAAGCTAGTGTTAACTTATTCCATCTTACATGCTATTAGCAAGTTCATAAGATCATCTTCGTACTCTATTATTCCTTTTCGGATAATACCTTATGGGGTTAACCTTGCCTCATGAAATCATTACGAGAAGGATGATGCCTAACATGCGGCACACGCTTATTTCTACCATGTCTAGGACGAAAGATAATGCACTTATAAATCCCATTTCCTTGCCTAGGATTAGACTCATTACTTTGATAATGTACCAAAACTACATGCAACTAGCCTTTACTCGTTCAAATTCACGACATATTTCAATCTTACCTAATGTTCAAGAGATGCCTTAACACATGTATTTCTTTCCAATTTCCGTATGCATTAGAATTAAACGTAAAAATGTGCAATTTCCTTTATGAGCTAAGCGCGCCTAATCATTTCCTTATGCGGAATTAACTCGAAAGAACCTGGACTTGTGGAGTCAGGGAGATGTCCACTTGTACATTCGGAGATGAGCCTTCCGCGGTCGCACCTTGCGATCTTTTTGGGGCCATCGTAGTCGTAAATTCAACTTCCGATTCGTCTTAGTGGTCTACAGAGTGACGGCCCTCAGAATGCGGCCTTCCGACCTCTGCCTTTATCCTTGTAGGCGGGAGATTTCCTTTTCGGGATGGTGCTTGCGACAAAGGCTCTAGGAGTCTTTCAAGAAACTCGAATCGGCACGGAATTCGGACGGCTTGCGGTTTTAAAGTCTTTGCCAGAAGTCTTGTCGAAGGTTCTTGTGAGGTCTTTATGGCTTCACCGTCTCCTCTTAGAAGTCCCGGGGAAGGTGTGAAGGGACTTTCTTGGAAATGGTGGGAAGGGCCCTTAAGGAGGCCCCTCTTAGAAGCTTCCAAGGAAACTTCTAAGAAGCTTCTGCTTCAGAGAAGCACGTGGGGGGGGGGGGGGGGGGGTCGTGGACAGCGTGGCGGCGGGTGGAAGCTGTCTGGCAGCTGTGGCGGACGGGATGGCGGCAGCGACAGCGGCCTGGCGGCCTGGGCAGCAGCAGCGGCGGACTGGCGACCCTCACGATCCTCCTCTCCAGCACGGCCCGCTCCCTCTCCCTTTCTCTAGCACACCTTCTTCTCCCACGGCCTTCCTTCTCCACAGTCTCCTCTCACAGTCTCCTCCTTAGCACACCCCCTTGATGGGGGGTGTTTATATAGGAATGGGGGGGGTGGGGAAGAGGGTCTCCACCCACGTGGAGAGCTTTCCTCATGCAACCCTCACTTGGCCATCCCCCCCTCCACACTCCCTCTCCTCCAGCCATGCATCGGCTGGGGGAAGGGATAATAGAAAAAAAAATTGCCTTAATTTAATTAAAATTGTCCCTCCCAAGAGGGTGTTTTCGTGCGGCTTGCGGTTTTGATCTCCCGGTCTTGATTTACCAAAGCGGAGGACCCCATTTCACGCGCGCGGTCACACATTACGCTGTCAATAATTTCAATGCAAGAGATACCCTTTGCACAGGGTTTACACGGTGTGCGGAAGGTTAATATTTACGGTACGGATACGCGGAAATATTACAGAAATAGGCACCTAGAGCATGGAATGCTCAAAGAGTGAGAGAGGTCTTCAACCTATTCTCAAAGCTCTAGTAAAGTTTTGTAGAGGAAATATCAAAGAATGGCCTAAAACGCTACCTATTGCATTATGGACTTACTGGACTACTCACAGCTCAGGGACTGGCTATATGCTAGCTGAACTTATGCATGGACAACAACCAATTATGCCAATTGAAGAATCTATTGGAGTCTTCTACCTTGGGAGGAAGGCCTCGGTAGAGAAGAGTTGCTGACTTTGCGCATATGGCAATTAGAAAGAAGACCTGAAGATATTCAAGCAGCTATTGAGAAGCTAAAGACAACAAGACTAAAGAACAAAAGAAGATTTGATAAGTGACATCGACTTCAGACAAGAGCATTTCAAGAAAATGACTGGGTGCTTGTCTATGACAATAGCCTAGACAATCAATATAGTGCTTCTAGGAAGATGGTAAAGCGTTGGTTTGGCTCGTATGTCTAGTCAAGCTAATTGTTTTGAAAGCAAGTTTGAAGATGAGCTTCAAGCTCTAGAAGCATGATGGCTAAAGATGATTGTCTAGTCAAGCTAGATGTGTTGAGAGCTAATAGACTTGAAACCAAGTTTAGAGAATGATGAGCTTCTACTATCTAGAAAGCATGATGCGAAGATGTTAAGGCAAGTTATGCTTACTCTTTGGATAATGTTGATGGTGGTGACTCAGTGGTAGATGTAGAAGCATGATGTGAGGAAGTTGAGGGAAATAATGCTCATGCTTTGGATAATGAGGATGGTAATGACTTAAAGTCATTTTTGGTTGAGAATAAGTTATTGGAATTGGGTTTTAATCCTAATGAGAGTAAAGAAGAGATTCTTCGTGTTGAGAGTGGTTTGGTGATATTTGGAGTTTTGGAGTGACTTATAAGATGCTAAGATTTTTTAAAGTGGTTCAAAATCCTTGGAGAGGCTCAATTTGATTTACGGAAAGGTTTCGATGTTGAGAAGAGTGAGAATTTCTTAGTACATGCTATTAACTGTGTTGTTGAGATTGATGAAAATCTAAACAATAAAGAGAGGGTGGATACTTGATTGAATGACTTTGAGAGCTCATTGGTAGTCCTTAGACAAGATAGGAAAATGCACAAAAGATAAATCTAGAACTTAGAGAAGAAAACCTAAAAGAAGATGAGATAAAACAAGGAACTTAACAAGACGAGGAATGTACCTTAATTAATGATACTAAAGAACAAGAAATGAAAAAGTTACCATTACAAGATTTTGTTGCAAAAGGAGATAGCGAGTTTCCATTTGCAAATACTAAGGAAGAACATGGAGATCTATAGAAGAACTCTGAGAACATGGAACCCTATGAGGAAGTAGAAACTCAAACAAAAAAATTTAAAGGTGAGATCATGTAACAGTTCCGATCTCTAACACCGCAGTCCTCACGAGAACCTCCTCTTACAAAAAAATCCAAATGAAAATTGTTAGAACTATGGTAAATTTTTTTATTTCCCCTTTCCCCCAACCAACAGTCATGCTGGAGGAGAGGGGAATAGCAAGGGTGAGCAAGCTCCTTGCTGGAGCTTGTTGAAGGGAGAAGGCCATGCATTATGGCCGTGTGGGGGCAGGAAGAATCCCCTCCCCTTAGCTATATAAGCATGAGGGAGGAGAGAAGGAGGAGGTTGGAAGCCGTCAGACTGCCTAATCGCTGCGTAGGGAGGAGTCAACACACTGCAATGCTGCGCTGTCGTGAGCTGGGAGAGGGCCATATTGCCGCCAAACATGAGGGAGGTGAGAGCGGTGTGTGTGAGGAAGGAGGGAGGTGTTGCATAACACCGCCTGGCCAAAAAGGAAGGAGAGGGGAGACTGCTCGCGGAGCTGCCACCAGTACATCGCCATCTCCAATCTACGTGGGCTTCCATGTTTTCAGAAGCTTTAGAAGCTTCTTAGGAAGCTTCTAAAGCCTCCTAGGAAGCCCCCCTTCATGTGGCCTCTTTAAAGCCTTCCTTTAGAAGGTCTTTCACACCCCTTGTTTCCCCCCCTTTTTCCCATGGGGTCCCATCCGAGCTTGTAAAAGGCCATTAAGCCCCTTCCCATGGCTTTAATAAGCCTTACCCTCGAAAGGTTTTAAACCCCCCCGGGATTTAAAACCCTCCCCGTGGGTTTTCACCAACCCCGGAATTCAAAGGCCCTTAATCCTTTCTTGTGGGCCTCCTTCAAAGTCCCTTAACCCTTTCCTGTGGCCTCCTTCAAAGCCCCTTTTTCGTGTTGTCCCATCCAAGCTTTTATAAGCCCCATTAAGTTTTTTTTCCCCCCTCGCATTCTTACACAAGGGTTCATATTAATCTCAGGGTCCCTTATAACCCCCTTGCTATTGGCCTTCACAAACACCCTTCTTCCCCTTAGATTCCCCACAAGTTCCCCTTTAGCCAAATTTAAGGAGGAAAAACCTATAAAGCCTTCTAAAGCAACTCTGGAAGACGGGGCAATCAGTCTCACAAAGGGAGTTTCGCGTTCAAAGAAGATCGGCCAAGATCATAAATCTGCATCCAAGACGGAAAGGCCGCATTTGCGATGGCTCCTAAGAAGGCACAAGGCGCAACCGCAGGAGGATCGTCTCCTAATATCCATGTGGATATTTCACAAGTCCAAGTTCATCTTCCTAAATTTGATTAACATCGTAATATTTCAATTATGCATGAATCATTTGAGGAATAAGGATGCATGTTTTTTCGATTGAAAATACTTTGGCTAATAGATCACAATTGAGGGATTCGGTCATTAGTATTTTTCAATAAAACGAACAAAATAAAGTGAGCATAAGATTTCTATGCATTTCTAGCAAATCGTTTTTATGCATTGCAACGTAATAAAATTATATTAATTAATGTCCATTTTTACAAAACAGAATTATGATAGTACACCTAAATAAATGACATCTCGCATTATTGAACATCTTTTTTTGAAATGATTCTTAAAGAAAGTTACTAGCAACCGTAGCAAAATTGCTAGGGCTCCATTTAACTCTAGACAAGTAGCCTAAAAACTTAAATCAACGAAAGGTTGTGTAAGTTCAGCATATGTCTAATTCATTCGGAAATGAAAGTAGAAAAAGGATGCATGTTTTAAACATAAAATCCTAAAGCTTAGTAGCATGAATCTTGTTGCATGTTATAGGATGATTAGTTGGAATTATGCTATAACTTAACCTATGCTTTGATCTTAACCCAAAAATATAGGGTTTGGAAATCAATTTATACATAGACAATGAATCATGTGGTTACGGAAATGGTAGTGTAATTATCTTCATGAATAGACAAGTTAAATTGGTTTAAATCTAAACACCTAAAACCGCGAGGTACTCATTTAGGAAGGGTTAATTCAATCCAACATATCCCAAAGAGCTAACTAGGGTTAGCACATTGAGGACATTACCTAATCGCTCTTATTGCTAAAGCTGAAACTCTTAAACCTAAAGACTTGGCCTCATACACAGAATGTAGGGACAATCGGACGTACTTACGAGAGACAATCTAGGGTTTCTACCCTAAGGATTGCTCGCTAAAAAAATGAAACTCGGTGTAAAATCAGAACACTAGGATCGACAATGTCGGCCTAATGTAATCAAGAACTGACTGTTATATCTAATCATGATTTAGTGACTTCATTCGTTGGGTAAATAGCCCCATAGTTTGATGCGACACTTGTGCAACAAGTTGTAGAGTCGCACAATCTTGTGATTTGATCACAAGGGAATGGCCAATTCCTCGGAATGAGATTGGCAGAATCTTACGCAAGTTATCTTGAAAGAGGGTGAATAATCGTCCTGATATAGTATCTTTCTTGGGTAAAGTGACCAAGAATACGGGAATTGGATATTTGCTTGGACACAAAAGAACAAATTGGAATAACATATATAGTACCATTTGAACTTAAGGTATTGATTAAGTGGGGTTAATAGGGTACGACCGTGACCCAAGGATATAGGGTTAACAAACAGACCCTTGGGATCTTGCCAAGTCACAATTGATCTCGGATCGAGTGCTGGATGCATTCGGAAAGAAGGGTTCACTCCTTAGCAGTTGGCCAAAAATAACGACTAATGGAATTGTTTGTGCTTGTAACAGTTTTAAGAGCACTGTTTTTCTTTGTTTGCTCAAAGAATTAAAGGATGAAAAAATATATAATACTTCAAGTTGAAGGCCTGAAGAAAGAGGCAGCTTCAGTTACCCTCGACTGCCTGTCTGACCCTAACCAAGGGGGTTGTTAACCGTGCCAGGAAGGTGGACCGAACCCGCCACGAGAGGTCTCTCCGTTGAGCACTGCTTGGAGCAGGAGGACGCTTGGGTGCCAGAGGGGGATCTGACCGTAAATCCCTTGCCTTCTGGGCCCTACACAAGAGGCCAACGTGACTCAGGATTGGATCTCAAGGCCCGCATACTAGTCTACGGGCGGAATCTTGGATTAGTAACCCCTGTGGATTGCTGGATAGCCTTCGGGCGGATTATGGATAAGCCTACGGGCTGAAATTTGTGTATTTCAAAGATAAATATCATAACCTATTGAAAAGAAACTTGTTTGATATTTTTTTTTCAAGTACTATGATTACATGAAGGAACCAGTGTGCCTAACAGGCAAATTAAGGAAGCTGATTGATACATGTCCAACTAAATGTGTTAGGTAATTAAATAACTAAAACAACCTGAGGAAACTGCAGAGGATGTGGCCATAGGTCTATCCTACAGATGGATGGTCCCGGTTGGCTAGGAACTTTTCTCAATCATGATGGATAGCAAGAGGATCACTCAAAGTACACGAACAACAAGAGCGTTGACCTAAGTCTAAGTTACAATAATCCCAATTTATGCTGTTTTAGGGGAACGGAATGGGACTATGCCTTATGGTAGAGAGGTCGAGCCTTGCATCCCTCTCGTTTCCCATTCTCCTTGAACCAAGTGCAATGTGAATCCACTTCGGGCCTGGCGTTTCTGCGTAAAGTAGTTCGCTCGGGTTCGATGCTAGTTGCCGTTTAGGAAATGACCAATAGGAAAAACCTTGATTCAGGTCCGATCCTAAGTGAGAACAGCCAGAATACTTCCGCTACGTGGCAAACGCAGAAAGTCCTAGATCGCAAACCTTGTAACATTCCATGGGAGTGCCGGGCGGAGCTTTTTAGACATCCTTTCCGATGGACTGCTAAGACGTGTCCTGAAGATTACAGGTGGACACGTTACAGATGGTATTAGAGCAAACCAACGAAGGATTTGTTTTTATGATATCTTAATAAGATGAAGTAAAGAAAATGTTGTTGTTCCGAACATTTTCTTACTTTCGATGCTGTCTTGCAGAATTATGAAGAATGGAATAGGTTCCTAGTGTTTCGCATCATGCTTATGACTGCGATGCATTCCCTGGATTATCAACAAAGGGTTGGGATGATGAACATCCTAGAGCATATTTATAATCCATCACCTTTGTACATGGAACGAAGATGGATGGGTGCGTCAGGAAACTACTATATAGTTGCCTACCGGTTTGCATACCTCCAAACCAACCTAAAGAGGATCAAGTGGTTGGAAGACGTGAAAGTCGTGAAGCTGTTCATTTTTGTGGAGGCTCACGTAAATTCAACTTTACATGTTCGAGGTCGGAGGGTTGAGCTGAACTCATATGTATATGAGGAAGTGACCGGTGTAATCCTCGCCGACAGGATCAAGGTATTGGGGCGCCATGAGAAGAATGGGTTCCAAAGGAAAGGATACCCTGATCTTCTAATGACTTACCGATTCCTGAAGATATAGGACCTGAAACCATACTATTATCCAGTTCCCGTAGATAAATGTAATACAACACTATTCTCCCCAAACTAAATGTAAATAGTTTCCCTATCATCCCAAGAAATATTGTATAATAAGACTTCTTTTTATCAATGTCTGATTGTGCATGAGAATTGATAAAAAGTTAAGTGGTTAGATTGCTTGGTTGATAGCTGAAATTGAGATGAAATATAAATCGTAACGATTATCGAGTAATAACGTTAAGAAACCTTTATCTAGGCACAACCCCAGGTACAGATTCCCAGTTGGCCTCCTACATCAAGTATTGTTGTAATCCAGGAGAAGAATTTTCTTCTCAAGCACATTAAGCCTCCGAAATTTGACGAGAGAGGTAGGTCCGTCCAAGCTGATGCTGAAATTTGGATTGAATCCATGGAGGATTACTTTGAAGCAGTCGATACTGCACCCGCCAACCAGGCTATGCTTGCCAAGCTGAAGCTCACCAGCGAAGCCAGGCTTTGATGGAAGCAATGGTGCAGAGATCAAGGGATCGCAGAGGGATCAGTTATCTGGGAGAAGCTGAAGAAATTCATGCAGGGAAGATACTTACCACCTGTATATGGCACATAAAAAATGAATGAGTTCTACGAGCTAAAACAGCTAGCAGTCACTCTTGACGCATACTATTCTAAATTCATCTCACTTCTTAGGTATGCGCCACAGATGGACATGACATAGCAGGTGTCAAAATTTTGTGCTGGTTTAAATCCACCAGTGAATACCCATCTCGAATCTATGCACCCATCAAATCTTCAGGACGCACTCATTGGAGCTGCACCTATAATTCAGGAGGTGTAGGTTAGACCAAGAGGTAATAAAACTTAGTCTTTTAATGACCCGAACAAAGAAGCATATAGACCTCAAATGAAGAGAGTTCAACGTCATAATCGGGAAAAAAGAAAGAAAAAAATGACAAATAATGCCAATAGCTTTGTCCCTACCCAGAGCAATGACCAAAACTTTCATTGTTTCCACTGCACGAGCCAAGAGATTTCGAGAGGCAATGTCCCAAGCTTGGAGGAGGACATTGCCAAGAACCTTTCCAAGGAATGGGCCATGGTCAGCCGGGCCATGGTCAGGGAGCCGCTACCCGAGGCAGAGGAAGAACCACCTGCGTTGCCATTAGGTAAATGTGTGAAGAATAAGAAGATCCAACCATGGGAGCAAAGTTTGAAAGGGCGACATTCCATGCCGCTCTTCACAAGAAAGGCCTGAATCACCAGTTCTCGGTGATTCAGACACCGTCGGACTACCAAGGTAAAGGTTTCAAGACCTTGATTGACTATGGCAGTACACATTCTTTTATCTCACGAGTTTATGCAAAAAGATTAGGAATAGCCACAGTAGAAGCACCTATCTTGCTTGTGGAATTGGCAAATGGTCGTGAGGTTACTTGTACCAGGCAAACTGCTAAGGTGGAATTCTTTCTGGGAGGAAAGACAACTTCGGTCAAATTCAGAGTCATGAATTTAGGCATCCATGAGTGTCTACTCGAAATGGATAGGCTTAAACCTAATGATGCCCACATTCATTGTGGAAAGGGCTAAATTTCCTTCCGAAACTCTGAAGGAGAATTGGTCATAACTCAAGGGGAAGCTGAAAATCCAAAAATCCAATTGGCCAAAGCATCTCGGATCATAAAGGGAGTCAGAAAAGGACTACCTATCTACTTGATTAAGCTCAACAAGTTAGATCAGAAGAAGGAGTCTAGTGAATAACCTTCATGGCTAAAGAAATACGTGGATGTATTTCCTCAAGAGTTGATGGAACTCTCGCCTCAAACAGAAGTGGATCATGAGATCAAGCTAGTGCCAAGAGCTGCACCAATTGCAAAAAGATCCTATAGAATATCCATATCAGAAGTAATTGAGCTGAAGGAATAACTCAAGCAACTGCTAGATCAGGGCTACATCTGTCCTAGCAATTCACCATGGGGAGCTCCCGTACTGTTCCAGAAAAAGAAAGATGGAACACTTTGTCTATGTATTGATTATAGAGGGTTGAATCAATCAACTGTCAAGAACAAGTACCCTATTCCTAGAATAGATGAGCTTCTTGATCGCCTTCAGGGTGAGAAGATCTTTTCCAAGATTGACCTCAGATCTAGTTACTATCAGATAAGAATCAAGGACGAAGATATTCCAAAGACGGCCTTCAACACAAGATATGGTCACTTTGAGTTCCTAGTAATGTCATTCCGTCTTACGAATGCACCTACCACCTTCAACAGGTTAATGCAAGATATTTTTAGGCCATATCTTGATGACTTTGTACTCATCTTCTTCAACGACACTTTAGTCTATTCTAAACAGGAAGAAGATCATGAACCCCAACTTTGTATTGTCCTTGAGACAATGAGGTCACATAAGTTGTATGCTAAGATGAAGAAGTGTGCATTCTTCAAACGACAGATTGAATATCTAGGATTCATCGTATTAGCGAAAGGAGTCTCAGTGGACCCAGCCAAGGTCACGGATGTGCTAGAATGGCCAATACTAACAATTGACAAAGAAATATGCAGTTTTCTTGGATTAACAGGATGGTATAGGGTCTTCATCAAAAACTATGCTTTGATTGCATCACCTCTGACGGACTTACTCAAGAAGCAAACATCCATTGCATGGTCAACTCCCAAAAAAACCAGCTTTGATAGATTGAAGCAAAGTTTGATATTAGCACCTATCCTAAAACTTCCAAACCTCAATAAGGAGTTCGAGGTAGTAACAGATGCTAGCATGCTTGCCTTAGGTTGTGTGCTCATGTAGGAAGGTCATCCTGTAGCATACTCTTCAAGGAAACTGAAGAGTCACGAGAAGAATTATGCTACCCATGATCTGGAATTGTTAGTTGTCATCCATGCTCTAAAGCTTTGGAGACACTACCTGTTGGGTAACAAGTTTACTCTAGTGACTGATCATAAGAGTCTCAAGTGGATCTTTACCCAGAAGGAGCTCAACATGACGCAACATTGGTGGATTGAAGTGCTGGAGGAGTATGACTTTGAAATCAAGTACCGACCTGGAAAGGAGAACGTAGTTGCCGATGAACTCAGTTGCAAGGCATTCCTTAATTCTGTAATCTTGCAAAACCCATCAACAGCTAGATCTGTAGCTACAAAGGTATCTATGCTAAACAATCGAATACTTGAGTTAGCTGGAGAGGAAGCATGCCATGATCCAGCATATCAAAAGATGCTAAGGGAGATCTCTATCAAGGATCAGGACCAAAAGCTGTAGGCTAAGTATCATGAATTCTCTATCAATACTGGACTTGCCTACTATAGAATGAGGTTGTGTATACTAGCAAGCCAGTCACTTAAGCAGAAGATATTGTGGGAAGCTCATGATTCTCCTTTCTCAAGACATCCTGGCTATGGCAAGACTCTCAATGCAGTTAGGAAAAGCTACCATTGGGAGAGGCTTAAATGTGACCTTCTCAAATACATCACTGAGTGTTTGTCTTGTCAACGTATCAAAGCCGAACATGTCAAGATGCCAGGGAAATTGCAACCACTTGACATTCCCCAAATGAAATGGGAATTCATCGGTATGGACTTTGTTGTTGGCCTACCCCAAGTTCATGGGGGATACAACTCCATCATGGTTGTGGTTGACATGCTTACTAAGGTTCCACACCTTATTCCAGTAAAGACAAACTATAAATCCTCAGACATTGCAAGGTTTTTTATCAAGGAGATATTCAAGATACATGGGCTACCCAGAATAATCATTAGTGATCGTGATTTTCTTTTCACATCACACTTTTGGAGAGCTATCTTTGAAGCCATTGGGACTCAGCTCTATTTTAGCACCGCCTACCATCCCCAAACGGATGGCCAAATAGAGCGAGTCAATCAAGTCATCGAGGATATGCTTAGGGCACACTATTGTCATGAGCCAAAAATGTGGATTCAATACTTGCCTTTGGTTGAATTTTCCTACAATGCTTCTTACCAACAAAGCATTCAGATGACCCCTTTTCAAGCATTGTATGGTTATGACTGTCGAAGTCCCCTAAACTTCTCAGATCCAACCTTGAGGGTCGAAGCTTCAAGGAAGATGTTGGAAGAGATGGATGACCAAATAAAGTCAATAGGACAGGACATCCAAGCCGCCAAGGATAGACAGAAAGCATACGCGGATTTGAAGCGTCAAGATAGAATCTTCGAGGAAGGAGACATGGTCTTCATTTGTGTATGTCCAAAGAAGAGTTCTCTATCCTTAGGAGATTGCAAGAATCTAAGTCCAAGGTATTGTGGACCATACAAGATCCTCAAGTTCCTAGGACCTAATGCCTATAGACTGCAACTCCCAGAGAGCCTAAAGGTTCATAATGTATTCCATATCAGCCTATTGAAGAAGTATGTATCTAATCCTAACCATGTACTTGATAACCAACAAGTTGTAATGCCTAGTCAAGGAGTCCTTGAACTAAGGCCTGACAGGATCTTAGATGTTAGGGAGAGACAACTGAGATCCAGAACCTTGAGAGAATGCCTCGTCCAGTGGAAATATTATCACGAGGAGGATGCCACTTGGATAGATGAAAGCACTCTCAACCACCAATATCCCGAGTTTATCTCGAGATGAGGACATCTCAATTCCTCCAAGGGGGAGAGAATGTAACAATTCCAATCTCTAACACCGCACTCCTCACGAGAACCTCATCTTACAAAAAAATCCAAATGAAAATTGTTAGAACTATGGTAAATTTTTTAATTTCCCCTTTCCCCCAGCCGACAGTCGTGCTGGAGGAGAGGGGAATAGCAAGGGTGAGCAAGCTCCTTGCTGGAGCTTGCTGAAGGGAGAAGGCCATGCATTATGGCCGTGTGGGGGTGGTAACAATCCCCTCCCCTCAGCTATATAAGCATGAGGGAGGAGAGTAGGAGGATGTAGGAAGCCGTCAGACTACCTAATCATTGCCGTAGGGAGGAGTCGACACACTGCAATGCTGCGCTGTCATGAGTTGGGAGAGGGCCATATCACCGCCGCCAGATGTGAGGGAAGTGAGAGCTGTGTGTGTGAGGAAGGAGGGAGGTGCTGCATAACACCACCTGGCCACAAAGGAAGGAGAGGGGAGACTGCTCCTCGCGGAGCTACCACCAGTACGCCACCATCTCCAATCCACGTGGACTTCCACTTTTTTCAGAAGCTTTAGAAGCTTCTTAGGAAGCTCCTAAAGCCTCCTAGGAAGCCCCCCTTCATGTGGCCTCTTTAGAGCCTTTCTTTAGAAGGTCTTTCACACCCCTTGTTTCCCCCCCTTTTTCCCGTAGGGTCCCATCCGAGCTTGTAAAAGGCCATTAAGCCCCTTCCCATGGCTTTAATAAGCCTTACCCTAGAAAGGTTTTAAAACCCTCCCTGTGGGTTTTCCCCAATCCCCGAATTCGAAGGCCCTTAACACTTTCTTGTGGGCCTCGTTCAAAGCCCCTTAGCCCTTTCTTGTGGCCTCCCTCAAAGCCCCTTTTTCGTGTTATCCCATCCAAGCTTTTATAAGCCCCATTAAGTTTTTTTTCCCCCCCTCATGTTCTTACACAAGGGTTCATCTTAATCTCGGGGTCCCTTAGAACCCCCTTGCTATTGGCCTTTACAAACACCCTTCTTCCCCTTAGATTCCCCACAAATTCCCCTTTAGCCAAATTTAAGGAGAAAAAACCTATAAAGCCTTCTAAAGCCAACTCTGGAAGATGGGGCAATTAGTCACAAAGGGACTTTTGTGTTCGAAGGAGATCGGCTAAGATCATAAATCTACATCCAAGATGGAAAGGCCGCATTCGCGATGGCTCCTAAGAAGGCACAAGGCGCAACCATAGGAGGATCATCTCCTAACATCCATGTGGATATTTCACCACAAGTCCAGGTTCCTCCTTCTAAATTTGATTAATGTCATAATATTTCAATTATGCATGGATCATTTGAGGAATAAGGATACATGTTTTTTTAATTGAAAATACTTTGGCTAATAGCTGACAATTGAGGGATTCAGTCATTAGTATTTTTCAATAAAACGAACAAAATAAAGTGAGCATAAGATTTCTATGCATTTCTAGCAAATCATTTTTATGCATTTCAAAGTAATAAAATTATGTTAATTAATGTCCATTTTTACAAAACAGAATTATGATAGTACACCTAAATAAACAGCATCTCGCATTACTGAACATCTTTTTTCGAAATGATTCTTAAAGAAAGTTGCTAGCAACCGTAGGAATTTGCTAGGGCTGCATTTAACTCTAGACAAGTGGCCTAAAAACTTAAATCAACGAAAGGTTGTGTAAGTTTAGCATACGTATAATTCATTCGAAAATGAAAGTAGAAAAAGGTTGCATGTTATAGGATGATAAATTGGAATTATGCTATAAATTAACCTATCCTTTGATCTTAACCCGAAAAGTTTGGTTTATAAATCAATTTATACGTGGACAATGAATCATGTGGTTACGGAAATGGTAGCGTAATTATCTTCAAGAATAGACAAGTTAAATTGGTTTAAATCTAAACACCTAAAACCGCGAGGTACTCGTTTAGGAAGGGTTAATTCAATGTAACATATCCCAAAGAGCTAACTAGGGTTAGCACATTGAGGACATTACCTAATCACTCTTATTGCTAAAGCTGAAACTCTTAAACCTAAAGACTTGGCCTCATTCACAGAATGTAGGGACAATAGGACGTACTTGCGAAAGACGATCTAGGGTTTCTACCCTAAGGATCGCTCGCTAAAAAGATGAAACTCGGTTTGAACTCAGAACCCTAGGACCGACAATGTCGGCCTAATGCAATCAGGAACGGACTGTATCTAATCATGATTTAGTGATTCCATTCGATGGGTAAATAGTCCCATAGTTTGATGCGACACTTGTACAACAAGCTGTAGAGTTGCACGATCTTGTGATTTGATCACAAGGGAATGGCCAGTTCCTCGGAATGAGATTAGCAGATTGTTACGCAAGTTATCTTGCAAGAGGGTGAATAATCATCCTAATATAGTACCTTTCTTAGGTAAATGTTGAGTGTTGAAATGACTTGTTTTTTGGCTTATTTTTGTTGTTTTTGAGAGCTGAATGGTTGATTTTATGAGATGATTGATTGGTTTGGAATTGGTTTGAGAGTGTTTTGGATAGGTTGAAATGGTTTTATTGAGTTCATGATGGTTTTCAGTAGAGATATGAGGTTCTGTGAAGTTCTGATAGGTTCTGATTGGTTCTGTATACCTTCTGTATAGCTTCTGTTTTGTTCTGTTTTGTTCTGATTATCTTCTGAAAGGAGGGATGGATTGATGATTGATGAAGATTGAGATCTTGTGAAAGCTTATTGAATGGTTTTTGAGATTTTGGAATGGTTTGAGTATGAGTTATGTGGTTTTGATGACCTTCTGTGACCTTCTGTAGATCTTCTGTAGAGCTTCTATTTCTGGTTCTATACTGTAGCTATTCTGGTGTTGTACTGTGTCTGTTCTATATGCTTTTGTATGTGTTCTGATGGATGAGAGTGTATCTTGGGAAAGTTTTCTAGCCTTGGAAAGAGGTGAATACAAGTGCAAAAGAGCTAAAAGAAGTGAAAGAAGTAGTTGTTGAAGACTCAAGTAAAGAGTGGAGTGAAGTGACAGTAGTGAGCTATGAAAGGACACTGTAGTGGCTCTGGTGACTCTTCATACTAGACATACCTCTTGGGAGAAGTATCCACGACCTAAGAAGGATTATTGTGAGTGATTATGAGAGATTGTAGTGAGTATATGATGTATTATTGATGGAGAGAGAGAGAGTGTGTCAGAGATAGCCAATTCTACTAAAACAGAGTGATTGTATATGAGAGATTGAGAGAGAAGACTATGAAGACATTGAAGATGAATACTATGTGATGTATTTCCATTCAAAGATGGTGTATTTCGTTGCTTTCTTTGTTATATTGATGGATTTTGTGAAGATATTGAAGAATATGATTGATTCTATCAAATCCATGGAAGATCTACATTATGTTGTATGAAGATTTGTTGTGCCTAGTGTTCTTTTCTTCATTGTGATCATATAAAACCTAATAAAAAATCTTGTTGATGTTACAAGATAGATTTTCTTGCAAGAGAATTCCCTTTTCCTTGGTGTTCCTCTTGGGGCTCCATGTTTTTGGTGCGCAGCTGGGGAACCTTGCCATCAACAAGCACCAGAAGAGGCTGAAAATGAAGGAAATGGCATTGCCAAGAAGAGAAGAATTCAAAGGATGTTTATAAAGTTCCTTCTTCCACTGAAGAGTTGTAATTTCTCATAATCAAAGCCACTTTCCACAAGAAGTTCATCCCACAATGGCGAAAACACATCACCATCATGATGCATGCTCTATGTGGTGGACAGTTTCCTCTTCCTATTGAAGCAGCAGAAACTTGCATCTTGGTGGCAAACTGTTTGGGGACAAACTGAAGAGCAGAAACAGAGAGAATGACCATACATGGAAGATTTGGCATTCATTGAGAAGTTTCCAAACATCATCAAATGGGAGATTGTGAAGAAGCTTCAGGAGTCTTGGTCTGCAGAGGTTCACAGAGACAAGAAGGAAAAGAGTTGGAATTTGTTCGTGGATGCTCAACAGCAAGATACATGGGATGCTTGGTGCACTGATAATCTTAGGTTTTTCCAATTAACAACCCATTGGAAGTTGGTAAACAGAGTGTTCTTTACAACATACACTGTTGAAACCATCAGAAGCTGGCATTACTATGAAAATGGCACCACCACAATGCTTAGACGTATGCCTTTTGACACCTTCAGAACTGAATACCTTCCTCTGTGTAGTGGCATGAAAGCAAAATTCAGAGATGTTGAAAAGGAAGAAGTAGAAGAAATGTTGGCAAGATAGTCCTCCAGAGACTGAAGCCTTCTGTTAACCCTCTGTGGAGCACTAACAACATAGTGGAGCCAACCCTCTGATGAATGACGCAATAAAGAGGCAAGTGTTAGAACGAGTCCAGAGGTACGTGAGAAGAGAGAAAGCAAAAATCAGAGCCGAGAACGAGCTCGCAGCAGAAGCCGCCTTTGACGCCCTTGCAGAACTCTTTACAGAAGTCCCAATGGCACATCAAGCCCTTCCTCCTCCTGCTGGAGGTCCACTTCCAAGCCAGATCCGTCCTGGAAATATTGATGACAGGCCAGCGAATGTAGTTCCATTGCCAGTTTTTAAGGGAGAGTACAATGAAGACCCCGATCTTCATGTAGCAGAGTTTATGGTAGCATGTGTAGCTAACAATGCCAGAACCCTGAGCATTGGCTAGCAATATTCCCCGCCACTTTCAAGGGCGCGGCGTTTCAGTGGTATAAAAGAGAAGCAACAGGAACTTTTGGCACATGGGACGACCTGAAGTTGGCCTTCCTCACTAAATTCAAGCGTGAAGGTTTTGAAGAGTAGATGCAAGAGGAATTTATGAACCTAAGTCAGTCCTCTGGAGAAAGAGTAAAAGCTTATGTCTCACGAATGGAATCCATCCTGAAGAGGTGGATTAACCATAATCTAGATGATGGCATTCAGAAGGGGGTGTTTCTCAGAGGATTACAACCAGAAGTCCGTAGGTTTGTGGAGCTGTAAAGACCAGCCACACTGCAAGCTGCACAGAAGGTGCAAGACTGTACGATGAAGTGGAAGCTAGATTGGCGATGAATCCAAGAAGAGGAGTCCTACCTCCTCTGATGCCAGGAATGATGTACCCACCGAATGCAATCCCTAGGATTGTTCCCTACCCCTACCAATAGATGCCCCCAGTATCACAGTACAGTGCACCAAATCCATAGTGGCCACAATCAATGCCTCAAATGATGGTTCAACCACAACAACAATGGTCCCAACCAATTTCCCCAATTCCAAATCAGCAGCAACAGTGGAACCCTACCAACTGGAGCCAACAGCCAACAGTTCCAACAGAAGCTCTGAATCAGAACCAGAACAGAGATTCCTCTGCACCAGCCCAACCTGTTTATGCAGTGATTACAGAGACTCCTCAAAACCCTACTGCCAGTACCTCAAGAGGATAAAGCTTGAAGGATTATTTATCCAATTCAGTTGCAAATATCAAAAAGGAGTTGATGGATGTGATTACAGAGCAGCTACAGACGTTGAAAGTGAATACCGCTAGCATATCCAATATTGCAGGAGCAGGAAGAGATGTGATGCGGTCAAATACTTGGTGTGAAAAGTGTCATCAAGCAGGCCATTTAGCCACTGAATGTACACGAAAACCAACCATTCCTAGAGCTTTCTGTTCCTACTATTTGCGGAAGAACCATACAGAGGATATTTGCTCTCTGAAGGAGATGCATGATAGGCGAAGGAAGGAAGAAGATGCAAGATTCAACTTGCTGGAATCCAAAATGACAACACAGGATATTGGACCCAAGCCTAGAGAGTTTGGTCCTAATTTCGGACCCAGAAGATTTCCATCCCAAAGTTACAGAGGAAGACAATCTGGCAGTGGTTAGAGATCAGAAGTGAAGTGTTACAGATGCGGAGAAAAGGGACACATTTCACTAAATTGTCCAAATCCCAAAAGGTCAGTAGATTACAAGCCCTTATGCAGTCGATGTAAAGGAGAAGGCCACACTGCAAAAGACTGTCCAAGCCCAACCCCAGTGAAAAACAGTGCTACTGATAGTCAAGGCCCAAGAGGCTACCTCCAATTTAGTGGAATTGGAAGTTACTGCCATCACACGTGCAAAGAAGAAGGAACCACCTATCCAGAAAGAAAATAATCCTCTTTCCAGAACAGTGAAGTTCAATCTTCCACCAGAAAAACAGAATAGAACAGAGACTGACAGTGCTGTACAGAGTGCCACAGTGCCACAGAGAGTCACAGAGACAGTTCGAGAGACAAAACCAGAGGTCCAGGAGATAGAAGAGGAGGGAGTGCCACAAGTGGCAGAGGAAGTCCCCATGATGCCCCTATTGGAAGAAATAAGGAAAATGAAAATGGGTGTTGCCCCATTCCCTAACCGGTTAGAGAAGCCAGTGGATCCTATTAAGGAATACGATCTGGTCAGAGATCTAGATACCTTTAAACCAACCCTCACATTCCGACAATTGTTGATGTTGTCTCCCAGTTGCCAAAAAAGGTTCAAAAGTATACTGACAAGAAGACATGGCTTAAGGATTGCTCCCTCAATAGCAACAAAGTCCAACAAAGCTCCAGTGCTTGTAAAAGAAGTGGATGTGGCTAACGCCTTCCTAGATCTGGGTACCCCAGAGACTGGCGTGTGGATAAAAGACTGCTTCATTGCAAATGCACTAATTGATGGTGGCTCATCAGTGAACATTATGACGGATGTATTTGGAAAGTTTCCTGGCAAGCTCCAACAGTGGTGGATGGGCCCATATAAGGTACTTGCCGTCAACCCTAATGGCTCTGTCCAAGTGCAGACCGTTGATGCCTCTGATGATCCCTTTCTGATCAATGGATATCGCCTGAAGAAGTACTTCCTTCCTTGGGGATCTTGACAATCATGGTCACCTGATCCTTATCCCTGTTGGCGTGGCACTGTCATTCTTATAATGCTACTTCTGATAGCCGTTCTTCAGCCACTCCTGATGAAGTGGACGCAACCCTCTGTCCCCTCAACCCCACCTTCCAGCCTTGATCTCTTATCCTCTATTTTCCACCAACGACAGTGGCGAGGTAGGTTCTGACAAATGGTATTTCTACCATTCCCTTGCTTAAATCGAAGAAAAAAAAAACAGAAAAAAAATATACATATCGGTCATGGGAGGAAAGGACTTCGGTCCCTGTCATGCCAACCTATTCTTTGAGAAAAGGTGGAAACACCCTCGGGAGTTGGAGAAAAAGAAAAGAGAAAAAAGAAAAGAAAAAAAAAGACAAATCTGTTATGGGAGAAAAGGAAGCAATTCCCTGTCATAGCAGGCCTCGTTCCAAGAAAAGGTGGCAAACACCCTTGGGTGAGAAGCTGGCTGTGGAAAAGATGGCAACACCCAGCAATCCAGAAAGTGGATTCATCATTTGATATCCCCAGGATCCAATTCCGAAGCTGTCTCCCTTGGTATGCTGTGTCCTGGGTCTCTCTGTAGAGTGTCTAACTGTCCTCTAGCAGACGACATGTCCTATCCAACACAATGTTCGATTTGATGGCTACCTCCCTGGGTACACCTCTTCAACAACTAACAACGTGATCTTCATCGACAAACAATCGAGTGATGTGAGCTTTCATCCTAATCGGATGGGGAAGTGAGTATGGTTGCCCTCTGTATCTATCAGAGAGTGAGACAGAGGATGGGGCGAGTGACCAGTCTTTTCCCTTCAAATCAAATGAGAGGTGAGAAGTGTGAATGAAGTGTTGCATGCAAGGGATGGGCCTCTCAATGCACAAAGCACGATCTGTTTCTGTGCACTGCACTATAAGGCTCCCTGGCCTTCCTTCTCGCACCGTATGCCAGCACTGGGCGGGATGCACAGTTGCACCATCAAATGCGCACAAGGCATATAACCTTTGCACAAGTGATCGTGAGGATTACATCAATGGGTTTCAGGAAAGGGCTGCCCTCCTGTATCTTTCAGCAGAGCGTGAGACAGAGGGTGGGCTGAGTGTGACTGCAGTTTCTTCAATCACTTACCGAGAGGTGAGATTGAGGGACGTTACGACACTTGGAGTCAGGTATGTTCTCGTTTCCCTATGCACCCACGGGATGGGTCTCTACCGTCATCACAGGACACGTCACCCTGTTCTGTACACTACACTGTAAGGCTCCCTTGCCTTCCTCCTTGCACTTATGCCAGACGGGTTAGACGCACTAATGCACCATCAACTGTGCACCCTGGCATACTCTTTCTGCACCATCCCCTTGTCGATTCCTAAACCGGGTATGAGATATGGGTTTCAATCATCCTTCCTTGAGTGATATTAGTCCTGGGGCGAGTGACAGTTCTTTCATTCCATTTGAGTGACTGTGAGTTGAGTGCAATATCTCTCGACATCGATTCGATACGATTCCTTCAACCAGCTACCTCCCTGGGTGCTGCCACGTGGTCCCTGCCATGAAGGACGTGTGCTGTGAAGATGCCTTGATACCTCCTGCAGCCGACAACAACACAGGACGTACCATCGACAATCAACCTTGATTCTCAACAACATGGGCCAAGTTTTTCTAACCCTACAACTTCTGTTTCTCAGTGACGTTCATGTTTTAAGTGTGGGGATGTTAGTGGATGGTCTGTGGTGTGGTCCTAGGTCCATGTTGTTCGGTTAACCCTGTCCGTTAAGGTCTTAAGTGTGGGGACGCGTCCCTGCGCGTCTACATTGCATACCCTTTTGCATATGCCTCAACCTGCTCATACATGTATGCCACGACTTGCTTTTACCCTAATGGAGTCCCTTCCCACCCACTCGTCTATGTTCCACCCACCCTCGGTGCTGTTCCCTTGCAGTTCTTCTTAATTCCCTTATTTTGTTGTCCTGCCATGGCATCCTACGTTCACCGAAGTCTACATCCAACCTTATAGCCCTGTTCCTCCCTTTGAATTGGCCATTTTTCCTTTTTACCTACCCCTGTTCCGGTGCACGGTTCTCGAGTTATTAATTTTTGATGCATTTTATATCCATTAGCCGGTTTTCCATGTGAACGTGCTTTTCTTGCTTCGGAACCGTGATCTGACATCCTAGCTCTGACAAGAACTTTCTCCCTGAAATTTTTCCTTTTTACTCCGTGTCATTCCGATGCACAGTTTGTTCAATATTAATTTTACAGTTTTTCAAGACTTTTTTGTGTGTCTTTTTGACATTTTTCCATGTGAACCTACCCTGTTTGCATCGGAATTCCAATTTGATTTGACAGCCGTGTCCCTCGTGCCTTCTCCCACCTTTTTCCTTTTTCCTCCACCCCCTTTTGCCTTCTGGATTATTAATTATTAATTTTTCAATGTGTTTTTGGACGTATTTTTGGTGTTTTTCGCATGTGAACCCCTCTTACTTCAATCGGAACTGTGTTTTAACATGACAACCTTGTACCCCCCCTTCTTGCGGACATTTTTTCTTTTTACTGCCTATCATTCCGGAGCACGGTTCGTCCAATATTAATTTTCGATTCCATTTTTGGATCTTTTTTTTGGGTTTTTCCCACGTGAACGCGTCTTAGCTCAGTCAAAACTATGTTTTGATGTGATAGGATTGTCGGGCACGTCTTTCTACAAATTTTTCCTTTCTACTGTACCTCATTCCGATGCATGGATCTTCCGATATTAATTTTTAATTGCATTTTTGGACCCGTTTCTTGCATTTTTTGCATGTGAACGCCCTGTCTTTCCCCCGAAACCCCCATTGCACATTTTCCCTGTCTTCCCCTGCCGTCCTGCCCAATTTTTTTTTACGACATTTCGTTTTGACGTTCGGATTGGGAGATATTAATTTTTATTTATTTTTATGTGTTTTCGTGCGACTCGTCCCGCGCGTGAACGCACCCGTTTTCGATTTTACGCGTCTCATTGCGCCCCGGTCGCGTTCACGTGCCTCGTCCCGCCATCCCGGTGCTATTTCGATCCCGTCACGGCAAATTTTTTTACCCCGCCCTGCGCACGCGCGCGGGACGGGGGTACGCCTCTCCTTTATGGGCCCCCCGCCCATTCTTTTCCCTTGGACACCCTAACCCATGGGCTCCCCTACCCAACCCTGCTCCTACCCTTTCCCCATGGGCCTCCTGCCCATCTCCTCCTTTGGGCACCCCACCCCCCATGGGCCCCTGCCCATTCTCTCCCATCCTTTCCACCCTCCCCCATGCCCTTTTCTATCCCCCCCCCTCCCCACCCCAACTGCTTCTCTCTCTCTCTCTTCCTTTCTCCCTGCGTGTCGTGCCCTCCATCTCTACCTCCCTCTCCACCTCCTTCTTCTCTCGCCTCCTCCTCCTCTACTCCTCCCCTCTTCTTCTTCTTACCCTACTCTGCTCCTCTCCTCTCCTTCCCCTCCTTCCCCTCCCTCTTCCCCTCGTAGTAGCCGCCCGCCTCCAGCCTTCGTGGCCCGCCCTGCCCTAACCTGACACTTCCCTCACGTCCTCGCTGAGGACGCCCCCGCAGCCCGTGTACGCCTTGTCCTCCTGCCATCTGCCTGCTGACGCCCACCCTCCCGCCCGTAGCGCCCTCCTCCAGCCGTGGCCCTGTGCCCTGGCCGCCGTGCTGCCCGCGTTCACCGGGCGCCCTCCCTGTCGTGCCGTCCTCCTCGCCATTGGTGGTCTCCTCCCGCCCTGCACGACTCTGCGCCAGTTGACCTTCGCCTCTGTCCCTGCCACGTGCCACCTGCATCACCCACACACACTCCTACCCTCCCTAAGCCCCCCTTCCCCCCATCACACACACACTAAACACACCTAACCCATCTAAGCCCCTCTTCCCCCATCTTTACACAAACCCACTACACCCCCCTTTCCTCCCTTTCCACCATCACATTAAACGCACCTACCTCATCTAAGCACCCCTTCCCACCATTACACACCACCCTACCCTGCAAGCCCCCTTTCCCCCCCCCCCCCCAACCCGCACACCTGCAACCATCACATTAAACCCCCCTACCCCCCTGTAAGCCCCCTGTCCCACCCGAGCAAACCCGCAGCAGACAACCCCCTCCATAACCCCTGTTCCCCCGCAGAAACCCCACCAGCCAATCCCACCCTTCTTAAACCCTGTTCCCCCATTTCGCAGAACCGCAGCACCCCTGCTCAACTACCGTTCACACCCCGCAGCAACTCCACCACCGCAACCCCCTCCATAAACCCCCGTCCCACCCGCCGACACCCTCGAGACGCAGCCACACGCGCGAGTATGTGATTGTTTGGTTGTTCGTGATTGCTTGTGTGTGCAGGTGCGGGAGATCATTCGCCGGTTGTTGACACGCAGTTGCCACGCAGCCTATTTCTGGGTATTTTCCCAAATTTTTAATTCACAAACCCGCAAACCCTTTTTAAAAAAAAAAACATTGCAAAATGTAAAAAAAATCATTAACAAATGCTTAAAATTCATTTAAAAAAATCCAAAAAAATCTAAAAAATTTTCAATCTTTTTGCAACAAATTGCCATATTTTTCTAACCTGTAAATTTCAAAAAAAAAATCAGACCATTTTCAAATTCAAAATTCTTTTAAAAATACCCAAAAAAAGAAAAAATTTCATTAAAAATGCTAAAAAATTCCAAATTAATTATCGAAAAATTCCTAAAATTTCCATTAACATTTTTACTTATTTTTGGCATATTTTCTAAGCTGTAAAAATACTTCATTACACACCTAAATTCATCAAACAAAAAAAATACACAAACAAAAATAAAATAAAAAATCATTTTTCATCCAAATACCAACTAAACATCTAGATATTTTTGGATTGAGGAGAGCGCATTCTTTGCATTCACATATACCCACTACCAGGTATTTTCCCTTTTATATTATTATTATTTTTTCACTACCCCTAAACTCATAGTTAATTTTTAAAATGAACCCTAAACACCACCATGGCACGCGCATTCGCACTAAACCCACCATTTTTTTTAATAAAAATAAATATGCCGCTCACTTAGCACGCGCTAAGTGCGTTAAAGAAGCACTTTAATATTTTTAATTAAAATGAACCAGGCGTCACAAGAGCACGCGCTGGCAAAAAAGCACTCCACATCACCTTAATTTTTAATAACTGAACTTGCATTTAGAGACCCAGTCTGGGTATCGAAGTCCGAGATTCGAATTAAAGCACCGCTTTAACCTAATAATTGGTAATTAACATTTTAAGAAGGAACCGCTGTTTTCTTGATAAGGTTTATCACTTAATAAAAATTTACCCATTTCTTAATAATTTATTAAAATGACCCTTTCATTAAATTAATTCCCCTTCACTACACTTAATTTCCCCTTTTTAATGAACTCGTTTCGTGGGATGGGTATGCGAAGTCTTCGGAGTTATCTCCATGGTCAAAACCTAATTATCAAAAGTTGTGGTCTTGATATGTGAGGGTTGTTGTGATGTTTTGGTTTAGTTTCTTTGTTACGGTTACAGGTACGGTGTGTAGTTTTTTTTCTTTATTGCCTGATATGGAATTTTGGGTGTTTGCATGTTGCATAGCATGAAGCTTTCGGTCGCATATGTCTAGAGGTCATGTCGAATTTTTTCTAGGCTGTGGTTTGCTTGGGGATAGTTGGTCGAGTCCCGTTTTATTGTTTTGGTTGATATCTTATCCTTGGTTTTTGTCTGTTGCTTTGCAGGCATTCTTCTTGATTGTCTGTGTTTGTGGTGTGTGTGTGTAATCATCTGCATGGCGCCTTCTCACACTCCCCCCTATCCAGTATGTCCCACTAGTCAGTAGGAATTACTCTTCCCTACTCACTTTTGAGCCTCTCATGAAGGCGGGACTCACTGTTTTTGTGGCTGCCTCCTTTCCATTGCTTCCAGAGGATCCATCGCTGTGTGATGAGTTTCTGGCCTCCTACAGCAAGAAGTCGGGACTGGTCCAGGGTATTTCTATGACTTTGACACCTCGAGGCCTAGGGAAGGCTCTGTCTCTTCCCTCCAAAGGTGAACCCTTTGTTACAACTCGCCAGCTTTTCTCTAATGAAGAGATTTTGAAGCTGTTACAAAAGTAGACAAGGGAAATGTTGGATGTTAAGAAGGTGATCAACTCTTCAGGAGTCTCCTTTTCCATGATCACTGATCCTGTGTGGAAGTTGGTCTGTCAGTTTCTCCAAGACAGGTTTATGCCTGCAAAAATGCCATCCCATTACTTGTCCAAAGATCTTTTCACAACTTCCAGGATGGTGTTAAAAGGCGTAGCTATTGATTGGAGCACTTACCTACTCACTAAGATGGATCAACATTTCGTGAAAGTCACCAGGGGCAATGTTACCAATGTCACCTATGGATCGTACTTGTATGCCTTCTTGACCTACTCAGGTTTACAGAAGAGTGTCCCTCCACCTCCTCCATCTGATCCAGTTCCTCCTCCTCCACCTTCAGATGAGTCAGAACCAATTGATATAGAGAATGATGATTCTCTGCCTCCCCTGGTCATACAGTGCAAACGCTTAAAGCGGGTAGCAGATAAAGCTCCTTCAGTTCTTCCTTCAATGCCCATTCCTGCTACCTCTGGCAGTGATCTCCCTGGTTATCTCACATGTAATAACCTGTTCAGAGCACATCAAGAAGGCTCGTTGGATATATCAGTCCCCTCACTGAACAGTCTAGTCTCGGGAGATGCTATTCCTTTCCTATGTAAAGACATTCAGAGTTCCATTGAACTGTCAGTGATGATAGCCTGTGTTCAACAGCTGTACGCTTCCTTTTATGAAGAACCGATGCAGTCTAAGGACCAGTTGCATAAGGCAACATCCGAGTTAGCCTCTGCTAAGGATACCCTAGCAGATTTGTTTAAGCAGATGGAGCAACAAACCCAACTAGTCGCAACCCAAAGAGATGATATATCTTCTTTGAAGATTCAGTTAACAGAGGCTCAATCAGAGGTTACTAGAATCTCAGAGGAGAAGGAGAGGATATCCAGAGAAGCGCAAGAGTTCCAAGCTCTTTTAGATGTCAAACTTTCAGCCTTACAGACTGCTAATGACACAGTGGAATCACAAGCTTCCCAAATCAAGCAGTTGCAAGATCAACTGGCAAAGTCACGGTCCGTTCCTCCAAGCCCTCACGTTCCCTTGATCCCTTCTCTCTCACAGCAGGACTTGGTAACTCTTCAGAGACAGGCTACCTTGTGTCCCTTATTCCAAGACAAAGTGGAAAGATTGCAATCCAGAATGGACTTGCTATGGTCTACATTTGAGCAGTTCCAAGAATATGTTCCTCCGGACCATTCTTTCTTTGTTCACTACCAATTACAGAATTTAGCCTTCTACATGAAGCTTTCCACGATGGATTTACCTCTTCCAGAGGATGGATGGAGTGGGGCTTGGTCTGCTGAGTTGCTAATAGAGGTGATACAGGTGACAAGTTGGGGTCGTGGTTGGATGGACTGTTTTTTGAAGATATATTGAAGATCAAAGTTGAGCTTTTAAATGAACTTGTATTCCCTTTTTCCTGGGTCGCGAGGACGCTTCCTTATTAAGTGTGGGGATATGTTGAGTATTGAAATGACTTATTTTTTGGCTGATTTTTGTTGTTTTTGAGAGCTGAATGGTTGATTTTATGAGATGATTGATTGGTTTGGAAGTGGTTTGAGAGTGTTTTGGATAGGTTGGAATGGTTTTATTGAGTTCATGATGGTTTTCAGTAGAGATATGAGGTTCTGTGAAGTTCTGATAGGTTCTGATTGGTTCTCTATACCTTCTGTATAGCTTCTGTTTTGTTCTGTTTTGTTCTGATTATCTTCTGAAAGGAGGGATGGATTGATGATTGATGAAGATTGAGATCTTGTGAAAGCTTATTGAATGGTTTTTGAGAGTTTGGAATGGTTTGAGTATGAGTTATGTGGTTTTGATGACCTTCTGTGACCTTCTGTAGATCTTCTGTAGAGCTTCTGTTTCTGGTACTGTACTGAAGCTATTCTGGTGCTGTATTGTGTCTGTTCTATATGCTTCTGTATGTGTTCTGATGGATGAGAGTGTATCTTGGGAAAGTTTTCTAGCCTTGGAAAGAGGTGAATACAAGTGCAAAAGAGCTAAAAGAAGTGAAAGAAGTAGCTGTTGAAGACTCAAGTAAAGAGTGGAGTGAAGTGACAGTAGTGAGCTATGAAAGGACACTGTAGTGGCTCTGGTGACTCTTCATACTAGACATACCTCTTGGGAGGAGTATCCACGACCTAAGAAGGATTATTGTGAGTGATTATGAGAGATTGTAGTGAGTATATGATGTATTATTGATGGAGAGAGAGAGAGTGTGTCAGAGATAGCCAATTCTACTAAAACAGAGTGATTGTACATAAGAGATTGAGAGAGAAGACTATGAAGACATTGAAGATGAATACTATGTGATGTATTTCCATTCAAAGATGGTGTATTCCGTTGCTTTCTTTGTTATATTGATGGATTTTGTGAAGATATTGAAGAATATGATTGATTCTATCAAATCCGTGGAAGATCTACATGATGTTGTATGAAGATTTGTTGTGCCTAGTGTTCTTTTCTTCATTGTGATCATATAAAACCTAATAAAAAAGCTTGTTGATGTTACAAGATAGATTTTCTTGCAAGAGAATTCCCTTTTCCTTGGTGTTCCTATGGGGCTCCCGTAAAGTGACTAAGAATACGAAAATTGGATATTTGCTTGGAAGAAAAAGACCAAATTGGAATAACATATGTACTACCATTTGAACTTAAGGCATTGATTAAGTGGGGTTAATAGGGTACGTCCCTAACCCAAGGATATAGGGTTAACAAACATACCCTTGGGATATTGCCAAGTCGCAATTGATCCCGGATCGAGTGTTGGATGCATTCGGAAAGAAGGATTCGCTCCTTAGCAGTTGGCCAAAATAACGACCAATGGAAATGATTTTGCTTGTAACAGTTTTAAGAGCACTGTTATGCTTTGTTTTCTCAAAGAATTAAAGGATGAAAAGATATCTAATGCTTTAGGTTGAAGGCGTGAAGGAAGAGGCAGCTTCAGTTACCCCCGACTACGTGCCTGACCCTAACCAAGGGAGTTGTTAACCACGTCGGGAAGATGGACCAAACCCACCGCAAGAGGTCTCTCCATTGAGCACTGCTTGGAGCAAGAGGATGCTTGGGTGCAGGAGGGGGCTCTGGCCGTAAATCCCTTGCCTTTCGGGCCCTGCACAAGAGGCCAATCTGACTCGGGATTGGATCTCGAGGCCTGCATACTAGTCTACGGGTGGAATCTTGGATTAGTAATCCCTGTGGATTGCTGGATAGCCTTCGGGCGGATTATGGATAAGTCTACGGGCTGGACTTTGTGTATTTCAAAGATAAATATGATAACCTGTTGAAAAGAAACTTGTTTGACATTGTTTTTTTATATCAAGTACTATGATTATGTGAAGGAACCAGTGCCTAATGGGCTAATCAAGGAAGGTGATTGATACATGTCTAACTAAATGTGTTAGGTAATTAAATAACTAAAACAACCTGAGGAAAGTGTGGAGGATGTGTCCATAGGTCCGTCCTACGGATGGGTGGTCCCGGTTGGCCGTGAAATTTTCTCAATCATGATGGACAGCAAGAGGATCGTTCAAAGAACACGAATAGCAAGAGCATTGCTCTAAATATAAGTTACAACAATCCTGATTTACGCTGTTTTAGGCAAACGGAATGGGACTATGGCTTATGGCAGAGAGTTCGAGCCTTGCATCGCTCTCGTTTCCCATTCTCCTTGAACCAAGTGTAGCGTGAGTCCACTTCGGACCTGGCGTTTTTGCGTAAAGTAGTTCGCTCGGGTTCGACGCTAGTTGTCGTTTAAGAAATGACCAATAGGGAAAACCTTGATTCAGGTCGGTCCTAAGTGGGAACAGCCAGAATACTTCCGCTACCGGGCAGATGTGGAAAGTCCTAGATCACAAACCCCGTAACATTCCATGGGAGTGCCGGGCGGAGCTTTCTAGACATCCTTTCCGATGGACTGCTAAGATGTGTCCTGAAGATTACAGGTGGACACGTTACAGATCATGTGTATAGGGCCCAAAATCATTGAATAAACAATGTGAGCTAAGGGCCTAGAGATAGATTGGGTAACTAGTAAGTCTTCATTGTATAAAGAAACTAGTTGCACATAAATTATGCATAGCCTATGTGCATGGGAACATGTATATGCAAAGACATATGAATGCATATGTATGTGAGTATGTATGTGTAGCTTATGCATAATTGTACTTCATGTGCATACCTATGCATAGCCTATCTCTATGTATTACCTATATGTGTACCTTTGCATGTGCAATGCCATACATTATGTCATGCCACTAATTCTAATGCAATATTCTTTTGTAAATGTATGTTATCATGCATCTTGGGTTCATCCTTCTTTTACAAATGAGTTGTACATGTGTTTATGAATAGATAGTCCTCTGCCTTCTCCCCCACAAATATCCCCATAGTCATTAACTAGATCTATGACCATATCTCCATCATCTGATATTGAAGTGACAAGAAAATCTTTAAGGAAAAGAAAATCACAAATGAGGAAGAGATTAAGTTGGAAATAAGATAACAGAATGTTCATGAATACTTAAATAAATGGGAAGAGATAAGACAAGTTGACAAAGAGATTAAGATGGAAAAGGAGGAAGAAAAGGGTCATCCTTACTTGGATCAAAGAGTATAGAGTGACAATGGACAAATACTATAGAATGGTTCAAGTGAAGAGATTCTAACTCATTGATTAAATGATATATTGGTAGGTAAAAATGTGAGAGGCCATGATAGCATCAAGCGATGATAATCTCATGAGTTTCTTGGATTAGGTTGAATTTGAGTTTTCCAAGATAAGTTATAAGGATATAACAACTAATAAATACCTTCTTAGTGCATAGTAGAAGGCTATTTTGTAGGAGCTACACATGGAGATTATATTTCTAGCTTGGTTCTAATAATCAAGAACTTGAATGGACCATCAAGAGTTACCATATGATTGATGTTTTGAAGATAGAACCTAGTGAATGAAAGTAAAATTGCAAAAAGAGTTTAGAAACCTCATTAATCCAACCTCTAAGGACATGAAGGGGCTAGAAGAATTTGTTTTTTCTCTATTTTTTTTCCATGGGAAAATGTTTGTAATGTGAGAGACTTTTGAATGAGTGTCTAGGAGAAAAAGCAAGTCATGAGAGTACAAAGGAAAGTGATCACCAATCCTTGAGTAGGTTCCTAGATAATGATGACTTGTTGTACTTATGTATGGTTAATTAGGTATTGGAGATAGGATTTAGTTATGAAGAGAGACTTGGAGAGACTCTAATTAATATTATGAGTGATTGTGAGGATCGAAATGAGTTGGATTTGGATGGACCTTAGACCATATTTATGAGTGTGGGTGAAGAAGAAAGTGAATGGGGCCACAAGAATGGAATCAATACGTTTTGAAATGCTTTCATAAAATTTTGGTTTTCCTCAACTTGGATGTAATAAAATGCATGCTTTGTAAGGTTTCAACATAATTGAGCATGAATTAGGTTGGATTTTTAATGGGTTCTCCTATGTAGTATAAATGAAACATATAAATGCTTCTAAACTAGGGGAGGGATAAATATGTCACATTTTTTATTAAAGGAGAAAATCTCCTAAGTCTGCTGCTCTAGGAAGGTCAGTTCTAGGTCCTCCTTTGAATGACAAGTTTGTATACTAGGATATTGATAGTTTTGATAGGCTAGGAGCCTCAATTCTATTTTAACTATGATACATCTAACATCATAGGCCAATACATTTTTCTTTGAGGGTTGAAAAAAATAAGCTGGATTGAAGAATTTGAACATCAAGGAAGATGGAGTAAACTTTTGATGTGTTAAGCTAGCACTTCACAAGATGAGGGTTCATAAGCACAACATTACACTTTTTTATTTAGTGCACCATTACACATGGGGGTCTTATATGTGCTAATGAATTTTTTCACTTATGTATACCTAGTAAGTTGCTAAAGATGGATTTTAGTACTATAAGGAGACTTGGAGAGACTCTACTTGATATTATGGGTAATTGTGAGGATGAGAGTGATTTGCACTTGGATGGAGCTTACTTAGAAAATCTCCATGAGTGCAGGTGAAAGAAAAAGTTATAAGGCCATAACAATTAAATCAATACCTTTTTAAAAGGCCTTGATAGTTCTCTTAGATTTCCTCAAGTTGAGTGCGATACAATGAAACCTTTGTAGGGTTCTAAAAAAGGTGAGCATGGATTGGATTGGATTTTTAATGGGGTTTTAGAGTGACATACATGATGTATAAGAATTCCTGCAAACTAGGGGAGGACAAAATATTTCACTTTTTATTAAATGAGAAAATTTTCCTAAGTTTACAGTAGCAAGGTTAGATCTAGGTGTTTGTTTGCATGAGAGATATGCATACTAGAGTCTTGATAGTTTTGATAGGCTAGGATTCCAGGCTCTACTTAGCTTGTGAGTCCTGTGGTACACTTAACATCATCGGCCAATGCATTTTTCTTTGAGGGTTTGAAA
The DNA here is from genome assembly GCF_053477565.2 of Lygodium microphyllum. NCBI lineage: Eukaryota > Viridiplantae > Streptophyta > Polypodiopsida > Schizaeales > Lygodiaceae > Lygodium > Lygodium microphyllum. The sequence continues at coordinate 35,518,146 of NC_141158.1, forward strand.
AAAGAAGCTAGATTGAATGAGTTGAACATCAAGGAAGATCGAGTAAACTTTTGATACCTTAACTAGCACTCCGAAAGTGAGGGTTCATAAGCACAACATCATTAAGCAAAATATGGAATCTCTTTTTTTCCCCTTAAGGATTTTCTCTCACCTCTCTCTCTCTCTAAAAGGAGATTCCAAAATAATATTTTAGTAAGAGATCTTCTACAATCAAGCAAATCTCATATTTGTATTTTCAATAGATTTTACCTCATATTTTATTCCGAAACTGTAGGATAAGGTCACTTTTTCTCAAAATACTCATAACTAAAAAAATACATTTCTATTTTCTCTAAAAAAGGAGCCAATCATTAATATACAACTCTTTAATTCCTTCATGACTTTTCAACATTAAAATATATTAGAACAATTCTCATTCTTGCTTCTTAAAAGGGCAGAAATTGGGAAATGATATAAAATGACGTACACATCATATTTTAAGATTATTTTTGACCTAGAGACACCTTTTTGACTTGAGAGCTTCCTTGTAAAATTTTATCTTTTTTGGACAAGTATATGCCTATTTCTGGGAATTTTTTCATTTCCTTTCAAAGCTCTAATTTTGTCCGAAATTTTGTGTACTACTCTCCTTCGGTCTAGAATATGGTTTCTTGCATACGAATTCTTCTAAAGCAGTACTTAATACTATCTACAATACTCTCTACCCTACTAGAAGCAATCTCAAGAGTGGTTTTGATACCATTGGCTAAAATCAAATAGTCTCTATCTACAACACTCTTTACCTTGCTACAAGAAATATCCATCTTCATCAGTACTATGCTACAAGATATCTTTCTCTTCAACATTCTCTTCAAAAATCTATACTACAAACAATCAAGTGATAATGGAGTTATCTTTATTTTTAAAATCTCTGCGATGTTATTATTCTTCATAGTTGTTGTTTAATCCTTAAGCATCATATCATAGAGAGAGAGAGAGAGGGGGGAGGAGAGAGAGTGTGTGTGTGAGAAAGGGAGAAGGGGGGAAAGAGAGAGGACTATGTAAGATGAACTAAGAAAATAAGTAATAGAGTGACACATACTAAATTAGGGCAGAAGATAAGATGATTTTATTGTTCTCCAGTAGCCAAGATTATGTGTAAATGTGTTTAAATATCTTTGATCAATTCTTGTTGAGAGACAGAGAGAGAGAGAATATTTTGGATAGAATACAAGATAAGATTTTATACTAATTAGGTTTAGATTAAAAGCTAAGATTACAATATTATTAGGGGTTGATTAGGGTCTATCATGACTAAATTCAAGAGAAAGAGACAAGATCCAACTAGGTGAAAAATAGCACATATATAGTGAATCAAATGGGTATAATTGTGTGATTTGAATGTTAATCCAAGTTAAAATTGGCATATATTTTTCTTTGCAGAATGCAAGTGTAGGACGTACCAAGAGAAAGAGAGATATTCACTTTCAATTGGAGGATGAATATGCACCAATGTTCAAAAGAATTGTGGAAAGGGATGATGCAATAAGATATAGGATGCAACAAGAAAAAAATGCAAGGAAAAAAAATGTGGACCTTTGGGTTGATGGGTGCATTTATCCACTCAATCTAGTCACTCAAAGGCCACCATAATTTGAAGGGCTTACATAAATTGTAGAGTTTTTTTGTGAAGGCAATGAAGGACTGTATGGATACACATGCAGACTTGTCACACAAGGATTAGCAAGGGTTCATCAAGCCTTGACAAATATGCAGTCAAGATTATAAGGGAATATGTAATCTTTGATGGAAAATGATAGATTATTGGTTGAGAAGGATAGGGAGAACCAGAGCCTGCAACAAGCAATGTTTATCATTGAAGATGCTATGCATACTACACACATGCAGAATATGGAGTTATAGTCTAAAGTTATTGACTTGGAGAAGGAGAATTGAAACATAAAGAGGAAGCTCACAAAAACTTTGGAGATTGGGCTCACTTTAGGAAAAAAAGAAGCACGTCGGTGCATCTAGTTAGTTAAACTAATTCACCAATTAACTAAAGAAAGTGGACAATATCATTGATGGATATATGCTCAATTTGTTACAATGAGAAATATATTCTCTCATGTAGGGAATGATACTACTGCCAAAGTCCTAAGCAAGGATATGGTAAAGAATGAATTGGAAAATTGTAAGTTCACGGACATTGTAGATGGCATCACAAGTGAACATCTTAGAGATGTGAGAAACTTCTTTACTGCTATAGATGCTCAGGGATTATGTAACAAGGTGGGAATGAGTTCTAAGTCTTAAAAACTAAGTGAGTAATGTCTTTGCCAAAACCATTTCACGTGAAGAAGGCTCAAAAGCAACTAAATGAGAAAGTTTTAGAACTAATTGGTGAGCCAACGCATTTGGAAAATACAAACATATTGAAGTATGGTTCCAAAGAAGTTGCATTCGTATTCAATGCATCCAACAACTTTGTATTGGATATATGTAGGGTTTAGATTTCTATTGTCGAGTTCTACAATATGTCTATGGAAGAATGTAGAGGCAAGCTTAAGTCCTAAAACTTGATGAGAATGAGATTATTAACGGGCAAAAAATTGAAAGTGTGAGTATAACATTTATGAATTGAGTATTAGATCTCAACATCGATGAAAATGATCATTTATACTTTAGTGTACAATCAGAGAATGAAATATGGTGGGTTGTAGCATTTGAAGTACCAAAGGAGGAATATGAAATAATTAAAGTTTTTTTTTACCTCCCTAATACACCTAGTGTTATTCAATAGAAAAATAATGAAGAAATTTTACACATCGGGGGGTTTGGGGACTATCAAGTTGAATGGCATCTTGCAAGTGATTTAAAAACATTGAAGTGTATGTTTGCTTTATCAAATGCAGTGAATGCAAAATTTTCATGCATATACTGCATGCAAACTAGGAAGAAGGTTCTATGTTTGTAGTCTTAAACTATAGATAAATTGAATGTACAAAAACTTGAATTGCACTTTTTAATCCCAAAGAGCAATAAAGTATAGATAAAGTGGCTTGCAATAAGTTAAATTTAGAAAATATATCAATGGCACCAAAATGAAGCTTCAGTCATTCATATAGACATAATTATCGTAATCAAATAATATCATCCATTTCCTAATCTAGTATAGGATTATTATTGGTTTGTAAAACTAACTTTAAAATCTAGTATAATATTTTTAAATAATTGATGCTATTATTATAAAACATAATTTCATAAACTAAATATTCATTAATATACAAACCAATTTTATAGCCATCGCAAATAACTAATTATGAAATGTAGGAAAAAGCATTGAAGTTGGTGTGTTAATCTAGAACAATGAGTTGTCGCATAGTAGTGATTAAACGTAAGAAATGTAGATCATTCATAATCATCAACTTGAAAGAAATTTAGACATACGACATGATGTAGGTTGAGTTCTTTGTACACGTATTTATAAACCAGGGTTGATGGACTTATGGAGGGGACCTTTGAAAAAATGTTCTACAAAAAGACTTCAAAGCATGTGCTTATGTTGAGAGAGAGTGGGAGTGAAAGAGATTGCAAGCACTAGTAAACATAGTTAGGTTTTTCTTTAAAAGAAAAACATATGGCTATCATTCTTTAAGCAATGCTTTAGTTTTATCAATCCTTCTTTTTACATAAAATCCTCCCAAAAAGGCTAAAACCTACATGCTTTCTTTTACATGTCATCCTACTCTAGAAGGTATCTCTAGCTTTTGGATATTTACAAGATATAATATCTAAAATATTAAAAATTGGCTAAACTTGTCCAAAAATCTAGTATTGTTGAACCATCCAAATTACAGACACTAACATTAATGACTAATATGGCATTGGATCTCTGATCAATAAGAAGCCTAATGAGGATGCACTCTAGAGTTTTTAATATTGTGTGCACGTAGTGGCACGACAATGTACCTTACAAGGGTACAAATACCTTGTGGGATAAGAAAACAAGTATCATGATCATGAATGATGAGGGGAGAAGGATGACAGCTCACATGAGAGAGTTGTGCTAATAAGTATTTAGGCACAACATTTGAGACCAATAAGAAAATGTACCAGAGGGAATCAAGGACTATTTGATAGCATCATTACATGAGGAGTTTCTAGTACCTATGGGTATGGAGAGGTTTCTCACATGATGGATGATAGATTATATATGTGCATACATGTCACATAGACGATTTGATGTGTGTAAGGAAATGAATAGTAGTATCCTAAGTGAAAAAATTTATCAACACAAAACTTATTGATGTCAAACTTGTCCATAAGGGAAAAACATGCTTACACACTCACAAAGTAGAGACTTCTCAATGTCAACATCAATTTGTCAACACAAAACATACCAAATGCATGAACACCAAACTCATGAACATCATACCAAATGTATCAATGTCAAATCCATTGATGTCAAATTGAATTGGTCAACACCAACTTTTTGGCATTGGCATGAAGCTTATCATCCCAAAACTTACCAATGTCAAAGTTGTGAATGAAGGGAAAATTTGTCAACTAGAGGAAACTTGTCAACTTGGAACATTCTAAAATTTCTCAACAAGAACTTGTCAATATCAATATCAATGTATCAAAACCAAACTTGTTACCCAAAACTTTTCAATGCCAAAAGTAAATCTTTTAACATTGAGTTTTTTGACACTAACAAAGTTTTCAAGGGATATAGACTCATAGAGGGTGCAAAACCCATCAATAATGATAAAATTTTTGATGCTACAAAACACATCCATGGCGAGAAACTCATTGATAGTGAAAAACATGTCAACACACTGTGTGTCAACACCAAAAGTTATCAATGTACTAACTCACCAACAAGACAAAACTTGTACAAGTGATTCCATCTTACTGAGAGTCCAAATCCCAAGGCCATTTCCAAAGCCTTTGTCAAGGGGATATAAGATGGATATATATGTGTGTTAAGAGGACTGAGGAAGAATTTCCAAGTATTTGGCTTGAAGTTCCCTTACAGAGGCTACAAAGGGAAGTAAGTTTGGATTTTACCTCAAATGGTCAAATATTTGAATTTACCAAAGAGGAAAATCAAAAGGCTTATATGGTCATAAAAGGATTGGAACAAAACCAAAACTTCCTATGTGCGAAGATGAGAGAAAGACATATGTTTTGAACAATCAAAAAATGATATTTTCATAAAATAGTTAGAACAAAAACCAAAACATCCTATGGGTAAATATGAGAGACAATTTTTTCTTTTCATAAAACACTAGTTTTTTGGATAGGATTGCTAATGAGATACCTAGAGAGAAAACTAAAGAAGAAGGAAGCAAATAGATATTTCCTATTGTTTTTTAGGAAAGATTGGAAGGAGGGTATAAATATGCCATCTATAAAGTTCTGAATTTGAGTTTTCCAAGATCAGTTATAAGGATATAAAAACTAATAAATACATTCTTGGTGCACTGTAGATGTAGAAGCTACACATGGAGGGTATATTTCTAGCTTGGGTCTAATAATCAAGAACTTGAATGGACTGTCAAGAGTTACCATATGATTGATCTTTTGAAGATAGAATCTAGTGAATAGAAAATGAAATTGCAAAAAGAGTTTAGAAACCTCATTAATCCAACCTCCAAGGACATGAAGGGCCTAGAAGAATTTGTTTTTTCTCTAAGCTGTTGCCCTGTGAAAGTATTTATAATGTGAGAGACTTTCGAATTAGTGTCTAGGAGAAAAAGCAAGTTATGAGAGTACAAAGGAAAGTGATAATTAATCCTTGAGTAGGTTCTTAGATGATGATGACTTGTTGCACTTATATGTGGATAATTAGGTATTGGAGACATGATTTAGTTATGAAGAGAGACTTGGAGAGACTCTAATTAATATTATGAGTGATTGTGAGGAAGGTAATGAGTTGGAATCGAATGGACCTTACTTAGACCATATCCATGAGTGTGGGTGAAGAAGAAAGTGAATGGGGCCATAATAATGGAATCAATACCTTTTGAAAGGCTTTCATAAAAAAATTTGGTTTTCCTCAACTTGACTGTAATAAAATGCATGTGTTGTAAGGTTTCAACATATTTGAGCATGAATTAGGTTGGATTTTTTATGGGGTCTCGTATGTAGCATAAATTAAACATATGAATGCTTGTAAACTAGGGGAGGGATAAATATGTCACATTTTTCATTAAACAAGAAAATCTCTTAAGTCTGCTCTAGGAAGGTTAGAAATACGCCCTTGTTTGAATGACAAGTTTTTATACTAGGGCATTCATAGTTTTGATAAGCTAGGAGCCTCAATTCTATTTTGATTTTGATTCCTATGGTACATCTAACATCATAAGACAATACATTTTTCTTTGAGGGTTGAAAAAAAGAAGCTAGATTGAAGAATTTAAACATCAAGGAAGGTCAAGTAAACTTTTGATGTGTTAAGCTAGCACTTCATAAGATGATGGTTCATCAACACAACATTACACATGGGGGTCTTATATGATGATGCATTTTGTCACTTATGTATGACTAGTAAGGTGCAAGATATGGATTTCAGTACTATAAGGAACTTGGAGAGACTCTACTTGATATTATGGGTCATTGTGAGGATGAGAGTGATTTGAACTTGGATGGAGCTTACTTAGAAAATCTCCATGAGTGCAGGTGAAAAAAAAAGTTATAAGGCCATAACAATGGAATCAATACCTTTTTGAAAGGCTTTGATAGTTCTCTTACTTTTGCTCAAGTTGAGTGCAATAAAATGCAACCTTTGTAGGGTTCTGAAAAAAGTGAGCATGGATTGGATTGGATTTTTAATGGGATTTTAGAGTAACATACATGATGTATAAGAATTCTTCCAAACTAGGGGAGGATGGAATATTTCCCTTTTTATTAAATGAGAAAAATTTCCTAAGTTTACAGTAGGAAGGTTAGATCCAGCTTATTGTTTGCATGAGAGGTATGCATACTAGAGTCTTGATAGTTTTCATAGGCTAGGATTCTAGAATCTACTTAGCTTCTGAGTCCTATGGTACGCTTAACATCATCGGGGGGGCCAATGCATTTTTCTTTGACGGTTGGGAAAAAGAAGATAGATTGAATGAGTTGAACATCAAGGAAGATCGAGTAAATTTTCAATACCTTAAGCTAGCACTCCACAAGATGAGGGTTCATAAGCACAACATCATTAGGAGAAATATGGAATCTCTTTTTTTCCCTTAAGGGTTTTTCTTCACCTCTCTCTCTCTCTAAAAAGAGATTCGAAAATAATATTATAATAAGAGATCTTCTACAATCAAGAAAATCTCGTATTTTCTTTTTCAAAAGATTTCACCTTTTATTTTACTCCCAAACTGTAGGATAAGGTCACTTTTTCTCAAAATCTTCATAACTAAAAAAAATACAATTCTATTTTCTCTAAAAAAGGAGCCAATCATTAATATACGACTCTTTAATGCTCTCATGACTTTTCAATATTAAAATATATTAGAATCACTCTCATTCTCGATTCTTAAAGGGTGAAAGTTGGAAAATGATATAAATTTATGTACACATGATATTTTAATATTATTTTTTACCTAGAGACACCTTTTTGACTCGAGAGTTTCCTTGTAAATTTTTATCCTTTTTTTGCAAAGTATATGGGGTATCTCGAAGCTCTAGTTTTTTCTTAAATTTTGTCTACTACTCTTCTTCGCTCTAGAATATGGTTTCTTGCATATGAATTCTTTTGAAGCAACACTCAATCCTATCTACAACACTCTCTACCTTGCTACAAGAAATCTCAGGAGTGGTTCTAGTACCATTTGTTGAAATAAAATAATCTCTATCTACAACATTCTCTACCCTGATACAAGCAATCTCCCTCTTCAGTACTATGCTATAAGATATCTTCCTCTTCAACAGTCTATACTAGAAGCAATCAAGTTATAATTGAGTTATCTTTATTTCTTAAATCTCTATGATGGTATTATTCTTCATCACAGCGTTATTAAAATCCTTATGCATCAATTCATAGAGATAGAGAGAGGCGGGACAGAGAGAGTGGGAAAGAGAGGGAGAGAGGGAGAATGGGGGGAAAGAGAGAGGATTATGTAAGATAAACTAATAAAATAAGTGATAGAATGACAAAGAGTAAATTAGGGCAGAAGATAAGATGATGTTATTGTTCTCCACTAGCCAAGCTTCTGTATAAATGTGTTTAAATATATTTCATCAATTCTTGGAGAGAGAGATAGAGAGAGAGAGAGAATATCTGATTAGTTAAACCAATTCACCAATTAACCAAAGGAAGTGGACAATATCATAGAAGGATACATGCTCAATCTACTACAATGAGAAATATGTTCCCTCATGCAAATAATGATACAATTGCCAAAGTCCTAAAGCAAGGATATGGTAAAAAATGCATTGGAAAATTATAAATTCAAGGATATTGTAGATGGTGTCACAAGTGAATGTATTAGGGATTATGTGACAAGGTTGGAATGAGTTGTGAGTCATACAGTATGCTTTATCAACAATCGAATATAGGTTTTAAACAAGTTTTCAAAACTAAGTTAGTAATGCCTGCCAAAACCATTTGTAATGGGCCATAGGAACCCTCCCTTGAAATTTTAAAAGAAAAAGAATTTGTTTTTAATCATTAGTTCAAATTTTTTTACTCCCCCCTCTCTCCCCGCGGACAGTACGTCGGGGAGAGAGAGAGAGAGGGAGTGATGGTGTTGGAGGGCATGCAGCCCCCTAGGTGGGAGGGGTGACCATGCCACCTACCTCCTCCCCTCCCCTATATAAGGGGAGGCTTCTCCCCTCCCCCGAGGAAGAGACAGAGGCTACGCCCCCTTACGTCACCCCTTCCATACGTCGTCCGATTAGCACTGCACAGGGCCACCCAGGCCTCCGTCCCGAGCCACCTTACCCCCTGGCCATCAATCGACCCTATCTCCCCCCCTCCTCGTTGGCGGCGCTACATACTCCTTCCCTGGGCCTTCTGATTGGGGCTCCTTCCCCCCCCCTGTTGTCCTGTTGAAATGGGCCCTAGGCCTTTGATTGTAGTCAAACCGCCCCTGTTTACTGACGTTGCGGGACCCTCCCCAGGGCCCTCCAATCAAGTCGCCTCCCTCCCTGATTTCCATCCAGTTCGGGCCGTAAGGAGAGAAGAAGAAGTGGGAGAGAGAAGGGAAGTAGTGGGAGAGGAGTGAGGAGAGAGAAGGAGTGGGGGAAGAGAAGGGAAGAAGAGGGAGAGAGAAGGACAAGGAGAGAAGAAGGAGTGGTTGAGGAAAGGGAAGTAGTGGGAGAGAAGGAGTGAGGAGAGATAAGAAGAAGGAGTGGGAGAGAGAAGAGGGAGAGAAGGAGAAGGTGAGAAGAGAAAGAAGGAGGGAGAGAGAGAAGAGGAGGAAGAGGGAGAGAGAAGGAGAGAGGTAGAGGAAGAAGAGAAAGAGGTAGAAGGAAAGAGGAGGGAAGTAGAAGAAGAAGAAGAAGAAGAAGAAGAAGAAGAGTACAAGGAGAAAAGAAGAGAAGAGGAAGAGAAAGAGAGGGAGAAAAGAAGTTGGAGAAGGAGAAGAAGAGAGGGAGAGAGAGAGAGAGAGAGTAGGAGAATAAGTGGAGAAGAAGAGACGGAGCGAGAGAGAGAGAGTAGGAGAATAAGTAAAAAGAAGAAGAGAGAGAGGGAGAAAGAAAGAAGGAGAGGGAGTGAGAGTTGGTAAACTGCAACAAGCCACACCCAAACCACTCCATCGGAAAAGGACCCCATCCAGCGGTATTTCCCACCCAAATGTGTCAATCCGAAACACCTTAAGGTCGGTACTACCCAATCTCCGCGAGGCGAATGGCTCCCAAGAAGAAATTCACGGGAAGCGTAGGCGCCCAAGCTACCAGTAATGTTGGAGAGGCAAGCAGAGTGACGAATGCCGCACATACGAATCAAGCCCAAATTCTAAGCTTTAAAATTAATTAGGAATTATTTCTCGTGGAAGGGATGAAAGGATTGATGATGTGCATGGAACAAGAACCAGTCTTAGGGTTCTGTTTATTCTAAGAACTAAGTTGCATGCATGAAATGGAAGAGTTTGAAATTCACATAAAATGATAAGGTTATCACCTTACCTCACATGAAATGATAGCTTTCTAACCAGTTCAGTGCATGAATAGTCATTTAGAATTCACGTTTCGCAATCATGGTTAAAAGAAACACATGAAATGTTAATTTCTGCTCATGAGATACACTTGCAACGTTAGACAAAACCCTAGACTTTCATATACACAAGTCATATGTGATCCGGTGCATTAGAAATAAGTACTCGTTGCCAGGATTAAAGAGAGATGAAAGTCGTTAGGAGGTACAACTATACTAAACGCACAATGTGCACGATGGTTAAGGATGATTGGGAAATCCTGCATAGAACCGCACTAAGAGAATTGGAAGGATCACATGCATCTAGACTGCATATTGAAAAGTCTAAACGAAGAATCATGTATTGCCATGTGTGTTAACTAAGCTTGGTTGGAATTAGAGATTAAAAGACTCTTGGTTGGGTTGCAAATAAGGCATGTCCATTGCCTTGACTGACCAGCTAATGCTTGAGTTAGGGACTAAGATATCCTAATGTAAAACCCAAGGGAAAAGGGCAAATATAAGTCAACTTACCAAGACCATTTGCTTGCGTATCTTTTTTGAAATTATTGTGATCTCGCCAAGTTGCGAAAGACCCAAGATCGGATGCTAGGAGCATCCGGGAAAAAAGGAGTCACATCTTAGCAGTCGGTCATACAAACGACCTCCCAAAATGTTCGTACTTGTACTTAGGTACATTATTTGATCTCTCTGCTCAAGGAACTAATTCAAGGAAAATACTTAATACTTCAGGATGAAATCCTGGAGGGAGAGGCAGGAATAGTTACGTCCAACTGTCTACTTAGCCCTATTCAAGCGGGTTCTTAATCGCGCCAGGTATATGGACCTAGCCCGCCGTGAGAGGTCTCTCCGTGGGTGCTACTTGGAGAAGGAGGACGCTTGGGTGCCAGGGGAGGCTTTCACTGTAAATCCCTTGCCTCTGGATTCCGAACAAGAGGCCGACGTGACTCAAGATGGGATCTCGAGGCCCATGTACTAGTCAACGGGCGGAACTTGGAGCAGCAATCTTGTAGATTGCTGGGATAGCCTTCGTACATGATATTGGATGTACTTCACGAATTTTATAAATAAAGAGCAGTTATTGGAGAAAAAGAACTTGCTTGGCATTGTTTTTGTGTCAGTGTCTAAGTTACGTGAAGGAACCGTGATTAATTTGCTTAATTAAGGAAGCTCATTTTGCATGTCAATACGTAGTGTGTTAGGTAATTAGATAACTAAAGCAAACTGAGGAAAGTGCGGTGGATGTGACTTAGGTCTGTCCTACAGAAGGGTGGTCCCAATTAGCTGGGAACTTTTCTCAAATGTTGAGATAATAAGACAACAAAGACCCAGTGTCAGTAAATGTAGAATTTTTGGTTTATTTTATTTTAGGGGAAAGGAATGGGACTATGCCGTACGACAGAGAGGTTGAGCTTTGCATCCCTCTTGTTTCCCATTCTCTATGAACCACGTGTAGCTTGGAACCGCTTCGTCTCTGTTGTTCCTACGAAAGGTAGTACAACTGGAGCTCGACGCTAGCTTCTTCCTAGAGTCTTTGCTAATAGGAAAGGAACCCTGACCTCAGGTCGATCCCAAGTGGGAACGGATGGACACTTCTGCTCGGGGCAAACTCGAGAAGACCTAGATCTCAAACCCTGTGTCATTTCCTGCGAGTGCCAGGCGGAGCCTTCTAGACCCTCCTCCTGATGGGCTGCTAAGTCGTGTCCCGCAAGCGGACAAGCGGCGTGTTACAGTTGGGTATCAGAGCCAACCAACGGGATCTAAGATTTATAAAGCAACTTAATGGAGGAAAGTAAAGGGAATAAGGGGACAACCGGGGGAAGGTAAGTGGAATAGAGCAGTGTTTTCTGTTCAAAACATTTCCTTACTCACTTATGGATGCTGGGTTGCAGAGTCACGAAGCATGGAACAAATTCTTGGTGTTCCAGGTTATGTTTATGATTGGAATGCGTGCTTTGGATTATCGACAGAGGCTAGGCATGATGAATATTCTAGACCTCATCTACAATCCTTCACCCCTGTATGCAGAATGGAGGTGGACGGGAGAATCAGGAATATACTACATAGCAGCCCATCGACTTGCGTATCTTTAGACCAACCACTTGAAGAGAATCAAAAGGATGGAGGATTTAAAGATCGTGAAGCTATTCATCTTTGTTGAAGCTCATGCAAACGCAACCCTACATGTTGGCGGTCGGCAAGTCAAGCAGAACAAGTTTGTGTATGAAGAAGTGACTCGGGTGATCCCTGCCCCACAGAATCAAAGTGCTAGGGCACTATGAGAAGAACGGGTATCAAAGGAAGGGATACCCCAAGCTTCCTATGAATTATTGATTTCTAAAAATCCATGACCCCACTCCATATTATTACTCAGTCCCTGTAGCTGATTGTAACACAATCCTATTTTCCCTAAACTGATGTACCAATCAGCTTGTGTTACTTTCCCAAAATAAATGTACTGAAAGGGCTATGCCCTCATGAATGAATATGACTTCTTACTATTGTCTATCCTAATTGTAAATGTTGGAAAATGAATTAAGTGATTAGGTCACTTGGCTAAAAGCTGTGCTGGTTATATTAACGTAATATGAGAAACGTTTGATAAGTTTTTAATATAAAGAATCTTATTGCCCAGGCACAACCACAAGTGCAGGTTCCAAGTTTGACCCCTGCACTAAGTACACCTGTGATTTAAGAGAAGAAGTTCCTTCTCAAAAAAATTAAGCCACCTGAGTTTGATGGCAAGGGAAGAATTGTTCAAGTTGATGCTGAGATCTAGATCGAGTCCATGGAGGTCTACTTTGAGGTAGCAGGAACTGCACCTGCTAACCAAGCTATGCTCGCCAAACTTAAGCTTACAGGCGAAGCAAGAATTTGGTGGAAACAATGGTGCAGAGACCAAGCAATCTCGGAAGGAATGGTCACTTGGGAGAAGCTTAAGGAAGCTATGTGAGGGAGGTATCTGTCACCTGCCTACCGCACACAGAAGATGAATGAATTCTATGAATTGAAGCAGCTTGGACTATCGCTTGATGCATATTATTAAAAGTTCATTTCTCTCCTAAAATACGTGCCTCCAATGGATATGACACAACATGTGCCAAAGTTTTGTGATGGGTTAAATCCACCCATAAACACTCGCTTGGAATCAATGCGCCCAACGGACCTATAAGACACACTCATTCGAGCTGCACCAATAATATAGGAGATGCAAACCAAGCCAAGGAACAATAGGACTTGGCCTTACACGGATCGAAACAAGGAAATGTAAAGGGCTCAGACTAAGAGAGTATAGGGTCAGAATCAGGGACAAAGGAAGAAAGCTAGGACCAATGCTGTCAACAACTTTGTTCCTACACAAGGTAATGATTGCAATCTACATTGCTTCCATTACAACGAGCCTAGATACTTCAAGACGCAGTGTCCCAAGCTTAGCAGAGGACAATACCAAGGAAAATTCCAAGGAGCCACAGTCATGGTTAGAGGGAGAACCTCCAGTGTTTCCAATAAGAAGCTGGGCGATGAAGAAGATCCATCCATGGATGCTGACATTGAGAGGGCAATGGTTCACGCCATTCTTCACAAGAAGGGTCCGAATCGCCAATTCTCGGTGATCTAAACTCCATCGGATTATGAAGGTAAAAACTTCAAAACCGGAATCTATTGTGGCAGTACACATTCCTTCATTTTACCGATCTGTGCAAAAAGGCTAGGGATAGCCACAATAGACGCAACTACTTTACTTGTGGAATTGGAAAATGGTCGTGAGGTCTCTTGTACTAGGCAAACTGTTAAAGTGAAATTCCTACTGGGTGGGAAGTCGACTTCAGTGAGATTCAGGGTAATAAACCTAGGTGTCCACGAATGTTTACTTGGAATGGATTGGCTAATATCCAATGATGCCCACATCCACTATGGAAAGGGCCAAGTCTCCTTCCAAAATTCTGAAGGGGAACTAGTTACAACTCAAGGAGAGGCTGGCAAGCCAAAAATACAACTGGCAAAAGCAACACAGATAATAAAAGGAGTTAGAAAGGGCCTACCTGTCTATCTGATTAAACTGAATAAGCTAGATTAGAATCTGGAATCTGGGGAAGAATCTTCATGGTTAAAGGAATATGCAAACATATTTCTTGAAGAGCTGACAGAACTTCCTCCTCAAAGGGAAGTCAACCACAAAATCAAGCTGGTGCCAGGAGCTGCACTAGTCTCAAAGAGACCGTATAGGATGTCCATCCTGGAAGCTATTGAACTGAAAGAGCAACTTAAGCAACTATTAGACCAAGGCTACATCCGTCCTAGCAGTTCACCATGGGGAGCTCTAGTACTGTTCCAAAGGAAGAAAGATGGAACGCTTTGGCTATGCATTGATTACAGAGGGTTGAATCAATCAACCATTAAAAACAAATACCCCATTTCAAGAATAGATAAACTACTTGACCGTCTTCAAGGTGCAAAGATCTTCTCTAAGAGACATCTCAGATCTGGATATCATCAAATAAGGATCAAGCAAGAAGATATCCCAAAGTTTGCATTCGGTATAAGGTATGGACACTTTGAATTCCTAGCGATGTCATTCGGGCTAACAAATGCTCCTGCTACCTTCAATACGTTAATGCAGGATATCTTTAGGCCCTATCTTGATGACTTTGTACTTTTCTTTTTTTACGATATCCTAGTCTACTCTAAATAAGAAAAAGATCATGAACCCTAGCTTCGCATTGTTCTTGAAACAATGAGAGCACACAAGCTTTATATCAAGAATAAGAAATGTGCATTTTTCATGCGACAGATTGAATATCTGGGATTCATTGTATCAGTGGAAGGAATTTCAGTAGATCCAAGTCAAGGTCAGACATTCTGGAATGGCCAACACCAACTTCTGTCAAAGAAATATGTAGCTTTCTTGGATTGACAGGATGGTACAGGATCTTCATCAAAGATTATGCTCTAATTGCAGCGCCTCTGATTGATCTACTAAAGAAGCAAGTGGCGATTGTATGGTCACCTGTCGAACAGACCAGCTTTGACAAGCTAAAGAAAAGCTTAGTATCAGCACCCATCCTAAAACTTCCTAATCTTATTAAGGAGTTTGAATTGGTAACTCATGCTAGCGCACTTGCCTTAGGATGTGTGCTTATGCAAGAAGGTCATCCCTCGTAGTATATTCTTCAAGGAAATTGAAGAGCCATGAAAGGAATTATGCTACCCACGATCTGGAGCTATTGGTTGTCATCCATACTCTCAAACTTTGGAGACATTACTTGCTAGGTAAAAATTTTTCCTTAGTGATAGACCACAAGAGTCTTAAATGGATCTTCACCCAGAATGAGCTCAACATGAGGCAACGTCAATGGATGGAAGTGCTAGAAGAATATGACTTTGAAATCAAATACAGGCCTGGAAAAGAAAATGTAGTTGCCGATACACTCAGTGGCAAGGCATTTCTAAACTCTCTTATTTTGTAAGATCCATCAACAGCAAGGTCACTAGCCACAAAGGTATCAATGCCAAACAACCCAATTCTTGAGCTAGCTAGAGAAGAGGCATGTCATGACCCAGTCTATCAGAAATTGCTAAGGGAGATCCCCATCAAGGATCAAGACCCGAAGCTAAAAATTAAGTATCAAGAATTCTCTATCAGTAGTGGACTTGTCTACTTTAGGACAAGATTATGTATCCCCGCAAGCCAATATCTCAAGCAGAAGATACTCTGGGAAGCCCATAACTCCCCTTTCTCAGGATATCCTAGCTATGCCAAGACCCTTAATGCGGTTAGGAAGAGTTGTTATTGGGATAGGCTCAAGGGTGATGTTCTCAAATATGTCACAGAATGTTTTTATTGTTAATGCATTAAGGTAGAACATGTCAAAATGCCAGGGAAATTGCAACCACTTGACATTCCTCAAATGAAATGGAAATTCATTAGTATGGACTTCGTGGTTGGCCTGCCCCAAGTTTAGGGAGGATACAACTCTATTATGGTTGTACTAGATATGCTCACCAAGGTTGCACATCTCATCCCTGTCTCAAGACAAACTATAAAGCCTCAGACATCGCAAGATTATTCATCAAGGAAATATTCAAACTGCATGGGTTACCCAGAAGAATCATTAGTGATCGTGACTCTCTCTTCACATCACACTTCTGGAGGGCTGTCTTCGAGGCCATTGGGACTCAACTCTATTTCAATACAACTTACTATCCACAAAGTGATGATCAAAAGGAATGACTCAACCAAGTCATTGAAGATATGCTTAGGGCATACTGCTGTCGCGAACCCAAAAAGTGGATTCAATATTTGCCACTAGTTGAGTTTGTCTACAATGCTTCTTACCAACAAAATATTTAGATGACCCCTTTTCAAGCATTCTATGGGCACGATTGTCATACTCCTTTGAGCTTTTTGGATCCAACCTTGAGGGTAGAAGCTTTGAGGCAGATGCTGAAAGACATGGATGACCAAATCAAATCAATAAGACAAGACATCCAAGCTGCCAAGGATAGACAGAAGGCTTACGCGGACTTGAAACGGCAAGACAGATCCTTCGTTGAAGGTGATATGGTCTTCATCTGCGTACGCTGTCAAAAATTTTATTGTTCATAATATAAATCATGGAATTCTTATGAACACAAAATAACTTTACTAGGATTTATATTAGGAATTTTCATACATAACTAGGTCATTGTTACCCAACAACCAACTTAGATATCACTTAGTTTCATAAGTTCTTTTGTATCTGTCATACAATTTTACAGTTATATCATGTATATTGATAAAAAATTAAATCTATGGAAACCCACAACTTGATCAGCTAGGAGTAATTGACAGTTTGCAAGCTAAGTCACATTGGTTCAAGAGAAAATTTTGGTTAGAAATCAAGAAAAGTGCCAAAAGTCCACTAGATTCATGTGGGACCTGAAAAAATGGACTAAAATGACTTGTAAGTGACCTAAGTGGTCAAAGTGAAAAGTGGGAGCCGAGGAGGATGTAGCCTGCATTTTTCGGCGCAAAAAATGGGCCTGCATATCTGTGGCAACTCGAGAAGGAGCTGTGGGCTATGGTGCATGCTCCAAAGCATGCAAACTCAAGACAAACTAGAGCTAAAGAAGAAGATACAAACAAGGAAGGTGAAAGCTCTTCTTACTCGTCCTTTTGGTATGATAAAAATGAATAGTATGATAGTCCATAAAAGGGGGAAACCTGAGAAAAAGTATTCAGCCTGCTCTTATGCACGTTTTCTCTCATTCTTTTCCCTTATTCATGGTCCATTGAAGCCCGTCTTGTACCCAAGTACTTGAGTGATTTTGGGGCAAGCAAAGGGGAGACTTTTGAAGGTGTATGGGTTGTTATGGACTGAAAAAAATCAGTCATAAATAGGGCAGCCCACTGTTCTTGTCCATTTTGATGGTGAGTAAACAAGTGATTTATGTGGTTGTAATAGAGGAAATTGACCTCTTAACATCAGGGCTTTACTTGTGAATGATTAGAGGAGCTTATTCTTGGGATTATGTACACTTTTGGAGCTTGATTATGGGCTGGAAATTACTATTTTAAAATAGGAATGAAGTTAAATTTGTGCTTTATTAATGCATTTCATGAGCTTTTGATCTATGTCTTGAATGTACTTGATTCTACCATCAAAATACTTGTTTCTTGGAGTTGTTATCCATCCATGTAAATGAAATGAAAACCATTTGAGCTTGCATTTGGATTAAATCTGAAATTATCCCTAATGTAATGGCTTATTATTCCCATATGCATTTGATGAATTCAAGACAAAGTCTTTCATTCCATTCATGTATGTTAAATAAACAGAAAAAGCTTGATATCTTCTTCTGCATCTAAGTCATTTCTAAAACCCAAATCTTGTCAATCCCCAATCTTTCCTCCTTCTCCAAACCTTGAATCCCACACTCTTCTTCTGCTCCTAACCTCGGTGATAGACCTTCAACCCCCAACACGACGACAGTTCGAGATGAGATGCCTTGCAACAATTGGTTCATTTGATGCAAGAAAGCCAACAACAACAATTGCAATTTTAGCAGTAGTTGCAACTGCAACAACAGAAGAGACAAGAAGAAGAGCGGAATGATGCTACTGCTATTAAAGCTTTGGAAGCAGTTGGGCAAGAGCTCAAAGCAATTCAATGGGCAAAATGTGTCCTCTTTTATTCGCCTCTATACTGACAAGATGGTCTTCTTTGGAGTTCCTCATCATGCCTGGAGCTGATATTTTGCTCGTTTGGCAGTGCATGGCCTCCAGGACGGAATTCATGGTCTTTTCCAAAAAGATGCAAGATGGTCGGCATTCAAGAAGGCTCTTCGAGAAGAAATTTTTCTTGAAGATTCTGGCCTCATGATGAAGAAAGTCTTCACTGAATGGGTCAAAAGGCCCAATAAGGGACTAACCACCACTGCTCTTCACCGCTAATTTGAAAGCACATTTGCTCAACTAGATCCTGACGATATACTCAACCTCTGTGCTCGACAAGGCAACTGTAGGCTGTTTCTTGCTGCTCCAAGTGACTGCAGCACTCCCAAAAGAGAACACATATCCACTGGTAGATCGTCTATTAAAAATACTACCAGCCCAATCAACATCAATGTATCCATGCAAGTGTATCTGAACCCCAGTCTCATAAAATAGTCCATACTGCAATGTGGACTTCACATACCTAAGTCTGCATCTAGCCGCATCCAAATGTGGTTTCCTTGGAGCCTGCATAAACTGACTTACCAATCCAACAGCATAGCTCAAATCTGGCCTGGTAATAGTCATATAAATCAAACTTCCTACTATGCGTTTGTACATAGTAGGGTCTTCCAGAAGCTCACCTGCATCTGCGCTCAGCTTCACATTCTGCTCCAAAGGAGCTGAAATAGGCTTACAACCTGTCATCCCATATTTGGACAGCATGTCCAATCCATACTGCCTTTGCAAGAGCCGTATCCCACTTGGTGATCTAATCACCTCAATGCCCAAGAAATAACGCAGCTCTCCCAAATCCTTGATCTCAAACTTCTGCTTCAATAGCATTTTCACATGAAGGATATCTTCATCACTGTCACCTGTCATAATTAGATCATCAACATAAATGACAAGTAGCATAATACCTTTCTCTGTTTTTCTCACATAAAGTGAGAAATCTGCTTGGAAATCTGAAAGCCAATAGTGACAAGATACTGTCCTATCTTGTCAGACCATGCTCTAGGTGCTTGCTTCAAGCCATACAAGGCTTTCTTCAACCTGCAAACAAACTCAGGATGAACAGCATGCACATAACTTGGTGGCTGCTCCATATATACCTCTTTTTGCAAATCACCATATAGGCATATTGAATGGCTGTAAATCCATCATATTTCAGCCTATCCACAGGATACCTAGCTCTGGTAGACCTGCGCAAAGTAGGTTCACTCCCAGGTGCTCTCAAAACATCCCTGGTCTTCCTTACTCCAAGTGTAACAATACAAGGAATACCCAACTCATCATCAATGCTCTGTTCTGAGCCACTGAATTCACCATCCACATAAGAGTGACCTGTATTCACATCAAACATGGGCTGATCTACCTTCTCTTTTCCTTTTCGTGATACCTGAATACTACTATCTGCATTGCTTTGAGAAGATTCTCCTGATCTCAATCCTGTCCATGGCGAAGAATGTGAACCACTGCTAGAGGACGCTCCAGGTCTACTAATATTTTGTGACTGGCGCTGCTGTGAATTTTGTGAAACATTACCATTATGTGCATCTACATCATCAATCACATTTACTGGTTTATACCACCTATTCATCTCATCAAAAACAACATCTCTACTCACTGTAAACTTACGAGTAAAAGGGTTATAGCATCTATACCCTTTCTGCTGTAGAGAGTAACCAATAAAGATGAATTCTCAGCTTTTGGATCCAACTTGGATCTCAACTCATCTAGCACATGAACATAGGCAATGCAAAAAAAAATCTTCAAATGAGAAATATCTGGTTTCCTACCAGTATACCTCTCCTCTGGAGTCATCCCATGTATTGCTGCAGTGGGAGTCCCGTTCATTATGTAGACTGCTGTAGCAACTGCCTCAGCCCAATAAAAATCTGGCAGGTCTTTTTCATTGAGCATGGCACGAGATACCTCTCCAATATGCCTGTTTTTCCTTTCTGCAATTCCATTTTGTTGTGGGGTATGACTGCATGAATATTGTTGCTTTATGCCATGCTCCTACAAGAACCTTGCAAACTCATTTGAGAGGTACTCTCCCCCTCCATCTGACCTTAGGCATTTTATTTGCGGGCCTATTTCTTTTTCAACCATAGCTTTAAGAGTTTTGAAATGCCCAAAAACTTCACTTTTCTTTTTCATAAAATACACCCAAACTTTTCTGCTATAGTCATCAATAAAAGTGACAAAATAATGACAGCCTCCAAGAGATGCAGCTTTAGTAGTCCACACATCAGAGTGGATTAATTCCAATGGCTTCTTACTCTCTTGAACATGTCTAGGAAATGGTTTCCTTGCTTGTTTTCGAAATTGACAGGCTTCACATACCTTATGCATTTCTGCAACCTTGAATTTAGGCAATCCTGCAACAATATTTTGGGCCTGCATTGATTTAAGTCGCTGTACATTAACATGACCAATGCGTTTATGCCAGATATCAATATCTGCAACTACACCGGTCCCATGTGCAAACATTGCTGCACTCAATTCAGGCATGTCTGCATCCAACGTAAACATTTTGCCCTTCTTCTTTCCTTTTGCTATCAAGCGATCTTTATTTTTCATATCCTCAACAAAGTATCCATGAGGATTAAATCTGACGTGCAAGCCCTGCTCAACCATTTGACCAACAGAAACCAGATTCTTGGTGATATTCGGGACATGAAATACATCGGATAGGTATTTCTTTTTCCCATCCTGCAGAAAATTTTCCAATCTGCACAATAGGATGTGCAGTATCATAACCAGTCTCCACAAATCCTGGTTTTTTCGTTTTCCTTGCATCCTCCATCCATTCTGCATGACCTATCATGTGGTTTGATGCACTTGAGTCAACATACCATACATCGTTGCTTTCTTCTGCACTTGTCACAGAATTGTTCATGTGCTGCACCATAAACAAATGCTCATTTTTTTCATCACCCTGTCTACTAGAAGATGTATAATTCCCTTGTTGCAATTTTCCATTCATGATGCCAGTACATAACTTTTCTGGCTCTCTCATGCCATGCTTTAAATGCCTGCATTTGCTGTTGATTGGGAAAATTAGGAAGAACTGGTTCTTCTTCATTTCCTGCAACAAATTCCCAATATCCTTTTTCCATAAGGAAAATTGTCATTCTGAACTTTCATGCTTGGAAGTTGTTCTTGTCAAGCTTTTCAATGACAATCTGTGAAAGAGAATCAGACGCCATTACAGAACACTGCAAAAAATTCTGTCACTGCAAAGAACACAGCTTCAGCCTCACAAGGGCAAATCTGCAAAACTGACGAAAGTGGTATTTGACCACACAGTCACTTCCTAGTGACGATTTTGCATCAACAGGCAACAAGGATGATTCTGTAACTTTCAATGTCTCTGCGCACAGGCATACGATGCAATTTCTATAATAACTTTTCACCGACCTGTAGGACAGTGGTCGCACAGCATAAAACTGGGCCTTTTCTTGAGTGCGTGCAGAAAACTTCTGCCTCCAAAACAGGCCCCGAAATGGCCTCAAATAAAAAAAACAGGGTCACCGTGAAGGGCGTCTCAACCTGAGACAATGCACTCTTGCACTTTTCTGGCTATGCTACCTGCAGAGACTTGCTCCCAAAACAGAAAAATGAAAGCAACACTGGTCCTCTTACCAGAACACCGCGAACTTGGTTTGCTTTCTTGAGCTCCTTACCACGAACAAGGCTCTGATACCATGCCAAGATTGTGGGAGAGAAAGAAGGAGTCTCACTTGTAGCTTTCTTGCTTGCACAATGGGGGAATACACACAAAGATGGCGGCTGAAAACAGTTTTCCTCTTCTTAGTTGTGTAAGCCAAAAGAACTCTGGTACAAAGAAATAGAAGAACCCTATATATGGGTCTCAAATCAAACTCAACTAACTAAGGTGGCATACTAACTGAGCCACAAACTAGAGTAGATAAGGATAGCTGTCATCTAGCTATTATTCATGGGCGGTGTACCAACCGCATCTGCAACAACTGACAAGTCGGTGACGTAAATGCACAACGGTCACCCTGGCATATCACGAGTGGAGCTCGATATCTCAACACCCACACGTTCCTTGGAATCTTAAACCAATTCCGGTACCAAAGGCTCATTTTCCTAAGTTACTGAAGCTTTTAAATGAAAAGATAAAAAAGCGAATATTGAAGCCATCTTCAGTTCCATATTCCAACCGATGGTTTACTGTGCCTAAGAAGAATGGATCTTTGCGATTCATTCAAGATTTACAGCCTGTCAATAAAGTCACTATTAGAAATGTTGGTTCGGGAAAAATTGTTGATGAATTTGCTGAGGTTTTTGCAGGTAGAGCAATTTATTCCATGGGAGATTTATATTCGGGCTATGACCAATTTCAGCTTGCTTTGGAGAGCCAAGACGTTACTACAATGAAGACGCCTCTTGGTTTAGCCCTCATGTGTACTCTACCTCAAGGAGCTACAAATTCAGTAGCTCACATGATGAATGCCATGCATAAAGCATTGAGAGATTATATTCCCCAACTTACTCTTCCTTTCCTTGATGATGTACTGATCAAAGGATGTGAAGTTCATGAGAAGAATGAAGAACTCAATGAACTTGGATGTCACAAGTTTGTTTCCAATCATATTAATGCTTATGCTCAAATCTTGTCTAAATTGGAAGAAGTCCATCTTAATCTTTTAGGTGCTAAATCTATTTTTGGAGTCGAAGAAGTTCTTGTGGTAGGGCATATGTGTGGTCCATATGGCCGAAAGCCTTCTCCAACTAAGATTGATGCTATCAGCAAAATGCAGGAAATATGCACAAATGTTTCGGAGGCGAGAAGATTTCTTGGAGTATGTGTCTTCTACCTTATTTGGATCCCACATTTTGCTCATGTTGCTGAAAATCTTTATCAACTGTTAAGAAAAGGCCAAACGTTTATATGGGAAAAATAGCATACTCAAGCTATTCAAAAATTGAAGAAATTGCTGATTTCAGCCCCCATCTTAAAGAGGGCTAAATACTGTAATGGACAGCCTATCATACTCACAGTGGACACAAGTCCTATTGGAATAGGATGGGCAATCGGTCAAGACGACCTTGAAGGCAATAGATATGCAATTCGCTTTGGAGCAAAGGTTCTTAATGAACGACAAAGAAGGTATGCTCAAATTAAAAGAGAACTTTGGGGAGTGGTAATCACATTGGAATGTGGCCAGGAATACTTCATGGGCGCACATGTAATAGTTGAAACAGATTATCTTCCACTCTTGGGCATGATTGCCAACTACTCCACTCGCGACATAGCTATGCTAAGATGGATAGCCTATATTAAATCCTTAAATCTTGATTTGAAACACATTGCAGGAAGAGATAATCTAGTTGTTGACATGCTTTCGCATGCCAGATATAAGGATCAAGAAGAGATGATGGATGAGGAAGAATCAGAGTCTATATTTACTAAAAATGATGCTATAATTGTAGGTTCAGATCTAAAAAAGCAAGTACAGCTGTACCTAATGATGGTTCAGCTATAAAAAATGTAGGTACAACATTAATTATAGCAAGTACAACAGGTTCAGCTACTGAAATAAATTTAACATCAATAAAGAAAGAAGAAACAACCATAGAAGGACAGTGGACAGCTGATAGACAACATGCTCAATGTTTTGTTAAGATTTGTTTGCACTTTAAAGAAGAATATTATGCAGGTGATTGGCTAAAAATTGGCCAATTTCTGAGCACTATGACAAAGAAGGAAGATTGGACTAATGAAGAGTTCAAGAGAATCAAGAGAAAAGCATATAGCTTTTTTCTCAAAGATGGTTACCTTTGGAGGCATGTGAAAAAGAAAGGAAGGGTGCCTATTCGTGTCTTAGGAGACAAGAAGACTCAAAGACAGGTTATGCAAGAATTCCTTGAAAGCCTATTGGCTGGTCATAGAGGCATATGGAGCACTTTTGCCAAAATAAAAGAGAAATTTTGGTGGCAAAACATGTATAAAGACATTGAATATTTTGTTGAGTCTTGTCATTTTTGTCAAATGTACTCTATGGTTAAGCATAGAGATGGGCTTCAGCCTACCTTTCCTTTATCCATTCACTATAGATGGGTTATTGATTTAGTAACCATGCCTACAGGAATTTGGAACATGAGATATCTAGTACTTGCTAGAGAAGATCTCACAAATCAAGTGGAAGGAAAAGCCTTGACAACAAAGTCTACACAAGCCGTTTGTAGATTTTTACTTGAAGAAGTATTTTGCAGGTATGGCTGTGTTGCCAAAGTAACTGCAAATAGATGAGAATTGGATGCCGATGAGGCTTGCCATTTCTTTGCTCAATTGGGAATCAAGCTATCTCTTACATCAGCCTAAAATCCTGAAGGCAATGGTAAGAGTGAAAGAGTTCATCAACCAATTCTCAAAGCATTGGCAAAATCTTGCAGAGGAAAGATGAGAGAATGGCCTAGAATGCTACCATTTGCATTATGGGCTGATAGAACTACCCATAGTGCAGTAACAGGTTATATGCTGGCTGAAATGATATATGAGCAGCCACCTATTATGCCTATTGAGGAGTCTATTGTCACATGGAGTATCTTGCCTTGGGATGAAGGCATAAATAGAGAAGAGTTGTTGACTTTGCACATAAGGCAGCTTGAAAGAAGGCCAGAAGATGTCAAGACAGCCATTGAAAGGCTGAAGGCAGCAAGATTGAAGAATAAGAAGAGGTTTGACAAGCATCATCGACTCCGTCCAAGAGCTATTCAAGAGAATGATTGGGTACTTGTCTATGACAGTAGCCTGGACAATCAATATAGTGCTCATAGAAAGTTAGCCAAGCGATGGTTTGGACCATATGTGGTGAAAGTAGTACATGATAATGCTACTTATACTTTGGCTGAACTGGATGGGACCATGATCAAGGCACCAATAGCCGGTAAACGTATCAAGCTCTTCAAATGAAGAGAGTCTTCTACTTATGAGCTTGATGACTTGGATATGAGCCATCTACTTGAAGAGAAGCAAGATGAAGAAGACTTAGAGGATGAAAATGAAGATATGTTAGAAGAAGACCCTCTTTAACCTGTAATCTTCTGAAATGGCACATGTCGGAGGATGTGTAGGTTAGGAGGGGGTGAATGTCAAAAAGTTTATTGTTCATAATATAAATCATGGAATTCTTACGAACACAGAAGAACTTTACTAGGATTTATATGAGGAATTTTCATACATAACTCAGTCATTGTTACCCAACAACCAACTTAGATATCACTTAGTTTCATAAGTTCTTTTGTATCTGTCATACAATTTTCAGTTGTATCATGTATATTGATAAAAAATTAAGTCTGTGGGAATCCACAACTTGATCAGCTAGAAGTAATTGACAGTTTGCAGGCTAAGTCACATTGGTTCAAGAGGAAAATTTGGTTAGAAATCAAGAAAAGTTCCAAAAGTCCACTAGGTTCATGTGGGACCTGAAATAATGGACTAAAATGACCTGTAAGTGACCTAAGTGGTCAAAGTGAAAAGTGGGAGCTGAGCAGAATGCAGCCCGCATTTTTTGGAGCAAAAAATAGGCCTGCGTACCTGTGGCAACTGGAGAAGGAGCTGTGGGCTATGGTGCATGCTCCAAAGCATGAAAACTCAAGACAAACTAGAGCTGAAGAAGGCGATACAAACAAGGAAGGTGAGAGCTCTTCTTACCCGTCCGTTTGGTATGACAAAAATGAATAGTATGATAGTCCATAAAAGGGGGAAACCTGAGAAAAATTATTCAGCCTACTCTTATGTACGCGTTCTCTCATTCTTTTACCTTATTCATGGTCCAATGAAGCCCGTTTTGTACCCAAGTACTTGAGTGACTTTTGGGGCAAGCAAAGGGGAGGATTTTAAAGGTGTATGGGCTGTTATGGACTGAAAAAAACCAGTCATAAACAGGGCAGCCCACTGTTCTTGTCCATTTTGATGAGTAAACAAGTGATTTATGTGGTTGTAATAGAGGAAATTGACCTCTTAACATCAAGGCTTTACTTGTGAATGATTAGAGGAGCTTATTCTTGGGATCATTTACACTTTTGAAACTTGATTATGGGCTGGAAATTACTGTTTTAAAACATGGATGAAGTTAAATTTATGCTTTATCAATGCATTCCATGAGCTTTTGATCTATGTCTTGAATGTACTTGAGTCTACCATCAAAATACTTGTTTCTTGGAGTTGTTATCCATCCATGTACATGAAATGAAAACCATTTGAGCTTGCATTTGGAATATGCATTTGGATTAAATCTGAGATTATCCCTAATGTAATGGCTTATTATTCCCATATGCATTTGAAGAATTCAAGACAAAGTCTTTCATTCCATTCATGTATGCTAAATAAACGGGAAAAGCTTGATATCTTCTTCTGCAACTAAGTCATTTCTAAAACCCAAATCTTGTCAAACCCCAATCTTTCCTCCTTCTCCAAACCTTGAATCCCATACTCTTCTTCTGCTCTAAACCCCGATGGTAGATCTTTTAAAATTTCAGGGGAGGGTTCCTATGGCCCTCTCTCTCCTCTCTCTCCCTAAGGGGGAGAGATCACGTCGAGGGAGAGAGAGAGGGAGTGATGGTGCTGGGGGGCATGCAACCCCCCAGGTGGGAGGGGTGGCCATGCCACCTACCTCTTCCCCTCTCCGGAGGCTTCTCCCCTTCCCTGGGGAAGAGACAGAGGCTACTCCCCCTTACGTCACCCATTCCATACGTTGTCTCCCCAGTGCTACACAGGGCCTCCCGGGCCTCCGCCGTCTAGAGCCACCTTACCACCTGGCCGTCAGTCCGCCCTATCTCCCCCCCCTCCTCACTGGCGGTGCTCCATACTCCTTCCATGGACCTTCCGATTGGGGCTCCTTTCCCCCCCCCCTCGTCGTCCTGCTGAAACGGGCCCTGGGCCTTCGACTATAGTCAAACCCCCCATTTACTGACGTTGCGGGACCCTCCCCGGGGCCCTCCAATTAAGTCCCCTCCCTCCTTGGTTGCCATCTAGTTTGGGCAGTAAGGAGAGAAGAAGGAGTGGGAGAGAGAAGGGAAGCAGTGGGAGAGGAGTGAGGAAAGAGAAGGAGTGAAAGAAGAGAAGGAAAGAAGAGGGAGAGAAGGAGAAGGAGAGAAGAGAAAGAAGGAGGAAGAGAGAGAAGAGGAGGGAGAGGGAGAGAGAAGGAGAAGGAGAGAAGAGAAAGGAGGGAGAGAGAGAAGAGGAGGAAGAGGGAGAGAGAAGGAGAAGGAGTGGGAGAGGAAAGGGAAGTAGTGGGAGAGAAGGAGTGAGGAGATAGAAGAGGGAGAGAAGGAGAAGGTGAGAAGAGAAAGAAGAAGGGAGAGAGAGAGAAGAGGAGAAAGAGGGAGAGAGGAAAGAGGTAGAGGAAGAGGTAGAAGGAAAGAGGAGGAAAGTAGAAGAAGAAGAAGAAGAAGAAGAGTAGAAGGAGAAAAAAAGAGAAAGAGAAGGAGAAAAGAAGTGGGAGAAGGAGAAGAAGAGAGGGAGAGAGAGAGAGAGAGAGAGAGAGAGAGAAGGAGAATAAGTGGAGAAGAAGAGAGGGAGAGAGGGAGAGAGAGAGAGTAGGAGAATAAGTGAAAAGAAGAAGAAGAGAGAGAGGGAGAAAGAAAGAAGGAGAGGGAATGAGAGTTGGTAACCGCAACAAGCCACACCCAAACCACTCCCTTGGCAAAGGACCCCATCCAGTGGTCTTTCCCATCCGAACATGTCAACCCGAAACCCATTAAGGTCCGGACTACCCAATCTCCGTGAGACGAATGGTTCCCAAGAAGAAAGTCGCGGGAAGCATAGGTGCCCAAGCTACCGGTAATGTTGGAGAGGTGAGCAGAGCAACCAACATTGCACATACGAATTAAGCCCAAGTTCTAAGATTTAAAATTAATTAGGAATTATTTCTCGTGGAAGGGATGAAAGGATTGATGACATGCATGGGACAAGAACGAGTCTTAGGGTTCTGTTTACTCTAAGAACTAAGTTGCATGCGCCAAATGGAAGAGTTTGGAATTCACATAAAATAATAAGGTTATCGCCTTACCTCACATGAAATGATAGATTTGTAACCAGTTCAGATCATGAATAATCATTTAGAATTCACGTTTCACAATCATGGTTAAAAGAAACACATGAAATGTTAATTTTTGCTCATGAGATACACTTGCAACGTTAGACAAAACCCTAGACTTTCATATATGCAAATCACATGTGATCGGGTGCATTAAAAATAAGTACTTGTTGCCAGGATTAATGAGAGATAAAAGTCGTTAGGAGGTACAACTATACTAAACGCACAATGTGCACGATGGTTAAGGCTGATTGGGAAATCCTGCATAGAACCGCACTAAGAGAATTGGAAGGATCGCATGCATCTAGACTGCATCTTAACAAGACTAAATGGAGAATCATATGTTGCCATGCATGTTAACTGAAAGGCATGTCCGTTGCCTTGACTGACCAGCTAATGCTTGAGTTAGGGACTAAGATACCCTAAGGTAAAACCCAAGGGAAAAGGGCAAGTATAAGTCAACTTACCAGGACCATTTGCTTGTGTATCTTGTTTGAAATTATTGGGATCTCACCAAGTCGCGAAAGACCCAAGATCGGATGCTACGAGCATCCGAGAAAAAAGGAGTCGCATCTTAGCAGGCGGTCATATAAACAACCTCCAAAATGTTTGTGCTTGTACTTAGGTACATTATTTGATCTCTCTACCTAGCCCTATCCAAGGAGGTTGTTAACGGTGCCAGGTATATGGACCTAACACGCTGCAAGAGATCTGTCCATGGGTGCTACTTGGAGCGGGAGGACCCTTGGGTGCTGAGGGAGGCTCTAGCTATAAATCCCTTGCCTCCAAACCCTGCACAAGAGGCCGTCATGACTCGAGATGGGATGTCGAGGCCCGTATACTAGTCAACGAGCGAAACTTGGAGCAGCAATCTTGTAGATTGCTGGGATAGCATTCGGGCGTGATATTGGATGTACTCCATGATTTTTATAAATAAAGAGTAGTTATTGCAGAAAAAGAACTTGCTTGGCATTAGACCCTCCTCCTGATGGACTGCTAAGACGTGTCCCGCAAGTGGACAAGTGGCACGTTACACCATTTCATATGCAGAAGGATTGAAAGTAATTAAATGAGAAAGTTTTAGAACTAATTGGTGAGCCAATGCATCTGGAAAATATAAACATATTGAAGTATGGTTCCAAAGAAGTTGCATTTGTATTGAATGCATCCAACAACTTTGTATTGGATACATGTAGGGTTCAAATCGCTATGGTCAAGTTCTACAATATGTCTATGGAAGAATGCAGAGGAAAGCTTAAGTTTGTCCTAAAACTTGATGAGAGTAGGATTATTAAGAGGCAAAAACTTGAAAGTGTGAGTATAACACTTATGAATTGAGTATTGGATCCCAACATATATCAAAACCATCCTTTATACTTCATAGTACAATCATAATGAAATATGGTGGCTTGCAGCATTTGAAGTACCAAAGGAGGACCATGAAATACCCATTAATATACCCATTAATATGAGAGTAGGATTATTAAGAGGCAAAAACTTGAAAGTGTGAGTATAACACTTATGAATTCAGTATCGGATCCCAACATAGATGAAAACCATCCTTTATACTTCAGAGTACAATCAAAATGAAATATGGTGGCTTGCAAAGGAGGACCATGAAATACCCAGTAATATACCCAATGTTATTCAACAACAAAATAAAGAAGCAATTTTACACATCGAGGGGTTTGGGGACTATCAAGTTCAATGGCATCTTCCAAGCGATTTCAAAATATTGAAGTGTATGTTTGGTTTATCAATGCACAGCGAATGCAAAATTTCCGTGCATATACTGTATGAAAATTAGGAAGAAAGGGAAAGGTGGAAAGAAAGAATGGCTTGCCAAGGGCTGACAACAAGGTGCTCCAACACGTGATAAAAAAGTCATGAGAAATGGAATGCTAGTTTCAACGGATCCAAATTGGTGCACTATTTTGGAAATACCACTAACAAGGGTTCACTTTTTCATATCGTATTGTTTGTTTAAAATAGTTGAGAAGCTAGTATATGAATATATATGTTTTGCATAGAAGATGAAGCTTGTATCAGAAGCTGGTGTTGCATATAAGAAGGTAGAATAAGTCCTCTTTGAAGTTGGATTACATCACGGCCAAGTAGAAATAAAAGATAGCGAAAAAAATTGGACAAGAGTGAAAATATCCCTTGTAAACCATGCTTTGCAGACCCAAGGCTATGAAGTTTATATCTCCACCTAAAGACGAGGAATGAAATATACTTGTAAAACAACCAGAGAACTATGAAGCATGGAAAAAGTTGCACCTTGTTATTCCAGATTACCGAAGCAATGGGGAATGAATGAGGATTGCGAAGGTAGAAGTGTGGATACACCTAGATAGATTAGTAGCTCTCTTACAAAAGTTGAGGTTTAGGAATGGTGATGCCAATACATTTAAAGAGATAGTTGCTAAAGTTCATGAGTCCATGGTGAAGGCATAGACTACAAACAACATAACACACTACATGGTCAGTATTACTTTGTGTTTCTAATCTCACTTCTTGTGCAACATATACTTGAAGCACATAATTCATACTTTCCAGATCAAGGAAGTTTGGCAGTATGATCAACTCAAGCCATGGAACGATCTCACTGACAAGCTTACTGTGCTTTTCAAAAGGCAACGGATCATGAAGGTGGCATCAATTATTCAAATTCTATGACGCAATTATTTCAATGGTGGTATAGGAGATTAGAGATATGATATGAGGAAAAGGAAATTACAAGAAATGGAGACCTAGATAAATATAATAATTTTGATGCATTTAGAGTCCATGAGAGAGGATAGGTACTAAGGATATGACACATCAATACTCATATCTTTAACATGATATTTCTTGTAAATTTTGTTTAAACTTTCCAAGGTTTGTCATATATTTTTCAAATTTGATTTCAAACTATGTTTTTTAATTATGAAAAGTCGAATTCAAAATACTATGAAAAATATATGAAAATTCCAAACCTTGAAACATTCATTGGCCTAGAGAGAAAGAAAGGGGCATGAGGGGGGCCGTAGGAGATAGAGAGAGGCATGGATGGGCTGGAGAAATGAAATGAAATGAAAATTTTAGAGTTTATTACACCACAGTAAGTTTAAGAGTTTCGTAATATAAGTCAAGTCTCTCCTTTTATTTTTTCCCATTAGTCTTCACTCTACCCTTTATCTTTCTATCCTTCATCAACACAACCATGGCACATTCCAAGCTTCTTATCAAGAAGGTGCTTGCAAGACCAAAGAGCTCAACACTCTTCCAAATCTAGTGAGCATAATGTGAGTGACAAAGGTCCCCTAGTGGTTGACAATGGTGGCCCTATTGCAGCTAATAATGGTTGTGCTATTATGGCAAAAAATGGTGGCCCTAGTGTGGTAAATAATGATGGTTCACCATTGTTCAAAAATGGTGGTCCACATGCTCCAGTTGCTTCTCCTCCCACTACTGCTCCAGCAAGTAATACACGTCCTCCAACACATAAGAAGCAAAGATGGAGTGGTCAAGTTCTTTTCAAGGAACTAGGCAAGGAATGTGAGGTGATGTGGTCAAGCCAAGCTTTTCTTGCTCTCCAAGAAGCAACTCAAAGTTACATGATTGATCTAATGAGTGATTTCCGGATTTTACCCATTCATGCCCGACGTATCACTATTAAGCCCATAGATATGGTTCTTGTTCAACAAGGATGTATTTAATCTTAATGTCAACAATATTCTTTGAGAAGCTACCTTGTAATTGGATCTATGTTTTTAGCTTAGGTTTGGTTGTAGATTGTAAGGAGCTTAGTTTTGAATTATCTTTCCAGTATACCTTCAAGTATTTGATAGTAATGACTTGCAAAATGGAGCTAAATTTTACCTACCTCTGGTTGTACTTGGTGTGATGTGTATTTCATGATTTGGTAATGCCAAATCTGATATGTGATATTCTATTTTGACTATGATTTGCGTTGTGCATATTTTCAACTCTCCAATTTTGAAAGTAGTTTAGTTGAGGATAAATTCAATGTGCAATCACACACATGTCAATGATTAGTTGTACATGGGCCGATGCACTATATCTTTACTGTATTTAGTGGTTTGGCAACACTATATCCCATATGCGATATTCCATTTAACCCATGACTTATTTTTTTATAAATTCTTATGTATCCAAGGTTTTACATAGTTTGTTTGACAACCAATTTAATATGCAGTAGTGCACACTTGGTGGTGAATTTTTCTATTATTAGTGAAGTATGATCCAGTTAATGCAGTTTCAAAAGATTATTGAACTGTCAATTTAATGAATGAAAATCTGGTGAAACTTCACCCACATGCCAAGCATCATAAAAACTCATGGATATTAAAAAATTAGCCCCATTAGAAGCCTCCAGGACACCTCTTCAGAGGCTTGCATCTAGGACCCTGAATTAGGGGATGCAGAGCCCAAGACGCAAGCCCTTAGATTCAAGGCCCTAGGCACAAGCCTCTAGATAGGTTTCCCAGAGGCTTCCTAGAGGTTAATACGGTACAACCCTAACCCAAGGATATAGGGTTAACAAAAATACCCTTGGGATCTTGCCAAGTCGCAATTAATCCCGGATCGAGTGCTGGATGCATTCGGAAAGAAGGATTTGCTCCTTAGCAGTTGGCCAAAATAACAACCAATGGAAATGATTGTGCTTGTAACAATTTTAAGAGCACTTTTTTGCTTTGTTTGCTCAAAGAATTAAAGGATGAAAAGATATCTAATGCTTTAGGTTGAAGGCCTGAAGGAAGAGGCAGCTTCAGTTACCCCTGACTGCCTGCCTGACCCTAATCAAGGGGGTTGTTAACCGCATCAGGAAGGTGGACCGAACTCACTGAGAGAGGTCTCTCTATTGAGCGCTGCTTGGAGTAGGATGATGCTTGGGTGCCAAAGGGGGCTCTGGCCGTAAATCCCTCGCCTTCCGAGCCCTACATAAGAGGCCAACGTGACTCGGGATTGGATCTCGAGGTACGTATACTAGTCTACGGGTGGAATCTTGGATTAGTAATCCCTGTGGATTATTGGATAGCCTTCGGGCAGATTATGGATAAGCCTACGGGCTGGACTTTGTGTATTTCAAAGATAAATATGATAACCTATTGAAAAGAAACTTGTTTGATATTGTTTTGTTTTTCAAGTACTATGATTACGTGAAGGAACTAGTGCCTAGCAGGCTAATTAAGGAAGCTAATTGATACATGTCCAACTAAATGTGTTAGGTAATTAAATAACTAAAACAACCTGAGGAAAGTGTGGAGGATGTGGCCATAGGTCCGCTATAGGTTCGGCGTCCTACGGATGGGTGGTCCCGGTTGGCCAGGAACTTTTCTCAATCATGATGGACAGCAAGAGGATTGTTCAAAGAACACGAACAGCAAGAGCGTTGACCTAAATCTAAGTTACAATAATCCAAATTTACGCTATTTTAGGGGAATGGAATGGGACTGTGCCTTATGGCAGAGAAGTCGAGCCTTGCATCCCTCTTGTTTCTTATTCTCCTTGAACCAACTGTAGCATGAATCCGCTTCGGACCTGGCATTTCTGCGTAAAGTAGTTCTCTCGGGTTCGACGCTAGTTTCCATTTAGGAAATGACCAATAGGGAAAACCTTGATTCAGGTCGGGTCCTAAGTGGGAATGGCCAGAATACTTTTGCTATGTAGCAGATGTGGAAAGTCCTAGATTGCAAACCCTATAATATTCCATGGGAGTGCTGGGCGGAGCTTTCTAGACATCCTTTCTGATGGACTGCTAAGACATGTCTTGAAGATTATAGGTGGACATGTTACAGTTGGTATCAGAGTGAACCAACGAAGGATTTGTTTTTATGAAATCTTAATAAGATAAAGTAAAGGAAATGTTGTTGTTCCGAACATTTCCTTACTTTCGATGCTGTCTTGCAGAATTATGAAGCATGGAACAGGTTCCTAGTGTTCCGCGTCATGTTTATGATTGTGATGCATTCCTCGGATTATCAACAAAGGGTTGGGATGATGAACATCCTAGAGCGTATTTATAATCCATCGCCTTTGTACATGGAATGAAGATGGACAGGTGCCTCAGTAATCTACTATATAGCTGCCCACCGGTTTGCATACCTTCAAACCAACCTAAAGAGGATCAAGTGGTTGGAAGACCTAAAAGTCATGAAGTTGTTCATTTTTGTGGAGGCTCACGTAAATTCAACTTTACATATTCGAGGTCGGAGGGTTGAGCTGAACTCATATGTATATGAGGAAGTGACCAGTGTAATCCTCGCTGACAGGATTAAGGTATTTGGGCGCCATGAGAAGAATGGATTCCAAAGGAAAGGATACCCTAATCTTCCAATGACTTACCGATTCCTGAAGATCCAGGACCCAAAACCATACTATTATCCAATTCCCATAGATAAATGTAA
The DNA here is from genome assembly GCF_053477565.2 of Lygodium microphyllum. NCBI lineage: Eukaryota > Viridiplantae > Streptophyta > Polypodiopsida > Schizaeales > Lygodiaceae > Lygodium > Lygodium microphyllum. The sequence goes on from NC_141158.1 coordinate 35,552,970, forward strand.
TACAACACTATTCTCCCCAAACTAAATGTATACATTTTCCCTATCATCCCAAGAAATGTTGTATTCCGAAAGGGCTATGCCCATATAAATATAATAAGACATATTTTTATCAATGTCTGATTATGCATGAGAATTGATAAAAAGTTAAGTGGTTAGATTGCTTGGTTGGTAGCTAAAATTGAGATGAAATATAAATCGTAATGATTATCGAGTAATAACATTCAGAAACCTTTATCCAGGCACAACCCCAGGTACAGATTCCCAATTTGCCTCCCACATCAAGTACTGCTGTAATCCAGGCGAATAAGTATTCGATATGATCAATGCCCCACCCTCATTAGGTGCCACCAATGATCCATGGTGCTCAAAGTTGTAAGGCCCCCATTATGAGGAGAAGCCAAATGTGAGCCCGGACATTGGTAGAGTCCTGACTTGTATATCAGATGAGGTCTATGTGACCGGATGGCAAAAAGGTGACCGTTGTGGGTCTAATCTTTGGGTTAGATGGAGTGGTTAAGTTGGTAGCAACTCGAGGCGTATTGCATTGAGTTGTGGGGTAAGGGAGTTAAAAGGGGCCCCTATTTTGGGGTCCGGGGGCTTATATGGTAGGTTGGTCAGGCCGACCTAATGGCCTTCGCAGGCTACAAAAGTTAAACCCCTTCACAGCCATCTATCATTCATCTTTCACCCAGTCAGAGTTGTTGTTCCAGCTAGCCTTATGCTCTTCACCTATCTTCTGTCTAGATCACCATCTAAGCTTCACACAATGGAAACGCACGAGTGGACAAAGCCATCTTTGTATCAGTTTTTTGAAGCTAAAGAATTTATTGATTTTCCTCTTATCTGTTGTGTACTCTCTATCTCTTTCTCAGATTCTGTTCGCTGTGCCATGTAATATTTTACAATAAGTTTCTTCTCAAGCAGATTAAGCTGCCCGAATTCTACGGGAGAGGTAGGTTCGTCCAAGCAGATGCTGAAATTTGGATTGAATCCATGGAGGATTACCTTGAATCAGCTGGTACTGCACCCGCCAACCAAGCTATGCTTGCCAAGTTGAAGCTCACCGGCGAAGCCAGGCTTCGATGGAAGCAATGGTGCAGAGATCAAGGGATCGCAGAGGGATCCGTTACCTAGGAGAAGCTGAAGAAAGCCATGCAGGGAAGATACTTACCACCTGCATATCGCACACAAAAAATGAATGAGTTCTACAAGCTAAAGCAGCTAGGACTCACTCTTGATGCATACTATTCTAAATTCGTCTCACTTCTTAAGTATGCACCACAGATGGACATGACACAGCAGGTGTCAAAATTTTGTGTTGGTTTAAATCCACTAGTGAATACCCATCTCGAATCTATGCGCCCATCAAATCTTCAGGATGCACTCATTCAAGCTGCACCTATAATTCAGGAGGTGCAGGTTAGGCCAAGAGGTAATAAAACTTGGTCTTATAATGACCCGAACAGAGGAGCATATAGATCTCAAATGAAGAGAGTTCAAGGTCAGAATCGGGGTCAAAGAAAGAAAGCTAGGACTAATAATGCCAACAACTTTGTCCCTACCCAAAGCAATGACTGGAACTTCCGTTGTTTCCACTGCAGCGAGCCCAGACATTTCAAGAGGCAATGTCCCAAGCTTGGAGGACGACATCGCCAAGCACCTTTCCAAGGACGGGGGCTGTGGTTAGGGAGCCACTACTCGAGGAAGAGGAAGAACCGCCTGCGTTGCCAATTGGCAAATGTGCGAAGAAGAAGAAGATCCAACCATGGAAGCAGAGTTTGAAAGGGCAGCAGTCCATGCCGCTCTTCACAAGAAAGGCCCGAATCGCCAGTTCTCGGTGATTCAGACACCGTCGAACTATCAAGGTAAAGGTTTCAAGACCTTGATTGACTGTGGTAGTACAAATTCCTTTATCTCACCAGTTCGTGCAAAAAGATTAGAAATAGCCATAGTAGAAGCACCTATCTTGCTTGTGGAATTGGCAAATGGTCGTGAGGTTACTTGTACCAAGCAAACTACCAAGGTGGAATTCTTTATGGGAGGAAAGACGACTTCAGTCAAATTTGAGTCATGAATTTAGGCATCCATGAGTGTCTACTCGGAATGCATTGGCTTAAACCTAATGACGCCCACATTCATTGTGGAAAGGGCCAAATTTCCTTCCGAAACTCTAAAGGGGAATTGATCACAACTCAAGGGGAAGCTGGAAATCCAAAAATCCAATTGGCCAAAGCATCTCGGATCATAAAGGGAATCAAAAAAGGAATACATGTCTACTTGATTAAGCTCAACAAGTTAGATCAGAAGTAGGAGTCTAGTGAAGGACCTTCATGGCTAAAGGAATACGCGGATGTATTTCTTGAAGAGTTGACAGAACTCCCTCCTCAAAGAGAAGTGAATCATGAGATCAAGCTAGTGCCAGGAGCTGTGCCAATTGCAAAAAGACCCTATAGAATGTCCATACCGGAAGCAATTGAGCTGAAGGAACAACTCAAGCAACTGCTAGATCAGGGCTACATCCGTCCTAGCAGTTCAACATGGGGAGCTCCCGTACTATTCCAGAAAAAGAAAGATGGAACACTTTGACTATGTATTGATTACAGAGGGTTGAATCAATCAACTGTCAAGAACAAGTACCCTATTCCTAGAATAGATTAGCTTCTTGATTGCCTTCAGGGTGCGAAGATATTTTCCAAGATTGACCTCAGATCTAGTTACTATCAGATAAGAATCAACGGCGAAGATATCCCAAAGATGACCTTCAACACAAGATATGGGCACTTTTAGTTCCTAGTTATGTCATTCGGGCTTACGAATGCACCTGCCACCTTCAACAGGTTAACGCAGGATATTTTTAGGCCATATCTTAATGACTTTGTACTCATCTTCTTCGATGACACTTTAGTCTATTCTAAACAGGAAGAAGATCATGAACCTCAACTTTGGATTGTCCTTGAGAAAATGAGGTCACATAAGCTGTATGCTAAGATGAAGAAGTGTGCATTCTTCAAACGACAGATTGAATATCTAGGATTCATCCTATCAGCGGAAGGAATCTCAGTGGATCCAGCCAAGTTTAGGGATGTGCTAGAATGGCCAATACCAATTGTCAAAGGAATACGCAGTTTTCTTGGATTGACAAGATGGTATAGGGTCTTCATAAAAAACTATGCTTTGATTGCAGCACCTCTGACGGACTTACTGAAGAAGCAAACATCCATTGCATGGTCAACTCCCGAACAAACTAGCTTTGATAGATTGAAGCAAAGTTTGGTATCAGCACCTATCCTAAAACTTCCAGACCTCAATAAGGAGTTCTAGGTAGTAACGGATGCTAGCACACTTGCCTTAGGTTGTGTGCTCATGTAGGAAGGTCATCCTGTAGCATACTCTTCAAGGAAACTGACGAGTCATGAGAAGAATTATGTTACCCATGATCTGGAATTGTTAGTTGTCATCCATGCTCTAAAGCTTTGGAGACATTACCTATTGGGTAACAAGTTTACACTAGTGACTGATCATAAGAGTCTCAAGTGGATCTTTACCTAGAATGAGCTCAACATGAGGCAATGTCAGTGGATTGAAGTGCTGCAGGAGTATGACATTGAAATCAAGTAGCGACCTGGAAAGGAGAATGTAGTTGTCAATGCACTCAGTCGCAAGGCATTCCTTAATTCTCTAATCTTGCAAAACCCATCAACAGCTAGAGAGGAAGCATTGCATGATCCAGCCTATCAAAAGATGCTAAGGGAGATCTGTATCAAGGATCAGGACCAAAAGCTGCAGGCTAAGTATCATGAATTCTCTATCAATAGTGGACTTGCGAGGTTGTGTATACCGGCAAGCCAGTCACTTAAGCAGAAGATATTGTGGGAAGCTCATGATTCCCCTTTCTCAGGACATCCCTGGCTATGCCAAGACTCTCAATGCAGTTAGGAAAAGCTACCATTGGGAGAGGCTTAAAGGTGACATTCCCAAATACGTCACTTTGTTTGTCTTAACGTATCAAAGTCAAACATGTCAAAATGCCAGGGAAATTGCAACCACTTGACATTCCCCAAATGAAATGGGAATTCATCAGTATGGACTTTGTTGTTGTCTACCCCAAGTTCATGGGGGATACAACTCCATCATGGTTGTGGTTGACATGCTTACTAAGGTTGCACACCTTATTCCAGTAAAGACAAACTATAAAGCCTCAAACATTGCAAGGCTGTTTATCAAGGAGATATTCAAGCTACATGGGCTACCCAGAAGAATCATTAGTGATCATGACTCTCTTTTCACATCACACTTCTGGAGAGCTATCTTTGAAGCCATTGGGACTCAACTCTGTTTTAGCACTGTCTACCATCCCCAAATGGATGGCCAAACAAAGCGAGTCAATCAAGTCATCGAGGATATGATTAGGGCACACTGCTATCGTGAGCCAAAAAGGTGGATTCAATACTTGCCTTTGGTTGAATTTGCCTACAATGCTTCTTACCAACAAAGCATTCAGATGACCCCTTTTCAAGCATTGTATGGTCATGAGTGTCGAAGTCCCCTAAACTTCTCCGATCCAACCTTGAGGGCTGAAGCTTCAAGGCAGATGTTGGAAGAGATGGATGACCAAATAAAGTCAATAAGATAGGACATCCAAGCCGCCAAGGATAGACAGAAAGCATATGCAGATTTGAAGCGTCAAGATAGAATCTTCAAGGAAGGAAACATGGTCTTCATTCGCGTATGTCCAAAGAAGAGTTCTCTGTCCTTAGGAGATTGCAAGAAGCTATGTCCAAGGTATTGTGGATCATACAAGATCCTCAAGTGCCTAGGACCTAATGCCTATAGACTGCAACTCCCGGAGAACCTAAAGGTTCATAATATATTCCATATTAGCCTATTGAAGAAGTATCTATCTAATCCTAACCATGTACTTGATGACCAACAAGTTGTAATGCCTAGTCAAGGAGTCCTTGAACTAAGGCTTGATAGGATCTTAGATGTTAGGGAGAGACAACTGAGATCTAGAATCTTGAGAGAATGCCTCATCCAGTGGAAAGATTATCCCAAGGAGGATACCACTTGGATAGATGAAAGCACTCTCAACCACCAATATCCCCAGTTTATCTCAAGATGAGGACATCTCAATTCCTCCAAGGGGGAGAGAATGTAACAATTCTAATCTCTAACACTGCACTCCTCACGAGAACCTCCTCTTACAAAAAAATCCAAATGAAAGTTGTTAGAACTATGGTAAAAAAATTTATTTCCCCTTTTCCCCAGCCGACAGTCATGCTGGAGAAGAGGGGAATAGCAAGGGTGAGCAAGATCCTCGGTGGAGCTTGCTGAAGGGAGAAGGCCATGCATTATGGCCGCGTGGGGGCGAGAAGAATCCCCTCCCCTCAGCTATATAAGCATGAGGGAGGAGACTAGGAGGAGGTAGGAAGCCATCAGACTGCCTAATCGCTGCCGTAGGGAGGAGTCGACACACTGCAACACTGCGCTACCGTGAGCAGGAGAGAGCCATATCGTGGCCAGACGTGAGGGAGGTGAGAGCTGTGTGTATGAGGAAGGAGGGAGGTGCTGCATAATACTGCCTAGCCAAAAAGGAAGAAGAGGGGAGACTGCTCGCGGAGCTGCCACCAGTACGCTGCCATCTCCAATCCACGTGGGCTTCCATGTTTTCCAGAAGCTTTAGAAGCTTCTTAGGAAGCTTCTAAAGCCTCCTAGGAAGCCCCCCTTCATGTGGACTCTTTAAAGCCTTCCTTTAGAAGGTCTTTCACACCCCTTGTTTCCCCCCCTTTTTCCCATGGGGTCTCATCCAAGCTTGTAAAAGGCCATTAAGCCCCTTCCCATGGCTTTAATAAGCCTTACTCTCGCAAGGTTTGAAAACCCCCTCCCCAAGATTTAAAACCCTCCCCGTGGGTTTTCCCCAATCCCGGAATTCAAAGGCCCTTAATCCTTTCTTGTGGGCCTCCTTCAAAGCCCCTTAACCCTTTCTTGTGGCCTCCTTCAAAGCCCCTTTTCCGTGTTGTCCCATCCAAGCTTTTATAAGCCCCATTAAGTTTTTTTCCCCCCTCGCGTTCTTACACAAGGGTTCATCTTAATCTCGGGGTCCCTTAGAACCCCCTTGCTATTGGCCTTCAAAAATACTCTTTTTCCCCTTAGATTCTCCACAAGTTCCCCTTTAGCCAAATTTGAGGAGGAAAAACCTATAAAGCCTTCTAAAGCTGACTCTGGAAAACGGGGCAATCAGTCACAAAGGGACTTTTGCGTTCGAAGAAGATCGGCCAAGATCATAAATCTGCATCCAAGACCGAAAGGCCGCATTCGCGATGGCTCCTAAGAAGGCACAAGGCGCAACCGTAGGAGGATTGTCTCCTAACATCCATGTGGATATTTCACCACAAGTCCAGGTTCCTCTTCCTAAACTTGATTAACGTCGTAATATTTCAATCATGCATGGATCATTTGAGGAATAAGGTTGCATGTTTTTTCGATTGAAAATACTTTGGCTAATAGCTCACAATTGAGGGATCCGATCATTAGTATTTTTCAATAAAACGAACAAAATAAAGTGAGCATAAGATTTCTATGCATTTCTAGCAAATTGTTTTTATGCATTGCAAAGTAATAAAATTATATTAATTAATGTCCATTTTTACAAAACAGAATTATGATAGTACACCTAAATAAACCGCATATCGCATTATTGAACATCATTTTTCGAAATTATTCTTAAAGAAAGTTGCTAGCAACCGTAGGAAATTGCTAGGGCTGCATTTAACTCTAGACAAGTGGCCTAAAAACTTAAATCAATGAAAGGTTGTGTAAGTTCAGTATACGTCTAATTCATTTGGAAATGAAAGTAGAACATGGTTGCATGTTTTAAACATAAAATCCTAAAGGTTAGTAGCATGAATCTTGTTGCATGTTATAGGATGATAAATTGGAATTATGCTATAAATTAACCTATGCTTTGATCTTAACCCGAAAAGTTAGGGTTTGTAAATCAATTTATACGTAGACAATGAATCATGTGGTTACTGAAATGGTAGCGTAATTATCTTCAACAATAGACAACTTAAATTGGTTTAAATCTAAACACCTAAAACCGCGAGGTACTCGTTTAGCACGGGTTAACTCAATGCAACATATCCTAAAGAGCTAACTAGGGTTAGCATGTTGAGGGCATTACCTAATCGCTCTTGTTGCTAAAGTTGAAACTCTTAAACCTAAAGACTTGGCCTCATTCACAGAATGTAGGGACAATAGGACGTACTTGCGAGAGATGATCTAGGGTTTCTACCCTAAGGATCGCTCGTGAAAAAGATGAAACTCGGTTTGAACTCAGAACCCTAGGACCAAAAATGTCGGCCTAATGCAATAAGGAACAGACTGTTATATCTAATCATGATTTGGTGACTCCATTCGATGGGTAAATAGTCCCATAGTTTGATGCGACACTTGTGCAACAAGTTGTAGAGTCGCACGATCTTGTGATTTGATCACAAGGGAATGGCCAATTCCTCGGAATGAGATTGGTAGATTCTTACTCAAGTTACCTTGCAAGAGGGTGAATAAGCGTCCTGATATAGTACCTTTCTTGGGTAAAGTGACCAAGAATACAGGAATTGGATATTTGCTTGGAAGCAAAATACCAAATTGGAATAACATATGTACTATCATTTGAACTTAAGGTATTGATTAAGTGGGGTTAATAGGGTATGCCCCTAACGCAAGGATATAGGGTTAACAAATAGACCCTTGGGATCTTGCCAAGTCGCAATTGATCCCGGATCGAGTGCTGGATGCATTCGGAAAGAAGGATTTGGTCCTTAGAAATTGGCCAAAATAACGACCAATGGAAATGATTGTGCTTGTAATAGTTTTAAAAGCACTGTTTTGCTTTGTTTGCTCAAAGAATTAAAGGATGAAAAGATATCTAATGCTTCAGGTTGAAGGCCTGAAGGAAGAGGCAACTTCAGTTACCCTCGACTGCCTACCTGACCCTAACCAAGGGGGTTGTTAACGGCGGTGGGAAGGTGGACCGAACTCGCCATGAGAGGTCTCTCCGTTGAGCACTGCTTGGAGCAGGAGGATGCTTGGGTGCAAGAGGGGGATCTGGCCTTAAATCCCTCACCTTCCGGGCCCTGCACAAGAGGCCAATGTGACTCGGGATTGGATCTTGAGGACCGCATACTAGTCTACGGGTGGAATCTTGGATTAGTAATCCTTGTGGATTGCTGGATAGCCTTCGGGCGGATTATGGATAAAGCCTACGAGCTGGAATTTATGTATTTCAAAGATAAATATGATAACCTGTTGAAAAGAAACTTGTTTGACATTGTTTTTTTATGTCAAGTACTATGATTATGTGAAGGAACCACTGCCTAATGGGCTAATTAAGGAAGCTGATTGATACATGTCCAACTAAATGTGTTAGGTAATTAAATAACTAAAAAAACCTGAGGAAAGTGGGAGGATGTCGTCCTACGAATGGGTGGTCCTGGTTGGCCGGGAAATTTTCTCAATCATGATGGATAGCAAGAGGATCGTTCAAAGAACACGAACAGCAAGAGCATTGTCCTAAATCTAAGTTACAATAATCCCGATTTACGCTATTTTAGGGGAGCAGAATGGGACTATGCCTTATGGCAGAGAGGTCAAGCCTTGCATCCCTCTCGTTTCCCATCTCCTTGAACCAAGTGTAGCGTAAATCCGTTTCGTACTTGGCATTTCTGCGTAAAGTAGTTCGCTCGGGTTCGATGCTAGTTGCCGTTTAGGAAATGACCAATAGGGAAAACCTTGATTCAAGTCGGCGGTCCTAAGTGGGAACGGCCAGAATACTTCTGCTACGTGGTAGACACGAAAAGTCCTAGATTGCAAACCCTGTAACATTTCATGGGAGTGCTGGGCGAAGCTTTCTAGACATCCTTTTCGATGGAGTGCTAAGATGTGTCCTAAAGATTACAGGTGGACACGTTAAAGATCATGTGTATAGGGCCCAAAATCATTGAATAAACAATGAGAGCTAAGGACCTAGAGACAAATTGGGTAACTAGTAAGTCTTCATTGTATAAAGAAGCTAGTTGCACATACATTATGCATAGCCTATGTGCATGGGAACATGTATATGCAAAGACATATGAATGCATATATATGTGAGTATGTATGTGTAGCTTATGCATAATTGTACTTCATGTGCATATCTTTGCATAGCCTATCTCTATGTATTACCTATATGTGTACCTTTGCATGTGCAATGCAATACATTATGTCGTGCCACTAATTCTAGATCAATGTGCTTTTGTAAATGTATGTTATCATGCATCTTGGTTTCATCCTTCTTTTACAAATGAGTTGTACATGTGCTTATGAATAGATAGTCCTCTGCCTTCTCCCCCACAAATATCCCCATAGTCATTAACTAGATCTATGACCATATCTCCATCATTTGATATTGAAGTGACAAGAAAATCTTTAAGGAAAAGAAAATCACAAATGAGGAAGAGATTAAGTTGGAAATAAGATAACAGAATGTTCATGAATACTTAAATAAATGCGAAGAGATAAGACAAGTTGACAAAGAGATTAAGATGCAAAAGGAGGAAGAAAAGGGTCATCCTTACTTGGATCAAAGAGTATAGAGTGACAATGGACAAATACTATAGAATGGTTCAAGTGAAGAGATTCCAACTCATTGATTAAATGATATATTGGTAGGTAAAAATGTGAGAGGCCATGATACCATCAAGCGATGATAATCTCATGAGTTTGTTGGATTAGGTTGAATTTGAGTTTTCCAAGATAAGTTATAAGGATATAGCAACTAATAAATACCTTCTTGGTGCATAGTAGAAGGCTATTTTATAGGAGCTACACATGGAGGGTATATTTCTAGCTTGGTTCTAATAATCAAGAACTTGAATGGACCATCAAGGGTTACTATATGATTGATGTTTTGAAGATAGAACCTAGTGAATGGAAAGAAAAATTGCAAAAAGAGTTTAGAAACCTCATTAATCCAACCTCTAAGGACATGAAGGGGCTAGAAGAATTTGTTTTTTCTCTAATTGTTTTCCGTGGGAAAATGTTTATAATGTGAGATACTTTTGAATGAGTGTCTAGGAGCAAAAGCAAGTCATGAGAGTACAAAGGAAAGTGATCACCAATCCTTGAGTAGGTTCCTAGATAATGATGACTTGTTGCACTTATGTATGTTTAATTAGGTATTGGAGATAGGATTTAGTTATAAAGAGAGAATTGGAGAGACTCTAATTAATATTATGAGTGATTGTGAGGATCAGAATGAATTGGATTTGGATGGACCTTACTTAGACCATATCTATGAGTGTGGGTGAAGAAGAAAGTGAATGGGGCCACAACAATGGAATCAATACCTTTTGAAAGGCTTTCATAAAATTTTCGGTTTTCCTCAACTTGGATGTAATAAAATGCATGCATTGTAAGGTTTCAACATAATTGAGCATGAATTAGGTTGGATTTTTAATGGGTTCTCCTATGTAGTATAAATGAAACATATAAATGCTTGTAAACTAGGGGAGGGATAAATATGTCACATTTTTATTAAACGAGAAAATCTCCTAAGTCTGCTCTAGGAAGGTTAGTTCTAGGTCCTTGTTTGAATGACAAGTTTGTAAACTAGGATGTTGATAGTTTTGATAGGCTAGGAGCCTCAATTCTATTTTAGCTATGATTCCTATGATACATCTAACATCATAGGCCGATACATTTTTATTTGAGAGTTGAAAAAAAGAAGCTAGATTGAAGAATTTGAACATCAAGGAAGATGGAGTAAAATTTTGATGCATTAAGCTAGCACTTCACAAGATGAGGGTTCATAAGCACAACATTACAGTTTTTTATTTAGTGCACCATTACACATGGGGGTCTTATATGTGCTAATGAATTTTTTCACTTATGTATGCCTAGTAAGTTGCTAAAGATGGATTTTAGTACTATAAGGAGACTTGGAGAGACTCTACTTGATATTATGGGTAATTGTGAGGATGAGAGTGATTTGCACTTGGATGGAGCTTACTTAGAAAATCTCCATGAGTGCAGGTGAAAAAAAAGGTTATAAGGCCATAACAATGAAATCAATACCTTTTTAAAAGGCCTTGATAGTTCTCTTAGTTTTCCTCAAGTTGAGTGCGATACAATGAAACCTTTGTAGGGTTCTAAAAAACGTGAGCATGGATTGGATTGGATTTTTAATGGGGTTTTAGAGTAACATACATGATGTATAAGAATTCCTGCAAACAAGGGGAGGACAAAATATTTCACTTTTTATTAAATGAGAAAAATTTCCTAAGTTTACACTAGCAAGGTTAGATCTAGGTGTTTGTTTGCATGAGAGGTATGCATACTAGAGTCTTGATAGTTTTGATAGGCTAGGATTCCAGACTCTACTTAGCGTGTGAGTCCTATGGTACACTTAACATCATCGGCCAATGCATTTTTCTTTGAGGCTTTGAAAAAAGAAGCTAGATTGAATGAGTTGAACATCAAGGAAGATTGAGTAAACTTTTGATATCTTAACTAGCACTCCAAAAGTGAGGGTTCATAAGCACAACATCATTAAGAGAAATATGGAATCTCTTTTTTTCCCCTTAAGGATTTTCTCTCACCTCTCTCTCTCTCTCTCTAAAAGGAGATTCCAAAATAATATTATAATAAGAGATCTTCTACAATCAAGCAAATCTCATATTTGTATTTTCAATAGATTTCACCTATTATTTTATTCCCAAACTGTAGGATAAGGTCACTTTTTCTCAAAATACTCATAACTAAAAAAATAAATTTCTATTTTCTCTAAAAAAGGAGCCAATCATTAATATACAACTCTTTAATGCCTTCATGACTTTTCAACATTAAAATATATTAGAATCATTCTCATTCTTGGTTCTTAAAAGGGCAGAATTTGGGAAATGATATAAAATGACTTTTCAACATTAATATATATTAGAATCATTCTCATTTTTTACCTAGAGACACCTTTTTGACTTGAGAGTTTCCTTGTAAAATTTTATCTTTTTGGACAAGTATATGCCTATTTATGGGCATTTTTTCATTTCCTTTCAAAGCTCTAATTTTGTTCGAAATTTTGTGTACTACTCTCCTTCGCTCTAGAATATGGTTTCTTGCATACGAATTCTTCTAAAGCAATACTCAATACTATCTACAATACTCTCTACCTTGCTAGAAGCAATCTCAAGAGTGGTTTTGATACCATTTGCTAAAATCAAATAGTCTCTATCTACAACACTCTTTACCTTGCTACAAGAAATATCCATCTTCATCAGTACTATGCTACAATATATCTTTCTCTTCAACATTCTCTTCAAAAGTCTATACTACAAACAATCAAGTGATAATGGAGTTATCTTTATTTTTAAAATCTCTGTGATGTTATTATTCTTCACAGTTGTTGTTTAATCCTTAAGCATCATATCATAGAGAGAGAGAGAGGGGGGGAGGAGAGAGAGTGTGTGTGAGAGAGAGGGAGAAGGGGGAAAAAGAGAGAGGACTATGTAAGATGAACTAAGAAAATAAGTAATAGAGTGACACATACTAAATTAGGGCAGAAGATAAGATGATTTTATTGTTCTCCAGTAGCCAAGATAATGTATAAATGTGTGTAAACATCTTTGATCAATTCTTGTTGAGAGAGAGAGAGAGAGAATATTTTGAATAGAACACAAGATAAGATTTTATACTAATTATATGTAGATTAAAAGCTAAGATTACAAGATTATTAGGGGTTGATTAGGGTCTATCATGACTGAATTCAAGAGAAAGAGACAAGATCCAACTAAGTGAAAAAGAGCACATATATAGTGAATCAAATGGGTATAATTGTATGATTTGAATGTTAATCCAAGTTAAAATTGGCATATATTTTTCTTTGCAGAATGCAAGTGTAGGATGTACCAAGAGAAAGAGAGATATTCACTTTCAATTGGAGGATGAATATGCACCAATGTTCAAAAGAATTTTGGAAAGGGATGATGCAATAACATATAGGATGCAACAAGAAAAAAATGCAAGGAAAAAAATGTGGACCTTTGGGTTGATGGGTGCATTTATCCACTCAATCTAGTCACTCAAAGGCCACCATAATTTGAACGGCCTACATAATTTGTAAAGTCTGTTTGTGAAGGCAATGAAGGACTGTATGGATACACATAGAGACTTGTCACACAAGGATTAGCAAGGGTTCATCAAGCCTTGACAAATATGCAGTCAAGATTATAAGGGAAAATGTAATCTTTGATGGAAAATGATAGATTATTGGTTGAGAAGGATAGGGAGAACCAGAGCCTACAACAAGCAATGCATATCATTGAAGATGCTATGCATACTACACACATACAGAATATGGAGTTATAGTCTAAAGTTATTGACTTGGAGAAGGAGAATCGAAACATAAAGAGGAAGTTCACAAAAACTTTGGAGATTGGGCTCACTTTAGAAAAAAAAGAAGCACATCGGCGCATCCAGTTAGTTAAACTAATTCACCAATTAACTAAAGGAAGTGGAAAATATCATTGATGGATGTATGCTCAATTTGTTACAATGAGGAATATATTCTCTCATGTAGGGAATGATACTACTGCCAAAGTCCTAAGCAAGGATATGGTAAAGAATGAATTGGAAAATTGTAAGTTCAAGGACACTGTAGATGGCATCACAAGTGAACATCTTAGAGATGTGAGAAACTTCTTTACTGCTATAGATGCTCAGGGATTATGTAACAGGGTGGGAATGAGTTCTTAGTCTTTAAAACTAAGTGAGTAATGTCTCTGCCAAAACCATTTCACGTGAAGAAGGCGCGAAAGCAACTAAATGACAAAGTTTTAAAACTAATTGGTAAGCCAACACATTTGGAAAATACAAACATATTGAAGTATGGTTCCAAAGAAGTTGCATTTGTATTAAATGCATCCAACAACTTTGTATTGGATATATGTAGGGTTTAGATTGCTATTGTCGAGTTCTACAATATGTCTATGGAAGAATGTAGAGGCAAGCTTAAGTTTGTCCTAAAACTTGATGAGAATGAGATTATTAAGGAGCAAAAAATTGAACGTGTGAGTATAACATTTATGAATATGAGTATTGGATCTCAACATCGATGAAAACAATCATTTATACTTTAGTGTACAATTAGAGAATGAAATATGGTGGGTTGTAGCATTTGAAGTACCAAAGGAGGACTATGAAATAATTAAAGTTTTTTTTTACCTCCCTGATACACCTAGTGTTATTCAATAGAAAAATAATGAAGTAATTTCACACATCAGGGGGTTTGGGGACTATCAAGTTGAATGGCATATTGCAAGTGATTAAAAAACATTGAAGTGTATGTTTGCTTTATCAAATGCAGTGAATGCAAAATTTTCATGCATATACTGCATGCAAACTAGGAAGAAGGTTCTATGTTTGTAGTCTTAAACTATAGATAAATTGAATGTACAAAAACTTGAATTGCACTTTTTAATCCCAAAGAGTAATAAAGTATAGATAAAGTGGCTTGCAATAAGTTAAATTTAGAAAATATATCAATGGCACCAAAATGAAGCTTCAGTCATTCATATAGACATAATTATTGTAATCAAATAATATCATCCATTTCCTAATCTAGTATAGGATTATTATTGGTTTGTAAATATAACTTTAAAATCTAGTATAATGTTTTTATATAATTGATGCTATTATTTTAAAACATAATTTCATAAACTAAAAAATTATTATTATACAAACCAATTTTATAGCCATCGCAAATAACTAATTATGAAATGTAGGAAAAAACATTGAAGTCGGTGTGTTAATCTAGAACAATGAGTTGCCGCATAGTAGTGATTAAAAGTAAGAAATTGAGATCATTCATAATCATCAACTTGAAAGAAATTTAGACATACAATATGATGTAGATTGAGTTCTTTGTACACGTATTTATAAAGCAGGGTCGATGGACTTATGGAGGGGACCTTTGAAAAAACGGTCTACAAAAAGACTTCAAAGCATGTGCTTATGTTGAGAGAGAGTGGGAGTGAAAGAGATTGCAAGCACTAGTAAACATAGTTAGGGTTTTCTTTAAGAGAAAAACATATGGCTATCATTTTTTAAACAATGTTTTAGTTTCACCAATCCTTCTTTTTACATAAAATCCTCCCAAAATGGCTAAAACCTACATGCTTTCTTTTACATGTCATCCTACTCTAGAAGTTACCTCTAGCTTTTGGATATTTACAAGATATAATATCTAAAATATTAAAAATTGGCTAAACTTTTCCAAAAATCTAGTATTGTTGAACCATCCAAACTACAGACACTAACATTAATGACTAATATGGCATTGGCTCTCTGATCAATAAGAAGCCTAATGAGGATGCACTCTAGAGTTTTTCATACTGTGTGCGCGTAGTGGCACGACAATGTACCTTACAAGGGTACAAATACCTTGTGGGATAAGAAAACAAGTATCGTGATCATGAATGATGAGGGGAGAAGGATGACAGCTCACATGAGAGAGTTGTGCTAACAAGTATTTAGGCACAACATTTTAGACCAATAAGAAAATATACCAGAGGGAATCAAGGACTATTTGATAGCATCCTTACGTGAGGAGTTTCTAGTACCTATGGGTATGGGGAGGTTTTTCACATGATGGATGATAGATTATATATGTGCATAAATGTCACATAGACGATCTAATGTGCGTAAGGAAATGAATAGTAGTAATTCAAATCCTAAGTGACAAAATTTATCAACACAAAACTTATTGATGTCAAACTTGTCCATAAGGGAAAAACATGCTTACACACTCACAAATTAGAGACTTCTCAATGTCAACATCAATTTGTCAACACAAAACATACCAAATGCATGAACACCAAACTCATGAACATCAAACCAAATGTATCAATGTCAAATCCATTAATGTCAAATTGAATTGGTCAACACCAACTTTTTGGCATTGACATGAAACTTATCATCCCAAAACTTACCAATGTCAAAGTTGTCAATGAAGGGAAAATTTGTCAAGTAGAGCAAACTTGCCAACTTGGAACATTCTAAAATTTCTCAAGAAGAACTTGTCAATATCAATATCAATGTATCAAAACCAAACTTGTTACCCAAAACTTTTCAATGCCAAAAGTAAAACTTTTAACATTGAGTTTTTTTACACTAACAAAGTTTTCAAGGGATATAGACTCATAGAGGGTGCAAAACCCATCAATAATGATAAAATTTTTGATGCTACAAAACACATCCATGGTGAGAAACTCATTGATAGTGAAAAGCATGTCAACACACTATGTGTCAACACCAAAAGTTATCAATGTACTAACTCACCAACAAGACAAAACTTATAAATATTAGAAGCTACCCCTCCATTGAACAAAACTTCTTGAAACTTCTCAAGATCTAGAAACTTAGCAACACAAAATCCATCAATGTCAAATACAACTCATCATAGAAACTTGTGAATGCATATGAATTGTCCGCAAGGGAAATGTGTCAACACTACATTCTTACCAGTTGTCTGCAAGGGAAATGTGTCAACACTACATTCTTACCAATTGACACAAACTTGGCAACATAAAGACTATAGTAATTGGGATCTACGGAGTAAAAAGATCTCTAGAGAGCCATCATCTGTAGAATGTTAGACCACCATAACACAAAGCA
Organism: Lygodium microphyllum; assembly: GCF_053477565.2. Lineage (NCBI taxonomy): Eukaryota > Viridiplantae > Streptophyta > Polypodiopsida > Schizaeales > Lygodiaceae > Lygodium > Lygodium microphyllum. Next base: position 35,569,677 of record NC_141158.1, read on the forward strand.
CAATACAAGGAAACTCAAGGATTAATAAATGTACCCATTCCAGAATATATGTGATTGAGACTTTAAGAAAATGCATCACTAGTGAAGACTAGAATGATGGATAAGGAATCATTATTAAGAGATGCACCCAGAAATATGACCCAAGTTGCCCAACAGGAGAAGGAAGACATGGAGATAGTCATGAATGAAATAAGAAGAACTGTTGGACATTGCCCTGGGTGCTCATTGAGAGAAATAAGACATGGAGAGAGACATGAACAAAAAAAGAGGAATGTTGATTGACATGAATGTTCTGGAGTCCTACTTTGACTTAGTGGTAAACTAACCTGCTATAATGAAGGTTAATATACAATTCATCTGCCAAAGTGTTTGCTTCCAAGTCGAGAACCTACTGCTCTGATAGGTATATGAGCTACACTAGGTTCTAGAGATTATACAATCTGGTTGATGACCAAGCAAGAAGAACAACATAAAGCACACAATGACCCATATATATTTGTAAAGAAATTCAAGCATGTGTATGAGTTGCACAACCTCATAGTTGATGATGAGAAGGTTGATGGCTTTACCCTTTCCTTAGGTGGTTAGGATAGGAGTTGGTTCAAAAGACTGGATGAGAATGATAAAGCATGCATTTCCACTCAGAGGAACCTATTCATCATGCAGTTTGCCGACGAAAAACATGAGGAGAACCTCAAGGTGTGGCTCATGAGTCTAAACCGACAAAACGAGGAAATCATGTGTGAATATGTTTCCAAGATCCAAAGCTTGTACAAGTGATTCCATCTTACTGAGAGGCCAAATGCCAAGGCCATTTCCATAGCCTTTGTTAAGGGGATATAAGATGGATATATATGTGTGTTAAGAGGACTAAGGAAGACTTTCCAAGTATTTGGCTTGAAGTTCCCTTACAGAGGCTACAAAGGGAAGTAAGTTTGGATTTTACCTCAAATGGTCTAATATTTGAATTTACCAAAGAGGAAAATCAAAAGGCTTATATGGTTAAAAAAGGATTGGAACAAAACCAAAACTTCCTATGTGTGAAGATGAGAGAAAGACATATGTTTTGAACAATCAAAAAATGATATTTTCATAAAATAGTTAGAACAAAAACCAAAACTTCCTATGGGTAAATATGAGAGAGAACTTTTTCTTTTCATAATACACTAGTTTTTTGGATGGGATTGCTAATGAGATACGTAGAGAGAAAACTAAAGAAGAAGGAAGCAAAGAGATATTTCCTATTGTTTTTTAGGAAAGATTGGAAGGAGGGTATAAATATGCCATCTATAAAGTTCTGAATTTGAGTTTTCCAAGATCAGTTATAAGGATATAACAACTAAAAAATACATTCTTCGTGCATTGTAGACGGCTATTTTGTAGAAGCTACACATGGAGGGTATATTTCTAGCTTGGGTCTAATAATCAAGAACTTGAATGGACTGTCAAGAGTTACCATATGATTGATGTTTTGAAGATAGAACCTAGTGAATAGAAAATGAAATTGCAAAAAGAGTTTAGAAACCTCATTACTTTCGAATGAGTGTCTAGGAGAAAAAGCAAGTTATGAGAGTACAAAGGAAAGTGATAACTAATCCTTGAGTAGGTTCTTAGATGATGGTGACTTGTTGCACTTATATGTGGTTAATTAGGTATTGGAGACAAGATTTAGTTATGAAGACAGAGTTGGAGAGACTCTACTTAATATTATGAGTGATTGTGAGGAAGGTAACGAGTTGGAATCGGATGGATCTTACTTAGACCATATCCATGAGTGTGGGTGAAGAAGAAAGTGAATGGGGCCATAACAATGGAATCAATACCTTTTGAAAGGCTTTCATAAAAAATTTTGGTTTTCCTCAACTTGGTTGTAATAAAATGCATGTGTTGTAAGATTTGAACATATTTGAGCATGAATTAGGTTGGATTTTTTATGGGGTCTCGTATGTAGCATAAATGAAACATATGAATGCTTGTAAACTAGGGGAGGGATAAATATGTCACATTTTTCATTAAACGAGAAAATCTGTTAAGTCAGCTCTGGGAAGGTTAGAAATACACCCTTGTTTGAATGACAAGTTTATATACTAAGGCATTCATAGTTTTGATAAGCTAGGAGCCTCGATTCTATTTTGGTTGTGATTCCTATGGTACATCTAACATCATAGGCCAATACATTTTTCTTTGAGGGTTGAAAAGAAGAATCTAGATTGAAGAATTTAAACATCAAGGAAGATCGAGTAAACTTTTGATGTGTTAAGCTAGCACTTCATAAGATGAGGGTTCATCAACACAACATTACACTTTTTTATTTAGTGCATCTTTACACATGCAGGTCTTATATGATTATGCATTTTGTCACTTATGTATGACTAGTAAGGTGCTGGATATGGATTTCAGTACTATAAGGAGACTTGGAGAGACTCTACTTGATATTATGGGTAATTGTGAGGATGAGAGTGATTTGCACTTGGATGGAGCTTACTTAGAAAATCTCCATGAGTGCAGGTGAAAAAAAAAGTTATAAGGCCATAACAATGGAATCAATACCTTTTTGAAAGGCTTTGATAGTTCTCTTAGTTTTGCTCAAGTTGAGTGCAATAAAATGCAACCTTTGCAGGGTTCTGAAAAAAGTGAGCATGGATTGGATTGGATTTTTAATGGGATTTTAGAGTAACATACATGATGTATAAGAATTCTTCCAAACTAGGGGAGGATGGAATAAATCTGTAATATCCCGCGAATTAGTTAAATAGAAATTTTTTAAATTATTATTCCCCCCTTATCCCTCCAGCCGACTGACGAGCTGGAGGGGGAGGGGAATAGAAGGAGATACTAGGCTCCTTGGTGGAGCCTGTGGAGGGAGGGAGGACATGCGTGTCGACACGCAAGAAGAGAAGATACCCCTCCCTAAGTGAAAAGTGGGAGCTGAGCAGGATGCAGCCCGCATTTTTCAGAGCAAAAAATAGGCATGCATACCTGTGGCTACTGGAGAAGGAGTTGTGGGCTATGGTGCATGCTCCAAAGCATGCAAACTCAAGACAAACTAGAGCTGAAGAAGGAGATACAAACAAGGAAGGTGAGAGCTCTTCTTACCCGTCCATTTGGTATGACAAAAATGAATGGTATGACAGTCCATAAAAGGGGGAAACCTGAGAAAAAGTATTCATCCTGCTATTATGTACATCTTCTCTCATTCTTTTACCTTATTCATTGTCCAATGAAGCCGGTCTTGTACCCAAGTACTTGAGTGACTTTGAGGCAAGCAAAGGGGAGGATTTTGAAGGTGTATGGGCTGTTATGGACTGAAAAAAACCTGTCATAAACAGGGTAGCCCACTGTTCTTGTCCATTTTGATGAGTAAACAAGTGATTTATGTGGTTGTAATAGAGGAAATTGACGTCTTAACATCACGGCTTTACTTGTGAATAATTAGAGGAGCTTATTCTTGGGATTATTTACACTTTTGGAGCTTGATTATGGGCTCGAAATTACTATTTTAAAACAGGGATGAAGTTAAATTTATGCTTTATCAATGCATTTCATGAGCTTTTGATCTATGTCTTGAATGTACTTGAGTCTACCATCAAAATACTTGTTTCTTGGGGCTGTTATCCATCCATATACATGAAATGAAAACCATTTGAGCTTGCATTTGGATTAAATATGAGATTATCCCTAATGTAATGGCTTATTATTCCCATATGCATTTGATGAATTCAAGATAGTCTTTCATTCCATTCATGTATGCTAAATAAACATAAAAATCTTGATATCTTCTTCTGCAACTAAGTCATTTGTAAAACCCAAATCTTGTCAAATCCCAATCTTTCCTCCTTCTCCAAACCTTGAATCCCACACTCTTCTTCTACTCTATGCCCCAGTGGTAGACCTTCAACCCCCAACACGACGACAGTGTGAACCCAACGTGAAGGTCAACCGCAGAAGAAGAAGTACTATGGGAGAATCATCAAGTTTGGGAGGAGATGCCTTGCAACAATTGGTTCGTCTGATGCAAGAAAGCCAGTAAACTAGGGGAGGGATAAATATGTCACATTTTTATTAAACCAGAAAATCTCCTAAGTCTGCTCTAGGAAGGTCAGTTCTAAGTCCTTGTTTGAATGACAAGTTTGTAAACTAGGATGTTGATAGCTTTGATAGGCTAGGAGCCTCAGTTCTATTTTAGCTAAGATTCCTATGATACATCTAACATCATAGGCCAATACAGTTTTATTTGAGAGTTGAAAAAAAGAAGCTAGATTGAAGAATTTGAACATCAAGGTAGATGGAGTAAAATTTTGATGCATTAAGCTAGCACTTCACAAGATGAGGGTTCATAAGCACAACATTACAGTTTTTTATTTAGTGCACCATTACACATGGGGGTCTTATATGTGCTAATGAATTTTTTCACTTATGTATGCCTAGTAAGTTGCTAAAGATGGATTTTAGTACTATAAGGAGACTTGGAGAGACTCTACTTGATATTATGGGTAATTGTGAGGATGAGAGTGATTTGCACTTGGATGGAGCTTACTTAGAAAATCTCCATGAGTGCAGGTGAAAAAAAAAATTATAAGCCCTTAACAATGAAATCAATACCTTTTTAAAAGGCCTTGATAGTTCTCTTAGTTTTCCTCAAGTTGAGTGCGATACAATGAAACCTTTGTAGGGTTCTAAAAAACGTGAGCATGGACTGGATTGGATTTTTAATGGGGTTTTAGAGTAACATACATGATGTATAAGAATTCCTACAAACTAGGGGAGGACAAAATATTTCACTTTTTATTAAATGAGAAAAATTTCCTAAGTTTACACTAGCAAGGTTAGATCTAGGTGTTTGTTTGCATGAGAGGTATGCATACTAGAGTCTTGATAGTTTTGATAGGCTAGGATTCCAAACTCTACTTAGCTTGTGAGTCCTGTGTTACACTTAACATCATCGGCCAATGCATTTTTCTTTGAGGCTTTGAAAAAAGAAGCTAGATTGAATGAGTTGAACATCAAGGAAGATTGAGTAAACTTTTGATATCTTAACTAGCACTCCAAAAGTGAGGGTTCATAAGCACAACATCATTAAGAGAAATATGGAATCTCTTTTTTTCCCCTTAAGGATTTTCTCTCACCTCTCTCTCTCTCTCTAAAAGGAGATTCCAAAATAATATTATAATAAGAGATCTTCTACAATCAAGCAAATCTCATATTTGTATTTTCAATAGATTTCACCTATTATTTTATTCCCAAACTGTAGGATAAGGTCACTTTTTCTCAAAATACTCATAACTAAAAAAATAAATTTCTATTTTCTCTAAAAAAGGAGCCAATCATTAATATACAACTCTTTAATGCCTTCATGACTTTTCAACATTAAAATATATTAGAATCATTATCATTCTTGGTTCTTAAAAGGGCAGAATTTGGGAAATGATATAAAATGACGTACACATCATATTTTAAGATTATTTTTTACCTAGAGAAACCTTTCTGACTTGAGAGTTTCCTTGTAAAATTTTATCTTTTTTGGACAAGTATATGCCTATTTCTGGGCATTTTTTCATTTCCTTTCAAAGCTCTAATTTTGTTCAAAATTTTGTGTACTACTCTCCTTCGCTCTAGAATATGGTTTCTTGCATACGAATTCTTCTAAAGCAATACTCAATACTATCTACAATACTCTCTACCTTGCTAGAAGCAATCTCAAGAGTGGTTTTGATACCATTTGCTAAAATCAAATAGTCTCTATCTACAACACTCTTTACCTTGCTACAAGAAATATCCATCTTCATCAGTACTATGCTACAATATATCTTTCTCCTCAACCTTCTCTTCAAAAGTCTATACTACAAACAATCAAGTGATAATGGAGTTATCTTTATTTTTAAAATCTCTGCGATGTTATTATTCTTCACAGTTGTTGTTTAATCCTTAAGCAACATATCATAGAGAGAGAGAGGGGGGAGGAGAGAGAGTGTGTGTGAGAGAGAGGGAGAAGGGGGAAAAAGAGAGAGGACTATGCAAGATGAACTAAGAAAATAAGTAATAGAGTGACACATACTAAATTAGGGCAGAAGATAAGATGATTTTATTGTTCTCTAGTAGCCAAGATTATGTATAAATGTGTGTAAATATCTTTGATCAATTCTTGTTGAGAGGGAGAGAGAGAGAGAGAATATTTTGGATAGAACACAAGATAAGATTTTATACTAATTATATGTAGATTAAAAGCTAAGATTACAAGATTATTAGGGGTTGATTAGGGTCTATCATGACTGAATTCAAGAGAAAGAGACAAGATCCAACTAGGTGAAAAAGAGCACATATATAGTGAATCAAATGGGTATAATTGTTTGATTTGAATGTTAATCCAAGTTAAAATTGGCATATATTTTTCTTTGCAGAATGCAAGTGTAGGACGTACCAAGAGAAGAGAGATATTCACTTTCAATTGGAGGATGAATATGCACCAATGTTCAAAAGAATTTTGGAAAGGGATGTTGCAATAAGATATAGGATGCAACAAGAAAAAAATGCAAGGAAAAAAAATTGGACCTTTGGGTTGATGGGTGCATTTATCCACTCAATCTAGTCACTCAAAGGCCACCATAATTTGAAGGGCTTACATAAATTGTAGAGTTTTTTTGTGAAGGCAATGAAGGACTGTATGGATACACATGCAGACTTATCACACAAGGATTAGCAAGGGTTCATCAAGCCTTGACAAATATGCAGTCAAGATTATAAGGGAAAATGTAATCTTTGATGGAAAATGATAGATTATTGGTTGAGAAGGATAGGGAGAACCAGAGCCTACAACAAGCAATGCCTATCATTGAAGATGCTATGCATACTACACACATACAGAATATGGAGTTATAGTCTAAAGTTATTGACTTGGAGAAGGAGAATCGAAACATAAAGAGGAAGTTCACAAAAACTTTGGAGATTGGGCTCACTTTAGAAAAAAAAGAAGCACATCGGCGCATCCAGTTAGTTAAACTAATTCACCAATTAACTAAAGGAAGTGGAAAATATCATTGATGGATGTATGCTCAATTTGTTACAATGAGGAATATATTCTCTCATGTAGGGAATGATACTACTGCCAAAGTCCTAAGCAAGGATATGGTAAAGAATGAATTGGAAAATTGTAAGTTCAAGGACACTGTAGATGGCATCACAAGTGAACATCTTAGAGATGTGAGAAACTTCTTTATTGCTATAGATGCTCAGGGATTATGTAACAAGGTGGGAATGAGTTCTTAGTCTTTAAAACTAAGTGAGTAATGTCTCTGCCAAAACCATTTCATGTGAAGAAGGCGCGAAAGCAACTAAATGACAAAGTTTTAAAACTAATTGGTAAGCCAACACATTTGGAAAATACAAACATATTGAAGTATGGTTCCAAAGAAGTTGCATTTGTATTAAATGCATCCAACAACTTTGTATTGGATATATGTAGGGTTTAGATTGCTATTGTCGAGTTCTACAATATGTCTATGGAAGAATGTAGAGGCAAGCTTAAGTTTGTCCTAAAACTTGATGAGAATGAGATTATTAAGGAGCAAAAAATTGAACGTGTGAGTATAACATTTATGAATATGAGTATTGGATCTCAACATTGATGAAAACAATCATTGATACTTTAGTGTACAATTAGAGAATGAAATATGGTGGGTTGTAGCATTTGAAGTACCAAAGGAGGACTATGAAATAATTAAAGTTTTTTTTTACCTCCCTAATACACCTAGTGTTATTCAATAGAAAAATAATGAAGAAATTTTACACATCAGGGGTTTTTGGGGACTATCAAGTTGAATGGCATATTGCAAGTGATTAAAAAACATTGAAGTGTATGTTTGCTTTATCAAATGCAATGAATGCAAAATTTTCATGCATATACTGCATGCAAACTAGGAAGAAGGTTCTATGTTTGTAGTCTTAAACTATAGATAAATTGAATGTACAAAAACTTGAATTGCACTTTTTAATCCCAAAGAGTAATAAAGTATAGATAAAGTGGCTTGCAATAAGTTAAATTTAGAAAATATATCAATGGCACCAAAATGAAGCTTCAGTCATTCATATAGACATAATTATTGTAATCAAATAATATCATCCATTTCCTAATCTAGTATAGGATTATTATTGGTTTGTAAATATAATTTTAAAATCTAGTATAATGTTTTTATATAATTTATGCTATTATTTTAAAACATAATTTCATAAACCAAAAAATTATTATTATACAAACCAATTTTATAGCCATCGCAAATAACTAATTATGAAATGTAGGAAAAAACATTGAAGTCGGTGTGTTAATCTAGAACAATGAGTTGTCGCATAGTAGTGATTAAAAGTAAGAAATTGAGATCATTCATAATCATCAACTGGAAAGAAATTTAGACATACAACATGATGTAGATTGAGTTCTTTGTACACGTATTTATAAAGCAGGGTCGATGGACTTATGGAGGGGACCTTTGAAAAAACGGTCTACAAAAAGACTTCAAAGCATGTGCTTATGTTGAGAGAGAGTGGGAGTGAAAGAGATTGCAAGCACTAGTAAACATAGTTAGGGTTTTCTTTAAGAGAAAAACATATGGCTATCATTTTTTAAACAATGCTTTAGTTTCACCAATCCTTCTTTTTACATAAAATCCTCCCAAAATGGCTAAAACCTACATGCTTTCTTTTACATGTCATCCTACTCTAGAAGTTACCTCTAGCTTTTGGATATTTACAAGATATAATATCTAAAATATTAAAAATTGGCTAAACTTTTCCAAAAATCTAGTATTGTTGAACCATCCAAACTACAAACACTAACATTAATGACTAATATGGCATTGGCTCTCTGATCAATAAGAAGCCTAATGAGGATGCACTCTAGAGTTTTTCATATTGTGTGCGCGTAGTGGCACGACAATGTACCTTACAAGGGTACAAATACCTTGTGGGATAAGAAAACAAGTATCGTGATCATGAATGATGAGGGGAGAAGGATGACAGCTCACATGAGAGAGTTGTGCTAACAAGTATTTAGGCACAACATTTTAGACCAATAAGAAAATATACCAGAGGGAATCAAGGACTATTTGATAGCATCCTTACGTGAGGAGTTTCTAGTACCTATGGGTATGGAGAGGTTTTTCACATGATGGATGATAGACTATATATGTGCATAAATGTCACATAGACGATCTAATGTGCGTAAGGAAATGAATAGTAGTAATTCAAATCCTAAGTGAAAAATTTTATCAACACAAAACTTATTGATGTCAAACTTGTCCATAAGGGAAAAACATGCTTACACACTCACAAATTAGAGACTTCTCAATGTCAACATCAATTTGTCAACACAAAACATACCAAATGCATGAACACCAAACTCATGAACATCAAACCAAATGTATCAATGTCAAATCCATTAATGTCAAATTGAATTGGTCAACACCAACTTTTTGGCATTGACATGAAACTTATCATCCCAAAACTTACCAATGTCAAAGTTGTCAATGAAGGGAAAATTTGTCAAGTAGAGCAAACTTGCCAACTTGGAACATTCTAAAATTTCTCAAGAAGAACTTGTCAATATCAATATCAATGTATCAAAACCAAACTTGTTACCCAAAACTTTTCAATGCCAAAAGTAAAACTTTTAACATTGAGTTTTTTTACACTAACAAAGTTTTCAAGGGATATAGACTCATAGAGGGTGCAAAACCCATCAATAATGATAAAATTTTTGATGCTACAAAACACATCCATGGTGAGAAACTCATTGATAGTGAAAAGCATGTCAACACACTATGTGTCAACACCAAAAGTTATCAATGTACTAACTCACCAACAAGACAAAACTTATAAATATTAGAAGCTACCCCTCCATTGAACAAAACTTCTTGAAACTTCTCAAGATCTAGAAACTTAGCAACACAAAATCCATCAATGTCAAATACAACTCATCATAGAAACTTGTGAATGCATATGAATTGTCCGCAAGGGAAATGTGTCAACACTACATTCTTACCAATTGACACAAACTTGGCAACATAAAGACTATAGTAATTGGGATCTACGGAGTAAAAAGATCTCTAGAGAGCCATCATCTGTAGAATGTTAGACCACCATAACACAAAGCACAATACAAGGAAACTCAAGGATTAATAAATGTACCCATTCCAGAATATATGTGATTGAGACTTTAAGAAAATGCATCACTAGTGAAGACTAGCATGATGGATAAGGAATCATTATTAAGAGATGCACCCAGAAATATGACCCAAGTTGCCCAACAGGAGAAGGAAGACATGGAGATAGTCATGATTGAAATAAGAAGAACTGTTGGACATTGCCCTGGGTGCTCATTGAGAGAAATAAGACATGGAGAGAGACATGAACAAAAAAAGAGGAATGTTGATTGACATGAATGTTCTGGAGTCCTACTTTGACTTAGTGGTAAACTAACCTGCTATAATGAAGGTTAATATACAATTCAACTGCCAAAGTGTTTGCTTCCAAGTCGAGAACCTACTGCTCTGATAGGTATATGAACTACACTAGGTTCTAGAGATTATACAATCTGGTTGATGACCAAGCAAGAAGAACAACATAAAGCACGCAATGACCCATATATATTTGTAAAGAAATTCAAGCATGTGTATGAGTTGCACAACCTCATAGTTGATGATGAGAAGGTTGATGGCTTTACCCTTTCCTTAGGTGGTTAGGATATGATAACCAGGAAATCAGTGCAAATAAAGGCATCAAAATGTGCTAAACATGGAAACATCCTTTGCAAATTGACACTTTTCTTTTGTACTCTCTTGGAAAAAAATCAAATATAAAGCAATGTAAAATGTGTAGTCCAAAAGAGACACACTATAAAATGTTGAAAGGAAAAGGAAAGGTCAAACCCTTTTGTCTCATTCCAAAAATTGAAGGGTCTTTAGACCTTAGCCAATGTATGCAAATTTGAATTTTATAATTCAAGAAAGGAAAAGGAGGTGGTTGCAGTCGTGGGATTTGGGGAGGTGGGAGGTTGAGGTGGTTACACCCTCTCTCTTCCTTTATCTTCTTCTCTCACGGTTCATTTCTCCCTCTCTCATTTTGGCACAACTCTCATCTTTCTTGTTCTTGCTTTCCTCTCTTGTGCTTCATGCTCATTTCTAATGGAGAGTGAGGAAGAGGAAGAGGGTGAGGATGGAAGAATTGTCCAATTTCTTGTGTGCCTATCTCTTGTGTGTTTGGAGAGCATGGTTCTTGGTGAGAAGAAGGAGAGTTTTCTTGCAGGTTTTGTGGCCAGCAATGTATTTGCAGCCTCTACCTAGCCGGTTTGTGGTTTATATTGTGCCGTGGCAGGGTGCTCTTCAGGATAGGAGTTGGTTCAAAAGACTGGATGAGAATGATAAAGCATGCATTTCCACTCAGAGGAACCTATTCATCATGCAATTTGCCGACGAAAAACATGAGGAGAACCTCAAGGTGTGGCTCATGAGTCTAAACCGACAAAATGAGGAAATCATGTGTGAATATGTTTCCAAGATCCAAAGCTTGTACAAGTGATTCCATCTTACTGAGAGGCCAAATCCCAAGGCCATTTCCATAGCCTTTGTTAAGGGGATATAAGATGGATATATATGTGTGTTAAGAGGACTAAGGAAGACTTTCCAAGTATTTGGCTTGAAGTTCCCTTACAGAGGCTACAAAGGGAAGTAAGTTTGGATTTTACCTCAAATGGTCTAATATTTGAATTTACCAAAGAGGAAAATCAAAAGGCTTATATGGTTAAAAAAGGATTGGAACAAAACCAAAACTTCCTATGTGTGAAGATGAGAGAAAGACATATGTTTTGAACAATCAAAAAATGATATTTTCATAAAATAGTTAGAACAAAAACCAAAACTTCCTATGGGTAAATATGAGAGAGAACTTTTTCTTTTCATAATACACTAGTTTTTTGGATGGGATTGCTAATGAGATACGTAGAGAGAAAACTAAAGAAGAAGGAAGCAAAGAGATATTTCCTATTGTTTTTTAGGAAAGATTGGAAGGAGGGTATAAATATGCCATCTATAAAGTTCTGAATTTGAGTTTTCCAAGATCAGTTATAAGGATATAACAACTAAAAAATACATTCTTCGTGCATTGTAGACGGCTATTTTGTAGAAGCTACACATGGAGGGTATATTTCTAGCTTGGGTCTAATAATCAAGAGCTTGAATGGACTGTCAAGAGTTACCATATGATTGATGTTTTGAAGATAGAACCTAGTGAATAGAAAATGAAATTGCAAAAAGAGTTTAGAAACCTCATTACTTTCGAATGAGTGTCTAGGAGAAAAAGCAAGTTATGAGAGTACAAAGGAAAGTGATAACTAATCCTTGAGTAGGTTCTTAGATGATGGTGACTTGTTGCACTTATATGTGGTTAATTAGGTATTGGAGACAAGATTTAGTTATGAAGACAGAGTTGGAGAGACTCTACTTAATATTATGAGTGATTGTGAGGAAGGTAACGAGTTGGAATCGGATGGATCTTACTTAGACCATATCCATGAGTGTGGGTGAAGAAGAAAGTGAATGGGGCCATAACAATGGAATCAATACCTTTTGAAAGGCTTTCATAAAAAATTTTGGTTTTCCTCAACTTGGTTGTAATAAAATGCATGTGTTGTAAGATTTGAACATATTTGAGCATGAATTAGGTTGGATTTTTTATGGGGTCTCGTATGTAGCATAAATGAAACATATGAATGCTTGTAAACTAGGGGAGGGATAAATATGTCACATTTTTCATTAAACGAGAAAATCTGTTAAGTCAGCTCTAGGAAGGTTAGAAATACACCCTTGTTTGAATGACAAGTTTGTATACTAGGGCATTCATAGTTTTGATAAGCTAGGAGCCTCGATTCTATTTTGGTTGTGATTCCTATGGTACATCTAACATCATAGGCCAATACATTTTTCTTTGAGGGCTGAAAAGAAGAATCTAGATTGAAGAATTTAAACATCAAGGAAGATCGAGTAAACTTTTGATGTGTTAAGCTAGCACTTCATAAGATGAGGGTTCATCAACACAACATTACACTTTTTTATTTAGTGCAGCTTTACACATGCAGGTCTTATATGATTATGCATTTTGTCACTTATGTATGACTAGTAAGGTGCTGGATATGGATTTCAGTACTATAAGGAGACTTGGAGAGACTCTACTTGATATTATGGGTAATTGTGAGGATGAGAGTGATTTGCACTTGGATGGAGCTTACTTAGAAAATCTCCATGAGTGCAGGTGAAAAAAAAAGTTATAAGGCCATAACAATGGAATCAATACCTTTTTGAAAGGCTTTGATAGTTCTCTTAGTTTTGCTCAAGTTGAGTGCAATAAAATGCAACCTTTGCAGGGTTCTGAAAAAAGTGAGCATGGATTGGATTGGATTTTTAATGGGATTTTAGAGTAACATACATGATGTATAAGAATTCTTCCAAACTAGGGGAGGATGGAATAAATCTGTAATATCCCGCGAATTAGTTAAATAGAAATTTTTTAAATTATTATTCCCCCCTTATCCCTCCAGCGGACTGACGAGCTGGAGGGGGAGGGGAATAGAAGGAGATACTAGGCTCCTTGGTGGAGCCTGTGGAGGGAGGGAGGACATGCGTGTCGACACGCAAGAAGAGCAGATCCCCCTCCCTCCACTATTTAAAGGAGGGGAGGGGGCCGCTGGACAGAAGGAGGCTGGGCCGTGCCGCCATAACTCCGAGCCGAGGGAGGAAGACGAGTCGCTAATATCTGCCTCCACCACATCGCCATCTACAGCCGCCAGTCCGTCTTGGGGAACCGTGAGCTGCTGCGCCAGTCAGCAGCCGCCTCCCAGCATGCCGCTTGCATTCGCAGGCCCTTCCACCTGCCCATCACGCCGTCAGAAGTTTTTCCCCCACGTGGCCCTTCCAGAAAGCCCCTTGGAAGGTTCCAAGGTGGGCTTCCTAAGCCCTTGTTCCCCCCCCCCTCTCCCGGGTTTTTAAATCCCCCCCCTAAGCCCCCTTGTTCCCCCCCCCCCCCCCCCCCCCCGAGGTTTCAAAAAGCCTCTTAGCCTTCCCATGGTTTTTTGGAACCACACACCCCCCTAGGATTTCAATTTCCCCCCTTCTCTTTAAGCCCTTGTTTCCCCCCTCCCAGGTTTTCTTAAATCCCCCTAAGGCCTTGTTCCCCCCCCCCCTCCCGGTATAATCCCCCTCCTAAGCCTTGTCTTTTCCCCATCCGGATTTTAATCCCCCCAAAGCCCTTATTACCCCCCGCCCCTGGGTTTAAATTTCCCCCCCCTAAGCCCCCCTTGTTTCCCCTCCCGGTTTTAATTTTCCCCCCTAAGCCCTTGCCCTTTGCCCCTCCTCATAGCTCTTTAGACTATTCAAGTCACACCCATAGGCCTACTTTGTCCTTAGGCTACCTTGCAGACTTCCATTCTCTTGCATTAATTCCTTCACTCACTTTTTAGATCTTCTTGTGCAAGTGCTCTCTTAATTGAGCTTTGTGTTCTTAGTTTTATCAAACAAGCCGGTTTCCACACACTCCCATGTCCTAAAAATCCAATTCTTCATCATGGCCTCGTATGGTATTCCGTAAGGGAGAAATAGCCGTGAGATAAAAGATAGGGAGGGCAGTAGAGGGAGTGAAAAGAGGGAGTGAAGGAGGAAGAGTGGGGAAAAGGTAAAAGAAAAGGAAGGAGAAGACGGTGGAATTCCAAGAAGAAAAAGGAAAAGGCTATCTCACATTCGAACTACGATGCCGCCGAAGAAAGTCCAAGGTGTAACTGCGGGAGGGTCATCTCCCAGTATCCATGTGGATATCTCACCTCAAAGCCAGGTTTTTTCTTCTTGGTGTTAATTCGGTTTTAAGTCGATCATGCAAAGAAAAATTGTTAAGGATAGGATATATTTGTTTGAGTTATTTTAAACGAAGGAGTTAGCTTATGAATGACAATGTATACAAATTAGCTTTCTTCAAATTGCATCAAGCATTATAAAATTATAGGCAAGATTATCCATTTACTATAGTAATATATTCCTAAAGTGTAGAAATTATATCTTGCACCATTCGTCTTATTCCTTTCGCAACGAATCATGGTAAAATGGCTAAATTCATGAAAGGTTTCTTTCGATGCTCAAATTACTAGGGAGTTATCTTTGCTAGTTGCACATCTTAGCAAGGCAGCTGTTGTTATTTGGCATGAGTTCATCTTTAAAGAAAACGGAAGTTAAATGTTAGGAATTAACAAGTATAAAAATTAGATATACGAACTCATTTGGAAAGAAAATGTAATGGGGAATTGCTGGATGACACTCTATTAACACTTTTCCCCTGCTATTTGAGGACTTGGGACTAATAAAGTGTGTATACACCAATTTCTCAGCTAGGCCTTTTTGTCCCAAGGAGTATTGTCGCCCTTTGTATCATCTTGGCATTATGCTATATGCCAAATTAAACTGTATTGATTGGGAAAGTTAATTGTCACAAGGATAGTAAAACCGTGACAAGACGAGTAAGATTACCTTCCAAAAGCTAACCGAACCAATCTAAACATAGAAACATTCATACCCTAAACACTTGACTACTTTCCTTACCGTAAGGACAATAATTTCATAAAGATAAGAAACTAGGGTTTGTCCCTAAATGAAGAAACCCTAGGCCTGACATACGTTAGCTTAAAGAAGCTAAACAGATTATTCCATCACAGGACTTGCGCAACATGTATGAAATCATTTTGTGTTTGATTCACAAGGAGAAAAGGGAAAAAAAAACCCTCATCAAGGACGGCAGATCCTTACGCAAGTTATCTTGCAAAAAGACGTAGTTTTGGATATCCTTCTAAATAAGGAAAGTTGTAAAATAGAAACTAGCATATCTAAGGTACCTTAGGGTTAACCAAGTTGGGTATGCCCTACACCGGAATATAAGGGATCTTGCCAAGTTACAAGACACCTTGAGAACGACTGCTGATACACTCAAAAAGCAAAGAATACTTCCTTAGCAGTTTGCCATACAACTGGATTGATTAATGGAAATGTTTGTGCTTGCTAGAGATTCTAGGGCTCATGTTTGAATTATGAATTACAAATTAAATAAGTACCTATACTTCAAGTTAAAGGCCTGAAGGGAGAGGCAGCTTCAGTTACACCCGACTGCCTGCCTGACCCTAACCAAGGGGGTTGTTGACCACGCCGGGAACGTGGACCGAACCCGCCGCGAGAGGTCTTTCCGTTAAGCTCTACTTGGAGTAGGAGGACGCTTGGGTGCCAGGGGGGGCTGTGGCCGTAAATCCCTCGCCTTCCGGGTCCTGCACAAGAGGCTAACGTGACTCGGGATTGGATCTCGAGGCCCGCATACTAGTTGATGGGCGGAAGCTTGGAATAGTGATCCCTGGAGATTACTGGTTAGCCTTCGGGCAGATTATGGACAAGCCTACGGGTGGAACTTCTTGTATTTCAAAGATAAAATGATGAGATGTTAAAAGAACTTGCTTGATGTTGTTTTTATATGTCACGTGATAAGATTACGTGAAGGAACCAGTGCTTAACAAGATTAATTAAAGAAGCTGATTGTTATATGTCAAATTAATGTGTTAGATAATTACATAACTAAAACAAACCGAGGAAAGTGCGGTTGATGGGCCATGGGTCCGTCCTACGGTTGGGTGGTCCCGGTTAGCCGGGAACTTTTCTCAAAAATCTTGAAGAACAGCGGAATGATCATCATCATCAAAAAGAATAACGAGAACGATGACCTAGAGTTACGTCTTACCCGATTTACGTTGTTTTAGGGGAACGGAATGGGACTATGCCTTATGGCAGAGAGGTTGAGCTTTGCATCCCTCTCGTTTCCCATTCTCCTTGAACCAAGTGCAGCATGAATCCGCTTCGGACCTAGCGTTTCTGCGTAAAGTAGTTCGCTCGGGTCTAACGCTAGTTGTTGTTAGCTAATGACCCATTAGGAAAACCCTAATTCCGGTCGATCCTAAGTGGGAACGGCTAGGATTCTTCCGCTACGTGGCAGACACGGGAATAACTAGATCGCAAAACCCGTAACATTCCATGGGAGTGCCGGGCGGAGCTTTCTAGACATCCTTTTCGATGGACTGCTAAGACGTGTCCTGGATGATACTAGGGAACACGTTACAGTTGGTATCAGAGCCGACCAACAACAGAATTGTTTTTATGAGATCTCAATAAAATGAAATAAAGAAATTGTTGCTGTCCAAACATTTCCTCATCTTCAATGCTGTCTTGCAAAACTATGAAGCGTGGAACAAGTTTTTGGTGTTTCGGGTCATGTTTATGACTGCAATGCATTCTCCGCTTTATAGACAAAGAATTGGGATGATGAACATCCTGGAGCAGATTTATAATCCATCACCTTTATACATAGAACAAAGATGGACGGGGTCTTCAGGAATCTACTACATAGTTGCCCACCGGTTCGCTTATCTACAGACCAACCTAAAGAGGATCAAGTGGTTGGAAGACTTGAAAGTCGTGAAGCTGTTCATTTTTGTGGAAGCTCACGTAAATTCGACTTTACATATTCAAGGTCGGAGGGTTGAAATGAACTCATATGTATATGAGGAAGTAACCCCTGTAATCCCAGCCGACAGGATTAAAGTGTTGGGCCGCCATGAGAAGTATGGATTCCAACGAAAAGGGTATCCTGAACTTCCAATGAATTATCGATTCCTAAAGATCCATGACCCAAAACCCTACTATTACATAGTTCCTGTAGACAAATGCAATACAATGTTGTTCTCCCCAAACTGAATGTAATGATTGGATTATCATCACACGAGACGTTGTATAAGGCTACGCCCATGTAAATATAAATAAAGACTTCTTTTATCAATATCTGGCTGTGCATCAGAGTTGTTAAAAAGTTAATTAGCTTCATTATTTATGAGATAGCTGAACTAAAGATAAGCTAACGTCAATTATCATATAATAACGTTAAGAAAACTTTTATCCAGGCACAACCCTAGGTACAGGTTCCAAATTCGCCCCCTACATCAAGTACTGTTGTGACCCAGGAGAAGAAGTTCCTCCTCAAGCAGATAAAGCCACCCAAGTTTGACGGGAGAGGCAGATTTGTCCAGTCTGATGCTGAAATTTGGATTGAATCTATGGAGGATTACTTTGAAGCAGCTGGTACTGCACCTACCAATCAGGCCATGCTTTTCCAAGTTAAAACTCACCGGCGAAGCCAGACTTTGGTGGAAACAATGGTGCAGGGATCAAGGGACTTTAGAGGGGTCCGTTACCTGGGAGAAGTTAAAGAAAGCCGTGCAGGGGAGATATTTGCCACCTGCATATCGTACTCAGAAAATGCATGAGTTCTACGAGCTAAAACAGCTAGGACTCACCCTTGACGCATACTACTTTAAATTTGTCTCACTCTTAAAATATGCGCCACAGATGGACACGACATAGCAGGTGTCCAAATTTTGTGCAGGCTTAAATCCACCCGTAAATAACCGTCTCGAATCTATGCGTCCATCAGATCTGCAGGATGCACTCATTCGAGCGGCGCCTATAATTCAGGAAGTGCAAGCTAGACCAAGGGGTAACAAAACTTGGTACTATAGTGACCCGAACAGAGGAGCATTCAGACCTCAAGTGAAGAGAGTTCAAGGTCACAATCAGGGACAAAGGAAGAAAGCAAGGACAAATAACGTCAACAACTTTGTTCCTACTCAAAGTAATGGCCGAAACCTCCGATGTTTCCACTGCAACGACGGTCACTTCAAGACGCAATGTCCCAAGCTCAGCGGGGGACATCGTCAAGCGCCTTTCCAAGGTGCAGGCCGCGGTTAAGGAGCCGCCACCCATGGAAGAGGAAGAACTGCTTGCATTGCCAATAGGCAAAGATGCGAAGAAGAAGAAGAGGAAGATCCGACTATGGAAGCAGAATTCGAAAGAGCGACAGTCCATGCCACTTTACACAAGAAAGGGCCGAATCGCTAGTTCTCGGTGATTCAAACACCGTCGGACTATCAAGGTAAAGGTTTCAAAACCTTGATTGATTGTGGCAGTACACATTCCTTTATCTCACCAGCATGTGCAAAAAGATTAGGAATAGCCACAGTAGAAGCACCTACCCTGCTTGTGGAATTGGCAAATGGTCGTGAGGTAACTTGTACCAGGAAAACTGCTAAGGAGGAATTCTTTCTGGGAGGAAAGAAAACCTCAGTCAAATTCAGAGTCATGAATTTAGGTATCCATGAGTGTCTACTCGGGATGGATTGGCTTAAGCCTAATGACGCCCACATCCACTGTGGAAAGGGTCAAGTTTCCTTTCGAAACTCTAAAAGGGAGTTTGTCACAACTCAAGGTGAGGCAGGAGTGCCAAGAATCTAATTAGCCAAAGTCTCTCGGATCATAAAAGGAGTCAGAAAAGGATTACCCGTTTACCTGATCAAACTCAACAAGTTAGATCAAAAGCAAGAGTCTCATGAAGGACCTTCTTGGCTAAAGGAATACGCTGACGTATTCCCTGAGGAATTGATTGAACTTCCGTCTCCAAGAGAAGTAGATCATGAAATTAGGCTAGTGCCTCGAGCTGCACCAATTGCAAAGAGACCTTATAGAATGTCCATACCAGAAGCAATTGAGTTGAAGGAACAGCTCAAGCAACTGTTGGATCAGGGTTACATCCGGTCTAGCAACTCACCGTGGGGAGCTCCAGTACTATTCCAGAAAAAGAAAGATGGGACACTTCGACTATGTATTGATTACCGAGGGTTGAATCAATCAACAGTCAAGAACAAGTATCCTATTCCTAGAATAGATGAGCTTCTTGATCGTCTTCAAGGTGCAAAGATCTTCTCCAAGATTGATCTCAGGTCAGGTTACTATCAAATAAGGATCAAGGAAGAAGATATTCCAAAAATGGCCTTCAATACAAGATATGGGCACTTTGAGTTCTTGGTTATGTCATTCGGGCTTACAAATGCACCTGCCACCTTCAATAGATTAATGTAGGATATTTTTAGACCATATCTTGATGATTTCGTGCTTATCTTCTTCGATGACACTTTAGTCTATTCTAAACAAGAAGAAGATCATGAACCTCAACTTCGGATTGTCCTTGAGACAATGAGGTCCCATAAGCTGTATGCAAAAATGAAGAAGTGTGCATTCTTCAAGTGTCAGATTGAATATCTGGGATTCATAGTATCATTAGAAGGAATATCAGTAGACCTAGCCAAAGTCAGAGATGTGCTTGAATGGCCAATACCAGTATCCGTCAAAGAAATACGTAGCTTTCTTGGCTTAACAGGATGGTATAGGGTCTTTATCAAAAACTATGCTTTGATTGCAGCACCTCTTACAGACTTACTAAAGAAGCAGACTTCCATTACATGGTCAACTTCCGAACAAAATAGCTTCGACAAATTGAAGCAAAGTTTGGTATCAGCACCTATTCTAAAACTTCATGACCTCAATAAGGAGTTCGAGGTAGTAATTGATGCTAGCATTCTTGCCTTGGGGTGTGTACTTATGTAGGAAGGTCATCCAGTAGCATACTCTTCAAGGAAATTGAAGAGTCATGAAAAGAATTATGCCACGCATGATCTAGAATTATTAGCTGTCATCCATGCTCTAAAGCTTTGGAGACACTACCTGTTGGGTAACAAGTTTACTCTAGTAACCGATCATAAGAGTCTCAAATGGATTTTTACCCAGAACGAGCTCAACATGAGGCAACGTCGGTGGATTGAAGTATTGGAGGAATATGATTTTGAAATCAAGTACCGACCAGGGAAAGAGAATGTAGTTGCCGATGCACTCAGTCGCAAAGCATTCCTAAATTCCCTAATCTTGCAGAATCCATCAACGGCCAGATCTCTGGCTACAAAGGTATCTATGCCAAACAACCCTATACTTGAACTAGCTAGAGAGGAAGCATGCCATGATTTGACCTACCAAACAATGATAAAGGAAATATCTACCAAGGAGCAGAATCAGAAGTTGCAAGCTAAGTATCATGAATTTTCCATTGATAATGGGCTTGTCTACTACAGAACAAGGCTGTGTATACCAACAAGCCAGTCACTTAAGCAGAAGATATTATGGGAAGCTCATGATTCTCCTTTCGCAGGACATCCTAGCTATGCAAAAACTCTTAATGCAGTTAGGAAGAGCTACCATTGGGAGAGGCTCAAAGGTGACATTCTCAAATATGTCACTGAATGTTTGTCTTGCCAACGTATCAAGGCCGAACATGTCATGATGCCACGAAAACTGCAACCGATTGACATTCCCCAAATGAAATGGGAATTTATCAGTATGGATTTTGTTGTGGGCTTACCCCAAATCCAAGGAGGATACAATTCCATTATGGTGGTGGTTGACATGCTTACCAAGGTTGCACACCTGATTCCAGTAAAGACAAACTATAAAGCCTCCGACATTGCAAGATTGTTTATCAAGGAGATATTCAAGCTACATAGGTTACCTAAAAGAATCATTAGTGATCGAGATTCTCTCTTCACATCACACTTCTGGAGAGATATCTTTGAAGCCATTGGGACTCAACTCTGTTTTAGCACCGCCTACCATCCCCAAACAGATGGCCAAACAGAGCGAGTATCAAATCATTGAGGATATGCTTAGGGCATACTGCTGTCGAGAGCCAAAGAGGTGGATTCAATACTTGCCATTAGTTGAATTTGCCTACAATGCCTCTTACCAGCAAAGCATTCAAATGACCCCTTTCCAGGCATTGTATGGTCATGATTGTTGAAGTCCCCTAAACTTTTCTGATCCAACCCTAAGAGTTGAAGCTTCAAGACAAATGTTGGAGGACATGGATGATCAAATAAGGTCAATAAGACAAGACATACAGGTGGCCAAGGATAGACAAAAGGCATATGTAGATTTGAAACGTCAAGAAAAAGTCTTCGAAGAAGGAGACATGGTATTCATTCGGGTACGCCCTAAAATGAGTTCTCTATCCCTAGGAGAATGCAAGAAGCTAAGTCCAAGGTATTGTGGGCCGTATAAAATCCTCAAATGCCTAGGACCCAATGCTTATAGATTGCAACTCCCTGAGAACCTAAAGGTTCACAATGTATTCCATATCAGCCTATTGAAAAAATATGTACCCAATCCTAATCATGTACTCGATGACCAACAAATTGTAATGCCTAGTCAAGGAGTCCTTGAACTAAGGCCAGAAAGGATCTTAGATGTTAGGGAAAGACAGTTAAGATCTAGAACCTTGAAAGAATGCCTTGTCCAATGGAAAGATTATCCCGAAGAGGATGTCACTTGGGTAGATGAAGGCACTCTCAACCATCAATATCCCCAGTTTATCTCGAGATGAGGACATCTTGATTCCTCCAAGGGGGAGAGAATGTAATATCCCGCAAATTCGTTAAATAGAAATTTAATATTATTATTATTCCCCGCTTATCCCTCTAGCCGACTGACGAGCTGGAGGGGGAGGGGAATAGAAGGAGATACTAGGCTCCTTGGTGGAGCCTGTGGAGGGAGGGAGGACATGCGTGTCGACACGCAAGAAGAGAAGATCCCCCTCCCTCCACTATTTAAACGAGGGGAGGGGGCCGCTATATAGAAGGAGGCTGGGCCGTGCCGCCATAACTCCGAGCCTAGGGAGGAAGACGAGTCGCTAACATCTGCCTCCACCACATTGCCATCTACAGTCGCCAGTCCATCTTGGGGAACCGTGAGCTGCTGCGCCAGTCAGCAGCCGCCTCCCAGCACGCCGCTTGCATTCTCAGGCCCTGTCACCTACCCATCACGCCGTCAGAAGTTTTTCCCCCACGTGGCCCTTCCAGAATGCCCCTTGGAAGGTTCCAAGGTGGGCTTCCTAAGCCCTTGTTTCCCCCCCCCCCTCCCGGGTTTTTAAATCCCCCCCCTAAGCCCCCTTGTTCCCCCACCCCCGGGGTTTCAAAAAGCCTCGTAGCCTTCCCATGGTTTTTTGGAACCACACCCCCCCCTAGGATTTCAATTTCCTCCCTTCTCTTTAAGCCCTTGTTTCCCCCCCTCCCGGGTTTTCTTAAATCCCCCTAAGGCCTTGTTCCCTCCCCTCCCGGTATAATCCCCCCCTAAGCCTTGTTTTTTCCCCATCCGGATTTTAATCCCCCCAAAGCCCTTATTACCCCCCCGTTTAAATTTCCCCCCCCTAAGCCCTTGTTTCCCCTCCCGGTTTTAATTTTCCCGCCTAAGCCCTTGCCCTTTTCCCCTCCTCATAGCTCTTTAGACTATTCAAGTCACACCCATAGGCCTACTTTGTCCTTAGGCTACCTTGCAGACTTCCATTCTCTTGCATTAATTCCTTCACTCGTTTTTTAGATCTTCTTGTGCAAGTGCTCTCTTAATTGAGCTTTGTGTTATTATTTTTATCAAACAAGCCGGTGTCCACACACTCCCATGTCCTAAAAATCCAATTCTTCATCATGGCCTCGTATGGTATTCCGTAAGGGAGAAATAGTCGTGAGATAAAAGATAGGGAGGGAAGTAGAGGGATTGAAAAGAGGGAGTGAAAGAGGAAGAGTGGGGAAAAGGTAAAAGAAAAGGAAGGAGAAGATGGTGGAATTCCAAGAAGAAAAAGGAAAAGGCTATCTCACATTCGAACTACGATGCCGCCAAAGAAAGTCCAAGATGTAGCTGCGGGAGGGTCATCTCCTGGTATCCATGTGGATATCTCACCTCAAAGCCAGGTTTTCTCTTCTTGGTGTTAATTCGGTTTTAAGTCGATCATGCAAAGAAAAATTGTTAAGGATAGGATATATTTGTTCGAGTTATTTTTAACGAAGGAGTTAGCTTATGAATGACAATGTATACAAATTAGCTTTCTTCAAATTGCATCAAGCATTATAAAATTATAGGCAAGATTATTTCTTTCGATGCTCAAATTACTAGGGAGTTATCTTTGCTAGTTGCACATCTAAGCAAGGCAGCTGTTGTTATTTGGCATGAGTTCATCTTTAAAAAAAACGGAAGTTAAATGTTAGGAATTAACAAGTATAAAAATTAGATATACGAACTCATTTGGAAAGAAAATGTAATGGGGAATTGCTGGATGACACTCTATTAACACTTTTCCCCTGCTATTTGAGGACTTGGGACTAATAAAGTGTGTATACACCAATTTCTCAGCTAGGCCTTTTTGTCCCAAGGAGTATTGTCGCCCTTTGTATCATCTTGGCATTATGCTATATGCCAAATTAAACTGTATTGATTGGGAAAGTTAATTGTCACAAGGATAGTAAAACCGTGACAAGACGAGTAAGATTACCTTCCAAAAGCTAACCGAACCAATCTAAACATAGAAACATTCATACCCTAAACACTTGACTACTTTCCTTACCGTAAGGACAATAATTTCATAAAGATAAGAAACTAGGGTTTGTCCCTAAATGAAGAAACCCTAGGCCTGACATACGTCAGCTTAAAGAATCTAAACAGATTATTTCATCACAGGACTTGCGCAACATGTATAAAATCATTTTGTGTTTGATTCACAAGGAGAAAAGGGAAAAAAAAACCCTCATCAAGGACGGCAGATCCTTACGCAAGTTATCTTGCAAAAAGAGGTAGTTTTGGATATCCTTCTAAATAAGGAAAGTTGTAAAATAGAAACTAGCATATCTAAGGTACCTTAGGGTTAACCAAGTTGGGTATGCCCTACACCGGAATATAAGGGATCTTGCCAAGTTACAAGACACCTTGAGAACGATTGCTGATACACTCAAAAAGGAAAGAACACTTCCTTAGCAGTTTGCCATACAACTAGATTGATTAATGGAAATGTTTGTGCTTGCTAGAGATTTTAGGGCTCTGTTTGAATTATGAATTACAAATTAAATAAGTACCTATACTTCAGGTTAAAGGCCTGAAGGGAGAGGCAGCTTCAGTTACCCCCGACTGCCTGCCTGACCCTAACCAAGGGGGTTGTTGACCGCGCCGGGAACGTGGACCAAACCCGCGGCGAGAGGTCTTTCCGTTAAGCTCTACTTGGAGTAGGAGGACGCTTGGGTGCCTGGCCGTAAATCCCTCGCCTTCTGGGTCCTGCACAAGGGGCTAACGTGACTCAGGATTGGATCTCGAGGCCCGCATACTAGTTGACGAGCAGAAGGTTGGAATAGTGATCCCTGGAGATTACTGGTTAGCCTTCGGGCAGATTATGGACAAGCCTACGGGCGGAACTTCTTGTATTTCAAAGATAAAATGATGAGATGTTAAAAGAACTTGCTTGATATTGTTTTTATATGTCACGTGATAAGATTACGTGAAGGAACCAGTGCTTAACAAGATTAATTAAAGAAGCTGATTGTTATATGTCAAATTAATGTGTTAGATAATTACATAACTAAAACAAACCAAGGAAAGTGCGGAGGATGGGCCATGGGTCCGTCCTACGGTTGGGTGGTCCCGGTTAGCCGGAAACTTTTCTCAAAAATCTTGAAGAATAGCGGAATGATCATCATTATCAAAAAGAATAACGAGAACGATGACCTAGAGTTACGTCTTACCCAATTTACATTGTTTTAGGGGAATGGAATGGGACTATGCCTTATGGCAGAGAGGTTGAGCTTTGCATCCCTCTCGTTTCCCATTCTCCTTGAACCAAGTGCAGTGTGAATCCGCTTCGGACCTGGCGTTTCTGTGTAAAGTACTTCACTCGGGTCTGACGCTAGTTGCTGTTAGCTAATGACCCATTAGGAAAACCCTAATTTCGGTCGATCCTAAGTGGGAACGGCCAGGATACTTCCGCTACGTGGCAGACGCGGGAAGAACTAGATCGCAAAACCCGTAACATTCCATGGGAGTGCCGGGCGGAGCTTTCTAGACATCCTTTTCGATGGACTGCTAAGACGTGTCCTGGATGATACTAGGGGACACGTTACAATTTCCCTTTTTATTACATGAGAAAAAATTCCTAAGTTTACACTAGGAAGGTTAGATCCAGCTTATTGTTTGCATGAGAGGTATGCATACTAGAGTCTTGATAGTTTTCATAGGCTAGGATTCTAGAATCTACTTAGCTTCTGAGTCCTATGGTACTCTTAACATCACCGGGGGGGCCAATGCATTTTTCTTTGAGGGTTGGGAAAAAGAAGATAGATTGAATGAGTTGAACATCAAGGAAGATCGAGTAAATTTTCAATACCTTAAGCTAGCACTCCACAAGATGAGGGTTCATAAGCACAACATCATTAGGAGAAATATGGAATCTCTTTTTTGCCCTTAAGGATTTTTTCTCACCTCTCTCTCTCTAGAAAGAGATTCGAAAATAATATTATAATAAGAGATCTTCTACAATCAAGAAAATCTCATATTTTCTTTTTCAATAGATTTCACCTATTATTTTACTCCCAAACTGTAGGATAAGGTCACTTTTTCTCAAAATCCTCATAACTAAAAGAATACAATTCTACTTTCTCTAAAAAAGGAGCCAATCATTAATATACGACTCTTTAATGCTCTCATGACTTTTCAATATTGAAATATATTAGAATCATTCTCATTCTCGATTCTTAAAAGGGTGAAAGTTGGAAAACGATATTAATTTATGTACACATGATATTTTAAGATTATTTTTTACCTAGAGACACCTTTTTGACTCGAGAGTTTCCTTGTAAATTTTTATCCTTTTTTTGCAAACTATATGGGGTATTTTTTCATTCCCTCTCGAAGCTCTAGTTTTTTTCCAAATTTTGTGTACTAGTCTCCTTCACTCTAGAATATGGTTTCTTGCATATGAATTCTTCTGAAGCAGCACTCAATAGTATCTACAACACTCTCTACCTTGCTACAAGCAATCTCAGGAGTGGTTTTGGTACCATTTGTTGAAATCAAATAATCTCTATCTACAACACTCTCTACCCTGATACAAGCAATCTCCCTCTTCAGTACTATGCTATAAGATATCTTCCTCTTCAACAGTCTATACTAGAAACAATCAAGTGATAATTGAGGTATCTTTATTTCTTAAATCTCTATGACGGTATTATTCTTCATCACAGTTTTTTTAAAATCCTTATGCATCAATTCATAGAGATAGAGAGAGGCGGGACAGAGAGAGTGGAAGAGAGAGGGAGAGAGGGAGAAGGGAGGGGAAAGAGAGAGGATTATGTAAGATAAACTAAGAAAATAAGTGATAGAATGACAAAGAGTAAATTAGGGCAGAAGATAAGATGATGTTATTGTTCCCACTAGTCAAGCTTCTGTATAAATGTGTTTAAATATCTTTCATCAATTCTTGGAGAGAGAGAGAGAGAGAGAGAGAGAGATAATATTTTGGATAGAACACAAGATAAGATTTGATGCTAATTAGAGGTAGGTTAAAAGCTAAGATTACAGGTTGATTAGGGGTGGATTAGGGTCTATTATGACTAAAATCAAGAGAAAGAGGCATGATCCAACTGGGTAAAAAAGAACACATATATAGTGAATCAAAGGGGTATAGTTGTGTGATTTGAATGTTAATCCAAGTTAAAATTGGCATATATTTTTCTTTGTAGAATGCAAGTGCAGGATGCAACAAGAGAAAGAGAGATATTCACTTTCAATTGGAGGATGAATATGCACCAATGTTCAAAAGAACAGTGGAACGCGATGATGCAATAAGATACATGATGCAACAAGAAAGAACTATAGGGAAAAAAATTTTGGACCTTTGGGTCGATGGGTGCATTTATCCGCCCGATCTAGTCACTCAAAACCCACCACAATTTGAAGGGCTTACATAATTTCTAAAGTTTGTTTGTGAAGGCAATGAAGGATTGCATAGATACACATGCACACTTGTCGCACAAGGATTAGCAAGGGTTCATAAAGCCTTGATAAATATGCAGAGAAGATTACAAGGGAATATGCAGTCTTTGCTGGAAAATGATAGATTATTGGCTAGAAGAATAGGGAGAACCAGAGCCAACAACAAGCAATGTCTATCATTGAGGATGTTATGCATGCTATACACATGCAAAAAATGGAGTTATAGTCTAAAGTTATGGATTTGGAGAAGGAGAATCGAAACATAAAGAGGAAGCTCACAAAAACTTTAGAGATTGGGCCCACTTGAAAGCCCAAAGAAGTGTTACAACTATATATATAATCTCTCACTTGACTTGGGTCTCACCTATATATACTAACTCTACATCAATATGAATCATTCTTTGGGAGCATGTCTTGTGTATCTCTCTCGTACTCTCTCTCTCTCTCAACATGGTATCAGAGCTATGGATGCGTAGCAACAACAAGGAAGATAAGTTGTTTCATTGTTTATACTTGATTGAATTATTTGCACAAGTGATGATTTGATACATGAACTTGTTCAAATTAGAAGTATTAGTTAATTTTGTCTTTAAAAACAAAACCGCTTGTCAATCGGAGTTCTGGATCAAAAGTTATGATAGTTCAGGATTCAAGACAGCAATTCTGCTCAAATCTGCGATTCTTTATTTAAAATTGTATTTCTAATTACAGTTCGTTAATCCCCAATTACAGTTTATTAATCGCTCATCTTCGTTAATGATGTTGATTACGACAAGCAAACATCTTGCTATTTTTAATGATGTTTTATTATCGTTCACGTTGTTTGCTCGACCGAAATAGCACTTTTCTTATATGCGTCATCTCGTCTTACACGTTACGCCTCTCTATTTCAGGCTTTCTTTTTAGTCACTCAATACTTTTCGTCGTTCTTACGTGCATATCCCTATTTTGATTGTCATGCGTCTCAACTATGCTCGTCTTGATCATGGTTTGTAGATTCTGTGATCTCATCTTATTTGTTTTCTCTCGACATACAAGCATGGCCAATTGCGTAATTGTTAACGGATATCCGTTTGGCCAACGTTCGGTTCCCTTCTTCCAAGGACAAGGCTTTCCTGGGTGGAAAGCAAAGATGATGCTAATTCTTGAAGGTGACGAATTATTTGATATTGTTTTGGGCGACCTATCTTGCCCAGTTCAACCTATTGATGTGATGAATAACAACTCTATGATTACTGATGGTCCATTATTTGAACAATGGAAAATTGATCATACTGATTGGATTCGTCGTGACAAAGCGGCTCGTCGTTATATATTGTCTGCACTTCCTGACTCACTTATATTGGATGTCTTTCATCTGCAAACCTCTCATGCTATTTGGGAGTATCTTATCTCAACGTTTGAGAAGAAATCGGTCACCGAAATTTTATATCTCCAAACTTGTTTGAAGAATCTTCAATATAAGGTTGGTACCTCTATGCACTCTCATATCGAGGCTTTTAAAGACATTATCAATCAGCTTGGTGCTGCCGGCGCTTCTGTTGCTAAAAATTAGATTGTTACTCAACTTCTTTATACCATCAAAGATCCTTTATATGACAATATCATCACTATTTTGTCTAACAAGGATGATATCCACTTTGACAAAGCATGTATATCTCTTATTGAATATTCTCAACATCATGAGCATCATTTGGAAAAATCTGATGTTGTTTTGGTCACTCGGGAACAAAGGGATTTTGATGCTGCTTTTGTTGCTCGTAAGCATCCTGCTTCACGTTTTCAGCAGGGTGGACGCCCTAATTCAGGTAGTAAATCTTCTCGTCTTGCTTATCCTAACAAACATTGTTCTTATTGTGATAAGAAAGGTCATGTGGCTTCTGATTGCTGGGCATGTCAATATGATGAGAAGCATGGAGTTACTACAAAGCAACCTCGCTCGTCCAAAAGTTTTCCTCCTTGTGATTATTGTGCACATACAGATCATCCATCTCGTTGTTGTTATAAACGCAGATATGATGAAGAACATTCTCGAGCTTACATTGTTCAACAAACTACAACTGATGATGATCATACTCATCAGGAGCTCAATTTCGTCCATTATGATATCTCTCCATAAAAGGTACTTCATGTTCATGATGGTTCTCTATTCATCGTTGATTCAGGTGCCACTGGAAACATGACATACCAATCGCAGTGGCTTCACAATTATCATTCTCTTCCTGTCAAGAAGTTTGTTTACCTTGCGGATGATACGACTTGTCAAGTCAAAGGAGTGGGTGATTTATATCTGGGGATTGTTTCATCCACTAGAATATTAAGAGTTCTTCATGTTCCAGATTTGCAAAGAAATCTTCTTTCTGTTGCTCGTCCAGTTGATCTTGGTTTGTTTGTTGGCTTTGATCATAATCAATGTCATATAGAGAAAGACGAGCATACTATAGCAGTGGCTCCTCGACATGGTAATCTATTTGAGCTATCATTGAATGATACAATTGCAAATGTTGTTACTGCCCCTGGAGATGCAGATTGCAAATTATGGCATCAACGATTTGCACACTCCGATTTTGCCAAAATTCTTGATCTTCATCGTCATGGTCTTGTGCAAGGTATGGATCTTAAATCTCATCCACGTATGGGAATATGTGAGTACTGTGCACTTGGAAAACACCATCGTTCGCCTTTCCACACTTTTACTTCATCACATTCCTGTGCTCTCTTGGATTTGGTTCATACTGATATTTGCGGTCCTTTTCCTGCCTCAAAGTCTCAATATCGATATTTTATAACTTTCATTGATGATTTCTCACGATACACACATGTCTATCTTCTTCGACATAAGTCTGAGGCTTTATCTATATTTAAACAATACAAGATAAGTGTGGAGCTTCAAATTGGATTCTCTATAAAGACGCTTTGCAGTGACAACGGCGGTGAATATGTATCCAATCTATTTGATGACTTCTGTAAGGATCAAGGTATTCATCATGAGTTTACAGTTCCTTATTCTCCTCAGCAAAATGGTGTTGCTGAGCGCAAAAATCGCACTATTCTTAATGCTATACGTTGCATGCTTATACACTCTGGTTTGTCTTGAAAGTTTTGGATTGAAGCACTTCTAACAGCTGTTTTTATTCAAAATCATATTCCAACTATTGCACCTGCTGGTAAAATTCCTATAACAATTTGGACAGGGAAGACACCTTCAGTCTCTTACTTTCGCACATTTGGCTGCATTGCTTATATTCATGTGCCCAAGGACACTCGACATAAGTTGGATCCTCCAAGTTTGAAGGTTATTTTTCTTGGTTATTCAAATCATTCCAAAGGTTACACATTTTATGATCCTTCTTCTCAAAAGGTTATCATTAGTCGTGATGCTATATTTGATAGGAAGACTATGGGTGGCACATGGTCGTCAGATGTTTCAGATGATACACAATCTTTGCTTAGTGCATTTCCTTACTTGCTTTGTGATTCTACTAATTCTGATGATCATAAACCTCCTTCACCTCCAAAGAAGATTGATGAAAATTTGGAGATCTATGTTGATCTTCCTATTGAGATAGAGCATGGATTCTATTCTATTGAATATGATGTCTTTGATGATGCTATGCCTGTCCAAGAGGATCCAATATCGTATATGGAAGCTATCAATTCGTCTCAAAGGGATCAATGGCAAGAAGTTATGCAAGCTGAGTACGATTCTTTAATCTCCAAAGGTACATGGATTCTTACTGAACTCCCCCTAAATCATGTTCCTATCAAATGTAAATGGGTTTATAAAACCAAGACCAAAGCTGATGGCTCGTTTGATAAGTTCAAAGCACGACTTGTTGCAAAAGGTTACTCATAGGTTGCAGGAATAGATTATCAAGAAACATTTTCTCCCGTTGTGCGCTCCACAACTGTTCGTATGATTTTGGCTTTTGCAACACTATTTGATCTAGAAATTCACCAAATGGATGTTAAAATGGCTTTTCTCAATGGAGATCTTGAAGAAGAAATCTATATGGAGCAATCTGAAGGTTTTATGATTGCAGGAAAGGAGCATCTTGTATGTCAACTTCATCGTGCATTATATGGATTGAAGCAAGCCTCTCGTGCTTGGTATATTAAGATTGATCAGTTCCTCACATCTAAAGGTTTTGTTGCATGTTTTGCTGACCCAAATCTTTACATCAAAAGGGAGGACAAATATTTTATTATTCTTGCTCTATATGTTGATGATACTATTCTTGTGTCAAATAATATTGCTTTCTTGGATGCTATGAAGAAGCTTTTATCGATTGCATTTGAAATGGTGGATCTTGGTGAGATACATTCTTGTTTGGGTATTCAAGTTCAACGACACCGACAACAAGGCATTATTCTTCTTTGCCAGACAAAGTTTATTAATGATATTGTTAAGAAGTTTGGGTTGACAAATGCGCACTCTACTAACACTCCCATTCTTTCAAGCTCTACCAAGGGTACATCTACAACACGCAATGAAGAATCAGCCATTCATCAACCTTTTGCTAATCTTGTTGGTTGTCTTCAATTTATTGGTTTAAACACAAGTCCAGATATTTTATTTGCAGCTAAATTTTTGGGACAGTATCTTTCTTCCCCTATCACTATTCATTGGAGTGCTGCAAAACGTATTCTTAAGTACCTCAAGGGTACTAAGAAATTTGGTCTTATTTATCATCGTTGAGAGGATTCTTCTTTATCTTCTTCAACTTCTCTTGACCTTATTAGATAAACAGATGCTGATTGGGCAAGTTCACACTTATCCATGCGATCTACAAGTGGGAATTGTTTCTTTGTAAATGGATGTTTGGTTTCTTGGTCCAACAAGAAACAACGATGTGTTGCGGTTTCTACAACTGAAGCCGAATATGTTGCTGCATCATTAGCATCTCGCGAGCTAGTTTGGCTTCGACAACTACTTGCAGATTTGGGACATCCTTCATCATCTAGTACACCTCTTCGATGCGATAACCAAAGTGCTATTAGTCTTACCAAAGACTATATACAACATAGTAAATCAAAGCATATTGCTATTCATTATCATTATGTTCGACATGAAGTCAAGAAAGGTTCCATTATGGTGGAGCATTGTCCCAGTGATCAAATGGTTGCAGACATGTTCACAAAAGCTCTTAGTGAAGCTCGCTTCAGTTCATTAAGACATGAACTTGGTATTGTTCCAAGTTCTTGTTTCACTGATTGAGGCATGTATCATTGTATTCAAGAAAACTTTATAGTAAATCATTTTTGTATCGTAGGTATGTGTAGGGGCTCAGGTTTTTCCCTTGTTCTCCCCAAGGGTTTTTTCACTCGCAGCCAGAGACCTTTGTTTGAGTGGGGATGTTACAACTATATATATCATCTCTCACTTGACTTGGGTCTCACCTATATATACTAACTCTACATCAATATGAATCATTCTTTGGGAGCATGTCTTGTGTATCTCTCTCTCTCTCAACAAGAAGCACATTGGCACATCTGATTAGTTAAACCAATTCACCAATTAACCAAAGGAATTTGACAATATCATAGAAGGATACATGCTCAATCTGCTACAATGAGAAATATGTTCCCTTATGCAAAGAATGATACAATTGCCAAAGTCCTAAAGCAAGGATATGGTAAAAAATGCATTGGGAAATTATAAATTCAAGGACATTGTAGATGGCGTCACAAGTGAATGTATTAGGGATTATGTGACAAGGTTGAAATGAGTTGTGAGTCATACAGTATGCTTTACCAACAATCGGATATAGGTTTTAAACAAGTTTTCAAAACTAAGTTAGTAATGCTTGCCAAAACCATTTGTAACGGGCCATAGGAACCCTCCCCTGTAATTTTAAAAGAACAAGATTTTTTAAAAAATCATTAGTTCAAATTTTTTTACTCCCCCCCTCTCTCCCCGCCGATAGTATGTCGGGGAGAGAGAGAGAGGGAGTGATGGTGCTGGGGGGCATGCAGCCCCCTAGGTGGGAGGGGTGGCCATGCCACCTACCTCCTCCATATATAGGGGAGGCTTCTCCCCTCCCCCGGGGAAGAGACAGTGGCTACGCCCCCTTACGTCACCCCTTCCATACGTCGTTTCGGCAGTGCTGCGCACAGGGCCACTCGGGCCTCTGTCCTGAGCCACCTTACCCTTTGGCCATCAGTCGACCCTATCTCCCCCCCTCTCCTCGCTGGCCGCACTACATACTCCTTCCCTGGGCCTTCTGATTGTGGCTCCTCCCCCCCCCCTTATCGTCCTGCTGAAACGGGCCCTAGGCCTTCGACTCTAGTCTAACCCCCCTGTTTACTGACATTGCAGGACCCTCCCTGGGGCCCTCTAATCAAGTCACCTCCCTCCCTGGTTGCCATCCAGTTCGGGCCATAAGGAGAGAAGAAGTGGGAGAGAGAAGGGAAGTAGTGGGAGAGAAGGAGTGAGGAGAGAGAAGAAGGAGTGGGGGAAGAGAAGGGAAGAAGAGGGAGAGAGAAGGAGAAGGAGAGAAGAAGAAGGAGTGGGAGATGAAAGGGAAGCAGTGGGAGAGAAGGAGTGAGGAGAGAGAAGAAGGAGTGGTAGAGAGAAGAGGGAGAGAAGGAGAAGGTGAGAAGAGAAAGGAGGGAGAGAGAGAAGAGAAGGAAGAGGGAGAGAGAAGGAGGGAGGTACAGGAAGAAGAGGAAGAGGTAAAAGGAAAGAGGAGGGAAGTAGAAGAAGAAGAAGAAGAAGAAGAAGAAGAAGAAGAAGAAGAAGAAGAAGAGTAGAAGGAGAAAATAAGAGAAGAGGAAGAGAAAGAGAGGGAGAAAAGAAGTGGGAGAAGGAGAAGGAGAGAGGGAGAGAGAGAGAGAGAGTAGGAGAATAAGTGAGAAGAAGAAGAAGAGAGAGAGGGAGAAAGAAAGAAGGAGAGGGAGTGAGAGTTGGTAACCGCAACAAGCCACACCCAAACCACTCCCTCGGAAAAGGACCCCATCCAGCGGCAGTCTTTCCCACCCGAATGTGTTAATCCGAAACACCTTAAGGTCCGGGCTACCCAATCTCCATGAGGTGAATTGCTCTCAAGAAGAAAGTTGCGGGAAACGTAGGTGCCCAAGCTACCGGTAATGTTGGAGAGGCGAGCGGAGTGACTAATGCTGCACATACGAATCAAGCCCAGATTATAAGCTTTAAAATTAATTAGGAATTATTTCTCATGGAAGGGATGAAAGGATTGATGATGTGTATGGAACAAGAATGAGTCTTAGTGTTCTGTTTACTCTAAGAACTAAGTTGCATGCACGAAATGGAAGAGTTTGGAATTCACATAAAATGATAAGGTTATCGCCTTAAGTCACATGAAATGATAGCTTTTTAACCAGTTCAGTACATAAATAGTCATTTAGAATTCATGTTTCGCAATCATGGTTAAAAGAAACACATGAAATGTTAATTTCTGCTCATGAGATACACTTGCAACGTTAGACAAAACCCTAGACTTTCATATACGCAAGTCATATGTGATCCGGTGCATTAGCAATAAGTACTCATTGCCATGATTAAAGAGAGATAAAAGTCGTTAAGAGGTACAACTATACTAAACGCACAATGTGCATGATGGTTAAGGATAATTGGGAAATCCTGCATAGAACCGCACTAAGAGAATTGGAAGGATCACATGCATCTAGACTGTAATTTGAAAAGTCAAAATGAAGAATCATGTGTTGCCATGTGTGTTAACTGAGCTTGATTGGAATTAGAGATTAAAAGACCCTTGGTTGGGTTGCAAATAAGGCATGTCTGTTGCCTTAACTGACCAGCTAATGCTTGAGTTAGGGACTAAGATACCCTAAGGTAAAACACAAGGGAAAAGGGCAAGTATAAGTCAACTTACCAGGACCATTTGCTTGCATATCTTGTTTGAAATTATTGGGATCTCGCCAAGTCGCGAAAGACCCAAGATCGGATGCTAGGAGCATCCAGGAAAAAAGGAGTCACACCTTAGCAGTCGGTTGTACAAACGACCTCCGAAATGTTCGTACTTGTACTTACGTATATTATTTGATCTCTCTGCTCAAGGAACTAATTCAAGGAAAATACCTAATGCTTCAGGATGAAAGCTTGGAGGGAGAGGCAGGAACAGTTACATTCGACTTTCTACTTAGCCCTATCCAAGGGGGTTGTTAACTACACCAGGTATATGGACCTAACCCACCGCGAGAGGTCTCTCCGTGGGTGCTACTTGGAGCGGGAGGATGCTTGGGTGCCAGGGGAGGCTCTTGCTGTAAATCCCTTGCCTCTGGATCCCACACAAGAAGCCGACGTGACTTGAGATGGGATCTTGAAGCCCATGTACTAGTCAACGGGCGAAACTTGGAGCATCAATCTTGTAGATTGCTGGAATAGCCTTCGGGCGTGATATTGGATGTACTCCAGGATTTTTAAAAATAAAGAGTAGTTATTGGAGAAAAATAACTTGCTTGGCATTGTTTTTGTGTCAGTGTCTAAGTTACGAAGGAATCGTGATTAATTTGTTTAATTAAGGAAGCTCATTTTGCAGGTTAATACGTAGTGTGTTAGGTAATTAGATAACTAAAGCAAACTGAGGAGAGTGCGATGGATGTGACTTAGGTCCATCCTACGGAAGGGTAGTCGCGGTTAGCTGGGAACTTTTCTCAAATGTTGAGATAATAAGACAACGAAGACCTAGTGTCAGTAGATGTAGAATTTTTGGTTTATTCTATTTTAGGGGAAAGGAATTGGACTATGCCATACAACAGAGAGGTTGAGCTTTGCATCCCTCTTGTTTCCCATTCTCCATGAACCATGTGCAGCTTGGAACCGCTTCATCTCTGTTGTTCCTATGAAAGGTAGTACAACTGGAGCTCAACGCTAGCTTCTTCCTAGAGACTTTGCTGATAGGAAAGGAACCCTGACCTCAGGTCGATTCCAAGTGGGAACGGTTGGACACTTTTGCTCGGGGAAAACTCAAGAAGACCTAGATCGCAAACCATGTGTCATTCCCTATGAGTGCCAAGCAGAGCCTTCTAGACCCTCCTCCCGATGGGCTACTAAGACGTGTCCTACAAGCGAACAAGTGGCATGTTATAGTTGGTATCAGAGCAAACCAACGGGATCTAAGATTTATAAAGGAACTTAATGGAGGAAATTAAAGGGAATAAGGGGACAACTAGGGGAAGGTAAGTGGAATAGAGCAGTGTTTTCTATTGAAAACATTTCCTTACTCACTTATGCATGCTGGCCGGTTGTAGAGTCACGAAGCATGGAACAAATTCTTGGTGTTCCAGGTTATGTTTATGACTACAATGCATGCTTCGGATTATAAGGTTAGGCATGATGAATATTCTAGACCGCATCTACAATCCTTCACCCCTGTACATGGAACGGAGGTGGACGGGAGAATCAGGAATATACTACATAGCAGCCCATTGACTTGCGTACCTTTAGACCAACCACTTGAAGATAATCAAGTGGATGGAGGATTTAAAGATCATGAAGCTGTTCATCTTTGTTGAAGCTCACGCAAATGCAACCCTACATGTTGGCGGTCGGAAAGTCAAGCAGAACAAGTTTGTGTATGAAGAAGTGACTCGGGTGATCCCTACCCACAGAATCAAAGTGCTAGGGCACTATGAGAAGAACGGGTATCAAAGGAAGGGATACCCCAGGCTTCCTATGAATTATCGATTTCTGAAAATCCATGACCCCACTCCATATTATTACTCAGTCCCTGTAGCCGATTGTAACACAATCCTATTTTTCCTAAACTGATGTACCAATCAGCTTATTCTACTTTCCCAAAATAAATGTACTCAAAGGGCTATGCCCTCATGAATGAATAGGACTTCTTACTATTGTCTATCCTAATTGTAAATGTTGGCAAAGGAGTTAAGTGATTAGGTCACTTGGCTAAAAGCTGTGCTGGTCATATTAACGTAATATGGGAAACGTTTGATAAGTTTTTAACATAAAGTATCTTATTGCCCAGGCGCAACCCCAAGTGCAGGTTCCAAGTCCGACCCCTTCACTAAGTACAACTGTGATTTAAGAGAAGAAGTTCTTTCTCAAACAAATTAAGCCACCTAAATTTGATGGCAAGGAAAGGATTATTCAAGTTGATGCTGAGATCTGGATCGAGTCCATGGAGGACTACTTTGAGGCAGCAGGAAGAACTGCACCTGCTAACCAAGCTATGCTCGCCAAACTTAAGCTTACAGGCGAAGCAAGAATTTGGTGGAAACAATGGTGTAGAGACCAAGCAATCTCGGAAGGAAGAGTCACTTGGGAGAAGCCTAAGGAAGCTATGCGAGGGAGGTATCTGCCACTTGCCTACCGCACACAGAAGATGAAAGAATTCTATGAATTGAAGTAGCTTGGACTATCCCTTGATGCATATTATTCAAAGTACGTTTCTCTCCTAAAGTACATGCCTCTAATGGATATAACACAACAAGTGTCAAAGTTTTGTGCTGGGTTAAATTAACCCATACACACCCGCTTGGAATCAATGCGCCCAAGGGACCTACAAGACACACTCATTCGAGCTGCACCAATATAGGAGATGTAGACCAAGCCAAGAAACAATAGGACTTGGCCTTACAAGGATTAGACCAAGGAAATGTATAGGGCTTAGACTAAGAGAGTGCAGGGTAAGAATCAGGGACAAAGGAAGAAAGCTAGGACCAATGTTGTCAACAACTTTGTTCCTACACAAGGTAATGACCACAATCTACGTTGCTTCCATTACAACGAACCTAGATACTTCAAGAGGCAGTGTCCCAAGCTTAGCAGAGGACAACGCCAAGGGCAATTCCAAATGGCCGCCCACGGCCAAGGAGCCACAGTCATGGCCAGAGGGAGAACCTCCAGTGTTTCCAATAAGAAGCTGGGCGACGAAGAAGATCCATCCATGGATGCTAACATTGAGAGAGCAACAGTTTATGCCACTCTTCACAAGAAGGGTCCGAATCACTAATTCTCGGTGATCCAAACTCCATCGGATTATGAAGGTAAAAACTTCAAAACCCGAATCAATTGTGGTAGTACACATTCCTTCATTTTACCGATTTGTGCAAAAAGGCTAGGGATAGCCACAATAGATGCATCTACTTTACTTGTGGAATTGGCAAATGGTCCTGAGGTCCCTTGTACTAGGCAAACTACTAAAGTGAAATTCCTACTGGGTGGGAAGCCGACTTCGGTGAGATTCAAGGTAATAAACCTAGGTGTCCACGAATGTTTACTTGGAATGGATTGGCTAATATCCAATGATGCCCACATCCACTGTGGAAAGGGCCAAGTCTCCTTTCAAAATTCTGAAGGGGAACTAGTTACAACTCAAGGAGAGGCTGGTAAGTAAAAAATACAGCTAGCAAAAGCAACACAGATAATAAAAGGAGTTAGAAAGGGCCTACTTGTCTATTTGATTAAACTGAATAAGCTAGATCATAATTTAGAATCTAGGGAAGAATATTCATGGTTAAAGGAATACCCAGATGTATTTCGTGAGGAGCTAACAGAACTTCCTCCTCAAAGGGAAGTTGACCATGAAATCAAGCTGGCACCAGATGCTACACTAGTCTGAAAGAGACTGTATAGGATGTCCATCCCGGAAGCTATTGAACTGAAAGAGCAACTTAAGCAACTGTTAGACCAAGTCTACATCCGTCCTAGCAGTTCACCATGGGGAGCTCCAGTACTGTTCCAAAGGAAGAAAGATGGAATGCTTCAACTATGCATTGACTACAGAGGGTTGAATCAATCAACCATTAAAAACAAATACCCCATTCCAAGAATAGATGAACTACTTGACCGTCTTCAAGGTGCGAAGATATTCTCTAAGAGAGATCTCAGATCCGGATATTATCAGTTAAGGATCAAGGAAGAAGATATCTCGAAGTTTGCATTCAGCACAAGGTATGGACACTTTGAATTCCTAGTGATGTCATTCGGGCTGATATCTTTAGGCCCTATCTTGATGACTTCGTACTCGTCTTTTTTTACGATACCCTAGTCTACTCTAAACAGGAAAAAGATCATGAACCCTAGCTTCGCATTGTTCTTGAAACAATGAGAGCACACAAGCTTTATACCAAGAAGAAGAAGTGTGCATTTTTCAAGCAACATATTGAATATCTGGGATTCATTGTCAGCGGAAGGAATTTCAGTAGATCCAGCCAAGGTCAGAGACGTTCTGGAATGGCCAACACCAACTTCTATCAAAGAAATATGTAGCTTTCTTGGATTGACAGGATGGTACAGGATCTTCATCAAAGATAATATTCACGCATGATTTCCTCCTTTTGTTGGTGTAGATTCATGAGTGACATCTTGAGGTTCTGCTCATGTTTGTGTTTGGCAAACTGCATGATAAATACGTTCTTAAGAGTGGAAAAGCATGCTTTATCATTCTCGTCCAATCTCATAAACCAACTCCTATCCTAACCACCTAAGAAAAGGCCCAACGCATCAACCTTCTTATCATCAACTATGAGGTTATGCACCTCACACACATGCTTGAATTTCTCTACAAAGTTATATGGGTCATTGCATGCTCTATTGTGGGAGCTTTCGCTCAACCACGAAGACCCACGGACTGCTTATTTTTTCAAGCGTTCCAAGCGAGCTCTAATGGCTATCTCTCACATAGCCGACACGTCGTCGATCCTATGAGTGTAGTAAGCTTACCTTGATGCCGATGTGAGTTGCCTTCTCTCTCGCACACACAGGTAGTTCCACGATCCTAGATGCTAGCTCAAGCATCCTCAAGCCTCCTCCATCTCCAAGCTCCATCCACCATAGCCCCGCGCGCAAGAGAAGAGAAGAGAAGAGCTTCACCCTCTGGATCCCTCACTCTTGTTACAACTATATATATCATCTCTCACTTGACTTGGGTCTCACTTATATATACTAACTCTACATCAATATGAATCATTCTTTGGGAGCATGTCCTCTCTCTCTCTCTCTCTCTCTCTCTCTCTCTCTCTCTCTCTCTCTTTCTCTCTCTCTCTCAACATGGTATTAGAGCTATGGATGCGTAGCAACAACAAGGAAGATAAGTTGTTTCATTGTTTATACTTGATTGAATTCTTTACACAAGTGATGATTTGATACATGAACTTGTTTAAATTAGAAGTATTAGTTAATTTTTACTTCCTCTCATTGTAGCTCTCATCGTGCTCTCGAATCCTATCAAAACCTCTTGTCAATTAGAGTTCTAGATCAAAAGTTATGACAATTCAGGATTCAAGACAACAATTTTGCTCGAATCTGCAATTCTTTATTTAAAATTGTAATTCTAATTATAGTTCATTAATTGCTTGTCTTTGTTAATGACGTTGATTACGACAAGCAAACATCTTGCTATTTGTAGCGATGTTTTATTCGATCGAAATAGTACTTTTCTTATACGCGTCATCTCATCTTGCACGTTACGTCTCTCTATTTCTGGCTTTCTTTTTAGTCACTCAATTCTTTTCGTCATTCTTATGTGCATCTCCCTATTTTGATTGTCATGCGTCTCAACTACGCTTGTCTTGTTCATGGTTTGCAGATTCTGTGATCTCATCTTATTTGTTTTCTCTCAACATACAGGCATAGCCAATTGCGTAATTGTTAACGGATATCCGTCTGGCTAACATTCAGTTTCCTTCTTCCAAGTACAAGGCTTTCCTGGGTGGAAAGCAAAGATGATGCTAATTCTTGAAGGTGACAAATTATTTGATATTATTTTGGGCAGTTCAACCTATTGATGTGATGAATGACAATTCTCTGATTACTGAGGGCCTGTTATTTGAACAATGGAAGATTGATCATATTAATTGGATTCGTCTTGACAAAGCGGCTCGTCGTTATATATTGTCTGCACTTCCTAACTCACTTATGTTGGATGTCTTTCATCTGGAAACCTCTCATGCTGTTTGGGAGTATCTTATCTCAACATTTGAGACGAAATCGGTCACCCAAATTTTATATCTCCAAACTTGTTTGAAGAATATTCAATATAAGGTTGGTACTTCTATGCACTCTCATATCGAGGCTTTTAAAGACATTATCAATCAGCTTGGTGCTGCCAACGCTCCTGTTGCTAAAAATCATATTGTTACTCAACTTCTTCATATCATCAAAGATCCTTTATATGACAGCATCATCACTATTTTGTCTAACAAGGATGATATCCACTTTGACAAAGCATGTCATATTCTCAATGTCATGAGCATCACTTGGAAAAATCTGATGTTGTTTTGGCCACTCGCGAACAAAGGGATTTTGATGCTGCTTTTGTTGCTCGCAAGCGTCCCGCTTCATGTTTTCAGCAGGATGGACGCCCTAATCAAGTTGGTAAATCTTCTCCTCTTGCTTATCCTAACAAAAATTGTTCTTATTGTGATAAGAAAGGCCATGTGGCTTCTGATTGTTGGGCACGTCAATATGATGAGGAGCATGGAGTTACTACAAAGCAACCTCGCTCGTCCAAAAGTTTTCTTCCTTGTGATTATTGTGCACATACAGATCATCCATCTTGTTGTTGTTATAAATGCAGATATGATGAAGAATGTTCTCAAGCTTATATTGTTCAACAAAATACAACTGATGATGATCATACTCATCAGGAGCTCAATTTTGTCCATCATGATATCTCTCCATAAAAGGTACTTCATGTTCATGATGGTTCTCTATTCATCGTTGATTCAGGTGCCACTGGAAACATGACATACCAAGCGTAGTGGCTTCACAATTATCATTCTCTTCCTGTCAAGAATTTTGTTTACCTTGCGGATGATACGACTTGTCAAGTCAAAGGAGTGGGTGATTTATATCTCGGGACTGTTTCATCTACTAGAATATTAGGAGGAGTTCTTCATGTTCCACATTTGCAAAGAAATCTTCTTTTTGTTGCTCGTCTAGTTGATCTTGGTCTGTTTGTTGGCTTTGATTATAATCAATGTCATATAGAGAAAGACAGGCATACTATAGCAGTGGCTCCTCGACATGGTAATCTATTTGAGCTATCATTGAACGATACGGTTGCAAATGTTGTTACTGCCCCTGGAGATGCAGATTGCAAATTATGGCATCAACGATTTGCACACTCCGATTTTACCAAAATTCTTGATCTTCATCGTCATGGTCTTGTGCAAGGTATAGATCTTAAATCTCATCCACATATGGGAATATGTGAGTACTGTACACTTGGAAAACACCATCCTTCGTCTTTTCACACTTCTACTTCATCATGTTCTTGTGCTCTCTTGGATTTGGTTCATACTGATATTTGCGGTCCTTTTCCTGCCTCAAAGTCTCAATATCGATATTTTATAACTTTCATTGATGATTTCTTACGGTATACACATGTCTATCTTCTTTGACATAAGTCTGAGGCTTTATCTATATTTAAACAATACAAGATAAG
Organism: Lygodium microphyllum; assembly: GCF_053477565.2. Classification (NCBI taxonomy): domain Eukaryota; kingdom Viridiplantae; phylum Streptophyta; class Polypodiopsida; order Schizaeales; family Lygodiaceae; genus Lygodium; species Lygodium microphyllum. Next base: position 35,612,863 of record NC_141158.1, read on the forward strand.
TGTAGAGCTTCAAACTGGATTCTATATAAAGACTCTTCGTAGTGACAATGGCGGTGAATATGTATCCAATCTATTTGATGATCTCTGTAACGATCAAGGTATTCATCATGAGTTTATAGTTCCTTATTCTCCTCAACAAAATGGTGTTGCTGAGCACAAAAATCGCACTATTCTTAATGCTATACGTTGCATGCTTATACACTCTGGTTTGTCTGGAAAGTTTTGGACTAAAGCACTTCTAACAGCTGTTTTTATTCAAAATCATATTCCAACAACTGCACCTGCTGGTAAAATTCCTATAACAATCTGGACAGGGAAGACACCTTTAGTCTCTCACTTTTGCACATTTGGCTGCATTGCTTATATTCATGTGCCCAAGGACACTCGTTGGATCCTCCAGGTTTGAAGGTTATTTTTCTTGGTTATTCAGATCATTCCAAAGGTTACAAATTTTATGATCCTTCTACTCAAAAGGTTATCATTAGTCCTGATGCTATATTTGATGAGAAGACTATGGGTGAAACATGGTCATCAAATGTTTCAGATGATATACAATCTTTGCTTAGTGCATTTCCTTACTTGCTTTTTGAGTTTACTAATTCTGATGATCATAAACCTCCTTCACCTCCAAAGAAGATTGATGAAAAATTGGAGATATATGTCGATCTTCCTATTGAGATAGAGCATGGATTCTATTCTATTGAATATGATATATTTGATAATGCTATGTATTCTATTGAATATGATGTCTTTGATGATGCTATGTATTCTATTGAATATGATTTCTTTGATGATGCTATGTCTATCCAAGAGGATCCAATATCGTATATGGAAGCTATCAATTCGTCTCAAAGGGATCAATGGCAAGAAGCTATGCAATCTGAGTACGATTCTTTAATCTCCAAAGGTACATGGATTCTTACTGAAATCCCCCCAAATCGTGTTCCTATCAAATGTAAATGGGTTTATAAAACCAAGACCAAAGCTGATGGCTCGTTTGATAAGTTCAAAGTACGACTTGTTGCAAAAGGTTACTCGCAGATTGCAGGAGTTCATTATCAAGAAACATTTTCTCCCGTTGTGCACTCCACAACTATTTGTATGCTTTTGGCTTTTGCAACATTATTTGATCTAGAAATTCACCAAATGGATGTTAAAACGGCTTTTCTCAATGGAGATCTTGAAGAAGAAATATATATGGAGCAACCTGAAGGTTTTATGATTCTAGGAAAGGAGCATCTTGTATGCCAACTTCATTGTGCATTATATGGATTGAAGCAAGCCTCTCGTGCTTGGTATATTAAGATTGATCAGTTCCTCACATCTAAAGGTTTTTTTGCATGTTTTGCTGACCCAAATCTTTACATCAAAAGGGAGGACAAATGTTTTATTATTCTTGCTCTATATGTTGATGATACTATGCTTGTGTCAAATAATATTGCTTTCTTGGATGCTATGAAGAAGTTTTTATCGACTGCATTTGAAATGGTGGATCTTGGTGAGATACATTCTTGTTTGGGTATTCAAGTTCAACGACACTGACAACAAGGCATTATTCTTCTTTTCCAGACAAAGTTTATTAATGATATTGATAAGAATTTTGGGTTGACAAATGCGCACTCTGCCAACACTCCCATTCTTTTGAGCTCTACCAAGGGTACATCTGCAACACACAATGAAGAATCAGTCATTCATCAACCTTTTGCTAATCTTGTTGGATGTCTTCAATTTATTGGTTTAAAAACAAAACCAGATTTTTTATTTGCAGCTAACTTTTTGGGACAGTATCTTTCTTCCCCTTCCACTATTCATTGGAGTGCTGCAAAACGTATTCTTAAGTACCTCAAGGGTACTAAGGAGTTTGGTCTTATTTATCATCGTCGAGAGGATTTTTCTTTATCTTCTTCAACTTCTCTTGACCTTATTGGATATACAGATGTTGATTGGGCAAGTTCACATTTATCCATGTGATCTACAAGTGGGAATTGTTTCTTTGTACATGGATGTTTGGTTTCTTGGTCCAGCAAGAAACAATTATGTGTTGCGGTTTCTACAACTGAGGCCGAATATGCTGCTGCATCATTAGTAGCTCGCGAGCTAGTTTAGCTTTGACAACTACTTGCAGACTTGGGACATCCTTCATCATCTAGTACACCTCTTCGATGCGACAACCAAAGTGCTATTAGTCTTACCAAAGACTATATACAACATAGTAAATCAAAGCATATTGCTATTCATTATCATTATGTTCGACATGAAGTCAAAAAAGGTTCCATTATGGTGGAGCATTGTCCCAGTGATCAAATGGTTGTAGACATCTTCACAAAAGCTCTTAATGAAGCTCGCTTTAGTTCATTAAGACATGCAGTTGGTATTGTTCCAAGTTCTTATCTCACTGATTGAGGCATGTATCATTGTATTCAAGAAAACTTTATAGTAAATCATTTTTGTATCGTCATTAGGGGAGTTTTGAGGTCTCAAAAATGCCCTGTAAGAGATCCTAGAGAGAGAAAACAATTTAAGAAATAAAATCATTTTATATAGTTTTTAAAAGGTTTGTATTTTGGTAAGTTAAAATATCAAAATTCGTTAATAAATCATTGTCATGATATTCTCATGGTCACATCAAACCTAGAAATCTAGGTTGCCATAAAGTTGGCAAGGTTGTCATAATGAAGATCTTACCTCTCCTCATTAAAGTGAAAAGTAATATTCAATTTGAATTTTGGTAGATACTGGATTGCCTCCCTCCATCGTTTCTCTCTTCTTTTTTTCTCCTCCTTAGTAGTCTCTTCTTTGTTTTCGTTCTTGCTTCTAATCATATCCTTAGCTATGGATCAATCACTCAATGATCTCTGTAACTCAGCTATGGATCAATCATCCAATGATCTCTGTAGCTCTCATAAAAGACCTCTCTATCATCTTCATATTGAGTTGGATAGTGAGTATGAACCAATAAGAAAGAGAACAAAATCTATCACGGTTATAGAGTCTATGAAACATATGCTGAGGTTTAAAGGAAAGAAGAATATTGATATTTGGTTAGATGGAAAGCTATATTCCAAAGATCCTAGCAGAAATAGCACTCCTCCTTTCTATAATAGCTCATCATTAATGAGGTTTATTGGTGATGGCTACAATGGATTTTTAGGTTATACACTTAACCTTGTTGGAGAAAAGGATATCCTTGGACTAGAGAATCATCTTTTGATGAAACACAATATAGAGTTGTTGCAGAAGAAGCTAGATGATTGTCAACAAAAAATTCATTCATTGGAAAAGCGTGTCAAAGCTTATTAACGAAAGCAAACTTTATTAGGCCTTCCAAATCGACAAAGAGCTCTTAAAAATATTGAGAATCTCAAACGAGGAGGAGGAGGATGTGGTAAAAGAATCCAAGCAGCAAGGTATATTTTTTTCACTTGAAAAATCTTAAATATGGCTTTATTTAAATTACTTGCATCGATTGTGATGTTAATTTTGCTTAGATCTCTTCTATAACCAAATGCAAGTGAAGGAGATTCTTTAAAAGCAGCTCAGTTTTATTATCATCTTCTTCCTTCAATAGTTTCAAGGATATTTTAGAGAAGAAGAAATTTAAAAAGGCAAAGAAACAATGCTTGGAGTCATTTATAAAGGATCATTCTTTGGATTCTAAGTTAGGACAGAAGACACTGGTGGATAGTGTTGGTATCAGTCAAGATGCTTATATGCAACTTTTCCAGCTTTTACGATCAAATATGAAGCAAGGACAGGTATGCAATTGTATACTTTTGATGCCATTTGTGGTTAGGACTATCAGACAGAGAGTTAATAACAAAGTGATCGGGATTCTAGGTGAGCCTTTTCATATCAAGGCTACCTTCAAGGGCAAGAAAAAGGAGGTTACATTCAATGACTTTAACAATATTTTCCTTGACTTGCCCACCCTACAATGCTTAATGATCAAATTTTATGACTTGTCAGTAGCAGAGGCACAAGGAGTGGCTAGATTTGTGATTAAACTTGATGAAAGCGAGATTCTGAAATGTAAAAAAATAGAGAGAAACTCTATCACCTTGATGAATAGAGAACTTTCGTCAATCCATTGCAATCACTCAACATCATTTAGTGTTCAATCTGAATATAACATCTGGTGGCTTGGAGCATTTGAGGTAGATACTGAGAATTTTGATATATTATATTGGGTTTTTCATCAAACATCAATACCTAATGTTATTCAAAGGCAATAAGCAAGAGAAGGGCTATTTGTTGAAGGATTTGGGAACTACAGGATTGAGTGGCACATAGCTGGTGACCTAAAGACACTCAAATGTATGTATAATGTATCAAAGGGAGCCAACTCGAGATCTCCTTGCTTATACTGCATGTCACCAGCTGCAAAGTTAAACTCAAGCAATTGGAATAGAGCTCCCTCTAGGCACAATAAGGATCCACAGTTTAAACGAGTCTTGAACATTCCTTTAGTGAATGCCCATATTTGTACATTTCATGCACTTTGTAAGATAATTGAAAAGCTTGTTCATCTCCATATAGGATTTGCATGGAAGCTGAAGCCATTATCAACGAGAACAAATGCTATAACAAAGGTTGAAAAAGTTCTCTCTGCAATTGGTTTGCATGGTGGCAATGTTGTTATTGAACCAGATCTTTAGAAGTCTAAGGATGGTAATTGTGTCCCAAAAAAACCATCTATTGGTGGAGTGAAGGCTAGAAGGTTTCTAGGCTTTCATGGGAGACTTGGCAAGATAAACTTGAGAAATGGTGGCTCAACTATTAAATTTAATCAATGGAAATCCCTACATAATGCAGTTAAGGATCACAGTGATAATGGACAAGCTCGGAATAGAAAAGCTGAAGTTTGGGAAACACTAGACAAAGTGTCTTTTTATTGTGATAAGACTAAATGGAATGATGATGATCTCAAAGACTTTAAAAACCAATTGAACCTTTTCAAAAAGGCGATGATAGAAGCTTGGGGTGATCAACATTTTACTCACTATATGGTAATAAGTTTGTATATGTTTGTTTCTTCATTGTCGAACTCATATAATGTTTTTTTACTTTCTTTATTTGTTGACTATGTAGCATATTCTATACCACCATGCTCCATACTTTATTAAACAATATGGATCTCTATCTATCTGGTCAACCCAAGGTATGGAAAAATCACATTATCAAGCAAGAACAAAATATTTCAGACACATAAGACATGGAGGTGAAAGACACAAAGCCAACAATTTATTAGAGGTCTTTCAATGGTTCTATCGACAAATCTGGCATAAATTCAAGCATAAAGATACAACCACATCAAGCATATACATCATCTTTAGCAAGGACTACACAAATTGTTACCCAAAGAAGAAAAGATAGATATTTAAATTCTTGCGCAAAGCAAAGATTTACACAATCTTTGGCATCTTCTAGTCTGATTGTGTTACAGAAGAGTCCTTAGTTTCAGGCACCTCAACAAGGCCTCTAGAGGAGTCCTTAGTTTCAGGCACCTCAACAGGGCCTTCAAAGGAGTCCTTGGTTTCAGGTAGCTCGACAGGGCCTCTAGAGGAATCTTTTGTTTCATCCCACTCAATAAGACCTCTGTATTTCAAAAACTCCGGTTTTCGATAGCTTGGAAGAAGCTTCAAATTCTTACTATCTCCTACATAAGAGAGCAAATAGGAGCCAAGAACTCCAAAATATCCAGCTCTAGATCCACTGTATCCAAGCATGAAGCCAAAAACTCTTATGGCTTCTTCCTTCTCCACTAAAATGATCTTGTCCAAACCTCTGCTGAAAACTTGAGATCCAATTACCTTTGAGATAGCTCTCAAAGCCATCATTGGTAGACTTAGAGAGCTTGACAATCTACCATGATATATTACAATTGTTTGATTGTTTAAGTTTCCAATATAATGGCCAAGGCTTTGATTTTTCCGAAGCTTCATTGGCCTAGAGCCCTTGGCCCTTCCAAGAAAGTTTTCCAGATCTTCAATCTCAATCTACACAACAAACCACAACAGTATAAGATATAAGATATTTATCTATAATGCATAATAAAGTCTAACATAAACTCAATGGGTAACTTCGAATTATATTTCATACCTTAGGGTGTTTGTCTTCTTCGAGAAGACTATCATCATAAATATTTATTGAACTCTTGGGTTTCTTATCTGATGGAGACTTCAATCTCTCTTCATACCCTACATCATCAATATGAAGTTTCTTTTGGACCTGCAAGAACTCTTCTTCTGTAGGTAGCCCCCCCTTTTCGTATTCTACGATCTGATTAATACATGTATGTAAGGCTATAGAGCTGTCTTGGAAATTCTCTCCCTCAACATCATGGTGCGCAGATCGGTCGCAGATAGCTCACGTGGTGAATCCCGGAAGGTCCCCAAGAACAAAGTACTCTACCTTTTTGCACAAAAAACCATGTAAAAGCATGCATGACAAGAGGCAAGAGACAAATTGGGTTCAATCTCCCCCATCCCTTGTGTGAGCGCTTCACAAAGCATGTATTTTATGTATATTTCCAATCTTCATGCTCAATAATATCCCAATTACAAAAATATGACAAGCTTTTTAGCTTTTGAGTTTGCTTTCTACAAAAATAGGAAAATAAAGCTAATGGATGGTGCCCATAGAGTCTGGCACGCCCAATCTCAATGTCCAAATAGAAATAACATATCCGGGCGCATAAGCGCATACAAAATAATAATCAATAATCAATGTCTCTATAGACATAACAAAATATAGGCGTGGCGCCTATCAAAATATAGTCCAAAGGTCGAATACCCGCTAAACTCCAATGCTTTCCTCCGCCACTGCTGCTATCTCTACACATCAACTGAAGCATTCACAATCGTTAGTAAAATAACACAATTAAACCGACAAAAGTGAATACCTAGCAGTCTTCAGCTACATAAATAAATCAACTGGTTAGAAATAAATCCTAACCTTAATTTATTACGAGTGCGCACTCTAACTCATAAACGTTTATTAATTTAATATGCATTTTGCGGAATCACCCGCTATGGAATCACCCATGTACACACTAAATTAATGAAACGCCCGAAAAGGACAGGCGTCCCCATCAACTTCTCGCACAAAGAATCCTCTTTGCGTATGAGCCCCGGTCATCTAAGTTTACGGAATCCACCGTAAAACCTCACGGAATCCACCGTGGCACGGAATCCACCGTGGAATATGCCTCCTGGCATCATACCCCAGGGTGGGATTGCAATTGACCTCAATTGCTATTAGCTCAATGTGGAGCTAACAGAGTGGGGAAAGCATTTAAGTCTCTAGCGTGCATCCATTGTGCTTCCTCTACAGGATGGTTCTTAAATTTTACTAGATATCTAGAATACCTTCGGCCAGTTCTAGTGGTCATGTAGTCAGTGTCTATGATGGCTTCTGGTTCAAGTATTTCAGTCTCTTCTTCTAGTAAAGGTGGGTTTTCATAGACAGGGTGGATAGGTAATTGGCCTCTAAATGGTCTCAATAAACTAATATGAAATGTATTATGAATTTTCCAATGGGATGGCAATTCTAACTTGAATGCATTGTCATTAATCTTATGAATAATTCTAAATGGTCCATAGAATCTAGGAGCTAATTTGACAACTGGATGTCTATCTACACTTTGCAGTCTACGCTTTTCTATTCTAAGCCAAACATAATCATCAACTTTGAAATTCATGGCTTGTCTTTTCTTGTTGGCTTGTTTGGTATATGATTGTTGGGCTTTAGCAATCATATCCTTAACCTCATCAAAAATACTATTATGCATAACAACAATATCATCAGCGCTCTGTATTCTATTAGACAAAGATGCAACAGGTGTAGATAATCTATATCCATAAATAACTTCAAAAGGTGCTTTCTTTGTAGATGTATGCGGTGTATTGTTATATGCAAACTGTAATAAATGTAAATGAGTATCCCAAGTCTGAGGTTTAGAGATAGTGTATGCACGTAAAAGATCTAGAATGGTGCTATTTGTGGCTTCTGTTTGTCCATTTGTTTCTGGTAAAGTATCGGAAGTAGTAGTAGGATCATCCTCATCTTCAGTGAAATCCGGCATATCCTCATGCTCGTCTTCGTCCATAGCTCCAAGGTAGTTGATGTGTGCTGATGGCTTCTTTGAATGACAATTTGCTGCGAGATGCCCTGGCTGGTGACACTTGTAGCATACTATTGGCTTAGCTTTGGTTACATTATTTGCAATGGCTGGAAGTCTGGGTATATTTGGATTTGCTTGTGGAATAGGCTTTGGATTTGGATTGACAGGGGATGGTAATGCAGATGGTTTAGGCCAATTCTTACGGAAAGATGGTGATGAGAAACGACCTAGATTAAACCTTCTGAAATTGGAATTGAATTGTTTAGATCCATAATTACCGTTTGCTTGGAATTGCTGTGGTCGTCGATCTCTTCCGCGTAATTTATCTTCAGTGTCGTGAGCTAAGGAGATGGCGTCTTCAAGGGTAGCAGGCTTGAACATGTTCACTTCAGCGTAGTAATGTCCAAGAAGTCTAGACATATACTTCCGCTTATGTGTCGTCTTTGGTACGTCTTCAAGCATGCGTAGCTGTAGGAGTGCATTCCAAAAATGCTCTGTATACTGTGGAATAGGCTCACGATCTCGCTGTTGAAGTAAATCCCATTGTTTGATAGCCTTCTCATGAAATTGCGGTGGAAGGAAATTTTGCATGAACTTCTTCTTGAAATCTTCCCATGTAGCAGGACATTCTATGCTCTTGCGGACTACAGTCCACCAAAGTGATGCTCTGTCTATCAGATGATTAGTAACACACTTGATTTTATCTTTTTCGGGATAAGTTTCCTCATGGAAATAGTCATGAAACTGGCTAATGAATGATAAAACAGTCTTTCCTTCTCTTATGCCATTGAAAGTGCAAAACTTGAAACTTCGTTTACTTATCTTGGATTCCTTGCGAATGGTTTGTGCTTCAAGAGTGGCGTCGATGGTACGGCGAATCAAATCTTCAGCTTGAGGTTCTTCTTTATCAGTGGACGCTCCTTGTAGCTTTGTCAATTGCGCTTGCAAGGCTTGCCTAGCTCTTCGCTCTTCTTCCAATTGTAGCATGATTAGATCCAGCTTTTGTTCCATGGTAGGCTCAGGTAGGTCGTCTTCAGCCATAGGATCATCCATATGTGGGGTAGTCATCCTGTAAAACTCAACAAACCTTTCTCACTCAAAATCAGTTTAGCGGGATGAGCGTAGCTCAAATTTGGGGTTACAAGGCTATGTATTTTTGGGTATTTCTTCTTCAATTTTTAGAAATTCTGCAATATTTCTGTCTCCGTTTGCTGAAAGTACTTCAACGAACTTGCAGATAGGTAGAATAGCTTGCTGCGAACAACTTTCCAGTTCAGAGTTTTTGCATACGAACAAGTCTTCTATGAGTTTTAAGCACTAGTCAGTTCTGATTTAGTCTGACTTGCAGAGTTGCAGACTTAGCAGACTTGCAGAGTTGTTGACTTGCTGGACTTAGGCCGACTTGCAGAACTTGCAGAACTTGATTACTGTCGACTTGCGGAACTTGACTTCAGAAGTGCGAGACCTGGAGTTACTGAACTTGTCTGCCCAGTGTGACTTGATGAGAGTTGTGTGACTTAGCTTAAGTAATTAAGCTTAAACTTAATAAGCTTAATGACTTAGGCTTTGTGAGGAGGAAGAGCCGTCAGAAAACGGCGCAAATCATGGAGGACAAGAATATGAATTTGATGCCGTCGCGGAAATTTCGAACCCACTCAGTTACTTCGTTGACAAATTTTGTGGAGCTTCTTTACTTCCTTAAGCCTTTAAGCTTGTAGACTAAGATTTTTTTTGAAGAAAAAGATATGAGCTTCTTACTGTTTATCCACGACTTGTTTATGGAGATGAGGGAGTGGTCCTCCGCCTGCAGAGCTTGGTCCTTCGCTATCTGACAGTGGAAACAGGGGTTCTTGATCACCAGAAGTCTGCCTGTATCGACGGTTCGCGATGAGATTGACTGTAGAGCCCGTTTGTTCTTGGAGCTCCGCCTTCGCCCGAGATTGGTAGCGATTGAAAGCTCTTGATCTCTGCTCCGCTCTGATACCACTGGTGCGCAGATCGGTCGCAGATAGCTCACGTGGTGAATCCCGGAAGGTCCCCAAGAACAAAGTACTCTACCTTTTTGCACAAAAAACCATGTAAAAGCATGCACGATAAGAGACAAGAGACAAATTGGGTTCAATCTCCCCCATGCCTTGTGTGAGCGCTTCACAAAGCATGTATTTTATGTATATTTCCAATCTTCATGCTCAATAATAGCCCAATTACAAAAATATGACAAGCTTTTTAGCTTTTGAGTTTGCTTTCTATAAAAATAGGAAAATAAAGCTAATGAACGGTGCCCATAGAGTCTGGCACGCCCAATCTCAATGTCCAAATAGAAATAACATATCCGGGAGCAGAAGCGCATACAAAATAATAATCAATAATCAATGTCTCTATAGACATAACAAAATATAGGCGTGGCGCCTATCAAAATATAGTCCGAAGGTCGAATACCCGCTAAACTCCAATGCTTTCCTCCGCCACTGCTGCTATCTCTACACATCAACTGAAGCATTCACAATCGTTAGTAAAATAACACAATTAAACCGACAAAAGTGAATACCTAGCAGTCTTCAGCTACATAAATAAATCAACTGGTTAGAAATAAATCCTAACCTTAATTTATTACGAGTGCGCACTCTAACTCATAAACGTTTATTAATTTAATATGCATTTTGCGGAATCACCCGCTATGGAATCACCCATGTACACACTAAATTAATGAAACGCCCGAAAAGGACAGGCGTCCCCATCAACTTCTCGCACAAAGAATCCTCTTTGCGTATGAGCCCCGGTCATCTAAGTTTACGGAATCCACCGTAAAACCTCACGGAATCCACCGTGGCACGGAATCCACCGTGGAATATGCCTCCTGGCATCATACCCCAGGGTGGGATTGCAATTGACCTCAATTGCTATTAGCTCAATGTGGAGCTAACAGAGTGGGGAAAGCATTTAAGTCTCTAGCGTGCATCCATTGTGCTTCCTCTACAGGATGGTTCTTAAATTTTACTAGATATCTAGAATACCTTCGGCCAGTTCTAGTGGTCATGTAGTCAGTGTCTATGATGGCTTCTGGTTCAAGTATTTCAGTCTCTTCTTCTAGTAAAGGTGGGTTTTCATAGACAGGGTGGATAGGTAATTGGCCTCTAAATGGTCTCAATAAACTAATATGAAATGTATTATGAATTTTCCAATGGGATGGCAATTCTAACTTGAATGCATTGTCATTAATCTTATGAATAATTCTAAATGGTCCATAGAATCTAGGAGCTAATTTGACAACTGGATGTCTATCTACACTTTGCAGTCTACACTTTTCTATTCTAAGCCAAACATAATCATCAACTTTGAAATTCATGGCTTGTCTTTTCTTGTTGGCTTGTTTGGTATATGATTGTTGGGCTTTAGCAATCATATCCTTAACCTCATCAAAAATACTATTATGCATAACAACAATATCATCAACGCTCTGTATTCTATTAGACAAAGATGCAACAGGTGTAGATAATCTATATCCATAAATAACTTCAAAAGGTGCTTTCTTTGTAGATGTATGCGGTGTATTGTTATATGCAAACTGTAATAAATGTAAATGAGTATCCCAAGTCTGAGGTTTAGAGATAGTGTATGCACGTAAAGGATCTAGAATGGTGCTATTTGTGGCTTCTGTTTGTCCATTTGTTTCTGGTAAAGTATCGGAAGTAGTAGTAGGATCATCCTCATCTTCAGTGAAATCCGGCATATCCTCATGCTCGTCTTCGTCCATAGCTCCAAGGTAGTTGATGTGTGCTGATGGCTTCTTTGAATGACAATTTGCTACGAGATGCCCTGGCTGGTGACACTTGTAGCATACTATTGGCTTAGCTTTGGTTACATTATTTGCAATGGCTGGAAGTCTGGGTATATTTGGATTTGCTTGTGGAATAGGCTTTGGATTTGGATTGACAGGGGATGGTAATGCAGATGGTTTAGGCCAATTCTTGCGGAAAGATGGTGATGAAAAACGACCTAGATTAAACCTTCTGAAATTGGAATTGAATTGTTTAGATCCATAATTACCGTTTGCTTGGAATTGCTGTGGTCATCGATCTCTTCCGCGTAATTTATCTTCAGTGTCGTGAGCTAAGGAGATGGCGTCTTCAAGGGTAGCAGGCTTGAACATGTTCACTTCAGCGTAGTAATGTCCAAGAAGTCTAGACATATACTTCCGCTTATGTGTCGTCTCTGGTACGTCTTCAAGCATGCGTAGCTGTAGGAGTGCATTCCAAAAACGCTCTGTATACTGTGGAATAGGCTCATGATCTCGCTGTTGAAGTAAATCCCATTGTTTGATAGCCTTCTCATGAAATTGCGGTGGAAGGAAATTTTGCATGAACTTCTTCTTGAAATCTTCCCATGTAGCAGGACATTCTATGCTCTTGCGGACTACAATCCACCAAAGTGATGCTCTGTCTATCAGATGATTAGTAACACACTTGATTTTATCTTTTTCGGGATAAGTTTCCTCATGGAAATAGTCATCAAACTGGCTAATGAATGATAAAACAGTCTTTCCTTCTCTTATGCCATTGAAAGTGCGAAACTTGAAACTTCGTTTACTTATCTTGGATTCCTTGCGAATGGTTTGTGCTTCAAGAGTGGCGTCGATGGTACGGCGAATCAAATCTTCAGCTTGAGGTTCTTCTTTATCAGTGGACGCTCCTTGTAGCTTTGTCAATTGCGCTTGCAAGGCTTGCCTAGCTCTTCGCTCTTCTTCCAATTGTAGCTTTATTAGATCCAGCTTTTGTTCCATGGTAGGCTCAGGTAGGTCGTCTTCAGCCATAGGATCATCCATATGTGGGGTAGTCATCCTGTAAAACTCAACAAACCTTTCTCACTCAAAATCAGTTTAGCGGGATGAGCGTAGCTCAAATTTGGGGTTACAAGGCTATGTATTTTTGGATATTTCTTCTTCAATTTTTAGAAATTCTGCAATATTTATGTCTCCGTTTGCTGAAAGTACTTCAACGAACTTGCAGATAGGTAGAATAGCTTGCTGCGAACAACTTTCCAGTTCAGAGTTTTTGCATACGAACTAGTCTTCTATGAGTTTTAAGCACTAGTCAGTTCTGATTTAGTCTGACTTGCAGAGTTGCAGACTTAGCAGACTTGCAGAGTTGTTGACTTGCTGGACTTAGGCCGACTTGCAGAACTTGCAGAACTTGATTACTGTCGACTTGCGGAACTTGACTTCAGAAGTGCGAGACCTGGAGTTACTGAACTTGTCTGCCCAGTGTGACTTGATGAGAGTTGTGTGACTTAGCTTAAGTAATTAAGCTTAAACTTAATAAGCTTAATGACTTAGGCTTTGTGAGGAGGAAGAGCCGTCAGAAAACGACGCAAATCGTGGAGGACAAGAATATGAATTTGATGCCGTCGCGGAAATTTCGGACCCACTCAGTTACTTCGTTGACGAATTTTGTGGAGCTTCTTTACTTCCTTAAGCCTTTAAGCTTGTAGACTAAGATTTTTTTTGAAGAAAAAGATATGAGCTTCTTACTGTTTATCCACGACTTGTTTATGGAGATGAGGGAGTGGTCCTTCGCCTGCAGAGCTTGGTCCTTCGCGATCTGACAGTGGAAACAGGGGTTCTTGATCGCCAGAAGTCTGCCTGTATCGACGGTTCGCGATTTGATTGACTGTAGAGCCCGTTTGTTCCTGGAGCTCCGCCTTCGCCCGAGATTGGTAGCGATTGGAAGCTCTTGATCTCTGCTCCACTCTGATACCACTGGTGCGCAGATCGGTCACAGATAGCTCACGTGGTGAATCCCGGAAGGTCCCCAAGAACAAAGTACTCTACCTTTTTGCACAAAAAACCATGTAAAAGCATGCACGACAAGAGGCAAGAGACAAATTGGGTTCAATCTCCCCCATGCCTTGTGTGAGCGCTTCACAAAGCATGTATTTTATGTATATTTCCAATCTTCATGCTCAATAATAGCCCAATTACAAAAATATGACAAGCTTTTTAGCTTTTGAGTTGGCTTTCTACAAAAATAGGAAAATAAAGCTAATGGACGGTGCCCATAGAGTCTGGCACGCCCAATCTCAATGTCCAAATAGAAATAACATATCCGAGCGCATAAGCGCATACAAAATAATAATCAATAATCAATGTCTCTATAGACATAACAAAATATAGGCGTGGCGCCTATCAAAATATAGTCCAAAGGTCGAATACCCGCTAAACTCCAATGCTTTCCTCCGCCACTGCTGCTATCTCTACACATCAACTGAAGCATTCACAATCGTTAGTAAAATAACACAATTAAACCGATAAAAGTGAATACCTAGCAGTCTTCAGCTATATAAATAAATCAACTGGTTAGAAATAAATCCTAACCTTAATTTATTACGAGTGCGCACTCTAACTCATAAACGTTTATTAATTTAATATGCATTTTGCGGAATCACCCGCTATGGAATCACCCATGTACACACTAAATTAATGAAACGCCCGAAAAGGACAGGCGTCCCCATCAACTTCTCGCACAAAGAATCCTCTTTGCGTGTGAGCCCCGGTCATCTAAGTTTACGGAATCCACCGTAAAACCTCACGGAATCCACCGTGGCACGGAATCCACCGTGGAATATGCCTCCTGGCATCACATCAAGACTTGCTAGTGGTTCTTGTTCATAACCTATAAAATTCATGTCATTTTTTCCCAACTTGCAAGGATTGCTAAGCAATAATCTTCTCTAAGATCAAAAAGATGTTGAATATCATTTAGCAACACATATCTCTTCTTGTTGATAAGATAAGTGAAAAATGTTGGAACACATGCAAGAGGACCTTCTTCATCAACCTGTGCACTTCGCTCGATCTCCTTTTCTTCCACCATTGTGATATTGCCACTCTTGAACAAACCTGCATCAAAACCTTGGACAAGTTGATTCTCAATATCTTCTTAGAACATCTCCTCCTTCTCTTCGACCTCCTTATCCATACTTGCAATATCCTCTAGCTTTCCCTATTGGTCTATATCTGGAGAAGAATTTTCCATGTACTAAAGATACACAATAAATCCAACATCCTTGTGGATCAGAAGGCATTGGTGTTGATACCTGTGGAAAGGGCAACATGTTTCTCTCTTCTTGAATTCCTCATCAATGAGGTTGAACCTGCCTAGCAAAGTTGACCTGGATGTACTAGTGGCTCCCATGACATCACTATAATGAACAAATCCATTGACTTCTAAACCTTGCACATGTCTATCATAAAAATATCTGTACTCCTTAAGTTTATCTTCAAGATCCTCCAATAACTCCTTCAAATCAAAAGGAACATTGAAAAATTCCCTGATATAGCTAAACTTGGAAGAATTTTGAGTTGTGTGTAAGAAATCAAAGAGCCTATCATCAGAAATCTCCATTAGCTCCTCTTCATCCATTCCTTCCAGAGATAGCTTTCTCTTTGTCATCTTGACCAACAAAAGATTTATCCCTGAAAACAAAGCAGAATGGCAAAAATGTCCAATAAAACAAGATGGAACCATGGAAAGAGGCCCCAAAATTTCATTTTTCAAGACAAAAAATCAAAAAATGAAAAAAAAAATTAAGTGACCAGTGAAACACGAAAACAAGGTGTCCAAGGCAAAAGCCGGTGAAGAAATCACGTTTCATCAGACACTACTTGAAAACGAAAGTTATTTGAAGATTTCACCAGTGAAACGCGACACTTAGCAAAATAGCACTAACTAGAGACATTATTTCGTGTTTCACTGGTCAAAAGATGCAGAACAAGAAGAGAAACATGAACTATGAATTAATTCTATTAAAACACATAAATTTATGATAAAATCCTTTTTGGAAGTGCCATGCTCCTTTTAAAAGACACAAAGCACATGACATCTGTAATTTTTCAAGTGTTATTAAAAATTCTTTCTATACTAATCAACGAGATTTTATTCAAATACTTGTAATAACAAAATTTTGTTACCTATCAGAAATTGTTGAACTGCTCTTCAAACAGGAAGCAAGGACCTTGAAGGAAATTCGAAACAAAATTTCGGGAGAAAGAAATACAATATCGGAGAGAATGGCTTCGAAAAGCTTTTATATTGATTGTCAAATGTGTGTTGATAGTTCCAATGAAAAAGTTTGTGTAATGATGGAAAAATAAACACGACCGCAAATTTGGACAAAATTTCCAATATTTTTGCACGTAGGAAATACCTCAGAATAGGTGCGCACGTGTCTCACTTGACACACCATATCAAATTTCTGAGAAGACGTGCGCACTCCCTTTTTTTGAGAATACGTCGCACGTGTTTTACTTAACAATTCGCCAAGTAATGTATGTACTATCGATTTTAAAAAAAACTCCCAATAAAGGGAAGCAACGGCCAAATTTGTTTCATATTTTTATGGTCATGGAGCACATTTTCGTGGTCATGCTGTGGTTGTGAAGAACGTATTCGCGTTTCACCAAAGCTATTGAGAAAATTGATTCTAAACAGATTTTTCCCAGCAAAGCGCCAAAGAAGGTATGGTCTTCTGCATCCGTCCTTCTGAATGCCTAGGCATCCATTCAATGCATTTTTTTGATACTTTTCCTTAATGTTTTATATTATTATGAGCTTATAAGC
This sequence comes from Lygodium microphyllum, assembly GCF_053477565.2. Classification (NCBI taxonomy): domain Eukaryota; kingdom Viridiplantae; phylum Streptophyta; class Polypodiopsida; order Schizaeales; family Lygodiaceae; genus Lygodium; species Lygodium microphyllum. The sequence goes on from NC_141158.1 coordinate 35,629,600, forward strand.
ACTATAAACAAACTTTTTCCATAGTGTGAGCATTCCTTAATGTTGTGGAGATTTTAGGTAATTGTAATATTGTGGAGATTTTAGGTAATGTTGTGGAGATTTTAGGCAATCCTTCAAACTTTTTCCTTAATGTTGTGGAGATTTTAGGTAATTTTAATAGCATTCCTTAGATTAATGTTTTGTTTTTCTTTGTTTTGTTGATTCTTTTGCTATTTATGTGTTGTCCGGTGAAACGCGAAAATAACATGCTGCAAGGAGGTCTCTTATCTGAAACTTGCGTTTCACTGGACACATTGGACAAGAAGTAACATGCCTTTTTTTGGCATATGGCTAGGACTAAAGCAACAGCAAGGAAGGAGAAGATTGATCCTAGGGGTTTAACATCAAAGATTTATCAATCTTCAAAGCCTCAGAAAGTCAAAGCCAAAGAGAAGGTTTTCTCAAAATGTCAGGTGCCTAAGGGAGATTAGGAAGGCAATAAAGGCTCTTGACAATGCAATTCCAAAGTTGTCTTTTCAGAGGCTTGTCAGGGAGATTTGTGACAAATATAGTTTGGATAGTTTTAGATGGACAAGAACAGCCCTTAATTGTATACAAGAAGCCACATAGGATTTTTTAGTTGAGTTTTTTCAAGATGCCTATATTTGTGCTGCTCATGCTCAGAGGCTCACACTCATGGACAATGACATGGTAATTCTTAGGAGGCTAAGATATAGATTTTCAAAGGTCATTGAGCCAATTCCCCTCACTGATGAGAAGACATTTAATATCCTTAATGTACCCCCATTTAGGAGAAGACATTTAATATCCTTACGATGCCTATATTTGTGCTGCTCATGCTCATAGGCTTACACTCATGGACAAGGACATGGTAATTCTTAGGAGAAGACATTTAATAACCTTAAGATGCCTATATTTGTGCTGCTCATGCTCATAGGCTCACACTCATGGTCAAGGACATGGTAATTCTTAGGAGGCTAAGATATAGATTTTCAAAGGTCCTTGAGCCAATTCCCCTCACTGATGAGAAGACATTTAATATCCTTAATGTGCCCCCAGCTAGGAGAAACAAAGATGATTCTGGTCCCAAGGTTGAGGATATCACCCATGAGAGGGATACAAGGCAACATGAAAAAGAGGAGAAAGCTAAAGAGGAACATGCAGATAAATGGAGAGAGTATAGGAGGCAAAGGGCTGAAGAAAGGGAAGCAGAGCAACTAGAGTCCTTTGAAAATGAGCTGGCCACCCTTCTTGAAGCAGCTAATCCAAAAGAACTCAATGTGTTTTGTTTCTTACGTTGTGACTTAGACAAAAGAACTAAGATTATCTCCTTTAATACTGCATGTGTTCAGATTCTTAAGGATAAAAGAAGAGAAATAAATGATAGTATTATTCCTGCTAGCCTAAGGTATATCCACCCATAATTACATCTACTTTTTGATTTTTTTTAAACAATAAGATTTTTCTTGTTTATACTCACTATTTCTATGCCTTTTTTAGGTGTGTAATGCATGAGTTTCCTTTGGATATGTAACAAAAAATTGAGGTTCTTGATCCATCTATCTCATTCTTTATGAGGAACAAGCTTGATACAAGTCTTGTTGAGCAGTGGTTCAATCTGATTGACTTCGATACTTTGGAGCTCCTTATAATTCCATATAATGAAAAGTAAGTGATTTAATATTCTATTAGAGTTTTTGAGATTTTATCCTACTAATTTGTTGAGATATGATTGCTTTCAGTTCTCATTGGAGCTTGATTGCAATAGACTGTGTGGATAAGCAATGTTTTTTAATCAAATCTATGAAAGGAAGCCATGGAAATGCTAAATTGTAAGTTATATTATCCAAGGGCTCCTTGATATTTCAATTCTTTTTTTTGTAAGTACTCTAAATTTCAATATATTTTATATATAGAGGTGCAAAAAGATTAATTGAAAAGCTAGAGAAAAGGCCCCCTATGCCATCTGATTTGCTTGCAACAATGCAATATAGACAAGTTACGGTAAGTTATTGATTAAAATAATTGAAACATAAGTTTATTCTATGAACTACCATCTATCCTCTTTATAGTTTTACTTTGTGTTGGTGGTTGCAGTGTCCTCATCAGGATGATAGCCATTCTTGTGGCTGGAGGGTGATTGCAAATGCTAGAAGAATGGTTAACTTTGTTTATCTTAATGATGATAAACATGTAAAGGTAATATGAAAGATGCTAAAATTTAAGATAGATATTCATTGCAAATAGTCCATTGATGATAAAAATATAGTCTGTTGTAAGAACAATAATGAACTAAAACTCTTTTTTCTATAAATGTGTGACAGTTTTTGAAGGATTGCTATGCATATGAGCATGTCAAAGCATGAAGTATATAATGGTCAATTGTATACAACCAACAACAAAGATTGGTGGGGATTTGCACCATGAAGGAGATGTGGTGCCTATAACCACGGAAGGTGAAGCCACAACTTCAACACCTTTACCCACACCTTCTATACCCAAGACATCAAAGAAAGGCAAAAGGACTCCTAGAAAGGATAGTTCTCCAAAAAAAAAATAGCTTTGCCATATCGCCTTGTAAGCCTTCATATATAGAAATTTGCCCTTCAGCCCTTGTATATCTCATAGAGATGGCAGATAGACATCTGCTACAAAATTTGTACATATATTTTATATTGATAGTAAAGATATCTTTTCTTGAATGTCATTGCAGTGTATATTATTTTCTCTCCTTTTCGATAACTTCAAAAAATAAATTACAAATGTTTGTTAGTTAGGAAGTGAGATCTTGATATACATCTAAGTAGATATAATATGATGTGAAAACTTACTCGTTTCTTGTCAAGTTGGAATACAAAGGAGCATGGTAGTTCAATGTCTTCATTTTGTAAATCCATCCTCACTTGATGTAGCGTACATGATTTTCTGATATTTAAGATTGCAATAATATCCTCGTTGAACCAAATATCAAGATCCACTATAGGGTCTTTGTTGAAATCATTAAGATTCTGGTCTAAAGCAACTAGACTACTACCAACAAAATGCCATTGACTATAGTAAAAGCTAAGGATAAAATTTTGAGTAGCAATCATATATTTACAAGCTATAGAGTCTTGATCTATCTTACATATAATTTTTCCTTATGTCCTTGTATCCCATCCTTCATCAACAAATTGTATGATATGATCATATGTTAGTCTCTTCACTGAAAGCATGGTTTTTGTTATTCTTATCTCCATATTAGAGAAGAAATCAATAAATATATTAATAGGCATAAACAAAGTAACTTTGCTTAGCCTACTTGAGATATTAGATTTTAGTGCTTTCTTGATCTCATATGAAAAATTTGGCAAAGGAAGGAGGTTTATTGATCCCCATTGGCAATGCCGCATAGGAATAACATAAGAATGGTCATAAAAGAATATTCCATTCTCTGCAAGCTCTGTCTTCTTTCTACCTCTATACATTTCTTCTCCAATTGAACCATGTATAACATCAATAACATCAATAATAGACTCCCTAGTTGCCATTCCTCAAGATTAGAGGGATAGACATCTACAAGACAAACAAATATTATAATGGAAAAGCCTAAACCATGTTTAAGAAAGGAAAAAATTCAAGAATCAAATTCTTACAATTTGGTCTATGCATTGGAAGCTTTGAAGATCTAGGTTTCAAACACAGCTCTCTATGCATAAACACATGTTGCACTAGTACCTCTTTGATGCTATTCTTATTTTCTCCAAGCTTAAAATCTCGGATTCTGCCCTTCCAAGCAGAGATAAACGAGTTCTCATGTCTTTGCCTTTTTCCACGTTTTGCTTGTTGCATGGTGATCCAACTACCTTTGCTAATGATAGTAGAAATCCATCTTCCATCAGTTTGGAATGAGTTAAACACTGATATGGATGTGATTTGGGAGCTTGGACGCCTTGTTGAAGGTCAAATTTCTGTATCCATGGTAGAAGAGAGAGAGACATGCACAGAGAGAGAGAGAGAGAGAGAGAGAGAGAGAGAGAGAGAGAGAGAGAGAGAGAGAGAGAGAGAGAGAGAGAGGACTACGCTACCATAATGGAGGGAAAAACAATAGAGGAATAAAAGAAAGGAGGGAAAAAATTGAGCGCCATGTTTTTTACTAATTTGAATTTTGATTACATCAGTCATTATCATTAATCTAGATACATCATTAAATAAAAGTAGCCGAGACTCTATGCCATTAATGCAAAAGATGTCATAATCACGAATATAAGAGACTAAAAATAGATAATAAAAATACAAATTCATAATATTATTATATTTATAAGTTTTTGTAAAATGATTTTTTATTTTTTAAAATAGAAGTTCCGTTATGGAGGCTTTGCTCTTATTGGTCTAGAGCACTCTCTCTCCACATCCTAAAAGGCATTTTCAAGACCTCAAAACTCCCGTAATGAGGTACGTGTAGGGGCTTGGGTTTTTCCCTTGTTCTCCCCAAGGGTTTTTTTCACTCGCTAGAGACCTTTGTTTGAGTGGGGATGTTACAACTATATATATCATCTCTCACTTGACTTGGGTCTCACCTATATATACTAACTCTACATCAATATGAATCATTCTTTGGGAGCATGTCTTGTGTATCTCTCTCGTGCTCTCTCTCTCTCTCTCTCAACAACTCTCACACACTCCCTCTCTCAAGAGCACACACAACAAGAAGAGGAGAAGAAGAGAAGAGCTCTTGTTAGTCAAACACCAAAAAATGAGCTTCCATTCACTTTTTGAACTTTATATACACAAACCCTAAAACCCCATGGGTGCCCATCCCTTTTTACATGACCGGCCATTATGGCAAGGTCCCTTTCTCTAATTCCCTCTTCTTGCTTCATGCCCTAAGCCTATACCCGTCTATTCTTTTACAAGTGGCACATGAGGGAGCCTGGCACTCTTTTACAAGAGCTTTTAGAGTTTTTGAGGCGCCTTTCATTTAAAATTATGCTTTTGGCCTCGACTTAGCTTTAGAGGCCATCTGCGTGTCTTTGCTCCTTTTCTTCCCGCTTTTTCATTCTTTCTTCCGCCTTCTCGGTTTGGGGTTAACATTACCCCCCTCCGAGACGGGTGCCAATTCCATGGCACTCTTGGCGACTGTTGGTGTTTAAGAGGCAGTTGGTGACATAGTCGTGTAAGGGCAGGGCCAGGTGTAAACTCAGGTGCTCGTGGGAGCTTAGTAATAAGGTTTGTTGGAGAAGTCAAACGAATAGCAAGTGGTTGACGGGGGCCTCCAAAGTTGGTGGTTGGTCGCCTTTGTGATGCTTGAAAGGAAAGGGTGCAGTGCTCTACCTAAGGGGGGTGTCTACCTTATTGTGTAGTGCATTGTGCTTGTGTTGGTGGAATGGGGAGTTGGGTCTAACCACAAGCTAGCCTAGGTGATATCCCATGCTTGGGGACCCCATTTGTGCAAAGGGAGGTGCACTGTAAGTAGCTTAGGGTGATAGGTCTAACCATAGGCGAGTGTTACCTCCCTAGGTGTATCTTGCCCATGATGGGCCCTAAGCGTGAAGTGGGGGAGAAAAAAGGGCTAGGGGGTTAGAAGCGGAACCAGCCAACCGAAGCCATTGGGCACGCCTAACTTGAGGACCCCTCGGTGCAGTGATCGTACTTTATGTGGGGCTAAGTGCTTCTGTAGTAAGTGAGTTGTTTTGCCCATTCCATGCGTAATGTTCCACTTGCTCTTCGTTGGATGCTCTTTCTCTTCTTCTTCTTTTTTGGAATAGTATGATACTAGTAGAATGACAGCCCTACCAAATCTTCATCATCTGATTTAGATGGAGAAGGTGGTCGGATGGATTTGCTCAAAAATTGATGGCTTTGCATGTATCCTTTGAGGTTCATGTGGATGTGGAGGGAGGTGGTGGAGAGGAAGTGATTGTTGCACCTAGTGAACTTGCTGTCGTTCATATCCTCTAAGAGGGCTATGGGGAGAATGCTAGCTCTCATCATTAGACGTGCCATGGCACAGTTGTCAATGGCGTTAGGGTCAAAAAAGAGGGGAGGTAGCCCACACTCTTGTGGGGTCGGGTCCTGTTCGAGTAGTAACTTAAGTAACCTAAGATAATTACAGGTAGTTATAAAGGCTGAATCGGGGCATGAAGAGAAGTCCACGAGAAAACACGTCATGGAATCATTTAGGCTTCTCGAGGTGAAAATGAGGGCATGTTCGAAGGAGGCGGCACTAGAGTTGTAGATGATGGGGAAATCATGACGTCCATGGAGGGTAGCTAAAAAATCCACACCTATCCTATGAGGATACACCATGAATGTGGGGTCATTCCTCTCATAGGGCAAGGTGTTACAAAAAGCCATCCACGCGAGCATACTAATGTCGCACACTCGCCTCCTCCATAGGGGTTGGCAGTTGTAGCCCTGTACAGTATGTGGTATTTCTAACACCTTGTTTTGCCAAAAATCTGCTTCTTCCCTTCCCCACAGGGTGGGGTCCTCTCCCTTTCTTCCAGCCATTTCTGTTCCAGTCGGTTATTAGTCGCAATCACCTCCTCCATCACCTTGATCGGAAGGACCCTATGCAAGCTGTTAGGCATGAGGAAACTGAAGGTGAATGGATCTTTCTCCTTTTCTTGCCATTCCCAAATCACCAGCTCCACATGGAATCTAGCAGGGAGGTCATCGGGGCACAGTGGGAGAGGTGCGGACAGCTGCACGACCGGTTTGGCTCTTAACTACTTCATGGTTTCTTCAACTAATTTTCTATGTCTCTCCCTTAGTGCGGCTTGTCTTTCCACGGATGGATCAATCTGTTGCTGTTCTTGGATATGTGGCGAGGGGGGTTGTGGGACTGCCTCTTCTCTGATTCTCCCCATAACAAATTCAAGGTCAGCCTCCTCCCCCTATCGGTCTTCTAGTTGTGCTCCTTCTTCAAAGCCTAGTGCGTCCAATTCTTGGGGGGTACGCCGGCTAGTAGTAGGTACTTCTGTTGCTCTTCTAGGCTCAGCCTAACCTCCGCAGGTTGGGGTGGCATCTATAGCCCCACATGTGGGGCTTTGCGATACTTAATGTTTTTTGCACCGCCTCCAATGACTCCTTTCCCTCTGGGCGGGTCCTATATAGTAGTATGTTGATGAAGGCCTGTTGTGCTGGGCACTGAAGGTTGTCCGGGCGGCGTCTGCTTTACTTTTTGTAAGGATTTTTCCTTTCTCCACCAAAGCAAGGCACCGTGCCAATGTCTTCACCCGTTTTTCATTTTGCGCTGCCCATTCCTCTGCTCTTTTATTCATTTCTTTCATGCTTTCCCCTGGCTTCTGTGCTGGGGTTACGAGCTTCTGCTCCTAGGCTTTCAGTTCCCTATTCATATTCTCGTGCTCTTTCCTTCCCAAGTGTAGTTGATCAGTCATAGAATCAATCTCCTTTTGCTGCTGCTCCCTCTCCTTCTTTCTCTCCTCTTCTTCGGCATTCAATTACTCAATCATTTGCTCGATGTTGGCGGTTTTCGCCTCCAATTTCCCATGTTGCATCCGGAGGAGCTTATATTTAGTTGCATCTACACCAGTTCTTGATTCTCATCCTCAAGTCGCTGCTCGTAGCTTTCTTCCATGTCCTCCTTGGCCTTTAATTCCTGCTTGAGGTCAAAGATCTGTCGTTGTTGCATGGCTATTGTGTGGGTTGTTTCAAGCTGGAAAGAGGCTACTGACTCCTTTTCCACCACCAACTCAGACATAGCCATCCTCTTTTCCTCCTTTGCCCTCTCCAATTGGGAGAGCAACTCAGCAACGTACTCATAGTAACTGGCTGATGGCATCATTTTTGTGTGGATTGGGGTGGTCGAGGCTTTCACTCTCAGACGCTTTTGGTCCTGTCTCGACTCAGCATATGCGGCTGGTCTCTTTTTCTCGGTGGTCGTGGTATCCGTGCTCTTTCCCTAGGCCATTTCTTTATTAATAAAATATTGCATCTAGGCCACAAAGTTGGAGACCTCCATGCTGGTGGGGATGCTAGAGGTGAGGGTGGTTGGTTCAGTGGAGGGCACCATGAGGTTGGGGATAGGATGGAGGTTGGTTCAGTGGAGGGCACCATGAGGTTGGGGATAGGATGGAGGAGGGCCTTGCCTTTTCCTTCAAAGACCGCGGGTGGCATGACTTCTGGTACCTGCGTGTGCTAGAGCTAGGCCCTTCTTCCCTCAGTGGGCTCTAGGCTCCTGGATCATCATCCCTGCACTGCTGCTCAATGGACCATTGTGTGGCTTCGGTCAAGTCCTCCTCCTCCTTCCTTCTTAGTTCCTCTTCTTCCTCAGCAACTCTTCTTTGCCTTTCTTCTTCATCTTTCCTGTACTCTTTCTCTAGTTTCTCTTTTTCTTCCTATTCTTCCCTTTTCTGCTTCTTAGCCTCCTGTTTTGACACCTTTTTATCCCTGTTGACTTCATCCTTTGTTTTTTCTTATTCCTAAATCTTCTTCTTCTCCCTCTCCTCGGCCTCCTTGAGGGATTGTCTTTTTGCATATTCCAAATCCTCTTTCTCCTTCATGTGGCCTTCATTCGGCTTCATTTTCTTTTGTGTAGTCTTCTTTTTGGGTTTCTTGGCCTGCTTTTTGCCCGATTGTTCTTCTTATTCGTGCCCTTCCTTATCAGTCTCGTTCCTATTGCTGGACCTCTCTTAGTCGTGGTGAGGGGATGACCTGTCAGGCATTTCTCCTTCCCCTTCCTCTGCATCTTTTGTCTTTTTCACTGTCTCCTGGGATGAGCACAGTCAAAATGCTTCCATAGGAAATAAACAAGGCCTTGGACGAGGCCTTCTTTCTTTCCGTGGCCTTGGAAGCTGAGGACTCTCCTCCTGCTGGTGTGCTTCCTAAAGCCAGTGCTTTAGCCGCTTGGTCAATGGTTTTGCGTATATAACCATTCCAGTCGACTTCATGCAGGGTGTGAGCCGCTACGTTCTCCTGCACAGGCACGCTGATTTGATGCATTAAGGCGTTGTAGCGTTGGCTGGAGAAGAGCGAGTGTACTAGCTTTGTTTGCAGTCTGCCTTCCACATTAGGGATGTCCTGGATGTTGATGTTGTCGTTAGTTAGCACATCCTCCTTTTTCATTTTCAGCATGGCGTACACATCCCTCTTCTACTTCTTCTCTATCTTTGGCTCCAGTCCCAATGCCTTCTCCACTAAGGCAGGGGTTAAGTGAACTTGTACATGTTTGGCGTTTTCTCCCCTTCCTACCCTGATGGTGCCGCACTCATTGTCAGGGTTGTAAGACCTGAGAAAATCCACACACTTTGTGTGGTCAGGTTCTTGCACAAATTTTTAGAGGTACTTGGTGAAGTTGCATTGTTCAATGACTCTCTTGGCCGCATCCTCCTTGGCCACCACACCCTCTACCTTGTGAATGGTTCAGAACTTAAGCTAGTTGTAAGCGCGGCTCTCAAGAGTGATGATGTATTGTGCTCTTTCCTCTTCCATGAACGGAAGTCGGTGGGCACGGTCTTGCTGTGACATCTTTTGTTTCTGTCATAATCCCAAGTTTCCATTAGTGCTTTGAAATTAACAATTCACAAGAAAAGTCATAGTTTAAAAAGAAAGACTCCATATGTTTATTGAACGAAAGCATTAAAATCCCATCCAATGTAGAATCTTCCCTTCCGGCTTTAACTTTTTACCACTTATTTCAAAGTTCTCTTGCCATTTTTCTACCTCCCTCGTTGTTTACGTGTTTATACGTTTTGCTTGATTTTCCTTGGTTTTAATTTGATCACCTCACTCCCCTCCCCTCCCAACTCGAGAAGAATCCTTCCTAGGATTGAAGGTTTTGGAGGTTGAGGACATTCTTCAATGGGCCTAGGAGTTACCGGCATAGGAACCAAGTGTAGAAATTAGGGTTATACTCTAATTGAGCTACGCGGTATAGATCAAAAGGTGAGTGCCCACGTGTGTAATGTAAGTGAGAACATCTGTTAGAAATTCACCGGAGGCGACACGACTAGTAATATGTAGCTCTTCCTCAATCAATAGGCAATCGAGGTAAGGGTGTCCCTTGATGTACTCTTCCAGGGGGCAGTCACGAAGAGTAGTTAACACTCTGTACGAGGTTGGCACGACATAAGTGGGGTCATACTCCGCTGTTTTGAATGCGTAGCGCTGCTTAGCATTTGTCATGACTCGGCATCCTTCTATTTCCCATTGCAACCTAAGAGTGTACCAGTGCCGCAAGAATGGAGATTCAGTCTTAGTAATTTTGGATGATTCTACAATTTCTTCGTCAGTGATAGCAGAAGTGGTTCGCTGATCATATAACATGATGAGGCGCTGTTTGAGGGCTTGCTCTTTAGAGATCTTGCTTTTGAGTAATACAGCAGCGGAGTTTGCTACGTTTGCGAAGGCAAGTTCAAACGTCTCCCAAGAACAAGGCGTCATACGAACTTCGGTTGCAAAAGGCTTGGGCAATAAGCCTAAGTCCAAGTGGTTGTAGCTCAGAGCTAGCTCTGTGAAGGTGGCATCGAGCCGTCTAATGCAAGCAAGCACATCATCCCCTATATCTTTGGCTAGATCTGAGGCCAGTGTCAAAAATGATTTCCGCTCATAGGAGGGTTTAAGACATGCTAGTGGTTGTGGTTTGATAGCACTAGAGCCTTTGACAATGGATAGTTGTGGTTGCAGGTGTTCTTGAGGTCGCAGTTGGGCTTCTTGGCTTAGGGCCAGGGAAGTGGCAGCTACTTCTGATGGACTTCTACCTTCAGAGTGGATCACTGTAGTCGGATGGGCCCTAGTGGGTGATGGCTCATGAGGCAATGTCTGTCGATTGGGCCAATAGACTTGTTGGACTCTCTTGGGCATGTGTGTGGATGAGCTTGATGGATGTGGGCCTGGGGAGCCTTGCGGTTTATAGTTTTGGGGTTATATGGGGTCGGGGGTGATCATGCTTGGGGGTAGCGTATGAGTGGTGCCCTTGGCCGTGTGAGCTTTAGGGATCCATATCTGGGCATTCCTCCCATAGTAACCTTGCGCATGTAGGAGGGCTTTAGGGACCCACCTTTGCTTGATTATACGCCGATTTCTATAACTGCGCCTTGGTGTCCTAGGTTTAGAGCTTCGGGTCTCATGAGGTCATGTGCGATGACTCCTAGGTGGTGGTTGCAACTGTTTAGGTCTCCATTGAAAACTAGGCTGTTGAGCCTTAGCTTTTGCTGCCACGAGCAGTGCTTTTTGAGAGGTGGTGGGTAGTGGCTGAGCACTACCATTCTCCTTAGATTTGGTTGCTAATAGTTCTACCGATGGCTGTGCGAATTGGGGTGAGATCGCGCAACCCTTACTGAAAGCTGTATTAATGTGGATGTTGCCTATGGCGAGGGTGAATGCGCTACAACTCATAATCAACGTTGCAACGAGTTTGCTGCTTGAAGGTTTTCCCTAGCAGTGTCTTCGTGCCTGCATCCTTGGTGTCTGGCAGCACGTAGAAGATCATTGGTACAGTCTCAAACTCAATAAAAACGGTGGCTCTGCACTTGCCAAGAAGTGCGTATGAGCATCCCCCATATGGGCTTAATTTGGCGTTAGTGGGTGTCAAGATTGTGGGAGAGAAGGAAGGAGTCTCACTTGTAGCTTTTTTTTGCTTGCACAATGGGGGAATACACACACAGGTGGAGGCTGAAAATAGTTTTCCTCTTCTTAGTTGTGTAAGCCAAAAAGAACTCTAGTACATAGAAATAGAAGAACCCTATATATGGGTCTCAAACCAAACTCAACTAACTAAGGTGGCATACTAACTAAGCCACGAACTAGAGTAGATAAGGATAGCTGTCATCTAGCTATTATTCATGGGCGGTATACCAACCGCATCTGCAACTTACAACTCGGTGACATAAATGCACAACGGTTACCCTGGCATATCACGAGTGGAGCTCGATATCTCAACACTCCCCCTCGAGCTCAATCCCAATTCCTGCACACTAATCAGGTCTCTGAACTTGCGTAGCTTCTCTGCGCCCAATGCCTTCGTAAATATGTCAGCTACCTGATCCTCTGTGCTGACATAAACTAGATCAATAAGACCCAGTAAAACCCTCTCCTGCACATAGTGATAATGCACCTCAATGTGCTTTGTTCTAGCATGATAGACTGGGTTATTTGCCAAGTGTATACTACTCATATTGTCACAATAAATGACAACTGGCCCATCTGTAGGCTGATGCATATCATAAAGTAGCTTATGTAACCAAGCTACCTCACATGCAGCCATTGTTGCACCCCTGTACTCAGCCTTTGTGCTCGACAAGGAAACTGTAGGCTGTTTCTTGCTGCTCCAAGTGACTGCAGCACTCCCAAAAGAGAACACATATCCACTGGTAGATCGTCTATCAGAAATACTACCAGCCCAATCAGCATCTATGTATCCATGCAACTGTATCTGAACCCCAGTCTCATAAAGTAGTCCATACTGCAATGTGGACTTCACATACCTGAGTATGCGTCTAGCCGCATCCGAATGCGGTTTGCTTGGAGCCTGCATAAACTGACTTACCAATCCAACAACATAGCTCAAATCTGGCCTGGTAATAGTCATATAAATCAAACTTCCTACTATGCGTCTGTACATAGTAGGGTCTTCCAGAAGCTCACCTGCATCTGCGCTCTGCTTCACATTCTGCTCCAAAGGAACTGAAATAGGCTTACAGCCTGTCATCCCATATTTGGACAGCATGTCCAATCCATACTGCCTCTGCAAGAGCCATATCCCACTTGGTGATCTAATCACCTCAATGCCCAAGAAATAACGTAGCTCTCCCAAATCCTTCATCTCAAACTTTTGCTTCAATAGCATTTTCACATGAAGGATATCTTCATCACTATCACCTGTGATAATCAAGTCATCAACATAAATGATAAGCAGCATAATACCTTTCTCTGTTTTTCTCACATAAAGTGAGAAATCTGCCTTGGAAATCTGAAAGCCAAGAGTGACAAGATACTGTCCTATCTTGTCAGACCATGCTCTAGGTGCTTGCTTCAAGCCATACAAGGCTTTCTTCAACCTGCAAACAAACTCAGGATGAACAGCATGCACATAACCTGGTGGCTACTCCATATAGACCTCTTCTTGCAAATCACCATGCAAGAAGGCATTCTTTACATCCATCTGATGTAAAGATCATCCCTTTGATGCAGCCATAGCAATGACTGCTCTTACGGTTGCCATCCTTGCAACCGGACTGAATGTTTCTTCATAGTCAATGCCATATATTTGTGCATACCCCTTGACTACTAAACTTTCCTTGTATCTGTTCACAGAACCATCTGCATTGTGCTTCACCTTATAAAACCACTTACAGCCAATTGCATTCTTATCTTTAGGCAAAGATACCAACTCCCATGTAGCATTTGCTTCCAAGGCATCCATTTCTTCATCCATGGATTTCTCCCATTTTTCTTTTCCCCTGGCTTGCTCAAAAGAAGTGGGTTCTGGTTCCTGTATCACTTTGACTATATATGCATAGTGAATGGCTGTAAATCCATCATATTTCAGCCTATCCACAGGATACCTAGCTCTGGTAGACCTACGCAAAGTAGGCTCACTTCCAAGTGCTCTCAAAACATCCCTGGTCTTCCTTACTCTAGGTGTAACAATAGAAGGAATACCCAACTCATCATCAATGCTCTATTCTGAGCCACTGGATTCACCATCCACATAAGAGTGACCTGCATTCACATCAAACATGGGCTGATCTACCTTCTCTTTTCCTTTTCGTGATACCTGCATACCACTATCTGCATTGCTTTGAGAAGATTCTCCTGATCTCAATCTACCTGTCCATGGCGAAGAATGTGAACCACTGCTAGAGGACGCTCGAGGTCCACTAATATTTTGTGACTACTGCTGTGAATTCTGTGCAGCATTACCATTTTGTGCATCTACATCATCAATCACATTTACTGGTTTATACCAGCTACTCATCTCATAAAAAACAACATCTCTTCTCACTGTAAACTTACGAGTAGAAGGGTTATAGCATCTATACCCTTTCTGCTGCAAAGAGTAACCAATAAAGTTGCACTTCTCAGCTTTTGGATCCAACTTGGATCTCAACTCATCTGGCACATGAACATAGGCAATGCAACAAAAAATTTTCAAATGAGAAATATTTGGTTTCCTACCAGTATACCTCTCCTCTGGAGTCATCCCATGTATTACTGCAGTGGGAGTCATGTTCATTATGTAGACTGCTGTAGCAACTGCCTCAGCCCAATAAAAATCTGGCAGGTCTTTTTCATTGAGCATGGCACGAGATACCTCTCCAATATGCCTGTTTTTCCTTTCTGCAATTCCATTTTGTTGTGGGATATGACTGCATGAATATTGCTGCTTTATGCCATGCTCCTACAGAAACCTTGCAAACTCATTTGAGAGGTACTCTCCCCCTCCATCTGACCTTAGGCATTTTATTTGCAGGCATGTTTCTTTTTCAACCATAGCTTTAAGAGTTTTGAAATGCCCAAAAAATTCACTTTTCTTTTTCATAAAATACACCCAAACTTTTCTACTATAGTCATCAATAAAAGTGACAAAATAATGACAGCCTCCAAGAGATGCAGCTTTAGTAGTCCACACATCAGAGTGGATTAATTCCAATGGCTTCTTACTCTCTTGAACATGTCTAGAAAATGGTTTTCTTGCATGTTTTCCAAACTGACAGGCTTCACATACCTTATGCATTTCTGCAACCTTGAATTTTGGCAATCCTGCAACAATATTTTGGGCCTGCATTGATTTAAGTCGCTGTACATTAACATGACCGATGCGTTTATGCCAGATAGCAATATCTGCAACTACACCGGTCCCATGTGTAAACATTGCTGCACTCAATTCAGGCACGTCTGCATCCAATGTAAACATTCTTCCCTTCTTCTTTCCTTTTGCTATTAAGCAACCTTTATTTTTCATATCCTCAACAAAGCATCCATGGGAATTAAATCTGACCTGCAAGCCCTGCTCAACCATTTGACCAACAGAAATCAGATTCTTGGTGATATTCGAAACATGAAATACATCCGACAGGTATTTCTTTTTCCCATCCTGCATAGACAAAGGAATATTTCCAATCTGCACAATAGGATGTGCAGTATCATCACCAGTCTCCACAAATCCTGGTTTTTCCATTTTTCTTGCATCATGCATCCATTCTGCATGACCTGTCATGTGGTTTGATGCACATGAGTCAAGATACCACACATCATTACTTTCTTCTGCACTTGTCACAAAATTGGTCATGTGCTGCACCATAAACAAATGCTCATTTCTGTCATCACCCTGTCTACTAGAAGATGCATAATTCCCTTGTTGCAATTTTCAATTCATGATGTCATTCTACTTTTTATAGCAGTCTTTAGCCATATGACCCATTTTACCACAGTAGTAGCATTCAACATTGCTGTTAGCATTTTGCCCTCTTTTCCATCCACCACGACCTCTTTGGCTCCCCCTGCCTCTAGAGTTACCATGTTCTCCTCCATAGGACTGGTTTTCTTGAGTTTGCTACATATTCTGATTTCTACCACGGCCTCCAGATCGGCCTCCTCTACCTCTGCCTCTACCTCTTCCAGCATTTGAGTAGAAGACAGCTTCTTTTGAAGTTCCTTCTGAAGAGGATGCATCACCATTTCTCTGCTCCTCAGAAATTAGAAGAGCAATCAACTCCTCAAAATCAGGAAATCTTTCACGGACGGAAATGGATGTTCGAAACTGTGCATAATTCTTTCCTAGACCATTCAAGGTCACAGAAACTAAATCATCATCTTCCACTGGTGACCCAATGGAAGCAAGTGCATCTGCAATCTTCTTCACCTTCATGTGGTAGTCATTGATGCTCATACTTTCTCTTTGCACATTGTGCAACTCTTGCTTGAGCTGCATTTTCTTGGCTTGCGTATTTGTGCTATACGTTTTTGACAAAGTATCCCATGCCTCCTTTGGCATACTTACATCCTGAATATGCACAATCATAGAGTCTGAAATGCTGATAGACAGCCAATACATAACTTTCCTGGCTCTCTCATGCCATGCTTTAAATGCCTGCATTTGCTGTTGATTGGGAACATCAGGAAGAACTGGTTCTTCTTTATTTCCTACAATGAATTCCCAATATCCTTTTCCCATAAGGAAATTCGTCATTCTAAACTTCCAAGCTTGGAAGTTGTTCTTGTCAAGCTTTTCAGTTACAATCTGTGAAAGAGAATCAAACGCCATTACAGAACACTGTAAAAAATTCTGTCACTACAAAAAACACAGCTTCACCCTCACAAGGGCAAATCTGCAAATCTGGCAAAAGTGGTATTTGACCATACAGTCACTTCCTAATGACGATTTTGCATAAACAGGAAACAAGGATGATTTTGTAACTCCCAATGTCTCTGCACACAAGCATATGATGCAATTTCTATGGTAACTTTTCACTGACCTGTAGAACAGTGGTCGCACAGCATAAAACAGGGCCTTTTCCTGAGTGCGTACAGAAAACTTCCGCCTCCAAAGCAGGCTCCAAAATGGCCTCAAATAAAAAAAACAGAGCAACCAAGGGCTAAAGCCCTCACCTACAGCATATATTGCCCTCTTGCTACACCGCGAAGGGCGTCTCAATCTGAGACAATGCACTCTTGCACTTTCCGGCTGTGCTAC
The DNA here is from genome assembly GCF_053477565.2 of Lygodium microphyllum. Lineage (NCBI taxonomy): Eukaryota > Viridiplantae > Streptophyta > Polypodiopsida > Schizaeales > Lygodiaceae > Lygodium > Lygodium microphyllum. Next base: position 35,646,239 of record NC_141158.1, read on the forward strand.
CTGCAGAGACTTGCTCCCAAAATACAAAAATGAAAGCAACACTGGTCCTCTTACCAGAACACCGCAAACTTGGCTTGCTTTCTTGAGCTCCTTACCACGAACAAGGCTCTGATACCATGTCAAGATTGTGGGAGAGAAGGAAGGAGTCTCACTTGTAGCTTTTTTTCACTTGCACAATGGGGGAATACACACATAGGTGGAGGCTGAAAACAGTTTTCCTCTTCTTAGTTGTGTAAGCCAAAAAGAACTCTAGTATATAGAAATAGAAGAACCCTATATATGGGTCTCAAACCAAACTCAACTAACTAAGGTGGCATACTAACTGAGCCACGAACTAGAGTAGATAAGGATAGCTGTCATCTAGCTATTATTCATGGGTGGTGTACCAACCACATCTGCAACTGACAAGTCGGTGATATAAATGCACAACGGTCACCCTGGCATATCACAAGTGGAGCTCGATATCTCAACAGTGGGTAGTAATGGTGGTTTTCCAAGTTGGGTCCAATGATCGTGAGTCAAGACATTGAAGTCCGCTCCCTCATCAATTAAGACATTGAAGGTGCATGTATGCTTGGCAATGACCGTGATGTGCAAGATGGCACGCTCCACGGTTTCCTCATCCTCGTCATCGATTTCGGTGATGGTGGCTACTCGTTGTCGTGCTGCTGCACATCCGAGGTGTGGAATCCACCAAAAAGTTTGTGTGTGTGACATTTGTTACTTTGGGCATACTTTGTTATTGTGTTTGCATTTTGTTTTGCATGGGTTGAAGATCAAACATCACTATTTAGTAGATGATTTGATGTTCACCCAAAAGCACACCTACAGACCCCATGGAGGTGGACAGCATGATGATGAACAGGAGATAGCACATCAACATGATTCGTTTCAAATGAAAGCCACTGTGACAATAGGGTTTGTAAAAGATGCCAAGGAGCACTTGGATTGTCGTCCAAGGCTCCAGGTGTGTACCTCCACGTTGTGCTTTGCTCTGCCTGAACGTTTTGCCTTCAGTTGGTTCATGTTCAATTTCACAGAAGAAACAAATGTTGTTTGGGAGTGAGTCTGGTATTTGTTAAAAAACAATTTAGAAGGAGAATGGGCTCTAGATCTGCAATGAGTATGATTTTCCCGAGCTTCTGAAGCTGTTTGCAATGACATAGATTGAACAAGCTGATGTTTTCTTGGGTGCAAAGGTGATTGAAAGGCTAATTAATGATGGTAAATGTCTAGAAGCTCTTTTGTTTGCTTGTACCTTCAAACATTTTGAGTGTTATCATCCTATAGACCTGCTTAAGGCAAATCTAAATGAAGCTAGGGAGGCAGCAACTGCTATCATAAACAGGGGTGAGAAGGGTGCACAGAATGAAGTAAGAAAGATGGAACTCGCAGCTGCAAAACGTGTCTTGAATGCTATCACTGAAAATAAGCTTGAAAGTCAGTTTTCACCTAACTATGTCAAGGCAAAGATTGTAAAACTGGAAAAGGAGCTGGTAGAAGGGAAAAGGCCAGCTATTGATGTGAAGACACTACCTCTTCCGAAACGATCTCGCACTTATGGCAGTCTTGTTGTTGGAGATGGCAGAGGAGTGTGAGGTAGTCCACAGAAATCACAAATTGATGTGACGAATTGGTCGCATAATGTGTCAAGCTTGTCCCTTGACAAGTCAATCACGCAATCTGGCTTTGATAACTACATTTTAGGTGGTTATGTCTCTTTGTATGGTAATAGAATCAGAGATTCGGCAAGCTCTTCTTTGTATTCGTTGGGTGGCCTTAGTACTAGTGGCTATAGCTCCTTGTTGTCCCCAATTTCCTACAGTGGGTATGACTATAGTTCAGCTCTGCCCAGCATACCAGGTGCTCCTTTGGGACTTTGCTTTCTCGGCTTCCTTTGAGGGCACTGCAAGTTATTTTTTACTTTGGTAAAAGCGAGGGGGGGCTGATCTCTGCTTTTTGGAGGGAGTCATGATGTGGATCGGGACAATTCCAAACATCGTGTTCACAACAATAGAGAGAGGGAAGCAATGACGACAATTGGCTTGGAAAAAGCTCCTGCAATTTTGATGACACAATCATATTAAGGAGATATTGTTTTCATGGATAAGTTTACTACTCCAACTTACAATTTCTCTCGTGGAGATGTTGTTGTGTTAAGGTCACCTGAAGATCCCAATCAGTGGATGGTTAAATGGCTTCTAGCATTGCAAGGGGATTGGATTAATGTTCTAGGATCATATGATATACCTCAAATACCAAAGGGTCACCGTTGAATTGAGAAAGGAGGCCAATACCAAAGGGTCGCTCTGCTGAATTGAGAAAGGAGGCCAATATCGATCGTCAAGTTGTGGTAAATGGGAAAGAGGGACGAGACGAGCAGAGGACGATAACAAAGGAGTAACAGAGGATGAAGAGGAGTAGAGGAAGAAGTAACAGATAAGACGAGCAGTGAACAAGGCCAAACAAATTTATGATGAAGTTACCAAAGGGGTTGCTACAGAGAGATGTGCTCCATAAAGCTCTAGTGAGTATGTATGCCGAATGTAGTGCAATAGGAAAAGCTCTGGATGAGCCTTCTCTATGAGATGTAGTCTATTGTAATTCACTTGTCACTGGATGTGTACAGTATGGACAAGGAGAAGAAGCACCAAAGTCCTTCTAGAAGATGCAATGTGAGGGTCAATCTCCCAATGCAGTCTTGTGTAAAGCATGTGTTGGTGCAGGAGCACTTCTCAAGGGTGAACAAAAATTCATGATGAAATCCTCAGATTGGGTTTGTTGCAAAGAGAGATTGTGCTTGGGACTGTTGTGATTAATATGTATGCCAAGTGTGATGCATCTGAAGCGAGAGCCTAGCTATGGTGGCCAGCATTGGGCAGCTTTGACTGAATCCTGGAGTTCTCAGCCGTTAAAGAAACACGAAAGGGCAAAACAAACCAACTTGTGTCAGTGAGCCTGCGTCTTCCTCTCATGCTGGAACAAATACTCGTCTTTATTCCCCCAAGAAAATCTCGCCTGCGTTTTTCTTCTCATGCTGACATGCAAGAAGGAGCTTCAAAGATCCATACGATCATTATAGCAGAAGGTCATTAAAGCTTGTGCCTTTGTATTTCTGGCATCCTGCACAAGAAGCCTTTTATGGTCTCACTAGATAGCCTGAGTCCAAGAAGATCACGATAGTGTTGTATCTTTGAATTCCTGATTTCTGCATACAATGTTTGAGATCAAGGTGTTAATGCTTGATTTTATCGTTTTGGCTAAAAAACACTTGCAAGAAGCTGCCACTTCCCCGACACGATTTGTCAGAGGAAAAGGACTTCCACTACTGCATGTTGCATACTAGTTCTGTCTCTTAGTGATCCGATCTGTTGCTTTAAATTAGAATAATTGTTTTTGAACCATAGCCGCCGCCATGTTGGTGGCCTATGCCCAGAGGCCATTCGGATTTCTTCTTCTTGTACCTTGTATTTGTTATTGTTGGCAGAAATTAAAACAGAGTCTTGGCATCATTTTCTCGTCTTGCTTATTCACATGATTGATCTTCTATCTTGAAATTCGTCAAGGTCCTTTTGTGGACGTGACTTTGTTTTCAAAAACCCTTCGACATCTTTGGTGAACCCGACGTGAAAGCGTCACATTTAAAAAATTTCAGGATGGGAGATACTTTAGCATCAATTTCAGCCCCTTCTACGATTCCTACTTTGTCCTCTACTTCGACTTCATCATCGACTTCTGCTACAAGTAATTCTACGAATGATTTAAAGAAAATTTTGCAAAATATCTCTATGTATATGCAACTTCAAAATCAGCAGACACAATTGTATATGCAGCAGCAGCAGTAGTTATAACATCAACAACAGTTGTCTCAACAAAGGCAACTATATTCGAAGCAAGAGAATGCAATCAGCGCGACTAAGGTGATTGAAGCAGTTGAAAATGAAAAGAAGCTATTTGATGGCCGTAATGTATTGGCTTATTTGAGGACGTATGAGATTAAGGAATTTTTTGGAGTACCGACAGGACTTATGAGTAAATATTTTCTTCGCCTTGTCATACCCACCTTGAGGGTAAAAGTGATTGATCTTTTCCTTCAAAATTCGCATTGGAAAGATTTTAAGAAGGCCCTGAAAGAGGAGTATTTTCTTGAGGACTTTGGGATGGCTACACGACTGTCATTTTGAGAGTGGGTCTACATGCCAAACAAAGGTCTAGCTGCTTCAGAATTGATACGAGAATTTGAAGAGAGGTATAGTCAGCTTGATGCCATTGAACAAAGAGCATTGGATATTGAGAAAGTTGAGCTTTTCTTGCAAGATGCCGATCCTTCTCTTCAAGAAGAATTAGGAGAGCTTCTTGAGGATCCTACGAAGCCTATGGGTCTTAAAACATATTGGCAAGATGCTCAGGATGCATTCTCGACTTTAACTAAGAGGCGGATATGGAAGACCCGCCTACAAAATGGATCTATGACACCGACGCCATCTTCTGCTCCTATGTCTGCTTCTACCCGTGTCATTTCTTCTCTTCCTCAGCCAGTTACTTGGCCTATGCCAGTGCCTACTATTTCTAATCCTCCTGTTCCAAGACCGATGCCAGCTCCTTCTGCTCCAAAATCATCCGCTCCTTTGGTTCCTTCCTCTCTTGATGACATAATCAAAGGCATAATGGATTTGACACTGGATTCAGTTAAAGAAGAATTGGTGGGAAAATTAAAAGAGCAGTTTGCCTCAACTGCGCCTACTATTTCTTCTAGCGCTCCTAGTGCACCTAGGAGTGCTCCTAGAGCACCTACTAGAGATGGAAGATGTATTTAGTGTGATAGTACGGACCATCAGCATCATTGCAGGGATTGCGAATCTTTTCAAGATGCAAGGAGGAAGAATTTGGTATTTTGGGGACAAGACGGTAAGATCTGGTTGACTGAAACAGGAGCTCCACTTGCTACCAATTTTGGGAAAGGCGGAATGAAGAAATTAGTAGATGACATGGCTGTGCGTACTTCTTATGTGGCAACTAGAGGAGATGCTTCTGCATATGCAGTCCAGATTGAGAAAGGTTCAGAGAGTCAGTCAACATTATGGACCTATGCTATAGAGATGGCAAATAAGGGGAAAATCAAGCAGACTATTTTGAGTAGTGCAGGTTCTAGCATCAGATTTGAGACAGGTTGGGATTCGCCTGTTGGGAGGTACACTATTTATGCCTACTTGGCTAAGTCTCAGGGAGCAGATGTACTTGTTGAGGAGAAGCGTAAGAGGAATGAAGAGAATCCAAATGCAGCTACAAAGACTAGAGGGGGTGAGTTTGTTACTCCACATACTGCAGGGCCGTCTTCGAGACCAGGGCCAGAATGACAAATGGAGGATGCTCAAAAGAAACAAAAGAGGTAGGAACCTAGACAGAGAAAGCAGCCAGGATTTAGATTAATGTCTGATATTGAGACATCTATGGACATGAAGAAAACCTTTAATGGTTACTTTTACTATTTCTGAGGTTTTGGCATCTCAAAAACAGAGTTTCAAGATCAGTTTTAAGAAGTCCTGAAGAGAAAAAGACATACATTGCCTACTACTGATACACAGGGAGTTTTGATTGGGGAGTTGGATGAAAATGAGGATGAGGTTATGGTCGAGAATGCTTCTGTTTTTCCGCAGACAGAGAAGAGAGTTCAACCTATGCATTATGCTGAAATTGATGAGCCTATCTTGGTTCCGCGCAGTCACTTTTCGGGAGTCATTGGGCTAGGGCAACTACAGAAACAATGGTAAAATTTGGAGAGAAACAGGTGCCTTATGTTGCTTTGGTGGATCATGGTTCAGAGATTAATCTCATAGTTTGTGGAGTTTATGAAAGTAATAGATGGCCTATGGATGCAGAGCATGGGTGGCGTATGAGAGCTGCCAACAACACTGTAGGTGATTTGTATGCTACTTGTCCCAGTGTCAGGATTTCTATTGGAGCTGTAGAGGAGGATTTCCATTTCTTTGTGCAGGATTCATGCTCTTACCCCATAATCCTAGGACAACCATTCATCACAGAGATGCGCATGGAGACGAAAGTAATGGATGATGGATCTGCTTATGCACGGATTCATAGTAAAGATGAAATGAGAGCAGTCTAGTTTATGACTGTATGTGTAAATCATGCTAGAAACAGGGATACTCTTCGAGATGTGCCTTTGTCTACTGTGAGGGATTCAGGTTTTCATTAGGTACCACTGTTCCGCGAGATGACAGTGGTACAGAGCAAAGGAGATTGGAGTTCTCGCCTCCTGGCAGCAGTGTTTTCTCCTCCAATTTTGTTGGAATTTCAGCAAACAGTTCGATGAGTTATCAGAAGATTTCTAAGTTGCCTAGAGTTGCCAGACAGTACATATGCAGGAAGGAGAAAGATTTGGAAAATGTAGGTATTTTAGAGGATGATGAGCATATAGATGGGACGTATGATAGTATGGTTTGTGCAGATACGATGACAGAGATGGAAATATGGTGAAAGCTGATATGCAGAGTTGTCTTAGTAATGTCTCAGTGCAGTCCCTAGACATGTTTCATGAAATTTCAGATTTTGTGTCACAGATTGAGTTAGAGGCTAAGGTGACTCAACAAAAAGTGTTGAGAGCTGAAGAAATTTAGCAAACAGAGTTTCCGGCTGATTATGATTAGCCTACAGAGACACAGAGGGCTGAAAACTTTCAGTCAACAGAGTTTACTGCTGAAATATTTCAGCATCTGGAGTTTAGGGCTATTTCTATGCAGTCCATAGAGCAGAGGGCTGAGGATATTCAGCCACCACCAGAGGGTAGAATTGTTGATTTATAGCAAGATTTGAGTAATTCAAAGGATCATAATCAAGCTAGGGTTGACACGAAATATAAGACTGTGGATAAAAAGGTGAAGCCAGTAGTAGCTGGACCACTTCCACCTGACAGTGATCAGCAAATAGAGAGGGCTGCCAAGCAGCCAATTTTGAGGAATCCAAAGCATATAGGCCATAAATTTTTAGTAGAGACTCTTGCTGAATTAAAAATTGGAAATGGTGATTTCTTCGTACTCTCAGAGAAGCAGTGCTTTCAGGATATGCTTGAGCGACATGGAAGGGGTTTTGCTTTCTTCTCGCATGAGATTGGATGTGTGAATCTAGATATTGTTGCCCTATGGTGATCTTTACTATTCCTCATATTCAATGGAACCTCTAACCTATTCTAGTGCCTAGGGCACACCTGCCAAAGCTAGTTGACTTGTTGAATGAGAAAATCAGAATGGGAATCCTAGAGCCGTCATCTGCACCATACTCAAATTGGTGGTTTACGGTTCCAAAAAAGAATGGTACTCTCCGATTTATACAGGACATGCAGCCAGTAAATAGAGTTACTATCAAGAATGTTGGTATAGGTCCAATTGTGGATGAGTTTGCAGAAGCATTTGCTGGATGAGCCATCTATTCTTTAGGTGACTTGTATTCGGGATATGATCAGTTTTAGCTAGCCTTGGAAAGCAGGGACCTAACCACTATGAGAACTCCTATTGGGCTTGTCAGGATATGAACCTTGCCTCAAGGTGCCACTAATTCTATTGCGCATATGATGAATGCCATGCATAAGCTCCTTCGTGAGTACATACCTCAGCTTACCATGCCTTTCTTGGATGATGTGCCCATTAAGGGGTGTGCAAAAGAAGAGAAGAATGAGAGTCTAAATGAGCAGGGATGCAGATACTTTGTGGCTGATCATATTGCAGCTTGTGAAAAGATTTTGGCCAGGTTAGAAGAAGTGAACTTGACACTATCAGGGAAAAAATCTATTTTTGGAGTAAATGAGGTCGTCATTGTTGGATAGATGTGTGGGTATTATGGCAGGAAACCTTCACCTGCGAAGGTGGATGCTATAGGAAAGATTATGAAGTATTGTTCTACCTCTTCATGATTTGGATACCCCATTTTGCACACATAGTAGATTGTTTATATCAGTTGCTTCGAAAGGGGCATAAATTTTATTGGGATGAGAGCCACACTAGAGCCATGCAAAAATTGAAGAAGTCATTGCAGATTGCTCCTACTCTCAGGAAAGCAGATTATAATTGCAAAAGGCCTATTTTATTGACAGTTAACACTAGTCCAATTGGCATAGGTTGGGCTATGGGTCAAGATAATGCAGATGGAAACAGGTATGCTATTCAATTTGGGGCGAAAGTCCTAAATGAGAGACAAAGGAGGTATCCGCAAATCAAGAGGGAATTATTGGGAATTGTTACAACTCTCAAATGTGACAAGGAGTATTTTATTGGAGCCCTAGTTGTGGTAGAGACAGATTGCTTGCCATTGATAGGTATGATAACCAGTTGCTCTACTCCGAATATAGCTATGCTGAGATGGATCGCATACATCAAGTCATTAAATCCAGAATCTAAACACATAGCAGGGAAGGATAATCCAGTGGCAGATATGCTATCTAGAGCCAGATATGATGATGAGGAGACACTACTTGCAGAAGAGGATGAGGCACAAATTTTAGCCGCTATGGTAGATCATGTTTGCCATGTCTATGATATTGTGGCTTTCATAGAAGAACTCTATGTTAGAGATTGGTTGCAGATTGGCAAGTACCTTAGTACACTAAGCAAAAGGGATGAATGGATAGATGAAAAGTTCAAGAAGATCAGAAGAAAAGCCTATGGTTATTTTCTCAAGGACGAATTTCTTTGGAAACACCCGAAGAAAAAAGGTGGATTACCCTTGCGGGTTGTCTACAATAAAGAGACCCAGTTACAGGTGATGAAAGAGTTTCATGAGAGTCCTTGGGCTGGTCATAGAGGAGTGTGGGCTACTTATGAGAAAATCAAGGAGAAATATTGGTGGAAAGGCATGTACAGAGATGTTTCTCGCTTTGTAGAGACTTGCAGAGACTGTCGGATGTATTCCGTAGTGCGTCATCGAGATGAACTTCATCCGAGCTATCTGCTATGCATTCATTATAAGTGGGTAGTTGACTTGGTTACTATGTCGATGGGTCTATGGCAGATGAGATATATTGTATTGGCTAGAGAGGATCTTACCAATCATGTTGAGGGCAGACCTTTGAGAACGAAGACCACTAGTGCAATGTGTAAGTTCTTATTGAAAGAAATTTTCTGCAGGTATGGCTGTGTGGGTAAGATCACTGCAGATTGCGGTGAATTAGATGCAAATGAAGCTAGGGAGTTTTTCTCTCAACTAGGAATCAAGTTGGCTCTAACCACAGCATACAATCCAAAGGGAAATGGAAAGAGTGAAAGAGGGCATCCGCTGATAGTGAAAGCATTAGCCAAAGCATGCAGAGGACGGATTGGAGAATGGCCGAGACTTATACCATTTGCTTTGTGGGCTGATCATACGACTCACAATGTTACCACAGGATATATGCCCGCAGAGTTGATGTATGGACAGAAACCGATTATGTGGACTGAGACTTGTGCTTTGACTTGGTGAGTTTTACCTTGATACGAGGATTTAACAAGAGGGGAGCTCTTAGCTCTTCAGATCCGGCAATTGGAGAGAAGACCAGAGGATATTCAGCTAGCTATTGATAGGTTGAAGGTTGCTAGACTTAGAAATAAGGACAGGTTTGACAGCAAGTATCGCTTGCGGCCTGAGCAATAGAAGAGGGAGACCGGTTATTAGTCTTTGATAGCAGCCTTGAAAATCAACATACTACACTTCGGAAGATGGTGAAAAGATGGTTTGGGCCATACATAGTCAAACATGTCTTTGATAATGCAACATATGAGTTGACAGAATTGGATGGGAGTGCTTAGAGTGCCCATTGTAGGAAAAAGAATCAAGATTTTCAAGAAAAGAGATGATGAGGATTATGCATTGGAAGAATTTGCAAGAGAAGAGCAACAAGAAGAAACTCCAGTAGAAGAGACAGATGATATGACAAATAATCTTGCTGATATACCGGAAATAGACAATGAAGAGATTGATATGTACGTGGATCTTGACAACAATGATCATTGGTAGTTGGCCCATCCGAAGGATGCGCAGGATCAGAGGGGGTGGATGTCATACTACTGTGCATCCGAGGTGTGGAATCCACCAAAAAGTTTATGTGTGTGACATTTGTTACTTTGTGCATACTTAGTCATTGTGTTTGCATTTTGTTTTGCGTGGGCTAGAGATCAAACATCATTGTTTAGTAGATGATTTGATGTTCACCCAAAAGCACACCTACAGACCCCATGGAGGTGGACAGCATGATGATGATCAGGAGATAGCACATCAACATGATTCATTTCAAATGAAAGCCATTGTGACAATAGGGTTTGTATAAGATGCCAAGGAGCACTTGGATTTTCATCCAAGGCTCCAGGTGTATACCTCCACGTTGTGCTTTGCTCTGCCTGAACGTTTTGCCTTCAGTTGGTTCATGTTCAGTTTCACAGAAGAAACAAGTGCTATTTGGGAGTGAATCTGGTATTTTTTACAAACAATTTAGAAGGAGAATGGGCTCTAGATCTGCAATGAGTATGATTTTCCCGAGCTTCTGAAGCTGTTTGCAATGACATAGATTGAACAAGCTGATGTTTTCTTGGGTGCAAAGGTGATTGAAAGGCTAATTAATGATGGTAAATGTCTAGAAGCTCTTTTGTTTGCTTGTACCTTCAGAAATTTTGAGTGTTGTCATCCTATAGACCAGATTAGGGCACATCTAAATGAAGCTAGGGAGGCAGCAACTGCTATCATAAACAGGGGTGAGACGGGTGCACAGAATGAAGCAAGAAAGATGGAATTGGCAGCTGCAAAACGTGTCTTGAATGCTATCACTGAAAATAAGCTTGAAAGTCAGTTTTCACCTGACTATGTCAAGGCAAAGATTGTAAAACTGGAAAAGGAGCTGGTAGAAGGGAAAAGGCCGGCTACTGATGTGAAGACACCACCTCTTCCAAAATGATCTCGCACTTATGGCAGTCTTGTTTGCTGGAGATGGCAGAGGGGTGCCAAGCAGTCCACAGAAATCACAAATTGATGTGACTACTTGGTCGCATAATGTGTCAAGCTTGTCCCTTAACAAGTCAATCATGCAATCTGGCTTTGATAAGCACATTTTAGGTGGTTATGGATCTTTGTATGGTAATAGAATTAGAGATTCGGCAAGCTCTTCTTTGTATTCGTTGGGTGGCCTTAATACTAGTGGCTATAGCTTCTTGTTATCCCCAATTTCCTATAGTGGGTATGATTATAGTTCAGCTCTGTCCAGCATACCAAGTGCTCCTGTGGGACTCTGCTTTCTCGGCTTCCTTTGAGGGCACTATAAGTTATTTTTTACTTTGGTCAAAGCGGGGGGGGGGGGGGGGGGGGGGGTGCTGATCTCTACTTTTTAGAGGGAGTCGTGATGTGGATCGGGACAATTCCAGACATCATGTTCGCAACAATAGAGAGAGGGAAGCAGTGACGATGACTAGCTTGGAAAAAGCTCCTGCAATTCTAACGACACAATCGTATTAATGACATATTGTTTTCATCGATAAGTTTAGTGCTCCAACTTACAATTTCTCTCGTGGAGATGTTGTATTAAGGTCACCTGAAGATCCCAATCAGCGGATGGTTAAACAGCTTCTACCATTGCAAGGGGATTGGATTAATGTTCTAGGATCATATGATATACTTCAAATACCAAAGGGTCGCTATTGAATTGAGAAAGGAGGCCGATATCGATCGTCAAGCTACGGTAAACAGGAAAGAGGGACGAGACGAGTAGAGGATGATGACAAAGAAGTAACAGAGGGTGAAGACGAGCAGAGGACGAAGTAACAGACGAGACGAGTAGTGAACAAGGCCAAACAAATTTATGATGAAGTTACCAGAGGGGTTGTTGCAAAGAGATGTGCTCCATAAAGCTCTGGTGAGTATGTATGATGAATGTAGTGCAATAGAAAAAGCTCTGAATGAGCCTTCTCTATGAGATGTAGTCTATTGGAATTCACTTGTTGCTAGATGTGTACAGTATGGACAAGGAGAAGAAGCACTAAATTCCTTCTAGAAGATGCAATGTGAGGGTCAATCTCCCAATGCAATCTTGTGTAAAGCATGTGTTGGTGTAGGAGCATTTCTCAAGGGTGAAAAAAAATTCATGATGAAATCCTCAGATTAGGTTTGTTGCAGAGAGGGATTGTGCTTGGGACTACTATGATGGATATATATGCCAAGTGTGGTGCATCTGAAGTGAGAGCCTAGCTATGGCGGCCAGCATTGGGCAACTCTGACTGAATCCTGGAGTTCTCAGCCATTAAAGAAACACAAAAGGGCAAAACAAACCAACTTGCATCAGTAAGCCTGCATCTTCCTCTCATGCTGGAACGAATACTCGTCTTTATTCCCCTAAGAAAAGCTCGCCTGCCTTTTTCTTCTCATGCTGACATGCAAGAAGGAGCTTCAAAGATCCATACGATCATTATAGCAGAAGGTCATTAAAGCTTGTGCCTTTGTATTTCTGGCTTCCTGCACAAGAAGCCTTTTATGGTCTCACTAGACAGCCTGAGTCCAAGAAGATCACGATAGTTGTGTATCTTTGAATTCCTGATTTCTGCATACAATGTTTGAGGTCAAGGTGTTAATGCTTGAGTTTATCGTTTTGGCTAAAAAACGCTTGGAAGAGGTTGCCACTTCTCCGACACAATCTGTCAGAGGAAAAGGACTTCCACCTTTGCATGCTGCACACCAGTTTGGTCTCTTAGTGTGATCGGATTTGTTTCTTTAAATCAGAATAATTGTTTTTGAACCATAGCTGGCGCCATGTTGGTGGCCTATGCCCAAAGGCCGTTCGAATTTCTTCTTCTTATACCTTGTATTTGTTATTGGCAGAAATAAAAACAGAGTCTTGGCATCATTTTCTCGTCTTGCTTATTCACATGATTGATCTTCTATCTTGAAATTCGTGAAGGTCCTCTGTGGATGCGACTTTGTTTTCGAAAACCCTTCGACATCATACCTTGACAGGCGGTTCCAACATTGGTGGCTCATGCAAAGGATGCATGGGAGGATAGTATTTCTTGACACAAGTGCCATTGAAGAAGCCTATTCCCTCACCGTCTAGAGTCTCGAGCTCGACGTTGCCCGTTCGGCTGATCGCACGGACTCTGAAAGGTCCAAGTCTCCTAAACTTCATTTTCTACTTGTGTCTCATAACTGAGTATAGGAGCACTAAGTCGCCTTGTTCAAGGTCATGTTGCTTGACATGCTTGTCAAACAAGCTCTTGTGTCATGTCTTCTCACATATGAGTGCATGAGTGGCTAGAAGGCGAGTCTCCCTGACAGGCGTTCGAGCTCAACTAGGCGTTGGGTCCATGCCTCCTTTCCTTCCCATCGCTCCTGAAGTGCAATTTGCAGGCTAGGCATGAAGAATTCTACAGGAAGTGATATGCAGGTATGTAGACTCCATGGCTTCCTCATCCTCGTCATCGATTTAGATGATGGTGGCTACTCGTACCTTGATAGGCCGTTCCAACATTGGTGGCTCATGCAAAGGATACGTGGGAGTATAGTATTTCTTGATACGACTGCCATTGAAGAAGTCACCATCTAGAGTCTCGAGCTTGACGTTGCCCGTTTGGCTGATCGCACGAACTTTGAAAGGTCCAAGACCCCTAAACTTCATTTTTTTCTTGTGCCCCTTAACTGAGTATAGGAGCACTAAGTCACCTTGTTTGAAGTCGCGTTGCTTGATATGCTTGTCAAACCAGCTCTTGTGACATGCCTTCTCACATATGAGTGCATGAGTGGCTAGGAGGCAAGTCTCCGAGAGGCATTCGAGCTCAACTAGGCATTGCGTCCATGCCTCCTTTCCTTCCCATCGCTCTTGAAGTGCAATTTGCAAGCTAGGCATGAAGAATTCTACGAGGAGAATTGCTTTGGTTCCGTAGGTCAACCTAAAGGGGGTCTGTCCAACAGCCATTTTATAAGTTGTGTGCTAATCCCACAAGGCTGCCATCAACTTCTTATCCCAATCACTACGTGAGGCCGAGACTACCTTGGTTAGGATGTTGACAGTAACCTTATTTGTGGATTCTGCTTGGCCGTTTGCGTGAGGGTAGTATGGAGAGGATTTCCGTCGAATAATTAGAAAGGTGGATAGGAGATGCCCTATCACTTCATTGATGAAGTGTGTCCCCTAGTCACTGACTAGTTCGATGGGGCATCCGAATCGTGAGATCATCTGCTCCCACAAGAACTTGGCTATCATTCGAGCACCGTTCTTTTGTGTTGCTCTTGCCTCTCACTACAACAAAAAGGCTCCATAGATGCACTTGTAGACCCAATATTTGAACTGTTTTTAAAAATGTCGGGCGCGTTTATTACTGCGTCTACTAGTGCGTCCAAAATTTCGCATCCACAAGCGTGCTTATAGTGAAAACTACACGCACATATAGACGTGCTCCGTAAATATATAATCATATTTATAAAAAAGTAGATATATTCATATTCTGCGTCTATACAGGCATGTAACTGCGTGTTTAAAAAGGCGTGTACTCTGTAATTTTTTGACGATAATGGACGTGCATTTTTCCTGCAATTTAGACGCGCGAATAGACACGCAAAACAAGGGTATGAAAAAAAAAACCAGAGAGCATGTGGCTTGCATGTGGCTTTGCAAGCCACATGCTCTCTGATTTTTTTTTCCATCAACATCAAATTGTATGCTTAGGGAAAACACAGAAATATTATTATACTGAAAGCAAAAGAATGTGGAGAGCCAAAGTCCATATATTGATAATAACACATGATGAGCATACTGTGTTGAAACATTTGTACATATTTCGAAGATTTTTGTATTGAAAACAAAACAATGTATGTAGAACATGAAATTTCATATATATAGATGAAACGTTTTTACATGACGAGTTCTAGTGCTTGTGACCTCAAGCATAGTCATGGTCGCAAGCACTAGCTGAAAGTAATACATATCAAAAATGAAAACTACAAGCCAAGGGGAGGTATCCATGCATGGGGCTCCTCTACATCTCCTCAGGAGGCATCATCATCGCTACCACCACCACTGTCGGTGCCACTGCGGGTGCCGCCACCGCTACTGCTAGTCCCCCCTTCGCTATCCTCAACTGCATCAGGGTTCGCCTACACAAAGGATTAAGGTATATAAATACCATTACAAACAATAAATTAGAGTTACCTATATTTTTCATGTAAAAAATAAAACATACCTCTTCTGGTTGTGGAATCCTCATGGCATGATTATATTGCTCCTCCGTGATTAGTCCCTCCTCGTAGAAATGCTGCCAAGTGGATGTTCGGTTATGACCTCGATGGTAGCCTACCTCTCTAGGAGTAGGCATTCTACCAACAATATGATACTACAAAATAATTTTAACATACAACGTATTAGAACACACTACGTAATGAATTGAAACAAATTACAAAATATAAATTTAAAAAATAAATCAAATAATACTTACAAACTCAGCCTCCCATGACTCCCTGCCACCTGATCCATAATGCGACGTGCCATCTGGATACATCGCGCCTCTGCATGCTGGCGACTTGTCCTTTTCTCTGCTACTCTCTTCTTGGCCTCTTTCCACTCCCTGCGGTGGCAATTGGGTAGTTGGCCATATCCAGGGTGTTCACAGAGAGAGAGAGAGAGAGTACGAGAGAGATACACAAGACATGCTCCCAAATAATGATTCATATTGATGTAGAGTTAGTATATATAGGTGAGACCCAAGTCAAGTGAGCGATTATATATATCATTGTAACATCCCCACTCAAACAAAGGTCTCTGGCTGCGAGTGAAAAAACCCTTGGGGAGAACAAGGGAAAAACCCGAGCCCCTACACATACCTACGATACCAAAAATGATTTACTATAAATTTTTCTTGAATACAATGATACATGCCTCAATCAGTGAGACAAGAACTTGGAACAATACCAAGTGCATGTCTTAATGAACTAAAGCGAGCTTCACTAAGAGCTTTTGTGAAGATGTCTGCAACCATTTGATCACTGGGACAATGCTCCACCATAATGGAACCTTTCTTGACTTCATGTCGAATATAATGATAATGAATAGCAATATGCTTTGATTTACTATGTTGTATATAGTCTTTGGTAAGACTAATAGCACTTTGGTTATCGCATCAAAGAGGTGTACTAGATGATGAAGAATGTCCCAAATCTGCAAGTAGTTTTCGAAGCCAAAGTTGTAGAAACCGCAACACATCATTGTTTCTTGCTGGACCAAGAAACCAAACATCCATTTACAAAGAAACAATTCCCACTTGTAGATCGCATGGATAAGTGTGAACTTGCCCAATCAGCATCTGTATATCCAGTAAGGTCAAGAGAAGTTGAAGAAGATAAAGAAGAATCCTCTCGACGACGATAAATAAGACCAAATTCCTTAGTACCCTTGAGGTACTTAAGAATACGTTTTGCAGCACTCCAATGAATAGTGGAAGGGGAAGAAAGATACTATCCCAAAAAGTTAGTTGCAAATAAAATATCTGGTCTTGTGTTTAAACCAATAAATTGAAGACAACCAATAAGATTAGCAAAAGGTTGATGAATGGCTGATTCTTCATTGCGTGTTGTAGATATACCCTTGGTAGAGCTTGAAAGAATGGGAGTGTTGGCAAAGTGCGCATTTGTCAACCCAAACTTCTTAACAATATCATTAATAAACTTTGTCTGGCGAAGAAGAAGAATGCCTTGTTGTCGATGTCGTTGAACTTGAATACCCAAACAAGAATGTATCTCACCAAGATCCACCATTTCAAACGCAGCCGATAAAAGCTTCTTCATAGCATCCAAGAAAGCAATATTATTTGACACAAGAATAGTATCATCAACATATAGAGCAAGAATAATAAAATATTTGTCCTCCCTTTTGATGTAAATATTTGGGTCAGCAAAACATGCAACAAAACCTTTAGATGTGAGGAACTGATCAATCTTAATATACCAAGCACGAGAGGCTTGCTTCAATCCATATAATGCACGATGAAGCTGGCATACAAGATGCTCCTTTCTTGCAATCATAAAACCTTCAGGTTGCTCCATATAGATTTCTTCTTCAAGATCTCCATTGAGAAAAGCCGTTTTAACATCCATTTGGTGAATTTCTAGATCAAATAGTGTTGCAAAAGCCAAAATCATATGAACAGTTGTGGAGCGCACAATGGGAGAAAATGTTTCTTGATAATCTACTCCTGCAATCTATGAGTAACCTTTTGCAACAAGTCATGCTTTGAACTTATCAAACGAGCCATCAGCTTTGGTCTTGGTTTTATAAACCCATTTACATTTGATAGGAACACGATTTGGGGGGAGTTCAGTAAGAATCCATGTACCTTTGGAGATTAAAGAATCGTACTCAGCTTGCATAGCTTCTTGCCATTGATCCCTTTGAGACGAATTGATAGCTTCCATATACGATATTGGATCCTCTTGGACAGACATAGCACCATCAAAGACATCATATTCAATAGAATAGAATCCATGCTCTATCTCAATAGGAAGATTGACATAGATCTCCAAATTTTCATCAATCTTCTTTGGAGGTGAAGGAGGTTTATGATCATCAGAATTAGTAGATTCACAAAGCAAGTAAGGAAATGCACTAAGCAAAGACTGTGTATCATCTGAAACATCTGACGACCATGTGCCACCCATAGTCTTCTCATCAAATATAGCATCACGACTAATGATAACCTTTTGAGTAGAAGGATCATAAAATTTGTAACCTTTGGAATGATCTAAATAACCAAGAAAAATAACCTTCAAACCTGGAGGATCCAGAGTGTCCTTGGGCACATGAATATAAGCAATGCAGCCAAATGTGCGAAAGTGAGAGACTGAAGGTGTCTTCCCTGTCCAGATTGTTATAGGAATTTTACCAGTAGGTGCAGTAGTTGGAAGATGATTTTGAATAAAAACAGCTGTTAGAAGTGCTTCAGTCCAAAACTTTCGAGACAAACCAGAGTGTATAAGCATGCAACGTATAGCATTAAGAATAGTGCGATTTTTGCGCTCAGCAACACCATTTTGCTAAGGAGAATAAGGAATTGTAAACTCATGATGAATACCTTGATCCTTACAAAAGTAATCAAATAGATTGGATACATATTCACCGCCATTGTCACTGCGAAGCATCTTTATAGAGAATCCAGTTTGAAGCTCCACACTTATCTTGTATTGTTTAAATATAGATAAAGCCTCAGACTTATGTCGAAGAAGATAGACATGTGTGTACCGTGAGAAATCATCAATGAAAGTTATAAAATATCGATATTGAGACTTTGAGGGAGGAAAAGGACTGCAAATATCGGTATGAACCAAATCCAGGAGAGCACAGGAATGTGATGAAGTAGAAGTGTGGAAAGGCGAACGATGGTGTTTTCCAAGTGCACAGTACTCACATATTCCCATACGTGGATGAGATTTAAGATCCATACCTTGCACAAGACCATGATGACGAAGATCAAGAAGGCAAAATCAGAGTGTGCAAATCGTTGATGCCATAATTTGCAATCTGCATCTTCAGGGGCAGTAACAACATTTGCAACTGTACCGTTCAATGATAGCTCAAATAGATTACCATGTCAAGGAGCCACTGCTATAGTATGCCTGTCTTTCTCTATACGACATTGATTATGATCAAAGCCAACAAACAAACCAAGATCAACTAGACGGGCAACAGAAAGAAGATTTATTTGCAAATCTGGAACATAAAGAACTCCTCTTAATATTCTAGTGGATGAAACAGTCCCCAGATATAAATCACCCACTCCTTTGACTTGACAAGTCGTATCATCCGCAAGGTAAACAAACTTCTTGACAGGAAGAGAATGATAATTGTGAAGCCACTGCGATTGGTATGTCATGTTTCCAGTGGCACCTGAATCAACGATGAATAGAGAACCATCATGAACATGAAGTACCTTTTCTGGAGAGATATCATGATGGATGAAATTGAGCTCCTGATGAGTATGATCATCATCAGTTGTAGTTTTTTGAGCAATATAAGCTCGAGAACGTTCTTCATCATATCTGCGTTTATAACAACGACGAGATGGATGATCTGTATGTGCACAATAATCACAAGGAGGAAAACTTTTGGACGAGCGAGGTTTCTTTGTAGTAACTCCATGCTCCTCATCATATTGACGTGCCCAGCAATCAGAAGCCACATGGCCTTTCTTATCACAATAAGAACAATGTTTGTTAGGATAAGCAAGACGAGAAGATTTACTACCTTGATTAGGGCGTCCACCCTGCTGAAAACGTGAAGCGGGACGTTTGCGAGCAACAAAAGCAGCATCAAAATCCCTTTGTTCGCAAGTGACCAAAACAGCATCATATTTTTCCAAATGATCCTCATGACGTTGAGAATATTCAATAAGAGATATACATGCTTTGTCAAAGTGGATATCATCCTTGTTAGACAAAATAGTGATGATATTGTCATATAAAGGATCTTTGATGGTATGAAGAAGTTGAGTAACAATCTAATTTTTAGCAACAGGAGCGCCGGCAGCACCAAGCTGATTGATAATGTCTTTAAAAGCCTCGATATGAGAGTGCATAGAAGTACCAACCTCATATTGAAGATTCTTCAAACAAGTTTGGAGATATAAAATTTCGGTGACCGATTTCTTCTCAAACGTTGAGATAAGATACTCCCAAATAGCATGAGAGGTTTCCAAATGAAAGACATCCAACATAAGTGAGTCAGGATGTGCAGACCATATATAACGACGAGCCGCTTTGTCACGACGAATCCAATCAGTATGATCAATTTTCCATTGTTCAAATAATGGACCATCAGTAATCATAGAATTGTTATTCATCACATCAATAGGTTGAACTGGGCAAGACAGGTCGCCCAAAACAATATCAAATAATTCGTCACCTTTAAGAATTAGCATCATCTTTGTTTTCCACCAGGAAAGCCTTGTCCTTGGAAGAAGGGAACCGAACGTTGGCCAGGCGGATATCCGTTAACAATTATGCAATTGGCCATGCCTGTATGTCGAGAGAAAACAAATAAGATGAGATCGCAGAATCTGCAAACCATGATCAAGACGAGCGTAGTTGAGACGCATGAAAATCAAAATAGGGAGATGCACGTAAGAACGACGAAAAGTATTGAGTGACTAAAAAGAAAGCCCGAAATAGAGAGGCCTAACATGCAAGACCAGATGACGCATATAAGAAAATGCTATTTCGATCGAGCAAAGAACGTGAACGATAATAAAACATTGCTAAAAATAGCAAGATGTTTGCTTGTCGTAATCAACATCATTAACGAAGATGCAAACTGTAATTGGGGATTAACGAACTGTAATTAGAATTACAGTTTTAAATAAAGAATCGCAGATTTGAGCAGAATTGCTGTCTTGAATCCTGAACTGTCATAACTTTTGATCCAGAATTGTTGTCTTGAATCCTGAACTGTCATAACTTTTGATCCAGAACTCCGATTGACAAGCGGTTTTGACATGATTCGAGAGCATGCCTTCTAATACTTCTAATTGACAAGCGGTTTTGATCCAGAACTCCGATTGACAAGCAGTTTTGACAAAATTAACTAATACTTCTAATTTGAACAAGTTCATGTATCAAATCATAACTTGTGCAAAGAATTCAATCAAGTATAAACAATGAAACAACTTATCTTCCTTGTTGTTGCTACACATCCATAGCTCTGATACCATGTTGAGAGAGAGAGAGAGTACGAGAGAGATACACAAGACATGCTCCCAAAGAATGATTCATACTGATGTAGAGTTAGTATATATAGGTGAGACCCAAGTCAAGTGAGCGATGATATATATCATTGTAATACAGGGCGCCCCTACTCTTATCTCCGTAGTGACTCCTTAGCGCACGTCATAAGGTGAGACCTCTTATTATGAAGCACGTCTCTCACCTTTGACCGTCCCCAATCATCTGAGAATCGTGAATTATCGGGATTAGGGTGTCTTCTATGTGCAGCACCTCTTGCCACAAACCATTTTTTTGGTGCTTGAAGGGAATCATACAATCTTTGTATGTGGCATGCACGACACTCCTCAAGTAGGCTATCACTTCCCTCCCCTCAGGGTTATGCAAGATACCACCAACATCTGTGATAAAGTAGTACATTTGTGGAGGATCACCTCTCTCATTTCCCGGTGAGGGTGATCGAGAGCCACCTCCTAGGCAACCCCCACAAAGTCCTCGACCTCCTCATCCTCCTGCACAACTCTCCCTCCTCCCTCGATGGGCACTACCCTCTACCTCACTCAATGTGCATGCTTCTGTAGATGCACATGCTTCATCTGATCCATGTACTTCAACTGATCCCTGTGCACATTAGGGGAGTTTTGAGGTCTCGAAAATGCCCTGTAAGAGATCCTAGAGAGAGAAAACAATTTAAGAAATAAAATCATTTTATAGAATTTTTAAAAGGTTTATATTTTGGTAAGTTAAAATATCAAAATTCGTTAATAAGTCATTGTCATGATATTCTCGTGGTCACATCAAACCTAGAAATCTAGGTCGCCATAAAGTTGGCAAGGTTGTCATAATGAAGATCTTACCTCTCCTCATTAAAGTGAAAAGTAATATTCAATTTGAATTTTGGTGGATACTCGATTGCCTCCCTCCATCGTTTCTCTCTTCTTCTTTTCTCCTCCTTAGTAGTCTCTTCTTTGTTTTCGTTCTTGCTTCTAATCATATCCTTAGCTATGGATCAATCACCCAATGATCTCTGTAACTCAGCTATGGATCAATCCTCTAATGATCTATGCAGCTCTCATAAAAGACCTCTCTATCATCTTCATATTGAGTTGGACAGTGAGTATGAACCAATAAGAAAGAGAACAAAATCTATCACGGTTACAGAGTCTATGAAACATATACTGAGGTTTGAAGGAAAGAAGCATATTGATCTTTGGTTAGATGGAAAGCTATATCCCAAAGATCCTAGTAGAAATAGCACTCCTCCTTTCTATAATAGCTCATCATTAATGAGGTTTATTGGTGATGGCTACAATGGATTTTTAGGTTATACACTTAATCTTGTTGCAGAAAAGGATATCCTTGGTTTAGAGAATCATCTTTTGATGAAACACAATATAGAGTTGTTGCAGAAGCTAGAGGATTGTCAACAAAAAATTCATTCATTGGAAAAGCATATCAAAGCTTATCAACAAAAGCAAACTTTATTAGGCCTTCGAAATCGACAAAGAGCTCTTAAAAATATTGAGAATCTCAAACAAGGAGGAGGCTATGGTAAAAGAATCCAAGCAGCAAGGTATATTTTTTTTCACTTGAAAAATCTTAAATATGGCTTTATTTAAACTACTTGCATTGATTTGTGATGTTAATTTTGCTTAGATCTCTTCTACAACCAAATGCAAGTGAAAGAGATTCTTTAAAAGCAGCTCAGTTTTATTATCATCTTCTTCCTTCAGTAGTTTCAAAGGATATTTTGGAGAAGAAGAAATTTAAAAAGGCAAAGAAACAATGCTTGGAGTCATTTGTAAAGGATCATTCTTTGGATTCTGAGTTAGTACAGAAGACACTGGATAGTATTGGTATAAGTCGAGATTCTTATATGCAACTTTTCCATCTTTTACAATCAAATATGAAGCAAGAACATGTATGCAATTGCATACTTCCGAAGCCATTTGTGGTTAGGACTATCAGACAGAGAGTTAATAACAAAGTGATGGAGATTCTAGGTGAGCCTTTTCATATCAAGGCTAGCTTCAAGGGCAAGAAAAAGGAGGTTACATTCAATGAATTTAACAATATTTTCCTTGACTTGCCCACCTTACAGTACTTAATGATCAAATTTTATGACTTGTCAGTAGCAAAGGCACAGGGAGTGGCTAGATTTGTGATTAAACTTGATGAAAGTGAGATTCTGAAATGTAAAAAATTGGAGAGAATCTCTATCACCTTGATGAATAGAGCACTTTTGTTAGGTCATTGCAATCACTCAACATCATTTAGTGTTCAATCTAAATATAACATCTGGTGGATAGGAGCATTTGAGGTAGATACTGAGAATTTTGATATACTATATTGGGTTTTTCATCAAACATCAATACCTAATGTTATTCAAAGGCAACAAGCAGGAGAAGAGCTATTTCTTGAAGGATTTGGGAACTACAGGATTGAGTGGCACATAGCTGGTGACCTAAAGACACTCAAATGTATGTATAATGTATCAAAGGGAGCTAACTCGAGATCTCCTTGCTTATACTGCATGTCACCAGCTGCAGAGTAAAACTCAAGCAATTGGAATAGAGCTCCCTCTAGGCACAATAAGGATCCACAGTTTAAACCAGTCTTGGACATTCCTTTAGCGAATGCCCATATTTGTACACTTCATGCACTTTGCAGTATAATTGAAAAGCTTGTTCATCTCTATATAGGATTTACATGGAAGCTGAAGCCATTATCAACTAGAACAGATGCTATAACAAAGGTTGAAAAAGTTCTCTCTGCAATTGGTTTGCATGGTGGCAATGTTGTTATTGAGCCAGATCTTCAAAAGTCTAAGGATGGTAATTGTGTCCCAAAAAAACCATCTATTGGTGGAGTGAAGGCTAGAAGGTTTCTAGGCTTTCATGGGAGACTTGGCAAGATAAACTCAAGAAATGGTGGCTCAACTATTAAATTTAATCAGTGGAAATCCCTACATAATGCAATTAAGGATCACACTGATAATGGACAAGCTCGAAATAGAAAAGCTAAAGTTTGGGAAACACTAGACAAAGTGTTTTTTTATTGTGATAAGACTGAATGGAATGATGATGATCTCAAAGACTTTAAAAAACCATCAAAAAGGCGATGACAAAAGCTTGGGGTGATCAACACTTTACTCACTATATGGTAAGAAGTTTTTATACGTTTGTTTCTTCATTGTCGAACTCATATAATGTTTTTTAATAACTTTCTTTATTTGTTGACTATGCAGCATATTCTATACAACCATGCTCCATAATTTATTAAACAATATGGATCTCTATCTATCTGGTCAACCCAAGGTATGGAAAAATCACATTATCAAGCAAGAACAAAATATTTCAGACACACAAGACATGGAGGTGGAAGACACAAAGCCAACATTTTATTAGAGGTCTTTCAATGGTCCTATCGACAAATTTGGCATAAATTCAAGCTTAAAGATACAACCACATCAAGCAATACATCATCTTTAGCAAGGACTATACAAATTGTTACCCAAAGAAGAAAAGATAGATATTTAAATTCTTGCGCAAAGCAAAGATTTACAGAATGGTTACAAACCAAACAAAGAGTGGGGAAAATATGGGTTTCAAGAAACCCTCAATCTTTGGCATCTTCTAGTCTGATTGTGTTGCAGAAGAGTCCTTAGTTTCAGGCACCTCAACAGGGCCTTCAGAGGATTCCTTGGTTTCAGGTAGCTTGACAGGGCCTCTAGAGGAATCTTTTGTTTCATCCCACTTAATAAAACCTCTGTATTTCAAAAACTCTTGTTTCCGATAGCCTGGAAGAAGCTTTAAATTCTTACTATCTCCTACATAAGAGAGTAAATAAGAGCCAAGAACTCCAAAATATCAGCTCTAGATCCACTGTATCCAAGCATGAAGCCAAAAACTCTTATGGCTTCTTCCTTCTCCACTAAAATGATCTTGTCCAAACCTCTGCTGAAAACTTGAGATCCAATTACCTTTGAGATAGCTCTCAAAGCCATCATTGGTAGACTTGGAGAGCTTGACAATCTACTATGATATATTACAATTGTTTGATTGTTTAAGTTTCCAATATAATGGCCAAGGCTTTGATTTTTTCCAAGCTTCATTTGCCTAGAGCCCTTGGCCCTTCCAAGAAAGTTGTCCAGATCTTCAATCTCGATCTACAGAACAAACCACAACAGTACAAGATATAAGATATTTATCTATAATGCATAATAAAGTCTAACATAAACTCAATAGGTAACTTCGAATTATATTTCATACCTTAGGGTGTTCGTCTTCTTCAAAAAGACTATCATCATAAAGATTTATTGAACTCTTGGGCTTCTCATTTGATGGAGACTTCAATCTCTCTTCATACCCTACATTATCAATATGAAGTTTCTTCTGGACCTGCAAGAACTCTTCTTCTGTAGAGGTAGCCCCCCCTTTTCGTATTCTATGATCTGATTAATACATGTATGTAAGGCTATAGAGCTATCTTGGAAATTCTCTCCCTCAACATCAAGACTTGCTAGTGGTTCTTGTTCATAACCTATAAAATTCATGTCATTTTTGCCCCAACCTGCAAGGATTGCTAAGCAATAATCTTCTCTAAGATCAAAAAGATGTTGAATATTATTTAGCAACACATATCTCTTCTTGTTGATAAGATAAATAGGAAATGTTGGAACACATGCAAGAGGACCTTCTTCATCAACCTGTGCACTTGGCTCGATCTCCTTTTCTTCCACCATTGTGATATTGTCACTCTTGAACAAACCTATGTCAAAACCTTGGACAAGTTGATTCTCAACATCTTCTTGGAACATCTCCTCCTTCTCTTCGGCCTCCTTATCCATACTTGCAATATCCTCTAGCTTTCCCTGTTGGTCTATATCTAGAGAAGAATTTTCCATGTACTGAAGATACACAATAAATTCAACGTCCTTGTGGATCAGAAGACATTGGTGTTGATACCTGTGGAAAGGGCAACATGTTTCTTTCTTTCTGAATTCCTCATCAATGAGGTTGAACCTGCCTAGCAAAGTTGACCTGGATGTACTGGTGGCTCCCATGACATCACTATAATGAACAAATCCATTGACTTTCAAACCTTGCACATGTCTATCATAAAAACATCTGTACTCCTTAAGTTTATCTTCAAGATCCTCCAATAACTCCTTCAAATCAAAAGGAACATTGAAAATTTCCCTGATATAGGCAAACTTGGAAGAATTTCCAGTGGTGTGTAAGAAATCAAAGAGCCTATCACCAGATGTCTCCATTAGCTCCTCCTCATCCATTCCTTCCAGAGATAGCTTCCTCTTTGTCATCTTGACCAGGAAAAGATTTATCCCTGAAAACAAAGTAGAATAGCAACAATATCCAATAAAACAAAATGGAACCATGGAAAGAGGCCCCAAAATTGCATTTTTCAAGACAAAAAAATCAAAAATGAGAAATTTTTTTAGTTGACCAGTGAAACGCGAAAATTAAAGTGTCCAAGGCAAATGCCTGTGAAGAAATCACGTTTCACCGGACACTACCTTGAAGACGAAAATTATTTCAATATCTCATCGGTGAAACACGATACTTAGCAAAATATCACTAACAGGGACATTATTTCGTGTTTCACTGGTCAAAAGATGCAAATCAAGGAGAAAAACATGAACTATAAATTAATTCTATGGAAACACAGAAATTTATGATAAAATCCTTTCTAGAAAAGCTATGCTGCTTTTAATAGATACAAAGCACATAACATCTTTAATTATTCAAGTGTTATTAAAAATTCTTTCTATATTAATCAAATTTATTTTGTTAAAATACTTGTAATAAAAAAAATTTGTTATCTATCAAAGATTGTTGAACTGCTCTTCACACAGGAAGCAAGGACCTTGAAGGGAAGTTGAGACGAAATTTCGGCAGAAAAGAAGACAATGTCAGAGAAATGGCTTCGAAATGCTTTTATATTGACCGTTAAGCATGTGGTGATAGTTCCAACGAAAAAGTTCGTATAATGATGGAAAAATAAACGAGACCGCAAATTTGGATGAAATTTCCAATATTTTTGCATGCACGAAATGCCTCAGAATACGTGCACACGTGTCTCACTTAACACACCGTATCAAACACCTCAGAAGACGTGTGCACTCCCTTTTTTCGAAAATACGTCACACGTGTGTTACGTAACACTTTTCCAAGTAATGCTTATACCATAGATAAAAAAATTCGGGTAGCGAGAATACATCACACGTATGTTACTTAATACTTTGCCAAGAACTTTGAGTCCATGCAAATTCACCGCCTTCGCCTTTCACCGCATTTCCAGCAAGCAGAAAACATTGCTACTCTGCCTTTGCCTTTGGTGTTCCTTCCAATCTCCAAGCATTTCACTGCTTCCCCAACAAAGGAAACCTTCGAGCATATTCTCGTCATTAGGCTGAGTTTGTGAAGAATAAGCTAAAAAGAAGGTATGGTTTTCTGCATCTTGCTTTTCAATAACAGGCTCCATTCAATGCATTCTTTTGATACTTTTCCTTAATCCTTTATGCTATTATGAGCTTATCAACACTACAAAAGAATTTTTTCCACAGTGGGAGCATTCCTTAATGTTGTGGAGATTTAAGGAAATCTTCAAACTTCTTCCCTAATTCTGTGGATATTTTATGTAATTTTAAAAGCTTTCCTTAGATCAAAGCTCTTTTTTCTTGGTTTTGTCGATTTCTTTGCTATTCATGAGTTGTTCGGTGAAACACGAAAAGAACGTGCTTCAAGGATGCCTCCTGTCTTAAATTCACATTTTACTGGACACAATGGACAACAAGTCCGGTGAAACGCAAACAGAAGCAACTGCAAGGAGGCGCCTTGCTTGACAATTGTGTTTCACTGGGCACGCTCGAGAAAAATTTAGCTGAAGCGTGAAAACGACATGCAGCATGGATACCTCTTGTCTGAGACTCGCGTTTCGCTGGACATGCTGGAGAAGAAGTAACATGTCTTTTTTTGGTAGATGGCTAGAACTAAGGCAACACCAAGAAAGGAGAAGATTGATCCTAGGGATTTAACATCAAAGATTCATCATTCTTCAAAGCCTCAGAAGCTCTCTAGAAAGTCAAAGCCAAAGAGAAAGTTTTCTCAAAATGTCAGATGCCTAAGGGAGATTAGGAAGGCAGTAAAGACTCTTAACAATGCAATTCCAAAGTTGTCTTTTCAGAGGCTTGTCAGGGAAATTTGTGACAAATATAGTTTGGATAGTTTCAGATAGATAAGAACAGCTCTTAATTGTATACAAGAAGCCACAGAGGATTTTTTAGTTGAGTTTTTTCAAGATGCCTATATTTGTGCTGCTCATGCTCATAGGCTCACACTCATGGACAAGGACATGGTAATTCTTAGGAGGCTAAGATATAGATTTTCAAAGGTTCTTGAGCCAATTCCCCTCACTGATGTGAAGACATTTAATATCCTTAATGTGCCCCCAGCTAGGAGAAAGAAAGATGATTCTGGTCTCAGGGTTGAGGATGTCACCCATGAGAGGAATACAAGGCAACATGAAAAAGAGGAGAAAGCTAAAGAGGAACAAACAAATAAATGGAGAGAGTATAGGAGGCAAAGGGTTGAAGAAAGGGAAACAGAGCAACTAGAGTCCTTTGAAAATGAGCTAGCCACCCTTCTTGAAGCAACTAATCCAAAAGGATTCAGTGTGTTTTGTTTCTTACCTGGTGACTTATGCAAAAGAACTGAGGTTATCTCCTTTGATGCTATATGTGTTCAGATTCTTAAGGATAAAAGAAGAGAAGTAAATGACAGTATTATTCTTGTTGGCCTAAGGTATATCCATCCATAATTACTTATATTTTTTGATATTTTTTAAATAATGAGATTTTTCTTGTTTATACTCACTATTTCTATGCCTTTTCTAGGTGTATAATGCATGAGTTTCCTTTGGATATACAACAAAAAATTGAGGTTCTTGATCCATCTATCTCATTCTTTATGAGGAACGAGCTTGATACAAGTTTTATTGAGCACTGGTTCAATCTGATTGACTTCGATACTTTGGAGCTCCTTATAATTCCATATAATGAAAAGTAAGTGATTCAATATTCTATTAGAGTTTTTGAGATTTTATCCTACTAATTTGTTGAGATATGATTGCTTTTAGTTCTCATTGGAGCTTGATTGCAATAGACCTTGTGGATAAGCAATGTTTTTTAATCAACTCTATGAAAGGAAGCCATGGAAATGCTAAATTGTAAGTTATATTATCCAAGGTCTCCTTGATATTTCAATTCTTTTTTTTGTAAGTACTCTAAATTTCAACATATTTTATATATAGAGGTGCCAAAAGATTAATTGAAGAGCTAGAGAAAAGACCCCTTATGCCATCTGATTTGCTTGCAACAATGCAATATAGACAAGTTGCGGTAAGTTATTCATTAAAATAATTGAAACATGAGTTTATTCTATGAACTACCATCCGTCCTCTTTATAGTTTTACTTTGTGTTGGTGGTTGCAATGTCCCCATCAGGATGATAGCCATTCTTGTGGGGCTGGAGGGTGATTGCAAATGCTAGAAGAATGGTTAACTTTGTTTATCTTAATGATGATAAACATGTAAAGGTAATATGAAAGATGCTAAACTTTAAGATAGATATTAATTGCAAATAGTCCATTGATGATAAAAATATAGTCTATTGTAAGAACAATAATGAACTAAAACTCTTTTTTCTATAAATGTGTGACAGTTTTCGAAGGATTGCTATACATCTGAGCATGTTTGGTACATCAGAGCAAAGCTCTTGAAGTATATAATGGTCAATTGTATACATCCAACAACAGAGATTGGTGGGGATTTGCACCATGAAGGAGATGCGGTGCCTATAACCACGGAAGGCGAAGCCACAGCTTCAACACCTTCTATACCCAAGACATCAAAGAAAGGCAAAAGGACTCCTAGAAAGGATAGTTCTCCAAAAAAGAAATAGCTTTGCCATATCGCCTTGTAAGCATTCATATATAGAAATTTGCCCTTTAGACCTTATATATCTCATAGAGATGGCAGATAGACATCTGTTACAAAATTTGTACATATATTTTATATTGATAGTAAATATATCTTTTCTTGAATGTCCTTGCAGTGTATATTATTTTCTCTCATCTTCAATATCTGCAAAAAATAAATTACAAATGTTTGTTAGTTAGAAAGTGAGATCTTGATATACATTTAAGTAGATATAATATGATGTGAAAACTTACTCGTTTCTTGTCAAGTTGGAATACAAAGGAGCATGGTAGTTCAATGTCTTCATTTTGTAAATCCATCCTCACTTGATGTAGCGTTGTCGTACTGCTACGCATCCGAGGTGTGGAATCCACCAAAAAGTCGTGTGTGTGACATCTGTTACTTTGTACATATTTAGTTGTTATGTTTGTATTTTGTTTTGCGTGGGCAGTATAGTGGAGAGGGGTCTGGAAACATGAAGGGGCTGACCAGTTAAATAACTGTTTCTAGATCACCCTTCTGGTGGATTGGGACTCATCACAGGTCTATGGACGTCTTTCAAAGTGGATTTTTACAGACATGGTTACACCAAATCCATGCTCTCGCTTGTTTTGTTTGGCACACTGTTCTACTTAATTGCAGAAATGAGGGGGCACATGTAGAAAGCTTATCTTCAAAGAGAGAGTATGGGTCACAAATTGCATGGCTTATTGCATGCTTTCAGTTTTGTTTTCAGGACTTGTTGCAAAGCAATCTACTGTCAGGTTGCTGTTTACAGAGAAATTCCTTTTCTGCTGTGTGTTTCCAATTCATTGCCTAAGATGGATATTACAGTTTGCAGTACTCTGTTGTCCACCTGGTCATAGTATTGACAAGAATGGATTTAGGAAAGATGTCACCTAGCAGATTATCAATGTTTAGGGAGAAGAACACTTCCTTCAAATTACTGAAATGCAATAGCAAATTTATATAACTGTAGCTATAGGTCTTTTGCTAAGATCTATGACAAGAGAGAGGATTTTGGATCGCTTGATTCAGAAGTTCAGGCTAATTATGTGATCTGGGGAGCTCTTATCTCATTTCTCATGGAGCTGCACAAGTTTCAGCCACCACATGATATCAAGAGCATCGACACTACAATCAATGTGCTCCTGTCATTTCTAGATCAAGATAGTGCCCAAAACTGCATCTGTTAGATTTTGGATGGGCTTACATATGGATGCAGAACAACTCCTCTCATTCTTGTGGAATGCCCGTTTACAGGTTCATATCCCTATTTGGCTCTGGCTTGCTACTTTCTTCACAAGCAGGACATTTTAATGCATTGGTGCAGTTCAGATGGATTTGAGTTGTGCATAGAAGGGCTCCTTTCAAGGAAGGGAAAGTTTTTGTGCAATGTGGAGGCTGTAACATATTTCACAAGCTGGTGGATAATTTGAATCCATTGGGGAGCGCTGGCCTTCCTTGAGCAAATCACCAAGACGACGTATGCATGTAGTATTTACATGCAATGTATGTGGAGTTCCTACAACTTGTGCAAGGAATCCTCATGCTTTTCTGAGGGGAATCGTATTTCTGGAGGAGAAACGCAAAAGCATCGGGGGATGTATGAAAAAGCAAGGATGGGAAACATGGGAAGGGGACGAAGAATTTGGACAGCTGAAAAAAGCTAAGGCCGGTTATGATTGGAGTTTCTCTACGCATCATTGCGACTAGCGGCCTTCCCACCATAGCTTGGCAACTAAAGTTGTAGAGCCTGCGATGAATGCACAGACGGCCCTTCATTATCAACAACAACATAAAATCAGGTTACTAGAAATAATGTTCGTGTGATGCTGCATAAAGATAACTGCTACAGAGAACAGGTGGAATGCTCTCTGGGAAGGCTATGGAGACGTAATCGTTTCACATCGCGCTATGCCCAAAATCCATTCGAAGCCATTCGAAACACTTCTACAGCTATTCCAGGCCAGAAATTCATTCAAAGCACTTATACAGGATAAACTTGAAGGCCATGGAGGTTGTTCTTTCTGAGGCTTTCACACCCTTAGGGCTGAAATTTGATGCAGTTACTTCATCCATCAAACTTATTCTTTACTGAAATGCTGCTACGAGAACAATTTGAACCCCTGTGTATTGTACTCTCTGTGACGGGCCAAGAGAATTACGTCAACAAGCAATGACTGGGGACTGCTATTGTCACAGAAGCTATCATGTAGGTGGAGAGGCAAGATGAAGCCATCTGGAGTGATAGAGAAGAAGATGCTGCACGAACGTTTCATATGTAGTGGTCTGCAAGACATAGAGCTGAAGATGAAGGAGTTTGCACACAGGACACGAAAGTAACTGAATTAAGGTGAAACAAGATTGCAGAGTTTCACACAGAGCTGGGGCTTCTTTCTTCTGAAGCGTTAGATAACCCTTGCATAAATTATGCTATTGAATTGGAGTAATCTCATGAGACATACGCCTATTTCATGGATCTTCTAGCAAAAACTGTGCGGGATGAGATAGCTGGGTGCATTGAAAAGGCATATGACTTTCTCTCTCTTGCTAATGCAAAGAAGATGTTGATGTTCTCCTCATATTAAGAACTCCTGACCTATGTTGCAGAGGATTAACTAGAGTGGGAGGTTCGCAATGGCTGTGTGTACTTCCAGAAAGTGATAGATACAGTGTGCAAGGAAATATCTTCCTTATAATTGATCAATCAAACTCCGGGCTATGCCAGAGAACTGGAGCGGATAGTTTAAGCTTAAAGACAGTAATGATCTTGTCTTGAATGTGCATCCAATATACCAGATTGCCAGTGTTTTTTCCCCATTCAATACAGCCAAGGAGTCAGTAACCAACTCTAGCTTGTTTCTCACAGGAGCTTAGTTGGATACTTGTAGAACTAAGATCTCCTATATTGTACCTCCATCATAACAGGGCAGCTTAGGAGAAAGCTTGTGCCTTTGTATTTCAGGTTTCCTCCACAAGAAGCCTTTTATGGTCTTACTAGACAGCCTGAATCCAAGAAGATCACAATAGTGTTGTATCTTTGAATTCTAGATTCCTACACACAGTGTTTGAGGTCAAGGTGTTAATGCTTGAGAAGCTCGGAAGTGGATTGCAGTTAGCAAACACTACAACACAATGCCGCCATACACGCGTCCATTACACGCGAAAAGTTACGGGCGCGTGTATGGTCGTTTATACTTACAGCAATATCGGGCGCGTGTATACATGCATGTAACAGCGCGTGTATATGCGCCAAGTCAGGCGCGTGTATAATTGCATGTGAGGGCGCGTGTATTTGCGCGTTAAGTCTGTCATAATACACGCTCTGTTACACGCGACACAGAGCCTAACTACAGAAATCCATTTCTTTTCAAAACAGAAAACCATTAAGTTTTAAAAATGTCATTGTGCATTGCAGTGTTTACAAACCATTACAAAATCCCACTACATGCACTTACAACAACGTAATATATTGAAAAATATATCTTCATATGGTTATTGAAAGACAAAGTATACAATAGAAATGTCATGAATTTGGAACAATACAGTGATGGATTGGTTAGGGTTCGATCTCATCTTCAATAAGATCCATCCTTGCCAAACGATCAACATCAATATCCATTTGATCAATTTGTAAGGCTACGATTAAATTTATTCTACTATCGCTATTTTGCCCATTGATAATGGTACCGATGCCTTGATCATTCTCATCATCATCACCATCATCCTCAATGGAAGGGTCATCCTCATGATCATGAGAAATGGCACGCTCATCCTCATTATCATGATCATCTACATTGGCATGTTCGACATCATCTTCTTTGCGGCTTGCCACATCCTCCATATGCTCCATATCAGTGAATGTATTATACATTACTTTGGAACATGGTGCAATAGGGATGACATACCACCATTTACTGTCATGCACCATTGGCAGATAGATAACCTGCTCAAATACACATAATTCATTAATTAATTAGCATATCAAAAGTCAAGGGGTGCGCGAGCTTAGATATATATGTACATGAAACACATTTGTAAAAAAATGCATACCTGCTCACATTGTTGTGGCAATACGAGCCTATCTTTCTTTGTTTGCCAAAACTTTGTAGAGTCAATAGTTACATAGCCACTTGCATGGCATTTTATCGTTGCGTTAGGCCCTTTTTCCACCACGTTCATTTGCCATTTGACATCCAAAACATACACAAAGAAGCGGCGAAAGTCAAGTCTGTATATGTCTTGGATTGTGCCACAATAATCATCAATTTTTCCATTGGCTCCCTCAAAGCTACTAATGACACCGCAATCTTGTGTATTCCTCTTTTCATCTATTCTTTGTGTTCGAAAATGCTTGCCTTCACACCATATAGCATTGAACATAGTGCACTGGACCAAAATATAAGCAATATCTATGTAAGAAATTAATGTGAATAAATATGAAAAGCCAATCACTTACAAAGAATGCAAATTTACATTTGTTCTATGTACCTTTAACATGCATCCTCGTGCATACTCCCATTCTTCCGCCGTGATATGCAGCCCCTCATCTCTCTCTGCTCTCTCCATTTCCTCATGCAACCAATCAACATGAATATCATTCGGAAGTGTTGCTAGATGCTTAGGATACGCCTTACGAGAGCCATGTTGCCTCCGAAAGAGAGCTCTGTCTGCTTGCCTTTTTGTCTTTGCATCCTCGTATCTTGTAACCCATCTGCTCATCACATCACTATTAAGGATGCAAGTGAAATTAAGATCATCAATCAATGTTCTCTCAATTACTTTGCTCTGTCCTTTTCCTTGAGGCACAATAGACGTCATCCTCAAGTCCTCTTCATTGCTCCATAGTCGCGGCAAAGAGCTATCCACCTGATCAAGAAATTCTGATATATATACAAGAGACTCTTGTATCAACCAACCCTCAGCCATGCTTCCTTCGGGCCTTGCACTTTGCCTCACAAAGTCTTTTAAGGTCTTCATGAAGCGCTCTAGGAAGAACATCCAACGGGCATGCACAGTGCCACATAAAGCAATTTCATCCACTAAATGCACAATGAGATGTAGTTGACTTGTGAGAATGGTTCGCGGAAAAGTCTCCTCTACCATACAAACCACCTCCACTGCCATAACACGCGCATCATCCAATGTGGCTGGATCAATTGCTTTGGAACTAACATATCTGAAAAATAAATGCACAGTACGTTATACCTCATGCACATTCATTTTGCAAGGTATAATGAAGGGTGATCTTACGTGGGATTTACATACCTCACAAGCTCGCCCATCTTATAAATACATCTTTTCAAACTCCTGTCTGCACAATGGTCGATGCTAGTAGGTAGTATGAACTGCGCACATAAGAGCACATGTATATTTGGGTTAGGGCATTACAAAATTTAATTTCAACCTACAATAATTGGAAAACACTTACTTGGAGCATCTTGTGCCAATCGTGGGACTTCAACCCATGTAGTTGCTCAACCCCTCTTTTCTTAGTGGTTGTAAACGCTCCCTTCAAAGATCTCATGCATCCAGTGGGAGTACGCAAAGTGGTGATGGCTTGCTTTACCTGCTTCTCCTCCTTCTTTGATATAATCCAGGGAGCAGGCGGAAGACGAACGTGCCCACCCTCCTCTCGTGGCCAAGCTTGACGCATACGTCCTGCGACCTGCAAGTCCTCCCGTACGCTAACATTGTCTCTTTTACCAATAACATGTTCCCAAATACTAGATCCCACATTCTTGAAGATGTGCATGGGATCAAGAAGATGGTTGATCTTGAGATGGGTCCAATATGGTAGCCGGAAAAAAATGGAGTACCTACACAAGGGATTGCAGTCTGTCATCTTTATTCCAACTTTAGAGACTACACAAAACAAGATTGAAAACAATGGAGATGTACCTGTTCATGCCATCTGGAGGAAGAACATTTGAAGACTCCCAAATACGCTTCCAATCTTTTGCACGAAGTGTCTGTGGATGAATGTTCCTCTTACTAGGAGCATATTTAGGGTGATCTGATGGGAGAAATCGATGATGATTATAGAATATGGTCTTACACAAACCATCAGCATACTCATGTACCAATGAAGGGCCACATATAGGACATGCATGTTTACCCGATGTCCTCAAACCTGTTAAAATTAAAAAAAATTTAGAATAATAAAGTCAATAGTTATAATTGATATAGCTAGTAGTATTAGAGTCGGGAGGTAGTTAGAATTCTTACCAGAACAATCGCTGTATCCTGGAAAGTCATGCATTGTCCACATCAACACTGCTTTTAAGTCGAAGTGTCGAGAGGAGGGAGGCCTACTAATGTCCACTACCGCAACACCTCTCCATAGTTCCTCCAACTCATCAATCAACGGTTCAAGATAAACATCCATATGCTTGACTTTATGTTTCCCTGGAATCAGAAGGGATAACATAAGATGTCCCTTCTTGATCGCCATTGATGGTGGAAGGTTGTAATTCACCAACACAACCGGCCACACGCTGTATGCGGTGCTCTTGAAACCAAACGGATTCACTCCATCCATACCTAGGCCAAGTCTCAAGTTTCTGGGCTCTGTTTTAAAGCTGGGCCACTCATCTTCAATATGCTTCCAAGCAGGAGTGTCTGCAGGAATTCTCCACATGCCATCATCCGATCGATGCGAGGAATGCCATGACATGAGCTCTGCTATGGATTTGCACTTGAACATGTGTTTGATGCGAGGAATTATAGGAAAGTGTCGCAAGACTTTACGAGGTACATCAAAACTCTTCACATCTGTTCTATACCTTGCTTCACCACAAGTGGGACACTGTCGAGCCTCCTTATGCGTCCCACGAAAGAGAATGCAATCATTGACGCATGCATGTATGCGATCATAATCCAATCCTCCAAGAGATGTCACATAGCGCCTCGCTTTGTCTCTTGAGGTGGGTAGTCTATTCCCCTT
Organism: Lygodium microphyllum; assembly: GCF_053477565.2. Taxonomy (NCBI): domain Eukaryota; kingdom Viridiplantae; phylum Streptophyta; class Polypodiopsida; order Schizaeales; family Lygodiaceae; genus Lygodium; species Lygodium microphyllum. Next base: position 35,682,901 of record NC_141158.1, read on the forward strand.
TGGAAGCATGTTTGATAATAGCCTGCATCCAATATCATCAATTAGCCCATAACCCTAAACCCTATACTATAAACCAAAAACCACTAACTCAAATTTGCAAGTTACAATGCTTACTTCAATAATGCGTCAAGACTTGCATTGCTCCATCCATAAACTGTTTGTATATTGAGCAGTTCAAGTGAAGCACGTAAAATAGAGAATGTGCACCCTTCAAAAACCGGTGTCGATGAAGCGTTGTAGAGATGCTCTTGTTCCATATCATTGTCGTCCACACCTTTGCGATCATCCCTAAAAAGATTCCGCACCATGTCATCAAACACTTCCTCTTCCACAACTTCGTGGGGTGCAGGGCTATTGTCATCCCTTTCCCACTCATCTCCGACAACAGATCCCGAAGCTCCAGCATCATCTCGTCGACGCTTTGCATGCTCTCGCCGTGCGTATGGCACCATGTTAGGGTGTGGTACTGCATCCTGCTTCAATCACAGTATATATATTACAACGCGCTCCATTAATTTGCACACCATGAGTTATTTTAATACTTTCAATTCACATCTTCTCACCTCTAAACCTGTTTGAATCCATTCTCCATACATCGAGATGTGATTCAATGTAATTCGACGCGCTCGTACAATGCACCCTTGACATCGATTACACGTACACTTGATCCTTTGTGCCAGCCACACGTCGCGATCACGATGACGCATTGTCTCATCCTCACCAGAACTGCTTGAAGAGGATGATGACATGCTATGTCCAAAATAACCAATACAGAAGTAGGATCAGTTTTTAGTGAAATCATACACATCCTATGCACAAAACAATGGATACACAAGAACAATCAGTTTTTAAAAAAAGTATAAACAGTCTCTGTGTCGCGTGTACAGGCGCGTCTACAATGTATTCTGCTGCGCTTTTACACGCGCTTTTACACGCGTGCTTTTTGCGTTTACCTACCGTGCGCGTCGCTTTCTTTCTTTCAAAAGCCCTCTTTCAAAACACTTCTTCTTCTTCTTTCTTTGTCGCTACAGTACCTCTGCCTCCAGCTCTTCCAAACCCCCGAACCTGCCTCTTCCAACCAGCCTTCTCCCTCTTGGACTACCCAAAAGAAGCAAAGGGTGCAGACAACACAGAAAGGGAGAGAGAAGCAAGAATCAACGAACTCACTTTTCAAAGACTTTTCAAAGAGGTTGGTTGTCGTTTGTTTGTTTTGGCAAATATGTCGCTTTCTTTCTTTCCACCCGTGCTATGTGTACTTGAAAGCGACAGAGGATAGAATTCACACACATTGTATATGTGCTTAACTATTTATTTCTTGACAAACGACATCCGTCAAGATAGAGGAAAGAGAGAAGAAGGAACCCTTGTGTATGTGTTTAGTCATTTCTCCCTTGATGGACAATGTCCGTCAAGATAGAGGAAAGAGTTTTTGTTTTTCATGAATTTCGTCACTAATTCGAAATGAACTTCTTCTTTTGGCTTATGATCTTCTACTAATTCGATGTTTGGTATTGTAAGAGATATGTTTATTTTCTAGAATGGTAGATATATGTTGTAGGTTATATATTGTAGGAGATATATTGAGGAGATATATTGTAGGAGATATGTTTATTTTTTATATGCATGTTTTGCTTGGTTCATTGAGGCGGAATTTCGACGCTTTGCAGATTCTTCATGGATCCAGGCTCTTCCTCCGATCCGTGGGCATACGCCACTGGGAGGATGGAGATGATAAACCATTTTGGGCGCCATCTTAATCCAGTGGAGCTGACAGAGTATATGTATGCCCATCCTCCTCCTAGACTCCCAGGTCACACCACGCCCCCAAGTACACAAGCCTCTCCACTGCCGTCTACGCCTGCGAGTCCGGCGAGACGTACCCCTGCGCATACACGCTCACCGAGGAGACACACCCCTGCACGGACACACTCACGCACACCCTCCTCTGTACCGTCACGTGAGGGCTCACGGCCACCATCACGTGCTCCCTCACAGCCACAGTCACCTACACAGTCACGTGCAGCCACCCCTAGTCATGGCTACTCCCGCAGTACAGATGAGAGCCGACGCCGCAGTAGGGAGAGCAGGAGTGGAGGATTATGCGGCGGGTGCTTTGGTGGGGGGTAGTAGGGCATGCGGTGAGAGAGGGCATGGAGGGAGGCATGTACGAGGAGACAGTGAGGAGTCGGAGGAGGCGAGAGAGGTGGAGGGAGAGATTTTCTACGATGTTACGGATAGGGGCGGGGTAGTCATGGATGCGAGAGGGAAAGAGGTGATGGAGTATATGCGGGGGGTAGTTTCAAACATGTATAGAAACTGTTTTGTAAAATTTAAAGATCAGGATAGCCGGTTAGTTAGGGAGGTCCTAGATAGTGTACATAGTCGGTACCCCAATCCCCCACGAGCGACATTCTCAGATGTATGGGGAAGGACGCGAATAAGGGAGATCTTAAGTAATAAAAGATCTCACCTTAAGAAACTCGCGTACGATGATGGGGTGAATGTAGCTACGGGTGGCTATCCTTGTGAGAAACCTGCCACTGCCCACAAACGCGAGTGGAAGGAGGCAAAGAAGCGCGCAGAGGGAGGCGTGAAGAGCAGGCAGCATGTGGAGGCACGACGGATCTAGATGGAGACCATTGGATCGTCGCATTTCGGATCTGGCGGCGTCGAGTCGTGGGAGGGAGAGTTCGTAAGTAACTTGCCTCTTTATTTGATTGTTTGCCAAATTCATTGATTCTATGATTGTTTTGATCTTACAAACTATCTTGATTATGTTACAGCGACGGGTTATGGGGAGGAGGCCCACAGCCCACGAGACTGGGTATGCTCGCCGCAATAGCAGACGTGACACGTGGGCCACCTTCAGAAACGAGGGACGTATTACGGATGCGCAGTTTGACGCGGCCATGAGACCATACGGTCGACAGGTACTTGAAAACTCTAAATGAATGATTTCGGTTTATTTAATTGCATATATATGTATACTTACATACGGTATATTTCTTGAACAGGCACAAGCTGCTGATGCTCCTGCCCCTGATGATCCAGCCGCCACTGCTGATGTTCGTGCCACTGCTCCTGGTGGAGGCGAGCACCACTCATCGGAATATACCGATGCGAGCTCCTCTGATCATGGAGAGAGCACAGGGTCCTCATCATCCTCTGATTAGCTTTCAGAATACTGTAGGATGTGGTTGTACAAAAATTTTTTGTAACTGAAGCCATGGGCTTTTTTGCACCTAGCTCCCTATTTGACTTTGTATATATTTGTTCCTAATTAAAGCCATGGGCTATTTTGACATATGGACTCCCTTGTACACAAATGTATCATGTATTGACAATGTATTGAATCGTGAGTCTTGAGTCGTGTATTAAGTTTTAGATAGTAATATTGAATCGTGTATTCATAGAGAGTGAGTCTTGATTCGTGTCTTGAAATCTAAATCGCTCTTTTTTTATGGTGCAATGCACCAAAAAAAAATCCAGAGAGTGCCTTTGGGTGGCTGGATGCTGGAACAGCATCCAGGCACCCAAAAGCACTCTCTGGATTTTTTTTTTCCCTCTGTAACCGCGTGTATAAGCGCGTGTCATCTGTCAAAATCGCGTATATTTGCGCGGATAGTCTGTTAGATTCGCGTGTAAATTTGCAGCAAAACTGCAGAACGCGTGTATGGGGTCGTGTATTCGCGCGACTGACTGTCACTGTACACGCGCTTTTACACGCATGTCTCTGGCCGCGATGATACACGCGCTATTACACGGGCCCGACACTTTTTTTCCCAAGTCATTTTGTGCGGCTAGGAGCGCGGGTATGAGCCCGATCCCTTGTAGTGAAAGTATTCAGTATGACCATGGACAATTTGATGTAGGATCTACAAATGCAACAGAATTAAATTGGGTGGCCTAAAATCAGTGGACTGATCAGATTTGAAGTCATCTTGTATTTTATAAACTTCTTGGCAATAATACAATTGTTACTTGGCATCATTTTCTCATCTTGCTCATTTACTTGATTGATCTTCTATCCTGAAATTAGTCAAAGTCCTATGTGGACGCGACTTTGCTTTTGAAAACCCTTCGACATCTTTGGTGAACCTGACGTGAAAGCATCACATAAATTTCAAGATGGGAGATACTTCAACATCAATTTCAGCCTCTTCTATGATTCCTGCTTTGTCCTCTACTTCAGCTCCATCATTGACTGCTGCTTCAAGTACTTCAATGGATGATTTAAAGCAGATTTTACAGAATATGTCTATGTGTATGCAGCTTCAAAATTAGTAGACACAATTGTATATGCAGCAGTAGCAGCAATTGCATCAACAACAACTGTCTCAGCAAAGGCAACTATATTCAAAGCATGAGAATGCAATCAGCGCGACTAAGGCGATTGAAGTAGTTGAGAATGAGAAGAAGCTATTTGATGGCCGTAATGTTTCAGCTTACTTGAAGACATATGAGATCAAGATGGGATTTTTTGGAGTTCCAGCTGGACTTATGAGTAAGTATTTCCTTCATCTTGTCACACCTGCCTTGAGGGCAAAAGTGACTGATCTTTTTATTCAAAATTCGCATTGGCAAGATTTTAAGAAGGCCCTGAAAGAAGAGTATTTCCTTGAGGACTTTGGGATGGCTACACGGCGGTCATTCCGAGCGTGGGTCTACATGCCAAATAAAGGTCTAGCTACTTCAGAGTTGATACGAGAATTTGAAGAGAGGTATAGTCAGCTTGATGCCATTGAACAAAAAGCATTGGATGTTGAGAAAGTTGAGCTTTTCTTGCAAGCTACAGATCCTGCTCTTCAGGAAGAATTAGGAGAGCTTCTTGAGGATCGAACGAAGCCTATGGGTCTTAAAACGGATTGGCAAGATGCCTAGAATGCAGTCTCGACTTTGACCGAGGAGGATATGGAAGACCCGCCTATAGAATGGATCTATGACACCGACGCAGTCTTCTGCTCCTATGCCTGTTTCTATCCCTGTTATTTCTTCTCTTCCTCAGCCAGTTTCTTGGCCTATGCCAGTGCCTACTGTTTCTACTCCTCCTATTCCTCCTGTTCCAAGACCGATGCCGGCTCCTTCTGCTCCAAAACCATCCGCTCCATTGGTGCCTTCCTCTCTTGATGACATAATCAAAGGCATAACGGATTTGACACTGGAGTCAATTAAAGCAGAATTGGTGGGAAAATTGAAAGAGCAATTTGCTTCGACTACGCCTACTATTTCTTCTAGTGCTCCTACTGCACCTAGCAGTGCTCCTACTGCACCTAGGAGAGATCGAAGATGCATTTGGTGTGATAGTACAGACCATCAGCATTGCAGGGATTGTGTATCTTTTCAGGATGCAAGGAGGAAGAATTTGGTATTTTGGGGACGAGATGGTAAGATGTGGTTGACTGAAACAGGAGCTTCGCTTGCTACCAATTTTGGGAAAGGCGGAATGAAGAAATTAGTGGATGACATGGCTGCGCATACTTCTTATGTGGCAGCTAGAGGAGATGCTTCTGCATATGGATTCCAGATTGAGAAAGGATCAGAGAATCAGTCAGCATTATGGACTTATGCTATGGAGACGGCAAACAAGGGAAAAATTCAGCAAACTGTTTTGACTAGTACATGCTCTAGCATCAGATCTGAGACAGGTTGGGATTCCCCTGTTGATAGGTACACTATTTATGCCTACTTGGCTAAATCTCAGGGAGCAGATGTACTTGTTGAGGAAAAGTGTAAGAGGGATGAAGAAAATCCAAATGCAGCTAAAAAGACTAGAGGGGGTGAGTTTGTTACTCCACCTACTGCAGGATCGTCTTTGAAACCACGGCCAGAATGACAGATGGAAGATGCTCAAAAGAAAGAAAAGAGGCAAGAGCCTAGAGAGAGAAAGCAGCCAGGGTTTAGATTGATGTCCGATATTGAGACATCTACGGACATGAAGAAAATCTTTAATGACAAGATACTTGGCAGTGAGGTGACTTTTACTATTTCTGAGGTTTTGGGCATCTCGAAAAGAGAGTTTCAAGATTAGTTCCAAGAGGTCCTGAAGAGGAAAAGACATGCATTGCCTACTACTGATACACAGGGAGTTTTGATTGGGGAGCTGGATGAGAATGAGGATGAGGTTATGGTTGAGAATGCTTCTGTTTTTCCACAAATAGAGAAGAGGGTTCAGCCTATGCATTATGCTGAAACTGATGAGCCTATCTTGATACCGCGTAGTCACTTTTCGCGGAGTCATTGGGCTAGGCCAACTACAGAAACGATGGTAAAAATTGGAGAGAAATAGGTGCCTTATGTTGCTTTGGTGGATCATGGTTCAGAGATTAATCTCATAGTTCGTGGAGTTTATGAAAGTAATAGATGGCCTATGGATGTAGAGCATGGGTGGCGTATGAGAGCCGCCAACAACACTGCAAGTGATTTGTATGCTGCATGTCCCAGTGTCAGGGTTTCTATTGGAGATGTAGAGGAGGATTTCCATTTCTTTGTGCAGGATTCATGCTCTTATACCATAATTCTTGGACAGCCATTCATCACAAAGATGCGCATGGAAACAAAAGTAATGGATGATGGATCTGCTTATGCACGGATTCGCAGTAAAGATGGTATGAGAGCACTTCAGTTTATGACTGTGTGTGTGAACCATGTTAGAAACAGGGATACTCTTAGAGATGCACCTTTGCCCACTGTGAGGGAATCGAGTTTTCATTAGGTACCGCTGTTTCGCGAGATGACGGTGGTACAGAGCAGAGGAGATTGGAGTTCTCACCTCCTGGCAGCAGTGTTTTCTCCTCCAGTTTTGTTGGAATTTTAGCAAACAATTCGATGAGTTATCAGAAGACTTCTAAGTTTTCAAGAGGTGCCAGGCAGTACATATGCAGGAAGGAGAAAAATTTGAAAAATGCAGGTATTTTAGAGGATGATGAGCATATAGATGGGATGTATGATAGTATGATTTGTGCAGATATGATGACAGAGATGGAAAATATGCTGAAAACTAATATGCAGAGTTGTCACAGTAATGTATTAGTGCAATCCCTGGACATGTTTCATGAAATTGCAAATTTTGTGTCACAGATAGAGTCAGGGGCTGAGGTGGCTCAACAAAAAGTGTTGAGTGCTAAAGAAATTCAGAATTAGAGTTTTCGGCTGATTATGATCAGCTTACAGAGACACATAGGGCTGAAAAATTTCAGCCAACAGAGTTTACTGCTGAAATATTTCAGCATCCAGAGTTTAGGGATGTTCCTATGCAGTCCATAGAGCAGAGGGCTGAGGATATTCAGCCACCACTGGAGTGCAGAATTGCTGATTTACAGCAAGATTTGAGTAATGCAGAGGATCATAATGAAGCCAGTAATATCCTCGTTGAACCAAATATCAAGATCCACTATAGGATCTTTGCTGAAATCATTAAGATTCTGGTCTAAAGTAACTAGACTACTACCAACAAAATGCCATCGACTATAGTAAAAGCTAAGGATAAAATTTTGAGTAGCAATCATATATTTACAAGCTATAGAGTCTTGATCTATCTTACATATAATTTTTCCTTCTGTCCTTGTATCCCATCCTTCATCAACAAATTGTATGATATGATCATATGTTAGTCTCTTCACTGAAAGCATGGTTTTTGTTATTCTTATCTCCATATTAGAGAAGAAATCAATAAATATATTAATAGGCATAAATAAAGTAACTTTGCTTAGCCTACTTGAGATATTAGATTTTAGTGCTTTCTGGATCTCAAAAAATATCTTACATCTATAGCCCTCACTAGTAGCTGGACTTGGCAAAGGCCACTCAAAACTTGAAAAATCTGGCAAAGGAAGGAGTTTTATTGATCCCCATTGGCAATGCCGCATAGGAATAACATAAGAATGGTCATAAAAGAATATTCCATTCTCTACAAGCTCTGTCTTCTTTCTACCTCTATATATTTTTTCTCCAATTGAACCATGTATAACATCAATAATAGATTCCACTGGTTGCCATTCCTCAAGATTAGAGGGATAGACATCTACAAGACAAACAAATATTATAATGGAAAAACCTAAACCATGTTTAAGAAAGGAAAAACTTTAAGAATCAAATTCTTACAATTTGGTATATGCATTGGAAGCTTTGAAGATCCAGGTTTCAAACACAGCTCTCTATGCATGAACACATGTTGCACTAGTACCTCTTTGATGCTATTCTTATTTGCTCCAAGCTTAAAATCTCGGATTCTGCCCTTCCAAGCAGAGATAAACCAGCTCTCATGTCTTTGCCTTTTTCCACGTTTTGCTTGTTGCATGATGATCCAACTACCTTTGCTAATGATAGTAGGAATCCATCTTCCATCAGTTTGGAATGAGTTAAACACTGATATGGATGTGATTTGGGAGCTTGGACGCCTTGTTGAAGGTTGAATTTTTGTATCCATGGTAGAAGAGAGAGAGACATGTACACACACACACACACACACACACACACAATAGAGGACTAGGCTACCATAATGGAGGGAAAAACAATAGAGGAATAAAAGAAACGAGGGAAAAAACTGAGCACCATGCTTTTCACCAATTTGAATTTCGATTACATCAGTCATTATCATTAATCTAGAAACATCATTAAATAAAAGTAGTCGAGACTCTATGCCATTAATGGAAAAGATGTCATAATCACGAATATAAGAGACTAAAAATACATAATAAAAATACAAATTCGTAATATTATTATATTTATATATTTTTGTAAAATGATTTTTTACTTTTTTTTAAATAGAAGTTCCATTACGGAGGCTTTGCTCTTATTGGTCTAGAGCACTCTCTCTCCACATCCTAAAAGGCATTTTCGAGACCTCAAAAGTCCCCTAATGTCAGCTGATCTGTGTGTGTACATAGTGTGTGGAGTACCTGTTAGTAGAGGTATACCAAGGTTTGGTGTGCCAAGGTTTGGTGTTTGTGCGGCAGTGCTAGGCAAAGATGTGATAGGTGTCCCAGACATGACACTAAAAACCTAATCTGTAGTGGGAGGGCGACCAAGATAACTGGTCATCTCCCCCATGAATTGCTCCTTGTTCGAAAAACCTCCAAAAAAACTACTAACACCTCTAGAAAACTCCACAAAGGTGTTTTTCATGCATTCCAACTCAGGATCAGTGCTGGAAGATCCAGGATTCCACATCTACACAAGCAAAAATCCATTACTACCCTGTGCAGATAAAACATTTTACATGTTGTATCTATACGTGTGTCTATAACCGCGTTTGTTAGTGCGTCTATAAATGCATCGAAAAACGTGTCTACACTATCATCTAGACGCGCTGATAGACGCACAAAGTCGGACCATATTTTGCAAACTATTATAGAAAACACGCAAAAAACCTCCATCGATGACAGTCTAAAGCATGTAAAGAGAGAGAGAGAGAGACAAACAGACAAAGAGAAAGCAAACAAGATTAAGAGAGAGAAGAAGAACTTGCATTCTTTGCTTGTTCTGACGGGTGGCGGCTAGGTTGCAAGCTCCTTCTCCTCCTTCTCCCTTCCCTTGGTAGGTTGCTTGATTCTTCTTCTCTTCCTTGCTGTTTGGCTCTTGTTCTTTACTCTTTGGCTCTTCCTTCCTCCTATCCTCTTTTTACTATTATTTCCTTCCCTCATTGTCTTCATGAAGTGATAGGTAGACATGATTAGTGATGTCGAGCTCGAACTGCAAAAAACACGCAAAAAACGCAGGAAAGCACTGGTTTGAAAAGAAAGCCACAAATTTTTTACTTTTTTTAAAATATATGTGTGGCGTGTTTGTAAGCGCGTGTATTTGCGCATCTATATGCACAAATAAAACATATTACACACGCTGATAGACGTGCAATTACAATTAAACTTATTAAATTCTAGCTTATGGTTGTTTTTGGATCAACATGACTTTCCTAGTCTTTCAATATCAAAATGTTTGTCTCCATGTTGTAAGTATCAAAATATTTATAATTATGTCGTCATCTTCTACTAGTATGGGACATGCTGAGTCAACAAACAGTACATCCTTTAGTGAGGATGAGACATTGCATCTTCACAATCGAGACGCTTGGCTACGACGGAAAATCAAATGTATTTGTGATCATTGTCGAGGATGTTTTTTTCGAGCATGTCGAATCACAATGTCACACCTCAGTATGTACGGAGAGTGGGACCAAGAAAAAGACCTAGTAACTTTTACTGCTTTATTTGCACAAATATTATTGGTCTATGTTGCGTCTTCACCATTAAATAAAACCTCCTTTTTTTTTATTGAGCAGGATGCGATACCACATCCTCAAATGGTCCCTCCAGGGCAACGAGAGGCTGCGAAGCATCGACGCAAGGAGGCAGAGTTCTCAAGAAGAGTAGAGACTGATGACGACGATAGCAGCCCTCTTCAAATGCCCCATCAAGTTTTGGAGGAAGATGGACATCATGGTGCATGATTTATTTTCCCATGAGGTTCGGGGGGAGGTCGCCACTAGAGAGACAGATGACCTGCTACACATAGCGTTGAAAACTCCATTGTACGAAGGTTGCACATACTTCGTTCTACATGCATCTCTCGAGATACTGAACTTACAAACCATTTATGGATGGAGTAATGCTAGCTTGAATGCATTATTGAAGTATGTATCATTTGATATTAATTTATAAATGCTTCTAGACAATATTCGCGGATTGTTAACTGTGTTTGCACAATATATGCAGGTTACTATCACAAATGCTTCCAAATGGAAATAAATTACCAACTAGAAGGGAGCAAGAAAGGTGTTTCTTGACATCTTTTGGAGGTCTTGATTATGCATGTGTCAATGATTGCATCTTGTTTCGCAGGGATCATGCATCTGCACGACAGTTTCCTATTTGTGGTGAACCAAGATACAACTAGGAGATGAAATCAATGGATGTGTCTCGTAAGGTTTTGCAACATTTTCCTATTATTCCATGTATTCAAATTATGTTTAAGTGTGAATCTATTGCGAGACTCATGTCATGGCATGCTAGTTACCATTCAAGTCTTGAAAGTAGGATTAAAGGAATTTCTTGGAGCTTTCAAAGATGATGGGGGCTAAAGAGAAGGCTTGAAAGTGATAAAGAGACAGATGAGGAGAGACTATAGCATTGCCAGCATGGGATTGTGCAAATTATGAATTTAGTAAGTTTCTACAAAGCATGTAATTAAAAGCCATTTTACACATAGGTATTCTATATAGGAGAATCATATTGCTGAAAGTAAGAATAGCCACATTATAGAAATTGCACAATTCTAGATGGCTCAAAAGAATATACTCATTATTATTAGGTTGAGGCTATCTCTACAACTATGTATATTATGAATATGACTCCCTCTACTGCAATGGGTGATGCGACACCAAAGGAGAGGTTTACCTACAAGAAACATGACTTGTCATATGTACATATTCTAGAGGAGCTAAGAAAGAAGTTTGATCTAAAATTTGAACAGTGTGTATTTGTTAGCTATTCCATTGGGCAGAAGGGTTACATGTGTCATAATCTAGTTACACACATTTTATAGGTGAGTAGATCATATGTGTTTGTTGAGATGAGCAATTGGTATACTATTGAAAAACCAATTGTTGCATATGATGTAAAAGAAAAGTTCCATAACCAAGCATAATAAGTGGGATCAAAAGAGTTCTCCTCTAGTAGGTCTATTGACAGACCATAGACTAGCATACCACATATGAATAGCACTCGTACAAGTTGAAGAACTGCTTTACAAAAGCAAAAAGAAATGTGGATCATAGATGCATGTGAGTAACGAGATTGCCCCTATTTTTTCCCACAAAGGCCACCACACGAGCTCTAGAACCATGATATTTACCTTTGCTTGTGTTAGATTAGATGACCTATTCTAAACCATTATTACTTTGTGATGAAGATGTACAAAGACCTAAATCTTCTCTTCTAATATCAACATAGATATTAGATCTAAAAAAGAAGGGATGTTGTCTGTTGCGTTAATGGAGGTTCAAAACTATTTTTACTCCTTACCCAAGACATCCAAACATATAACCACTATATCATCATCATCATCATAATCAATCTACCCCGTGGCACCCCTTGCTGACCCAGAAGACCGCTTTGAAGATGTGTACAAACCTACGCTTTAGGGATATGCATGCACGTCGAGTTTCCCTCACCTCTCTTTCAGTTCTTGATACTTATAGTAATAATTTGCTCACTTTGCATTTTCTTGGTTGGTATCCAAGATATACCGCTTGACATGTGGCTTTACTTCATTGCTTGGGCAGCCTTGTTACCAAGCGGCCAACTCGCTGCCTATTGGAGCTCCATGCCATAGTTCTTATGAGCAACTAATTCAATGTCGACACGAACAGGGAGATCTTTCTTAAGGATGACTTCATCATGTCCAATGCTTTGTCAAACTATTTGGGCATTATTTTTATTTGAAATAAGTGTATATTATGATTTTGAGGATGGAGGGCATAGGGCTTGAACTTTCACACCCCTTAGACTCAACCCACACTCAAACCACCACACCACAACCCTATTGGCTACTCTTAATGCATCTCAGGAAAAATATTTCAAAAAGTCTCGAAAAAAGAACATCTATTTGAATAGCATAACTTACAAAGACAATACATCTTCTGAGTAACAATTCTAAAAAATGAGAATGTACTGCCCTATCTTAGGGAATTGAGAACAGTTTTTATCACAAAAAATGTAGCAAAGTGAGATCCAATGACAATATCAACATCAAGAGCATCTTTTTCTCGCCGACGATTACAATTACTTCTTAAATGTTAATTCATCACCAAAAATTTTGACTAGTTCAACTCCTAAACACATCGAGATGCGCTTTTAAGTAACTCCACCTCAACATCAAAGGTACACACAATCTTTCAATGAATCATAGATTTGTGTTGTTCGTTCTCAACAAGCAATGATGCAATGGCTTCATAATTTCACTCTAATATAATATCCAAGTCCTGCTTATTTTCAAATAAGAAAAAATGAGGAGGCATTACTGATATATGTATGCATATTATGTATGTGTGTGTGTGTGTGTGTGTGTACATAAGTACATACATATGTATATATGTGTGTGTAAACTAAGAAAGTTGATAGGAGTGAGATGTAAGGTAACTGCATGGTATCAAGTGCCACTTAGTGAGAATCTTTCTCAACTCCATATGGTTTGTAGGGATATGGAATCCCACAACATCAAGTCAAAAAACTTATGGGGTCATCATGAGGACACGTCATGTAAGTTAAGAATCAGTAGGATAGATTAGGTGGGCAATATGCTTGCCCTCTCAAACTTGACTTAATCTCTCATTAGCTTTGTTGTAATCCTCTTCTTCCACAAATGGCATGTTGAGCATGCTAGAATATGCATCTACTGTTGCTCATTATCAATGGGTGTGGTTTTCCAACTTTTCATTTCTATTATCGCTATATCTCACTAGTTTCCTAAGAAGACTGCCTTGTATATCCAACATGCCCTCTATATAGCGTTGAAAAGTTCTTTAGAGCTCAACAGTATTGTGAATCAATAGTCCAAGTGGTATTGTCAAGTTGATCAAGGCCAAGGTGTCAAAAAGTCTATGTTTAACATTTTTGCAATCAAATCATTAGTTTGGCAGATCCCTAGTTTATTTAGGGACTGTGAAACATTGGCTCAGTCCACCTTTGGGTGGGTTAGTGCTAGCTTTTCCATATCAATTCCTTGTGTCATGTCCGAGAGTGATGCAATGCTCAACATCCCTCTACCACTCTTGTCGAAACTAGGTTTTGGTACTTACTGAACTTGTTGAGCTTATTGTACCCACTTCTTGACCTTGTTAATTTTATCCAATTGTCTTTCAGTATTGGGATATTTCTTGATTTAGAGGCTTCCATCTTATTAGTGTGAGGAGTAATGTTTGTGCTCTAAGTAGTAGACATGACTTTATTCATCAATTTTATTGTAATCCCTTTGGTTTGAAATAGGAGATTTTTTGTCCTTCTTTTCCTTCTCTTCTTGGCATTTGTTTCCCCAATCATGTATCCATTGGTGCTGAATGGGCACCGAATTCTAACATCGGTGTTTTCGCTCTGAGATATTGTAATCACATCTATAGATATGAATATAATATCATTGTTGTGAATCGCATCTATCCCTTATGAATAACCTCTACCTCAAAGAGTGTGCAAGGCAACTTGAGGATATGTTTACTTGTGCTAGGCATTCTTCTTAGGACAATCACTGTAATCTTTATTTCTAGCCTTATAATGGCTCAAACATTCAAAATTTATGGGTCTACTTATTTTTAAGAGTGGATTCACTGTAGGAACTATCGCTGCAAGGATTGCATGAGTGCGGGTAATTGTAACTACCACTTTATTTTGGATCTTTATACTAGCATGAAATAGCATACATCTCAATATACTCTTGTATGATAGAATACTATTAAAGTTCCAAGAGCTATTGCAGGGTTGCTACTATAGGATTGCAAGTATTACTAGAGAAAATACAAGATTACGGGTAGCAAACTATATCTTTCTAATCCAAATGTGTACTCAATAAGAAAATACATGTGTTTCATCATTCTCTTACAAGATGAGCACTACGAAGAAACTATGAAATATTGAGAGTTAAAGAAATTCAAATAATGGAGTATTAAACAAAACCCCTCTCTGGGACTCTTTCTTTCTTTCTCTCCTCCTCTCCCTTCCTTATTCTCTTTATTTCTCTCTCTCCTTTCCTCCCTCTCCCTAAATTCATCTCTCCAGAAACAAAAATAGAGAGAGAAAATAGGAAACTTAAAAGATTTCTCATCACTTAGATGTGAAAAGGATAAGGATGATGGCCACAATATTGAAGATCAGGAGGTGTATCTTGATAAACTTGTGTTGTACTCTTACACTTAGTACAAGCTAGAAATTCGGGTATGCTCATGATACAAACTCACCTCCTAGTTTATTTCATGGATGAAGTGGAGATTACACAACCCGACCATACCCGACAGATGTTCTTATTGGAGCACTTAATGAAAATTTGAAGGGCTTTGTGCAAAAATGAGCTCGTCCAGAGGATAGCATAGCTAAAATCTAGCTAGTTTGTCGGCATTGATACATATTTTGGAGTGGTTGTGAATGGTGGATTCAGATAACAATATGCTATGGACGCCAAAGAACGATCATAGATTGAGAAGAGACGTGGTTGGAAATGGAATAGAAAAGAGAATGGATGGTTCCAAGTGAATAATTTTCATATATTACACCATGCATCTATGGAGAAGTAGCTTGCTAGGTACGAGTAAGCTAGAAGAGATCTGGAGGGATCATGATTAGAATTTCGATGTAGCACATGCTATTGATCTATTCAATATCACAAGGGCATAGAGGAGATACTGGAGTTCATGCCTATGCGGTGGTTACATGATGCCTTGACTAGAACTTCATACAAAGGGATAGAAATGTCTAGGGAGAAGTGAAAATTATTGAGGGGATATAGAACAAAGGTGACTGCATGCTTTCTTTATTATTGTATCTAGATTTCTTAACATGACAAAACTAACCTAGCCATTTTGGTGTATAGTATAAAACTTACACCATGGCCTAGTCATGTGGGTGACATTTTTTTAGTAAAGCGCATTGACAAAAGGTACTCCATGAGGGACTGTAGTGTCATGGAAAAGTTTGAGCAAGAGAGTCGATGGTGGGCTACGGATCCAGATACTATAGTAGAAGAGATAGAGTATTTTGGCAACTTGCAAAGAGTTATCTAAGTGGATTACTATAGCATCTCCACAATCACAAGAAGAACCTCACTATCCACCCGCAGACCCCTATCGATGGTGATGGTGACTCTCCTTGCATACATTGCTGCAGATGAGGTAAGCTTTGGCAACTTCCTGTAGTACAAGGAGTGCTTGGGCAGTCCAATGATCGGGTTGTTACAAGTGTGATTCATTTGGGAAGTGCCTCCTTCTATTCTTCATCAGTATGCTTTCCATAATCTCCAGCACGAGCTTTTGAAATGGAGCCTTTGGCATCGAGAGGTGCGTGGTCTTCTGGTAATGGCGGATCTCACAAAGAACCAATGTGCCTGGCCTCCATCGATGCTTGTGACGCTAGCATGGTGGTGGTGGAGCTTGGGGAGGTGGCATGTGCATGGGATTTCTAGGGCGTGTCTCCGAGCCCCTTGCTTGGGGCATACCATGTCTTCTAGGAGAGAAAACTCAAAACTAAAAAGTGAAATGTGTAAAATGAGATGAAACTTTAAACTTATAGCCAAACTTTTTAAAAAACCTTAAACTTGAATTAATGTATCAAGGCTTTGGAGAACTATGACCAATGATCCGATTGATGTGAAATTTTACTTGTGGACTCCTCCAGGAAACATCAACTACCCAAAAAAAATTGGCCCCATCAGAAGCCTCTGGGATACCTTTTGAGAGACTCTTGTCTGGGGCCCTAAATCCGGGGGACTTGCATATCTAGCCCTAAATCTCCTGAATTAGGGCCGCACATGTGAGCCTCGGAACAGGTGTCCCAGAGGCTTTTGATAGGGCCTGTTTTTTAATATCCATGAGGTTTTATGATGTTCGACATGTGTGTAAAGTTTCACCATGTTTCCATTTATAAAATTGATGGTTCAATAATTTTTTGAAAATATATTAACTCGATTATACTTCACTAATAACAAAAAAGCTCACCCATTGAGTGTGCGCAACTGTATATGAAATGTGTTGTCAACCAAACTATGTAAAACACTTAAAAAGTCATAGAAAATAAGTCATGGGGCCAATGGAATATCTCATATTGGATATAGTATTGCCAAACTACTAAATACAGTAAAGATATAGTGCACTGGCCCATGTACAGCTGATCAATTGACATGTGTGTGATTGCACATTAAATTTATCCTCAACTAAACTACTTTCAAAATTGGAAACTTGAAAACACGCACAATGCAAAACATGGTCAAAATAGAATATCGCATATCGGATTTGGCATTACGAAACCATGAAATACACTGTAGATAGTCGCGTCGCACTAAGTTCAACCAAAACTAGGAAAAATTTAGATCCTTAGAATCTACAACCAAACCTAAGCTAAAAACATAGATCCAATTACAAGGTAGCTTCTCAAAGCATATTGTTAACATTAAGATTAAATGCATCCTTGTTGTTGCAAGTCCTACGAAGAATAAGAACCATATCTATGGGCTTAATAGTGATATATTGGGCATCAATGGCTAAAAGTTGACAATCACTCATTAAATCACTCAACTAACATTCAATTGCTTATTGGAGAGCAAGAAAGGATTGACTTGACCATCTCCCCACATTCCATACCTAGTTCCTTGAAAAAAACTTGTGATGATGCCCTAACTGCGGATCTTGCAGTATTTCTTGCACCAACCTAGCGAATGGTGCCTAAGGAATAATCAATTTGGCACTCTTCTCAAATTTCCTTATCACACATAGTGCACCTATGCTGCTAGTCTCTATCTTTGCTTCTTATGCATTGGAGGACGTGTATTACTAGCTGGAGTGGTAGTGGGAGGTGGAGCAATTGGAGCATGTGGACCACCATTTCTGGACAATGGTGAACCATCATTATTGACCACACTAGGGGCCCCATTTTTTGCCACAATAATGCCACCATTATTAGCTGTATTAGGGCCACCATTTTCGGCCACTAGGAGACCTTTATCACTCAGAGTACATTCACTAGATATGGAAGAGTGTTGAGCTCTTGCTCTTGTAATCGACTTCTTGATAAGAAGCTTGAAACGTGCCACGATTGTGATGATGAAGGATAGAAAGGTGGAGGGTAGAGTGAAGAGTAACATGAAAAAATAAAAGGAGAACCTTGACTTAAATATGAAACTTTTAAACTTACTATGGTGTAAATGAACTTTAAAATTATCATTTCATTTCGTTTCTCCACCCCATCCTTGCCTCTCTCTGTCTCCTACAACCCCCCTCATGCCTCTCTCTCTTTCTCTCTATAGGCCAGTGAATGTTTCAAGGTTTGAAAATTTCATATCTTTTTCTTAGGATTTCGAATTCAACTTTTCATAATTAAAAAACATAGTTCGAAATCACTTTGAAAAACATAGTGACAAACCTTCAAAATTTTAAACAAAATTTTCAAGACATCTCATGTTAAAGATATGAGTATTGATGTGTCATATCCTTATGTGGGTTGCCAACCATTCTGCATGGTGTTGTCTAGTTGTGCTATTTTCATATCTTGCTTTTCTTAGTTCATATATTTCCCTTCTTATAAATTCCACTTAAGAGGTTTTGGACCTCTTTTCTTTTTTCTCGTACCATATCTCTAATCTCCTATACCACCATTGTAATAATTGAATCGTAGAATTTGAATCATTGATGCCACCTCCATGATCAATTGCCTTTTGAAAAGCACAACAAACTTGTTAGTGAGATCATTCATAGCCCTAAATTGATCATACTACCAAACTTCCTTGATCTGCAAAGTATGGACCATGTGGACCATATGCTTCAAGTATATGCTGCATAAGAGGTGAGATTAGAAACACAAAATAATTTGAAATGACGATTTTTTTTTGAAGTGGTGACAATACTAACCATGTAGTCTGTTATGTTTGTTTGTAGTCCATGCCTTCACCATGGACTTATGAAATTTAGCAACTCTCTCTTTAAACGTATTGGCACCATCATTCCTAAACCTCAACTTTTGTAAGAGGGCTATTTATCTATCTACGTATATCTACATTTTTGCCTTCACAATCCTCGTTCATCCCCCATTGCGCCAATCTAAAACAGCAAGGTGTAACTTTTTCCATGCTTCATACTTCTTTGGTTGTTTCACAAGTATATTGCCTTCCTCATCTCGAGGTGGAGATATAAATTTGCTAGCCTTGGGTCCGCCAAAGCATGGTTTACAAGGGATATTTCCACTCTTGCCCAATTTTTTCTCGCCCTTTTCTATTTCTACTTGGCCGCGGTGCAATCCAACTTCAAAGAGGACTTATTCTACCTTCTTGCATGCAGCACCAACTTCTAACACGGGCTTCATCTTGTATGCAAAGCATATATATTCATATACTAGCTTCTCAATTATTGTAATCAATCAATACAATGTGCAAAAGTGAACCCTTGTTAGTGGTATTTCCAAAATAGGGCACCAGTTTGGATCCATTGGAACTGGCATTCCATTTCTCATTACCTTTTTATCACATGTTGGAGCATCTTGTTGTCTAGCCTTGGCAAGCCATTCTTTCTTTTCACCTTTCCCCTTCTTCCTAGTTTGAATGCTATATATGCACGGAAATTTTGCTTTCATTGCATTTGATAAACCAAACATACACTTCAATGTTTTTAAATCACTTGCAAGATGCCACTCAATTTGATAGTCCCCAAACCCTCCGATGTGTAAAATTGCTTCATTGTTTTGCTATTGAATAATACTAGGTATATTAATGAGGTTAAAAAAACTTTAAGTATTTCATAGTCCTTTGGTATTTCAAATGCCGCAACCCACCATATTTCATTCTCTGATTGTACACTAAAGTATAAAGGATGGTTTTCATCAAGGTTGAGATCCAAAGCTCAATTCATAAATGTTATACTCACATGTTCAAGTTTTTGCCCCTTAATAATCGCACTCTCATCAAGATTTAGGAAAAACTGAAGCTTGCCTCTACATTCCTTCATAGACATATTGATGAACTTGACAATAGCAATCTAAACCCTACATATATCCAAAGTTGTTGGATGCATTCAATACAAATGCAACTTCCTTGGAACCATACTTCAATATGTGTATATTTTAGAGATGCGTTGGCTTACCAATTAGCTCTAAAAATTTCTCATTTAGTTGATTTTGAGTCTTTTTCACGTGAAATGGTTTTGGCATAGACATTACTCACTTAGTTTTGAAGACTTGCTTAAAATCTGTATCCAATTATTGATAGAGCATACTCTATGACTTAGTAGAACTCATTTCCACCTTGTTACATAATCCGTGAGCATTTGTAGGAGTAAAGATGTTGCTCACATCTCTAAGATGTTCACTTGTGATGCCATCTACAATGTCCTTGAACTTATGATTTTTCAATGCAGTTTTTACTATATCCTTGCTTAGGCTTTGGCAATAGTATCATTCTCTGCATGAGAGAATATATTTCTCATTGTAGCAAATTGATCATATATTCGTTAATGATATTGTCCACTTCCTTTGGTTATTTGGTGAATTAGTTTAACTAATCGGATGCACTCACGTGCTTCTTTTGTTTCTAAAGTGAGCCCAATCTCCAAATTTTTTGTGAGCTTCTTCTTTATGTTTCGATTCTCCTTCTCCAAGTCAATAACTTTAGACTATAACTCCATATTCTGCATGTGTGTAGGATGCATAGCATCTTCAATGATAAACATTGCTTGTTGTAGGCTCAGGTTCTCCCTATCCTTCTCAGCCAATAATCTATCATTTGCCATCAAAGACTACATATTCCCTTGTAATCTTGTCTGCATATTTGTCAAGGCTTGATGAACCCTTGCTAATCCTTGTGTGACAAGTCTGCATGTGTATCCTTACAATCCTTCATTGTATTCACAAACAAACTTTACAAATTATGTAAGCCCTTCAAATTATGGTGACCTTTGAGTGACTAGATTGAGTGGATAAATGCACTCATCAACCCAAAGCTCCACACCTTTTTTCCTTGAATTTTTTAATTATTTCATCCTATCTCTTATTGCATCATCTCTTTCCACAGTTCTTTTGAACATTGTCTCATTCTCTTGAATTCAGTCATCATAGATCCTAATCAACCCCTAATCATCTTGTAATCTTAGATTTTAATCTACATCTAATTAGTATCAAATCTTATCTTCTCTTCTATTCAAAATATTCTCTCTCTCTCTCTCTCTCTCTCTCTCTCTCTCTCTCTCTCTCTCTCTCTCTCTCTCTCTCTCTCTCTCTCTCACACACACACACACACACACACACACACAGACACAACAACAATTGATCAAAGATATTTAAACACATTTATACATAATATTTGGCTATTGGAGAACAATAACATCATCTTATCTTTTGCCCTAATTTACTCTCTATCACTCTATCAATTATTTTCTTAGTTTATCTTACATAGTCCTCTCTCTTCCCCCCCTTCTCCCTCTCTCTCTCTCTCTCTCTCTCTCTCTCTATGAATTGATGCTTAAGGATTTAACAACTATGAAGAATAATAACATCGCAGACATTTAAAAAATAAAGATAATTCCATTATCACTTGATTGTTTGTAGTATAGACTGTTGAAGAGAAATATATCTTGTAGCATGGTATGATGAAGAGGGATATTTCTTGTAGCAAGGTAGAGAGTGTTGTAGATAGAAACTACATGATTTTAGCAAATGGTATCAAAACCACTCTTGAGATTATTTCTAGTAGGGTAGAGAGTATTGTAGATAGTACTGAGTGCTACTTCACAAGAATTCCTATGCAAGAAACCATATTCTAGAGCAAAGGAAAGTAGTACACAAAAATTCGGAAAAAATTAGAGCTTTGAGATAGAATGAAAAAATGCCTAGAAATAGGCATATACTTGTCCAAAAAAGATAGAAATTTACAAAGAAACTCTCAAGTAAAAAAGGTGTCTCTAGGGAAAAAACAATCTTAAAATATGATGTGTACGTCATTTTATATCGTTTCGAAACTTTCACTCTTTTAAGAAGCAAGATTGAGAATGATTCTAATATATTTTAATGTTGAAAAATCATGAGGGCATTAAAGTCGTATATTAATGATTGGCTCCTTCTTTAGAGAAAATAGAATTGTATTTTTTTAGTTATGAGGATTTTGAGAAAAAGTGACTTTATCCTACAATTTGGAAATAAAATAATATGTGAAATCTATTGAAAATACAAATATGATATTTGATTGATTGTAGAATATCTCTTATTATAATATTATTTTGAAATCTCTCTTTAGAGAGAGAGAGGGGTGAGAGAAAATCCTTAAGGGGCAAAAAAGAGATTCCATATTTCTCCTAATGATGTTGTGCTTATGAACCCTCATCTTTGGAGTGCTAGTTAAGGTATCAAAAGTTTAGTCCATCTTCCTTGATGTTCAACTCATTGAATCTAGCTTCTTTTTTCCAACCCTCAAAGAAAAATGCATTGGATGATGATGTTAAGTGTACCACAAGACTCACAAGCAAAGTAAAGTCTAGAATCCTAGCCTATCAAAACTATCAAGACTCTAGTATGTATACCTCTCATGCAAACAACAACCTAGATCTAACGTTCCTAGTGTAAAATTAGGAAATTTTTCTCATTTAATAAAAAGTGAAATATTTCATCCTCTCCTAGTTTGCAAGAATTCTTATACCTCATCTATATTACTCTAAAACCCCATAAAAAATCCAATCCAATCCATGCTCACTCTTTTTTGAACCCTACAAAGGTTTCATTATATTGCACTCAACTTGAGGAAAACTAAGAGAACTATGAAAGCCTTTCAGAAAGGTATTGATTCCATTGTTATGGCCTTATAACTTTTTTTTTCACCCACACTCATGGAGATTTTCTAAGTAAGCTCCATCCAAGTGCAAATCACTCTCATCCTGACAATTACACATAATATCAAGTAGAGTCTCTCCAAGTCTTTTTATAGTACTAAAATCCATCTCTAACAACTTACTAGTCATACATAAGTGAAAAAATGCATCAACACATATTAAATCCCCATGTGTCATGCTGCACTAAATAAAAAAGTGTAATGTTGTGCTTATGAACCCTCATATTGTGAAGTGCTAGTGTAATGTATTGGCTGATGATGCTAGATGTACCCTCGAGGGGGGTCACTCATGAATATATGTATATATAAGGTGAGTTCAAAATAAGGGGTTTTTAAAACACCATTTGTATACACTTTTTACATACAGAAGGGTGTCATATAAAGGGGTTACTTACAGATTGAATAGAAAAGGGTTGTGTTTTATTGAAGAAAAATTCATAGATTAGGATCTTTATAAATAGGCCATGAACTCACGTTATATAGAGAATATATATATAGTGAACCCCCTGAGGATGTACAATAGGAATCATAGCTAAAATAGAATCCAGGCTCCTAGCATATCATAACTATCAATACCCTAATATACAAACTTGTCATTCAAACAAGGATGTAGAACTGACCTTCCTAGAGCAAACTTAGGATATTTTCTCATTTAATGAAAAATGTGACATATTTATCCCTCCCCTAGTTTACAAGCATTTATATGTTTCATTTATACTACATAGGACAACCATTAAAAATCCAACCTAATTCATGCTCAATAATGTTAAAAGCTTACAACGCATGCATTTTATAGCATCCAAGTTGAGGAAACCAAAAAATTTATCAAAGCCTTTCAAAAGGTATTGATTCCATTGTTGTGGCCCCATTTACCTTCTTCTTCACCCACACTCATAGATATTGTCTAAGTAAGGTCCATCTAATTCCAACTCATTCCGATCCTCACAATCACTCATAATATCAATTAGAGTCTCTCCAAGTCTCTCTTCGTAACTAAAACCTATCTCCAATACCTGATTAACCACACATAAGTGCAACAAGTCATCATAATCTAAGAACCTACTCAAGGATTGGTGATCACTTTCCTTTGTACTCTCATGACTTGCTTTTTCTCCTAGACACTCATTCAAAAGTCTCTCACATTATAAACATTGTCACAAGGCAAAAACTTTGAGAAAAAGTAAATTTTTCTACCCCCTTCATGTCCTTGGAGGTTGGATTAATGAGGTTTCTAAACTCTTTTTGCAATTTAGTTTTCTATTCACTAGTTTCTATCTTCAAAACATCAATCATATGGTAACTCTTGATGGTCCATTCAAGTTCTTGATTATTAGACCCACGCTAGAAATATACCCTCCATGTGTAGCTCCTACAAAATAGCCTTCTACTATGCACCAAGAAGGTATTTATTAGTTGTTATATCCTTGTAACTTATCTTGGAAAACTCAAATTCAACCTAATCCAAGAAACCCATGACATTATCATCGCTTGATGCTATCATGGTCTCTCACATTTTTACCTACCTATATATCATTTAATCAATGAGTTGGAATCTCTTCACTCGAATCACTCTATAGTATTTGTGCATTGTCACTCTATACTCTTTGATCTTATAAGTAAGCATGACCCTTTTCTTCCTCCTTTTCCATCTTAATCTCTTTCTTAGCTTGTCTTATCTCTTCCCATTTATTTAAGTAATCATGAATATTCTCTTCTCTTTTTTTCCAACTTAATCTCTTCCTCATTTGTGATTTTCTTTTCCTTGAATATTTTCTTGTCACTTCAGTATGAGATGACAGAGATAGGGTCATAAATCTAGTTAATGACTATGGGGATATTTGTGGGGGAGAAGGCATAGGACTATCTATTCATAAACACACGTACAACTCATTTGTAAAAGAAGGATGTCCCCCAAGATGCATGATAACATACATTTACAAAAGCACATTGCATTAAAATTAGTGGTGTAATATTTCTGTTGAAAAATATTACGAGGCCACGTGAGTCTCATGCAAATGACAATGCCGACATTGAAGATACGGACGGTGAGATTCTTATGTTGTACATAACATAACCCTCCACTGGCAAAAATCGAGACTAAGGTTTAAAGAAACCCGCATATCTTTGTATGAACCTCCTCTTGGGAGGAGGTCAAGAGGATAATCTTATATTTATTGCAAATTTTTTTAATCCTCTTCCCCCAAGCCGAAGCGTGGCTGAGGGAAGAGGATGGGGCTATAATGGGAGATTATAGTGGTGGAAGAGGAGATTGCATGCAGGGCACCACGTGGGGGAGGGAGCCCTTATCCCCCTCTTACTATAAATACCCTCCTCTATGGGGTGAAGAGAGGAGGTAGTCGTGAGAAGGAAAGCTGAGTCGGACGTTGCCGCCACTACAAGATATAGGCCTTATACCGATGTTTAAAGCGATGAAAATGCAAACAACAAAATTTTCCCCCGTCGTCGCATAAAGCGTCGTTATTGGCGATGCCATAGAATAGTCGGTATTGGCATCGCTATTAGCATCGCTATTGGCATCGTTATGCGCGTCGCAAACCGTCGCTATAAGCGTCGGTATTGGCTGATAGCGACGCCAATACCAACGCTTATAGCGACGGTTTATGACGCGCATAACGATGCCAATAGCAACGCGAGCAGTAAAATTTGCGACGCTAATAGCGATGGTAATAGGGAAAAAAAATTGTGGCAGGGCAGCTTGCTGCCCTGCCACATATAGCACTGTGTGCTTTATGAGAGCCATACAAAATAGTTTTTGCACTACTGTGTACAATGTGCTTGCAAACAAAAACAATGTATACTGAAATCATAAAACTGATACATGAAATAAATACATGATCGCATAAAAAGCGATTGGTACAATCATGACAGGATATCACTAATACATAGAAAATATCTACATAGATCAGGCGACTCAAAAATAAAGGTGTGTGAGCTCTAGGGATCCAAGGGCGAGCTACGCATCCTTGTCCCCCGAAAGCTCGTCCCGTTGCAAAGGAGCATCTAACGGACTCTGCAGAAAAAGAAACAACGCATCAATCCACCATACAATAATGCATTCAAATATCTCATAGTAACTACGAAAGATGAGTGACTCACAGGGCCGCTGCGTCTATACAATCGGTCGATCAATGTAGTGAGACCGTGCCTCTCTGCATATCGAGTCTCAAGGCCAGTCGGATCGCGATTTGTAATGGAGTGCTGAAAAGAAAACAAAATGCTAACTGTTAGAAACACGATTGTCAGTAGAAAGAATATTTCAAAAAAATAAACAAGCAAAACAAAAGAAAAACTTACAAAGTCCTCCAAATATGTCCTACGGCCACCACTCCCAAGATGATGGACCACTCCGGCCTCGAGTCGTGCCCTCGCCGCCTCGCACTGCTGACTCCAACATCTTGGAGAATCTGTAGCCTCCTCCCTCAGTCGACGCTAGTCGTCTACATCTAACCACTCGGGCTTTGCAGCCCCACTCTTGATTTCCTTGTGTGCGTCTGATTGTCTATGTGACATGTATGCACACATGCAATCCATCATCCAGCCCGTAGAGAATCTATCTACTGTGGCTGGCACCGAAAACTCCTCGTGCAAGGATGCTACTATGCAGTCCTTGCTCCCCTCCAGTATGTTCTTCCAATGATCCAAGACGTGCCGAAAAACTTGTTGGCACAACCCTCTCATGCGAGCCATCACCCTCCTCCCCTCATCATTCATGATGATGGCTCTTGACCTACTATCGACTAGATATCCATAACCCTTAGGAGTCTGCCTAAGATGGCTCCTCTCCCATCTGCGTCCAGGCTCCTGGTTATATCCAGGAGACACCTCTGCATCGGGTGTACCGACAGGGGTAATCTCTCTCGGAGTGGCACCCACAGGGGTGCCATCTACTTACGGCTGCACAAAAGCCGGAGTAATTGGAGTAGACGTCCCCACAGGTGTGACAAATCCTGGAGATGACGTAGCTCCAGCTGAACGACGAGACGGAGACACTGCATTCGTATCTCCAGAGCATCCACTGAGCCACAAGAGCGAGGAGTCGCACATGTATCCCGTGCCGACCGCAGGCTCACTGCCTTTGTATCTCTGCAGCATCCCCCTGATCCCGATGCACTCCCTCCCTCTGGTCCAAGTCCTGAGCGTCAAGATCGTCTGCTCGAAGCCGAAGCATCCGATCGCGCTGAAGCAGATCTAGCAGAGCGCCCTGGCGAAGACCGAGACAGCTCCTGGTTTGCCATCTCTCTAAATCTGGCGATCTGGTCTAGAGACATGCGTGCAAATATGTCCTGTAACTCCTCATCGCTTATCCCTCGACTCATCCTGAAAATGTCACCTGCACAGATAAAAAATGATGTTAGAATAATCAATTTAAATCATATAAAGCATAGTAATATAAATCATTTTTAAAAAATCTCACTTAAAATGCATATCTTATGTACCCTTATAAGCGATTGGTCAACGAATTGAATAAGTGGATGCTCCAAGTATGAAGTATCCTATGGTCCCATGTTAATCTCCTGACACAACTCCACATACACTGGAAGGTCGATAGACATGTCACCACAAAAGAATGAGTCCGCCTCATTCTCAAAGAATTATTGGACTCCTGTATTTCCATCATTGTTAGCAGATGCTGGCTCCAAGCTTTTGACGGCCTCCACCCCTTGCAATATCGACCCCTCTATTTGCATATTATATTCATCTATGCTCGGAACATCGCTTTGATCATATACTCTCGCACTTCGGGGAGTTGAAGGTATAACATACCACCATCGAGGTTGTCGGGGGTTTGGATAGAAGATTACTTGTTCACAAACACGTAGAAGAGAGTTCAAACCACTGTGACATAAACCATGTTGTAATACAATTAGCAAGCAAATGAGTCCATGCACCTGTTCACAATGGGCCAGCAACACAAAGGTGTCGCATAAATCCGTCCTTTTTTTTTTGGAATCTATTACGAGAAATCCAGATGGACCTCGTTGAACTGTTGCTCCAGCTCCTCCAAGTACCACTTTGAACCACTGCACATCGAATAGTATCATGGAGAAGCTACGGTAATCCATCGTAACAATACTTTGCAAGTTCCCAAAATACTCCATCTCATCCACAGCCGTGTTTGGATCCATTGCTCGTCGTCGGCTCTCTTGCTCGAACCTTGCCATGACACCACAGTTCATTGTGGAGCACATTTTGTCAATACGCTCCACACGAAAATGCCATTTGCGCGACCACGCTGCACTATATATTTTGTACTGTACATTGAAACACTCAAATTAGATGTCTTATATAAAATTTAGATACGACAAATTCTAAACCCCTCATCACCTTTGGACTACATCCCCTCGAGAATTCCCACTCCTCCATTGAGACCTCTATCCCTTCGTACGTTTTTAAGCCTTTTTTCATAGAATTTCCACAAGGTTTTTAACCCCAGTTTCCTTTTAAAGTCTCCCATTGCATTCCTACACAAGCCATATTAGTAGGTTTTAAACCCTCTTTTCCATTGGTTCTCCTTAACTTCACTCTAACCGCCAGATTCAAAAATCATCTTTCCTATTGCAACTCCCACAAGCCTATTTTTCTAACTGAATTAAAAGGCCCTTCCCTTTTGAACCCTCTGAAAGCCCAAATTTCTTTCCCCTCTTAAGCTTCGAGGAGGAAGCCTATAAGGTCTTCCAAAGCCCAATTCCACAAGACGGAGCATCAGTCAAGGAAGCCGATTCTCAAAGGGAATTGCATGTGCAAGGGAGACAGACCAAGATCATAAGTTTGTGGCCAAGGCAAGAAGGTCGAATTCTCGATGGCCCCTAAAAAGGCACAAGGCACAA
The DNA here is from genome assembly GCF_053477565.2 of Lygodium microphyllum. Classification (NCBI taxonomy): domain Eukaryota; kingdom Viridiplantae; phylum Streptophyta; class Polypodiopsida; order Schizaeales; family Lygodiaceae; genus Lygodium; species Lygodium microphyllum. Next base: position 35,711,301 of record NC_141158.1, read on the forward strand.
CCGTATGAGGATCATCTCCTAACATTCATGTGGACATTTCACCGAATCCACAAGTCCAGGTTTTCTTCCTATTTCTTGATTCACGTCGAAGTATTACAAACATGCATGGTTAATTCATGGAATTAGGTCGTGTTTATGCTTGTCAAATCCACCTAGTTTGATAAGATGCACTTTTGTGCTTGAAATACATTAGCTAATTTAAAGGAAATAGCTCACGATTGAAGAATTCGATCATTTGTATTTTTCAATGAAACGAACAAAAAAAGAGCATAAGATCTCTATGCATTCTTAGCAAGTGGTTTTTATGCATTGCAAGGTAATGAATCTAGATCAACTAATGGCCATCATTACACAGTCCAAATTATTGTTGTACACTTCGATTATGCATGGAAAGATAAATTGCATGTTGCATTATTAGACATCTCTTTCTTCGCAATGATTCATTAAAGAATATTGCTAACAACAGCAGGAATTTGCAAGGCATGGAAATGATTATAGGGCTGCATGAAGTAGATTAAACTCTAGGGAATTGGCATAAATCTCGTTCAATTGCGTAGTTGTTAGAAAAGGCTACATGGTTCGTTTTAAACATAAAACCCTAAAGCTTAGTAGCATGAATCTTGAATGCATGTTCCAGAAGGATCAATAGAAATTATGTGGTGACTTAAACATGTGCTTTGATCTTAACCAGAAAATCTAGGGTATGTAAATTTAATCATCTGTAGGCAATGAATTGCGTGCTTAAGACAATGGTACCGAAATGCAACTAGTTTTTCCCCTCTTTGATCAAGACAATATCTTCATGAATAGACAAGTAAAATGGTTTACCCTAAATACCTAAACTGCGAAGGACTCGCTTAGGAATGGTTAAATTGATGCAACATATCCCAAGTGCTAACTAGGATTTAGCACATTGAGGACGTGACCTAGTCGCACTTATTGCCAAGTTGAAACTCTTATACCCTAAAAACCTGTCCACATTCACGGAATGTAGGGACAATAGGACATACTTGCGAGAAACAATCTAGGGTTTCTACCCTAAGGATCACTCGTTAAAAAGATGAAACTCGGTCTGAATTGGAACCCTAGGACCGACAATGTCGGCCTAGTGCAATCAAGAACGGATTGGATATGAAGACACTCTATTTCCTGTCTAATCATGATTCCATGATTAGAAGACACCGTTCGATGGGTAAAATAGTCCCATGGATTAGATGCGACACTTATGCAACAAGTTGCAGAGTTGCATGATCTTGTGGGTTGACCACAAGGGAATGGCCCATTCCTCGGAATGAGATTGGCAGATTCTTGCGCAAGTTTATCATGCAAGAGGATGAGTAGTCATCCTGATACAGTACTTTCTTGGGAAAGGTGACCAAGATAACAGGATTAGATAATTGCTTGGAAGCAAAAGACCAATCAGTAATTTGGAATAACATAGTTACTTCTAATAGAACTTAAGGTATTGGTTAAGTTGAGTTAATAGGGTACGGCCCTAGCCCAAGGACATAAGGGTTAACAAAAAAACCCTTGGGGATCTTGCCAAGTTGCAATTGATCCCGGATCGAGTGCTGGATGCATTTGGAGAGAAGGATTCACTCCTTAGCAGTTGGCCAAATAACGACCACTGGAAATGATTGTGTTTGTAACAGTTTAGAGAGCACTGTTTGCTTTGTTTGCCCAAGGAACTAAAGGTTGAAAAGATATCTAATGCTTCAGGTTGAAGGCCTGAAGGGAGAGGCAACATGAATTACCCCCGACTATTTGCCTGACCCTAACCAAGGGGGTTGTTAACTGCACCGGGGGTGGACCAAGGGGGTGGACCAAACCCACCGTGAGAGGTCTCTTCATTGAGTGCTACTTGGAGCAGGAGGATGCTTGGGTGCCAAGGGGGGCTCTAGCCGTAAATCCCTCGCCTTTCAAGCCTTGCACAAGAGGCCAACCTGACTTGGAATTGGATCTCGAGGCCCGTATACTAGTCTACACGCGAAATCTTTGATTAGTAATCCCTGTGGATTGCTGGATAGCCTTCGGGTGGATTATGGATAAGCCTCCGAGCTGGACTTTATAAATGTATTCCAAAGATAAATATGATAACCTGTTGAAAAGGAACTTGTTTGACACTATTTTTCTATGTCAAGTGCTAAGATTACGCATAGGAACTAGTGCCTAACGGGCTAATTAAGAAAGCTGCTTGATGCATGTCCAACTAAATGTGGTAGGTAATTAGAAAACTAAAACAACCTGAGGAAAGTGTGGTGGATGTGGCCATGGGTCCGTCCTACGAATGGGTAGTCCCAGTTGGCGGGGAACTTTTCTCAATCGTAATGGACAACAAGAAGATCGTTTCAGAGGAAATGAATAGCAAGAGCATTGATCACCTAGAGTCTAAGTTATACTAATCTCGATTTACATTCTTTTAGGGGAACGGAATGGGACTATGCCTTATGGCAGAGAGGTCGAGCCTTGCGTCCCTCTCGTTTCCCATTCTCCTTGAACCAAGTGTAGCATGAATTTGCTTCGGTTCTGGCGTTTCTGCGTAAAGTAGTTCGCTCGGGGTTCGACGCTAGTTGCCGTTTAGGAAATGACCATTAGGGGAAACCCTGATTCAGGTCGGTCCTAAGTGGGAACGACCAGAATACTTCCGCTATGTAGCAGACGCGGAAAGTCCTAGATCGCAAACCCCGTAATATTCCAAGGGAGTGCCGGGCGGAGCTTTCTAGATCTCCTTTCCGATGGACTACTAAGACGTGTCTTGAAGAGAACAGGTAGACATGTTACAGTTGGTATCAGATCAGACCAACGAAGGATTTGATTTTAAGAAATCTTAACAAGAAGAAGTAAAGCAAATGTTGTTGTTCCGAACATTTCCCTTACTTTTGATGCTGTCTTGTAGAATTATGAAGCATGGAACAGGTTCTTAGTGTTTCGAGTCATGTTTATGACCACAACGCATTACCCGGATTATCGAAAAAGGGTTGAAATGATGAACATCCTAGATCGTATCTATAATCCATCACCTTTGTACGTGGAACGAAGATGGACGGATGACTCAGGAATCTACTATATAGCTGCCCACCGGTTTGCATACCTTCAAACCAACCTAAAGAGGATCAAGTGGTTGGAAGACCTGAAGATCGTGAATCTGTTCATTTTTTTGGAGGCTCAAGTAAACTCAACTTTACATATTCGAGGTCAAAGGTTTGAGCTGAACTCATATGTATCTGAGGAAGTAACCCGTGTAATCCCCGCCAACAGAATCAAGGTGTTGGAGCGCTATGAGAAGAATGGGTTCCAAAGGAAAGGATACCCTAATCTTCCGATGACTTATCGATTCTTGAAGATCCATGACCCGAAACCATACTATTATCTAGTTCCCGTAGATAAATGTAATACAACATTATTCTCCCCAAACTAAATGTAACAGTTGCTCTATCATATCAGGAAATGTTGTACTCTGAAAGGGCTAGACCCATATTAATGCAATAAGACTTTTTTTTTATCAATGTCTGTTTTGTCCATGAGAAGTGATAAAAAGTTAAGTGGCTAGGATTCTTGGTTGATAGCTGAATTGGGTATGAAATATAAATCATAATGATTAGCAAGTTATAACGTTAAGAATCCTTTATCCAAGCACAACCCCAGGTATAGATTCCCAGTTGGCCTCCTACATCAAGTACTATCGTAATCCAAGAGAAGAAGTTTCTTCTCAAGCAGATTAAGCCACCTGAATTTTACGAGAAATGTAGGACTGTCCGAGCAGATGCTGAAATTTGGATAAAGTCTATGGAGGATTACTTTGAAGCAGCCGATACTGCACCCGCCAACCAGGCTATGCTCGCCAAGCTGAAGCTCACCGGTGAAGACAGGCTTTGGTGGAAGCAATGGTGCAGAGATCAAGGGATCCCGGAAGGATCTGTTACATGGGAAAATTTGAATAAAGCTGTGCAAGGAAGATACTTACCACCTGCATATCGCACGCAGAAAATGAATGAGTTCTACGAGCTGAAACAGCTGGGACTCACTCTTGACGTATACTACTCTAAATTCGTCTCACTTCTTAAGTATGCGCCACAGATGGACATGACACATGAGGTGTCAAAATTTTGTGTTGGTTTAAACCCACCAGTGAATACCCGTCTCGAATCTATGCACCCATCAGATCTACAGGACGCACTCATTCGAGCTGCGCCTATAATTCAGGAGGTGCAGGCTAGGCCAAGAAGTAACAAAACTTGGTCTTATAATGACCCGAACAGAGGAGTGTATAGGCCTCAAATGAAGAGAGTTCAAGGTCAGAATCGGGAAGAAAGAAAGAAAGCAACGACTAATAATGTCAACAACTTTGTCCCTACCCAAAGCAATGGCCGAAGCCTCCGTTGTTTCCACTACAACGAGCCCCGTCATTTCAAGAGGCAATGTCCCAAGCTTGGAGGAGGACATCGCCAAGCACATTTCCAAGGAATTGGCTGTGGCCAGGGATCCGCTACCCGAGGCAGAGGGAGAACCGTGTGCATTGCCAACAGGGAAATGTGTGAAGAAGAAGATTCGACCTTCATTCGGGCTTACGAATGCCCCTGCCACCTTCAACAGGTTAATGCAGGATATCTTTAGGCCATATCTTGATGACTTCGTACTCGTCTTCTTCGACGACACTTTAGTCTATTCCAAACAGGAGGAAGATCATGAACCCCAACTTCAGATTGTCCTTGAGATAATGAGATCACACAAGTTGTATGCTAAGATGAAGAAATGTGCATTCTTCAAATGTCAGATTGAATATCTGGGATTCATTGTATTAGCGGAAGGAATCTCAGTGGATCCGGCCAAAGTCAGAGATGTGCGAGAATGGCCAATACCAACAACTATCAAAGAAATACGCAGTTTTCTTGGATTAACAGGATGGTATAGGGTCTTCATCAAAAACTATGCTTTGATTGGAGCACCTTTAACAGATTTACTGAAGAAGCAAACATCTATTGCATGGTCAACTGCCAAACAAACTAGCTTTGATAGATTGAAGCAAAGTTTGGTATCAGCACCTATCCTAAGACTTCCAGACCTCAATAAGGAGTTCGAGGTAGTAACTGATGCTAGCACGCTTGCCTTAGGATGTGTGCTCATGCAGGAAGGTCATCCTGTAGTATACTCTTCAAGGAAACTGAAGAGCCATGAGAAAAATTATGCTACCCATGATCTAGAATTGTTACCTGTCATCCATGATCTAAAGCTTTGGAGACACTACCAGTTGGGTAACAAGTTTACTCTAGTGATCATAAAAGTCTCAAGTGGATCTTTACCCAGAACGAGCTCAACATGAGGCAACGTCGGTGGATTAAAGTGCTGGAGGAGTATGACTTTGAAATCAAGTATCGACCAAGAAAGGAGAGTGTAGTTGACGATGCACTCAGTCGCAAGGCATTCCTTAACTCATTAATCTTGCAAAATCCATCAACAGCTAGATCTCTAGCCACAAAGGTGTCCATGCCAAACAACCCAATACTTGAGCTAGCTAGAGAAGAAGCATGCCATGACCCAGCCTTTCAAAAGATGTTAAGAGAGATCCCTATCAAGGACCAGGACCAAAAGCTACAGGCTAAGTATCATGAATTCTCTATCAATAGTGGACTTGTCTACTATAGAACGAGATTATGTATACTAGCAAGCCAGTCACTTAAGCAAAAGATATTGTGGGAATCTCATGATTCCCCTTTCTCAGGACATCCTGGCTATGCCAAGACTCTCAATGCAGTTAGGAAGAGCTACTATTGGGAGAGGCTTAAAGGTGACGTTCTCAAATATGTCACTGAGTGTTTGTCTTGTCAACATATCAAAGCCAAACATGTCAAAATGCCAGGTAAGTTGCAACCACTCGACATTCCCCAAATGACATAGGAATTCATCAGTATGGACTTTGTCATTGGCCTACCCCAAGTTCAGGGAGGATACAACTCCATCATGGTTGTGGTTGACATGCTTACTAAGGTTGCACACCTTATTTTAGTTAAGACAAACTATAAAGTCCCAAACATTGCAAGGTTGTTTATCAAGGAAATATTCAAGCTACATGGGCTACCCAGAAGAATCATTAGTGATAGTGATTCTCTCTTCACATCACACTTCTGGAGAGCTATCTTCGAAGCCATTGGGACTCAACTATGTTTTAGCACAGCTTACCATCCCCAGAGACTGATGGCCAAACAAAGCGAGTCAATCAAGTTATCGAGGATATGCTCAGGGCACACTGCTGTCATGAACCAAAAAGGTGGATTCAATACTTACCTTTGGTTGAGTTTGCCTACAATGCTTCTTACCAACAAAGCATCCAGATGACCCCTTTTCAAGCATTGTATGGTCGTGACTATCGAAGTCCCCTAAAATCCTCAGATCCAACCTTGAGGGTTGAAGCTTCAAGGTAGATGTTGGAAGAGATGGATGACCAAGCAAAGTCAATAAGACAGGATATCCAAGATGCCAAGGATAGACAGAAGGCATACGCAGATTTGAAGCCTCAAGATAGAACCTTCGAGGAAGGAGACATGGTCTTCATTTGCGTACACCCAAAGAAGAGTTCCCTATCCTTAGGAGATTGCAAGAAGCTAAGTCCAAGGTATTGTGGACCATACAAGATCCTCAAGTGCCTAGGACCTAATGCTTATAGACTACAACTCCCTGAGAACCTAAAGGTTCATAATGTATTCAATATTAGCCGATTGAAGAAGTGTGTACATAATCCGAGCCATGTACTTGATGACCAACAAGTTGTAATGCCTAGCCAAGGAGTCCTTGAGCTACGGCTTGACAGGATCTTAGATGTTAAGGAGAGACAACTGAGATCCAGAACCTTGAGAGAACGCCTCGTCTAGTGGAAATATTATCATGAGGAGGATGCCACTTGGATAGATGAAAGCACTCTCAATCATCAATATCCCCAGTTTATTTTGAGATGAGGACATCTCGATTCCTCCAAGGGGGAGAGAATGTAATATTTCTGTTGAAAAATATTACGAGCCGCGTGAGTCTCATGCAAATAGCAATGCCAGCATTGAAGATACAGACAGTGCAATTCTTATGTTGTACACAACATAACCCTCCACTGGCAAAAATTGAGACTAAGATTTAAAGAAACCCGCATATCTTCATATGAACCTCCTCTTGGGAGGAGGTCAAGAGGATAATCTTATATTTATTGTAAATTTTTTTAATCCTCCTCCCCCAAGCCGAAGCGTGGCTGAGGGAAGAGGATGGGGCTATAATGGGAGATTATAGTGGTGGAAGAGGAGATTGCATGTAGGGCACCACGTGGGGGAGGGAGCCCTTATCCCCCTCTTACTATATTAAATACCCTCCTCTATGGGGTGAAGAGAGGAGGTAGTCGTGAGAAGGGAAGCTGAGTCGCACATTGCCGCGATCGTGAGAGAGAGAGAGTAGAGCTACACAGCTCTGAGTGCGCCGTGAGGGGGGAAGATTGCCACAGAAGATCCGCCACCACCATCAATCTGCCTCCCGCCCGCCAACAAGCCATCGTCAAAAATCGTCTCCTCTTCCTCCATCTGGACTAATGTCGGCTACAAAAGCCTCCAAGAAGCTTCTTGGAAGCTTCTAAGGGGCCCTTTTAAAGCCCCCCTTCCTGTGGGCTTTCATAAGCCCCTTCCCAAGTGGTTTTTATAACCCCCCCGGATTTAAGCACCCCTTCCCGTGGAATATCCCATACAAGTCCCTTTTGGGCCATTTTAACCCCCGGGTTTCTTTAAAATCCCTTTTCTATTGCCCCTTCTCAAGTGGACTTTTTATCCCCTGGGAATTAAACCCTTTTTCCCCTTGGTTTACCCAAAAGTCACCTAGCCAGGGTTTTTAAGCCTTTTTTCATAGCATGTCCACAAGGTTTTTAACCCCGGTTTTCTTTTAAAGTCTCCCATTACATTCCTACACAAGCCATATTAGTAGGTTTTAAACCCTCTTTTCCGTTGGTTCTCCTTAAGTTCACTCTAACCGCCAGATTCAAAAATCATCTTTCCTATTGCAACTCCCACAAGCCTATTTTTCTAACCGAATTAAAAGGCCCTTCCCTTTCGAACCCTCCAAAAGCCCAAATTTCTTTCCCCTCTTAAGCTTCGAGGAGGAAGCCTATAAGGTCTTCCAAAGCCCAATTCCACAACACGAAGCATCAGTCAAGAAAGTTGATTCTCAAAGGGAATTGCGCGTGCGAGGGAGACAGGCCAAGATCATAAGTCTGCGGCCAAGGCAAGAAGGTCGAATTCTCGATGACCCCTAAAAAGGCACAAGGCGCAACCGCAGGAGGATCATATCCTAACATTTATGTGGACATTTCACCAAATCCACAAGTCTAGGTTTTCTTCCTATTTCTTGATTCACGTCGAAGTATTACAAACATGCATGGTTAATTCCTGGAATTAGGTCATGTTTATGCTTGTCAAATCCACCTAGTTTGATAAGATGCACTTTTGCAGTTGAAATACATTGGCTAATTTAAAGGAAATAGCTCACGATTGAAGAATTCGGTCATTTGTATTTTTCAATGAAACGAACAAAAAAAGAGCATAAGATCTCTATGCATTCTTAGCAAGTGGTTTTTATGCATTTCAAGGTAAATAATCTAGATAAATTATTGTTCGTTTCATTGAAAAATATCTACTGTTCGTTTTATTGTTCCAAGTGTATTTTTCAAGGTAATCGAAATTATTGTTGTACACTTCGATTATGCATGGAAAGATAAATTGCATGTTGCATTATTAGACATCTCTTTCTTCGCAATGATTCATTAAACAAGATTGCTAACAACAGTAGCAATTTGCAAGGCATGAAAATGATTATAGGGCTGCATGAAGTAGATTAAACTCTAGGAAATTGGCATAAATCTTGTTCAATTGCGTAGTTGTTAGAAAAGGCTGCATGGTTCATTTTAAACATAAAAACCTAAAGCTTAGTAGCATGACTCTTGAATGCATGTTCTAGAAGGATCAATAGAAATTATGTCGTGACTTAAACATACACTTTGATCTTAACCAGAAAAGCTAGGGAATGTAAATCTAATCATGCGTAGGCAATGAATCGCATGCTTACGACAATGGTATCGAAATGCAACAAGTTTTTCCCCTCTTTGATCAAGACAATATCTTCATGAATAGACAAGTAAAATGGTTACCCTAAACACCTAAACCGTGAAGGACTCGCTTAGGAATGGTTAAATCGATGCAACATATCCCAAGTGCTAACTAGGATTTAGCACATTGAGGACGTGACCTAGTCGCACTTATTGCCAAGTTGAAACTCTTATACCCTAAAAACCTGTCCACATTCGCGTAATGTAGGGACAATAGGACGTACTTGCGAGAAACAATCTAGGGTTTCTACCCTAAGGATCTCTCGTTAAAAAGATGAAACTTGGTTTGAATTGGAACCCTAGGACCGACAATGTCGGCCTAGTGCAATCACGAACGGATTGGATATAAAAACACCCTAACTCTATTTTCTATCTAATCATGATTCCATGATTAGAAGACACCGCTCAATGGGTAAAATAGTCCCATGGATTAGATGCGACACTTGTGCAACAAGTTGCAGAGTTACATGATCTTGTGGGTTGACCACAAGGGAATGGCCAATTCCTCGGAATGAGATTGGCAGATTCTTGTGTAAGTTTATCATGCAAGAGGATGAGTAGTCATCCTAATACAGTACCTTTCTTGGGAAAGGTGACCAAGATAAGGGGATTAGATAATTTCTTGGAAGCAAAAGAGCAATCAGTAATTTTTAATAACATAGTACTGCTAATAGAACTTAAGGTATTGGTTAAGCTGGGTTAATAGTGTACGGCCCTAATCCAAGGACATAAGGGTTAACAAACAAACCCTTGGGAATCTTGCCAAGTTGCAATTGATCCGGGATCGAGTGCTGGATGCATTTGGAGAGAAGGATTCACTCCTTAGCAGTTGGCCAAATAACGATCACTCGAAATGATTGTGCTTGTAAGAGTTTAGAGAGTATTGTTTGCTTTGTTTGCCCAAGGAACTAAAGGTTGAAAAGATATCTAATGCTTCAGGTTGAAGGCCTGAAGGGAGAGGCAGTCTCAGTTACCCTCAACTATCTGCCTGACCCTAACCAAGGGGGTTGTAACCGCACCGGGAAGGTGGACTAGACCCGCCGCGAGAGGTCTCTCTATTGAGCACTACTTGGAGCAGGAGGACGCTTGGGTGCCAAGGGGGGCTCTGGCTGTAAATCCCTCGCCTTTCAAGCCTTGCACAAGAGGCCAATGTGACTTGGGATTGGATCTCGAGGCCCGTATACTAGTCTACGAGCAGAATCTTTGATTAGTAATCCCTTTGGATTGCTGGATAGCCTTCGGGTGGATTATGGATAAGCCTCCGAGCTGGACTTTATAAATGTATTCCAAAGATAAATATGATAACCTGTTGAAAAGGAACTTGTTTGACACTATTTTTCTATGTCAAGTGCTAAGATTATGCGTAGGAACTAGTGCCTAATGGGCTAATTAAGAAAGCTGCTTGATGCATGTCCAAGTAAATGTGGTAGGTAAGTAGAAAACTAAAGCAACGTGAGGAAAGTGTGGAGGATGTGGCCATGGGTCCGTTCTACGGATGGGTAGTCCCAGTTGGTGGGGAACTTTTCTCAATCATAATGGACAACAAGAAGATCGTTTCAAAGGAAATGAATAGCAAGAGCATTGATCATCTAGAGTCTAAGTTATAATAATCTCGATTTACGTTGTTTTAGGGGAACAGAATGGGACTATGCCTTATGGTAGAGAGGTCGAGCCTTGCGTCCCTCTCGTTTTCCATTCTCCTTGAACCAAGTGCAACGTGAATCCACTTTGGCCTTGGCGTTTCTGCGTAAAATAGTTCACTCGGGGTTCGATGCTAGTTGCAGTTTAGGCAATGACCATTAGGGGAAACCCTGATTCAGGTCGGTCCTAAGTGGGAACGGCCAGAATACTTCCATTATGTGGCAGAGGCGGAAAGTCCTGGATCGCAAACCTTGTAATGTTCCATGGGAGTGCCGGGTGGAGCTTTCTAGATCTCCTTTCGGATGGACTTCTAAGAAGTGTCCTGAAGAGAACAAGTAGACACGTTACAAGTGGCATGACATAATGTATGGCATTGCACATGCAAAGATACACATATAGGTAATACATAGAGATAGGCTATGCATAGGTATAGACATGAAGTACAATTATGCATAAGCCACACATACATACTCACATACATATATGCATTCATATGTTTATGCATATACATGTGTCCATGCACATAGGCTATGCATAATGTATATGCAACTAGTTTCTTGATACAATGAAGACTTACCAGTTACCCAATCTGTCTCTAGGTCCTTAGTTCTCATTGTTTATTCAATGATTTTGGGCCCTATTATACACATGATCTCACCTTTACTTTTTTTTGTTTGAGTTCTTACTTCCTCATAGGGTTCCATGTTTCCAGAGTTCTTCTATAGATCTCCATGTTCTTCCTCAATACTTTCAAATGAAAATTGGCTATCTCCATCTACAACAATGTGGGAGCCTTCGCTCAACCGCCAAGACCCACGGACCGCTTATTGTTTCAAGTGTTCCAAGCGAGCTCTAATGGCTATGTCTCACCTAGCCGATGCGCCATCGATCCTGTGAGTGCAATGAGCTTACCTTGATGCCGATACGAGTTGCCTCCTCTCTCTCACACCCCGGTAGCTCCACGATCCTAGATGCGAGCTCAAGCATCCTCAAGCCTCCTCCATCTCCAAGCTCCATCCTCCATAGCTGCGCGCGCAAGAAAAGAGAAGAGAAGAGAAGAAGAGAATAGGAGATGGTGAAGAGCTTCACCCTCTTGATCCCTCACTCTCACACACTCACTCCCTCACACTCTCACACTCCCTCTCTCAAGAGCACACACACAAGCAAGAAGAAGATGAGGAGAAGAGAAGAAGAAGAAGACTCTTGTTAGCCACACACCAAAGAATGAGCTCTCATTCACTTTTTGAACTTTATATATACAAACCCTAAAATCCCATGGGCACCCATCCCTTTTTTACATTACCGGCCCTTGTGGCAAGGTCTTTTTTCCATTTCCCTCTTCTAGCCTTATACCTCTAGCCTACACCCATCTAGTATTTTACAATTGGCAAGGAGGGAGCCTGGTGCTCTTTTACAAGAGTTTTCCAAGTTTTTTGAGGTGCCCTTCATTTAAAATTGTGCTTTTTGCCCCGGCTTATTTTTGGAGGTCGCCTGCGTGTCTTTGCTCTTTTTCCATATTTTTTTCTGCTTTTTCCTTCCTTTGTCCGCCATCTCGACTTGGGGTTAACATTATCCCCCTCCTAAATAGGTGCCAATCCCATGGCACTTCTGTGTTGTTGTAGGTTGGCAGGCAATTGGCCAAGTGGTGCAATGGTGAGGGCCACTTGGAGACTTAGGTGCTTGTAGGAGCTGTGAAATTTTTGTCGGAGGAGCAAAATGGGTATTGCGTGGTTGACAGGGCCTTCGAAGTCGGTGGTTTGTTGCTCTCTGATGTTTGGAAGGAGAAGGTGCGGTGTTGTTCCTAAGGGGAGTGCTTACCTCATCGTGTTCGTGCATTGTGCTTGTGCTAGTGGAATGGGGAGGTGGGTCTAGCCTGGGTGATGTCCCACACTTGAGGACCCCATTTGTGCCAACGGGGGTGCGGTTCAAGTGGCTTAGGGTGACAGGTCTAACCATATGTGAGTGTTACCTCCCTAGGTATGTCCTGCCCTTGATGTGCCCTAAGCATGAAGTGGGGGAGCAAAAGGGCTAGGGGATTGGGAGTGGAGCCGGCCGATCGAAGCCATCGAACACGCCTAACTTAAGAACCCCTAGGTGCAGTGATCGTGCTTTATGTGGTGGTAAGTGCTTCTGCAAGTGGGTGATGTTGTCCAGTCATTGTTTTTATTGCTGTTATTTTCTTCGTTTAAAAAAATAAATAAATAAATTACAGTGGTGGAATGAATGATAGCCAGGCTTAATCCTCTTCATCTGAATGAGGGGGGGAAGGAGGGCGGATGGATTTGTGCAAAAATTAGTGGCTTTGCATGTACCCTTTCAGGTTCATGCGGACATGGAGAGAGGCGGTAGAGAGGAAGGGGTGATTACACCTAGTAAATTGGCTGTCACACATGTCCTCTAGGAGAGCTAGGCAAAAGGAGGGGAGTAGGCTAGCTCTCATCATTAAGCGTGCCATAGCGTAGCTATCAATAACATTGGGATCAAAAAAGAGGGGGGGCAAGCCATTCTCTTGCGGTGTCGGATCTTGCTTGTGTAATAGCTTAAGAAGCCTAAGATAATTACATGTAGTTATAAAGGTGGGATCTAGATAGAAGGAGAAGTCTGCGAGAAAGCACGTCATGGAGTCACTTAGGCTTCCTAAATCAAAAAGGAGGGCATTCTTGAAGGAGGTGGTGTTGGAGTTGTAGATGATGGGGAAGTCATGCCGCCCATGGAGGGTGGCAACAAGATCCACGCCTACCCTATGAGGATACGCCATGAATGTGGGGTCGTTCCTCTCGTAGCGTAGGGTGTTGCAAAATTCCATCCAGGCGAGCATGTTAATATCGCATATTCGCCTTCTCCAGAGAGGTTGGCAATTGTAACCCCTTACAGTGTGTGGCACCTCGAACACTTTGTCTTGCCAAAACACTACTTCCTCCATGCCCCACAGAGTGGGGGTCTTTGCCCTGTCTTCCAACCATTTTTGGCCTAGTCGACTACCAGCCGCGATCACCTCCTCCATTACTTTAATCGGCAAGACCCTTCTCAGGCTATTAGGCATGAGAAAACTGAAAGTAAAAGGGTCTTTCTTGCTTTCCTATTGTTCCCAAATTACCAGCTCCATGTGGAAATGCGTTGGGAGGTCATCGGGGCATGGTGGGAGGGATGCGGATGGCCGCACGACTGGTTTGGCTTGCAATTGCCTTCTAGCTTCTTGCACTAATTTTCTCAGTCGCTCCTTGAGCGTGGTTTGTCTGTCTAGGGGTGGGTCAAGTTGTTGCTGCTCCTAATCGTGCAGTGAGGGGAATTTGTGGGATTATTTCTTCACTGGTTCTTCTTATGACAAATTCAATGCCAGTGTCCTCCCCCTGCCGGTCGTCTAACTGCGCTCCTTTCTCAAAGCCAAGTGCATCCGCCTCCTGGGGGGTTAGGCCGGCCAATAGCAGGTACTTTCGTTGTTCTTCTAAGCCCAGCCTAACCTCTGCAGGTTGGGGTGGCATCTGTAGCCCCGCATGTAGGGCTCTACGTGCGATGCTCAGTTTCTTCTACATCACTTCCAACGACTCCTTTCCCTCTGGTCGGATTGTGTCTACTAGTAGTGTGTTGAGGAAGGCCTATTGCTAGGCAATGAAGGCTATCTGGGTGGTGTTCGCTTTGCTTTCTGCCAAGTTTTTTTCTTTCTCCACCAAGGCAAGGCACCACGCCAGTGCCTTCACCCGTTTCTCGTTTTGCGTGGCCCATTCCTCGACCCTTTTGCTCATTCCTTCCATGCTCTCCCCCTGCTTTTGTGCTAGGATTACCAGCTTTTGCTCCTGGGCTCTGAGTTCTTTGCTCATGTTCTCGTGCTCTTTCCTTCCAAGGTGTAGTTGATCGGTCATGGACTCGATCTCTTTTCGTTGTTGTCTCCTCTCTTGTCTTCTCTCCTCTTCTTTGGCATTTAGTTCCTCCATCATCTGCTCAATGGTGGTAGTTTTAGCCTCAGTTCCTTATGTTGCATCAGGAGGAGCTTGTATTCCCGCTGCATTTACACAAGTTCTTGATTCTCTCCTCAAGCCATTGTTTGTAGCTTTCTTCCATGTCCTCTTTTTCTTTCAATTCTTGCTTGAGTTCAAATATTTGATGTTGTTTCATGGATATTATGAGGGTTTTCTCTAGTTGGAAGGCCGCCACACTGACTCTTTCTCTGCCACCAACTCAACCACCGCTATTCTTTTTTCTTCCTTCGCCCTCTCCAGTTGGGAGAGCAGCTCGGCGACGTATTCGTCCTAACTGGCTGGTGGCGTCATTGTTGTGTGGGTGGGGGTGGCTAAGGCCTCCACACATGGATGCTTCTGGTCCTGCCTCAATTCTGCATCTGCGGCTTGTCTTTTTGGCCCCGTCGTCATCGTTTTTGTACTCCTCCCTTGGGCCATTTCTTTATTGATGAAGTATTGCATCCAAGCCACCAGGTTGGAAACTTCCAAGCTGGTGGGGATGCTAGGGGTGAGCATAGTGGGTTCAGTGGAGGGTGCCATGAGGGTGGGGATAGGATGGAGGGGTGCTTTGCCTTTTCCTTCCAGGAGAGCGGGCGGCACGGCTTCTGGTGGCTGCGTGCTGGAGCTAGGCCCTTCTTCCCTCGGCTGGTTCCTCTTCTTTCTTCTTAATTCCTCTTCCTTTCTTCTTAATTTCTCTTCCTCCTCTGCAACTCTTCTTTTTCTTTCCTTTTCGGCCTTTTTGTATTCTTCCTCTAGTTTCTCTTTTTCCTCCTGCTCTTCTCTTCTTCTCCTGCAGCCTCTTGCTTTGACGCCTTTTTAGCCCACTTAACTTGCTCTATTGTTTCTTCTTCTTCCTGCTTCCTCTTCCTTTCTCTCTCCTCGACCTCCCTGAGGGATTGTCTTTTTGCTTTTTCCAAGTCTTCCTTCTCCTTCCTACGGCCTTCATCTTGTTTCTTTTTATTATGCGTTGCCTTCTTCTTGGTTTTCTTGACCTGCTTTTTGCTTTTCTATTCTTCCCCTTCTTCCTCGGTCTCAGCCCTGTCTCACTGGACCTCTCTTGGTGTTGATGAGGGGGTGACCTGTCAGGCGTTTTCCCTTCCCCCTCTTCTGTATCCTTCGTCTCTTTCACGGCCTCCTGGATGAGCACTGTTAAGATGCTCCCATAGGCAATGAATGAGGCTTTGGAGGAGGCCTTCTTTCTTTCTGCGGCCTTAGACGCTGAGGATTCTCCTCTTGCGGGCATGCTTCCTAAGGCTAGCGCTCTAGGTGCCTCGTTGATGGTTTTGTGCACGTAGCCGTTCCAGTCGACTTTATGCAGGGTATGAGCTGCCACATTCTCCAGTACCGGCACACTGATTTGGTGCATCAATGCGTTGTAGTGCTGGCTGAAAAAGAGCGCATGTATCAGTTTCGCCTGCAGTCTGGTCTCTGCATCAGGGATATCTTGGATGTTGATGCGGTCGTTTGTCAGCACATTCTCCTTTCTCATCCCCAGCATGGCATAGATATCTCTCTTCTACTTCTTTTCCATTTTTGGTTCTAATCCCGGCGCCTTTTCCACCAAGACTTAAGAAATTCCACACAGCTTGTGTGGTCGAGTTCTTGTGCGAATCTTTCCAGGTACTTGTTGAAGTTGCAGCTTTCAACGACTCTCCTCATCGCCTCTTCCTTGGCCACTAATCCTTCTATATTATGAATAGTTCGGAATTTTAATTGGTTGTAGGCATGGCTCTCCAGGTGATACTGTACTATGCTCTCTTCTCTTCCATGAATGGAAGCCGGTGGGCATGGTCTTGTTGCGACATTTTTCATTCCTATCATAAACAAAAAATTTCATTAGTGCTTTCCACATAGTAATTTGCTAATTGCTGAAAAAGAGAAACTCTATGCTTTTTGAATGAATTCATTAAGAACCATTATAGATTTTCATTTTCAACCTTTGACTTTTTGCCCGTTTTTCATAATATATGTTTATGTGTTTCACTAATTTTGATTTGGTTGGCTTGATTTGATTCACCTCACTCACCCCCTCCCCTTCTAGCTTGAGAAGAATCCTTCCTAGGATTTTAGGGTCAGAAGGGCAAGGGTGTTTGGCATGGTGGGGTAGGAGTTACTTGTGAAGGAGCCAATCATAGAACTAGGGGTTGTACTCTAAGTGAGCGTCACGGTCCAGATCAAAGGGTCGAATCCCCACTTGTGTGATGTATGTGAGAACATCTATTAGGAAGTCACGAGAGTTGACACAGCTAGCAATGTGTGACTCTTCCTCAGTCAACAACGGTTGAGGTAGGGGTGTCCTTTGATGTGTTCTTCCATGGGGCGGCCTCGAAGAGTAGTTGATACTTGATACGAGGTTGACCAGCATATGTGGGGTCATATTCCGCTATTTTGATAGCGCAGCATTGCTGAGCGTTGGTCATTATGCAGCACCCTTCGATTTCCCATTGCAGCCTAAGAGTGTACCAATGCTTCAAGAATGGGGAGTTAGTATCAGCAAGCTTTGATAACACTGTGATTTCTTGATCAATGATAGCAGAAGTGGTTTGCTGATCGTATGACGTGATGAGGCGCTACTTGATGGCTTGCTCCCTGTGCAGATCTCGCTGTTGAGCAATTCAACAATCGAGTGAGAAGCGTTTGCGAATGCGAATTCAAAGCTCTCCCACGATCAGGGCATGGTTTGAACTTCAGTTGTAAAGGGTTCCTCCAATAATCCTAAGTCCAAGCGGTCATAGCTTAGTGCTAACGATATGAAGGTGGTGTCTAGTCGTTTAATGCATTCTACCACGTCATCCCCAGTGTCCTCGGTGAGGTCGGTGGCCAGTGCTAAAAAGGATTTGTGTTCATAGGAGGGCGTAAGGCCGACAGGTGGTCGTGGTTTGCTAGAACTAGCGCTGGTGGCAACGAACAATTGCGGTTGGGTGTGTGCTTGAGTCTGTGGTTGAGTTGCTTGGATTTGGGTGGATTAGGAGCAGCCACGATGGATGGGCTACTGCATTCAGGGTGGATTTGGGGAGTTGGGTTGACTTGGTTGAGTGAGGACTCATGTGACAGAGTCTGTTGTTTGGGCTGATAGGCTTGTGTGACTTTCTTGGGTTTAGACGTTGTCGTATTGCTGCGCATTCGAGGTGTGAAATCCACCAAAGGCTGTGTGTGTGACATTTGTTACTTTGTACATATTTAGTTGTTGTGATTATACTTTTGTTCTGCGTAGGTAGTACAGTGAAGAGGGTTTGGAGCAAGAGGAATTTATCAATAATGCTCTGGTTGACATGTATGCAAAATCTGGTATGCTTGGAAAAGCCCAAGAACTATTTGACAATATGTCAGATCAAGATGTCGTATCCTGGACAACACTTATGACAGGATATGCTGAACATGGCTCTGATAGAGAAGCATTGGAATTTCTTGATGAGATGACACTCAATAGCATCGGTCAGGATGCTATTACTTATGTGTGTGGCTTGAAAGCTTGTGGCAATGTGGAAGCTATAGAAAGAGGTCAAGAGATGCACTTGGAGGTTACAAAGAAGGGATTTGATTGAGATCTTATTGTTGGCAGTCTCTAGATCTCATTCTAGCTCTAATTTTCTTACAAATCAAGTAACCAACAGATCTAATGAAGCTGTAAAAGCATTTCTTGTTATTGGAATTAACATTGGCTTTAGTAGCCGCAAGAGGCGAGATGTTGTAAGAGAGACTTGGATGCCCCATAGAGACAAATTAAGGGAGTTGGAAGAGAAAAAAAACATTGTTGTCCATTTTATAATTGGCCACAGTGCAACACCAGGAAGCATTTTTGGATCGAGCCATTGATGCTGAAAATGTAAGGCATGGAGATTTCCTTAGGCTAAATCATATAGAAGGATATCATGAATTACCGGCAAAGATAAAGACCTTCTTTTCCACTGTTGTTGCCATGTGGGATGCAAATTTCTACATCAAAGTTGATGATGATGTTCATGTCAATCTTGGCATGCTTGGGTCAACCTTAGCAAAACAGAAAGCCAAGCCTCGTGTGTATATAGGGTGTATGAAAACTGGACCAGTTCAGGAAGCTTTTCTGGTGGGGGAGAAAAGCCAATTTGGGGGCCGCTTTACTTTTCTGAAGGGGAGAAAAAGCAAGAGAAAAGACAGGCAGAAAGAGGAGGAGCTTTTACGAGAGCAGGGAATCAAGGGGGCAGAGGAGGAAAAAGATGGTTCATCTGAATTTGATTCCGGGGCCACACCAAGAGGGGCACTTCAACTTCCAAAGCTTAAGCCAGATTGTTGGGTCTATGACAAGCATCATTGGATGATTCGAGGCAGCAGTCTCTTAACATATAATTGATTCTAGTTGAAAATGATCCGAACGAAAATACTATCAGCTCTGAACTATGGCGTTTATATAATAGATGCAAGAGGATCGCAGCTGATTCTCTGAATGCAGAGTGTAGTGTTTGCCCATTTATCACAGAGGCGCAAAGAATTTCTGCAATCCTGGGAAGGCAAGCTGATGGAGCATCTTTCGCAGCTTTTATCACAGAGGCGTAAAGAATTTCTGCAATCCTAGGAAGCTTCCGCAACCTCCTTATCACTCGTGGACAGCGAAGGGTCGCGCATTCAGGCCTGAGTCACGACCGCTCTTCAAAAGGTTGAACGAACGCAACTCTCATTGACACGCGTAGCCAGCTTCCCAGAAGGATAAACTGGCAGAGCATAAGGAGGTCTCTCAATCTATTTTGCCTGAGAAAGAAAGGAACGCTCGTGGTCGAGTCATACATGGTCGATGTACCACAAGTCTTCACTGAGGAAGAGACCAGAGGGTTGCTTTATGTTTGTGCCTCGGAAAGCCTGCAAACATATATCTTATCGATGAGCCGAGTGCTTACCTTGATTCAGAACAGCGTATTGTGGCAGCAAAAGTGATCAAACGCTTTATCTTGCATGCTAAAAAGACTGCATTTGTTGTTGAGCATGACTTCATTATGGCAACATACCTGGCTGACAGGGTCATTGTGTATGAGGGAAAACCATCAGTTGACTGTGTTGCGAATACACCACAATCTCTCTTGACTGGCATGAACCTGTTTCTATCGCATCTGGATATTACTTTCAGACGTGATCCCACAAACTATCGGCCTCATATCAACAAGCTGGATTCTACAAAAGATAGGGAGCATAAGTCTACAGGCTCCTACTATTACTTGGATGACTAAGAGTTGTTTTTGAAAGCTAAACATGGGAAAGATGATTCAACCATGTTATGGCATTATCTTGAAGCTTGTTAGTCAGACTGCCATTTTCCATGAGCTAATGTAGTAGCTTTTGACTGGAATCTTCCGGGTATTGGAGTTGTTACCAGATATAACAGTTGTGGGAAATTGCTGCCAATTTGGGTATGTGCTACAGGCTGTGCAGTATGCCATATAGTGCATGTCACGAGGAGTATATAATTCTCTGGATGAAAGCAGTCTGCGAGCTGTGTTTCTCCTTCAATGCGGTGTTACTGCATCAGCGTCAATTTTGCTCTTAGCTATATTCTCACACATGGATCTGCCTTCGATTTATAGGTCATTCAATCATAAACCTACTTCAGCAAACCAATTACTTCTGAAAATTGCTAATCCTTGAGATGAGAACTTGTGCTTTTAAAAGTCCTACTTTTCAGTTTATAGAGGTGCTACCATCTGCAAGAGAGTCTTTGGATACTATTGTGACCAAATTTACTGCAGTAGAGCTTGATGACATAAAGGATGTGGTGGCCCTGTCTGGTGCACATACATTTAGTAAATCAAGCAGTATGCTTTCTTACAGACTTTGGAAAAGCAACAACAATGAATAATTCTGAACTTGATTGTTTGCTTCGATTGATCTTCTATCCTGAAATTAGTCAAGGTCTTCTATAGACACGACTTTGCTTTGCTTTGGCAAATCCTTTGACAACGTGGATGAGTCGGATGGCTGTGGTTTTGGAGGGCGCTGCGACGAATGGTTTGGAGGGTTTATGGGACTTGGGTTGATCAAGCTTGAGGGAGGCATATAAGTAGTGCCTTTGGCCATGTAGGCCTTAGGGATCCGCAGCTAGGTGTTGCCCATGTAGTAGCCTTGCGCATGCAAGAGGGTTTTAGGGACCCATCTTTTCTTGATCATGCGGCGCTTGTTGTGACTGCATCCTGGCCTCTTGGATTTAGCGTTATTGGTTTTATGAGGATAAGAGCGACGATTTCTAGGCGGCGATTGCAGCTGCGTAGGCTGCCATTGAGATTTAGGCTTTTGGGCTTTAGTTTTTGCTATTGCGGGCTGTGATTCATGAAATCTGGGTGGTGGCAGTTGCGCACTATCCCCCTCCTTAGATTTGGTTACGGATATTTCTACCGGTGGCGCTGCGGACAGTGATGAGGCCCCGCAGCCCTTGCTGAAGGCTATGATAATGCGAACGTTGCCTATTGCGAGGTGGATGCGCTATGACTCATAATCAACATTGCAGTGAGTCTTCTTTTTGAAAGTTCGCCCCCAGAGAAACTCCGTGCCTACGTGTTTAGCATTTGGAAACACGAAAAAACCATTGGGACAGTCTTAGACTCGATAGAAACGGCAGCTCTGCACTTGCGGAGAAGTATGTAGGAATGGGCCCCATATGGGCTTAATTTCGCATTAGTGGGTTGAAGTGGTAATCTGCCAAGTTGAGTCCAATGATCATGAGTTAAGACATTGAGGTCTTCTCCCTCGTCGATCAAGGCGTTGAAAGCATATGTTTGTTTTGCAGTGACCGTAATATGGAGGTATGCGGGCTCTAGGGCTTCCTCATCCTCATCATCAACCTTTGTGATTGTGGCCACTCATATCTTGACAGGCGGTTTTAACATCCGGGGCTCTTGCAAAGGATGGGTGGGAGGGTAGTACTTCTTGACACGGCTACCATTGAAGAAGCCTATACCCTCACCATCTAAGGTCTCAAGCTCGACATTGCATGTGTTGCTGATCACACGAACCTTAAAAGCTCCAAGATCTCTAAATTTCATTTTTTGCTTATACCCCTTAACTGAGTAGAGGAGCACTAAGTCGCCCTGTTCAAAGTCAGGCTGCTTGACATGCTTGTCAAACCAAGTCTTGAATCGGGCCTTCTTACATATAAGTGCATGGGTGGCTAGAAGGCGAGTCTCTGAGAGGCGCTCGAGTTTGACCAGGCGTTGCATCCATGACTCCTTCCCTTCCCATCATTCTTGAAGTGCTATTCTCAAACTAGGAACGAAGAATTCTAATGGTAGAACCGCATCAGTTCCATAGGTCAGCCTCCCGACAGCCATTTTATAAGCTATGTGGTAAGCCCACAGAGCTGCCATCAGCTTGTTGTCCTAGTCGCTGCATGAGGCTGAGACCACCTTGGTCAGGACATTGATATGAATGTTATTCGTGGATTCTGTCTGACTGTTTGCCTAAGGGTAGTATGGCAAGGATTTTTTATGGATGATGAGAAAGGTGGACAGGAGATGCGCTATCACTTCATTGATGAAGTGTGTGCCTTGATCACTGACTAGTTTGATAGGGTAGCTGAATTGCGAGATCACATGCTCCCATAAGAACTTGCCAGCCATCCTAGCGTCTTTTTTTCATGTCGCTCTTGCCTTTGCCCATTTCGTGAGGTAGTCTGTTGCCACAATGATGTATTTGGCCTGTGAATACTAGGCCACAAGACTGATGGGTCCTATGAAGTCAATTTCCCTTTTTTTGAAGGGTTGTCGTGCGATAACAGGGGTCAACTTCATCTGATCCTTGCGAACCGGGACTTTTGTCCATTGGCACTCGTCACAATGCTTGACGAATCGGGCTGCATCGCGAAAAAGTGTGGGCCACCACAATTGAGATTGCAATAATTTTCGTGCTGTCGTGTCTCTGCTAAAATGCCCTCCAGCAATGCTGCTTCTGAGAGCACATCGTGTATCTCATGTTTGCATACACATCTGCGCAGCAATTCGTCTTGCCCTAGCCTATAGATTTGGCCTGCGATCAGCTGATAGGGCTAGATCTTAAGGATTAATCACCTAAGTCTGGCTTTTTCTATCAGTCGAACAGGTAGTCCGTGTTCAAGAACTTGGACTATATCATCCGCCCAATATGGCATTAGATCAGCCTTGAATAAATCTCTTTCACTCGACAGGTTAAAGACATGGGTGTCGAGTAATTCATTAACAATGCCTTGTCCAGCGGCCTCTCCCGTGGGAATGCGGGACATATGGTCAGCCATGTAGTGCTCTTTTACTTTTCGTGCAACCACGGAGAAGTCGAATTCCAAGAGTAGAAGGAGCCACCGAGCTATGCGTCCTGTAGCGCAAGGTTTGTTTACTAGATAGAGCAGGGCTTGATGGTCCACAAAAGAGGTAAAAGGTGTGGCCAATAGATAGTGCCGGAATTTCTTCACAGCAAACACCGTTGCTAACCCTTCTCTTTCTGTCGTCGAGTAGTTCATTTTCGTCTCAGTGAGTTGTCTGCTAGCAAAGCTCACTGGATAGTCTAAGTTGTGTTCGCCAAGTTGGCACAACACCGCCCCCACAGCAAACTTAGAAGCATCAATATGCACGTGGAAAGTAATGCTCCAATCTACTCTCGTAGAATTCGTGCTATGGTTAGAGCCTTGTTCAACTCTTCATATGCTCGTTGGCATGCCTTGGTCCATTCGAAGACGATCAGCAGCTTGTACAAGGGTCTCGCGATCAATGCATAGTTCAGTACAAACCATCGATAGTACCCCGTGTGGCCTAGGAAGCATTGAACTCCCTTGTAGTTAATTGGGGGTGGAAGGTCGACAATAACCCTGACTTTTGAGAGGTCAGTTGCAATGCCGTTCTTTGACACCATGTGCCCTAAGATGCGTCCATGCTTTACCCAAAACTGACACTTTAAGGGGTTCAAAGAGAGACGATATAAGCGACACCGCTCAAATATTGCACGGAGTTTGTCTAAGTGTTCAATCCATGTCGAGTGAACACAGAGGTCATCGACAAAGACTTCCAACTCCATGCAAAGCATGTCTTTAAAGATGGTGTACATGAGGCGTTGGAAGGTGGCAAGGGCATTCGTCAACCCGAAGGGCATGACTATGTAAGCAAAGATGCCCCACTTAGTGGTGAAGGCAGTCCTGTGCCTTTCTGCAGGATGCACTTGCACCTAGTTGTACCCTGAGAAGCCGTCCAGAAAACTGTAGGCTCCCTTGCCCGCCACTCTCTCAAGCATGTGCTCGGTGTACGCCAATGGATAGTTGTCCCTCTTAGTAGCAGCGTTCACCTTCTTGTAATTGACGCACACTTGGATTTTTCCATTCTTCTTCATCACGATGACTATGGGTGACACCCAGTCTCTGTGTTCAATTTTGTAAATGAATCCCGCTCTCATCAGCTTATCAATCTCCTCTTTGACAGCATGAGCGTATTCTAGATTCATAGGGTACAGTCACTGCTTGATCGGCGTTGCGTCTGGCGTCATGGGTATGTTGTGAGTCACGACACTCGGATCTACCCCCTTAAGCTCTTCTAAGGACCAGGCGAGCACGTCTATGTACTCTCGTAAGAGAGCGACAAGACTCGTTTCTTCTTCCTCAGTTAAGTCATCGACAATGAATACTGGTCAGGGTGTTTCCCCTTCCTGGGCTAGGTTCATCTCCTTGACCTTGGCTGGTCCCTCAATTGGTTCACTCATTTTCCCTTAACGCTTGGCACCTAACAAAACTACTACCCTATCCCCTTTTGTGAATTTCGTAAATCGTTTAGGGAGGTCCTACGATTTTCGCTGCTCTTCCGTTTGTGTATTCCTGGGTTGTTTTGCCTTTTTTTGCCTTAATCGTCTATGCCTCAGGTGGATGGGTAGATCCCCCTTGGTGCGTCTGGCCGTAGGCGGCCTAGGGATTTTTGGATCACTATCCGAACTAATCTCCAACTCAGAGTTAAACTCCCCATCATCGCTAGAAGAGGTGGTCTCATCTGGTGGGCACAATTTGGACAATGACTCTGTCCTAAGCACTAATGTCATTCCTCGTTGGGCTAGGCTTACTTGCTCAAGATCTATGGCCCCTACGTGTTCCAACCAGGCACGATCACATTCCATGTGCATGACTCCCTGCTCTATCCTAAAGATACTCTTTTTCTGTGGCTTGGAGTCTGCTCGTATTTGCTCTATTTCTTGCCCTTCAGTGTCGTACTCCATGGTGTCTACCTCACCCTCACTTTTGTCATTGAAGGATTGGCAGTCTTCATATTCGTCATTAGAGTCCTCTTTTTCAGACTGCTCATCGTCTCCTAGGGCTTGGTATATCTCTTATCATTGGTCAGGAACTAGGGCCCAGTTATACATGAGGTTTAAGTCATGCACTCTAGTCCATTGCCACTTGGTTTCATCTAGGAGATCCTGGAGTGGTTTGAATTTGGCAGCTGGATTGTCAGCTAGCTTATCTGTTAAGTATTCCAGTATCTCTTGGAGTTCCCTTTTGTTGGTTGGGACTTGGAAGTTGATAGGTTTAGGTTTCCCCCGAAGGGTTCCTGCCATCATGCAGACTGGTGCGGAGGGTGTGTCGTTAGACTTGCCGATTGTTTTGAGGGCTTGCTCATACGCCTCGTGATCAGAGAATGGCAGGTCAATCGTAGCGAGAACGTGCATCCAATCCCACTCATCCATTGGCCATGGGATGTACTTGGTCAGGGGCCCATAGGACTTCTTAACCTAGGTGTTACACTTAAGCATAGTAGATATGGCATCTATGTTGACCGGTGAGGTCTCCCAAGTGTCCATCTCTATTCTCATGGCATCCGTTCTATTGCCAAGGAAGATCAAGTAGTTACCCCAATCTTCAATGACTCTAGCGTTGCGCATCCAGTGTTGGCCTAATAGGATATCGTAGTCCACTCCCTTCATGACTATAAAGTCCACTGAGAATTGGACACCTGCGATCTTCGCTAGCCAATTCTTAAGCACTCCGAATGGCTTGAGTCTCATACCGTTTGCTAATGTAACATTAAACCTACCAGTTTTGACAGGCGGGTTTCCCCAAGTCTAAAGAACCGCATGGCTAAGCACACTAACCCCAGCTCCCGTGTCCACGATCCCCTTTCTCGTTGTATCGTCTAGGGCTAAAACCAATAAGACTGCATCATGGTCATGAGGGTCTGTCGTGACCTGCTCTTGTGACCCTTCAACCCACTACTTAAGATCTTGCCATAGGGTGGGGTGCATCCTAAGCAGATTTCCTAGGCTAAGTGTTAAAGGGGTAGTTACCAACGTGGTCAGCAGATCGTTGGGTGCTCGTCTCTCCCTTAACCTGGATTGTCTTGACCAGTGGCTGTGGCTGAACCGCGACCCTATAGCACTAAGGCTTTGCCTTAGCGGAACTGCTCGTAGTGCAGTTGCTTCTCCCGACTTTGGTTGAGGAGGTGAGGTTGGCGTGCTTATGCTGGAGAGGTCATCGATTTCGTCCTCTATGATGGGCTCAATGTCTTTTAGATGCTCTTGAGCCTCCTTCACCCATTCCTTCACTTTTTCTATGGCCTCTAGCTGTCGCTTCGAATGTGGGTATTCCCCTACCTTAGCGCTTCCCTTTTCGGCCATCTTAGGGGCTCTGCCTCTGCGTCAGAGACCTTCTTTCCAGTAGGTAGAGTTGTAGCACTCTCCGTTTTTAATGCGACTTTTCTTCTTCTTTCGCCTACGACTTTTCTTCCCTATTCAAGCTGTATCAAGGTTGGTAGGTCTTAGCAGTAATATGCCGGCCTTCTTTCTCTGGGCACGTGTCATGACTCGTAAACTCGTAACGGAATAGGTGTCGCCTCCCCATCGAGGTTCTCGACTCCAAACAGCCCCAATGGGATAGATGGTACATTGGCTGAGCTAAAAGACGGCTTTCGCTTTGGACAATTGACGAAGAGATGGGTGATTCCACACTCAGCACACCTTTGGTCAACCTTGTCTCTGTTTTGCTACTCCCTTTCAGGGTAGCATGATGAGACATGACCTGGGTGACCACAAGTCCAACAAGTGATTGGATCCTACATCTGCCCTCCTAGGCCTCTACCTCATCCTCTTCCTAATGCCATCACCGGCATGGGGCGATAATCCATGAGGACAGCATTGCCCTCATCGTCCTGCGAGACATAAGGGCATATATAAGCTTCTTCCTTATTTGGTTCTTCCACATAGTGGACTGGAGCATCCCTTAGTGGATGGGTCACATAAGGACCAGGTGATTTGGGTGCGCCAGTAGGGTTTATGTCCATCCTAGGAACAGCTGGCTTAATGTCATTAGGCACAGGAAGGGCTAATGGGGCTCCCCTTCTGAAGAATGGCTACTTC